>NC_140513.1:62341218-63580385 GCF_964339955.1 Pipistrellus hanaki
GCTATGGTCTTAATATGCAATCTTTACTCTTTGCTTTTAGAAATAAAATAAATATATGATGGTTTTCTTAATCAGTATCCCCATTGTTACTCCTCACACATTTTCATGTTAACGGGTTGTAAATATTCACCTAGCAAACATCCTCAGTTATAAGGTAAAGTTAATAGTCTAACTGTACTGAGAGAAGATTAACTACACTTAGTGTAAGAAAAATAATGAGTTATTAAACTGTGCTTTGTGTAGGAAGGCATACCATTTATAAGAGTGAAAAAATATATATACCGTGAAAGAGATAGAATTTTACAAGTTAAACTTATCAGCCATAGAATTATCAATATTACATAATTGTAAATCCTGAGAAAGACTTATAAGAACTAAAACTATAAACTTCTACAAGAAAAGAGAAAAGCTCCTTTACCTTTTTTGGATATGACAACAAAGCACATGTAACAAATGCCAAAATAAATAATTAGTACTACATCAAACTGAATAGGATCTGAACTGTACAACAAAAGAAACAATCAACAAGACAACCTACAAAGTGGAGAAAATATTTACAAACCATATATCTGATAAAAAGTTAACATCTAAAATATATAATTCATGCAATTCCGTAGCAAAAAACAAACAATAAATAATCCAATTTAAAAACGGGCAAAGGGATAATCATCAGGGAAATGCAAATCAAAACCACAATGAAATATCATCTCAAACCTGTTAGGAGGTCTATTATTAAAAAGACAAGAGATAATCTATTGGCAAGGATATAAAGAAAAAGGAACCTTTATGCACAGTATGGAGGTTTTCCAAAAATTTTTTTAAAGTACAACTACCATATGATTGATTCAACAATCATGTTTTGGGGTGAATATATCTAAAGAGAATGAAATCACTACCTCAAAGAGATATCTGTTCATTACAGCATTAAACACAATAGTGAAGAGATGGAAATAACCTAAGTAGAGGTATCCATTGATGGATGAATGGAAAAAAATGAAAATGTGAAATATGTAAACATTAAAATACTAGAGTACTATGTATATAATGAAATATTATTTATATAATATGCACTGAGTGGCCAGATTATTATGACCACCTGACATTTGTAGGAAAATTAGCTGTACATTGCATCATATTGTATATGGAAACCAAAGGCATGTTCGAACACCTTTGCTGTCTGCAGTTACCAAGATAAAACGTTTCCAATTCACACAGGAACACAAGTCATGGATCTGATGAATCACACTGGAAAAAAGTCATGTGATCTGATGAATCACTTTTCCAGTTACATCATGCAGATGGCAATGAGAATTTCACAGAAACAGCATGAAAGCATGCACCACACATGCATGAGCACAATCCTTCAAGCTGATGGGGGCAGTGTTATGGTATGGGGCATGATTTCCCGACATGATTTGGGCTCTTTAATTCGTGTGGAACAACGTCTGAATAGCAACATAACTAAGTATCATTGCTGATCAAGTTCATCCTATTATGTTGATGGGGTATTCCAATAGAGATGGCTTCTTCCAACAAGACAATGTGCCATGCCATGGCTCTCATATTGTGCAGGAGTGGTTTCAAGAACACGAGGGAGACTTTACCTTGCTTAGGTGTCGCCCCAATCACCAGATCTCAATCTAATTGAGCATTTGTGGGACGAAGTGAAAAGAGCCATCAGGCAGCTGGTTCCACAACCATCAAATCTCACAGACTGGACAGTGCTATTCATCAGGCATGGTGTCAGATTCCTCACATCACCTTTCAACATCTCACGAAGTCAATGCCAAGAAGAATCGCTGCAGTGTTGAAGGCAAAAGGTGGCCCAAGGAAGTACTGATGGGGTGGTCATAATAATCTGGCCACTCAGTGTATACTGGAGTATATATAGTGGAATATTATCTATCTATCTATCTATCTATCTATCTATCTATCTATCTATCTATCTATCTATCTATGCCAAGAGACCGGAATGAATATAACGACTAGTAGCTGTGACATGCACTGCGGCTGGTCAATTGGCCTGATTGGGGGCAGGGTTGGCCAGCCAACTTCCTGTGGCCCCTCCCCCGGCAGCCGGCCTGGCTCCAGATCACCCCTCCCACCCTGATTAGGGGTCAGACTGGTCGACCTCCTGTGGGCACCCTCTCCCCACACACTCCAACAGCCCAGCCCTGATAGGGCCCTGTTGGGGCAGGCTGGCCAGACCCCACTGTGCATGAATTCATGCACCAACCCTTTAGTATTAGCCATAACAATGAAGGAAATCCTGCCATTTGGAACAACATTCCACTTCTGAAGGTATGAAGTGGAATAAGTGGAACAGAAAAAGACAAATACCAGATGATCTCACTTATATCTGAAATCTGAAAAAATAAAACTCATAGAAACAGAGAGTAGAACAGTGGTTGCCAGGCATTGGGAGGGATGGGTGAATGTGTTCAAAGGGCACAAACTCCCACTTATAATATGAATAAGTTCTGGGGATCTAATGTATGATGATTGTAGTTCATAATACTGTGTTCTAAACTTGAAAGTTGCAAGGATAATGGATCTTAAAAGTTCTCGTCACACACACACAAAAAAAATTTAACTCATCTTAATATGGTAATTACTATCACATTATATACACATATTGAATCATCATTTATACTCTAAACTTACACAATGTTATATGTCATGGTATCTCAAAGTAAAGTAGCAGTGGTAACAGACTGCAAGTAAAATGTATGGACAATTCTATTTTCTGACACTGAACAGACAATTGAATGCAGTGCTTCTGCACTGGACAGTCAAAGATGACATGCACTACTGGGCATGGTCTTAGAAGCACCCCATTAAACTGAAAGTCCTGGAATTTCTCGATTTGCTTGATTGAAATTTTAACCTGTATTAGCAAAAGGATAAATGAGCATTCCTGCTGCTCTCAAAATCCTTGGATAGCCGAAACCGGTTTGGCTCAGTGGTAGAGCGTCGGTCTGTGGACTGAAAGGTCCCAGGTTCAATTCCAGTCAGGGGCATGTACCTGTTGGTTGCGGGCACATTCCTGGTAGGGAGTGTGCAAGAGGCAGCTGGTCGATGTTTCTCTCTCATCGACGTTTCTAGCTCTCTATCTCTCTCCCTTCCTCTCTGTAAAAAATCAATAAAATATATTTAAAAAAAAATACTTGGATAAACACACAAGAAGCAATGTGTGACATAAAAGACTCTTAAGAACAAGTAAATATGTAATAATCTTAAAATTTTAAATTAGAAAAAGAAGTGAATGATTCCATATTGAAGAACTCAAGAGTAAAAGAAGTATAGCTTATACTGAACAAGATTAGGCAAAAGTATAAACAAAGTGTATTTAAATGAACACATGTAAGGCATAATTAGCAGATTTTATAAAGATTGAAAGACACACAGTCAGGAAAAAAAAAATAGAGTGATACAATATTTAGTGAAAGCATCATGAAAAATGAGCCCAGAATAAACTGACTTGTCAAAAATTGCTACAGAGAGCAAACAGGAGGTTTTAAAAGCTACTTCTAGCATAAGAATATTGCTTAGGGCAAGATGGAACAATATTAATATAGGGCAGAGAGAAATCTTATATTAAAATTATATTTGAAGTCTCTAAGAGTCTGTTCACACCTTGTAAATAAAACATACATAAATAAAAAATAGTAACATTCAAAAAATCGTTCTGTCCCACCTCCCTAATCTATCACCCATGAATTTCATGTAACTCACCTACGTCCCTTTTCTTTGATTGCAATGTATAAATATAGAAATGTAATCCACCATTCTCTGGAGCATTATCTCAGTCAGTTGAGGTTCTGCTTCCTGGCATATGTCCACAGTTTGGCTCCAATAAACTCACTAAAATTCTTTACAGGTTTCAATAGTTTTTTTCATTAACACCCTGAATAAAGATGGATCTGATGTTTTGTTTGGGGACAAACCACTTTGAGGAAATGACCCTTCTGCCACATCCCTTTACACCCCCTCTCGCCCCCCTCAGTGTATCCTTGTCTGCTGGCATACAATAAAGAACATTCCTTCTCATAAAAAAAATCATGGAGAATAGATAATGAATACTTATAAAACTGCTAATCTTAGGATAGATGCTCATTAGGCTTTAAAATTTAATAATTCATAATGTAGTTGATATAACAAAGCATTTGACATATTTTCTTCTTTTTTCATTAAGGATGCATGCAAGCTGAAGAGTGTCATATCTCAATGAAATTGTAGCAACTGTTTACAAATAATTAGGCTAATATTTCCATTTCAATCTAATGGATATCCTTATCTGATCAGTGGGAAGATATGAAAAATAACCTAGTTATAAATAACCTATATTATAAATTATTAAGATAAATCTGACTACTGTTGTTGTTTTTTTAAATCAGCATTCAGATTTATCTTAACGATTTATAACAATGAACAGACCAACACAAAGTAAATACTACATGGGTAGATGTAAAGTTCTATATATATTGTAGTTTTAAGAATTGAAGCACCATTACCAAGTGTGAGCAAAATCTGTCCATATTATATAACTAACTTTTTAAGCAATGACATGGAAAATGTTTCTGCTGTTGTCCTTTCATTGTAAATTAAATGTAAGTCAGGATAATATAATGTTTTGTTAACAGCCATATGATAAACATTTCTAAAACCAAAAATGTCCCATGGCTTACTCCTCTTGGTTACTGCAAGGCTATATATGTATACTGCATTCAGTGGTGAGGAGACATCCTAGGAAGTATTTCTTAAGCTTAGAAATGAGAAAGCTGTCCTTTTATGTGAAGAAATGAGAAGTTTAAGTGGGCATTTCATATGTATGTCCAGAAGACATGAATAACTAGCTATAAGTAATAAGGTATCCAGGTTGCCCTGCTATCCTACAGTCTAGCTTTCATATGAAATTCCTAGTAACCCAAGTGGCAAAAAGGGAAGAGTATCCCCCTGCTCTCCGAAAGTTTGCCTTATGCCACTTCTCTTTCACAAAAAACCCTACATAGGGATCTGTTTTGACTGACAGAAAGAATCCAAAGAGGATTTTCAATTTTATGAAAAATGATATATGTGGAGAGATAGATAACAGTAGGCATTTCTCATAGCACTAGAACTATTAAACGAACACGTGTCCTGAGTGGCAGAATAATTGCTTCTTATTCCTTTTTTACTACTTGGAACTATACCCCTAAAATGTCAGCTGATTTATGTTCTCTAACAATTCTGACTTATGCATTATTAAAGAGGGTTGGAAGCTTTGATTTTAATGAAAATTATTGCTTCCCTTAAATGGTATGTCAAAAGTTAATTCATTATTGCCTTTTAGAAAGGCTTTATCTTCTTTTTTGTAAGTCCTATGAATGATTTCTAAAACCCTATGCTCTCAGAGTGATTAAGATCATGGACCCTAGAACTATATTGCATCAATTGAAAGCTCTGTGCCTTCACTCAGCTGATACCACTCTTTAAATGAGCAAACTTGGAAGACCTACTTCCAATTTCTTATCTGAAAAATGTAAATAATAATAGAGACAACCACATTAGATTAGCTAAGGACAGCAGAGCAAAAGCCTTGGCATATTTCCATAAAGGCTAATGAATTTTCTGAATTCTTGATGCACATAATAGAAGGAAATTGTACCTTAATCCACTAAGCTTTAAAAGTAACTATATATATAAAAACAGCAAATAGACACATGGGATGTTTTGGAGATGTTAAAAATGTTCAAAAATTAGATTATGGCTGCATAACTTACTAAATTTATTAAAAGCATCAGATAAACTTAAGACAAGTCAGTTCTAGTGTATATAAATTATACCTCATTTAAACTATAATATAGTGTACATATATAATTTTAAGGAAAAGGATAAATATATGTAACCTTTTATATAAACATGGAAATGAAGTCTCACTAAAATATGATTAACAGCCCTGGCCAGTTTTGCTCAGTGGATAGAGTGTCAGCCTGGGGACTCAAGGGTCCCAGAATCCATTTTAGTCAGGGGCATGTACCTTGGTTGCAGGCACATTCCCAGTGAGGGGTGTGAGGGAGGCAGATTATTGATGTTTTTCTCTCATCGATATTTCTAGCTTTCTGTCCCTCTCCCTTTTTCTCTGTAGAAAATCAGTAGAATATGTTTAAAGAAAAAAAAAAGATGATTAATACTAACCATTATTTATTTATATCTGACAGCAGTTCATACTTAAAATATACACACCTTTAAATAAAAATTATATTCCATATAAAATGTAACAAATTCAAACTGAGTAACTCATAAAAACTAGTTTCATGACACTAATGTTCATGTATCATTCTCCTAGGTCATTTTTTCAATTCATTTATTTAGTATTAACATTTAATTTTGGTGTGATATAGAATGCATCTCATCATCAATATTCCAGGAAACTTCATGGAAACTCAACATTAGAAACAAATCAGTCTTAAATTTATAGTTAAAGACATCATTTAGAGTAGTTATTTGTCACACACTTGTTGAGTATTTGTTATGTGCTAAATATTAGGAAATACAAAGATAAACAGGATACCCTGCACTGTCTTTGAGGCATTCCTAGTCTAAGGAAGGGGAAGAAAATCCATGGAGACAGGACAAATTCAACTTGTTTTTTGTGGAAAAAAATTTTTTTTTTGTACTGTCTGGGAGTGAAAAATAGTTTATATTTTAAATGGTTGCGGGGGGGGGGAAATAAAACAATAATGTCTTGTAACACAGAAAAAATGCAAGCTATTCTACTAGTATATTGGGTTGATAAATGACATTTTATTGGAGCACAGTCATGCTAATCATTTCAAACTGCAATGATAGAGTGCAGTATTTGCAACAGAGACTCTATGTCCAATGTACCATACCATATTTACTTTCTCATCTTTTAGAGAGAATTTTTGCCAACCTTTGGTCTAAGGTGCTGAATATGATGAAAAATAATTTTTAGTTGATCTCATTGGCTTTACTCTGTTATGGAGGACGTTTATGAATCCCGCTACCCTGAGTTTTTGCCTACCACACCACATAGAACTGCTTCACAAAGCCAGCATTGCAGTCTTAGCCACTGGGACTATTTGAGGTTTCAGAATTTTAAATCTGAATACCCCATTCTTGATACTGAAAAAGCCCATAACTATGGAAACTACTATTCAGAAAAGAACCCAAAGATTGTAATAGCTATATTGTGTATCTTGAGTTGTCCTAATTATCTTCTTTTAAAAATAAACCCTTGAAATTTTTTTTTTTTGCTTAAAAAACCTACACAACAGCCATTTAAATTACTACTGATCAACTGTTCTAAGAAAGATAAAGAACATCTATGCAAGTAGCCTTCATTCTACTTCATTCTACCAAAGATGTATGCATAAACTGAAGGGGAAACCTGGCAGGCTTAAAGAAGAATCCTATTTGATCAATCTACACAAAGCAATCAACAGGAAAATTGATTGCAGTCAATCTACAAAGAGGCAAGAGATTAATTAGTATCATAAACATTATTCATTGATATATAGTAGAAGCTCATACTTAAATATGTACACCTTTAAATAAAAATTATATTTCATATAAAATATACCAAACTCAAACTGAGTAACTCATAAAAACTACTTTCATGACATTAATTTTCATGCATCTTTCCTCGGTTCGTTTTTTTAATTCATTTATTAATTTAGTATTAACATTTCATTTTGGTGTGATACAGAATGCATCTCATCATCAATATTCCAGGAAACTTCATGGAAAACCTAGGAAGAATATAGGGAAAGGCATTTCCACAGATTTACACAAGTGCAAGTGAGAGTAAAATGTGTCAGGTTTCATCATTTTGTGTATCTCATCTCCATTAAATATGTACAAAATTAAAGATGTTCTTCATTTTTGTATTACTTTCAAACTACATTGTGATACTCATAAAAATTCATGATTTGAAAAGCTTGTTAGTTTAGGATACCTCAAACTCTATCTTTACTTTTGGAAAATGTGTTCTTAATTAAAACAGTATTCATAATTGTGACTTAAAATTGCTTAATTTTAAAAAGGCAGTTGCAGAATTCAGGCTATTCACTCATTATATTCAATTTTAAAAGTATTTATAAAAAGCAAAATAAAGTCAACAGTCCGTAAAAAGAAAAAATCCTGAACTACATTTTTCAAAATGACTTGCCAAACAACTGTAATTATCCTCCAAGATACAATAATAAATGTTACATCAGATTTAACTGCCAGAATATTCAATTTAATAAACACCCCCTTTTAAATCTTTCAGGAAGGAAGTTTGGATTGGCTAAAATGTATCTAAGATGCTGATAGAAATACTGGGGTGGGAAGAGAGCATCTATATATTATATATAAAAGTCTAAGTGACCATTATGACAGGACAACTAGTCAGTAGCTATGACATGCACTGACCACCAGGGGACAGATGCTCAAAGAAGGAGCTGCCCCATGGTGGTCAGTGCGCCCCCACAGACAACCTCCTGAGGTCCCTTCTGCCCCCACATCCTTCCAGCTGGCCTGCCCCAAACAGGCCTGATCCATCCTGATCATTAGCCAAGCAGAGGGACCCCAACTGTGCATAAATTCATACACCAGACCTCTAGTTTTAAAATAAAGGAACTATTGAGAAATTTCTTAAGATCAAATTCCCCCAATACTCATTATTTTATTTTGAATTATTCCTCTTCAAAGGCCTAAATACATAGGGGGGGGGGGGGGAGGAATTCTAACCACACTTCTTTTCTTTTTTTAAAATATATTTTATTGATTTTTTTTTTTTTTTTTTTTTTTTTTTTTTTTTTTTTTTTACAGAGAGGAAGGGAGAGGGTTAGAGAGTAAGAAACATCAAAGAGAGAAACCTAGATCAGCTGCCTACTCCACACATCCTATTGGGGATGTGCCTGCAACCAAGGTACATGCCCCTTGACCAGAAATGAACCTGGGACCCTTGAGTTTGCAGGCAACGCTCCATCCACTGAGCCAAACAGATTAGGGCACACACTTTTATTTTCATTACAATTAAGTATCAGACATATTGGCAAAATGACTACTAAGAAGAATCAGCAAAGTTGTAAGTTTAAACTCCAGGTATTTTAAGTGGAAGAGTGGTCAACATGAGGTTGTAGCCTTTGAAGAAATAAGGGGGATGAAGGGAGCCATGAGACAGAGGAGGGTACTGGCAACAAGAAAGACTTCAGTGCCAATCACAAAGAGAACAGCTCGTGGGGAAGTCTGATTAAGGCAGTGATGGTAGTAATTGTTCTTATGCCACATAAACTTTAAACAATATTCCTTAATACAGACTATGTACCCACAGGCACTTAACAAAGTACATTTTAGTTATATAACATTACAATGTGGTTATTATTATTATCTGCACTATTCAAATGATCAAACTGAGAGTCAGAAATATTCAGAAACTTGTCCTAAAACATAAGGGGCAGATTTGGGTACTAGTATTACCAGCATTATAGTTACTAGTATGAACTCTGCACTGGGTTCAAATCTTGAGTCAGCCACTTATACTATGTGATTTTGGACAAGTTATTTAACCTTTCTTTGCCTCAGAGTAAAATGAGAATAATAATAGGTAATAACTGTACAGTGTTCAGAATAATGTCTAAGTAAGTGCAATAGAAATGTTTCATTAAACAATTTATTTTAGAGAGAGGGAAGGAGCTGTATAGGTAAAGATTTATTAAGATTTTTATGGTTTCTTGTCTTACATTTAAGTCCTTTATCCATTTTGAATTTATTTTTGTATATTTTGTAAGTTTGTGGTCTAGTTTCATTTTCTTTAACATATCTGTCCAATTTTCTCAACACAATTTATTGAAGAGAATGTCTTAACTCCATTGTATGTTCTTGCCTCCTTTGTCAAATATTAATTGAGCACAGTCCTGACCGGTTTGGCTCAGTGGATAAAGTGTCAACCTGTGGATTGAAGGGTCCCAGGTTTGATTCCAGTCAAGGTCATGTACCTTGGTTACAGGCACATCCGCAGCAGGGGGTGTGCAAGAGGCAGCTGAACGATATTTATAACTCTATCCTTCTGTCTTCCTCTCTATAAAAAAAAGCAATAAAATATATTTAAAAAATATTAATTGAGCATGTATTGTATCTTTAATAATATCTTTACTGATAGAGCTCTTAAGACAATGGACATTAAGGAGAAAATAAACAAATAGGACTACATCAAAATAAAAAGCTTCTGAACAGCAAAGGAAACTATCAACAAAACAATAAGAAATCCCACTGCATGGGAGAAGATATTTGCCAATGGTATCTCTGATAAGGGCTTAATCTCTAAAATTTAGAGAGAACTCATACAGCTTAACAAAAGGAAGATAAATGATCAAATCAAAAAATCGGCAAAGGATATAAATAGACACTTTTCAAAGAGGACATATAGAGGGACAAAATACATATGAAAACATGCTCAAAGTCACTAATCATCTGAGAGATTCAAATCAAAAATGACAATGAGGTACCATCTCACACCTCTCAGAATGGCTATCATCAACAAATCAACAAAGGACAAGTGCTGGAATGGATGTGGAGAAAAACGAACCCTCATGCACTGCTGGTGGGAATGCAGACTGGTGCAGCCACTGTGGAGAATAGTATGGAGTTTCCTCAAAAAGTTAAAAATGGAACTCCCATTTGACCCAGTGATCCCACTTCTAGGACTATATCCCAAGAAACCAGAAACATGTCAGAAAGGATATATGCACCCCTATGTTCATGGCAGCACAATTTACAATAGCTAAGTTTTTGAAATAGCCTAAGTGCCCATCAGCAGATGAGTGGATTAAAAAACAGTGGTACATCTACACAACAGAATACTATGCCGCTATATAAAAGAAGGAACTTTTTAACATTTGTCAACATCATGGATGGAACTGAAGAGCGTTATGATAAGCAAAATAAGCCAGTCGGAAAAAGATAAATATCACATAATCTCACTCATATGTGGGATAGAATGATCAACATAATTTGATGAATAAGAATGGACTGATCTAAAGACAAATGGTAGGAGAGTGGGATGTTAGAGAGCAACCAAAGAATTTGTATGTATGCATATTAGCATAACTAATGACTCAGACACTGGGACAGTGGGGGCTTGCCTGGGGTGGGAATGGCTCAGGGTGGGGTGTCAATTGGGGAAAAAGAAAACATATGTAAAACTTTAGACAATAAAAATAAATAAATAAAATAAAATAAATTATAATTTTAGTTACCCCTTACCAAAAAAATATACCGAAGTAAAAAAATGAAAATAAAAAATAAGTCAGGAGAAACAATTATGAAAAAATTCATGGTCCTTATGAATTTTTAAGACTTATAAGAGGAAATGAAAAATCATGTGCTTATATGCCATCAAAAACAAAAAATGATATGGAAACATACCAACCCTGACTTTCTAAAACCAGCTCTAACCTAGGGGCCTGGAGAGAAAAGTATATAACTGAAGAAAAGCAGCAGCTTTTCTCATGGAATTAGAACTAAGAATTAAGGCAAACATCATATTGGAAAAACACCTAGAATCTGATTATCTCATGACTTTTATGAGAATCAGAATAGGAAAAGACTTAGGTTGCATAAGACACAGGGATAAAATTTGAGGGAACTTTTAGTTTCCGCCCTAACAATATTTATGAGTTGGGGGGGGGGGGGGTGTAGAGATTGGGAAAGGAATAGCAGATAGAGAGAAAAATGGAGGGAAAAGCCAGGAGGCAGGTGAAATAGAATAAATATCTTATCGACAGTTATTTTCATTTAATTAGAGGTGAAGGAATTGACATTAAAGCCATCAAAAGAAAATTTGGCTGGGACCGGTTTAGCTCAATGGATAGAGCGTCGGCTTGGGGACTGAAGGGACCCGGGTTCGATTCCGGTCAAGGGCATGTACCTTGGTTTCGGGCATATCCCCAGTAGGGGGTGTGCAAGTGGCAACTGATCGATGACTCTCTCTCATCGATGTTTCTAACTCTCTATCTCTCTCCCTTCCTCTCTGTACAAAATCAATAAAAAAATATATTAAAAAAAAGAAAATTTGAAGGACCGATTAGTCACTTTAATAACTTGTTTAGGAAATGAAGATTAGCATCCGGAGTAGCATGACTAATCATAATGATAATAACCATCTATAGTGAATGTTTGTAAATTAGAAAATGAAATATCTTAATCAAGTCTGAAAAAGCACAGAAGTACAAATTTATTCTTAAGAAATTTCTCTACCTATTGACTTTGGTAAACATTAACTACACAATACTCATTGATATTGGTCAGCTTCAAAATTGTAGAAAAATGGTGTGGAGTTTCCTCAAAAATTTAAAAGTGTAGCTTCATTTGACCCAGTGATCTCACTTCTATGAATATATCCTAAGAAGCCAAAAAAAAAAAAAAAAAAACCAAGCAAAAAGGATATATAGGTATATCCCTATGTACATAGCAGCAAAATTTGCAATCTGGAAACAACCCAGGTGCCCATTAGCAGACAGGGGTGTAAAAATGCTGTGGTACATTTACACAATGGAACACTATACGCTAATATAAAAGGAAAGAATTTTTACCATTGGCAACAGCATGGATGGACCTGGAAAGCATTATGCTAAGCGAAATAAGCCATTCAGAGAAACACAAGTATCACATGATCACACACATATGTGGACTCTAATGAACAAAATAAACTGATGAACAAAATAAATCTAGAGACATAGAAGCAGGGAACCGACTGAGAAACTTCAGAGGAAAGGCCTAGGTGGAGGAGGGAGAAATTAACATGGACACAGACAATAAACAGTGTGGTGAAGGCCTGGGAAGGGTGGGTGTGGGGTGGAGGGTGTTAATAGGGAACAAAAGGGGGGACATCTATAATACTTTTAACAATAAAGATAACTTTTTTTTTAAAATAAAAAAAAATATTCATTGAATAAGAACAAAGCATTTTTCTCAACAGCCTAAGCTTGGTTCTCAAAATTTGATTAATTTCTGTACATTTGCATAAAGGTATACAATATGTGCCAATTAGATTGCTTGTCAAGCCAAAATTGCAATTAACCTTTTATTAAATTTATAGCAGTCTTCAACTTCGAAAATTATCAAGGCGAATAAATCAAAATAGACATATGGTTTCTGTGATCCATATTGACAGAGAGCAATTTGTCACATTATATTGAAGAATGCTCCACTGGCCTCTTCCACCGGATTCCTTGTGATATCTGTAAATATGATCAAATCGTGGGGTTCTAGGATAAGCTTTATAAATTATTATAAGAGGGAAAATAATCTGCACTAAGTACTTTACAACTACTATTACATTGACTCCTTACATCACACCTGTGAAGTAGGAACCAATACACTAAAATCCCCATTTCACAACTGCAGTGTTATAGAGCCAGAGTTGGAACCCAGAACTGACTGAGTAGTGCAGTCACTAAACCATTGCATTATTCTTTCTCTCTCCTAATTTGGTGTAAACACAAGAGCATTTGTTTTGCAAAATAAAAATGCCGCAACAGTTATGTTCAGTGCCTGAGTTGAAAAACAAGCATCACAGGAATATTTCCCTTGCCTTTTGTCCCTACACTTCCTACTCTTAGTATGTTGAAAACAGAGTCCAGGACGAATGATGAAAGGTAAGAGGAGTATCTTTAGCTTGTCCTCTCATGAATCAATCACCTAATAAACATAAACAAAAGAGAAGCAATAAGAACTCACAGATCAAGAGGAAAATATCTGCAAGCAGGAATACAGTTACTCTATTGCATAGTTATTTTAGTGATTCCTATTCAGTATAGTTAATTGCAGATGTTATAATATTTGCATGTAAAATATACATAATTTCAGTTAGTGCATAGCCGTGGTCGGCAAACTGTGGCTCGCGAGCCACATGAGGCTCTTTCGCCCTTTGAATGTGGCTCTTACACAAAATACCACATCCTGGGCGAGTCTATTTTTTTAAAATATATTTTTATTGATATTTTACAGAGAGAGATAGAGAGCTAGAAATGCCAATGAGAGAGAAACATCGACCAGCTGCCTCTTGCATACCCCCTACCGAGGATGTGCCCACAACCAATGTACATGCCCTTGACCGGAATCGAACCTGGGACCTTTCAGTCCTCAGGCCAACACTCTATCCACTGAGCCAAACCAGCTTCGGCTGGGCGAGTCTATTTTGAAGAAGTGACATTAGAAGAAGTTTAAGTATAAAAAATTTGGCTCTCAAAAGAAATTTCAATCATACTATTGATATTTGGCTCTGTTAGCTAATGAGTTTGCCGACCACTGGTCCATAGGATCTGAGTAGGAAAGCATTGAGTTTGCAGGGGACAGAGAGATCACATTTAAGGCATCCTTTAGTTTCCCCCCAACAATATTCAGAAAGCAGAGAACAAAGATAAGAATTGGAAAAAAGATAGCAGTGAGAGAGAAAGTGATAGATTCTCTATCATTATATTCTAGTTTACAAAGTTGGCACAAAGTCATGTGTTCTATTTGAAGAAGAGAAGCCTATAGAAAATATTTCCAAAATAATGATGATACAGAAGCTTGGTCAGATATAATAGAAATCCTTAGTTGTATTCTATTTCAAAAGAGCTCCTTTGCTTACAGGTCTTATCCAGAACATGTAAGCACTGGCGGACAAGCAAAGTGCACTTTTCCAAATATAAGGGCATATAGGGCCCATTATTAAAGGCTCCCTGAAACCTATTAAATATAAAAATAAAATGTTAATTGGCCTTAGGTCTTTTGGCTCAGTGTATAAAGTGTTTGCCTGCAGACTAAAGGGTCCCAGGTTCGATTCAGGTCAAGGGCACATGCTTGGGTTGTGGGCTCAACCCCATAAGGGGCATGGAGGAGGAAGCCAATCAGTGATTCTCTCTCTCATTATTGATGTTTCTATCTCTCTCTCGCTCTCCCTTACTTTCTGAAATCAGTAAAATATATATATATATATATATATATATATATATATATATATATATTTTAAATTTTATTCAAAATCACAGATGATGAAGAAAAAATATCAAGTGTTGACTGGGCAAATTAAGTCAACACTGTTATGAGTAACAGGATGTAATGTGCTTACATTTTTAAAAATAAGAAAAATAAGGACAGAAAGAGTTTAAGTTCTTTCTATGTACCAGGCCTTGTAGTAAACACCTTACAAACATTGTTGGCAATATTTTCTGCACTGAGGAATTTTGTGGGATATGTATGAGTTGTCATGATTTACATGAGAATACCTAAGAAACTGACAGGGGTTTCTGTAACCCGCCCAAAGTCATGCAGCTTTAAACTGAGGAAAACTCAGCTTTATGGACTCAAAAGTTTATACCACAAAGCAAAAATGCCTTTTTATTTTTTCAAACCAGAGACTGTGCTTTGAATTTGTTTGAAAGAGGTTGTACCCGACTTGACATAGCACCCAGGTACAAATGATACCCTGGTGAAAGCCACCTGTGAATGCCATTCCCATCACATTCCAGGACTGCAATCCGGATTGGCAATATATTGCCTTTCTCATCCCACACACGCATCTGCCTCCAGACACCCGCAGCCTACAGGCTCCAGCAGATTTCTTAGTTACATTAACTAAATGGTAAGTCCCATAGCAAGTAGTAAGACCAGCCCTTTACCTGGTACTTGAATGCTTCATTTTAACCTCTAGGAACATCATCAACTACTTGGGGCACAATCTTTTCTCTAGGAATGTCTTTGTTAACGTTTGGCGGAATTCAAATAGGAAAGAAAATTCAAAAATCTGAACCAAACTTTCTACCATGATATAACTGTATGGTAATTAAGTAATTAATTATGTACTCTTGCTTTTACAACCATATTTCTTACAGAAAAAAAAATAGATGATTCAAGTCATATTAAAGGCAACTTTCAAAAATAAAGAGAGAGAGAAAAAAAAGGTTTATCCAGGTAAAGTCAAGAAGCGTTAAAATTTTAAAAGAAAAATGCAGCAGTGAGTAGCATTCTAATTGCTATCTGTTTTCATTGGGGGAAAAATTAGACAACGAAGTGTTGTGGCCATTGGTTTATCAAAGAAAAACAGGAATACTTTGCCTCTGTTATGAGAAAGACATTTGCCTGTACTCAGTGATTATATTGAGTGGGGTGAAGAGAAAACCTATATTAATGATCGGTTTTCATTTTACACTATTCTAATCTGCTACCCGTGCCATTTCCCATTTTGGAGGGTAGAAATTGTATAAAAGACAGTCAACTCAATAAGTGAGGTGGTCCCTTCACTCTCTTCTCAAAATGATCACTTAGAAGAGTGAGAATTTGCACTAAATAAAGACCTGTGACATCTTAATGAACTGACACAGGCTCTGAACCCAAGCTACACAGAAAGTCCTTTAGATCAAGCATTCCTCTGAGAATCCTTCTCTGACCTTCTCGAAATATGTTCTTCTTTCAAGGGCCCTTACTACACTGCACATCTCTCTAGTCACACCTGCCCAAATTAAAATTCAGCATTTAGTTATGTGATTATTTGATTAAAGTACTATTAAATTTTAGGCTCCTGAAAAACTACCAAATTTCTAGAATTCCACATAAGAGGGTGAATAGCCCAGCGGGTGTGACTCCATGGTTGACGTGGACCTATGAACCAGGACGCCATGGTTTGATTCCCTGTCAGGACACATTGATCCCCAGCGGTGGGCAGTCAGGAGAAAGCCAATTGATGATTCTCTCTTATCATTAATGTTTCTGTCTTTCTTTCCCTCTCCTTTCCTCTCTGAAATAATATATATTAAAAAAAATAAAAATAAAGGAATAAGTGAATGCAATATATTATAAAAAAGAACTTGAGGGAAAAGGCATTTACATAGGTATAATTGTTGCAAATTGGGTGTTTTTTTTTGTTGTTTTTTTGGTTTTTTTTTTTTTACTGTTCAACTGGCAATCTGGGTCAGAAACACTCTCTTTTCCATATATAATGTATTGGGATGACATTGCAATTGAATGTGGAAATTGGTTCTAAATTAATCTACTTTATCATTATAATACCTGCAGGATTCAAAATTAATGTTTGGCAGCTTGGTTCACTCTTTTGAAAAATTCATCTCATACTACAGTCTCTCAATTGTAGAAAGTCACTATCTTATTAAATAACTCAACAGGAAGCAACTAAATGTGCTATGACAGGTAGGAAAGGCAAAAAATTAACTATTAGGAATATTCAGATGCTTGCTCTCTTGAAAAACACAGAAATAATGATAAAAAGAACAGTGACTACAATTAACTGATTGCTTACTATGCATCCAGCCTATAAGTTCATTTATTCCCCACAATAACAATGCAAAATGGATATTACCCTCCACTAACATTTTTTAAAGAAGAAATAATAGACCAAAGAGGTACAACATCTAAATTTTTAGGAAGAAAGAAAAGGAGAAAGGGAGAAAGAAAGCAGAAACTCTGTTTTGGCATGAAAAAGGGTGAAATCAAGGAAGAGCTAAAGGATAATATTTTAATCTTGGAATCTTTGTGAAGCTAAATATTACTATGACACTAATAATTATAGCTAACATTAATCTAGCACTTATTACCTTCCAAGTTCTTTTTTATACATGATCTCCCAAATAAGCTTATGAGATAAATATGGTATAAGTCCTGTTGAATAAATGCTTATCCTCAACTTATCAAAAAAAAATGAGACTCAGGGGTTAACTTGTCCAATTAACTCACTTATTAAATAAATGAGCCAAGATTCAGATCTAATTCTACCTCCATGACTTGAGCTCTTAGCATCTGCACTATGCATTTCTATAAGTAGTTCCAACTACAACTTTTGTCTCACTATAGCCAAGTACTTATTTGTTCTTCTGGAGGATGAGAGCACAGTCAAAAAGATAGCAAAAGATGCTAGACCCATTTCTTCTCACCTCCCTTGTTGTCTAATTACACCAACAAAAATAGTCATAAACAGCCGAGACTGGTTTGGCTCAGTGGATAGAGCGTAGGCCTGCAGACTGAAAGTTCCCGGGTTCGATTCCGGTCAAGGGCATGTACTTTGGTTGTGGGCACATCCCCAGTAGGGGTGGTGCAAGAGGCAGCTGATCGATGATTCTCTCTCATCAATGTTTCTAACTCTCTATCCCTCTCTCTTCCTCTCTGTAAAAAATCAATAAAATATATTTTTTAAAAATAGTCAAAAACAGAACAATTTTGCCTCTGAACTTCTGTGGGTAAGAGAAATTATCTGCTGATATTCCTGATATTGAGCAGCTATGAGGAACTCCTGTAAGGAACATAGTAAACTGTTTGAGAATGATGACTTGAGTAGAATATATACTGTATTTTCCCTCAATTACTTATAAAATTTTAGGAGATATAGCCCTAAATTTTGAAGATATGACTGACCTGCTTTAAGAAATGTATTATTCTCCACCAACGTCTTTAATGCAGATTGAGTGTCACTGACAAAAGAGTACTGGAAACCTAAGTATTCATCAAGTTATTCATTCTATCCATAGTGCTGTCATAATGAGTTGGACCTAAGTAAGACTCCACCTTGTGGTCCTTAATTCCCCCTCAATAATGTAAGAGTTAACATTGGGCAAGTTAACATTCTATTTAACAATAATTCTGAAACATCTATGATTATTAAATGCAGTTCTGAAAAAAAGTAAGTTTTGAAAAAGTAAGAGCAGACAGTTAAATAAATAATTAAAATTTTAAAGAAGTAAAGAGATTTAATTTTTGTTACACTAATTCTCCTTTCTTGCAGTAGTCATTAATGAATCTTCAAACAAAAGTTTATAATCAAATACACAAATAAGTATAATGGTTCATCAATGAGCTACAAGTTAGATCTAATCTCCTTTCCTGATCCTTAAAATGAGTGGCCTATATCAAAGTCTCACTGTGAGGATGAAAGGACAAAATGAATCTATATTCCTGAGAACAATGTTTTCTCATAATAAGGTCAAATATTGTATCATTTTTATTAATGTGGTAATTAGTACGATATCGCTTTCCACGCAAGCACTGACCACGCCTAAAAGCTCTTTGGTCCTCCAGCGTCATATGTCCTATATCTTCTAGGCCTGGTTCTCTGAGGTTCCAGTCTATAAGTCCTCTGCTCTTATGGGAACCAGTCCCATGGAGTTCCTCAGCCAGGAAACATGCAAACACTGACCACAGCCTTCGGCCAAAGAAACAACTCTGAATGTACTAGAGACATGTCTTTCAAACATTCACTCACCCTAGATACCCCCTCTTCATGGCCTATTATTCAAAGACTTACATGTCTTGATTTCGTTCTACTCCAAGTGTTCAATGATCATTTTGATCCCACTGCAATTTTCTAATAGCTTCTAACTGAAAAGATGGTAAGAAATACTGTGCCACAGCTTCTAGGTGAAATAAGATCAACAATAATACCTATGGGGATTACTGATTTTCTTTGGAAAATATGTTACACTGCAGACATAAATACAAATCTAAGTCCAAGATACTCTTTATAAATTCATACTTTTATTTCAAAGTAAATGTAGATGTGTTTTATTGGAGGAGTAATATCAGAATCTGCAATGCTGACAATATAGGAAAAAGACTCTTGCAATGCTAAACTTTTCATAGATCTAAAATCCAACAAAATTTTATATCAACTCTATTATCATATGTCTTTCACTTAAACTCAGCTGACTTAAGTTCTGAAATACTTGTTCTTGATATGATGCAAATGATTTTGCTAAAACATATTCTGCTCTGGGTGTGATAATTATCACATCCCAAGGAAACAGAGCTTAGACTATTAACACCTATATTGTTGGAGGGATACTGACATGTCCCCCAAAATTGCATCCCCTTCGTTTCTGGAGTAGACTAAAAATAAAAAGTTTTCAAGTAGCAATTAAAATCAAACGGACTTTTACTTCAGGCATAAGACAGCATTAAATTCATTATACTTATACTATACTCTTACACTATTTATACTTATTATACTAATATATCTCTTTGGACATAGCAGAGTATTTTGGGTGGAACAATTATATTTTTGCAAGTAAATAATCATAGCCTTTCAAGTGTTTCACAGTAATTCCAAGAGCTATAAAGAAGTAATGGTATTATAATTTTTAACACTCCTCCAAATGGTGTGCAGATCTTTCCATAAATAATGATGAAAACTAACTGGCATAAAAAGGAAACAATGGTTATAAGAATCAATTTTAATATAATGGGTTATTTCTAGAAATGACATTAAACAAATAAACCCTAAAGTCTACATATTCTCACTCTATCGAGCCTTTATTCCTTTTCTAGTTTTCTAGATGTTAGGCATGATACCTGGTACATGAATAAAAGTCAGCAAATATTTGATGATGAGTTTGTGAATGAATGCTTTTTGTTTTGTTTGTATGTGTTTGATTTTACATTGTTTCATATGCAATCTAGTCCCATGAATGCCAATCATGTAAGCTCCATGAGAACACAGCATTTTCTGTTCCGTTGAATGTGGCATCCCATGTCCAGATCAGTTCCTGGCATAAAGTAGGTGCTCAATATATACTTATTAAATAAATATTAAATGACACATATGCTAATATTCTTCTCATACTGAAACAGTAACAAAACCCATTATTGTTCACATTCATTCTCCAATAATGTATTGTCATAACTCAATCATATAGAAAGTTAAATTAAAAAATGTGTAAAGGGGAGTCTTTCATATTTACTTTATATATATTATGTATATATTTGAAGGCCGCTACTGTGTCAGGCATATTCCTTGTGCAGAGAGGGTTTCTGCTCCTCTATCAGCTCTAACAGTCCTCCTCTCTGAAACATTCCTTCCTCACAGTCCTTCACACCTAGCCCCACAGGGCTCCTTTCCAGACTCCTGGAGTAGATGTCCCAGGTGCTCAGTCTTTGTTCATGTCCATCTCTGCCATCTGTTTTGTAAGAGACTTTTTCTTACTTATCTCAAATGCCTGACAGTTTTGGGCATAGATCAAGTCTGAAACTGTTGCAAATTGCAAGAATTACAATTACAATATTATCCCATAAGCTGAGAGTTTAGAAAGTAACATATAGCACATATATCTTAACTAGAGGTCCACTGCATGAAAATTCATGCACTAGAGGGGGTGCCTCACCCAAGCCTGTCCCCTTTGCAGAGTCCAGGAGCCTACCAGGCGATCAGGGGAAGGAGATGCCCCCATCAAACCTCTGCTGCTGCCACTGCTGGCAGTGCAAGCCTTTGCTGGCCCTGTTTACCTGAGCCTTGGGCAGACCTGTGCAGCTGTGCAACCACCATCCGAGGCTTTCCTGAGCATCAGGCATTAGCTGGGCAGCTGCCATTAGAGGCTTGCCTGCACCTCACGCTGGCCCTGGGCAGCTGGGGGGCTGAGAGGACTGGGGGACTCTGGAGGCAGGTGTGTGGAGCAGCCAGACCCACCTGGGGGTGGGCCCAGCTGTGCTGTGCACCTGCTGCCCTGCAAGTGCTGAGGGGACTGAGCACAGTCATCTTGTGGCTGTGGGCACTGTCATCTTTGGGAGGGCGTAATGGTCAATTAGCGTATTCCCTCTTTATTAGATAGGATAAATTTGCTCATAATAAAGGAAAACAATTTTAGGTAATGATTTATTCAATCAACTGAAAATGACAATTCAGAAATTTCAGAGGCAGAAAGCAATAGGCAATAATCTGACCTGCAATCTAATGTAAAGTTAGAATTTTAGTAAATCTGTTAGTTATTTGTCCTTGGTGTGTGACTACATTATAAACTCACTAAGATGAAATAATATCCACTTCCAAACCTATATAATAAAGAGGTAATATGCAAATTGGCCATCACTCCAACACACAAGATGGCTGCTCTCATCTGGACAAAAGATGGCCAGCAGGGGAGGGCAGTTGTGGGCAATCAGACCTACAAGGGAGGACAGTTGAGGGGGACCAAGGCCTGCAGGGGAGAAAAGTTAGGGGCGACCATGCTCCACAGGAAAGGGAAGTTGGGGGAAACAAGGCCTGAAGGGGAGGGCAGTTGTGGGTGACCAGGCCAGCAGGGGAGAGCAGTTAGGGGCAATCAGGTGGGCAGGGGAGGGCAGTTGGGGGGGAAGGCCTGCAGGGGACAGCAGTTAGGGGCCACCAGGTTAGCAGGGGAGGGCAGTTAGGGGTGACCACACTGTCAAGGGAGGGAACTGAGAGGGCCAGCAGGGGAGGGCAGTTGAGGGTGACCAGGCCAGCAGGGGAGGGCAGCTGGAGGTGACCAGGCCAGCAGGGGAGGGCAGTTAGGGGCAATTGGGCTGGCTGTGGAGCAGTAAGGCGTTGATCAGGCTGGCAGTGGAGTGGTAAGGGAGTGATCAGGCTGGCAGACAGAAGTGATTAGGGGCAATCAGTCAGGCAGGCAGGTATACGAGCAGTTGGGAGCCAGCAGTCCTGGATTGTATGCAGGATCCCAGATTGGAGAGGGTGCATACTGGGTTGAGGGACACATACCACACTCCTGTGCATAAATTTCAGGGCCTCTAGTTATAGTATAACTATATAAACAAGGAGTCAATTTACTGCCTACTTAATGCATGTTTCCCCTCAGGAATTATGATCTTAAAATTATCTTCCACAAGAACTGTCAGTTGATTGTAATTTCTACATATGTTACAGATGTATTTTTTCTCTCAGAAATAAGGAAAAAGAAGTAAAACAATGGTTTTATAAAACTTAAGGCAATTATAAAAATTAAATAAGATTTTCATCTTTTCTATTTGTCCAGTATTCCCACTGACAGCAAGGACATGAGTTAAAATTTAAGATTTTCTTGAGAATTAAAGACTGTAATTACAAATCTGACACCTCTTGGGGAATTATGAAAGAATTATTGTAAGGGAAAAGCACAAGCTACAAATGACTGCTATGTTCTGACAGCTGACATAGTTATTTTTTTTATATTTCTCAGTTATGCCAATGGACCCCCATAGAAATACAGACTCTTCACTATTTAGATTTAGACATTATTTTCAAAACAAAATATTGTAAGTAGTAGGAAGAAGAAAGATCCCATGCAAATAGTAATATTTCCAAAATGGCTGTTTTGCTAAGCATCCATAGGGTAGAAAAACAGAATCTGTTCAATTTAAATGTAAGGGCGAGAAGAGAGTGAAACAGTTTATTAGTTAAATACCAGTAAATGAGGCATGTGGCCCAAGGGCCAGAAGTTTGACATGCTTGTGCTACAGGGAGCCTTGGAAGGTCCTAGGCTAGAGCTGCAAATCTGGGCCCTGTGAGCAATGAAGTTCCTCAGCATGTGGGCAGTGAAGGGTGCCTGCTCTCAATCACCTGAAGATTTACAGATAAAATCCCCTTGGTCACAGGAAAATCCAACCAAATCACAGGAGGGTATCAGTAACATCTAAATCATTTTGACTCTAAATTTCACATTTGATCCATTTACCTTGCCCTGGGTGTGAGAAATTAGATTCAACCCACAATTTCAATAGGTTTCGAAACCTCTAAAAGATCCTGAAGACAAGACAAGGAAACAAAACACACATAATATGTTTGCTTTGGGTTCTATTGTCCTTGATTAAATAATATAATCCGTGTTTTCTTGACTAATAAGTAGTTTGGTTCTCAGTCCCCCAACCCTTTGTTTAGAGAACTGCAAAAAGTACTAAACTATGCATAATCACCTATGGCCCCAAATAGATAACCTAGTTATTTATGTGGCGTGCAATCCTTAGTAACTATATAATAGTAGCAATAACCATAAAAAAAGAAGAATGCTAATCATGAACCTGTTTTGAGTGGCTATTATATGCTCAGCACTTTGCTAGAATCTGTGTCTCAATTTTATTATTTAAAACAATATTCCTGTAAAATAGGCACTGAAATATTTCCATTATGAGGAAACTGGGGCTTAGTAGACTGAGTAAGCTATCCAAAGCATCATAACTGTAAGAGGTGCAGCCAGGGCAGAGGCCAGATCCTGTTGATCTACAAAACCTGTGTTGCTACCATTGCTGTTTCCCAGGCATAGCACCATCAGGTAATAAGACCTAAAGCCAAGGCCGTTTTATCCACTACTACTCTAGCCACAGTGTATCTTGGGCCACTTATGAAAATGGTTGAAGACAGAAAGTGATCATTGGCTCTAAAATAGGGACAGACAAATGCAAAATCAAGATTGGTTAGTATTAACTATGATGCTCAATATTATTTAACTCTTCAGATTCACTAACTAAACTCAGGCATACTTAACATAATCAATATGGATATGATGCTTTTTACTGTGTTTTATATGATTGTGGTATGCCTTCAAAAAAAAAAAGTCTTTACTTTGAAGATCTTATTAAAGTGTATCTTCTTGTGACCCTAGAATTTTCTTATCAAAGAGTGCCAACAGAGCATTTTCATTAATGTTTACTGTCCAAGGGTCATCTGTATGTTTTCTCTGGGCTCCATAACAAGCATATTTAATAAAAGTAGAGAGAATTAGAGAGAGAGAGAAGTCTAGATTAGATTTCTTTATGTTTTTGAAGATCAACATAATTCATGGATTTATAAACATTCGTTAATTTTTATCATGGTAGATATATAATAATCTGTTACATAGAAAGAATTTTAAAAAAAATATATTTTATTGATTTTACAAAGAGAGGACTTGAGAGGGATAGAGAGCTAGAAATGTCGATGAGAGAGAAACATCGACCAGCTGCCTCTTGCACACTCCCCACTGGGGATGTGCCTGCAACCAAGGTACATGCCCTTGCCCAGAATCGAACCTGGGACCTTTCAGTCTGCAGACCGACGCTTTACCACTGAGCCAAACCGGCTTCGGCTGATATTTTATTTTAGCTTGCTATAATGCACCTATCACTAAAGAGGTCACATTCTATCACATTACCTCTTGTTATATAAACCTTTTCAACATTATGTTATACTAGAGCACATATGTCAAACACAAGGCCCGCGGGCCAAATCCAGCCCGCCAGGCCTTGCAATGTGGCCCGCACCGCGCTGTCATCACTGCACTCCGCTGTCAGTTTATGACATTGTCAGTTTATGACTGTTCAGTAAACCATTCGGCCCGCGATTTAGGCTGGATTTTAGATTTTGGCCCCTTCTCTGATTGAGTTCGACACCCCTATACTAGAGGCTCAGCGCTTGAAATGTATGCACTGGCAGGGTCCCTAGTGGCTGCTGGCCAGTTACTCCCTCCCATCCCCCAGCTGGCCCTGCCCTGCCCCCGGTTGAACTCCCAGACAAACTGCTGGTAGAGGGGACAATTTGCATACCATACTTTTATTATATAGGATAATAGCATAAACCATTTATCTAACCCATTTGTCTCACAAATGAATAACCTGAAGCAATGAAAAGAGAAGTGTGTTGCCTTACTTCACAGTTAGCATACCCAGGGCTCTTTCTATCCCTGTCCTGTCCAAAACAACAGCCATAGAGGTACTAGTATGTGCTGCTAACAACATGAAATGTGGCCGACTGCGATTGAGATGTGCTGTAAATGTAAAATTATGGCATAATAAAAAACAAACAAAAAAAAACTTTATTTGTTCTTTGTCCCTAGCACGTGGCACTGAGTTCATAAAATCTTTGGAAATGCCTGAGCAATAGAAGTGTCTATTCAGCCAAAGCCGGTTTGGCTCAGTGGCAGAGCGTCGGTCTGGGGACTGAAAGGTCCCGGGTTCGATTCTGGTCAGGGGCATGTACATTGGTTGCTGGCATATCCCCGGTAGGGGGTGTGCAAGAGGCAGCTGGTTGATGTTTCTCTCTCATCAACGTTTCTAGCTCTCTATCTCTCTCCCTTCCTCTCTGTAAAAAATCAATAAAATATATTTAAAAAAAAAAAAGAAGTGTCTATTCAAAAAGAACCCCCTTTGAGCACAACTGAGTTTATGCTAATGAGGGGTCTCAGGGTGAGGACTCTAGACCAGTGTTTCCCAACCTTCTCTCATGATGAGAATCACCTGGTGGAGTTGTTAAAACACAGATTCCTGAATCCCAACTAAGAAGTGCTAAACTAGAATTTTTGGGAACATATAGGTAAAATTGTATACTTAACTAGTGCTCTAACACAGATGTTATATACAGAGCACTAAGTTAGGTATGCAATTTTACCTATATGTTCTCAAAAATTCTAGTTTAGCACTTCTTAGTTGGGATTCAGGAATCTGTGTTTTAAAACTCCACCAGGTGATTCTCATCATGAGAGAAGGTTGGGAAACACTGCTCTAGACAACCTCTGGATGGGGGCTGGTCACCAGAAAGACAAAGTGATCAGATGGCTGGGATGTTTTTGCACCAACCATGGACCTCCCAAACAATGAGATCCGGTGAGCTCCCCCATGGTGGGTGAACACGTGCAGAGGCCGAGGGAGATGTGTCCAGAGAGGACGCGGAAGCTTCACACCCCTTCCCACAGACCCCGCCCTATGCACCACATCCTCCTGGCACTCCCCGAGTTGTATCCTTTTATAATAAATCTGTAAATGTGAGTAAGTGTTTCCCTGAGTGACAGTATCCTTTGCAGCAAATTACTGAGCCTGAGGAGGGGATTGTGGGAACCACTAATTTAAGGCAGTCTGATCGGAGTACAGGTGGCAATGGGAACTTGCAATTGGCATCTGAAGTGAGGACAGTCCTTTAGGACTGAGCCCCTAATGTGAAATCTGACACAATGTCTAGGTAGATAGTATCAGAATTCAGTTAAAAATCCACACATACGTGGTAACAGAATCATTAAAGACAGAGGAGAAATAGAGATTTTTCCTTTCAAAAATACACATCAGATGTTGGTAACTTACTATAAAAAGGTAACAAAATATCTCACTAATATTTTTTTACATCCTATGTCAAAAGGTAATATTTTAGATGTACTGTATCAAAAATATATTGAGATGAATTTCACGTTTCATTTTACCTTTTCTTAATGTGTCTACTAGAGATTTAAAATTATATGTGTAGCTCACGTTATATTTCTATTTGACAGCACTGTTCTAGACCATTACCTTTCACATTATTTTAGGGATATCGTTTTTGAGAGTCCAAGTGCATATAGTGATTTATTATATAAAATCCATACTCTTCATTAGCCAACTAAAAAATAATCCTTTGTAGTTCAAAACTCTGTGTTTATATAATCTAAATACCAGACCAATCAACATAAGCCAGATGAGTCTCAGAAATGTTTACAGGTTCATTATCACTCCGTCCTTCAAAAGAAGTGCTTCTCTTTGTTTTACACTCATTAATTTCACTGTTCTAAGATGTTATTCCCGAAACTCCACAGTCATCCAAAATCTATTCTACTCTTTGATAAATGTTTGCAAGGCAAGGGGCTAAAAGAAAAGAGGGTATTAAATTTTCATTGTCACAAGAGAATAAATAGTCAAAGGCCATACCAATAAGAATAGATTTTTGATTAAACCAGGGTAGTACCTAACAACATTTCTCAAAAAAAAAAAAAATCATGTTTATATTACAAGTCAAAGTTTAAGTATGTTCTGCCTGACAGTGGAAAATTGATTAATGTGGAGGTTTTGTGAATTCTAAAACTGAGAAGAAAACAGCAGACAATTAAGCCATAATGACAGCCTGAATTCAGTCATTTTACCCAGTGGGCAACAGGAAATCTAAACATGTTCTCACTGAACAAATATTTTGAAAACAAGAACAATTTCATAGGGACAGGCAATAAACATTACTCCTCACACTACTCTTCTGATCTCCTAGCACAGGGGCCTGTTATCCGCCCCTCCTCTCATTCAGAAGTGGTTCCCACACACAGACAATCCTACACAATACTGACCCTCTACAGTTGATCTTACCCAAAAGGTGGAGAAGCAATTATATGCTGATCCATTAGAAAAGAGGTATCCAACATGCAAGTGTGGTTACTTTTCAAATTTTAGTTATGTGACCACTGAGAACTTGTGAGGATGCGGGACATATTGGGGTGATATCAAGGAATACATGTTGCAAAGTGGTTGGAAATGATTCATCTCCAGAAATGGAATGCGTCTTTTAATACAAAGAAGACAGCATTCAAGATGTGTTCTTAAGAAGGGAAGGAGTTCAAGGCTGGAACCTGCTCTGCCACAGAATGATGCTCTGCCGGTCTCTCCCCTAAGCATGAATACAAACACCCCAAAGGTAGAACGAGCTGGCATCTACATTCTTTAATGCCGCCTTTCCGAAATCGGAGGTCTGAGACCCATCAGGAGAGTGATGCTGTTCCAGAGTTCCTTCCATAAAAGCAATTAATAAAGACTTTCCTTTACTATTTTAATCAAAAATAAAATGTTAATATTTAGACAGAACACTTGAAATACTTCTCAGGTGATTGTAGAAAATAGTGGAGATTTAGTGAGTATTCTCACATATTTCTTTTTCCCTTGTGGATTCCATGGGAGTTTTGAAAATTATATTGTTTTCAATTGTTTATATTACTCATATAACTTAAAATTTAATTAGTTTTAAAATTTTATTTCACAAATGACTTCTACTTACAGGCAGGAAACATAAGAAAAATGTTACAAAACTTTCATAAGGTAATAAAATGCATAACAGAATACTTTTGAAAATCCCCAAGATAGTAGCATTCCAGGGTTTCTCTATCATATCAAACATCAACATCTAAAAATGTGTATTTAGTAAAAGTCATATCTGTTCTTCTTTTCATATATTATGACAAAGTCAATACACATTTTAATGTCTTATTCTTTAGAGAGGTTTTTTAAACAATATCCTGAATCTATTGTATCTCCCTCATCTCATTTATGAGAAAATCAGGACACCTAAAAAAAGGGAACAGTTATTTTATTTCAGTGGAAAATGGAAGAATAATTGAAATTATTTTTATATATTTTTTTCATTTATAAAACCTACTAAAATTCTGTATTTTCAAATATTTTATTTTATTTCCTTAACCAAACTCCATATACCATCTTTGAAACTTTCTTTGAAAAATTATGACTTTAATCGGGACAGGTTTGGCTCAGTGGATAGAGCGTTGGCCTGCGGACTGAAAGGTCCCGGGTTCGATTCCGGGCAAGGGCATGTACCTTGGTTGCGGACACATCCCAGTGGGGAGTGTGCAAGAGGCAGCGGATCGATGATTCTCTCTCATCGATGTTTCTAACTCTCTATTCCTCTCTCTCCCTCTCTGTGAAAAATCAATGAAATATATATTTTTTAAAAATTATGACTTTATCATGTAAGTCATTTAAAATAAATTAAACAAGGTTGTAGGTAGAAAAATGTAATATTTTATGTATAAGTATTGCTAAATTATATTAAAATAATAAAATGTATGCTATAATCTTAATAGTATGCCAATCTAAATATTTTAAATGTGTTTTTTTTAATATTTTATAATGGTTAAAAAGAATCACCTGGTGGTTCTTGTTAGAAAACTATATCAACACATGATTCTTCTTGGAGACTATGATTCAGTATAATCTGACTCAGCAATACTACAGTAGCCAATCTCTATAAATTGTGAATATAGATCAAAGTGGAGCTAATAATACTCAAATCCTTCACATGTAGCATGAGAATTATAACCACTAACATACCAGAATGATCATGGTGAATTTATAAAAACCTTTCTAAATCCCCAAGAGGAAAATATCATCTGAATGAAATACCTGTACATTTGTTTTATTTAACTTTGAATCTAGACCTAAAATAATAATAAAACATTACAGATGAATTATCATTGTTTGATGGATAAGTGAAAAAATCTAGGCTTCATCTAAATTATCTATAATAGGTGCAGGGTATGAAATGCCATAGAAAAATAGTGAATTGGATACAGATGAGTTATTCTTTAAGCATACTTTAACTCATCTATCAAACAGTGATTGAGTAGCTAAGTGGGCATTGGGGATATAGTTGAGATCAAGACAGCAATTGTCCTTCTATTCTCATTAAGAAGACATATATTAAACTACTACATATACTATGAGTTATTTCTGAGAAGTGGTAGAGAGTAGAATTACAGGATACTAAAAAGGCATCTCACAGGACAGCGACCCAGTCCTGGACAGGGTGAAGTAGTGAAACCTGAGCTTAGCTCTGAAGGATGAGGAGGGCATATACACATCAGAGTAGAATGGGGGAGGCAACCTCTTGGCGACAGCATGAGGAATTCTGGAAATGCACAGATTATGCTTCAAAGCCCATTGTGAACAGAACATATGAAGAAAGTGGCACTATTTGAATCCATGAGGTAATCAAAGCTAAATCATGCAAGGATTTATAATTGAGGAGCCTTTGAAATTGTTGCAGCATAATGCCATCCCTGGGACATATATGCATGAAAACAGTGTATGGGGCTCACTCAGTGTTGCAGTAATGACAGTGGGGACAAGACCGGTTAAGAAGCACCTAAAAAAAAGAAGAAAGGAGGAAGAAGAAGAAAGAAGAAAGAAGAAAGAAGGGGAAGGGGAAGGGGAAGGGGAAGGGGAAGGGGAAGGGGGGGAGGGGGAAGGGGAGGAGGAGGAGGAGGAGGAGGAGGAGGAGGAGGAGGAGGAGGAGGAGGAGGAGGAAAAGGAGGAAGAGAAGGAGGAGAAGAAACAGCAGCAGCAGCACCAGCAGCAGCAGCACCACCACCACCACCACCACCACCACCACCTCCTTCTTCATGCTGAAACCGGTTTGGCTCAGTGGATAGAGCGTTGGCCTGCCGACTGAAAGGTCCCAGGTTTGATTTTGGTCAAAAGCATGTACCTTGGTTGCGGGCATATCCCCAGTAAGGGGTGTGCAAGAGGCAGCTGGTAGATGTTTCTCTCTCTCTCATTGACGTTTCTAGTTCTCTATCCCTCTCTCTTCCTCTCTGTAAAAAATCAATAAAATATATTTTTAAAAAAAGAAGTAACTTCATGAGCCTAACCAGTGGTCACAGACAACAGGGGAATGGGGGCATGGGTGGGGAAGGGCTTGGGATGGGAATGGGGGGAATAAGGACAAATATGTGATACCTTAATCAATAAAGAAATTTTAAAAAAATAAAAAAGAAGCACCTGCACAAGTCCTGGCAGAAGACAATGACGACAGTGTGCTGTACTGACATGCAAGGGATGGGGAAGGAAAAGTGAAAATGGCAAGGCTCAGGTTCATAAATAGGGTTATTTCCCCTGAGCATTCACCATTCCCATTAAGAGATGATGGTCACATTATTTATTTCCCGTAATACTCTCTTTATGGCAAAAGGATGTCCTAACTGTGGCAAGGTCATTTAATTTTGTAGGGATAAGAAAAACACAGGTTTTATGAGAGGCGAGTGTTGACATTTGGAAAGGAGTAACAGCATCTTTATAGCACCCTTCATGCAATTAATCAAAAGCACTAGTAGGTCTGACAACAACAAAGCAACAAAGAAACCACAACATATATTTTCAAAAACATATATGAAGACTGGTTGGAGACAAGTGAAAATTCAGTGTGCGATAAATCTATGAAAAAGTACTCATAACTGAAATCGCAAACATGCAAATTTAATTCCCACATTCAGAGAACTATTCAACAAAGTTGTCAGGAGATTAGCCTGAATCTGCCTTGTGAGAATGGGATGAAGTTATACCTTAAGACGACACAGTATATGTAAAGATCCAGAACTTACTATTATGTATTATGATCTGAGTCTTTGAGTTAGTTTGCTTGTTTATTTATTTATTTATTTTAATACTCACCTGAGGATATTTTCTATAGATTTTTAAAGAAAGTGGAAGGGAGGAAGAGAGACACACCGATTGATTGCCTTCATCATGTGCCCAGCCAAGGTCTGGGAGAGGTACATTCCCTTGGCTGGAATCAAACCCAGGACCCTTCAATCCGTGCACCAATGCTCAATCCACTGAGCTAAACCAGCTAGCACTGATTCCTTGACTGTAAGAAAGCATTAATTTGCCCATTTGGCTCAGTGGATAGAGCAGTGGCATGCGGACTGACAGGTCCCAGTTCCATTCCTGGTCAGGGCACATGCAGGAGGCAGGCATCAATCCCCAGTAGGGGGCTGGCAAGCCTGAGGCAGCCAACTGATGATTCTCATCACTGATGTTTCTCCCTCTCCCTTCCTCCCTGAAATCAATAAAACATATATTTTTAAAAGCATTATTTGATTAAATCAGCTTTACTAGTGTTTTATACAAGTTTTTAGGTTATAAGTGATTTTTCAGAAATTATCACACAGAGTGAAGGATACTTATATTTGTTTAAAAACATCTGCAGCATTAAAAGAAATGTCTGTTTGCGTAATTCTAGTTCTGTCCAGTAACAGAACAAAGAGAACTGGTTTGTAGAGGAGAACATAGTAGTCATTCTTTATTTTAACTTGTCAAAGATTTTTAATTTCTTTACACACGCACACACAATACATACTCATAGCAACAATGAGGTCTGAGTTTCATTAGATTGGATGTCCCTTAAATAGGAATTGTGTTTCCTTCCTTTTCAGATCAATATAACCTAACACCTATCCTGGTTCAAGTTCAGTTCTTTACCTTCAATGGGAAGAGGATTATGTATCTGTGCATATGCATCTATCAAATATACATGTTTGCTCTCATGTGTGTACACTTACTCCATGAGACCATGTGAGGGACTAAGGGGGGTAGTTATTATATATTACTTTAAGTATTTGATATTGTGTGCTATTTTATATGTAAAATATTAGTATAATAATATTTAGTATAATAGTATTTTTGGTATATTAAAATATACTAAATATGAAACATTACATCTAGAGTCACAGTCAGACACTGACATGATACATTAAAATGTGAATCTAGCAAAGGATGTTTAAGAAACATCCTTTTTACCTCTATAATCTTCAAAGAGGAGAAAATGCCAATTCAAAAAAACAATATTTTTATTAAGAATAATTTTTCTTTGATTTGAAACCTCTTACACAATCTGAATATGAACATTATAATAAGCTAAAATAAAATAAAGCAGAATCTCCAAACATACTAGAGGAAAACCAAAGACTATTAAAATGGCCAGAAATGCATTTTTAATTTTTTTAAATTTTTATAGATTTCAGAGAGGAAGGGAGAGGGACAGAGAGAAACATCAATTATGAGAGAGAATCATTGATTGTCTGCCTCTTGCATGCTCCCTGCTGGGAATAGAGCCCACAGCCCAGGCATGTGCCTTTGACTGGATTGAAACCAGGACTCTTCAATCCACAGTCCAATGCCCTATCCATTGAGCCAAACAAGCCAGGGCCAGAAAGGCATTTTTAATAGAACACTACATTGCTATAACCACATCCTATTATAATGGCTACTATAGTTCTATCCACATCTACCTCCTTCACCCCAAAAGAGTCTATATATCACCTCAAAGAAGAGATGGGGTTATATCTCAAAGAATCACAGAAGAGGAAAATGTGCAGTTAGCTTTTAACTATCTCTTTTCCATTTTCTGATTGTATAATTATAAAGCACTTTTAGAGCCGCTGGAAAACTATACAAAATGCACCTGGGATTCCACAATGACATCAATGATAAACTTTATATTTAAGATTGAATTTTTTTAAGAAATGATTAAATAACATTTACTGTAATTTTTTCATAGCCACAATGTATTTAATACATTTTATCTTATTAATGAATGACAATTTATTTTACCTGCCCCTAATCTATCTGTATAAAAGGCTAATATGGTAAGTGTCCATCTGACCAGTCGCTATGACATGCACTGACCACAAGGAGGCAGATGCTCAACGCAGGAGCTGCCACGATGCACCCTGTCCATTTACAGAGAAACAGCACCGTGGACCTGGCACCCACAAAGCAACACTAAGCTTCCCCCACGTGGGACACAGGCCTTGTCATCACTCCAGAGCAACACCCCACCAAATGGCAGCTGAATCTGCTGAAATTCCATGGTGCAAAATGTGGCCCACAGCCAGGCCCAGCCTGGAAATAGTCACTGTGGGTGCCAGATAATGAAATAAAGTAAAAACACCCAGAATTCTCTCCCTAGAAACTAGCCTCCTTGGAGTTTCTTCAGTCCAGGAACAGGAATTGCTTTATAGCCAGATAGAAACATTTTACATTGAATCAAATATCTCTGAAGTGTATTCCCATGCCTCATCTCATTTGATCCTCACAGAAGTCCTAGAGTAGGTAGATAGGAGACTTAGTGGAATCCTATTTTCTTTTCATAACTGGAAAATGGAGATTTAGAAAGCTTAGAAACTTGACCTGACTGAAAAGACGTAAGAAATGGTGGACCTTGAAAATAACTTCAGGTTTTCTCACTGCGCAGAATATAGTCAAACACTGCTGCAGTTAAATATTTTACCCTTTGTTCTCCCTGTGTGATCTATAATAATAATCTGCTTCGTGTTGATATATACTGCTGTGTTACTAACATTTGTCTGAAAGAGAAGTTGGGGTGCTTCACTGGGCTGGAAAAAGTTTAGCTAAACCAGAAAGCAGGTCTATTTAAGCAAGTTTATTCTATACCTATAAAAGGCTAAGTTGACTTGCACATGTGTGGTATATATAAAGCTCTCACTGACACCAATCACATGCATGTGTTTCCATATGTTGATCATGAATTTGATTGACACTTCCATTACAGAGAAAGAGTAGCAATATTAAAATATTTCTTCTAATTAATTTCCTTTTGATGTGCATGAATTTATGCACCAGGGCCACTAGTCTATAATAAAATAATAACGTATGTTCCACATTAATCTTTTATAATTTTCCATTTTATTTGATATTTAATAGTAGGTTTATAATTTTTGTTTTAAATTTGTCTAGTTTGTTTTTATTTTATGTATTCATAACAACTTTTTTGATGAAATTATGACGTTAATATGTGAAATAAATATCTAACATTAGTAGTGGTTCTTTCTAGTACTGAAATCAGTAGTGGGGAAGACAGTAATTAAAATGTAGATTCTTATCTTGAAGGACCTTGAAGTCTGCCATTCTTGGTCAACAGCAACATCCAGAAGTAGTGGTAAGGAATATCACAGTTACACCCACCTTTCATGCCGATTTTTAAGCCAGCAAATGGCCATAATAGAAACAAAGCACAACAATAAATTACAGTAGAGGCAGAGGAAAGAAAACGATAAAACAAGAATTGAATTCAAATCCCAGCTTTGGCTTTTATGGCAGACCACATGTAAACTCTGTAAGATTCATGTCCCTCATTTTAAGTTTGAACAAGAGCATCTGCCCTCCCAGTTATCAAGATTAAACTTCTACCCTCCCAGTTATCAGGATTAAACTACAATAGCTCATACAGGTAAGCTGCTTCCACAGCCTTTCTGTTTACCAGCCCTTGAGTGTGCGTAAGTGCCAGTGACTGGCAGACAGTGCAAATAACACTGGGCACTGCTTTCCAGTTACAATATCAAGCAAGACACACAAAGACCAGAAGAATTAATTAAAATAGGGCAGCTGGAATAACACACACATGGGTAGATAAAAGTAAAGAACTGAAATGTAAAAAGGGAATAATGGCTTCCTTCGTGGGGAGCCTCCTGGATTAAAAACGTTATGAGACTTTTCAACTGATTTATTCTAAAGGCATGTTCTCTATTTGGAAACTTACTTGGCCTGTTTTTTGTTTTGTTTTAAAGTTGTCAATTAGTATTACAGGCTTTCTATCAAATGCTAATAATCTTATGAAGGTCAAATTTCTATAAAAAAAAATACTGAAAATAGTTTTCCTTAAAAGATAATCTCAAATTTATGTAAATAATACCATGAAGTCTATAAAATGTTGATGTCAGCGGGGATGCCTCATTTCACATAAGGCAAACTGGGATCCCCCAAAGGACAGGTAGAGTAAGGTAGCAACAGAACTAGGAATGGGAATCAGAGCCTTTGAATCCTAAACCCAGACACCTTACTTTATGGTAAACTAAAAAAATGCAGATTGAGCAGGAATTTAATTCATCAAATTATCAATTTACTTATTCCAAAAATATTTGAGTATCAAGAGGATGAAGTAAGAGGCATCTTAGCAGTTTCTGAATTACAGACTCAAACTAAGACAAATGGTAAATAACATGTTAGAAAAATCTTTATGCATATTAGCAATCAATGAGACATAATTTGAATTAATGTCATGTCACTGTAGGCTAATCAGAGTTAACTAAGCAGCCCATAGAACTGCTTAGAGGTTTCTGTGTGTATTTTTCTGTTAAAAAAAAAAAAAAAGGTGAGATTTTCTACAACATGGGAGAACTATGCAGCCAAAATTATGGTTCTTGGCATACTCTAAAACTTCAGTCATCAAGTAATAAAGTACCAACATAGTCCCCAAGGTTCCTTCCTGTCCTCTGGTGTACACACTCTGTTTGCCAACCATTGAGTGTGCACAGGGCTAGTGAACAGCACGGGAGGTTACTCCCCTGATTAAGTAACTAATCAATTGATTTTCAATCGCTCAAAAAAGGAGAATACCTCTCTTTTTTTTAATATATTTTATTGATTTTGTACAGAGAGGAAGAGAGAGGGAGAGAGAGAAACATGGATGAGAGAGAGTTATAGGCTTGGGGACTGAAGGGTCCCAGGTTAGATTCCAGTCAGGGACATGTACCTTGGTTGAGGACCTATCTCCAGTAGGTGGTGTGCAAGAGGCAGCTGATCAATGACTCTCTCTCATCGATGTTTCTAACTCTCTATCTCTCTCCCTTCCTCTCTGTACAAAATCAATAAAATATATTTTAAAAAATAAATAAAGTTCCAAGAGTCATGTTACTAATTGGTTTTCTTCCCACTATGCCACTGTCTACTTCCAACTATTTCATTTAAGAATTCCTAAACACTAAGGGAGATGGGCACACTGAATTCTCTCATGAATCTAGCTACAGTGCCTTATTGAAGCAAGAATGAGGATTGGTGTCCTGCTTACCCTGTCGCAGCCTTGATTTCCCCCTGGGGACCCTGTGAAGTACTTCTCACATGCCAAACACATTGGTGAAATCACTGAATGCAGTCAACTCTGGACACAGCGATTCTTATACTATTTATTAGTGACCCGGTGCACGAAATTCATGCATGTTAAAAGGGATTAGAGGAAATAATTTAATATTGCTATTTTCCCATTCTCTATAATAGAAGTGTCAGAGATGAAAGAAAATTAGTAAAATGTATATGAAAACCTTCCTCCTGTCAGAATCTGGGGCTCACCACCGGACCCAGAATCAAATCCCCACCAACTCACATGCACCTCAAAATCATGTGAGACCCAGACCCAGCTGTCACCCAACATTGGTCTAGATCCAGACCTCACCAGTCCCTGCTGGGCAGGGGATGTAGCCTCAGGTCCCCTGGCCTGGCACCAGGTCAGGGGGTATGGCCTGATGGTCCCCCAGCCCAGACCAGGGCAAAGGGCATGCCTTCTGCCTTGAGGTCCTCAGTCAAGCCCCGCTGGGTGGGGGGGATGGCCTAAGATTCCCTGTCAAGCCCCACTGGCAGAGGGGGGTGCAGCCTCAGGTCCCCCATCAAGCCCTAATGGTCTGGGGTGCAGTTTCTCCACCCAGCACTAGGAGTGCACCTCAAGGTCCCCTGTTAAGCTCCACTGGGTGTGCAAGCGTGGCCTGAGGTCCCCTGTCAAGCCCTACCTGGTAGGGGGTTTCGTCCTGAGGTCCCCCGGCCTGGCACTGGGAAAAAGGGAAAGAGCCTGAGGTTTCCTAGCCCAGCACCAGCACAGGAAGCACACTTTGAGGTCCACTGTCAAACCCTGCTGGGTGGGGGACAGGGCCTCAGGTCCCCTGTCAAGCCCCATGGGGGCAGGGAAGGATGTAGCCTCAGTTCAATGCTGATTGCTCCTTAAGGCTCCTTATGGGAACTTGGCCTCAGCTTTGGGTGCAACCATCCTTGTGACTGAGTGATGGTCAATTAGCATATTCCCTCTTTATTAGATAGTGCATTCCAAGCAAAATAATATTAAAATAATTTAACTATTTGTGGAATTTCTATGACATCATATATTGTTTACACACTTTTACTTTGATTCTCACAATAAGCAGACAAGGAAATTTTAATTCATTATTAAAATTAGGAAACTGCTCATTAGAAGGATTGTGATTTGATGCAAAATTTGATGAAGATCACACAGCTATTCAATGATGGATGCAGACACACATTCAGGTCTGTCTGCTCTCAAGCTGATATTGTTTCCATGATTTCATGTTATTTTGCAACGGAGAATTTCAGTCCATCAAAGTGATAGAGAATGCCAATAAATATTAGAGAAAGCTTCAAACCAGATAATTCTTAGTTCTGATGGGCTACAGTACTACAAAAATCTAACCATTTGAATCTAGTCATACCACTCACATTGTTTGACAGTATAAAATGCTCTTATATATGATACTAACTTGATCATTAATTGCTTAATGCATTCATGTAATATTATTGAAATAAAATTATACCCTGTTCTTGTCAGAAAAATTATGCTTATTGTTAAAATTCATGAAATTCTCAAGCCTTACTTATAAATTCACATAGATTTTAATATACTTAATAGAACTTTGGTAATAAATTATCTTTCTGCAGTAGATAAATGAGAAATAATATATTTGTTCAGCATGCTTTCTTCATTCAGTATTTTGAACTGTATAAATTTAAGAAAGTTCTTATTAAGCAATTTCCTTCAGTAGTCAAGGCTTTAAAATAAATCATCTGGGATGCATCCCTTCAAAAAGGTGCCCTCTATCTGCTTTGTTTCCTCTGGAATATAAAAGGCTATCAAAGTTTCTCAGGCACTTAAATGCCTCAAATTATTCTCTTTACTTTCTTTTTAAAACAATTCAAGCTTTTAAAATTTTACACAGCCTGACTATACAGCTATCACTTCATATTTAGAAAAGTGTTCATTCTTAAACTGAATAAGAATCTTGAGGAGAAGAACAGTTATCCAAGGATAACTGCACCTTTCTTTTGTTTCTTCAGCAAACTTCATTTGTCAACAGTCATTCTCCAGTATCCAGCTTTATGGTACATCTGGTATAGTAAAAGGCTAGCATACAAAGTATCCCCTTGAGAGTTTGACCCAGAGACGGGCATTCACTCACTCACTATAAATGTGTGCTCTGACCACCAGAAGGAAGGAAGGCCCTGCCCAGCTGCTGGAAGGCCCTCCTTGGCCCTAATCACAGGCCAGGCCTAGGGACCCTACATGTGCACAAATTCCGTGCACTGGGCCTCTAGTCATAACATAAATCTAAATCACAGCAGTGTTTCTCTTGATGTAGCATCAAATCCATTGGGACTCTTCCAATAGGGCAAGTAACCTTTACTCTTTTTCACCCTCTTTTTCTCAAACCACCTGAAAATTAAAAATATAAAATATTGAGGGAGTGTTCTGTGATTAAAAATATAAATTTAAATCCTCTTCAATGGGAGAACAGAACACTCATAGCAAGCAAATCACTGAAGTATCTGTGCATAACGGGCAGCACCTGAGAACTATAAAGGCTGAGGGGAGGCACTGCAGAACTAAATAAGTATGTCTGTTTCCACATCATTAGACAAGGCCTTCCTACTCCTGTTCCAATAGTCAATGCGACCACAGCCACACGCGGCTGTCAGTTGGTCATTTATCAACTGCATTCTTTCATTGTTCAATTGGGAGAAAACATACCTGCAAAGATGATCGTGACATAACATGAACAAGATATACCTTTCAGATTGGAAAGAAACGTTGAATGAAGCAACCAGTACATATTTGGAAGATTACAAGAATTAGATGTAGGAACTTTTCACTTCTTTAGTTATAAAAGTAAGAGATTAAATGTTCCAGGAGATTAAAATGAATCAGGATGGGCTTTAAAAGCCTAGTTGTGGATTCAGATAGTATTAACCACTAGGCCTAAAGGAAATAAAGCAACCTGCCTCAAAAAGCTGTATAGTTTACAAGGACTCCATATATTTTCAAAAACATAAGCTAACAATTAAAAGCATCTTTCTATTTGGCCACAAAAGCATTGCATTACAGATCAGCAGCTATGCTAATTATACATTACTTAGGCAATTATTAAAATTAGACCATATTTCCTTGGCAGCCATCAGCTGACAGGGGGAAGGGGCTTTTAGAGGTATGCACTGAGGCTAAAGGAAATGATCCTAGAATAAATGAACCCATGGATAATGAAGAGTTAATTATAGGAGTTTTGGCTCCAATAAGATGCTTGAATTCCTGTTAATTTATTGGAGTGGCACCAACACTGTGCTCTGGGGGTTAGCCAGGAAATGAAGCAGGTGACATGAATAAATGCACATGGGTAAAATGTGTGATTACCAAAGTCTGTTTATGAAATGGAATATTTTTGCAGGCCTAATTATTTGCAAAGCCGTACTGTGCACTTATTATAACTCCTTCTTTTCTACCTTTGACTGGAATAAAATTTGCTGGCATAATAGGTAGAACCATTTTACTAAAATAAATAGCATTTTTCTATTTCAATTTTGCTTTGGGTATAAAATTGAATGGAAATCTACATATTTATATATCAACCATTAGTGTAGACTGGGTTTACATATAAGCTTCTCCCACTTATTTTGCTTATAATTTGCAAAGTCTGGTGAATAAAAAGCTATTGCATAAAGTGCTTAACTAAATGAATGTATTTCCACCTGCATAATTTCAGAAGCTCAATTACATATTTTGTCTGTTAAGGTGCATACAGTACGTAGTATTTGCTTCTTCAGAAGTAGATTGCTTCAATGACTGGCCACTATATCAAACATTCTTTATGTTTTACCTAAAGCATTCTATGTATTCCAACTCTTAACAGTTTATAAAAGAAAAAAATAATAATTTTCAAGGTAAAAGCCATGTATATTTATAAAATATCATAGTTTTCTAAACTATCACTCAAACTAAACTACATTTGAGCTCTGCAACTTTGGAAGGCCACAAAAATTCCAGGCATCTGCAATTTAAAATCTGAGATATCTAAAAGCCTCAAGCTACTTGAAAACCCACAGGCACATTAATAATTCTTCTGAGTGTCATAGTGCACAAAGTATTAGAAGTGGACATGGGAGGGAAGTGTGTCACTGAGCTTGGTGAGTGAGTCTGGACAACTACGGCATTGGCATTTTATAACATATAATTTTGCAATCTACAGAGTAAATGCAGGAACTTACATATTAGCAAGGCATTCATAAAGATGGTCATTTGTAAAGGAGCTTGAACTTCCTGGTGTCAATGGCAATAATCTATCCTGGTCTCTCCGCAAACAGGCCCAGGCTCTCTCCACTAACTGCAGCATCTTCTGTTATTAGGCCCACAAGGAAGCCCCTCCCCCCATTCTAGGGGTAAAGATACTTCCCACGGTTGGAAAATGGAGAATACACAGAAATGTGGAAACATCAAGCACACTACCCAGGAAAACAAATGCAGCTGATACTTAAAAAAATAAATAAATAAACACACACACACACACACACACACACACACAGAAACAAACAAACAAACCAAAAACAACCTTATTCTCACTGGAAGAATTAGGCTTAGTTTAGAGAGCTTGCATCTGCAAATATATGCATTTGAATTTGAGAAAAGAGGGTACTTGAGAAATACTTAAACATGTAATTAGCCTTTTCATGTAAGTGGCCCTTCTAAAAAAATAGTCTTTATACATAGGTGACTATACATGTTAAAAATAATGTCTTGATAAATCTGGGAGTGCCAGGTATCCTGCCATAACTAACTTTTTCTTAGAAGTCTCTACAAGTACAGTTTTTTTGTTTGTTTGTTTGTGTGTTTTTTTAAATATATTTTATTGATTTTGTACAGAGAGGAAGGGAGAGAGATAGAGAGTTAGAAACATCAATGAGAGAGAGTCATCGATCAGCTGCCTCTTGCACACCCCCTACTGGGGATATGTCCCCAACCAAGGTACATGCCCTTGACCGGAATCGAACCCGGGTCCCTTCAGTCCCCAAGCCAACACTCTAACCATTGAGCCAAACCGGTTTCGGCATACAAGTACAGTTTTAACAGAAGACATGTGACTATAATTAATGATCCCTAAAAATTAATTTTGAAATAAAATGTCACTAGCAATCAATCATACAAATGTCAAACAAGTGTTTGCATAATGATCCTTTTATATAATATCATGGATAAATAAGGTGTTTCATGTAAATGAATTTTACAGAGAATTGAAAGATTTGAACCTTCTAGAAATCGCTGTTTATGAAATTTTGAAACAGAATTTTCTTCCAAAATAAATTTGCTTAAGCTAACATAACCTCTTTTGTGTTTTGTCCACTCAGAGTCACCAGCAACATGCATTCAAATCTCTGCACCACGTTTTGAATCAGTGCCTCCTGGGTCTGTTCTAAGTTGAGCTGAGCTGCTCCTTCACTGAGCAACAGCTGCACTTCTACTGAGGACTCTCCTTCAGTCTCAGTGCTTAGCATCTCTGCAGTCTCTCAAAAGACCCTTTTCCATTCACCACTTCTTTCTGTCCATCATAACCCAGGCAGAAGCTCTGGATGGTTTGGATCGGTGGCCAGAGTGTCAGCCTTCGGACTGAAGGGTCCCCAGTTCGATTCCAGTGAGGGGCACATGCCCGGCTTGTGGGCCTGAGTCCTCAATGTGGGCCCGATCCCCAATGGAGGGTGAGTAGGAGGCAGCAGATCAATGATTCTCTCTCATCATTGATGTTTCTATCCTCTCTCCCTCTCCTTCCTCTTTGAAATCAATAAAAACATATTTATAACAAACAAAAAAAACCAGGCAGAAGTTTGTATTTTTAAAAAGCATATCCATTTAAAGAGGATAATTTTGACTCACTGCTAAATTTAAAAAGTTTCTAAATTAGAAACTATGTATACTCCTAGCTTCCTTTTCTGCAAATTAACATGTGTGGCTTCTGTAACATATATTTTCTTCAAAGCTTTGCAGAATGTTTTGTAATTTATGCTCTTAAATATTTTGCTTATGGCAAAATAACTGGATGTTCAAGCATCTAATTAATTAAGAATATAACTTATTGTGGCTTGGAATGTGGTAAGGGTATAATAATTAACACTAATGTCCAATGAATATCCATTAATATCAGATGCATGAGTAGCTATGTCTGTATCCCTCCCTCTTTCTTCCTCTCTCCCTCAATCTCTGTCTCTATCTCCATCTCCGTAGATATATATGCACTTATACAACATGTTTCCTGACCTTAAGTTACTTAATATAACTTAATATTGATTATCTTGTATATTGAGATTCTTTTAGGTTCATATGTATGTATATATAGTATGAATAACATATTTTTAAAATTCGTATCTAATATTTTTATCTTGAAAATACTTCAGAAAACCAAATTTAAAGTATATCCACTCTTGCAACATGGAATTTGTCTAAACGCCTTCATAATTTTAAGAGAAAATACACTCACCTGTTTCTCCTCATTGCTCAGAAGAGTTGAAGCAGCTTAAAACAGTCCACTGTAGTCATTCTAAAAGTAAGGTTCTGGGACCAGCGGCATGAGCCGCATTCATGACCTTTGTAGAAATGAAAATCCCCAGGGTTCTCCTAGGATCTAGTAAATCAGAAAATCTACTCCCAGCAATCTAAGTGTTAATAGTCTCCAGGCGATTCCAACACACAAAGTACTAGGTTAAGAATCAAGAAGAACAGGAGAATAACTGAAGGAGAATCCATGTGTCCACTTACTGCAGACTCCTGCTCTTGTGATTTCTAGCCACATCCTCTCAAAAGGCACCACCTCAGTCAAAGCTGTGCCACCCGTTATTTTACCTATTGATTACTTGGTGGTGTGGTGAGCAGTTATGTGAACTTTTGCTACATGCATAATCTATAAGAAATCACAAAGCATCCACCTGCCAACTGCAAAAGCACATCAGAAAACGCTAACCCTTCCCAATGAATAGCCCACTTCCACAGCCTCTGCAGCCAAAACACCAGTCTTGACTTTACTACGACAGGTGTAACCTTCAATAAGCCATTTGTATTTCTAAATTTTATTTTGTGGATTAGAAAAAAAAATGTGGCATTTCTCATTTAAAAAGTTGTAAAAAAAAAAAAAAAGCAATAAAGATAACAAACCAATTATAAGTAAAGAATTTTACTATTATTAAATATTTTTAAAGAAAGGTGGTATTTTATATAAAAATTAACATTTCAATATAACTGTTATTATTATTCAAAAAATAAAAGTAAGATTATTTTCACAAAGATTGGTTTTTCTTATATGAACTGGAATAAATTGCTGGAATGAAAATGCAAGTAACATTCTTAAAAGGCAAATATGCTAATTGTCCCCTTCAACCAGTGGTTTGACCTGGAGTTTGAACAGCCTTCAGCCCCTCTCCCAAGAGGGCCCCACCCTGATCACCCCCCACTGGGGGTGGGGCAGGCCAGCCAACCTCCCGTGTCCCTTCCCCCTGGCTGGCCTGCCTGACTGCCCCAATCAGGGCAGGCCAACCAGACCCCACCTGTGCACGAATTCATGCAGTGGACCTCTAGTAGGTAATAAAGTCCATTTTCTTGGAAATATTTGTGTGCTTCAATTTCAGGAAATAGCCACATTTCTTATGTCAGTGGCTCTTTTCCATTGTTAACTACAGCTATAAATAGAACCTGGAGAAGTCCAAAAATCACAACATTCTATGAAAAAACTATTCTGGCCACTTGAGTTTTAACCATGTACTAGTATCCTTTGTAGTAGGACAATAAAAATGGAAACTACCTGTGCTAAATTCATCTGTGGCTCAGGTTTCCCCTACTTAACCACTTCAGTTTTGGCAGACTAGGGAGTAGCAGGAAAAAATAGAAATGTTTGAGTAAAATCAGAGGGTAAGCTGGTCTATGATTAGAGACTTAAAACTCAACTTCTGATTTAAGGTTTACTACAAAAGAGATTTTAATCAATGTATTTCCTGATAAGATATAAAATAAACATAAAATAAAACATTTACCATTTTGCTTCTACAACTAATAAAAATTGTTTTAAAGAACACTATTTACTTATTCATAACTGATAAGAAATCATGAAACATTCAAGAGCCAACTGGAAAAAAAAAAAAAAAAATATATATATATATATATATATATATATATATATATATGATTTATAATGACTACTGTCATAACTGCAAATATTTTTTCTTTAACAAATTTGCAAGTTACTGCCTATATTTGTCATTTTTCCATATAAATCCCTCTATCATTTGCTTCCTCTTTTAAAAAGTAAAATTTCAATAATATGTGCAAAAAAATGTCCTTATATCTTGCACAAACTTCAAAGACTGAGAAAAGACATGTTTTAACTCTAAAATGCTGATCATATTAAATATTTTGGGTGGCGTCTAATTTGACTGCAGTCATTCTGACTAGTCCAGGAGATGTGCAATCACTTTTTCCCCCCATGAGGTTAATCACAGCACTTTAACTTTATGGTAATCAAGCCAGAACTTCAATGGCAGTCTTGACAAAGGACTAGATACTACAGAATGCCAAAGTCAATTTTTTTTGGAACAAATACAATATTTCACTCAAAAGCTGTCATCTTTGCTTATACTCTTGTACTTTTCACCATTCAAAAGTTCCACCCATTTAAAGCTGGAAGGGAACTCCAGTCTCCAGAATAGTTTACATTAAGCTATGCTAAAAGACAGAGAATGAACTAAGTAATCTTTCAGTGTTTTTTTCATTTGGGGAGGATAAAACATGATATATTGGAAATAATATTTGCTTTCCCTACATTTAGTAAGCCATATAAGGCTCACTGTTCTCATCTAAAAAAATGAGAGTACTATTTTCTTTCAAGCATCTCTATGAGAATCATGTGGCAAAAGCAATGTAAAATACTTAGTATGGCAACTGGCACATAGTGGGTACTTCTTTTACATCACTTTCCTTACAAGCTGTCTGAAATGGCAATTCTCATGTAAATGAGTGTTGAGGACATGCTGTCAGGTTAAAACCTAATGGGTGTGAAGGAAGCAGGACAGGAAAGGAATAAAAAGCTAAGGATGTGGGTTAGTTCAGTTGTTTGTTGGCAAATGGCTCTCAGGGAGAATAAGAAAAAAAGAAACAAAGCCATGGATTTTAGAGTGTGTGTAGTTCTCTGGAATAAACACTCTCACCATAGTACATTATAAGCGATCCATAAGCTGGCACTGGACAAGGGCTTGCAGGAAATGCCAGGGGCCAGTTGCAGGGCCAGCTGGCTCCAGCACTCCACAGGGTGAGACTGACCCTTCAGGAATGTCCAGCATGTGCCCAGAACATCAGCGTTTTCCCACCCAGACCCAAGGAGGCAGGCCTTAGAATACCAGCATCAGCCAGCCATTCACTGTGGGACACCCTGGGCATGGGACTCAGCTCCACGATTTCCCATCAGCCACGGGCAACATCCAGGAAAGAGCTCGGCTGTAACCTGTTACCAGCCTGCAGTCCACAGAGCTGGAAGGTGCATGCTTCTGCCTGATAAAGGCAATGCTGGTGGGCAGCGATGCCATCCAATATGGTGCTCAACAAATAAATAGGTTAGTATGCTACTCAGCCATCTCGGTGACGCTTACAGTCCCGATGCACCTTAGCAAGAGTCTGTTCCACCCATTTATCAGATAGACCAGATGACATTAGCGCATGCTTCACAGGTGGTATTTACACTCAGTGTGGTATCTTTCCCATACATGGATCCTGTGGTAGAGCAAACGATTCTCTCCCCTTTCCCATTATGCTTTTAAAAATCAGGACCCTAGACCCTTTCATAAAATCAGAGGCAGCAGCTCTATGTCACCCCAGCATTCTAACAGGAAAAGAGACAACCAAGAACTCTGTGGAGATGAGCATAAAGCCAACATTAGTAAAACTGTCTCTGAATTAACGTATAGGAAACGTATAGGAATCTCTTGATTTCTGCTGCTATTTGCACTCGAAGAAGGTTGATTTATCCTGTAGGCAGTGCTTCAGTCAGCGATCACTGACTAATTGCACCCTATTCTTCTCTCATCCTCTCCTTTGGAGGTGCTAGATCCCAAGTAAATGGCAGCTGTAAACCATGAGAATTTAATGGGCTTTTAGGATTTTAAGATTTAATGATTAAAATGATCTCTGCAAAAACTCAGCAAACTAAGCAACAAGTGAATATATTCTGAATCAAGAATATGGCTACAAAACCTAGGAAAAGTATGTCAGAATATTATAAATATTTAAAATAAGTAAAAAATATTATAGCTAAAGTGAGATAGTTTTCAGAGGATGGATATATAGTCTTAAATCTGTCTGTGTATCTGTCAATCAGTCAATCTACATATCATATCTCTGTATCTAAAGTCTTTAAAAGGCCAGAGATAATAAGAATAGAAGGAACTTACATAGGTTTTATAGGTTACAGGCACTAAAATTTAGACCTCTTACACTGCATGAAAATCCTTATCCTTAATTAATAGTTTCCAAATGTTCACTGAACCTTTTAAAGTTTCTTAATTGGACAACTTTAAAACTCTGATGAAGATTTTACTTATAGTGAGGTCTACTAGTAAATATGAAATTATAATGTTCTAAAGCAATGTTTTGGCAACATCTCTTATTTACTTTCCAAATTGTCTGAATTTATCAGTTTCAATTGGTTAGAATTATACCTGCCCTTTTTTTTTTTTTTTTTTTTTTTACATCTTTCTATTTTGCTTCACAAAAAGTTCCTGAGAGATCTTGGGGGATGGGAGGGTTGGGAGGGAACTGTATTTAGCCCTAGCTTGTTTTGCTAAATGAATAGAGTTTTGGCCCTCAGACTAAAAGGTCCCAAGTTCAATTCTGGTCAAGGGCAGGTACCTGGGTTGCAGACTAGATCCCAGGCCCTGATCCCAACGGCATGAAAGTGGCAACCAATCTAAAGTGTCTCTCTCACATCAATGTTTCTCTCTGTCTCTCCCCTCTTTATTTCACGCTCTAAAAATCAATGGAAAATATCCTTGGATAAGGATTAAAAAATAAACCTGTATCGCATGGAAACTAAAGATAGTTGATATGATAACAGAAATACTACAGCATATATAAAAATAGGCTTGTTAAGGTAAGAGATACTATAAAAATAGTTTTCTAATTGAAGGATACTGCAAAGAGTGAATAGCTTTGAGTTAAGCAGTAACTAAAAAATCACTTTCTAATCATAACATGACCTTACATTAAATCCTAATTTATGTGCATTAAAAGGAAATTTGTTAGAAGAAATATTTTTGTATCACTGTTCACCCTTTCTCTATAATAGAAGTGTCAACCAAATTCACGATTGGTAATGACAGATCAAAGCACACATGTGCTATTGGCGCCAGCGAGAGCTTTATATGTATTACACATGTGCAAATGTTTATTTTTAAATTGCCAGTGTGCATCATATGTACCAGCCGGTCGGACAGACAGATGGTTGATCACTTATCCTTTTACATACTGTATATAGATAACTTTTATACTTTGTTTTAAATTGTATGTCTACATGTACTTTCTTAAGAACTACATTTTTAAAATAGGTAAACTTGGCTCTTAGAAATGCATGAGGTGGGGCAGAGGGCAAGAGGTGAAATGAACACAATGTAAGCAGGACTGACTAAACCAGCTCGGAGAGTTCTCCTTTGCTCTGTTTAGTGCTACCATGAGTTCAGCAAAGGTGGGAAGTCTGTTATACTCTAAGGTATTCTGACAGAGATTTTAGAAACACCAACACTCCAGGCTTTGCCCATATAGCCATCCAAGTTTTTCAGTCTTTGTTTCCAGAAATGTGGGACCCTGAAGACAGTAGTCATTAACTTTCAAACATAAATAAAAGAACATAAAATATACTGTAAGTGGCATTGAATATCTAGATGGTAGTTCAAAAACATAACACTCAGGTGCACTCACACACATGTACATAAAGCTCTTAGTAACATATTAATTTAAACACCAAAAAGAGGACATGTCATTGAAACTGCTTGGATGTAGAACCTAAAAAGAGTCTAAGAAACATTAATTTTATGCTATCAATTAACACATATTTAAATTATACAATTGGTATTCACTTTATCTATTGCAGTGTCTTGTTTTATTCTAGTAAATTGATAATAAAAATTACATAGGCAGATTACTACCAACTATGATCTAGCTCAGTTGTATTTCCATAAGATCTTAAGTTTCAGTTGTATTTCCATAAGATCTTAAGTTCCTCAAACAATCAAAGCTCCCATTAAAGGGATTTTAGATAATAATCCTTTTATTATCCTACACTCCTGAATAAAATCCTGAACACCGACACTGAAAATACATTGTAATATGTTTGCCCCATCTTGCACCTGTAGGAATACTAATAGATAAGCTGTTTTGAGTAGTACAAAACAACTTATCTATTAGAGACAATAGATTCCTTTATGAAGTTCAAGTCCACAAAATGTAATTGGACATGGGTTAAAAACTTATGTAATTTGACCTGGGTTAAAAACTTATTATATTGCTCAGCTTGAGTGGGTCAGTGGTTGAGCATCAACCTATGAACCAAGAGATCATGGTTCAATTCCCTGGGTTTCAGGCTTGATCCCCAATATGGGGCATGCAGAAGGCAATCAATAATTCACTCTCATCATTGATGTTTCTATCTCTCTCTCCCTCTCCCTTCCTCTCTGAAATCAATAAAAATATATATTTTTAAAAAGTATTATGCATGCAAAACTAGACAAGTTTACTTCTCCAAGTTTCAGTTAAGACATCATTGATGTTTCTATCTCTCTATCCCTCTTTCTTTATCATTAATAAAATAAAGATAGTAGTAACTGGATGATTGAGTTGTTGTCAGGACTATGTAAAATAGTGTATCTAAAGTTATCAACACCATACTTGGGACATTTTATGTGCTCAGAAAATGTTACCTATTCCAAGTATGCCTGGATTTTGGCTACAAACTTCTTACCCAAAGCCATGCAGAGATGTCATGATCTTCTGAAAACTGAGATCTGGACATGTGCATCGAATTGTAATACACAGGCTTACCCACTTAGATTTGGTAATAACTTACAAATATAATTTCTTTCCTGCCACTTGTTGCCAGAAATCCAAAGTTTGACAACCAAATTTTTTATAATGAAGAAAAGTCTGGAGAATTGGGAATTAGATTTTTTTAAAATATATTTTATTGATTTTTCACAGAGAGGAAGAAAGAGGGATAGATCACTAGAAATATCGATGTGAGAGAATCATCAACCAGCTGCCTCTTGCACAACTCCTACCAGGGATGTGCCTGCAACCAATATAAATGCCCTTGACTGAAATTGAACCTGGGACCTTTCAGTCCACAGACCAATGCTCTATCCACTGAGCCAAACAAGTTTCAGCTGGGAATTAGATTTTTTGAATACAGGCAAGCAGAGGCTAAGATGTTAGAGGTATACAGCTGAACTTCCAGTAATTCTCTAATCGTCTACAATTTGATAGTCATAATATATATTTAATCAAATATCTCATTTATTTTATTGGAAAGATACTGGTAGCAAAGTTGATGCATACTATTTGGAAATATGGAGTAAATATGTGAAGAAGCAGACTTTAACATTAGGATACTTAAGATTGGAAATTGATGATGGTACAGGAGGCCTATATTTCTATATTCTTATTTTTTAAAAAGTAAAATACTTCCTTTATAAGGTAAAACTAACAAACTATAAACGCTACAAAAAAGAATTTTTAAAGAGAAATTTTCATCAGTGGCAATACAGTTATTTCAGCTTGACAGGAAAAGTAAAATGTATATATTTATTAGCAAAAGCAATTCAAGGGGAAAAGCCTCATTGGTTCAGTACATTTTGAGAATTTCACAAAAGTTAATACCTTTAATGAAATGGAGCATAGAGTATTTTTTTTACTATGGAGGATAAAATGTGAATGACACTGTTCCCTTGTGCAGTCCTTCGTCAGGAAAAACCTGTGCTGACCTCAGTGCGAATTCAGGCTCTGATCAAACTATATAATGAGGCCCAGAGGCACTTCATGGAGGAACCCATTGCCCCATAAGGAAGAAGGCGAAATGTGTAAAATGGTATCACAGTCCAATAAAATGTATTAACAATTTCATCAAATATGCTCTTCTAAGCATTCACTAAAATGCAACCAGGTGAGAAAAAAGATGATAATCTTTTTTATTTAGTGTGCTTGAAGATCAGAGAGCCTCAGACCAATTTTAAATGTATATTTTTCTTATTCACCTGGAAAAAATTTCAAAGGTGACTTTGTCTGCTTGGAACAAAGTCACAGGATCACAATGACAAGAAAACGCAAAGGAGATAAAAATGCCATAATTTCCCTTGCCCTGTATTCCACAACTTAGCAAAAGAGAATGCCCAAGGTTATCACAGTGTGTGTTGTGACTGTGGTCAGTCCATCAACAAATACACAGTCTGTGCTAATTTGTGCCATGTCCTGGGAAAGAGTAAAGATCAGCCAGAATGTAACTGAGTTAGCTCAGTGTGCCTCAGACTTTTAGGTGTACATTAGATCACTTTGAGATCTTGTTAAAATGTAGGTTTTCATTTAGCAGGTCTTGCATGGGGCCTGTGAGTTTGCATTTATAATATACTAGAGGCCCAGTGCACGAAATTCGTGCATGCAGGGGGGGGGGGGGTAGTGTCTCTCATTTCAGCCTGCACCCAGATCTGGGACATCCCTCTCACAATCCAGGACTGCTGGCTCCCAACTGCTTGCCTGCCTGCCTTCCTGATTGTCCCTAACCACTTCTGCTTGCCAGCCTGATCACCCCCTAACCACTCCCCTGCCAGCCTTATTGATATCTAACTGCTCCCCTGCCAACCTGTTTCCATCCAAATTCCCTCCTCTGCCAGCCTGGTCACCCCTAACTTTCCTCTCCTTCAGGGTTGCTCACCCCCAACTGCCCTCTCTTACAGCCCTGGTGCCTCCCAATTGCCCTCCCTTGCTTGCCTGATCACCCACAACTGCCCTCCCTTGGAGGCCAAGTCCCTCCCAACTGTCCTCTCCCCTCCCCCACCACACACACACTGGCCATCTTGTGTCCACATAGGGATAGGATCTTTGACCACATGGGGGTCAGCAATCTTGTGTGTTGGAGTGATGGTCAATCTGCATATTACTCTTTTATTAGATAGGATAGAGGCCTGGTGCACGAGTGGGGCCAGCAGGTTTGCCCTGAAGGGTGTCCAGGATGAGGGTGGGGGTTCCCTTGGGCCATGGGGTGGCCTAGGTGAGGGGCTTGTGGTGGTTTGCAGTCCGGCCATGTCCCCTGGCAACCCTGCCAGGCCTGGTATCTGGAATTTATTTACGTTCTATAATTGAAACTTTGTAGCTTGGAGTGGAGCCATGCCTTCTGCTTGCTCAGTGGCTGCTGCCAATTATGTTTGGATTTGTTTTCCTTCTATAATTGAGCCTGCAACCAAGGCACATGCCCCTGACTGTTATAACTAAAACTTTGTAGCCTTGAGTGGAGGCTTAGGCCAGCTAGGGCAGGCGGAAAGCTTGGCTTTTTCCATTGCCTGGGAAACCCAAGCCTCCCTCTTGCTCTCTGGCTGCAGCCATCTTGGTTTCTGGTTAATTTGCATACTTGCTCTGACTGGCTGGCGGGTGTGGCTAGTGGGTATAGCAGAGATATGGTCAATTTGCATATTGCTCTTTTATTAGATAAAACTAGAGGTCCCAATGCACAAAATTTCTTCCTTCCCCAGCTGCTGCTTCCCTCTGGCACCCGGGACCCCGGCCACCAGCAGGCACCTGGGACCTGAGCTTCCCTTGCAGCCCCAGCTTCATCTGGAAGGACATCTGGCATAATTAGCATATTATGCTTTTATTATTATAGATTATTACAGATTACTAAGAGATGCTCATGCTGCCTCTCTGCGGACCACACTGCTTAGCCATGTCTTTCAATGCACAAAATAGTCATTCAGTCCTACATAGAGTCAAGGTTCATCTCCAAAGAAGCATGCAAAGCAGCCTAATTTATGCTCTACCACGAGAGCATATAGTTTTCAACTTATTACTATTATAGTCAAAGAACGAGTCAATTCAAAGCCCCGTGGGTGAACCCAAGATTCACACTGAACATTTTCCAGGGACATCCCAGTGGAGATGAGGTCATCGGGACTGCTGCAGCGCGATGAGGCCCTGGGATGAGCTCTGTGCAAGCACCCGGCACTGCACACCTGGGAACATTTCTCCATAAAACCACACTCGACACATTGACACTAGCTCAGGAGCTGGAAGCCTGATTTAATGAAAAATCAAAAGTAGAGAAGTTGGGGATACCATTCCAAATGTAAATTACAGCTCAAAATCGGCTAAGGAATTATGTCTTGCCCTAAAGATTTAATAAATTTAATTTAAAGTTTATTAAATCTTTAGGGCATTTGTAGTGGTGAACACACAATATAATATACAGATGATGTATTATAGAATTATACATCTGAAACCTATATACTTTTATTAAGAAATGTCACCCCAAAAAATTCAATATAAAAGAGAAAAATAAAATAAAATACATGCTTCCACTCCGTAATCCTATTTACTTAGCAAGAAAAATTTCCCCAGAATGTGAAGAGGTAAACAAAACTCTCATGCTTACAAATTCATTAGCAAGTGTCTTAAATAATAGGTTTTTGCAAACCCATATATCTGAATAAGATACTTGAAGAATGTAAAATACTTACATTGTAATATCTTATTATGATATATTTCATTTTCACTTTTACTAAGACAATTTAATACATTTATAACAGTTCTCTACAAAAAAAATGACAGATCTCAAACAAACACAATAAAACTTCACTCTAATATTTTAATTTGTAACAAATATTAACTATTATATTATTAGAATTATAATGGAATTTTATCTTGTGTCTTGTTTTAAATAGGAAACATGAATTAGCTATATGCTCTATTGTTGTTCTTACAGAAGTAAAAAAATATATATATACACAGAAGTTTAAATAAAATATTTTAAAGACCCTAGTTAACAAAAAACCTTATTACCTGATGAAATCATGATCTAATAACCAATTAAAACTAATGTAATTTAGAATGTCACTCCCAGACAAGCTTTGATAAATCCATGTGTTAAGGTGTTAACACAAATATTTATATTTTTATTTGAATATGTTGTTACTGTTCAAACTTATTGGTTTAGGCAATTCTGAATGAAACAATGTTTAGCTATAGCAAGAACAACCAGTAAATATAAAACTTATTGACATTTTAACATTCTGTGAAACTGCTTACATTTTCTAGGGGGGGAAGCATAAAGATAATTAAAGTGTGGATAATATAAAGGAATGCATATAAATATAAAATTAACGAAGTATTTGTAGGGCATTTATTGCCTACATCCGCATGAACATATGGTCACTTTTAGAACTAGTATACTGACTGCCAAAGTTTATTTTGATATTTTCAACATTAATATGGTAATGTAATGGGTGATTTTTGTTCATATTTACTTACACCTAATCCAAGAGAAATAGAAAAATTAATTTCACCAGCCTCTGGACAAAAGAAAAACCAGTAATGTATCTGATTCAATTATTTATAACCTAAATTGATTTTTTTTAAACACACACAAATGTAACATTACTATTATAAATATACTGAAATGAAATTATTTAATGTGCACCATTATTTTTGTAGCCATCTTACATCTATTGGGAATAAGCTGTCTCCACCTTGAGTGTGTTCAGTTTATCCGTCAATCATCCCCAAATTATGGTGTTTATGATTACTTAGGAGCAAGTGATATAGCAAGAAGATGAGGATAAAATAATCGTTTCATAGGTGTTTGTATAAAGGACATTAAATTGAGCAACAAGGGCACAATATGGTTAAGTCAGACCCTTGGGTTTAAATTATGACTCGGCCACTAAAAAGTTATGTGACTTTAAAAATGTCATTTAACTTTACTAGAACTCAGTTATCTCATTAATAAAGCAGGGATAATAACAGTATCTACCAAAGTGGATGATATAACATAGCATAAATAAGGCCAGTATTAGAGCAGTGCATGACACTTAGAAGTAAGCGTGACCTAGTTTTATACCAAGTAAGTTTTTTAGGCTATTTACACAATTTATATCAATACAGAAAGTAAACTGACAAACAAAATAGATACAGAGATATGGAAGCATGGATCACACTGATGAATCTCAGAGGGGATGGGGGAGATGAACCAAAGAACTCGTATGCATATATATGCATAACCCATGGACACAGAAAATACTGTTGTGAAGGGATGGGGGTAAGGAATGGGGGAGAAGGAGGAGTCAATGGTCAATGGGGGAAGGCGGGACATCTATAACATTTTCAACAATAAAGATACATTTAAAAAAGAATATAAAATATGTTTCTTCATTTAAAAATACATAAATGTAAACAGCTTGATCTTAACATATTATATAAGTTTAAGTACAACATGTGCTTCTTCTTTTGCAAATGATTCTATAGTATAAGAGCCTTCTGTTGAGTTTTCAGATGACCTATGCAAGGTGTAATGGTCATCTCACTGCAGCTTCAACAATATGAGAAAGAAGTAAAAAATACATAACTTGGGGTGATTCCCATGTTCCAGGTCAGAAAGGAAGTTAGCTCTGGCCTGTTTGCAGAGAATGGTCCAGGTTGTCTCAAAAGGCCAGTCATTGTGGATGGAAAAGGCCAGTCATCGCTGTCAGTTTGGAGCACTATTCCAGTTTTGAAGAAGAGGCCTGGTATGAGCAGTAAGACAGCACCTGCATTGGAGACAGCTGAGATCCACCTTGAAGGTAGACTGTCATCCTGGGTTTTGTGATGGTCACAGTTAAGGACAAGGGAGAAAGCAGAATCTGTATCTTATGATAAAATCAAAATGAAAATGGGAAAAAGGATGGGCCATGTCTGTAAGAATAGAGAATGGAACCCAAGCAGCAAGTAGAATTAAGAAGAAATATAAATTCCCTCAGTGTATGATAGTTTTATGTTCTTAGAGACTTTATATGATAAAGACCAATCATATAACTGAATTAGGCAATTTGATGTCTTTATTTTATTTAAAAGATGGATATTGGAAGTTCTTGTCATTACTGACTTTCCACTGACACACCTCAAATGCATGCCTCCATCATTTCTCATCTGGTGACTGCCTTCACCTGTGCCATTGCTTCTATTCTTGCCTCCCAAAATCCTTATTTTAAAGCAGACCATATAATGCTGCACTTGGAAGTCTTGAGATGCCTTGCTATTGAACCGATGAAACATGTATCATATGACTCATGGCTACTTCTCCAACATCGGTGCCCCTGATGGTCCATATGCAATAGGCACCCTGTCTGCCTTCAGTTCCTTGAATATATCCAACTAGAGGCCCGGTGTGTGAATTTGTGCAGGGATAGGGTCCCTAGGCCTGGCCAGCAATTAGTGCCAATGAGGGCTTTCCAGCTGTTGGCCAGGGCCTTCCTTCATTCCACATCGCCCATGGGTGGTCAGTGCATGTTAGAGCAATCGAACTTTTAGTCTCCCGGTAGAACTCCCAAGGGGATACTGTGCATATCAGCCTTTTATATGTAGATTATTTAAAACTATAGGACAATTACATTTGCTGCCATCTTTATTTTGAATATTTAATCCTAAGGATCTTCACATGGCTGGCTCCTGTGGATCTTTCAAACCCTCCCCCCACAACAATACATTATTATGATCTCTAAATGCATAATAATCTGGCCACTCAGTGTATCTGTATCTCAAATGGGTACCAAAAGTATTATAAACTTTTGCTGGAGATCAGCCACCTATTTGCCCTGAGCTTTCTATCAGCCAGTGCAAAGGGGAAAACTAATCAGATGCACGATTTATAGTATCTTTGATATCAAATAAATGAGGTACTCAAGAGAGGTACACTGAGTGGTCAGATTATTATGTGTTCAAAGATCATAACAACCTGGCCACTCAGTGTATATGTCCTCCACAGAAAGTTCCTCCGTGTCCAGAGAGTGTAAAATAGACTCATCCTTTACCTGCTCGGTTTCTCAGCTACCCTCTATCACTATTCCTAGTCTGTGCACAGCATTATCAGCATATAAATAATCTTTGTTCTTTATTCACTGTCTTCCTTTTAGAATGAAATATCCTTGAGGGCAGGGACATAACCCTATGTTTCCAAAGTCTAACACGTAGTATATACATCTGTTGAAGAAAGGAACAAAATGACAAAGAATATCCGGGGAGAAGGAGATGTGCCTACAAGTGGGGGCGGGGTGTCTATTTGTATTTCCAGCTCTATAGGCAATATCAATCCCTAATGTGACTATATTCAGAGTAAGGAAGTGATTAAGGTTAAATGAAATCACTAGAGAGATTGCCAGGGCACTGGTGGGAGTAGTGTCCTTATAAGAAGAGACACCAAAGGGCATTTACTCTGGTTCTCTTTCTCTCTCTGTGTCACTCCTTGACCCACCCACCCCTCGTCCCCTGCACATGCTGAGGGAGGGTCACCTGAGGGCATCGTGAGGAGGCATCTGTAAGCCAGGAAGAGAGCTCTCACCAGAAACCAAGTCTGCCAGAACCTTCATCTTGGATTTCTGGCCTCCAAAACTGAGAGTATAAACTAATGTTTTTTAAGGCACCCAGACTATCGTATTTTATTATGGCAGCCAGAGCCATAAGACTAAGACAAAAGCCATAAGGAACAGTGGGGAAAGGAGATAATCAATTGTGGCAAAAATAAATGCTACAATAGGAAAGAATGTGTCATTTACAGAGGATTACTATTGCGAGGACCTATGTATCATGTTAACAAAATAGTTATCGTGAGTCCACAGGGAGTTTGTAATTAGCCAGGAACAAGACAAGGGCAAGAAAAAATATCAATGGTTAAAGGACAGGTATAAATGAAGACATAGCAACATACCTGTTTCTAGAAAGAAAAAGAAAAAAAGAAGAAGACATGTGAAAAGGGAAATTGACAGCATATAGGACAGGAAATGTCTTGTCCATATTTTGCACAGAGTTATGAGTGACATAGTTTGAAGTCACCCAGGGAGTTAACACTCATCTCTGGATTCCCAATGCCCTGCACACAGTGAACTTTCAGCAAACCTACTGATTTAATTTCTCTGGGAGTCACAAACAGGCTCTGTCAATAACCTCCCACCTCAGGTTCCATCACACCAACTTTCCTCCACTTCCAGCCCATCAACCATGACACAGCACCCTGTGGAGGTCTGAAGAGGTTCTCAGTAAACATCTTGCATTGATTAAGACACAGTCCTGGCCACTTTTTCTGTAAAAGCACTCTTTTTTTTAAGAAAATCTTCATTGTTGAATGTATTACATACTTTTTTCCTCCTTGACCCCTTTTAGTGGTCCCCTCCTCCCCCCATCCCCTCCCTGCCCCTCTGCCCCAGGCCTTCACCACACTATTATCTGTGTCCATGGGCCATGCATATATGCATACAAGTTATTTGGTTGATCTCTTCCCATCCACCCACCCACCCTCACCTTCTCTCTGAGATTCGACAGTCTGCTCCATGCTTCTGTATCTCTGGATCTATTTTGCTCCTCAGTTTACGTAAAAGCATTCTTTAAGTGGAAAAATAAATTGGGAGGAGGAAGTTGAGATGTTATATTACTTTAATATTTTTTATTTGTCCAACTGTTTCATTTTGCTCAACATAATGTAAGTTAATTATAATCACGAATAATAATCTTATTCTTAGATACTTCCCTCAGTATATTAAAGCACCTTGAAAACTATTATTATTTTAAAATCATCACTGGAAATGTGCACGCACACAGCTAGAGAACTTAAAGGACTTACACTGTGTCATGTGAGGACTTGGTGTTATGAATAGGCCTGGAGAATCTGCCCCTGATTCTTAGTCCGGCATTTTAGAAAGTGCGAAATTTCAAAGACACAACATCCTTCCAACTAGTTCATGTAACTGACACGTTTATTTCTTGGCAACAATAGTGAAACGTTTGTCAGAAATAGCTCTGCATTAACTTCTAGTTGCTAAAGAACACTCCGAAAAACTTTCTAATCCATCACTGTCAATCTTGCTGCCTTTGCAACATGAGCAGATTTTTTTCCCCCTAAACAACAGACACAATTTCCCAGGGGTCATGTTTATTAACCACACAAAGTCTTACTCTGCCTAATATATAATGTGGTCCATTTAATGGCCCATCTGCTAAATGAATATGGTTTGAAAAGAGCTCCCCCTCCTTCGCTCATCAAAGGTAGACATTCAGAAGGAAAAGATCCATTGCCAAAAAAATTAATAATGTAAGGCTCTCCACTTAATAGTTTAATCTCTACAGTTTCCCATCCAGGCCATAAAATATGAATGATTCCAATGTTTTCTTTGACAAGAATATGGTTTGAGTCATATATATATATATATATATATATATATATATATATATATATATATATATATATATATATGTTGAGAGGGCAGGGCTGGGCGAGGATGAGCTCCCAACTCCGCCCCACAGGGCGGAGTTATCCCTAGCCCTCAACCAACCAATCAGGGTTAGCCGAGGCAGTGACATCACCACAGACCGGAGTAAAACCCCTGGACTGGGAGAAGTTCGCTCTCTTCCTTCCGCCATGCTGCCGGCGTGAGTGGGGGAGCCCACGCTAGCATGGTGAAGGCTCTTTTGTTTATTGCATCAGACTTGGCTCCCTGGTGGTCGTTGGGGATCACGAAGTCTGGGCGTAACATATATATATGTGTGTGTATATATATATATATATATATATATATATATATATATATATATACACATACATACAACTGCTTAGTTGATCACACATCACCTCTCTTTTTAATGATATAATTAAGCCACTCCATTTTTAAAGATATGTTTTTTTATTAAATTTTAGAGAAAGAGGAAGGGAGAGAGAAAGAAATATCAATGTGTGAGAGAGAAACATTGATTGGTTGCCTAATAGGTGTGCCCCTGACTAGGAATTGAACCCTCAACCCACTGGTGTATGGGAGGATATCCAACCAACTGATCCATCTGGCTAGAGTGATACCCACATCATGCTGTTTGTCCTAAAAACATCTAAAACTCAAATTTGCTGTACTGCACATCATTTGTAGAGACTAAAAAAATATTTCATGAATAAATGAGAGAATATATAGATAACTTATGTATCTATGTATAGATGTAACTCTCCTGTCAACCTCAATCATTTCATCTCATTACAATAATTACTCTATCTGGTTGTCCAGCTCCTGCCCAGTCCAAGCAAATACATACCAAGCCCAGAAAAGTCAGCACTCTGGAAAAGTGTTCAATACCAGTGGTTTAAATCCTTTCGAGGACGTTGTCTTATAACTTCATCCTTGGTATTTTCAGAAGGGTACTGAAGAAACTACAAGTTTAGATATCCCCACAGGATCCGCCTACTTTAAGTATAACTTTAATGACTTTTGCCCTCCAGATCCTCTATTTCCTCATCAATAATTTGAAGGGTGGACTAAAGAATCCCCAACCACCCTTCCAGTTCTCATACTTCATGAAAGTAGGTTGAATATTTAACAGTTCATAAGGCAATTTTGAAGCACACTTGTCCTGGCCTAGATCATAATGCATCAATTATCACACACCTCAGGTTTCAAGTTTAATATATCAAAGGTTGAAAATTAGGTGAGAGTATAAATTTGTAAGCAAAATCACATTATTACTGTTTTGGATAGCTTCAATTGCAGGGTCCAAAGAGAAAGTATTCATCTTGGAGAAGTTCTATGACAAGAACTATGCATTCTTCACCTTCTGCAATAAGTTGCTATTCATTCTACAATACAGTAAGACAGTCTAAGAGCATGAGCTCAAAAGCTGCTCAAATGTCTGACCTACAAGTGGAGGGAGGATCTTTGAGCTAACCTGGGCAGAAGCCTGACTGATGTGCTGCACTGGGACTGGATGCTGCTGGTCTGCAGACACACTTTTAGAGCAAAGCTCTAGAGCCAGACGGCCAGGGTCACATCTCCATCTCTAGACTTATGAGTTCCATGTTATGCAGCAAGGTATTGAATTCATCCACATCTCAATTTCTGATCTATGTAATTGAGAAGATAATATACAGACCTTGTAGGACTATATAAAGATAAAATGAGGTTCTCATTTTATCAGAACTCAGAAGATCTAAAAAGTCCTTCAAAGACTGCCTAGTATACACTAATGGCAGGTATGATATTATTTAGCATTGAGTGAGATTTCTCTTTTTCCTCAATTTGGCCACACTTCTATTTCCATAGTTTGCCTATCAAGCTAAATACAGATTATTTGATAATGTATCCCATACACAGCCATATCCTACTAAAGTCTCAAAGAGTACTACCATGAAAATAACTCTTCCAGAAATGAAAAATGTACACAACACTTGAAATACTATGAATACGTTTGATTTTTTATTAATATTAATGTAATACATTTGATTTTCTATTAATATAATAAATGTAACACATCTGCCTGAATTTACACAGCTATTCCTTTGCTAAGAAATCTTTAAAAGTTCTAACAGTGTTATTTACAAAAGCCAAGATCTGGAAACAGCCCAAGTGCCATCAAGAGAGGAGTGGATTTAAAAAAAAAAAAAAAAAAAAAAAGTCTGCGGTACATTTACACAATGGAATTCTATGCTAATGTAAAAAGATGGTGGGATGGGGGAGACTGGGTGGATGTGGGTAAAGGGGGAGGATTGAGGACATCTGTAATAGTGTCAACAATAACTAATCTGTTTTTAAAGGTTCCCCCACCTTCACTGAACAAAGTCCAGCCCAGCTGGCCAGATATTCCAGGCCCAAACTATATTTCTAACCTTGCCTCCCCTCCCATCATTGCCCTTTACCACCATACACTCTAGTTAAACAGAACTATTCCCAGATTCACAAACTCAGCCCATGTTTTCCTAAACAGCTATTGACTAAACAGTATGTTTTTCCCGTTTTTAAAAATGTTCCAGTTAAATATTTTGACTTCTCTCTTCTACATTTGACACATACTAATTTTTCAAATGATGCATGTGAGACAGTCATTCAAATATTCTACTCAACCATAAAACCAAGGTGAATACATAGTACATTAGTGATATCCACAGACATTTGTGTAGTACTTTATACATTAAGCTTTCTCACGTTCAACATGCATCGTTATGAGATAGAAATCATTACCTCCACTTTGTAAATGAACAGTCCAAGCCACTGGGTATATAAGTAATTTATCAAAGCTCATACAAACTTTGTGACAACACAACTGATGTGTCCTATGCTTTTCTTTTAGATTGATTAAATAATTCAAATTGACTAGGCTACTTTGTGGTAAGCGACTTCAATCAAAATGGCCATCATGATCCACACATCCTATTCCACTATTGTATGATCTCCTGAGTATGAATTGGACCTGATACCTTGTTTCTAACAAACACTGTAATATGGCAAAATGTTGAGATGTCCCTTCTGGGGTTAGGTTGCTAAGCAGTGTGATTTCCATCTTGCCAGTACATTCTTCTGCTCTCTCACTGGTTCACATTGAGGAAACCAGTTGCTACAGTGTGCACAGCCTTATGGAGAAGCTCCCAAGACAAGGAACTGAGGGCAGCCTCAGCGAACACCCAGAGAGAAACTCTGACCTTAGTCCAACAGCTCTTGAAAACTGAATCCAGGTGACAGCCTCACGAAACCAATCCTATCCCGGAAGAGCCTTATGGTGGCTGTTACCCCAGCCCACGTCCTGATTATAGCTTTGCAAGAAAATTAGAACTAAAACACCGAGTTTCATACACAGCCAAGGACACCTACGCATGCACAGCCTAATGTCCTATTAGCCTTAAAAAAAGGAAACCCTACCATTTGCAACAATATGAAAAAAACCTAGAGAACATTATGCTAAGTAAAATAAGCCAGACACAGCAAGACAAATACTACATGATCCTACTTATATGTGGAATCTAAGTAACTAGAATTCATTAAAGAAGAAAGTAGAATATTCACTGCCAGGGTCTGAGGGATAGACAAAATGGAGAGATGATTGGTCAAAGTGTACAGATAGTCGGTTATGTGGGATGAATATGTTCTAAGATACATTATGGTGAATATAGTTAATAATGATGTATTGTATACTCAAATTTCACATGAAAAAGTATTTTAAACCAAAAGGAAAAAATACACACACAAAAAGACAACCCCACCATTACTATATGAGGTTATAAATATGGTCATTTAATTTTGGAAACCTTTTACATTGCATGTATATATCAAAACATCATAATATGCAATTTTTATTTGTCAAGTAGACCTCAATAAACTAGAAAAATACAACTGCATCAAAAATTAAATACTTAGGAATAAAAAATAACAAAGGAAAAATAATTGTATACTGAAAACTACATTCATATAAAACCAAAAAAGACACTAAATAACCAAAAAAATCTTAAAAACAAACAAACAAAATAACAAAGATGGAATTCTCACATTTCCTACTTCAAAACATGCTACTTAAATACAGTAATGAGAACAGTATGGTATTGGCATGAAAACACACATGTAGATTAACTGAAAAGAACAGAGAGCCAGAATAAGCCCACACATGTATGGGGAAATGATCTTGGACAACATAGCTAAGACTATGAAATGGGGAAAGAATACTATTCAATAAATGCTTTGGGGAAATGAAATATCCACACATTAAAGAATGAAATAGAACCCTTATCTTACATTTATGCCATATACAAAATCAACTCAAAATGGATTAAAGACCTGAAACCATAAAACTCCTTGAAAAAAATATAAGGAAAAAAGACTTACAACATTAGCCTTGGCAATAATTTTCTGATTATGACACAAAAAGCCAGGGGGTAAAGCAAGAATATAAAAGTACAACCACATCAAACTAAAAAGCTTTTGTGTAACAAGAGAAATAATCAACAAAGTGATAAAAGCAATCTATAGAATACATTTGCAAATATATATCTATAAGGGGTTAATATTCAAAATTTAGAAGGAACTCTGAGAACTCAATAACACAAATATAAGTTGATTAAAAAATGTGCAAAGGCCCTAGTGGTGTGACTTAGTAGTGTGACTTAGAAGTGTCAACCTATCAACCAGGAGGTCATGGTTCTATTTCTGGTCAGGGGTAGGCCCAGGCTGTGGGCACAATTCCTCTCACCAAGATGCTAAGTGAAGCCAGTCAGTGAAGGATTGGAATCACAGGATCTCATTCATTTGTGCAATATAATGAACAATATAAATTGATTGAACAAAAATAGATCCAAAGACACAGACTCATCAAACAGACTGTCAAACGTCAGAGGGAAGGCAGGTGAGGGTGGTTGGGGCAGGTGTTGAGGGTGTAAGAGTTCAACCAAAGAACTTGTATGCATATAAGCATAACCCATGGACACACACAATAGCGGGTGGAGTGAAGGTTGGGGGGAAGGGAAAAGGGCAGGCTGGGAAAGGATAATAGGGAGAAAAAGGGACATATATAATACTTTCAACAACAACAACAAAATTTTAAATATATTTTATTGATTTTTTTTAAGAGAATAAGAGAGGGATAGAGAGTTAGAAACATCTATGAGAGAGAATCATCCATCAGCTGCCTCTTGCACACCCCCTACTGGGGATGTGTCTACAACCAATGTGCATTCTCCGGACCAGAATCGAACCTGGGACCTTCCAGTCCATAGGCTGATGCTCTATCCACTGAACCAAACCGGTTTCGGCAACAACAACAAAAAATTTTAAGGGAATTAAAAATTGAGTAAATAGACAAAAAACCATTATATTATATATTACTGTTTCTTCTGCATGCATACATTTTTTTAATTTTTACTTTTCAAATAGGAGTTATCCTGATTTGAGTATATTTTATTTCCTACATTACTTCTGGTGTGTTTAGAACAAAAAGAAGATAACAGATGTCTTTAAAATTTAATTTCTTTGTCAGAAGAGTTTACTTTTATTTCTTTGATTTCTAAGGTATTTCCAGATCATTTATGCTAAGCAGAGTTGAAGTTATAGCAGCTCAGAGTAAAATAAATCATCCCAAGAATCTCTTACATGTAATTATAACTTCAAACTGCACAAATGTCACCAGTCATGCATTTTGATGGTCCTAGGCACACCCTGTGGCGATCCAGGTGTGGAGATGGAAGTCCATCTGGCCAATTATCGGTTCTGCTACCAGAGATGATTTATTTTCTCTTCTGTCCAAATCTGAGCAAGAAATATCTGAGCCAGATCCAAGAGGCCACAACAGTTCTACATTTTCCAGATGAAGGCAAAATAAAATATATTCTGTGTGGGGTTTTTGTTGTTTTTTTGTTTTTGTTTTTTTGTTGGTCACTTTCATCCAAAACATAATTAAATGAGACAAAAAGAAACAAAATTCAAACTGTCCTGGTTTGTAGTCTGTTTATCTAGTCTCCTGTAAGTTATGTCCATGTGCAGTAGAAATATTACATTTTACCCTAAAATAATCAATAATTTTATATAAATATATTTCCCTGGAATAGAAAGAATTTTCCCAACAATATTTTTCAAAATTTAAAAAAAATTACCAATGGGATTAGTTATGAGTTGTTCATTATTGGGTAGGCATAGACATTGAAAGCATGGTAACAATACCCATAAACATATGATTTTGTTTTATTTGTCTTCCATTTCATATCATAATATAATCTCCTTATTATTAAACCATAAATAGGAATATACTTAAAATGATTGCATTTTTCAATGATACAGAGGCAGATACCAATGTGTGTTTGTGTGTGTGTGTGTATACATGTATGTCATGTATACACACACACACACACACACACACACACAAACACACATTGGTACTGACAAATACCACATTGCTGACTCCAAATATGGCCACTAATTTTTTTTCTTATCATTGGTCGAGTTCTAAAGTTCAACATAAAAGCAGCACCAGAGTACCACTTAGATGTGAACAAGATTGAGATGGCCTTATTATCATCAGCATGAACAATGCCATCAACATGAACATTAACATTTAGTATTTTTGCAAGAATAAATTAAGCCTTAGTATCCACAGGGGATGGGCTCCAGGTCCCCCTACAAATACCAAAACCCACAGATGCTCATGCCACTGATATAAAACGGTGTTGCAGAGTCATGCTTTGCTCAGCAATGAGCTTAAGTTCTGAGAAACGCATAATTAGATGATTCTGTCACTGTGTGAACAGCATAGAGAGCACATACACAAACATTACGACACACCCAAGCTGTATGGTATCACCTATTGCTCCTAGTCTACAAACCTATACAGCATGCTACTGTACCAAATATTGTAGGATGTAACAGAATGGTATTTGTGTATCTAATATAGAAAAGGTAAATTAAAAATGCAGGATAGCCCTAGCTGATATGGCTCAGTGGAGCGCCAGCCTGCAGACCTAAGGGTCCTGGGTTTGATTCCCGTCAGGAGCATGTACCTTGGTTGCAGATCCTCTCCAGCCTGGGCCCTTGTCAGGGAGCACGCAGGAGGCAACCAGTCATTGTTGCCTCACATCGATATTTCTGTTTTTCCCTCTCTCTGTTGTTATACTGTATTGTTTAGGCGGGAATAATGACAAAAGAAAAGCTAATGACTATAGGCTTTATAACCACTATCCCAAAACCCTGCTTCCTTTGGCAGGATCACAACGAAAACATCAAAGCTCTCAATGCTGTTCCATGCATTGAGATGTGGACTTGATTGGCTGGAAACACTGAGGAGGAACGAACTGGGCAAGGAGAATGTGGATCACCAAAGAGTGACTGCCGGGAGGCAATGACAGGTGGTCTGCAATCAGTAAGAATAAGAAACTGAAAAGGAAAGATAAAGAAACATGAACTAATATGGCAATGTGGCTTTGGCCTCTGCATGCCAGAGCAGAGGTCAGACTTAAAAACCTGTATATTCAGTAAAAAAGCGGTGTTTAACATGGAGAGGGTGTAGAACTTGAGTCTCTCTCTCTCTCTCTCTCTCTCTCTCTCTCTCTCTCTCTCTCTCTCTCTATATATATATATATATATATATATATATATATATATGGTAGATTATACATATGATAGATTATATAGAGATAGAGATAGATAGATGATAGATAGATAGATAGATAGATAGATAGATAGATAGATAATCAGTTTATTGCCTTCCATATGAGCTCTTACCAGGCGGTCAAACATGCAACCTTAGGTATGTGACCTAACCTAGAATCAACCTTTTGGTGTATGGGATGACCCTCCAACTGACTGAGCCACCTGGCCAGGGCAGGACTCAATATTTTGACTCCGGAAATTTGTTTTTGGTTCCGTTAACCCTATCTGGCACAAAGGGCTCGCCTGGTATTAAATTGCTGGAATAAATAAAACTCATCTATGTTTTCCATCATTATAACCTGAAATATTTCCGAAGTCCAGTAACAGGCTAGCTCCACGCTCCCACAGGGAGCTTTTACTGTGGCGCCCTCCGAACACGCAGCTCCCTGGGAACAGCCTCCTGGGTGCTGAAACGGGTCAGTGCCTGACAGATTGGGATGTAATCTGTGCGTTAAAAATTAAGGTGCTCTGAGTAAGAGGGAATCTCCTACCAAGCTCCAGGTACTGCTCCCAATAGAGAAAAAATATTTGTCCTGAATATATCCTTCCACTTCTTACAGGGAATTCAACTCCATAATAATGCTATGGGACCACCATCATATATGCAGTGACCCATCATTGGCCCAACTTTCCTAATGTGGCACATGACTGTATTTTAATATAGTCTACAGACATCCTCCCATGAACACTAAACCATCTCTAGATTACTTCTAATATCTCATACAATGTAAATGGTATGCAAGTTGTTGTTGTGCTGTATTGTTTAGGAAATAATGACAAAAGAAAAGGTCTATTCACGTTCAGAACAGATACAACCATCATGGGCCTAACTGCATAGTGCACATCAGCAACAATGCAGCTTCCTTTCTGATAATTTTTAACCTCAGAGTGGTTGAATCCACAGATATACATAGAGTGCCAATTATATTGCACAGGTTTTTAACATCTACTGTTTTAAAAGTAAGGTTTTGTAGTAGATGTTAGAGAAAGAAAAATATCATTTTCTTGAATCAGTAAAATCAATCTTATCTCATAAATATTTGTTCCTATTGCTTTTTGTAAGATAGCAGGTCCTTATGAAAATGAGGTAATTTTGAAACAAAAACAAGAATTGCAAAAAAATTTGGACTGTTCAGAAATAAGATAAGTCTTCAAATATTTGTATTTTTAAATGAAGAAATATACAAAGCATTTCTAAACATTACTTTATTTTTTAAGAATATTTCACAGGCCTGGCTGGTGTGGCTCAGTGATTGCATGTCAACCCATGCACCAAGAGGCCACTGTTTGATTCCCAGTCAGGGCACATGCCTGAGTTTCAGGCTCAATCACCAGTAAGGGGCATGTAGGAGTCGGCCACTCGATGTCTGTCTCCATCTCTAAAAGCAATAAAAATCTATTTTTTTAAAAAGGGTTTAATCTCCAACATTTACAGGGAACTCATACAACTTAACAAAAGGAAGATAAACAATCCAATCAAAAGATGGGCAATAGACTTAATAGAATCTTTTCCAAAGAAGACAGAAGGAAGGCCAAGAAACATATGAAAACATGTTCAAAGTCATTAATTATCCAATAGATGCAAATAAAAACTACAATGGGGCACCATCTCACACCTGTCAGAATGGATATCACCAACAAATCAACAAATGGCAAGTGCTGCGAGAATGCAGAGAAAAAGGAACTCTCGTGCACTGCTGGTGGGAATGCAGACTGGTGCAACCACAGTGGAGAACAGTATGGAGTTTCCTCAAAAAACTGAAAATAGAACTCCCATTTGACCCACTGATCCCACTTCTAGAAATATATCCCAAGAAACTAGAAACATCAATCAGAACAAATATATGCACCCCTATGCTCATAGCAGCACAATTCACCATAGCTAAGATTTGGAAACAGCCCAAGTGCCCATCAGCAGATGAGTGGGTTAAAAAATGTGGTACATCTACACAATGGAATACTATGTTGTACTAAAAAAGAAGGAATTCCTACCATTTGTAACAACATGGATGGAACTGGAGAACATTATGCTAAGTGAAATAAGCCAGTGAGAGAAAGGTAAATACCACATGATCTCACTCATCTTTGGGAAATAATGAACATAAACTGATGAACAAAAAATCAGATCCAGAGAAAGAGAAACATCAATCAAACTGTCAAACCTCAGAGGGAAGGTCGGGGAAGGTGGGGGTAAGAGGGAGCGATCAACCAAAGGACTTGTATGCATGCAAATAAGTCTAACCAGTGAAGGCATGAGTGGGGGGGGAGGGACAATTGGGAAAGGTAATGGGGGGTGAGGACAAATATATAATACCTTAATCGATACATAAATTAATATGCAAAAATAAATTATATAAGATAAATTAATAAACAAATAAACAAAATGATATCTTACAAGATCTTAAATACAAAGTCCATTCACAAAATAGCCATTTCAAATTTTCATCAACATGAAGACAATGTTTAGATAAAATTTTAAAAGACAGAATCATCTATAGGATTTCCAACACTTATCTGAATATATTTGCTGTCACTATGGCCTCAGCTAAGAAAATGTAACAGAATATACTATTAATGAGTATTAAAAATTAAGTATATATTTTTAATACATATAGTATATATTTCACTACATTTCCCAAACTGAGTATCCCAATCAAATTGCATATTTGGTATGAAGTATACTTATAGAAAGACAAAATATTTTTAAAATAAATTACATATTCTATGCTTTAAATAGAAGACAGCAGAATATCATATGTCAAGTATCAAAGCTGCACATGAGAGCCATCAGATATGAGGTCTATTTGCAATTTTAAGTTTGTTGCTATAGTGTAGGACTTACTTATCTTGTTTTATATTTTAAGTTAATTAATAAGATGTTAATGATTGAAACCATCTGCTTTTGAATTAATGTTATGTAGTCCTTTATTGTCACATACTAGTAAATTTAACAAAAGCGAAAATACAGTTCCTTATTTTGATCCACTTTGGCTATGATTTCTGAGTAATCTACATGCAGGATTCATCACAACAAGCAATGAGCTTTGACAATTTCAAATGAATTTATCTTCACAGACTCCAAAACCAATGTCTATACTTTTTTCCTAATCCAATGTTTTGACAGTCAAAGCACAGCCTAATAATAATCAGTAATATCTTCCTAATTAACCCAAAATATCATAAACACACACTAGATATTCCAGGTTGATAGATTTTATATTTAGATTCTTAAAATTTCCAGACCATAGTTATTTCTATGGAAAATCAATTTATTTCCTACAGATACATTGCTTCTTACTTGTTTGTATAATTGAACATCTAGTTATTTTTATTTGAACTGTCACAAATTAAAACCATCTGCAGATTAAATGAACATACAGCACATTCCAGAAAACAAAATAAGGTATTTAATAAAGGTAATTATCTCTAAAGTTTCTCAGTGATTTGTTGGTCAATCTCCAACAAACATTTCCAAATATTCCATATAATGGCTTCAGAATCATATTTAAAAATACACTTCAACTTGATGTTATTTCTGGGCAATAGCCAAATTATGTAACGATTGTTTTGGAATCATTTTAATTACTGACACTTCTCACCCTGAAATTTCATACAGCCAGCTGATCCTTCCTAAAAGACACAGGCCATTTTTAGCAAGAGAAGCCAGTCAGCAAGAGCATCACTTCTGCCCAAGAACTTCTCCCAGGTGGCCTGGCCCAGCCTTGCCCGTCCACAGAACTAAAGAGGCTGAGAGGGTGAGTAACATTCCCAGTCTTACAGAGCTGACCAAAGACAGCACTGGGATTAAACTTTTGGTCCCTCCACAAATAGTGTTCCCATTATAATCTACCCGTTTTATGGTGCCACCTCCTATAATTCCGAATGTTTTATGTCTGCTATTTTTGGTGTTTTTAGCAATAATTTTACATAAAACATTCTCATTCCCTCTTACTTGGAACTGTTCCCAACACTTCATTATCTAGATAAGGAAAAAGTAATGAAACAAGAAGCATGGAAACATATAATCATAGGAAACATAAATGCATGCATACTCTTTCTACTGGTTTATTCCTCTTGGTTAAAACCTACTTTTTTATATAAGAAATGTTTTGTTGTATTTATTATTATCATTATTATTATTATTATTATTATTATTATTATTTTAATCCTCACCCCAGGATATTTTCCAAAAATTTTTAGAGAGTGGAAGAGAGAGGGAAAGAGAGAGAAATACTGATGTGAGAGAAACACATTGATTGGTTGCCTCCTGCATGATCCAGAAAAGGCTGGGGAGAAGCCTGCAACCGAGATATATGCCCTTGACCTGAATTGAACCCAGGACCCTTCAGTCCTCAGGCCAATGCTTTATCCACTGGTCAGCCAAGCTGCACTTCCACTGTGGGAGCACACTGACCACCAGGGGGCAGCTCTTCCGTTGAACATTCGCGCGAGCTCTGGTGTTCAGTGTTCATCATAATGACTGGTTGTTCTGGTCATTCTGCAGTTCAGTTCAGTTGCTGGGCTTTTATTATAAAGGATGGGTATTAAAAATCTTACCTACTTCACTTGTAAAGATCAAATAGAACAACGAATGTAAAATCACATAGGAAAAACAGACTAAAAATGTTATACCAATAGTTAATATTTGCTGTTAAAATATTAAAAAACAAATAAAATAATTTATATTCTATAGTTCTAAGAGAAGCACAAAGAAATCTAGTGTTATCCATGCCTATATACATTCTTGCTAATTTTATTCACCCTTATATTTTCTTTCATTTAATTTTACTTTTCAAGCTTGTTCTATATTCTTTATTTCTTGGATATTTCCTACTTGTTTTAAGAATAAAAAGCTACTTGCTCATTTTGCTAGATCATTTATATTAGTAAGCAGGATTCAGTTTTTGCCAAGCTTTCATTAAATCTAACATAATTCATTCCAATCAATTTCTTCATTTTTATTTCCAATGTTAATGATCCAATTTGCATTCTTTGCTAGGACCATAATTTTGGCAGCACTACTGGGTAGATAAGAAGACTGCTATAGAATTTAATATCCATGAAAAAGAGCATTTTAGTTTTTTTATTTTTAGCAATATATGCCCATGTAAAGGACAATTAAACTAAAAGGAGATAGTATTTATTTTGTCCAAATGTTTTTATTCCTTAAATTCAAGTTGCTTTACTCATGCAGAGTCATGAAATAACCAACTGACAATAGGATATGTTATAATCCAATATACACGTAACTCCTGGGTCTTCACAAACCTGAACAAATGACAATGGGATCAAGGCAGGAAACATCTACCTTGTCCTTGACCTTGCCTACAGGACCCAAACATTTTCTCTCCTAAAATGGACACAGGCACATTCCTATTCAACTAATGCCAAAGGTGTCACCCCAGTTTACCTCAGCATTCTAAGAATTTCATAGAGCTCTTGAATTACAAGAATGGTATTTACTGAACAACTAAAAATCACCTTTAGGAGACTGCTCTTGAGCTCTCATCTCACATGGGCTCCAAAACTCAGTGTGACTCTGTGTAAGGACCCGCATGTTTCAAATAGAGGGAGAAGCTTTATACTAAACATAGGCTGCCATGAGATGAATTCAAATGAGAGTTGGCCAATGGAAAATGCCTCTAACACCCTATTAATTAGCCCAACTTAATTGAATAATGTAATCAGCTTTATTGCTAAATATTTTATAAGGGAAACTAATGCACATATAATTTTGTGGTCTGAAATCTGTGTACCACAGCTTTATCGGCTAACAATTTTAGATTACAATAAAAACTTGCAGTTATCATTTCACTAATAGAAAAGATTTCCTTGTAGGGAAAAAGGGAAACTAGACATGCAAAGGTAGGAATGGAGAAAGAGGTGTCAAAGTTGTCTCCTCTCAAACATCCTTCTCTTTAGAGTTAACATCTCAGATTCCAGAGTCTTACTGACTGGGCCAGGTACCCTGTTCTGTTGCTTATGTCTAGTGTCATCAATCTCTTCAAACCTAATTCCAAGCCACAGTGACCCTGTCATGTACTTTGGGAAGATGAGATAATATACAGAAAGCATTTATCGGCCTTGCATGCAGTGTTTTTCTCTTATTATCATCATTATCGTTATTTCTTCATAAGGAAAAATAATGAGTAATTTGCTAACTTTCTGTTGCCACAGAAAGAAGAAATATTACCCTTACGTTTCTGACATCATTCTTTCTACAAGTCTGGCACAAATTACTATGTTCGTATTCCTTGACATTAAGAAGATAGAGATCTTTTTCTTTTATAAATGTAAAATATCAGAACCTATTTAATAGTGGAAAATAATTCTAAAAGTTGCTGTGTTTATCACTTGCACAAATGAAAGACATCTCTACTTATTTTAGTTTTTTACTTTCTCCTACACAATAATTTATTTCCTCCAGTGTTACTTACCCATGCCTGTATGCATTCCTATTAATTCTTGCTAATATCACATAGGCTATTGAATAATATTGATTACCGTAATTTACTATGTGGTATTTATGTTAACGATCATTAATATTGTAGTTCATTGACTATAGTTATCTTCCACAAGTTTCTAAGAGTCAGAGTTTAGTAAAAATAAATTCATGACCTAGATCTGCAGTCTGCAAACTGCAGCTCGTGAGCCACATGTGGCTCTTTTGCCCCTGGAGTGTGGCTCTTCCACAAAATATCACAACTGGGCAAGTCTATTTTGAAAAAGTGGCGTTAGAAGAAGTTTGACAAATTTGGCTCTCAAAAGAAATTTCAATCATTGTACTGTTGATATTTGGCCCTGTTGACTGCGTTTGCCCACCACTGACCTAGATGTTTATTATAATCTTTTAGAAGATTGTGATTATCTTTTTATAATAACTTGAAAATGAATAGAGGTGAAAACCCAAAATGAAAGTAAACACTCTCTAAAATGTACATGAATGATAACTATTTGATTATGCTCCTATATAATAAAAGCCTAATATGCTAACTGTCCAGTTGTCCATTCAACCAATCAAAATGTAATATTCTGATGATATGCTAAGTATTTGTTATGACATGCATTGACCACCAGGGGACATACACTCCAACCAATAAGGTTACCTTGCTTCTGCGGTCCAGCCAATCGGGAATGAATGAGACAGGCTAGACATGCCCTAGAGCCCTTTCATGGCCCCTCCCCCCAGCTGGTCCCATCCCCAATGGGTTCCCATTGAAGCTGGCCAGCAGAACCCCAACCATGCACAAATTCTTGCACCTGGACTCTAGTATGTTATAAAGATGATATAATTTTTAGTATATAATTACCTTTTATAAAATTATGAACTTTCAAAACTGTGAAACAATGCAATGCATAGGAGTGTCAAATGAAACTGTAGCTGTTTCCTTTCTTGAAAAAAACACAGTTTGTTCCAGAGTAAAGAACTTACAGGTTTTGTGAATCAAGATAAGAGCATACCAAAAAGCACCTAAAATGTTCAACTTCACTTATCATTAAAGAAATGCAAATTAAAATAACAATAAGGTATCACTTCCCATCTGCCAGAATGGCTACCATCAACAAGTCAACAAACATTCTCCAAATGTGGGATGTGGAGAAAAGGGAACCCTAATACACTGATGGTGAGAATGCAGACTGGTGCAGCCACTATAAAAACAGTATGGCATTTCCTCAAAAAATTAAAAATGGAACTGCCTTTTGGCCCAATGATCCCATTTCTAGGACTATATCCTAAGAATCCAGAAACATTCATCAAAAATAATATATGCAACCCTACGTTCTTAGAAGCACTATTTACAATAGCTAAGATGTAGAACAGCCCAAGTGTCAATCAATAGTTGAGTGATTAAAAAAAGCTTTGGTATATTTACATAATGGAATACTATGCAGCTATAAAAAAAGAAGGCTTTATTATCCTTTGACATCGCATGGAGGGACCAGGAGAGTATCATACGCAGTGAAATAAGCCAGTCAGAGAAACACAAGTATCTCATGATCTCAGTTATATAGTATGTGGAATCTAATGAACAAAATAAACTGATGAACAAAATAGATCCAGAGACATAGAAGCATGAAACAGACCGATGGATCTCAGAGAGAAGAAGGGAGAGGGGCGGAAGAGATTAACCAAAGAACCGTTATGCATATGTGAGTAACCCATGGCCACAGACAATACTGAAGTGAAGGCCTGGGGGAGGGGTGTGTGGCATGGATGGGGTCAATGGGGGAGGAGAGGAAAGGGGACATCTGTAATACTTTCAACAATAAAGATTAAGTCTTTTAAAAAATTAAAAAATCACCTCTGTGAATGTAAAATAAACAAAACAAAACAGAAATCTCCTTTGCTGAGGAGCGATGAAAAGAGCACAAGCAACTGGATTATAAACTAAGGACCTGGAAGCTTTCTGACTAGGATATTCCAGAAGTGAGAGCAACATAAATCACACAGGTAATTCTAAAAAAAATTTAAAAATTAAAGCTTCGCCTGCTCTCATCTAATGCCACTTCAGATTGCTTTTGGTAAATATACACTGAAGGAATATGCTACAAAAGGAAGCGAAACATCAGTGTGTACTCCTATGACAGATTAATTGTAAAACTTCAACACAGCGCTTCAGATGTAACTCAAAGCCATGGAGAATTTGTGAGAGAGAAAAAGAAGCCCCGTTAGACTTTTGACAATACACTGAGAAACTGAAAACATATTTGGCTTTTATCGGCATCACTAAGAAATGGCAGGTTATATAGTCATGAAGTCTCAACAATACTGGGATTTTAGTTACCTCTAAATTCATACTGTAACAGTTAATCAATTGTTGACTTTAGGTAAGAAAAGAAAAGAAAAACAAATAGTTTTCATTTAAAGCTGGCTTTCTTACCTATTCCTAGACATGAAACAGTAGATAAATGTACTTTGGTACATGATTACATCTCATTTATACATATAGATGGAGTATCGATAAATAACGCTAAAATTCTACCATAGCTTGCATGCCATTAGATTCCTTATGACAACTTCCAAGACTAAAGTATATGAAAAAGTTATTTGTCTTTGGAAAGTAACATTTCATTACTAATGGAACACTACAATTATGCGAGGCTTCTTAGATAAGTCTTTGGATATCAACTGCACATGATACTTCCACTACCGCATAACAGGAAGTTCATTCAGCCTTTATATGACACATTATAAACTATTTTTATGACACTTTATAAACTGTTACCTGTGATTCAACTGAGCATATTCACTCCTTTGGGGGGCTAAGATATCACTTGTACCTCAGATCTAAATATTAAGCCCAATATCTAAATTATCATTCCTTTTAGAGTATATAATTTACCTTGGAAAACAAAGACAAAACAAATAAAAATAATATAAAAGCAAGTTTTACAAGTAAAGGAATTATTGAGTCATTTTGACAAGCCAAATTTAAGATTTTATAAGATCACAGATAAAATAAGAACTAAATTGCATATAAGCTCCAGCTTCCCCACCTACATAAAAGTTTTTTTTTTTTTAATAAAGAAATTTCACTCAAGAAATTCAACACAATGTCATTGAGTATATGAGATGTATACCATTACATGAAGCTAAATGAGAAACAGGCTCTTTCCAGGAAATGCTCACAAACAGAGGATGGCAGACGCATAAATAAATATTGGGTCGGCAGCTAAGTAATTGCGGATTTTTTAAAGAAAATCAAAGACAATTTTTTTATGGAACTAAATAACTTTATTCTGTAATGTATTGCCCATTTTGATCAATGACCTTTTGCCATCTTTCAGGCAGCATCATAATCCCACGTTCAAAAAACTTCTGGTTTTTATTAGCAAAAAACTGAATCAGGTACGATTTGACATCATCATCATTATTGAAATTTTTACCATTCAAGGAGTTTTGTAAAGATCGAAACAAAAAGTAATCAGATGGTGCAAGGTCAGGACTATATGGTGGATGTGGCAAAACATCCCAACCAAGCTCCATTAATTTTTGCCGAGTGACCAAAGATGTGTGTGGCCTTGCATTGTCATGATGGAATACAACACCTTTTCGATTTGTCAATTCGGGCCGCTTTTCTTCAACTGCATTGTTTAATTTCGTTAGTTGTTCAATGTAGACATCAGAATTGATCGTTCGGTTGGGTGGTAAGAGTTCAAAGTAGACAATTCCTTTGTAATCCCACCAAACTGATAACAAAACCTTCTTTTGATGAATATCAGCTTTTGATGTTGTTTGAGTTGGTTCACCTGGCCTGCTCCATGATCTTTTCCGCTTGATATTGTTGTAAACAACCCATTTTTCATCGCCAGTTATCAGTCGTTTTAAAAATGGATCATTTTCATTACGTTTCTTTAGCAAATCGCAGCTGCTAATGCGTTGCGTTAACTGTGATTCTTTCAGTTCGTGAGGAACCCATGTATTGAGTTTTTGAATATAGCCAAGTTGTTTTAAGTGATTTTCAATGCATGTATGTGATACATGAAGCTTCTCTGCAATCTCACGTGTTGTACTGTGACAGTCCGAATTGATTATTGCTTTGATTAGGGCGTCATCAACTTCAACTGGACGACCAGAGCGTTTTTCATCTTTGAGTGAAAAATCACCAGAACGAAATTTGCAAACCAATTTTGACACTGCCGTTCTTTTAAGGCTTCGTCACCATAAACAGCACATAACTTTTTATGAGCTTGCGATGCGTTTTTCCCTTTGCGGAAATAAAAAAGCAAAATATGACGAAAATGTTCCTTTTGATTTTCCATTTTTCAACGAACGCCAAACGAAAACTACAAAACAGATCAAAAAACTTTTTTTACTGATTAACAGCTGAATAGCCAACTATCAAATAACAAAATGTGTTTTACATTTGTACTACGTCTGCAAACCTAAAAATTCAACTGAAGCCATATATGTGTGAAACCCGCAATTACTTAGTTGCCGACCCAATAATTACAATAAGGACATGAATTGTACAATTACAGTACTATGTGTTATAGATACCTCAATGTTGTGCTGGCTTTTCAACCTTCCCTGTCAACACAGTGATACCTAAAAGAGATGCCAATAACAACTAAAGATGAACATGAATCATTCTGAAACCATATGAGTAACAACATTTAACTCCCACTTTAAAGTTGTTAAAATATTTGGCGAATTAAGATGCAAACTAACAATAGAAATAGATTGTGGTACATGAAACACACACACACATTGCAACTGCCACTCTGCCTGGAAGAGGCAAAAGATTGTATGTGGGAAAAAGCTTAATATTAAATGATGTCTCGCAAAAGAAACTCTGTCTTTATATTCAAAGATCTATGTGACAAAAAATTATTCATTTAACCCTAACCATACTTTGACAAGCCTTCATTTTCTGCTCTTAAGAAACTGAGAATAGTAGTTTCTCGGTTACATGAAAGAAACACTATCTGGCTTGTACAACATACTAATTTGACTCATTCTCCAAATTTAAATCCACATGGAAGCTCAAATTTGGGTGTGGGCAATCTTTGATTTTGTCGTTTTATTTTCTTGTTATATAATATTGTAAGAAATATCAAGTAGGTCTGAGGTGTAGCCAAAGAATGTGCATTTCAAACAATTTTCCAGATGTTTCTGCTTGTTTGGAATAACACTATGAAACTATGGTTTTATGGTGAAGAATGCTAATCATAAAAACAGAGAACACCCAAGATATGTAGCAAGCCACCAAATCTTAACAAGAAAAACTACAAGGATTTTATTTTCCTGAGTCTATAGCTTATAACTGGTCTTGAAACATAATACAAACCTCATCACAGTCAGTTATCAAAGGCTGAAAATATTCTGTTACTATTGGAAGGTGATTTTAGCAGTCTCAAAAGAAGACCACATAATGTGAGAAATACAAATTAAAAAATCATATAGGAATCTGTTGTTTAATTATTATAAAAGTAAAACTAATACGAAATAGAGCTACTCAAAAACGTTCTTATGGATTCATCTTTGAATTAACTGATATTTGCAGTTAGCATCCGAAAATAAAATTGATAACCTCCTTTACTAGTGTACCAGCTGCAGAGGAAGAATATCTTATTTACTCTGAATCAAGCATATGGAAAGAGTTCATTATATGCTCACTGAACGAATAGTCATAAAATATACAATAAATAGATAACTAAATTAATGAATCTAGAATAACTAGATTAATGAATGAATGGATATGAGAGCTAACAGGGCACCTGAGTGATTAAATATTCTCCCCAAAGTGGATAATGTACGAAATAAAACAGGCTAATATATGATGTGAATCAAACTGGATATTCTTTGTAATTTAAAAGAATAATCATTGTGAAAAAATAATATAAAAATGTAACCATAATTATGTTTTATTTAATATTAAATTGAATCATTATATATTGATAGAATTGTTAAGTATTACTAAAGAAAAATAATCTACTGGAAACCAGCAACAAACAGGCCATTCCAAAGAATATTCCCTGAAAGATTATTTCATTATATCCTGGCTTCAGCAGTAAAATGTCTGACCTCACTAGTCTGACAAGTTTAAGAATCGTACATGTTCCAACAGACAGAGGGAAGAAGAGAAAGCATAACAGAGAAGACGACTAATATTTCACATTATCTAGATTTTATTTCCCACTCAGTTTAAAAAAGAATAGCGTGTGACTGGCTGCATTAGTCACTTTTTCAGCTTCACCTTAATGTTTTAAGATAGTTTGAAGAACAATTTTTTTTTTTAAATCATAAGGCTAAGTAAAATACTCATCATACCAAAATATTATTAGCAGAAAAGAGCTGGATCAGATTTGGATTCTGATCTTAAATAATTTTATTCTCTTATATGCACACGCAGTTGGGGATGTAGAGAAGCAGTGAGTAGGAAAGAGTTCTTAGAGTCTAATAGTACCCAGGAAACATGCTCAAGAAGAATCCTCATGATTCTCACAGTATCCTAGGAAAAGCCCATTCCAGGTATCAAGAAAGCTTTAAAAAAGTATCAAAAGAGCAAATACTCATTCGTGCCTGTATCCAGTAGGTGTTTACTGTGGTCCACAAAACAGAAGAAGAGGTGCTAAGCCCAAGGCTGTGCAAAGGCCCAGGTTCAGAACACAGCCAGAGAGCAGCACAGAGAAGGGCTCAGGATGACAGGAGCCACAGCATCTCCGTTTCTGAAGATGATGTGGAAACATGAAAAGAATAGGTTTCTGCATGATGGCAAGTCAATAGCCATCTGCTGGACTGCTCTTTCCAAAGGTGACTACAACAGTATCTTCTGTCTTAATACTCTTTTAACGCTGTCAATCCCCCTGTAAGTGATGGTGTATCTGTCCCCCTCCCTTGAAGCTGGGTGTGCCCTTGTGCCTGCCTTGACCCATACAGTGCAGATTAAGTGATGCTATGTGATGTCCAGGGCTGGGCATGAAAACACCATGGACTTACACGTTGCGTTTTAAAGATGGAAGCTACCTGCCATGCTTGTGAGAAACCTAAGCAGCCAACCAAGGGGTTTACCTGGAAAGAAAACAAGGCCTCTGACCCACAGTCCCGCTGAGCTTCCCAAAGTGCCAGGCGTGGGAATGAGTGATCCTGAAAGTATATTATCTGCCTCCCACCTGAGCCACCCTCCTGAGGCGAGCCATTCCTTCCAAGTTCTGCCCCAATGGAAGAGTCAGGAGCAGCACAAGTAATTGTTCTATAAGCCACTAACTGGGATTGGTTTCTGAGGCAGCAGTAGATAACTGATAAAAATCACCAATCATTACGCTACCATCATGAAATAAGTAATGAGGACATGGCAATATAAATATGAGTGAATGTTTGTTTTCAAAACAAGCATTTTATAACTCATGTGACAAAAAATTATCAATTAATTATGAATGCTATTTTCAAGGTATTAGTTGTAAGTAGAATTTAAATGACCAACAGTTTGGTACACAGTTGGGGTAATAATGAGAAAAATATAATTAAGCAGAGCATATCCCTGACAATACACTTAAGAAGCAGAATATATACAAATAACAGAAGTGGAAAAATGGGTTCACCCAATAAGATATATAGGTATATATACACACACACAAATATACATACATATATATATACACACACACATATATATATGAATATATATGAATATGATCTACAAAGTAAGATAAAAAGTAAATTAATAAGATAATTTCAGAATTATTGTATTGTAGACATTAACAAGTGAGTACAATTACAGTTAAAAACTCATTTGTTGCCCTGACCAGTGGTTAGAGCATTGGCCTATAAACCAAAGGGTCCCAGGTTGGATTCTCAGTCAAGGGCATATACTTGGGTTGTGGTTTCACTCCCCATCCTAGTGAAGGAGCATTCAGAGGGCAACTAGTTATTGTATCTCTCTCACATATCTCTCTCATCTCTCTCCCCCCCCCTCTCTCTCTCTATCTCTATCTCTATCTCTCTCCCTTCCCCCTTCCCTCTATCCCTCCCTACACCATCTTCCACTCTCTCTGAAAAAATAAAACTCACTTGTTTACTGGTTTAAAAACTATAACATAGTTTACTGAGGCTATCTTTACCAACACTGTCTATTTAAAAATTCAATTCAACAGTACCACCGAGGTAAATGTCTCATTGCTCCTTGGAAATTAAAAAAAAAAATGAGAATCTCTTGAACCTTCAAAACTTGCCCTGGTAATTACAAAAATGAAAAACAAAATGTTCACTTCACAGTTTAAAAACCTATTAAAATATCTTTCAATCTCCCTATTATATTTTCCTTAGAACACTACTTGCTCTCAATATCTATAGTTGTCATCCTATTTTCCCAAAATTAACTCAATAAATCCTTATCCATGTATTTATTGGGCCTACACACTGTTCAAATAATGGAGAATAATGACTCTAAGCACTGCAGACATGGCAGTGGATACAGCAAAGTCTACAGCTCACAGAGATTATGCCCTGAGAGGTCCAAAAGATGATAAAACCTCACTGAGAGAGACTAAATAATCCAAAATACACTCTTTCCCCACAAACATGCTACTGAACATAATCCTGGCATCATCTTAAACTTGACTACTACCAGAAGTATATAATGTCCACAGAGCCTTGGATAAGCTATAACTGATTTCTTTAAATAGTTCTTAATGTTCAGGCTTAACTTTTCAAGATTTATAACTACTATTAATAGGGGGAAAATGTGACTGGCAGGGGAAAATTGATGTACTATTTTTTATCCATAGGTCTAAGTATTTTCAAAAATAAAATTAAGTGACTATGATCTACTGATATGTACAGTTTAAGAATCTATTCTGAGCCAAGACCGGTTTGGCTGAATGGATAGAGTGTCGGCTTGGGGACTGAAGAATCTATTCTGACAAAGCAAAGGGTGACATGAAGAATCATATGAAAGAATAAGCCAATTCTTCATGTAATGAAAGATTTCTCTTTCCTTTAAAGTCAGATTTTCTTCAGAACAATAGGTCAGTTTTGTTTTTCTTATTTATTTTTAAAGTTTTACATTATCTAACTTCTAATCTGATAACAGTATTCTCCATTGGGGGTAGAGTGTGTGTGTGTGTGTGTGTGTGTGTGTGTGTGTGTGTATTATAAAAGCCTAAGCGATGGTTATGGTAGGACGATCAGAACAACGGGTCACTATGATGTGCACTCAACTCAGGATCTGTCCCCTGGTAGTCAGTGTGCTCCCACAGGGGGAGCGCAGCTCAGCCAGAACCTGGGCTCACAGCTGGCGAATGCAGTGGCAGTGGTGGGAGCCTCTCCAGCCTCTGTGGCAGCTCTAAAGAGCAATGAGTTACTGCATCAGTGATATTTTATAAAATGTTACCAAAATATACATGGATGTTATAATTACTATTTGACATTTGTACTGTAATATGTGTTGTAGCCCAAAGTATACTCCAATGAAATGCTTGATAAATTACTTAAGTAACTTCAGCTGGTCACTCCAATCCGTTAGACCTTTAATACATTCATATAAAATCATGTCTACATGTATTCATGTACATAAATACCTATTTTCCTCCTCATATATCTGAATTACCTTTATTTATTATCATAAAAGGAATCAAATACCAAAAATATTAAGTAAGCAGAAAAATATTCCAGGGAAAGAGGGTGGAGGGAAGGAGACCTGAAGGGGGCAGCAGTGGCAGGGAGAGGGAGAGAGGGGTAGAGGGATACTTGGAGAAAGAAGGGTTCTCTTTGCAATGTTCCTGTGTGCGCGTGTGCACGTGCGCTTAATATAATAAGAAGGCTTAAAAAGATTTTTCAATTGACAGAATCTTCACCTAAAAAGGCATTTCTTCATTTCTGTTTAAAAGGAATTCAGTAGTCTCAATTCTGCATTGCTAGCAAAATTACTTGTCTTGAATCATATAGACAAGGAATGGGTGGAGGATTTTTCTCCATATTCAAAAGCAGACCATAAAACGCCAAAGGAATTATACAATGGCCTGTCTGTAAATCATGTATGCCTACTGAGCAAGGATGTCTTAACTAAAAACAAACAAGTTTAACATAATAAGGGCCCATGGGGATCACCTTTTATTACCCGGAGTGCTTGGGATATTCAGAATGCAGCAACTGTATGAAGTCTGTTTTCATGCTTAAATTTAGTTTATCTGAGCCAGGATGTCAGACTGGCTGTCAGCAGAAAAGATCCTCAGACATTAATGTTCTTAGCACTGCATTATCACTTGAAAGGAGACAGATCTAAAGTCTTAAGAGCTTCTATCTGACATGTCAGGATGGCTTTGGAATGAATTCCTATACTAGGCAATAAAAGACCCAAATGAGCTGTAACCAGTTTGGCTCAGTAGATAGAGCGTCAGCCTGTGAACTGAAAGGTCCCAGGTTCGATTTCGGTCAAGGGCATGTACCTTGGTTTTGGGCACATATCCAGTAGGGGGTGTGCAAGAGGCAGCGATCAATGATTCTCTCTCATCGATGTTTCTAACTCTCTATCCCTCTCTCTTCTTCCTCTCTGTAAAAAAATCAATAAAATATATTTTTTAAAAATGACCCAAATGAAATTCCATAAAAGATAGGAGTGTCATCCAGAGGAGGGACCATAAACAAAATAGTGTCTGTTGTGCTATTTTCTACTATTTAGGAAACAAAACAGACAAACAAAAATCTGGAAACATCTTGTAAGGCTATTTCTTTCATCAGGTTGGGGAAGATTTAGGTCATTATTTCTTCAAACAGGTTTCAGTGTCTTGCTCTCTCTCTTCTTCATGGCAATATCTTAATGCCATTAGAGGCCTTTCTAGCAACAACATCTTTCCTACATGTTGTTGAACTATGTACTATTATGCACAAGGTATCTCTGCATGAATCTCATCCCCACAGAAATGAAAACCATCCAGGAAACCATGCAACTCATGTTTTCAACTTTCCATGAACACATTTGAGAAATGTAGCTTCTTCTACCCATTTTAATAATTGCAAGCTTCCCTCTTATGAGAAAGGACTTGCTCTGTGAACATCATTTCTTTCTACCAAGAAGTCAATCTCTAGAAGGTTAGCTACTCACAAGATACTTTTTGTTCCTTGGGGGGGGGGGGGGGGGAGAGTTAGAATTTTGATGATGCTATTCCACCCACATATCTAAAATACTACACTTGCATTTTTCTTAATATTTCAAATACTTTGTTTAAATAACAGTGTGAGATCCTCCCTCCCCCCCAACTGGTAGGCGGAGTTATGACATTACTGGCATCTGCCACAGAGATATCCCCAAGACATTGAACAACCAATCGGCATGTGATGAAGTGCCCTGGAGCCCACCCCTTCCTGTTCTGCTCTGGGTCCAACCCTTTCCTGTTCCTCCCCTCAAAAGGCTCCCCCAACCCTCCATGTGCTGCTCTCTCCATCTCCATCTGTGGAGGCAGCCCGGCTGGGTCCTTTCTCCTCTCCCCACTCCTTCAATTCTGATTTCTCTACCTCCGTAATAAATCCTGCTCATTACTGGGGAATAAACTTTACTTTAATATGTCTTGGTGGTCAGTTTCCTGCACCTCAAACCTTATAAACAGTGTGGTGTAGCAAATAAAGTTTTGAATTATGAATTAGAAGACTTGGATTAATTCTCACATTTTTTTAAATCAGTTTTTGATATTAGGCAAATTGTGTAATTTTTTAATATTTCAGTTTCCCCATCTGTGAAACTAGAAGAAAAACTGTTCTTACATGAATATAAGATTAAACCAAACAAAAATGAAAACCTCTAGAAATTTAAAGTACTATATTTGTGATATTTGTGTATCTGGTATAATAAGTGGTATTGTTTGCCCATTTATCAACCAATCTCTCACATTTTTTTTGTTAACAATATTGTCCAGTTGGCAATATCCCTGACTCTAGGGGGTATATAATGAATTCCTCACCCCCTTCCTTGCTCTGAAAATGTCAAAACGTAGGCACAAAACAAAAGTGGATGAAATCCCATTGAAAAAATGTTCACACGATTCCTGGATTAAGTTGATGGATGTAAGAGCCATGTAAACTAGATCAGCTGGTGGCCATATTTTCTGACATGTGGAGAGATCTTCTCTGAGAATAAATTTCACACAGAGGAGGACAGATCAGAGATCCAGAGACATTTAAAAACTCAGAACTTGGATCTTTCCAAACATTAACCTGGTTTAACTCAGAAACCTTACGGAAAAGAGTTTTAGAAGTAAAATAAGCAAGTTTAGAGAGTGTTAGGAATAAAGAGGGCCCATGAGGGAGGACTACACAGGTGAGGGCTTGGAACTGGCAAAGGCACACATTCACAGAGATTTTTTTTTCTTTAAGTGCCACTGAATAAGGGGAGGAAGAGCCGCATGTCTCTGACTTCAAATAAAAAGATAGAAGTGCTAATCAAATAAGCCAGTCAGAGAAAGACAAATATCACAGGATCTCACTCATATATTGAGTCTAATGAACAAAATAAACCAATAAACAAAATAGATCCAGAGACATTGAAGCATGGAACAGACTGTGGAATCTCAGAGGGAAGGCAGGGTAAGGTGGGGGTGGGTGGGTGGGAAGAGATCAACCAAAGAACTTGTATTCATATATGCATACCCCATGGACACAGATAATAGTGTGGTGCAGGCCTGGTGTAGGCCTTAGTCAGGAAGAGGGGACAGACTAGAAGAGGATCAATGGGAAAGTGGTGTAGAGAGAAGAAGGGAGCATATGTAATACTTTTAACAATAAAGATTTTAAATAAATAAAAAATAAATTTTAAAAAGGTAGACATGATTCAGCCTAGTGAGGAAAGTATGTCAAAAGCTAAGAAAAAAAAACAAAAGCTACGTTTCTTGCACCAGTTAGACAAATGGTGAATGCAAAGGCAAAGTCCTTGAAGAAAACTGTAAGTGCTACTCCAGGGAACACATAAATAATGAGAAAGTGAAACAGCCTTATTGCTGATACAGAGAAAATATTAATGGTCTGAACAGAAGACCAAAGCAGCCAAAGGGTAAGCTAGAGCAAGGCCCGAACTCTCTTCAGTTCTGTGAAGCCTGAGGGAGGTGAGAACACAGCAGAAGAAAAGTCTGAAGCTAGTGGAGGTGGGTCCTGAGGTCTAAGGAAAGAAGCCATCTCCTAACATCAAAGTGCAACCTGAAGCAGCAAGTGCGGATGTAGAAGCTGCAGCAAGTTGTCCAGATGCTCTAGCTAAAATAATTAATGAAGATGACTATGTGGTAGGCAGTTAGGCATGGAATGAGCAATAATGGTGGGCCAGGTACAGAAGATCACCAGGCACAAACCCCATGTGCCAAGCGATGGACAACTGTAGGGTGATTTTTCTTCCCTAGCATACCTCTGGTCAAGCAGTTTAGACCCGCAGATCTTTCCTATCATTGGTTATGCAGGGCAGACTCTCCCCCGACATTTCCTCCCCTAACATTCCTTTAGTGCTGTGGTTGACCTACTTAGAGGAAGAATAAGAGGGCCAGAGAATAGCCTCATTAAGACTCCCATACAAGTCTTTGCATGGCCGCTCCATTAAGCATTAAGCCCTCAGTTGACAATGCGGTTCTGACCCCAATCAAGTAATCTTGGGAATAGTCTGTTGACCAGAGGCTTTGACTAGATATAACCTCTAGGCCTCTGTGTGTTTCAGCCCCAGGCCCAGAAAATGCAGCAAGGCCAGGCTGGGCAAGAGCACAGCTGGCATCAGGACCAGTGGTAATGACTAATGACCCCCAACCCTGGCACTGACTAATCAGAGACCATGACCCTGCAAGGACACACCTGGGAAGTTAATAAATATTCTATTGAGATCCTCCCCCGGAATCTCCACTAAAAGCCAGTGTAGCTATCTCTCAAGCACACCTCTCTCCCTATCCACTTCTTTCCCTGGTTTGCTATCTCTGAAGTTAGCCCTCTCCTTCCCACAGGCCTGTTACCTCTGATTTCCTTTTCATCAAGCTCCAAGGGTCCTTCTTTTGCCTCTGTAACTTGTTTCCAGGGTCCATGCAGCCCACCTGGCTCACTTCTCCTACTTCTCTGTCATTCTAAGTAAATTTTTGCTTGTATAGGAGTCTTGATTCTGAATTCTTTCTTAGCCAGAACTCAAGTACAAAGGTTGCTGAACCGAGGTCCAACTGCAGTTAATATTCTGGTGCCCTTTCCACCACTAACAGCTACACTAATACAACAGATTGTCTATGCATATGAAACAGCCTTATATTGGAAGAAGATGCCATTCAGGACTTTCAGAACCAGAAAGAAGTCAGTCTGGCTTCAAAGCTTCAAAGGATAGACTGACTTTCTCCTTAGGAACTAACACAACTGGTGACTTGGAGTTGAAACCAAAGATCGTTTTCTATTCCAAAAAGCTCAGGACCCTTAAGAAGTATGTTAAATCTATTTTGCTTATGCTTTATAAATAGAACAATAAAGCCGGGATGACAGCACATATGTTTTCACCATGGTTTACTAAATATTTCAAAGCCCACTATTGAACCTACTGCTCATGAAAAAAACAAACAACAACAACAACAACAAAAAAAAAAAAACCAACACATTCATTTCAAAATACTGTCGTTCATTGACAATGTACCTGGTCACCCATGAGCTCTGATGGAGATGTATAATTAGATTAATAGTATTTTCATGGCTGCTAACACACCTGCTTTGCAGCCCATGGAGAAGGAGTAATTTTTACTTTAAGTGTTATTAAGAAACAGATTTCATAAGGCTATAAGCTGCCATGGATATAGCTTTCTCTGATGAATCTGGGTAAAGTGAATTGAAATCCTTCTGAAAAGGATTCACCACTCCATGTCCCATTAAGAACATCCATGATTCAATGGAAGAACATCAAAATATCAACATTACCTAGAGTTTGGAAGAAGGTCAATGAATGACTTTGTGTGGTTCAAGACTTTGGTGGAAGAAGTGACTATAGATGTGGTTGAAAATGCAAGAGAACTAGAGTTAGAAATGGGACCTGAAGATGTGATGAACTGCTGTAATCCCATGATAAAATTTCAACACACAGGAACTTGTTTCTTATGGATGAGCAAAGAATACGATTTCCTGAGATGGAATCTTCTCCTGGTGAAGATGCTATAAATATTACTGAAATGACAACAAAGAATTTAGAGTATTTCATAAACTTTATTGGTAAGGCAACAACTGGTTTGAGAGAATTGACTCCAATTTATTTTTTAATATATTTTATTGATTTTTTTACAGAGAGGAAGAGAGAGGGATAAATAGCTAGAAACATGGATGAAAGAGAAACATCGATCAGCTGCCTCTTGCACACCCCATAGTGGGAATGTGCCCACAACCAAGGTGCATGCCCTTGACTGGAATCAAACCCGGGACCTTTCAGTCTACAGGCAGATGCTCTACCACTGAGCCAAACCGGTTTTGGCGATGACTAAACTCTTAATGTGCAAATTACTTTCAAAGGGTAAACTGTATTTTCACAATTATGAAATGGTGACTTTAGTATTTTTTATATTTATTTTTATTATAAAAGTTATAATGAAGTATGATAGAAAATTTTATGATCATTTAGCAATCACAGATAATCTCAATCATTCTATTTATTTTAATATAAATCTGTCCAACTAGTGGTGTCTCATTCATTTTCAACTGTTCACAGAAATGACTCTACTCAGTTTACATACAAATCAGAACTCTAAGTTGGGCCAAGTGAATTTAAAATTTATTTAATTTAATGTAAACTTTGAATAGGATTATTTAATCAGAGACAATCATTAAAAACAACTCTGGATTAACACAAGAGCTACACATCATTAAATGATTAAGTTTTTATTTCAAAGAAGACATTCTGGTCACTTATCATTCAACATTCAATAATCACTGAAGTTAAATAAAAATAAAATTAAAGCAGTAGGTAAGGTAAAAATTCAAAGCTGCAGAAGAAAAACAACCTCTTAAAGCTGTTGACCCTAAGTACTTGATTTCAATGTGTTCTAACTACTTATTACTCCTTGCAATTAAACTTTTCTGCCTCAAGTCTTTATTGAAAGCAAAAATAAATGAATAAATAAACAACAAAATACCTGGACACAGCAGGACACCTGGACAGATGGATCATCATGACTTAGTTATATGAAAGTGAAATCTTACCTTCTTTTTCTGCTGACAAGAGTAGTATCTCTCTCCACAAACCCTTACATGCACACATACATAGCACACAATATCAAAGCAACTCTCAGTTCCTGGGTTGAATTAGTGTATCATTTCAGTATAATGTTATATATTAAGCATGTCTGAAACCTGATTTAGGAAAAGCAAAATTGTGGGTCTGAAAATGTTACTCCATACTTATTTTTCTACATTACCATTTCATTTTACAGGCAACTAAGTAAGGTTAAGGAGAGTTTTACAGTTTTCTTCTTTTCCCTGAACAGATAGGAGCATCAGAGTTGTAGTGTGCAATAGGGCTCAGCCAAGACCGGAACAGGGTCTCCTGACTGCTACTCCAAGACACAGTTTAGTTGACTATGCCATCCTATATAATAAAAGCCTAATATTCTAAGTGTCTTACCAATTGTTTGACCATTCAATCAGTCGCTATAACACACACTGAGCACCACATGGGTAGATACTCCAACTGGTAGGTTAACTTACTGCTGGGGTTGACCTATCAGGGCTGGGCAAGAAGGGCCAGACATGCCCTGGAGCCCTCCCGCAGTCCTTCCCCAGCCGGGTTGTGCACTGGTGGGGTCCTTGGACTGACCTGCACCCTCTCAAAATCCGGGATCCCTCAGGTCTGTCAGAGAGCTGGTTTTGGCTGATCCCCACAGGCCAGGCCGAGGGACCCCACTGGTGCACAAATCCTTGCACTGGGTCTCTAGTAAAGTCAATAATAAGAAAGCATCACTTGCAAGACAGCAGTGATTAACTTAGGGTTTCTCCTTCCCTTTATGGTTCATTTCATCTTTTTCAACTCTAAATATACACGCTTTCATTTATACACATGGCATAACAAAAACTGAAGTTACCGTAAAAAAAAAAAAAAAAAAAAAAAAAAAAAAAGCTCTAATAAAGGATTTCCCCACTACAGCCGAGTCCTCAATCAAGTCACAACTACACAGGAGCAAACTCATTCTACTTAGTTGTTAGGAGGTTCAGTTGAAGGAAAACCAATGATGATTAAGGGAGTAAAATACCAGGCATTTGTCCACACTTTGCATTTTACCATGGCTCAAATTTAAATATAGGCCATGTAAAAATAAAATAAAATACTACTAAGCCACAATGGCCATTTGGATCTCATCTTTTTGAAGAGACATTAAGAGAAATGAAGAAAGAATTAAGTCTAGTTAAAAATCTCAAAGGAAACCACTGTCCTAATATGCCAGAAAGAATCTACACACATATTTTAAACAATTATTAAAAGCCATTATAGCTGAAACTGGTTTGGCTCAGTGGATATAGCGTCGGCCTGCAGACTGAAAGGTCCCAGGTTTGATTCAGGTGAAGGGCATGTACCTTTGTTGCGGGCACATCCCTAGTAGGGAGTGTGCAAGAGGCAACTGATCGATCTTTCTCTCTCATCAATGTTTCTAGCTCTCTATCCCTCTCTGTAAAAAAATCAATAAAATATATTTTAAAAAATAAAAATAAAAATAAATAAAAGCCATTATAAATATGTAATTCATGAGAATTATCTATCTAGGGCAAGAAGGAAATTAACAACTCAAAATTAGAAAATAAATGTGTACCTTATTTTATTGATACCATATTAACATAATGATTAAGGCTATTTATAGTGTTCTGCATTCTATTAAAAATATCTTTTTCCTTCAATACATTATATACTATATTGTGCCAAAGAGAGAGAATTGAAAACAAATAAATGAAATGTTTAACATGTAGTTTATGAAAACTATTAGTCAGATATAGAATAGAGCATTAATTTTACTAAGATAATGCACAATTTATGGGAAATGTGTACAATAAGCTTATACTTGGTCTAAAATTTAAAATATTAATGTACAAAACACTCACTCTCTTTTTTGTTTTGGGCGGGCATTTAAAATTAAGTACAATGATAAATATCACAATATATTTTTGAGGTTTCACATTGTTTCAAATAAAATTGTGCACCCTGTGTTTCATTTTCTCTCTGCAACTCCTCCTTCCTCTTCCCTAAGGCGTGGATAACAAATAAACAGCACATTTTTAACAGTTGGCATCTTTCATGGACACAGTTCTGTGAAAAAGTAAAATCACATGTTCTTGAACTGAAGAAGAGAGCTTAGTCCTGTCTTCTCCAAACCTTCATATTATGTCTTCATTAACATATGTAATTCCAAGAACAGCATTTTATACTACTTTCTATGGTATAATAATCAGACACATTCCACGGGCATGTGTTTACACACACACACACACACACACACACACACACACACAGTAACAGTTTTTCTAGGATTAGTACTAAGAGCACTGGGCTCCCCCTTCAGCATCCAAAATGAACAAAAGGGTGTACCATGCCACCTGTGTATAATCTTGTCTATCTGTCCTCATATGTACATGCACAGGAAAGAGCTGAACTAATTAAATTCCGTGCAGGAAACCAGGCACCTAAGAAAGAAGTGAAAGTATACTATTCAATAATTTGTTTCTAAGAACTGCAGCCCCAGGGAATGCTCCTGGGAAGTGGAGAAAATGAGCCGCCTATCAAATCAAAGGGACAGGTGTTATATAACGACACAACTAGAATTCCTACCAACTTCAATGAAACTTTTACTGTGAAATATAATCTTTCTTTTGCTTTCTGACATCCTGACAAGACCAACAGCAGTAAGAAAAGGGGAGTTGTCAAATAATCCCATTCCCTGAAGACAGAAATTAGAATTTGGCTGACAAGTAGGAATTAGAGTCAAGACAAATCTTTAAGGGAGCCACACAGAAGGCAGTGTTACCCTTGGCCAGGCAGCTGGCCTCGGGCCACACCTGACTCAGCACAGCCCAGTAAACAGTCAGTGCTTAATGACCAGCACAAATAACAAGGGTCAGAGAAAAGAGCAATGAACTACTGGTCAGCAGCCTTAGATTTTGGAACAAATACTAAAAAGATACTAATCTGTCTATTTTTTTTTTCACTTAAAAAAAAGTAATATTAGATAAGCATGGTTGTAAACATAACATATATTAATTATTAAATAGCAGCAATGACTAATTCCATGTCATTCCCAGGTTGCAAAGCAACTTTTCTTATAAAATAAACTGCATACAAAATAACACAAATCTTCTATTGGAAATTATGGCTTACACCATTTCATGTAAGAGAAAACTGAAGTATTTTAGATATTCTTAATCTCTTGGAATTTTTAGGTAAACAAGAGAGAGGTTTACCTTCCCCCCCTCGCTCCCACAAGGGCTCTGCAAAGAAAGGTGATGAATATAGTCAGGGTCATCATGTTTAAAACTGTCCCCGAATACCAAAGGCCAAGGAAATAGTACTTGTTAAAATTATGAAAACAAACGTTATATCCCTCTCTCTTTCCTACCAACCTCTACACCTCCATACTTAACGTATTTTTCGGACCATAAGACGCACCGGACCATAAGACACACCAGTTTTTAGAGAAGGGAAATGAAGAAAAAAAGATTCTGAAACAAATAGTGTCCGAAAATATTTTATGTGCATTAAAACCCAACATCACAGTCATAAACACATGTAATCAACCCTGTAAAGTAAACAGCAGCATTTAAAACCATTTTAGAGCCGGGCAAGCACACAGAGACCACACAGAGCCGGGCAAGTAAAACAACTTTTTTTTTACAGTATATGTGTAGGCTATATTTGGACCATAAGACGCAGGGACGTTTTCCCCCCACTTCTGAGGGGAAAAAAGTGCGTCTTATGGTCCGAAAAATACGGTATGTCCTTTTAAAAATAGTGTCTAAGAACTGAACATCTACCATTACCTCCAGCATTTTTCATATCTTTGGTATTTCTATTAAATTCCTTTCCTTCTTTTCTCTGATCCTTCTTTCCTATTCCATGCCCTTTCCTTCTCCATTGCTCTGGCCTTGGATTTATCTATACATTCATTGATTTACCAGTCTATTCATTCATGCAATCAAGCACCAACTATATGTCGTTACTACACTAAGCAGGGGGTGAGGGATGATGAACTAAGACAAAAGTGATCACTATAGTCACTGTCTTATACTCAAGCAAAAAAAAAAACCAGTAAATTATTGACACACAAGGTAGTTTTAGCATGTACTGTGTGACAAGCTATAACATATATATTTTCTGGAAGCTATGAGTAGAAAGAGGGGATCCCTCTCTGGTGGCCAGGAGGAAAACTTCCTCAGAGAAGTACCTTTTGAGAGGAGGGGGAAAATGTGCGTCAGGATTAACTAAGCAGACACCTAAAGCCCTCCAGGAAGAGGAAAGGGAAGCAGCTAAGCATCAGGGCATTTAAGAAACCAAAGGAAGGCTTCTGTGGCTGGACTCCGCGCGCTGTGGACTTAGTTGAGGCTGTTGACATTAGGCAAGGAACAAATCGCTTATGTGTTAAAGATGCTGTCTTTTTCTCCTAGGAAAGTGACAAGATAAAATGCTCCTTTTTTTTTTTTACTCTAAACCTAAGATAAGGCTTTCTTTCTTTCTTTCTTTTAATATATTTTATTGATTTTCCACAGAGAGGAAGGAAGAGGGATAGAGAGCTAGAAACGTCAATGAGAGAGAAACATCGACCAGCTGCCTCTTGCACAACCCCTACCGGGGATGTGCCCACAACCAATGTACATTCCCTTGCTGGAATCGAACCCGGAACCCTTGAGTCCACAGACGGATGCTCTACCGCTGAACCAAACTGGTTTCGGCAAGGCTTTCTTGATTATTCCTGTGATATGATACATGCCTTTTTCACTCCCTGCTCCATGATTCTAATGTCCAAGGCCTCTTAACAAAACAAAAGGAACTTTTGAGCAATGGCCATTTTTCAGATCACAGCTGTGTTAGCTCACCAAGAACACAGACTTGCATTTTCTGCTCCTGACCATTGAGAGCATTTACTTCCGAGCAAGGCTAATATGTGCTATGTGCTACTTCCCTAGTATACACCCAAATGTATGCATCTATTTTGAAGTATATTTCCAGGATAAATTACAACAAATAAAATCTTAAAATGTTGCTGAAACCGGTTTGGCTCAGTGGATAGAGCGTTGGCCTGTGGACTGAAAGGTCCCTGGTTCAGTTCCGGTCAAGAGCATGTACATTGGTTTTGGGCACATCCCCAGTAGGGGGTGTACAGGAGGTAGCTGATCGATGTTTCTCTCTCATCAATGTTTCTAGCTCTCTATTACTCTCCCTTCCTCTCTGTAAAAAAATCAATAAAATATTTTTTTTTTAAATCTTAAAATGTAGAATAAAATGGATCTGAGGCAAAAGTCCACATTGTATGTTCAAGTCATATTGCTACATATTGAATTCATTGTACATTCTGAAATAATTTTGTTTCAAAATCAAAATTTAAAATTCAATCAGATAACAGTTAAAAGGAAGCAACTCAGTTAAACAGATTTATTGAAAAATACAATTATTCCAGGAATTTGGATGATTATAAAATGGAAAAGAATGGAAAGGTAGGTAGGAAGAAAGCAGCAATAAAGTACAGGGGATACCATACATGGGGGTAGGAAGAGGAAGAATCTCATAATTGAACTTTCATTCCTTTACTTCAGCACCAGGAAACACACATACACACATGCATACAACACACACACATACATTCACTCTTTCTTCTACACAAACATGAAAATGGAGAGTAAACAAGAATATCTGGTATATTTCTTACTTGTGTTTTCAAAAGACATTATTTGAACCTGAGACACTACAGAACTAGACAAACAATAATGCAGTTATACATCTGTTAGATTACGGGGCCTCTACAGGTGGAAGTTTCCCACCTCACATGTGAGAGGTATAACTATTCTCAGGTTTGGATGAATGTATATTCTTCCAAGATCTATACATTACAGACAGGAGCCTGGATTCAGAAGTTAACAGAGGTCTGATAAGCCAGTAATTCCAAAATCTAGACTACTACTGCAGCAGGCAAAAGACTATATAAATCTCACGTGTTTCTTCTGTATGCTCTCATAGTCTTATTCCAGTGGTCGGCAAACTCATTAGTCAGCAGAGCCAAATATCAACAGTACAACACATGAAATTTCGTTTGAGAGCTGAAAACCGACTTCTGCACATAGGCCACGAAGTTTCAATCGCACTGTACGTGTGCGCCCACACGTGGTATTTTGTGGAAGATCCACACTTAAGAGGCCAAAGAGATATTATGTGGCTCAGGAGCCGCAGTCCGCCAACCACTGTCCTATACCATCAAAAATCAGATATAAATATTTTTCTGTTTCTGCAGATGGTGTTCCTTACCTATGGCCACATGCTTTTCAAAGCTTCTACCATCTTCCCCCAAACATACCTTCCTCCCATGAAGACCCTTTCCTTAAGTTTAAGGATTTTGGGATGCCCTGAGGTTATCTGGAAACATCTGGTCCATCTCTATCATTTATAATGGAATAGGGGAAGAGAGTAAAGCCATTTGTGCAAGTGCTTAATGATTTTATCAATATAATATTTAAATCTAGAAAACAGTAAGTGGGGAAGAAATAAAAGGGTGGGAGGAAATATACAGCCTCCCCAAAAAATTAGAATAGGAATGTTTCTCAGAGAGCGAATTTTGTAAACTAGCTGGCCCTTTATCCATTTTATTACTTCTTACTTTGTTGACATGCTGGTTTTCGGTAGAACTTACTTCCTTAAAAGCACTAACAACATATACTGAGAGAGTACTCTGTCTTCATAGTGGCAAACAAGCTGCTGTGTTTATGTATATAATATATATATATATACTAAAAGTCAGGAAAAGTAAAACAGCATGATGTAATAGAAATAATGAGTTTTGGAATTATAAAGGCTGGATCCAAATATCTGCTCTGCCAGTAAGTAATGGTATAACTTTGAATAATTTACAAAACCTTCAAGAGGCACAGTTTGTTCATCTATGAAATGGGAACAAAAATGGTGACCTCATGGAGTTACTATAAAAATCAGTAATGATAGTTTCTTTGTAGTACAAAGTAGAGATTCATTATAAGATAGCTTTTATTATTAAAACTATTATCTTCTAGTATAATGATTAAATTGAATCCATCAAGTATGCATTACCAGGAAAGCAAAACTTTCTATGTACCTAACTTTGAATTAAAAAAAAATGTCCAGCCCTAGCCGGATGGCTCAGTTGGTGAGCATTGTCCCATAAACAAAAATGGTCATAGGTTCAATTCCTGGTAAGGGCACATACCTAGATTGCAGGGATAAGTATAAGAAGCAACAAATGGACAAATTGATGTGCTCCTCTCTTCTCTCTCTCTCTCTCTCTCTCTCTCTCTCTCTCTCTCTCTCTCTCTCTCTCATCACTTTTTTACAAAACATACCCTTGGGTGAGGATTACATTTGTTTCCTAGTAGTTTCTCACCTGATGGCCTACTGCTTGGAAAATCATATAAAATTAACCTAAGACACTGCAATGTTCTCAGATGTTATGACACCATGAGGACGAGAAGACAAGTTGAGAAGGTTCCTTGAGTTTAGTGAGAACTAGAAAAAACTAGAAAGAAAAAGCCATCAGAAGTTGAAATAAACTGATATAGCATAAAATGACCAAGTAAATCAGTCTGATAGTCTTCTTACTGACAGGGCTAAGAGCTTTAGAGCTGGCAATGTGACTTGCCACAAAACCAAAGCAAAACAATCCCAGTGTTGGCCTATTTTTATTCCTTTGAGGGGAAAAAAACATACACACTTTATAACACCATAGACATCAACAGAAAAAGAGACAGGTTTACAAATAATGACTTTATATAATCAGCTTGAAAAAGATAAAGGGTATTTTGAAATGCTGCACTCCATGCAGTTTTCAGTGTGGCTGCGGACACTATGTCTCTGTGAGGGATAACCCCTGGAACTGTACCACACACAGCCTCTGTGGCCAGAGAGAGCAGTTCCACAGGTGCCCAGTCTCAAGCGTTTTTAGTGTAGAATACAAGAAGATTAAAAAAGAGAGAGAGATGAAGTTTGGAGTAAGTATTATAATTTGCCTTGTGAAAAGGCTGCATTTTGTAAAACATCTCATTCCCAGGAGCCTTTAAATAACAAGCCCCCCACTGCCTTGAAGACACTTCCATTTAGAAGGCACCATAACTTTTCAAGAATACCTCTCATTTTGTCAGAGATTAGCATGAACAACCAGGCGGAAGGAGAGGACCCTGGAGAGGACCCTGTCTGGACTGCAGGGGCCATGTCCTAGGGAGAGAAGGCCACTAGGAGCAGGTTTTCCACGGGATGCCCATACATCATTAACAGCAAATACAAGCTCAAAACCCAGCTGGAATGCCCAACAGCAGAAAAGGAGAATAGAAAGCTGGAGGAGAAGCCAGGCCAGAAAAGGTAAAGGCTACAGGTGAGGCAAGTGGCTCTTCCCAGGATGACTGACAATAAACTCAGCAGTTCTCCTGCTCTCTTCACAGAAACATGCTGACCCTATGACCTCTATGTATGGAAACGCCAGCATGTGGATCAAACCTGGGTCAATGGACTAATCTCCCTTGGTTCAAACATCCGACCTGTTAGCCAAGTAAAGAAATAAAGTATACATTTCATCTTTCTCTCTTTCCCCGTTTTTTTTCTTCCTTCCTTCTTTCTTGGACTCTTTCTTCTTCAGGTAGTATAGTCTGTGAACCAATTATTGATGGCTATAGGTAAGAGCCTTCAGAAAACAAATCTGCCTAAACCGGTTTGGCTCAGTGGATAGAGCGTTGGCCTGCGAACTGAAAAGTCCTGGGTTTGATTCCATGTACCTTGGTTGTGGACACATCTCCAGTACGGGGTGTGCAAGAGGCAGCTGATCAATGATTTTCTCTCATCGATGTTTCTAACTCTCTATTCCTCTCTCTTCCTCTCTGTAAAAAATCAATAAAATATATTTTTAAAAAAGAAAAGAAATCTATAACATTTCATATTTTCCAGGGAAAAATGACAGATTTTCCATGTTCTAATTATTTTAAGATGTTGGATTAAACAGGAAAGAAGAATCCACCAAAATTAGCAGGTTGAAATATTAAACTAGAACTGCTCACATCTCAATCAATAAAAAGTGACACCTTCCTAGAATAAGTACTAATAAGTACATGAGAGAAATCTGAGTAAAAAACCTGGATGTGGGCAAAATAAAATACAAAAATGTAACTGAGAAATTAAAAACAATAACCAAGAATGGGAAATATGCCCATATTATCCAAAAGAAAATAAATGGCATAGGAGTGTGAATTTGCAAATAATAAAAGAGAGATCAGAATGCCAGGGGCAATCAATTTTCTATTTTCAATGAAAGCAAATTACACACACAGACACACACATACACACACACACACACACACACACACACGCACAATATATATATGAACTGCTACAGTCTAGGAACAAAAAACTCTTATTTGAATAAGCTAAGAAATTATTTACCCAAAGAAATTCTTCACCGAATGAAAAAGTTATTGAGAAAATCTTCAATGAACAGTGAAAGAACTGTGTCTAAACATCTAGTCATTCTTCCCATAAAGAAGAACCGAGGCTGTGAGTTGGGACAACCTGGAGCCTCAGAGAAGCAGCCAATAATACTCCGTAGCATCACTGGCAATATTTACTATTGCCTCCATCTTCATTTTGCAGCTTCACGAGCAAGGGCAAGGTCCAGGAGAGAAGTACACCTGGGGCTGAGTTTCCCGGTCATTCTCTGAACAAGAGGGACCATTTATCACAATGACTTCAGAGACGTTTTTCTGCCTTGTTCACTCCTCTATCCTGAGCACTCAGAACTGGGCCTTATACAGTGGGCCCTCGATAAACATTTGTCTCACTTATATTGAAAGAATAAATTCTATATCCCCGGATCATTTCTGTTGTTATTTGAGGCCATTTCTTCATGTTCCACTCTTGTGAAGTCTCTGATGGCAACGGAAAATGGCTCTTTGTGATTCTAAGCAAAGCAGCCCTCCAAAAATTTAAGACTGCCATTAAGCTGCTCTTGGCTTCCACACTGCCTACCTGTTTCTCTTTCCTGCTACCATTAAATGTAACACTTGGGAAACACTTAATATAATATTTAAATTATATTTAACATCCGGAGTGCTTTTCATCTTTAGAGCTTCTTGAAAATAAAGTTAATTTAATAAGAAGATTGCAGAGAAAGAACGTGCTCTCTTATCTAAAGCACCACAACATGAGTAACAAGCATAGGGAAAGTAATTGGACAAGTACCGTATTTTCCGGCGTATAAGATGACCTTTGAAACGAAAAAAAGTCAACCGAAAATTGGGGGCAAAAGACCAAAATTGCACAAAAATTACCTGCAGATCTTGACAGTTAAAACATAGGTTTAGGCAAATATAGGCCTAAACCTATGTTTTAACTGTAAAAGTAGTGGGTCGTCTTATACGCCGGAAAATACGGTATATACATTCATATGTAAATACCTTTGCTTAAGTGTGCTCAGCAGTGAAAAACACTGTTTAAATGCCAGGTTAAATGCCAAATTTTAACAGGAAAAGCTCAATGTCTCATTTTCCTTTTGTATTGAAGCAACTGAGGAATTTCCTCAATCTGAGAGGTGGCCAAGTATATTTGCAACTGACTCAATGTTCATAATAAAGAAAGGACACAAAGGAATCTTCCTTTTAGAAACTAAAAACTATACATATTTTTATAGTGATTCTAGAGGAGTTTCACTTAATATGTTCCCAAAGTCATGCTAAAAGTTCTGGTTAATGTCTTTACTAAAGCTGCCAAGTAGATGTATTTTAAAGCACTTTAAATCCACGCTCTACTGGGGACAGAGGGGGAGCAGGGAGGGGAGCTTCTAAGCATCACTGTTCAGGTTAATGAGACAATATCAAAACGCATAGATATCTCTGGGAAGGGTTTGGTGGTTGAATGAATTACCTATCACTATGAACCACGTGCATTTATTGCTTACATACTTTTACATAACATAAATTCCTCTAGCTATTTCTTCCGTTTTGTTTTGTTTTGTTTTGTTCAGGGGGTGTAGTTTTATAAACTTGATAAAAGACCTGACATGCAAGCCAAAATAAATGTTCCTAAATGTAAGTAATCATCATCATGAAATTGATTACATATAGAAATCCTAATAACAATATTAGTTATTACCATTTCTTTGCATGCATAATGTTAGTTCTTGCTAATGTCACTAACCAGCCCCAAACACAGTTGTTTAAAACAACCGATTTCTTTAATGAGTCTCAGTAGGCTCCAGGATCAGCTGGAAAGTCCGATTAATCTGGGCCCTGCTCAGCTGATCTCAGTTAGGCTCACTCATTTATGAGTATCTGGTAAATGGGCAAAGGACCAGCTGGTGAATGACTAGGACCTTCTCTAGGTAATGTTTCATTTTCCTCCAGGATATCTCTAGGCATATGTTGGTGGTAGCAATAGGAATTCAAGAAGGGGAACATAGCACCAGGTTGCTGCCACTAAGTGATTGAGCATCAACCTATGAATCAGGAGGTTATGGTTCGATTCGCGGTCAGGGCACATGCCCAGGTTGTGGGCTCAATTTCTAGTGTGGGGGAGCGGGGAGGTGTAGAAGAAAGATAATCAATGATTCTCTCATCATTAATGTTTCTATCTCTCTCTTCCTCTCTGAAATCAATACAAATCTATTTTTTAAATGGCCATTAGTTGTTAAGATCATAATGCCAAAAGTCACTTCTCACGCCCCATTTTCCTCAATTTAATATTAGGGGCTTGAATTTTTTTTTAATGTCTTTTCACAACCCTTATAAGAACTATTCTCACACTATTTGTAACAAAACTGAGAAATTACTTATTGCTATTTTTAGCAATCCAACTTAAATCACCAATGGGTTATATAAATCTGTATCTGTTTGTTTTTTTGTTTTTTCCCCCCTCCAATTTTACATTCATGAAGCAGTGCCTCAAATACACACACAGCCTAGGATATGGAATTTCCATTTTATTCATCTGAGTGATCCACAAAGGCATGTGTATGGTTACGGTCATATATTTAGAAAGAAGGCTGCCCCCCATCTTTGCCAAACTTGAAAGTTTACAACTAAAATACTGTGAAAATTAATAAACTAGAAGTTCATTTAAAATGGTGTCCATGAAGTATGGTAGCAACCATACTTAGGTAAAAACTGCTGTTTGAATTTTAACCCTGCTATTCTGGCTCCTGCACTTGCTTAAACAATAGCAATAGATTGAGACCTGCAGGCTAAGGCAATTTTCCTGTGCCTGTGGACCAGAACTACAGGACACTGATTCCTACTGACTCAGTAGCTTCAGGAGTAGAAACTGTAGATAACGTTTAGAGATTAACCGCTCAGCTCTGCTTCTGTACTATCTGCTTTTGAAAGATAGGGCCACATTCCAACATCCAGCAGGATGTGGCTGGGAGCCACCCTGCGGACTGTTCCCAACCTTTAGAATTTAGAATTCAGAACAAAGGAAAATTTCTGTGGATTAGACCTTTAAAAGGAATGCCTACACCTGGAAGGGCATGGTTGTGAGTGTGGACTCCAACTGCGTGTGGTGCTCTCGTGGCCATCCTGGCCAGTTCAATAAATCCTTGCCTGCTTCTTTTTTTTTTTTCTTTTTCTTTTTTTTAAAATCAATTATCAGCCTCCAGTGGTCTTATTTTGACTCCAGGGTTCAACCCCACAACAGTCAAGACACAAGCAGAAAGAACTCTCACCCATTTGTCACTTTACACACACTACTGACCCCGACAGAAAGAGATGTACCTCCCACCTCAGGCAGAGAATGATATCTCTTTACTACTAGTGGGGAGAGAAGGGGATTCCACGTCCAGGAACAGTGAAGCCAATAAGGGACTGTCACAAACCAGCCAATGAGACGTCACTATGCTTTGAACTTTAAGTTCCCTCTAATGAACTCTTTCTTTAAAACAGCCCCTCCCAAGTCCATAAAATAATGTTCTTTTCTTTTGTTTCTCTGAATTGCCCTTCATTCACCAAGACCCATGTGCTGAACTACAGTTCTTTGTTGTTCCTGAATAAACTCATTTTGCTAGAGAAATATCTAGCTTTCTATTTAAGGACAACATTTTAAAATGAGATGAAAAGAACACCCCAAAACATGAGAAAAATTCAGAGAACTGCTTCTCTGAATAACTAACCAGCAGAACACTTCTAAAATAAATTGGGGGGGGGGGGAGGGAAACTGCACTGGACACCAAATATTTTATTAGTTTGGTTAACACTTAATTTCTGAAATATCTTAGTGTAGCAGTAAGATAAAAGTAAAATCATAGGCTAAAGCTCACTACCTAACGGCACCATTTTCTGAGCAATGTGAGTTTTCTCATTTATCATATAGGGAAGTTAACAATGCCTACTGAATACAGCTGCTTTGAGAATTAAAGAGATAATGCACATAGCATAACACTTGGCACCTAAGCAAAACAATAAGAATTGCACATTATGTGTGTAACAATGGTACTAAAATTGTGCTTTACAATTTTGAAGGGTTTTCACATAGACTCCCTCCTTAAGTTTTATATACACATTCACATCAATTATAGGCAGATGAGTCATAGTAACTCCCCTGGAGTTTTAATGAGTTGAATTCCTCTCACAAGCCTGCAGAGCTAACAAGGAAGTAGAGCTGAAATCTGAACCAAGGTCTTCCACATCCAGGTCCAGTGCTCTTTCTGCTGGACCACAGCCTCACCATATAATGTTCTTTTGCAATCAATCCACTTTGCATAAAGCATGACATACAGGCCAACTGAATTTTTAATTACACCTTTAAAAATGAATGCATAGGTATGCTTCACTGTGCTAGAGAATTGAGCATGACACAGATCAAATTTCTGTGAAGATCCAAATCCTCTTTTCCCATTGCATCTTATTATAAGAAAACAAGAATACAATTTAAATTAACATCTATTGATTAGCAAAATCAAAATCTAGGATCCTATATTTCACAGTACTTTAACCTCTAAGAATTCTATATGGATTCAATTTTCTGGATTTTTCACTCTGTAATTCTTTCGATCCAGTTTTTACCCAGTTTGTAGAAATCTCTAAAGTTCCAAATTAAATATATGATGAAACTCAGCTGTTCTTTAGCATTTGCTGATGATAATGTAAAAAAAACAAACAAAAAAACAAAAACAAAAACAGGTTCAAATGATAACTTTGCAACTTATTGGGTACAGTAACTAGAAACCACAAACTTTATTTTCTATAGAAATCAAAAATATGGTAAATATATACATATATCCCACCTCATCTGCTGTATAAATAATATTCTATATATCTAATATAATCTGAAAATGGAAAGTATAATTTCAATTTGTTAAATAGAGCATTAAACTTAATCAGTTTCATTGTGAACTTCATAATTTAAGAATGCATTAAAACTGAATCTTTAAAAATCTTTCTTCCTTGTTAAAGAGCAGTCAGTGTTGAATCATACTCTAGTGATTGCTACCACAAGCAACAGATTAAAAAGTCATCAGACAAATGGCCAATCTAAACAGAATAAAGTGCGCAAAATATATGGTTATAATAATAAACATATTTTAATTGCTAGTAATTACTATGAATTAGTGGAAAAGCCAATTATAACAAAATTTGAGTAATCTGACTAGTTTATACTAATTCTATCAATAGCTTAATAATAATGTGAATCCCAAGACATTCTTATAGCTAAAAAAAAAAACAAACAAAAACAAAAAAAAACTAACATAAATTTAAAAATAATGCAAGGAAAAAATGTAATTTGTTTATTTATCCCCAATATTTTTTCTGAAAAATAACTGATTTTTAGATCAATGATTAAAATTAGTAGGAATTGCTGCTAAATAAACTAACATAAAAATGTCAACATGTTAACTAGGCAAATTTATGCTAATCTCACACAATCCAAATTCAACATTAAAACCAAGATCTATGTAGGTAAAGCAAGAAGGACATTATAATTTAAAAAGTTGTGTTTAAAAAATTATATTTGCCTTTGTTCAAAATTTCCATAGTAGTATTTTTATGTTTATAAGATTTATAAGTTAAACATTAAAAACATATTTTTCAAGCATTTAAAAATGTGTGCTAAGTAATTGATATGGTATTGTCTCTACTTTAAACAATTTCATAATTTTCTAAATATGTACAGGAATAAAATTATTTCCAGTACCAGTCATAGGGGTTTATTGGTCTTAGATGTACAAAGAGACTCAGTAAAAGCAGGTCAACATCAAAGTGAAGAAGTTGTTATATTGTCTTTAAAACAGAAGATAGCTAATGTTTATTTCGGGCTAACTTGGAACAATTTGATAATCCAAAAGAATGCCTCTAAATGACTGTAAGCACCAAATGCATAAAAATCCACTCGTCCTCCCTGGGAAAGAGAGAGGTACCATGCATCTGCCAACATTGCACACATTTCAATCCCATTGGCTAAGAGTCTCAGAGTCATGAATCAAAGCATCTGATATATTTTAAGCAAGACATTCAATAAACAAATAGAAACAAGATATATGATCTATTAAAATACTGTTCTTGAGATAAATGTCTTCAATATGTTAAATACATTTACATGAATTATTGCTATGACTTTGGTATATTACAGAAAATTTTGAAAGCAAGCTTTATAGCTAAAGAATTTCTAATGTTTTTCAAAGGTTATTCAAATGAATGTTATTCATACATTTCGTTTCCATATCAATTATTATTAAAGAGAAGCTTGATCTATATTTTCAGTTTCTTATTAAAGTTATTCATAATATTTTTATTATGATACTTGTTTGCTGTTGTGGGTTTTTTTTTTTTTTTTGTAGCAATGATCATAAATAAACATTCTTGCTCACTTTCAACTTGGTTTTGTTGATCCCAGTGCTAATTATACTATTATTCTCATTATTCCCCATCTGGCAGGTCATCTTTGGGGTCTCAAAACTGCTTCAGCTGCTTAGAACACAAATAAAACCTTCAGGCGATGCTTCACTGCCTAATTTCTCTGTGTTTTTAACCCCAGAGTCAAGATGGCAGGAATCAGCACAATGATACAATTATAATGCACATTCCACTAAGGAGTACTTTATTCAGTATTTTTGAAACACTCAGACACAGTGCCCAGCCAGGGCTACAAACTTGAGTAAGATGAAATATTACCAGTAAATAATGTCGACTTATTATTCTGTTGTAAATGATCTTTCTTATGAATACTATCACATTGGCTTTCGGTAGATTTTCCCAAATGTTCTTACCATCATGTTCATCTTTAAACTCAGGATCATGTTACTATTTCCAGCTAATTTGGCTCTCCCATAAAGTAGAAGCAACATTAATGTAAAATAGCCTATGGTGTCTGTTAGATAGGACTAGATCACTTTTATTGACCTAATTACCAATATACTATCTGTGATAAAATTACCTACCCTCTCCAAATTCTTCCCACCTGTAAGATCAACTTGATATAGCATAGTGTACTAGCAACATTTATATTGAGGTTCTCAATTTTATTTATAATATGAATTCTGCTATAGGGTTTCAGTTTGATGTCTGGAAGTAGATAGCCTCATCAAAGCTTCATTCAATTAACTTACACATGGTTTTACAGCTGGTCCTATAGTTTTGAAAATCTTTTCGACCTGCTAATAATATGAAGGGACATTTTAAAGTAAGATGTAGAAAAATTGTTCTTAAAAGTTTTCTGCAAAATAAATAATTTCTGAAAACCTAAAAACTGCATTGTATTCTTCACATTATCTTTTCTCAATAATCTCCTTTATGAAAATGTAGATTCATTTCTCCAGACGCAATGCTGGTCCCTAAAATGTAATAGATATAATATAGAAAATCACCTGGTTTTTTTTTTGCACAGAGAAAAATATTTTTTCTAATGAAATCTTATTAAATTACTTTTCTCAAACTTCTGGAGAGGACCAACTTGCTGGTGATATACCAGTCCATCAATGTGGGTGTTTTTTTTTGTTGTTTGTTTGTTTTTGCTGAATATTACAGAAACTACATATTGTTCATTTGTTTCACGTTAGGGAAGCAGAGGTAAGACATTTTTACCTAATACTGCTTTGATTTTCCAGGGCAGGGGTGGTCACTTTTGCCACTCTTCTGTCAATAGAGAGTAGCTTTTAGTCATTCCCACATGGCATGATACCTGTTAACACAGACGTGCCTTTATAGACAGACAAAATTGGAATCACCTGACTCCTCCCTTGCCCTTGTTCTTTACATCCAAACACACCATTATGTTTCTCTCCTGTTCCTCTACCACTATCTTGGTTTAAGGCGTCGTCTTCTCTACACTGGAACACGTTGACTGCCTTTCAATTGGTCTCTCCTCCAGGCTCCCTGAGTTCTCAAAATATAATTCAAATCCCCACGGCCTGCTAGCCAGTTGACCTCACATCTGGGACTCCACCCTCACCTACCTCCACTGGCCTCAATTCCTTCACAATCAGCGCAAACCAGAGTATGTCACAGCCTCTCCACTCTATGAGACCTTCCTTGCATTGTCTCACTGCCTGTCATGCTTGGCACCTTCACGTCTTCTCTGCCTAGCTTGTCGATGTTCAAGCCGAAGCTCAAACATCACCTCCTAGGATAGCCTTTCTAGGCTCCCGATCTTGGATTAGAAGCAGCTCTGATTCTGCAACACCTATTACATACCCCTGCCCTGCATGGCACTGACTGCACAGATGTGTAAATCTCTAGTATCTCTCTTGTGGCGCATTGAACTACTTGAGGAAAAGGACGCCTATTCTCTGTTATAATCTCAATACCTAAAACAGCACTGGAACATATGAGGACAAGGAATACGTTTATCAACTGGAAATACATGGAAGAAGTATGGGGTTGGGGGAAAAAAAATTAAAAAGCATCTACCTAAACCTTCAATTATAGGTGAAAAAAAGCTCTCTTAGCTGTTATTTCCAGATATAGATCACTGAAATCCAGACTAAATAGTAAAGTATTCAAACATCTAAATATTGCTAGATGTAGGGTCAAAGTTATATGCCAGTAAACTTGGTACCCAAGATTCTTTTGACATTATGTATATTATATTAAAATAATGAGAGGCCCGATGCAGGAAATTCATGCAAGGGGCTCAGCCCCCCACCGAAGTGACAGCTGCTGCCACTGCTGCCACTGCCGCCACTGCTGTGGTCTCCTCCTCTGCCTCAGCCTGCGGCCTCCTCAGCCCTCACAGCTTCATTGGAAGGTCGTCTGGAAGGACGTCTGCTCTAATTAGCATATTACACTTTTATTATTATATAATAGATGCCTTTCTAACTATATAAAGGTAAAATATTCTAATTGTAGAAAATATGCAGAGAATTAATTAAATAAAAATAGCTGAAATTGTATCATCCAGAAGTAAGTATTAATATTTTATTATGTACTGTAAACTTCTAGTTTTTCTTTAATATTAAGGCAATGAACTAACACATACACACACACACACACACACACACACACACACACCCCAATCTCAAAGCTTTCTGGTACCTCTGAGGTATTAATAACCAGTCTAGTTTTTATGTACTAAACTTGATTTTTATAATTCAGTCTATAGCTGCTGCTTCTCCCCTAATTCATGCCTATCCTGGGCAGAAAAAAACTGAACAGGGCTGTGGAGAAGGAGTTGGGAGCGGGGGAGGGGGGGTTTCTCATCTCTATTATTTCCTCTGCCTTACTCTTCCGCTCTTCCTTTGTCACTCACTGTGTTGTTTCTGTCCTCTCTTAAGTTAGAGAGATGGGCAGGTGAGCCCAAAGGAAAGGACTGCAAAGCTCACACTCAATAATGACAGAGCAGATGGCCCAAACATTGGTTCTTTCAAGAACAGCTTCTCCGGGACTCTGGGGTCCATTCACCTCCACAAACTATCTGGAGTTTGCTGAGGACCTTCCTTTGCAATGGACCCTGGTCTGGGCCCTGGTCCCCCAATGCACTGCCATGGTCCACTGCGTGCATTCTGCATTGGCACATGCTAGGTACCCAGTGCCCTCCACAGTCCACCAGAACCAGGCCCTCCTCCCCTTCTCCAAGGAAGTAGGGAGACCAACTGACAATGCAATTTTCTCTCTTTGTTCTGATATCCCAGACAACTTCAGCTACATTTCGGTTTTTGATTTTTTTTTTCATGGAAAGATCAGGCAACTACACTTTCCAAAGAATGGAGATCAAATTATGCCAGCGTGTACCTCTTCCACACCAAATTTGCTCTGATAACAAGGTAGCAGGAGGTCCCGGAGTGGTTTTGCTACAGATTGGGATCTCAGTGTCCCCTCTGAAACGTCAAATATCTCCACAGTAATTCTGTATATCCTTTACCCATAATTCCTCCACAGTAACATGTAGCTAAACTATATTACAATATCATTACCAGGATTCTGACATTGAAACAATCCACTGGTACTATTCAAATTTCCCCAGTATTACATGTACTTGCTTGTGAGTGTATGTGTATTTAGTTCTATACAACTTTATACAAGGAGTAAGTTCACATATCCACCACTCAACCCACACTCAAGACAGCTCCAACCACAGGGAATGCTTGTGTAGCCTTCTTCAAAGCTACCATACTGGCCTCCAACCTCACCCTAAACCTGGCAAAGACTACTCTGTTTTCCATTTCTATAATTTTGTCATTTCAAAAATAAATAAGTGGAGTCATACAGTGTGTAACCTTTTGGCACTGGCAATTTTTACTCAGCATAATTTTCTAGAAATTCATAGAAATTGTTGCATATATTAATAGATGATTCATTTTTTATTACCAAACTGTATTCTAAGGTATGAATGCCACAGGCTTTTTTATTATATGTTTTCATTTCCCTGAGATAAATGCCCAAGAATGCAACTTCTGGGTGGTATATTAAAGATATGATTAGTTTTATAAGAAAATTTAAAACTGTCTTCCAGAATGGCTATACTATTTTAACTTCCCACCATCAAAGTATGAGTGATCCAAATTCTTGGCGTCCTTTCCAGAATGTCACATTATTTTACAAAGACTGATAGCTGTATGTCAGCATCTCTTTGAGTTTTTAATCTTCATATCCCTAAGGGGTAATGAAGAAAGACATCTTTTCACATGTGTTTTCTGTCATCTGTGTATATTGATGGAATGTGTCTTCCTATCTTCTGCTCATTTTCTAATTGGATTGTTTGTATATCTACCATTGGGCTTGGAGATTTTTTAAAATATATTTTAGGTATTAGTTCTTTGTCTAATATATGGCTTATGAATATTTTCTCCTAGTCTTTAACTTTCTTTTTCTTCCTCTTCATATGGCCTTTTTTCAGTTAAAAGATTTTAATTTTAAAGAGCTGCAATTTACCAATTTTTCTATTTTATAGATCATACTTTTGGGGTCAATTCTAAGAACTCTTTGCCTACTCATAACCTATAAGATGTTCTCCTATGGTTTTCTCTAAACAACATAGTTTTAAGTCAGTTATCCAAGTTGAGTCAACTTTTGGATGAAATGTTAGGTTTAGTTTATGGTTCATATTTTGGCTATGGATTTTCAATTGTTGCAATATAAATATATTTTTTGAATATATTATTCAGAACTTTTATGTATCAAGGGCTCACATTTGGACTTATTCAAGTGAATTTTCTCTAGGTTTATGCCAACATTTAGGCAACTGTCACCAAGACAGCTCTAACCAAGGCAATAACACCTGGTTTGAATAACTCAGAAGGTTAAGAGAAAGCACACAGATCAAACTGACCCTATTAAAACAAAACAACTTAAAAATTAAAGCAGAAATATTTAACTAATAAGTATTAATCTTTTCATAATTATTATTTAGGAAAATTTCAAGGGAAAGTCTAAAAGGTTTCTAAAGTTTCCAAAGGGGAGGGGATTCGGTTCATATTAAACTTCAGTTACAATCAAAACAGCAAAATCAGATCTGTACACGCTCTGTGGTGTACAGACTCAGTCACAGATGGCAAATATTCGGAGAACAGTCATGGCTTTCTAGCTTTCTGCCATAAAAAAACAAATTGAGCATCTCCTAAGGCTGCAGATACCTTTACCTTGCTCAGGTAAAGCTCTGATGCCCTAGTCAGCACTGTATACAATATGTTAACTTTTCTTCATTTAAGATGGTTCTAGTTACCCACTACCCTTGGAAGAATATAGAAAATAAACTCATACAAATGATTTTTATGTGCCAGAAAACTCAGTTAAGAAAGACTGGAAGAAAATAGTTGATACTTTGTATCTTTTGATAATTGTGCTTCAATCACTTTTCTATAATTGCCCTTACTACCCCAGCCACACACCCTAAGTGGCATCAAGTTACCAAGGTATACTGGCTCCTTGGGACTTTTTGCATCTTGTAACTAACTCCTTAAAATAAAATAAAAAAATGTTGTCTACCATTCAATTACACAAAATTTACCAATTTCATAATGGACTTCATTTCCTACTGTCCTTTCTTTGTCCTAAAATGTGAGTGTGTATGTGTGTGTGTGTGTGTTTATCTGATAAGCAACTTCATTTTGTATTTCTTCTGTACAAGGAGGTGTCTATAGTGTCATGAAATATATAAAGACTAAAAAATTATTCTTATTATTTCTTCATAATATTGCCATCTTGTCCATTATATATAACCTATACTACCTGAGGCTTTAAAGTGGAAGAAGAAGCTAAAACATCATGGTTCCCTTTTATCACTTTGCAAAACTGTTCCTGAAAAGTTTTCCCAAGTGTTAAACAAAGATTGAAGATACTCTTAAGTGTGCTAGGAGTCAGGCATGCCAAAGAAATCTATAATATCTTTGCCCTAAAGAAGCCCACAGTCTAATTTGAGCTAAAGGATTAGCCCAAATTAACTAATTAAAAAGCAATGCAAAGGCTATGAAAGTGTATACAGGTAATTAAAGTCTAATGTGTAGTATAAAGAAAATTTCCCAGATGACAGAAAACAAATGTTTGGTTTTCAAGACCAGGGCAGATAAGACTGAAAGAAGATGTCACAAGTAATAGAAATATTTCAGGACCAATAAATGTGCTCATCAGGTTGAGTTGCTCACTTTTCTGCCCACTACCAGAGCTATGAGACATACTAAACTGCAATTGATAATACAAATAAATCAATGTGTGTGTGTGTGTGTGTGTGTGTGTGTGTGTGTGTGTGTTGTGTTTTCAGAGCCTCTAAGTGCATATAAACTAATGTATGTCCCCAAAACTTAAGGTTGTAAACCACAGTGATGGAAATTACAAGGCCACCAGATGGTGGTGGTAGTATCTAGTTCTGATCTTAAACCACCTGTACAAAATAACAAATACTGCACAGAAGCATGTGGTGCTCAGAAGTCTGTATCTTAAATTGCTAGCATCTTTTTTGGAAATAGCAACTTAAAATTATGTAATCCCCAGCCATACAATAGTCCAACCTGGACTAGAATACAGAAATGTCCCTTTCTTAAAGAATCAAAAATCTTGTACTGCTAACACTCTTCAGCTGTTAGGTGTAACACTCCAAAAATATGTTTTATGAAAATTTCTACTTCTCTTCATCAATGTGTCTTAGAGCTTTAAAATGTTATAATATACTTGACATATAAGGACTGCAAATCAAAAGATATAAAAATAGATAAAGCAATAATAATAGTTACTTGCAAAGTTATCATGGTACTTATTGGCTAGGATAGTTGCTTATCTTATGTTTGATTTTTTTAACTATAATGATTTAATGTTCTGTATCAAGAAAAAATACAGTATCTTCTTTCTTGGTTTCATTAAGTTTAAATTTTTATAGTGAATACTGGGTAACATTATTAATGTATAATATGCATGATGCTTTTTTTGTAAGGTTTCACTGTCTTTCCCTCCCTAAACCCCAGAGAGATTCATATTACCTATAACATAAGCAATCAATCTTAAAGATTGATTCACTAATTGTTGTAGCCAGAGCAATTGTTCGGAATAAATGGGCAATGACTGAAAGCATCAGTTTTCATGCTCCTACAATGGCAAGAATAAATACATTTTGCTTAGATCTCCTCTGTAAGTTCCACTTAACAATACTTACAAAAACACCAACAGCTTTAATGAGCAGTGAGTGAATTTATACTATTTATGAATAGCACCATATTGATTTTAACAGCAAAAAAATAATAAACTGCCAGAGTTTCCTATAATTCACTTTTGTGATTCTTCTAGAGGCCATGACTCCTCAGTTATAGGCAAATGTATTTTTAATTCACTTTATGCACAGCTTTAAAAATACTGAATGACACACATTATGCTCTAATAATGTTCTGCAGCACTTTTCAACTGGTGTGACAGGGCACACTGGCATGCTAAAAGAATTTCCTAAACATGCAATACCTGACTATTTAGTCGGGGCCACTGATCTCTTTTCCCTTAGATTATCAAATAAAAAATGACAACAGCCAGTCCAGCAATAGCTGTCCAATGGGAATGAATCAAAATATACCTATTTTCTTGTCAGTTACACACACAAAATATGTATTTTTTTGTATGCCGCAGAATAGATGAAAAAAGGTTGAAAATCGCTAATCTTCTGGAACACACCCTAACTACAATATTCTTAGAACAGGGTGTTAGATGAGATTCTTTCTGTGTGGGCTTCGGTTAAGATCCAAAAGGCAAGAACCAAACTGTAGCTGACAGGCATCACCCACATTTTAAATGGAAGTGCGATGTCATCAATGCAGAACTTGCAAAATAATTCTCAAAAACCAGTTTTGTGAGTTAATTTCCCTTGAAGTTTTAAGTGATCAAACGGTTAGAGAGTAGGTATAAGGAAAAATGTTTGTTGTTGAAGGGCTATAAATCCCACCACCACATCATCACCTCATACTTGAAGCTTGAAGGAAACCTCTTCAAAAGATTGAAATGTTTACACTGATGTTTAGGAGCCACACTAGTCAATGTCTGGTGTGCACCTAAGAGCACGCTGTCCTAAGACCATGGTAGTAGGGTATGTTCCACAGGATTACTAGACCATAGTTTGTGTCATTTAATAGTATTTAAGTCATTCATAAAGTGAATTGAAAGTGAAAAGCTATGGTTCAGAATTGGCAGAGGAAAAGTTGTGCTGCTTATAATTTCCCTGGCAGAGGCAAAATTGTGTAAATTTCTGGAAAATCAGATGGGGGCAACTTAGAAGAAAGAGCTTGCTTGGGAATTTCAGATCCTAAGAGATATACATAGAGGGATGGAGTGAGCCTAACAGAGGGACTATATTTCCAGATATCCAGGAATTAGGGGAGAAGTATTATGCATTTGGACAGAAGAAAATGCATTTCCTGTGTCATGGAAAAAGTAAGCCAAATCGTCCCATTAAGCACCTCTGAGATACCCACATATCTTTTTGTTTCAATGGCTTAGCTTATGCTGTGGTATCAAACAATCCCTTGGCATCTGTAGTTTAAAACCACAAGGATTGGTTTAGTGCTTTATCTAACATGATTGCTGTGGGCCAGTAGTGGACGGTGGCTGGCTTCTCTTTGAAGTTTCAAGGATTCATGCTGATGGATCAGCCACCATTTCTAAAGTTAACTGCAGTGTCAAAAAGGAAAAGAAAGATCTCTGGATCAGCTCAGCCTACCAGGGACATTTGTCACTCCTCACAAATCTTACTGTGGTCTCACCCAACCACAGCAAGCCAGAAAAGCCAATCCTCCCATGTGCTCAGATGCACATGCATTTCTGATGAGTAACTTTCATGTCTGGCAAACAATCCTAAGGTAGAATAAAGAGTCCTCCAAGCACAGAGGAAGCTTATCCACGGTGACATTCACATCAATCATGTCAGACCTCATGGTTGCTTCTACTTTCCTGAGATTCAACCCAGGAGGAGCCAGAGGCCCTTAAAAAAGCAAGGCTGCAATTTGGGGAAGCAGATGAGAAACTGACCAATTCCCACTCTTCTCCATGAAAAATGGTCAACATAAAGCTGGCTGGAACCGAGGTAGGGGAACACTTTACCACTAAGTAACTTTAGGACTTCCTTATTAAACAAATGAGATATTTTAGAAATGAGACTATTCGTGTGGTTAGAAGTGATCACAGAACATTTTATTTTCTAATAGTAAGCAAAAAAAAAAAAAAAAAAAAAAAAAAAAAAAGATATGAGGCCTACCTGAGATTTTACTCGTGAGCAAGAAATAGAAATAGATTAACTCCAGTGAGCAGGTTTGAATGGCGAGCAGAAGAGGCAAAGGGGATCAACATGTTTGCTTAAATAAGAAACGTATACATGAGAAAAAAAAGAAAAAAGAAAAAAAAAAAACCTGCTAGGTAAATGCAGTCTCAGAGAATGGGAATGCCAGAAAGAAAGTGAAGAACAAAACTTCAAAGTGACACCAAATAAAAACAAAACTATCAAAATACCTTTCGAAAATCAGGAAAAAAAAAATTACATATAACCAAGAGAATCACAGAAGCATTACCATAAAAATGGAGGGGCAAGTTTAGAAATTAGGCCAAACTACCCCAGAGTTCCTCCCAGATGTATAAAACCAAATTTAAGATATAAATGCTATGACAATCCTACTTCAGTAAGAGACACCTAGGAAAACATTCCATCCCAGCAAAGTGAATGGCAGAAAATCTGATTAGACTCCATAACAGTGACCAAATAGGAATGCTGGGCAGAGATGAAAAACATAATTTATTTCCAACAAACTAGATTTAGGCATGGAGCGATAACCTCTTATACTACCAGAACACATTAATAGCGGATCTCCCAAAAGCAAACTACCATTAAATCAGTAACTATCTGCTCTTTGAACTCTCTGTAGGTGATCCAGAAAGTATCAAATAAGAAAATAGTAGAAAACAGGATACAAGTGTTTGAAGTGCTCAAACATTCAACATAAAAAGGAGTAAAATACTGTTTCATACAAATTGGCTATAATTGGAAGAGGCAGTAAAAATCAGTGCTTGCTCAAAGCCAAAGTATTGTAGTAGCTCAACAATCTCCAAATTGTAAACAACTGCATCACTATAAGGAGGTCTCTACACTGCCGCTGCCTGATCTGTATTGTAACCCTTGTTTCATAATTTATAAAATAAAATGCATGTGATGTGAACAATTGAGAAAACTATGTTACAGAAAGGTAATAAATATCCAGTCGAAAGAAATTTCTATTTGATTGGTTTCGTTTTCGCTTTTCTGTACAAAAACCCCCCATTTCACTTAAAAAAGGGACATAAATCATTGCATTTGAGACTATTTTAGCAGTGGCTTTTAAATATATACTTAATACAAGAATGACTTCATTTGTATAGGGACTGAGTATACAAGTTTATTTCCATTCATTATCTATTCCATTATCGTAAACTTCATGTAGGGTGTTCAGGGCAGAAAAATGTTATTATACCTATCCTATATAATAAAAGGCTAATATGTAAATAGACCGAACAGTGGAATGACCAGTCGCTATGACACACATTGACCATCAGGGGGCTGACACTTAATGCAGGAGCTGCCCCCTGGTGGTCAGTGCACTCCCCCAGCGGGAGCATCACTCAGCCAGAAGCTGAGCTCACAGCTGGTGAGCACAGTGGTGGTGGCAGGAGCCTCTCCCACCTTCACAGCAGCACTAAGGAGCAGCAAACTGAGCGGTAGGGAACAGAGAGCAGGGGGGCAGATATCCCCTGAGGGCTCCCAGACGGTGAGAGGGCGCAGGCCAGTCTGAGGGGCACCCTGAGTGCACAAATTTCGAGCACAGGGCCTCTAGTTTAATATTAAAAAGCTAACATTTCATGAAATGGATCAAGGTCCGATAATTAGCAACCAATGTCAGAGTCAGGATTTAAAACCAAACATTTAAACTTTTCTTCATTACATGCTATCTCCTTTCCTAACTTGAAAAAGGATTAACAATGGTTTGGATTTAATTTCAAACAAAAGTGTCCTAAAAATCACATTTCAATTCATGAAAAAATATTTAATAAGAACTGATTATATATTTTGGAGTACTTTTAAAAATCTCAGTGTCCAGTAAGATATAATTTTTACCCTCAAGGTGCACAAGCTTTGGAAAGATACACAGAACAATGAACAAAAGTAGTAAAATATATCTTTCCCCTCACCATTTATCCCCTCTATGCCTTATTCCACAAAAGCTTGCAAAAGTAGAGAGACTGCACTTTGTCCAGAGATTCTGGAATGTGTAATTGAGAATGTGGTACTAGACTAGTTATTAAAGGATGAATAGGAATTTGCCCAAATATCCTGGAAAATACTATTTCAGTTGGAGGGATCTCAATGTACAAAGACATTCAAACATATAAAATTGAATGTTGTTATCAGTAAGTACTAGATTATTTTACTTTTATAAGTGCTATTTCCAATGTTTGAGCTTAGTACATATTATTAATTCATTAGCACTTTATTCTGATAAAGTAATTAGTACACTAAATATCTATATTCTTTTTTTCTCCTACAAGAAGAACTAAATGGAAAGATGAATGATTATCCCCCATAAATGCAAATAACTTCTCCATGGTTTTCTACCATCACTAGTGGCAAAACATCTGATTTGCATCCATATTCTAAAGCTTCAATTTTAAATTATTAATTTCAACTATACCAAACTGCATGCTCTCTCTTGAACTTTACATTAACATAATCATTGAACCTCCTTTTCTGAGCCAGATAATAATGCTTTCAGCTTTATTCCCATGATCCCTTTAGCAAAACCACAGCAGGTGAACCCATAAATGTACGAACAGGAGCAGAAACTCCAGATCCAATATGGCAGTCATCCAATCTACCTCTTCTCAACAGCCACTCAGACCTAAGCATTTGGCTAGGTTGTGTAAGCACCTAAATAAATAACTTGCATAATTTATTTCATTTCGTATTTCACCTTAATTTCATCAATCTTGTTTATATGTATTTTAAAGTGTAATAAATAATAAAATACTTCATTTAAAAAAATACTGATTATAGTTTCTCTGCCAAAGATATATATTTGTATTGAAAGTTCATGTAGTACCCTATGAGATTCCTGAATATAAAACCAACTATAAATGCTTCCTAATTTTAGCATCTATAAAAATAAGATCATGAGCATATGAGTATGTTCTAGAATGCTATCCAGTTATCTCAATCAAAAAGTGTTTTAGGAAAGTAAGGGCAATAGAGTGCCATCAATCTAATTTAGTTAGGTAGAATGGAAAACAATGAAAGATGATAATTAAGCTATGTATAGACACACAAAATAATCTGCTACAGGCTCCAGTGCTTAAGCACCTGGTAAACAGCTACTTGAAGGGGGCATGTATCCAAGACATGGGTAAATGGACTAGACTAGATGGTAAATGGACTAGACTAGAAGGACACACATGGGAAAAGACCCAAGGGAGGAGATTCTGGGATGCATATATCTGCTAGTATCCGCTTATCCACACAATTGTGTATGGCTTCCCCAACTTTGACACAAAAATAATCTGTTGTCAATCACTACCAGGAATCCAGTTACATTAATGCTACCAAGACATGATTCTGAGAAGATTTTGCAATCACAGGAAGCAGTGACATTGCACAAAGTACAACACTGTACTTGAAAAATTCCCATTTGACATTTATCCTCTCAAGGCTATCCTGGTCTCTCTGACCACTTAATCCTCTTGCCTCCTACCCACACAGTAGTGAGGCTCCCTCTTCTCTCATTTCTTGTGCAATGTGACTTCAGATTAGTCAGAGTCTTGGGTGAAAAAGTCCTCCAGGAAGCTCTTTCACTTTGTAAACTATGTGTTTTTTATAATAGCAAATGATCGTATCATGTGAATGTTTTACTTTTATCATAAGAAAAAAAATGAATAAATAAAAAATACATATGAAGAAAATGGCTTCAATAAGATTAAATAAATAAGAATATGTGTAAGGCAACTGTGAAACCCTAGTACTTAGGATGGTGAATTTGTTCATAGAAGATTCTCAACAAATGTTGGTAATGGTATGGCAATTATTGCAAGTGAGAAAAGTGTGTAACAATACAAGAAAAATTATGTGATAGGAAAGTATAGTATGCATTCCTTGGAAAGTAGATAGATGAGTTACTGATATAACGGGGGAAAGGGTGAAGTAGGAAAGAAGAATGGCTTGGATTAGTCTATTATGTAAAAATTGTGCTCTGTGAGTGCTCACTAGGAACCACACACCTCTTAGAGAAATTTCCCTGTCCCTCTCCCAACACTCATGGGTAAATACAAGACACTCTACTTAGTTTCTTTTGTGCATATAACTCAAATTCTCATTATATATTTAGTTTCTATCCATTGCTTATAAGTTATTTATCAAATTAGCCTGTAAGTCTCTCAAAGGCAAAATAACATCTGTCTCCTCCCCAGAGACAATATATTACCCAGGGCCTAGGTCAGTGCTTAAAACAAATCCACCTACTATAGACTAAGGATGGTTCTACAACCACATTTTTCTCCTTAACAATACGTCTTAGAAATCTTAACCATAACAGTATTTAAAGAACTATAGCATTCATTTACCTTCATAGTAAGCAAGTAACATAGAAATGATTGTATGACTATTTTAAAGCCTAATTATATTACTATGTAATTATAGGGATGTATGGATATTTAAAAATGTTTCAATAAATATGCGTTTAAATAGTTTTGCTTCTTCCTTTACGATCTGTCTGCTTTTTGGAGTATTTTTCTTTATTGACTAAAATTCCATTACAATGTTGAGTGGAAGTGATGAGAGCAGACATTCTGGCCTTATTCCCAAGATTAGCTGGAAAGCATTTGGTCTTTCACCATTAAGTATCATATCAGCCATTCACTTATTGAAGATGTTCTTTATCAAGTTAAAATTCCATATTCTCCTAGAATATTTGCTAAGAGTTTTTATCAAAAATGTGTGTTGGGCCCTGGCTGGGTGGCTCCACTGACTGGAGAATCATTCTGTGCACCAAAAAGGTTAATGTTTCAATTCCAGGTCAGGGTATATAACTAGATTGTGGGTTTGACTCCTCGTTGGGTCGTGTATAGAAGGCAACCAATTGTGTGTCTTATAAGTTGGAAAGTGTTTCCTCCTCTACATTTTCCAGAAAAACACTTTTAAAATTGGTATTATTCTTCCTTAAAAGTTCAGAAAATTTTATTAGGTCATCTGTGCCTGAAGCTTACTTTGCTGGAAGACTTTGGAGTATTATTTTTCTTTAACTTTAGGGTATTATTAACAGCTGTATTGAAACAAAATTTACATATACCATTAAATGTACTCATTTCATGCGAAAAATTCCATGATTTTTAGTAAATCTACAGATTTGTGCAACCATCATCACATCCAATTGTAGGAGAGTTGCCTCATCTCTAAAGATAACTTGTGCCCACTTGTAGTCACTCACCATCCCCACTCCCCATGCCAGGCAAACACCAATCTACTTTCAAATTTTGTAAATCTGCATCTCTGGGCATCTTATATAAGGAAAAGAATATAATGTGCAGTCTTTTGCGTCTAGCTTCCTTCATTCAGCATAATGTTTCTGAAGCTTTATTCATGTTGTAGCATGTGTTAGTATTCTGTTATTTTTCATGGCTGAATACTATCCCAAGGTGAGGATGTAGGTCATTTTGCTTATCTGCTCACCAGCTGCTTTGGCATAGGAAGATTTTAACTATAAACAAAGTTCTTTGGAAAGATATGAAACTACTCAGGTTATTTATTTCTCTTTGTGAGTACATACTCTATCTTTGAAGATTCAGAAGAGCATTTCTGAGGATAAATAAGTTCCTAGAAAAGGAACTATGAAGACAGTAATTGTGAAGATCTCTAATATCACAGACATTTTAAAAACAATTATTTACCTTTCACTCCAGATGTATTGAACCAGTTGACAGTGTCTTTAATTATATACATATACATATATATATTTATATCCTATATAATAAAAGCATAGTATGCAAATTGTCCCCTTGACTAGGAGGTCATCCAGGAGTTCAACCAGGGGGTGGGGCCAGCCAGGGAAAGGTAGTGAGGCCTTGGCCAGCAGCCAGCAGCCACTAGGGACCCTACCAGTGCACAGATTTCATGCACTGGGCCTTTACTATGTGTATAATTCATCACTCATCACCAATACATGGAATATATCAATGATTTCATCTTTGTCCCAGTTCATTAGCAAGACTATGTCACTACTGTGTTAATTTGCATTGCTGTGAATATTAGTAAGGTTATGTATTTATATTCATTTATATTCCACCCACCTTATGAATCACAGGCTACTCCCACTGTACCCTATTCTGAATTGCCTGATGACACAACTCCTGTGTTAATATTTTGTACAGATACATCACAAGAACTTTCTGAATAATTGATAAATTATTCTATGTCTTGTTAGCTTACCACATATTTTTTTTCCTTCTCTCCATAAAAATATCACAAAATTCTTAAGAATAAGGATGAATTTACATGCATCATTATATCCTGACCATGACCCAAAAAGTCACTTTAACATTATTAAATATTTGAGTGTTAACTGATGTAAATTTAACTAATTGAGACCGAAGCTACAGTTTTAGCATTTACCTCTAATGAAATGGAAGGCAAATGATAGAGAAACATAACCTACAATCTATAATCATATACTTAAGCAGTAGGTCACAATGAACGACAGCTTCCCAAAGTCCAAGGACTGCATTTAGCAGTAAGTGTGAATATATATGTGTGTGTGTGTGTGTGTGTGTGTGTGTATGAATTTAATATAAAGTATGTAAATATATATATGAATTCTATCTAATAAAATAGTAATATGCAAATTAACCATCACTCCGATACACACACAAACCATGCACACAAACCAATCAGGAGCAAATATGCAAATAAACCCAAACAAGATGGCTATGGCCACAGAGAGCAGCAGGGAGGCTTGGGTTCCCCTGGCATTGGAGGAAGCCTAGCTTTCCACCAGCCCTTGCCAGCCTAGACCTCCAATCAAGGCTACAAAGTTTCAATTAGAGAAGATATATAAATCCAAACAGAAATGGCAGCAGCCATGGAACTGGAAAGAGCAGGAGGCTAGGGTTGCCCCTGGTGATGGAGGAAGCCAAGCTTTCTGCATACCCTGGCCAGCCCAGACCTCTGCTTAAGGCTACAAAGTTTCAATTATAGAAGATACATAAATCCCAATAGAAATGGCTGTCCCTAAGGAGCAAGCAGAAGGCTGGGCTCCACTCCAGTCTACAAAGTTTCAATTATGGAAAATAAATAAACCCCAGATACCGGCCTTCACTTGGATCACCAGGGGGCGTGGCCAGCCTGCAAACCACCAGAGAAGCCTCGCCCAGGCCGCCCCATGCCCCAAGTGAACCCCCACCCTGATCTGAGTCATCCATCAGGGCAAAACAGCTGGCCCCCACCTGTGCACTAGGCCTCTATACTATCAAATAACAGAGTAATATGCAAATTGACCAGCACTCCAATACACAAGATGGCTGCCCCCATATGGTCAAAGATCCTGTCCCCATGTGGACACAAGATGGCCCCCACAAGATGGCCTGCAGGGGAGTGCAGTTAGGGGTGATCAAGCCAGCATAGGAGTTAGGTTGGGGGCAACCAGGTCCTGCAGGGAAGGACAGTTGGGAGAGACCCAGTTGGGGGCGACCAGGTATGCAGGGAAGAGCAGTTAAGGGTGACCAGGCCTGCAGGGGTGGGCAGTTAGGGGCAAACAGGCTGGCAGGGGAGTAGTTGGGCATCAATCATGCTGTCAGGGGAGTGGTTAGGGGCGATCAGGAAGGCAGGCAGGCAAGCAGTTGGGAGCCAGCAGTCCTGGATTATGAGAGGGATATCCCAGACTGGAAAGGGTGCAGGCTGGGCTCATGGACACCCCAACCCCGTGCACGAATTTCATGCACCGGGCCTCTACTTTATATATTAAACACAGTGTATATAATGATATAGTATGCAAAGTATATATACATATATAAAACATAACAAAATAATATATGTAACATATTAAGTATATAAAAATGTAACACACATATGCGTATAATATAGAATGAATTAATATCTATTGTATTAAGTATATAAATATATGTTATTAGAGCCAAGTCAAGTAAAAAAATAGTTAAGAAGATAAAGGCTCTTTCCCTTTGACAAATGAAGCTCACCATTTCAAAATCAACATTCATCACAAGGCACTGTGTTGGCTCCCCTGGTAAACCGGGAGCAATATAGGTTTTATGCTAATTATTCCCCTTCCTGCTGGCTACTAGATAGATCTCTGCAGCTCACCAGTTACATTATAATAGAATGAGATTGTATGAAGACACAAAATCCTCTTATGTAGTCCAATTTAGAACCCATTTCAAAAACCCTCCAGTGCTACACCAAGAAACTGAAATGTGCTGGGAATTTTAGACTTTTTGCATATATTTCTGTTACACTGAAATTTGGTAATGATTTTTACAAAGGGAATGATTATCACTTTAAAGACAATTTGATGCTATGTTCTATTAAATCTGTGAACGTGTGTGTGTGTGACTTGTTCTCTAGGCCAGGTCCCTAGATTTGCTTCTAGTCTTCTTAATATTATAAGAGAAAACATAATCATAGTTTACGTTGATAATTACCCTAAAATTCAGGGGAAGGAAATGGTATTTGACTTATCCTTGCAACCAGGAAAGACAGGCTGTCCTTTATATTAACTAGTGAACACATTTAGAAGAGCAATGAAATATATTCTAGTCTCAAATCCTAGCAGGCCTCATATTTTATCAAAAGAGCACATAGTGCTTTCATTGGAGTATTTAAAATTTTATTCAAATCAATGAGTTATTTAATACCTACCATTTACTTTCTTACTAACTCACCTGAAGAAAATAACCTATAAATAATATAATTAGCAGCTAAGTCGCTACTATAAAATAGGACAAATGAACTATCAGCATTCATGGGCAATTCTGTTGTAAAATTTAAGATGTATTAGCCTTGTGTCCAACTTCACAAATTAAACCACTGAATTAACATTTCAAAGCTTTATATTTTTACAGTGTTGAAAAAATTTGGTAACTGACCTAATGAAATCAATGATAATTGCTATTTATGCTATAATAAGTACACACAAGAAGATGTATTGTAATATGTAGACTGTAAAAAAAAGGAGGGTGGACACAATTTATATTTTCTTTCTCAAAAATATTTCACTCTTGTTTTCTTTTTCCTCTTCTTTGTTATCACAACTCCAAAAATAGCTCAAATGCCCAGACATACTTTTGTGTCTCACACAGTAAGCATTGCACAATTTGTACCATATTAATAACAATGAGAAGATCATCTCACATAGTATATATTAATTAATTTAAATATTACTTTCATGACGCTTGCTAATAGCTCCTCCAGAAAAATTTCCTCTTATCAAATGCATATCAAAATCCATGTTCTGGAAGTTTTATAAGTATTCTTTAAAAATATTTCATGCCCTTCTCTATCAAATGTTATAATGCTAGACATGTACTTGGTTGGAACCTGAGATATTTTTATCTTTCCAAAGCTTAAATCTAGGTGTAATCACCTAGATTTAAGGTGATTAAACATAAAAACTTTATGTTTTTATGTTTAAACATAAAAAGAGAGTGGGTAGATATTAAATTTGTCCATTTTACAGAATTCAACATGGAGCCTTAGAAAAATAGGGGAGCTTTTCAAAAGTGACACCTACCATTAGTCACAACAGACAGAGGAGAATTCCAGTCTTCTGATACCAAATGCAGTGCTTTTCCTACTCATTCATGCTGCCTCCCAGTGGTACTGAATTAGCTTCTCATGGGAGATTTTTGGACAATAGGTTTTCTCTCTGAGGACTTCTAAGAGCCATTTAGCAACTGTATTTGTTGAGTGATGTTTAAAAAAGTAGTTACATTAGCTAAGGACTCAGATGGAATTAAGGTTTCCTAAAATGGGTTACTTGCTTCTGAACAGTTCCACACTGACTACTGTGGTTCAACTATCTGCTTACTGTGAACATTTCAGGTTTCACTATGTGGACCATAATGCACCCGGAGAGGAGTAACTATATGGAAACAAGCCACTCAAAGCACAAATGCACCTTGTTTCAAGGCAGCATACCTCTCTCCACTGACTGCTATCCATGCGTGTGCTTCCCAGAACCAGAGGAGAAGCAACAGACACAGCAGGCACCCATGATGTAAGAGGTAAAGAGCAACTGATGACTGACACTCACTAAAGTATCAACCCCACTTTCCAGTGGATTTCTTTTGTATAAAATTGTAAAATAAATGAAATAATCAAGACTTTAAGAGTAACTCCCATGTAAAATTACATTATGGACTGATAATCATAAAATAACTAACTATATAAGGTGGGCAAAAATAGATTATAGTTGTTTGTATGGAAAACAATACAATACTCATAAATAACAATACAGAATAATTATGTGTTTGGGGTACTCACAGTTGTTAACTTTCTTTTGCCCCACCCTGTATATTGCCATGAATTTCCTTCTGAAGGAAATAGTTTAACCAAAAGAGACAGAAAATAAAGTAAGGAAAGATGGGAGGAAGGGATGGGGGGAGGGGGGAGAATGAAGGAGGAAAAGAAAAGGGGAGGATGGAAATAAATAATAGAAAAAAAAATTATTGTTTAAAAAATGGTTGCTGAAGGAAGAAATCATACATGCAGTCGGGTAAACCTTCTGCTTGGTATTTAACCTGTCTCTCCTATTCTCCTTTCATTTCCTTATCAAACATCTTTTTAAAGCTCAATTGATTTTCTTTCAGGAAATAGGATCTTGTATGACTGAATAGTTCTTAAAGTTGTTAACACTAATTTAGCCCCTAAACCATAAATGGAAGGGGCTTGGTGACATATTTCTTCATCAAAATTATAAATGAAGTACCCAGAGGTTAAGAGCTATGATAAAGAGGGAAACATTCATGCAAATTCAGAAAACTGATTTTTTTTTTTTAATCTAGCATCATGCCTATGGGTAAATTGCAACCAAACTGGAGAATGGGTAACTGACAAGCCTTTTTGCATGTTGTGACCTCTCCTTGTACTACAGGAAAACATTTCCACCTAGAGTCCTTTCTCAGAATATCTAGAGACCAAATGAAATCAACCATAATGACTACCAGAGCCAGAAAATAATCAGTTTTTAATTGAAGCATCAAGGCAATTAATTTGTGACAACATCCTATTACTTCTGATGCTTGACCTGAAGTTTCAGAGGACTCACAGGGTTTTCAGGTCTGTGGCATCCTGGAGCATCTCAATGTTTTCTGGCCTCTTTAAAAATCACATCTAGTAGAGAGAGAAAAAATGCTTTCGAGATGGAGCCCTAAAACTGGATTTGAAGTTACAAACCAGACTCACTAGTTTAATTCAATTAACTGTCAAGAAACACAATACCCCGTATGCATCACATACACAGATTCTTAATACTAGCAGATCTTCCTCTGGTTTCGAGGTGTCTTTCAGGAAATGCACACACATACACACACACACACACAAACAAAAGCAACAACAACACTGAGCTTACTATGCATTTATCATGGTTAATTCATTTCAACAAATAAATAATTTGTGCTATGCATGCTGATAACTATACTTAGACAATTAAACTTATTGAGTCACAATAAAATTTCTAAAACAGTAATTTTTAAGAATATAAGCCATCATTTATAAAATTTCAACAAGATGTTTATTCTTGCCTTCTACATAAGAGTTCTATCCAATGTAATATGTAATGACAAACTTTATATAAATCTTCCTGCAAATCATGTTATGTGATTATTCTGGAATGAAAAACATCAGTAAATTGGCCTGATTCCAGTTCCACTAAGTTACACTTAATACATAACATTAGCTTATTAATCCAATGTAACAGATGCCCAAAGCATAAGTGATCCTCTAACCACTTCAGTCAGCATCAATACACAATCCATTCCATTTAAATTCTTAAGGTGAAATACCTGCCAGTGTCTCACAAAACATTTTCCTGGTTCTCAGCAGGACGTGCTTCATTGTTTTTTTCCTGCCTCACACTCTGAACTGTACTGGAAGTGATGCATGCCACTGATGGTCATGCTAGCACACTGAAGAAGATCCCCTTCTTCAAAATGCAAACCTCCACTTCCCATATTTGACAAGTATGTTTCACTCTGTCAGTATGTGGCCCAATATTTCCCAAACCCTGGGTCTCGGCTTTTATTCCGTAGTCCCAGAATATTCCACAGGCCATTTTCTGTCTTAGTACCATTCTGCGGGAGATTTACCATCACAAGCCTTGTTTGTTAAGAGCTGCCTTTAGAGGACTCTGAAACTGCAGCCCTGAGTGTGAAATGACCACAGATGCTCTGCACACACACACACAGCACCCTCAGAAAATCCATCGCCAGCAGCCTGCAGGCAGGGTGTAATCACACCCAGAACATACAATACCCACTCTTTTATTTTTTTGGGGGGGTGGGGGGGTTAAGACACAATCATCAAACAAAGTCAGTGCCCCCCTCAACACCCCCAAGGCCATGCCTAGCAGAAATGACTTCTGTTAAGTGTCTTGAGCAAGAATTATGCCAAAGACAATGTGAGATGAATCAGACTTCTTCAAATAACCTGAACTCCAAGGCTATTACACAGCACTCTCCTGCCGCCTCCCCTCCCGCACGCACGCACACTTACACACACACACACACACACACACACACACACACAGGCTTAACTTCGCCCTCCTTCCTGGCCTGACGTTCTGGCAGTGACTTCCTTCTCATCCTTCTCTCTCCCCAAGTCTTCCAGCAGCTTTGCTCCCTTCCCAGGGCCAATCCCTTGGGAGAGGAAATCAGCACAAAGCCAGATGATGAGGCTGCACCCTCAGGTGGAAGGCAGGCGGGCAGGAAAAGCAGAGGGTGTGGTGCTCTCTCTCTCTCCACCACACCCCAGCCCTGGAGCCGCGCGCTCCATCCAGTCCATCCACTGCGGCTCTGGGAGCACACCGTTCCCCTCGCTCACCTCCCGGCAGCCCGGCCCCAAGACCAGCCGGCGGGCACTCTCTGCAGAAAACTTCCCCTCACGCAGCCACACATCCAGGGAGTCGGGCATGATAAGGGGGTAGTTGGAACCGACATTGCACGGAGCTCCGCGGAGCAAGTCTGAAAGGCACCTTTGCAAGGAGACCCCCCCCCCTCCGCCCCCAGCCGTGCCCTCTCCATGGCTGCCCACCTTGGGTAACTGGCTGAGAATGTACCGATCACCGCCTGGGGTGAGGGGGCGCTTAGGAAAAAAAGCGGGGGGGGGGGGGGGGGGAGACTGGAGAGGAAGGTTATTTACCTCCTAGGATTGCCCTCAGGATCGCGTCCCCCAAGTGGCTCCGGCTCAGGGCACCGCTTCTCCGAGCTCCGCCGGCATTCGGACCCGGGTCCCTGCCGCTCTGCACGCAGCCGGGAAGGCGCGCCTGGACCCGGCTCCGGTCCCCCCGCCCCAGCCGGGCTCCGCTCCCTCCGCCGCCCCGCGGGCACGCCGGCTCCCCGCGCCCGCCCGCCCTCCGCCTCCCTCCGGCGCCCCCACACCCACCCGCTCCGCGCCCGCCGGGAGCCTCTAGCGGAGGCGGGAGGAACCGCAGCAGACCCGCGGCCCCGGGTCCGACGCCGGCGCCGGAGCCCGAGCCAGCCGGGCTGCAGCTCGGACTCCGCGCACTCCCGCCGCCGGCCGAGCGCCACGCCGCCCCCACCGGCCACCTGCGCCGGGCCCCCTGGTCCCCGGCCCGGAGGTGCTGCCGCGCCCGCAGCGCCAGGGGCACCGAGGGGGCTGGGGGGTGGGGTGGGGGGGACTGGCAGGAAGAACACACACGCAGATGCACGCCCTAAATGAGCCCGGACAGACGACCCGGCTGGGTGCCTCCCCCAAAAAGTCCAAGGACCGGACCGTCCCCGGGACTGCTGCCGCCCCCCGCACTGGGCTGCACCGGCTCCTCTCCGACTCGCCCGCCCCAGGCACTGGCTTGTCGACGCCCGGAGACACCGTCCTAACTTGGTTTCAGCCCCCTCCATCCCCGCCCCGACATTTACGGGACTCTTCTTCTTCCCACGACAATGCAGGCGGCGGGGCGGCTGCCTCTTACCTGGAGATGCGGTGACTTCCCGGTCCCGCCCTTAAATCCACCGCCCGGCGGCGGCCACCGAGTCCGCGGCGCCCCCGCTGCGCTCGCCGGCTCTTCCTGCCGGGGCGGGGGGCCGGGGACGGGCTGGAGGGGGCCGGGAACTGGGGCGCTTTAAAGCTCCTCGTGCGCCTCCAAGTCTTCCCCCGGCGGAGACGGAGACCGGGACCGCCTCGCCGGCAGCCAGCCCCTCCTCGCCAACTTGGCTTTCTGTCTCACGTTCTTCTCGGACCCCGCAGGCCCGTCAGCCGTCCGTCCCAGGGCGCCTGGCAGGAGGGAAGCGGTGTGCACCGCTGTGGCCGCTCTCCCTCTCGCCTCCCCTGGACTCAGAAGATCTCCTCTCCGCTCCGAGGAGGTGGGGACCGGGCGGAGCGGAGCTGGGAGGAGAGCCGCTCGGAGGCTCTGCTTCCGAAGCCCGTCTCCCCGGCAGCCCTTCGCCAAGCCGCCGGCGCCCAGGAAACTTTGAGCCGGCGCCGCGGCGGCGAGCGGGGTCGGGCTCGGGGTGGGCGCAGGGCGCGGGGCGGGGAGCGCCAGGTACGGAGGCGGCGGGCGGCTGCGAGGACGAGGGACTCCGGTCCGGCGGCGGCGGGCGGCGTGCGGCTGGGTCCCGGCGGCCGGGCTCCGCGCTCGGGCTGCGCACACACGCACACACGCGCGCACACACGCGCGCACTCACACGCGCACACACGCATTCACACGCGCGCACACGCAGGCGCGCGCAGCCCCGCACGCACGCCCAGCCCCGCGCCCGCCGCCCCGGGCCGCAGACGAGCCAGAAGCCGGTGACGCGAGGCGGACGCGGGAAGCCCCTGCTGCTCCACACCGTTAGCCGGTGCAGCCGGAGGCAGCGCGCTGCCAGCCCGGTCCGGCCACCTGCCGGGGCCCCTCCCTCCCCGGCTTCTGGGCTTCAGGCTGCTTCCAGGAGCCCGTTACCCGGAGGGAGGTCTCCGGACTCAAGTCTCCATCCCACCCTCCAAAGCCGCTTTCGCGCCCCTCCTCTCGCCTACCTGGGAGTCTCCAGGGGGCTCCCCGAGGTGCTTGGAACAGAGGAGCCCTTCACGCATCGCTCCCGGGACACAAGCCCCTCTCACCCCGCCTCTCCTGCCCGCTCCTCAGGCAGCATCTCCCCGCGGAGCTCCCGGCGCGCGCAGAGGTGGCAGGAGCTGCTTAGGGCGCCGGCCTAACTTAGGGTCCCCGCTGCCCCTGGGCGCTGGATGGCAGCAGGTGAAGGACTCACGCGGAGAAGGGGCGGGATGAAGATCCGGAGACCCAGCCCCCTCAACAGCCTTTTCCAAGGCTTTGCTCCTGGAGTAGCCGCCCAAGTCTCCGGCTAGCTCTGCTCCCAACTTCTTTCTCTTCCTTCGGCTGCTAGGAGGGATCGCTGGGGCCTGCGCCGCTGGAGCGCCCCGAACCGGAGACTCGGCTCTCAGAAGCGCCCCGGCCCGCTCACAGCTCCCCTGGAAGAGGCTTCCCGGCCGGAGTTTGCTGTCCCGCCCCGAGCTGCCTGGCTGCGGGGCTTGCAGGGAAAGTAAACTTTTGCCCTGTGGTTTCTGAGCGCGGCTAGCCCTCGCGGGCTGCGAGGTCGCTTCCTGACAGTTCACTGGCAGAGCGTTCCTCTGCCTTCTCACGTGCTCGCCAGGCTGCGGATGGCTGGGGGTTTGGATTTTGGATTTTGTGCTCGGGGGCTTCGCGGATCGCCACCGCTTGGGACCCGCCGGGAGGAGATGCGCAGTTGCTAGGCTTGGAGACTCCGCTACCGTCTCCATCCAGGTAGCTCTCAGCACCCAGGGGCGCCGGTCCGCTATGTGAGTCCAATTCAAGTTGAGCGGCGGTGGGTAGACGTGGCCTAGAAGGCAGTGGGCCACCGCCGAACCCGGAGTCGCCAAACCCACAAACGTGGTACCAAAAGCTGATTTGGATGAAAAGATGAAACTTGTGTTGATGGAGCTCTAGCAGCGTGACTCTCCTCTCAGGAACCTCTCCAGAGCATTCTAAGGCCAGCGCTGCCTCACCAAGGAGCTGTGGACCAGGAGCTGGGGCACACGTTTGAATGTCAGGGGTGAACTTACATTTGGATTCGGTGCAAGCTGACTCTGGAGGAAGCGGAGACCTAGAAGGACTGTGGGCTTTTAGGGGGTGATGGATCATGGCTCCAGGATTAGGGGACCTCTGGCAAGGGCCCCCGCTAATTTGCATTGGGGCACAAGGCTCTCTGAGACCCGAGCCCGCGGGCAGTTGGGGTCCGCAGACCCAGTGCCCAGGCTTTCCTTCTGATGCAGCAAATGGGAGGATTTGAAGCTAAGCCCTGGAGCCTGCATGAAGTGAACAATGAATTTTGTGGTGAGATGCTAATGGATGTTAGTTTGCCAGGAGCGACGTTTTTATGTTTCATATCCCAAGACGTATCTTAGATGCTGACTTTTTGCAGCAGCGTTTCAAGTAGAGAATGTTCTCAGTGTTTTAGAACTTGATATGAATCTGTACATCACCCGCTTGCCACAAGGTTTGATATATCTTCCAATTCTCACCCTTCTTCCTAATGAATAAGGAACTGTTACTGCTACTGAAGTGAAGTGGCAATAAGCATTAAATACCTATTTTTCAACAAAGACCGTCTAATTTAAGATTTCTGATTACATAAGCCTATGTATTAACAGTAAAATATATGGCAGACTGTTAGATAAGATTTGGAGAACAGCAGTCAAAAGACAACTCAGTTCAGAGCTAATTGCTCTCCAGAAAGGTTTTGGCTTGGAATTCATTTCCTGGCTGCTGCTGAGGTGCAGGCACTGGCTGCTGCTAATGCCTTTCTTGGCAATAAATGAAGAGAGGTAATTGACACATTTCATACCTAAAAGGTGTCTTAGAATTCTGGAAATGTTGTGGACAGTCACGGGCCAGCCATGGCAGAGTCTCAACTTTGAGTTTTTGGCTTACAGAATGTGTAGGCAGCAGTGCTCACCAGGGGTATGATATATTTGACATCCAGACACCTTCAACAAAGTAAAGTGCCTGTGGACTTATGGACCCACTTCCAGAAGCATTCACTTCTCACTCCTCTGGAAAAAGTGCAGTTTTCTCAGTGTGTGTGTGTGTGTATGTGTTTTGTTGCAAAATCAAACTCACATTTGTTATTTGTTATTATACAAAAAAGGGGGGCATAGAAGTCACATTTCCCTGACAACTTTTTATACTTTGCTTTTATGGGGGAAAATAGTTGATAATCAGGAGAAGCAAATCATGTCAGAGGATTCTCCTCATCCCTTACACCCTTATATCTGTCTACATTATCAAGAGGAAATTAAGACTCAAAGGTACTGTCAAATCCAAGAGCCTTCCAAATCCATACACCTCCAAATTAAAATAACTACTGCCTTGCTGTAGAGTTGTGTATTTCTATATATTCTTTGACAAATTAAAACTGAAGTTGATATATATGGTTTCCCATCCAGTGGAGACTATCTTGAACTTGTTATCTCTTCAAGATAATTGCTATGTAAAATATATCTCCAGGACTTTTTCCTTCCCTGGAGACAGCCTTTCATTTATTAGTATGCTGCTTTATTATAGATTAAAGTTATTCTTTGCTTACGAGTATGCCTTTCCTTCTGCACTGTGAGCTCTGAGAGCAAGGATGGTGTTATATACATTGTTGTTCTTCAAAATCTAGTACAGAATCTACCACTGAATAGATGCATATACTAATAATGATGATAATGATAGCTACCATATAAACTACTATGTGATTTATATACATTTTCTATTGATCCTCTTCAAAACCTACTGACCTAAATCCTATATCCTCAAATTATGGGGAAATTACAAGATCACAAAGCTATTTTGTTGCAAATGAGTTGGGATTAGAACCTATGTCTATTTGACTCTGAAGCCTGTACTGTTAATCCCCTTTGTTCAATTTAAATGGTGAAATATTACATTTCTCAATTGCTCAAAGTTAAAGGAAATATATATATTTTATATATATATATAAAATATATATTTTATATATATATAAAATATATATATGATATATATATATATGATAAAGAAATAAATATGTCAAATTTAAAATATTCTTTGGCTCTTATGTAACTGAGTCAAGTTTAGGAACATTGGAACAGTGTAGTTCTCCTATGCTAAAATAAGGTACTATCTTCTAGGCATTAATACCATGAGAATAGAAAATCCTGAGTTTTGCCGAGATCGGTTTGGCTCAATGGATAGAGCGTCGGCTTGGGGACTGAAGGGTCCCGGGTTCGATTCCGGTCAAGGGCATGTACCTTGGTTGCGGGCATATCCCCAGTAGGGGGTGTGCAAGAGGCAGCTAATCGATGACTCTCTCTCATCGATGTTTCTAGCTCTCTAGCTCTCTCCCTTCTTCTCTGTACAAAATCAATAAAAATATATTAAAAAAAAAAAAAAAGAAAATCCTGAGTTTTATGTTTCCTTGGAGGAAGGGGGAGTCAGGCTCCTGTGAATTTTACTTTGCAGAAAACTTTTCCTTATATCTATGTTGATACACATATGCAAAATATAGAAGGAAATGCTATTATAAAATTTCAGTTTATGCAATATGAGTAAGTTCTAGAGAACTGCTATACAACATTGTGCTTATAATTACTGTATTATACTATACTGTATTGTGCACTTACAATTTGTTGAAAAAGTAGATCTCATGTTAAGTGAAACTACCACCCCGATTAAATAATAAAAACAAGGACCAGGAACACAGAGGACATGGAATATAGAGAGACATAGGAACATGCCATAGAGATGCAGTTGATATTTCTAGAGGCTTACATTACAACGCTTAGTTTTGGAAAAGAATTAGGAAGTTCTCTTCATATTGATGTAACAAAGAAAAAGAGGCCTTAACTCCCCCAGTTGCTGTGGAGTAGGTTTCTTGGGGTACCACTGGAATAAGAATTTCTGGAGGCACCTATGGGAGGATGAGATACAGTGAAGCTTTATTTCAATGAAATTTCATCCTGGGTCTTCAAAGTCCCATTTCATTTAGTCTAGTCATAGAAGTATAGCTGGGGCTTCAACAGAGTCAATTGGCCAGAGTTTCCACAGCATCAGGCTAGCTTAGTTTGTGTTTCCTGCTGCCATTCATCATTCCATTATGTGGGAAGCCCATAAGGTCCATGGCAAATGCAAGGAAGCAGGAATGAGGGTGCCCCATGAGCTAAGAGCAACAAAGAGTGAACTCCTTTGTTTATTAGGGGTGTCGAACTCAATCAGAGAAGGGGCCAAAATCTAAAATCCAGCCTAAATCGCGGGCCGAATGGTTTACTGAACAGTCATAAACTGACAATGTCATAAACTGACAGCGGAGTGCAGTGATGACAGCGCGGTGCGGGCCACATTGCAAGGCCTGGCGGGCTGGATTTGGCCCGCTGGCCTTGTGTTTGACACATGTGGTTTAGATTATGTATTTCCGAATTTTCTGGTCCTTGCAGTGGACATGCCCACTCTGGCCAATGATCTCTGTTTGCCAGGTTCTTGCCCCAGCCTTACAAAGGGTTCAGCAATCTGGAGAAAGGAGCTGATGGGTATATTAAGGAGTCCAAAGATGAAAAATAATTTTGAAAGGCATTGGGGGTTAGAGGAGCTTCCAGCTACAGGAGCTAAAAGACTACTCCTTATCTAAGGACCCCATGCTATTTATTAACACAATTTGTCCAAAGGCATGGTGGAGACATACACTTCAAAGGGTATAGTTTCAAAGGGTAAGTTTACAGAAGCATTGTCAGTTTGGGGAATAGCCTACAGCTGTTCAGGTGTTTGGCCAACAGGAGGCAATAAAATGCCCTGAACTGTCTGGCAGCAGAAAATTCTATTCAGGTTTGGGGGAAGTGCCATTAGCTGTTCCAACAGGTAAACTACATATGTGACTCAGCCCTTGTTGAGTCTCCCAAGTCCCATCAACCTTTTGATGGAACCCTTGTAATTATTACATGCTGAAATTGGTTCCTGGCACTGTTCCAAGGTGCGATTGACAAGAAAGTGCCTTCCCTATGTTACCAAAAATTTATTGGGCATGCTTTTGTTTTTCCTTTGTCTAGTCCCCTTCCCCCAGCTCTCTTTCGAAGACTAGGCCAGTGGGTCCCCTGGTAGTGCAAAGATACAGCTTCCTGGTGAAGCTGCCCAAATGACAGGCCTATAACGTTTAACTTCCCCCTTTGCTCCTTTCCTATTACTAATAAGTAGCTAATTGCAACAGTACACTTATATGGAAAGGTCTCCATGATATTTTCTGGTGTAAAAAGCAAGGTGCAGAAGACACCATAAATTAATAAAAGTGGTTAGGGTTGAGAGGTGAGTGGACAAATGGTGTTATAGTTTGAGGTGAGACTTTATGTATCCTTTTGACTTTAGAGCCCTGTGAACATGTTTCCTACCAAAAGAAGAAAAAAACTGTTTTTGAGGGTTGCATAGAAATAAAATATTATAGCAGATGCATGTCCTCCATTGTTTTTTTGTTTTGTTTTGTTTTTTGTTTTTTTTAAGTTAAAAGGTAAGTGGAAGATGTGATCCATTTACTCACTCCCTTTTCCAGGGAAAAACCTTGGGAGAAAATAAGTGAAGAGAGAAGTGCCTTAGTCATCTTGAGCTGCCTTAACAAAATGCCACAGCCGCTGCTGAGGGGTCCCGGGTTTGATTCCAGTCAGGGGCATGTAAATTGGTTGCAGTCACATCCCCGGTGGGGGGTGTGCAGGAGGCAGCTGGTTGATGTATCTCTCTCATCGATGTTTCTAGCTCTTTATCACTATCCCTTCCTCTCTGTAAAAAAAGCAAAACAAAACAAAACAAAAAACAAACAAACAACAAAAAAACTAATAAAATATATTAAAAACAAGAAAAGAAAAAAGCTTGGGTAAAGTGTTTCAAAAAAAGCCTGGGATAACAGGCATAAGCTCATTTTCCTAAAATCATGTTAGAGCCGTGGTCTGCAAATTGCGGCTCTCAAGCCACATGTGGCTCTTTGGCCCCTTGAGTGCGGTTCTTCCACAAAATACCACGGCCTGGATGAGTCTATTTTGAAGAAGTGGCATTAGAAGAAGTTTAACTTTTAAAAAAATTGGCTCTCAAAAGAAATTTCAATCTTTGTACTGTTGATGTTTGGCTCTGCTGACTAATGAGTTTGCCAACCACTGTGTTAGAGGATGAGGACCAAAGGAGGGCAGATGGAGCTAATTCACAATTAAGATGTGGCAATGAAAATAGATGTGGAAAAAGTGTGGAGGTTGCAAAGGTAATAAAGGCAGGGTTTAGGAATTGATCTGATATGAGTGGTGTGGAGAGGGACAAATATAGGACCAAATAATGGTACCCTTTTCCAAGATTGGAAACAAAGGATAGATTTAAAAAAATATATTTTTAATTGTGTGTTTGATGTTGCTAGAAGATAATTACAGGTGATGATTTAAGCATTGTCATAGTGACAAATTCAAGTGAATACACAAAAAAAGATTAAAAATTAAATAATTTAAGAAAACAATATAAGATGTGTCTTAAGCAGTATGCAATTAAGCATAAATGTTTGATTTAAAAAAAAATAGGTAAATTAACATAGAGATGTGAGATTTCCCAAACTGGAAGATCAAAATAGGGTTTCTAAAGGTTGGAGCTGGTTTTTCAAAAAGAGAGGGTTTGAGTATATGAAATTGAATATAGAGAGAGAGAAAATGAGTAAAGACAAAATGAACAAAATCATGGTGAGACCGTGAAAAGAATATTCATGGTGAGTATAGTTGGACATGATTTCAAAACTCCACTTAAATGAAATTGTAAAGAGTTTTGAATTCTGAAATAAATATGGAGATATTTATCTTAGTATATTGGAGATACATTAGTTACTGTTTCTGGATCACATATTAATTAGGAAGAGAGGTTCAGTTGTGAATAATGCCATTGCTTAATTTTATAGTATCTATTTCTCCAGTAGAAAAGAAGTCTAGGGATAAGTAGGCAGGCCTTGTGTGGTGGCTCCACTGTGTCATAGTCACATGCCCTGTGGTTGTCCTCCTGCTTGGAGCTTCTGTTCTCAAGGTCATTTTGTGTGATAAGAAGTCAGCTGAAACCCCAGTCATCAAATAGAGTAGGATGGAGGGAAATGAAAAGGCAACTTCAGGAATGTTCCACACAATACTTCCGCTGACACATTTTCCTCAGACCCTAGTCCTTTAGTCACCAGAACTATAAGGCAGACTAGGAGAGATGTTCTCTCTTAGCCATGTGGCAACACGCTTCTGCTGATAATCGGAGACCACTTACTGAAAGCTAAAGAGAAAAATAAATGCTCCAGTTGGACTCTATCCATTCACAACCACTGGTTATTTTTTACCTAAGTTCATTTTCTCAGAATAATTAAATAATTATGTTGTTAAATTTCTATAGACTTCTTTTTTACTCCGTGTGTGTGTGGTTTTTTTTTTTTTTTTTTTTTTTTTTGTGTCTCAAATTATGAGCCTCTTTTTATGCTCACTAAATTTTATCTTGCCTAACTAGTATAAAACATTAATGTAGTGGACTATTTTGTGTTTTGAATAAACACAAGTGCAGAAAAATAGATTTTGTAGTGTTTACATTAATAAAGCATTATTATATGAAAAATATAATCTGAAGTCTAGCATAATGAAATGTTCATGTTATGAGGGCACAGAGAGGTGAACTATTAAAAGTGCAGAAAAGTAAGTGTCTGTCACCTTGAAAAAGTATAGCTTCTAAAATACTCTAACCAATTTATTTATTTTTTTCCTATTTCTGCATCCACAGAATTGAGTCTCCTAATAGAATATACTTCTGGGGGGGGGGAAAAGTTGCTAAAGTTTTATTTTCAAGCCAGTAGCATAGCAGAAAGCATCAACGAAGAATTTCACTCTTCATTTGAATATTGTATAACATGTCTCAACTCTCTGCCAATTGATGTTGGGTTTTCCAAAGCTTTGCAAACATCAAGAAGACAAAGCACAGCTTCTATTCCAAGAAGTGTTCTGACAGCAAGATGAATGTGAGTCTTGTTGAAAGGGTGCCTGTTCGCAAGTGGTTTCAGTGGGCAGATAAAGCAACAGACGGATAGACTCAGTTTCCCACTGTGTTGACAAATTTCAAGAAAGCAATGACCCACTTGCCCGACACAGTGAATTTAGGGGATGGGAGCGGAGAGAAAAAAAGAGCAGATGGTAAAATTGTAACAAATGCTTTTTATTTATTTTTCTGGGATACAAATTCTTTTTTGAAGCTCTCTCAGTGAATGCTCAATAGGTTTCCATTGTACAAACAATAGACATAGAGGGGGTAGGTAGCATTACCGTAGTTTTAGCCTCATCTCCAAGTTAATCCATAATATTTTCCTTTTTTTTTTCCCCCTCACTAAACTTTAAATTCCTGAATTACAATCTTAAATGGTAGGTGGTCACCTTCCTGAAGAGATTATGGTTTTCTCTCCATCAAAATAATAATAAGACAACTTGGTGGCCTCACCTATTGTATTCAAATAATTTCCATCAAGAATTGGTTACAAGATATGAGAGGGAGGATAATGGTTGCCTATGTGAAATACACAGTGATCTAAATTATCTAGAAATGAATTACCCATACTTCTTAAACAAGATATTATGTACTCAGAGAAGAGGACAATCAAATGTACAGCAGAAATTCAACAGATAAAGTTGTTTTGCTTGGTCTAGAATATTCAGCACAGTCTCATGTATTTTTATTATTATACATTTGTATATATATCAGACCATAGTTTCACAGGTTTTTAGTTATATAAATTATTAGTTTGTGACATACTCTCATCATTGTTCTATGGCCTACTTTATAAAACTTTAATTTTTTAAAAAATTTCCTAATAATATAATAAGCTATCATAAATTCATTACCTATAGCAAAAGTTGGGGGTCTCTAAAGTAATTTAAATCTAACCTTGAGTCCTCCCATCCTGTAATTAACTAATCCTCCTTCCTTCCTCAAACATTTTATGTTCATTATTAATTCCCTATATCTATTATCTATTCTAAAAATAATTTAATCTATTTGTTTAATTTTATGGAAAAGTATTATGCTTTGTTTAATTTGGGGGGCGTATATTTTCCATATATTATTATTTTGTATGTAAATTGCAGTCTAGCTGTAGTTTTTTGTTTTGTTTTGTTTTGTTTTTTTTACTGCACTTTTGTATGACTATATCACAATTTATCTACTTTCTCATGATGGGCATTTAGGTGATTTCTATACTTTTGCATAATTTTGCTAATCCTTCTATGAACCTTCTTGTATATGTCTCTGAGGTACTTGCATGAGTAGAATTGTTGAATCTTAGAGAATGTGCTTGCTAGACAATGGAATGAAATATGAAATTATTTTCCAAAATGCTTGGAGAAATTTACATTTTCAGCAGCAATGTATAAAATACCATGTAGATATACAACATCTCCAATATAAGATTTTATGAGACTTATTTTTGTCAATCAGAATGATATATAATGATACCTTGGGATGATATTTATTTGCATTACAGATATCAGTTATGACCCTTATCATCTTTATATATTTGTTAATATTAATATTCCATTGTCTGTGAAATGCCTATGTATGCATGGTTCATGCTCATTTTTTAGTGGTAATTTGTACTTTTCTTATTGAGTCATAAAGGTTCTCTATATATCTTAGATCTTATTTTTGCACTAAAACAAAATCTTCTAATTTGTAATTGGTGTCTTCTTTCTATTTAATCTTTGGTTACCCTAAATGTTCTTGAAAAAATGATGAAGCATTATTAGAAAGGAACTAAACCAAATAAATTCATCTTACATTTTATGAATGGGACACTCCTATTTTACCAGTCTTAAAAATGCAATATTAAATAATGTGGCATTGTGTACTTTATTTACCTGAGAAATGATCAATGATTGAAGGGAGATTAGTGCTATAATAAATGGAAATCAATCATTGCCAGTTGCCAACTCAACAGGAAACATGCATAAGTGGTAATCATTTCCATGATTGCACCCATGGTTTAAGAATGTCCCCACTGCTCACTAACACAGACAATGACTGTTTTAACCCAAATAAAACATCTTTGGAGAAGATATGTGTTTATTGCTTCTAAGACATAAGGGAGCATTGCTTCCACTACTGCTCATTATGAAGCAACCACGTACTAGTAAAGCAATATTTGAAAACAGCATTGACTATTCTGAGTCATTTATTTTAGCCATAGTAAAAGACGCCTTGGAGTTCAGATTTATATATAGAAATGTTACAAATATTATTTAAAATATTTCTTCGAGCCATTAAATCTTTAGGTCTTTTGGGAGCTAATTTGAAAAATGTATAAAATACACATTCTAGCGTACTAAAATTCTGCCCTCAAAGCTTTCAGCTCCCACATTTCCAGGAAATGCCATTGCTTTAGGCACAGCTCCATTCCCTCCCATGCTTAAGATCTCTTTCCCCATCTTCAAACCTTTTGTTACTTTCAGACTTACCTTGATAATCAGAAATCCTGGCTTCTTAACGCAGAAATTATTAAGGTTTGTATTAATTTTCTCTATTCAATATTTTTAAAAGTTTGGAAGTAATTTATAATAGATATAAACAACAATAGATTTTTTTTTAATTAAGTGGGAAAGAGCATTAGTCAGATAGTTTCTATGCTCTTAAATGAAAATTCAAGTTTAGCAAACACTGATTTTTCTGGTTTTAACACTTGTGGTTCATTTATCTTGAGGATTACTTCTTAATTTGTTAAAAAAAAATTTAAATTTTCTTCTCCCTTTATTTGAACTATAACTTATAATATTTATTCTCCACTTAAAAAATTATTTAGTAGTCCAGCTGGCATGGATCAGTGGTTGAATGTCAACCAATGAACCAGAAGGTCATGGTTTGATTCCCAGTCAGGTCACATGCCCGGATTTTGAGTTAGATCCACAGCTGTTGGGGGGGGGGGGGGGGTGTGCAGGAAGCAATGAATCAATGAATCTCTCTCATCTTTGATGTTTCTATCTCTCTCTTTCTCTTCCTTCTCTGAAATAAAAATATATTTTAGAAAATAAAAAAAAAAATTATTCAGTGCGAAAGTCACTGCTTGCTTTGTTTAAAAATAATATTTCCCGCCGAAACCAATTTGGCTCAGTGGATAGAGTGCCAGTTTGTGGACTGACCGACATGTACATTGGTTGCAGGCACATCTCCAAGTAGAAGGTGTGCAGGAGACAGCTGATCAATGTTTCTCTCTCATCGATGTTTCTAACTCTCTATCCCTCTCCTTTCCTCTCTGTGAAAAATCAGTAAATATATTTTAAAAAATAATATTTTTCTATAGGAAAGCAATACAGCAGTCTTTGTTACACTATTCCTGTCTTCCTGATAGACCTAATCATTTTTACCAATGCCATTCTTTGTCTTAAGCATGCTTATATTTATTGTTATTCTTACAATTTCTTGTTTTAATATCTTATATAAATGTTTGACTACTAGATAAGATTGTCTTTTGAACTATGAGAGAGCAGAGATAATAATATATTTTTTTCTCCAGTTCCCACAAAAATTCTTAGTACTTAGTAGGTGCTTAATATTTAAATAACACCTTGACTTACAGCTGCACAGTATTCAATGGTGTAATTTTTTTCTTATCCACTCATTTATTGATGGGCACTCGGGCTGTTTCCAAATCTTAGCTATTATGAATTGTGCTGTTACAAACATAAGGATGCATAAATTCTTTCTGATTGGTGTTTCTAGTTTCTTAGGATATATTCCTAGGAGTGGGATTACTGGGTCAAATGGGAATTCCATTTTCAGTTTTTGAGGAAAAGCCATACTGTTCTCCACAGTGGCTGTACCAGTCTGCATTCCCACCAGCAGTGCACCAGGGTTCCCTTTACTCCACATCCTGGCCAGCATTGTCATTTGTTGATTTGTTGATGATAGCCACTCTGACAGGTGTGAGGTGATACCTCATTGTCATTTTAATTTGCATATCTCTGATGATCAACGACTTTGATCATTTTTTCATGTCTATTGGCCATCTGCATGTCCACTTTGGAGAAGTGCCTATTTTAGTCTTTTGCCCATTTTTTAATTGGATCGTTTGTCTTCCTTTTGTTAAGTATGAGTTCCTTATATATTTTGGATATTAACCCTTTATTGGATGTATCATTGCCAAATATGTTCTCCCATACAGCGGGCTCTCTTTTCATTTTTTTTTTTTTGATGGTTTCTTTTGATGTGCAGTTTTTTTATTTTGGTGTATTCTCATGTGTTTACTTTTCTCCTCAGTTTCCTTTGCTCAAAGAGAAGTATCTTCAAACATATTGCTATAAGAGATGCCTGAGATTTTACTACCTGTGGTTTCTTCTAGGATTTTTATGGTTTCATGTCTTACATTTAAGTTTTTTGTCCATTTTGAGTTTATTTTTGTGTATGGTGTAAGTTGGTGATCACAGAACACCCTTTTAAAACGCTAGTCATAAAAGTTCACTGTAAGATGAAATTATAGTTACAGACAAGTAGTGACTTCATTCTATTCCTTATTTCAAAGGGGAAATCAGGTAGCCAGTTGTAGGTTTATTGGCTAAGGATTAAAAAAAAAAAAAAAAAAAAGACTGAACGTTCTCCACAGGTAGAATGTAGGAGAGTCCATATGCAGCTGAGAAGTTGAAAAGTTTGGTGAAATGACCTATGAAGTCAATGCCAAGCCTTCCATTTGTAAAGATGGCCCCAGAGAGCCCTTTCTCCTAGATTTAAAAAAGTCCACTTAGCAGGTGCTTAGTAAATATTTATGGAAGGCCTCAAAACCCATGAACTCAACTTCCAAAATGCACCTTGAAAAGGCTAATTATTTTGATTATGACCCTGGACTATGTTTTCTTTTTATTATTTCTTTTTAGGTTCTAGCTGTTTCTTCCTACATCCTCTCAAGTTTCCACTCTTGCCTCTTTTCCCTTCATTGCTCCCTAACCCACTCCATGCTTTTTACATAGAATAACCATAACAACTTTGGAAAACTCTAAACCAATTTATGCCATATCTATTCAGTTTACCCTATCCCCTAGCTATCCCGGACTTCATTCTTTTCCAGATCTTATTATGTTCTTATTTCTCTGCCTAGAGTAGTTTTCCTCAGGATGATCTCATGGCTATTCTGTTCACTGAGACCCATGCTCAAGTGTCATCTCTACAGAGAGCCTTTCTGACCCAGTCTTCACACAGTGAACTCGTCTCCTTGTACCTGCTTACACTCCCCACTTCCAAACCCAGGCCATTTTCTATGGCTGTCCTGCTTTATTTATTTTATATGCCTTTGGCATATTTTGGGTCTAACTCCTCCAATGGAATCTCAGCTCAGAAGGGCAGGACCTTTATCTTGTCATTAATTTAATTTTTCTTAGAGCACAACAGATTGTTAAATGTTGTTGTTCCTTTTTTAACAAATGCACATCTAAGAGAATAGTGTGTTTTTTAAAATTGTGTTATAAGGACAATTTTTTTAAATATGGTAAGTATAAAATTATTGTATACTGACAGTATGTAACAGCTAAATTAATAATGCTGTTATAAAGCTTAAAGCACCAAAATATTGGTTCTTCAAAATAGTTTAAAATAGCCTGTATAGCATGATCATTTCTGGAAAAATTAGTTTGGAATATGAAAGAGGCAGCAATTTACAACACACTTTGCAACAAGTTACTAAGGTAGCTAGAGTATACCTAAAGCATTTCATCACTTTAATAATTGTATAGATTTTCAGTAAGCAGCACACGAGGCATGATAAGTAAGATGTATCGTTGTGTGAATTACTTTAGTCTAGAAAGCAAGCTTCCTCACACACATTTACAGGAGGTGCTTTTCAAGGACATTACCTCTTAAGGATGAAAGACTAAACATGCCTAAATATTAATAAATATGTCATTCATAGTACAAAGTTATTTTTCACACTTTGCCTTCACAATTTCATAAATTGAACAGTGTATAAGTTAATAATTTAATCTAAAATTTTGCTGAATACACCATGTCAAGTCTAAAAGCCTTCAAAATGACATTGTAGGGGATTGTTCAGTTGTTCTTACTTAACGAAAGAAGAGCTTTGAATGCATTATTACCTAATATATTATAGTAGCAACTGTTATTAACCATATGAGGAAACCAAGGCAAGGAGAAGTTACATTAGTACTTTTCTTTAAAAAAAAGTACCCTCCTCACCCCGCCTAGTGACCTCAAAATGGAGTAACAAAGTTTCAGGCATCTTACTGACAGGTCTGTGCTCTTAATCACTATGTTATTCTATCTCTTCATTAAATATTATCAGAATACACACTACATTTTCCTTAGATTGTTATCAACTAGAGATACCAGAATTTTTCTGGAAATATATATCTAATGTAATACAAATATAGAAATAAGTCTGCACATGGATAAAGAAGAATGAGAGAATCAGAGAAACGACTGGCATTGCAGCAGGCCTGTATGACATTAGCCTCAATGGCAGATATGGATTTCCATGGCCTGGGATCAGGCTCAACTTGCCTTTTGCCTGTTGACCTGACAGACAGCTGTTGGCTGGTCCAGCTCTCACGCTCCATGCATCATGCTTCCAGGGTTCAGCCAGATGGAAACACAGAATGCACACATCTCTCACAAGTCTCACTCCAGCAAATGCCAATGAAGAGAAAAGAGTGCTGGGTTGTGGTCTGACCAAGAAACCCTAGGTCACAGTGTGCGCTGTTTAGTTCATAAGGAGAATCGGAACAATCTTCTGGGACCTTCAAGCTATGAACCAAGATAATCCTCCTTCCCTTACAATTCCCTTTCAGAAACTTGATTAAAATAATAGCAGCAGTGGCAACGTTTATCTTATAAATGGTAACTAAATGAAGGACTTGAATAGGAGTGATATTTTGGATTTAGGCATCTATATATTAGGGACCAAAGTTCCAAAAGTGATTATTGGTTAGTCTCCTACTTGTCATTTGGATTGATATTCAATTTCCTAATAATTTATTGCTTATCTAAAAATCTAAAAGAAAAGTAAGTACAGCTCCCTATTCTTAGCAAAGGGTTCTGGAGCCCACTTCTAGCAAGCATTTTTGTGTTAATGTTTATTTAATATGTAATATTTTAAATAATCATATAAACAATAATCCTTTGTCTAGATAGAGGGGAATAAATGGCCATGAAAAAATAATAATAAAGAAAAAAGTAAATTTTAGATGAATTTTGATATTACATAATAATAATACCAGTTCTTCCCTGAATGTCCCAGGTTCCTTTCAAACCACCATCCCAGTGCTGGAGCCCAGAGGGATCGAGTCAGAGTAAGTCCATGTGCAGGCCCTATAAGAGGAACTACCTGGGACTCTCATATCCTCTATGTTACTCAGTCACAATTCTTGCTGGTTTTTACAGCCCAAAGTTACAGGGACTTCTCCTCCATGCTCTGGAACTCTGGGCTAGAGGTCTGGTGAGGTACTGTGACCCTTTGCTCCTCACAGGAGGCTTCCATAGCCACAATTTCCCTCCCAATGGAAAAAGTTCCACATATGGGTAGCATACCAGCACATTCCGTGTCTCCATCCCTCCTACCAGTCTCAATGTGCTTTCTTCTTTACTTTTCTGGTATTCAGCCATATTTCAGATAGTTCTGAATGATGGTTGTTCCGAATTTTAGTTGTAATTTTGATATGGTTATGGGAGGTGGTGAGTACTGGCATTTACCTATGTTTTCATCGTGGTTCTCCTTAAAAACCATGTGATTTATTTATCATCTTTATTTGGTTTTATAATTTCCAAGGAAACAAATAGTGCAATTATAGGAAATAATGTGTCAATGTCATTTGTTTTTATCTAATATAACTTGTTTTAAGAATTTAAAAAATACATACTTTTATTTATAAAATATTAGTCTTTTCAGAAGAATGATACATTTGTTATTCTAAAAATATTCAAACATTTCCTGAATAACAAAGTTATCAGCTGCATTATAAAGTCATCATATTCACAATTAGTTATTTTTGGCATTACATATGGCTTAAAAATTAACATTCTAAGTAGTAGTTTAGAGTTTTGTACAATTTTTTAAAAGGAAGTAAGGTCTTCAAACAAGCTCATTGTGTTCCATTTTATTAACTATGAGTCTAAAAGATAAATACTATTAAATAGTACTTATAGGTACTATGTCACATTTAATATGTTACTGAAGTTTTCAGTAGGTGAATTGCATCCACTTACCATCTTGGTTGGGCTTATGGAAGAATAATATGCCCAGATTGTAGCAGGGCAAGGTCTGGCTTGAGTCTGTCGGACTCCTTTCTTTGATATAAAAAATAATTTACTAATCTTTATGGAATAAAAAAAAAACATGTGTTTTCAAATTTGTAGTGAGAATTTGCTTATTATACTTGCAAGTTCTAGGAGGAATAAAATGTTCAAAAGGTCGTTCATGCACTTATGAAGTTTCCTAAATCCAATTATGGATACTTCCATGCGGGAATAGAGGGAGTAAAGAGTCTTGACTCATGAACTTAGGTAGCAACACATAAAAAATACATACAAAATGAAATGAAGCAAAAGTAAAGTAGTTCAAGGTAAGGAGGTTGTTTTCACTGCACAGACCAGACAGGACTGCCATGAGATAATAACATCTCCCTACCACCTGCACAGCCCAGAGATGTGATTCCTTAGCCTGTTTTGTAAAAGGGGAAATTTATGTTCATCTGAACTTGTGCCTGTGAACAATCATGATGAAAATCAAATGTATTTTCACTGAGCCAGCAAACTGAAACATCCAAATAGTTCCCAAACCAAGTAGAACTAAGTTGACGTTTCAAATGACTCCCTCGTACTTCTCATAATTTATTCCTGTTTCTTGACATATAAAGTCCATACAGCAGCACATCACAATCTGTCAAAAGGACTTGCAGAAATTAGGTTTAGAATGTGTCCTCTGCACACCAGTCTCAGAAAGACAGAACAAAGTGAAGCAGCCTGTCTTGGACTTGCATTTCACACTTAATGAGTTAGAGACAGGGATGACCTAAAAGTCACACACTGTGTCCATGCACATTGTTGGGAGACTTTGAGGTTTTTACAAATTTTGCAAAAATGTGAAAAAGGCTTAGCTGTCAATATAATATGATATCAGATATTTACTTTTATTTTATGAACTACTTTCATGACACCTTAATTCTCATCCCCTAGACCCTAAATTATGGAAGCTTTTAATCTGTGTGAGGGCACATTCAACCATTATCTATTATAATAAAAGTATAATATGCTAATTAGGCTGGATGTCTTTCCAGACAAAGTTAGAGCTGTGAGGAAAGCCTGAGTCTGGGTATCTGCTGGTGGCTGAGGGAAACCCTGGTCCCAGGAGCCAGAGGGAAGCTTGTGCCAGTACCTGGGGGAAGGGAGGCCTACTCTTGCATGAATTTCATGCATCAGGCCTCTAGTAGGATATAATAATCATTGAATATAAAGAGAGAATATGATCACAAATTAAATTCAAACAAGGGCAGGAACCCTGCTGGTGGTGGAGACATAAGACTGCTACATGTGAAAACCAGTGAAATTGTCCTCATGGGCATTGCAGGTTGTTCAGGAGGGGGCTAGTCTATTTGTTACCTGATTAGAGCTTTCAAATGTCACAGGATGCCTGAGTCTCCCCATAATGCTAAAGCTTACAGAGACTGGAGACCAAATTATAAGTAATTAACTTTGGAACTATACCATTACATTAGCCCCGAGGCCCATTTTGTCTGGTAGCAAGCATATCCTAGTGATTTTAGTGGATTTCTTAGAATGAGATGATAGACGGCTTTATTTCCTCTGGTGGAAGTGGTTTGCAGCTTTCAAAGCTCAGCCACCAAATTTGTGTGAATTAATTTGGAACTTAGGTGAAGATAAGGTGTTGGTACCCAAAAGATGGCCCTGAGGAGAATTTAGAGTAAGTTGCAAAAAGCAAAACAAAACAAAACAAAACAAACACATTAGTGCAATGAGGATTATATCTTTTTTTTCCTTCTTCAGGATTTCAATAATTCCTCCATACTCCATGTGGGCCTGGGGATACATTTCTACTGCTTTGTGCCTCTACTTAATGTAATTTCTAAGAGCCATTCCTAAGGGAGGAGTGGGAGATCTTAGCCACTGCATCCTTGGAGTGAATACTGAGCCTTGAAGTAATCATATAAGAAGGAAAAAACATAGTGAACTGCCTTTTGGGGTATGAAAACTCATATTTCACTCAACAACTATGGTACTAACAACTAAAGGATAGTAAAAAATCATTAATGGTATTCTAGGATATTCTATATAATAAAAGCCTAATATGCTAAGTGTCTGGGCATCTGTTCAACCAATCAAAGCGTAACATGCCAATAATATACTAAGACCGCTCAACCACATGCTAAGGTGTACACTGACCACCCAGCTTGCTGCTGGGTTCTGGCTGATCAGGACTGAGTGAGACAGGCCGGACACTCCCTGGAGCCCTCATGTGGTTCCTCCCCATGAGAGGGATTGTGAGAGGGCACAGACCTAGGGTCTCCACCTGTGCACAACTGGGGTCCCTAGGCCTGTGCCCTTTCACAATCTGAGACACCTTGAGGTGACGTCAGAGCCAGTTTTGACCTGATCCCACAGGCCAGGCAGAAGGACCCCATTCTAGCCCACAATAAATTTTACTTTCTCATTAATGTGTAGTATTGCCTTATGCTGAACAGAGAAAAAGATATGAAGCCAATGTCTGGTACAAATAAAGCCTTTGTCATGGTTCCCAGCCTGAATGTCCAGAAAAGAGAGAAGCAGAAGGTTGGTCCTTAAGGAATACATTTACATGAGCAATAAAGATCTCCTGTGAACACTCAGCCTGAGGTTGAAAGGAGAGGAGAAATAATCATAACCCAGGAAGAAGGCTCAGCTGTGACAGGGAAGAAGGATTTTGAGAACAGTGGGGTGACTTTTCTGCATTAGTGCGCTAACTGGTCTCCAGGTTTGAGGAAAAGGGAGGCCAGCATCCATTTTGGTAAGAACAGTTTCGATAAGCTCTGAGAAACGTGGAGTCACCTGAAACAGTGCTTTTCGATCCTTCTAACAGGGTTAACACAAATGGAAGAGAGGCTTTGGCTCCTATCTCCCCTTCCCATACTTTTCTTTAAGCTTCCCGTCCCTTAGCAACCGTGGATGCTTCAGTGCACTCCCTCCTGTGCCCACTGAGAGAGAGGCACAGGAGCAGTTATGGAAGGAGAGCTATTCAACCAGGGAAACCTTGGTTATCAATGTTACTGGGACTTCCTGTGCACAAAGAGCCCTCAATAAATTTAGGTGGGCCCTAACAGGTTTGGCTCAGTGCATAGAGCACATGTGTCAAACACAAGGCCCGCGGGCCAAATCCAGCCCGCCAGGCCTTGCAATGTGGCCCGCACCGCGCTGTCATCACTGCACTCCGCTGTCAGTTTATGACATTGTCAGTTTATGACTGTTCAGTAAACCATTCGGCCCGCGATTTAGGCTGGATTTTAGATTTTGGCCCCTTCTCTGATTGAGTTCGACACCCCTAGCATAGAGCATCAGCCTGCAGACTCAAGGGTCCCAGGTTCCATTTCAGTCAAGGGTATGTACCTTGGTTATAGGTATATACCCAGTGGGGAGTGTGCAGAAGGCAGCTGATCGATGTTTCTCTCTCACCAATGTTTCTAACTCTTTATCCCTCTCCCTTCCTCTCTGTAAAAAAAAAAAACCAACAATAAAATATATTTAAAAAAATAAAATAAATTTAGGTGGGAATTTTTTTTTTAACCAGGTCCCTATCCTGCCATTCGTCATGTATACCATACATACATACATATATATGCAAAAGAACTTTTGTTTTTTTCAGTCCTATCATTCTCATTTAGCCTAGACCAGTAGTCAGCAAACTCATTAGTCAACAGAGCGGCAAACTGTAGCTTGAGAGCCGCATGTGGCTCACAAGCCACGCTTTGCTGACCACTGGCCTAGACTATTGTTTCAGGCCAGGTTCCTTAGAAACAGAGCCTGAGATGGGGACTTTTATGCTAATAAATCGTTGAGAGCATGCTTTTAGTGAGAAGTCTGAGAGAGTGAGACAGGTCAGGGCAAGGTAGGAGGTAGGTAAGGATGTCAGTCCAGCTCAGTGGTTTTCAAAATATGGCCCCCAGGCCAACAACATCAGCATTAAGTGGGAACCTGTTAAAATGCAAATCCTTAGCCCCAGGTGGACTGAATGAGAAACTCTGGGGCTGGGCTCCAGGAGTCAGTGTTGGAAGCAGCTCTGCGGGTGATTGTGAGACTCCAGAACTTGAGCATCACAGGCCCAGCTGAAGTCTTACCTCGGCGTGACCGTAACCACAGAGAGAACTCTGGAACATGAATGGCACTGCAGCCTTGCTCCTTTCAGAGGCCACCGAGGCAGGGCTGGGCTCTCTAGGAGATAGGTGTTGGCTTCAGAGAGAGAGCCGTACCTTCCAGTCCTTTCTTGGGGAGGTAGCTCTTATGGACCATTCTTGAGGGAAGGAGGCAGCTGTAGACTTTTGGCAGCTGCCATTCATAATATCTGGTGGTGGACGCAGAGAGCATCTCACTGAGGCACTGACAGCGCCTTGTATAACTGTTACGTTCTGCCAAGTGGGGTTTGGTGTAGACGGAAGAGGTTTTGTCACACTGAGATCCACAGTCCTAGGAGGACACCCAGACCCCAGCGACTCTACTGTCCTTCACGTCCTCAGTGCATCCTCTTTTCCTCTAACCAGCATCCAGAGGCCCAAGCCAAAGCGAATATTTCAAACCCAGAGCCCTGTGGACTCACAAAGAAAGAAAATGGCATAAAAACTAACTGGAATAGCACAGACTCCTCACTCCCTTTAACTCCCTATTCGGTTGCTATGTGAGTGCCACCTGAGAAGGAGGGGAAGAAAATCCCCTAGACCAGGGAAGGGGGAATAAATGGGACAATCACAGTTCCCTGCAACCCAGGGAAAGCCTTGTGAGGAATTGTACTGATGGAAGACCTTCCGTGAGGTGGCCGCGTGTCTGAAGAGTGAAGACAGAGGGTGACAGAGGACATGGGTCCTGCACAAGGCCCGAAGGAGGTATGTGAAAGAAGAAAGCCTTGGCTGTGAAAGACACCTCGTGCAGGCATCATGTTCCATCCTGTTGCCGGGCATTCTCCTGCCAGCTTGTTCCTCTGCTGATGCCCACTCTTTTTTTTTTTTTTATAGAAGAAATAATCCATTTTTAAAAATATATTCTATTGATTTTTTTACAGAGAGGAAGGGAGATGGATAGAGTTAGAAACACTGATGAGAAACATTGCTAAACTGCCTCCTGCACACTCCCCAGTGGGTATGTGTCCGCAACCAAGGTACATGCCCTTGACTGGAATTGAACCTGGGACCCTTCCGTCCACAGACCAACGCTCTATCCACTGAGCCAAAGCAGTTAGGGCCTGATGCCTACTCTTGATACCTGTGTTATGACCACTCCAACGGGAGATTAACATGTAGGTCTCAGTCATCTTTGACCTAGCTTGCAGCTGCTATGTTAATACAAGCATCAAGGCCCATGTCCTCATAGAAGCCTCTTTTGAGGAAATCATAGATCTCCTCAGAAACATATATATATATATTTTGGTCCTTGATTATTTTTAACTTTGCACTTCGATGTCTTCTAACCTTGATTTTCTACCAAATTTGTAGGCTTTTTAAAAGTTTTTTTCATGTATACCATGTATATATTACTTTAAGGATCTATCACGGTGTTGGAAAAAAATAGTATATGCTCTAAAAGAAACTCACTACATTGATTTCTTTGATTCTGTCAGGAGTTTTCCATTTCTTTGCTTAAAAAATAACCACACCAAAGTAACATGTAAATATAAATCAACTCCAACCAGCACAAATAGTAAAAAGCAGAGTGCTGCCTGCTATTCTCCAGCCACATATAAAAGCAATGTGAATCCAAAGGCCTTTTATCTCAGATATCATCCTTGTATTTTAACACAATGCGTTTTTCTCTCTGTCTTTGTTGCCCACTGCTGCTGTATTGTGCAATGCTTCAGGAATGCATGGGCCACACATAAATTGTTATGCTAGAAGTTTGCTTTCCACATTGTTTGGTTCAGGTATCCATAACATAGGCACACTAAAAATTATTATCTGAACTGTCCAAAGAATGAGAATGTGCATCTAACATTAACCTGTGCTTAGTAGAAGTGCTGGCCATGGGTCTAAGCATCCAGGGGTCCAATAGACCAGCTGACGCTTTGAGTCTCAGGCCTCATCAGGCAGAGCTGACGAATGGCTTTCCAGGTTCAGGAGGAAGAGGCTGGAGGGGAGTGCTTCTTTCAGACAATTGAAATGCAATGACTGTCACAAATCATCAAAGGCCAGTGGTGTCACTTTGTTAGCCCTGAGATGGAAGAGGCCACGTTTTGGTATGCAGCTCTGAGACACAACTATTTATACAAAAAACACTTCTTTCTATCTCGAAGTCCTTCCATCTCTGAAAGGAAAGAGAAACATTCTTTAAAAATATAAATACACACTCAAGTCTACAGTGTTTTCACACAACTGATTCCTCACTTTATTGCAAAGAGCAAACAAAACTAACTGTTCTGACATAGCATAAACGAGAAATCTTATCTTCAGTGAAAATTGCATCAATTCAAAAGCAGACAAGGGAATCATCCAGCTAGCAAATAAAGTGGGCTGTTCAAGAAAAAAAACAAAGCACATTACAAATTGTACTTTATTGCTATGTCCAGGTTCTTACTTCCTATGTGGATTGGAACCGGCTTAAAGGCAAGAACAATCTCCATAATTTTCAAAAATTCCTACATACTGCCATATGTTAATAATTGCAGCACTAAATTAAGACTTTAGTTGTTTGATTTTTTAAACTGATTTTTTTTGGTCTGAACTCCACGGCTAATTTATTGCCTAATTTGGTAAATGCTTCAATGATGTTCATCATAGTAATTTATTAGATTTTATATCATGCCTAAAATACCTTTCAATGATAAGTCTAATATTTAGCTTGTGCCTAGTCTCCTTGTTATAATTTTATCCTTAAAAGGTTTTACATATTTATTTTAAGGGCCCTTGAAGATCATCAAATTACTTCAAATTCTGTGAAAATGAGTCTTATTAGTTTGTTGAAATATATTAGAAGCCCCCTCTCTCAATCTAATACCCGTTTTCTGTTACTAGTGAAAAATATTATTATTATTATTTATACTAGGGGCCCAGTGCATGAAATTCATGCACTGGGGAGAGATCCCTCAGCCCAGCCTGCCCCCTCTCACATACTGGTTGCCCTCAAAGTATGTCCTACTGATGGCTTAGGCCTGCACCACATTGGGAGTGGGCCTAAGCTGCAATCTGGCCTCCCTTTGTGGGAGGTGACCCTGCTGATCAGGGGAAGGCACCAGCCCCATCACCCTGCTGCTGTAGCCACTGCCAGTCACCACAGCTGCCAAAGTATTTTCATCAACACAGACTCCAGTCCATTCACTATGAAAAAATGATAACTTTTTTTAAGCATTTTCAAGATGTGTCTTTCATAGGATATAACATTTTTTTTTTATCCTCACCTGAGGATATGTTTCTATTGATTTTTCCCCTTTCCCTCTGATCCCAGGCTCAGCCTCCCATCCACCCCCCAGGCTTTTGGCTTAGGAAGCGGGACTCCCCCATCCCGCCCCTCCGATGGCCAGCTGAGAGTGACCTGGGTGCTGAGGAGGTTCCCAGGACCTAGGTATGTATGCAAATTAACTGCCATCTTTGTTGGGTTAACTTGCATACTCACTCTGATTGGCTGTGGGCATAGTGGAAGAGGTAAGGTTAATTTACATGTCTCTATATTATTAAGTAAGATTGGTGGAAGCAGGCTGAATTTCTTCACAAGACTATTTTAGTTTTTATTCCGTTGGCATTTCAGAATGCAAATACTAGGATTTAAAAATCATAGATATCCAGACCAACACAAGCTTTTGTTTTCTAAGCATATGTTAGAAAAGGCAGAGAGGATATTTGAATTTGGATTTGTAACAAAGACAGAAGACTTCAGTGAAAATACGTGGCTTGATGGTTTAGACACTTCACTATCTATGTTATCATTTCTTAAAAGCAGTTGTCTAGAGAAAAGACACAGAGTAGAAGGGAGAAAAGAAAGGAGATCTTGAACCCCTAAATTCTGCTCAGTCCCCTTTGCCAATAGAAGGAGCCTTTTCTCCCGGTCTGAGGAGGAAGTTTCCCTTTTCCTGCAGAATCTTAAATGGTTTCGTAGAGGACTGTTGATCTTCCTTACCATCTTTCATCATTTCTTGAATTGTTACAAGACTCAAGGCATGTAAGAACTCTCTAATGAATCACAGTGCCAATCTTTAGGATATTGAACAAGTGATGCTATTTTCTATAGATAATTATTCTCCTTTTGAGTAACAGCTTCTGGCTTGCTATTGAAGCATTATACAAATTGAGTGCTTTCCATGGGCTATTATGTGATAATGTGACCTGAGCTGCCAGACATGGAGTAGACATTTTCTCGTGTATCAATTAAGGAGCTGGACATGAACATCAGCACTCCACTGTCACACAGATATGGTAAGAGCTCAGGCAAGTCAAATGTCATAAGTAAGTTGAATGAGCAAGAAGGGTAAATGCCAATGACCCCTACCTCAGTTACATGGCTTTGCTGCTCTCAACTTGCTCACAGGAAGCTCCCTATGACTAAGCAAATTAAATGTTACAACAGACTCATGATAGGAATTTACCAATCTTAACATGTTCCTCATGATCCCATAGCTTGAAGACACATTTACAGCACTGGCATACATTCCTTTCACAGCCAGGAATCCTATATAATAAAAGAGAAACATGTAAATTGACTATACCTCCCCTAAGCCCACAAGCCATATCCACCAGCCAACCAGGAGCGAGTATGCAAATTAACCCAACCAAGATGGAGGCAATCATGGAGGCTTGTGTTACCCCTGATGATGGAGAAAGCTAAGTTTCATGGCAGGCCCTGGCCTTCACTCAAGGCTACAAAGTTTCAATTATAGAAGATAAATAAATCCCAGATACCAGGGCTTATACTTGGGACGACAGGAGGCATGGCCAGCCTGCAAACCTCCACAGACCCCTCACCCAGGCTGCCCTATGCACCAAGAAAACCTCCACCCTGATCCGGTCATCCTTCAGGGCAAATCAGCCAGCCCTGAACCTTGTACAAGGCCTCTATCCTATCTAATAAAAGAGTAATATGCAAATTGACTGTCACTCCAACACACAAGATGGCTGCCCCAAGTGGTCAAAGATGGCTGCCCCCAGGTGGACACAAAATGTATGCCACAAGATAGCCTGCAAGGGAAAGTGGTTTGGAGTGACCAGGCCTGCATAGGAAGGAAGTTGGGGGCGATGAGGCTGGCAGGGGAGGGCAGTTAGGGATGACTAGGCAGGCAAAGGGGGCAGTTAGGGACAATGGGGCTGGCAGGGGAGCAGTTAGGCATCAATCAGGCTGGCAGGGGAGTGGTTAGGGGGTGATCAGACTGGCAGGCAGAAGTGGTTAGGGTTGATCAGGAAGGCAGGCATGCTAGCAGTTGGGAGCCAGCAGTTCTGGGTTGTGAGAGAGATGTCTGACTGTCCATTTAGGCCCAATAGGATCAGGCCTACACAGGCAGTCGGACATTCCTTGAGGGGTTCCAGATTGGAGAGGGTGTAGGCTGACCTGAAGGAAACCCCCTCCCCCCCCCAGTGCACAAATATAATATTTATGGCAATGGTTCCATTTGCTATTACTTCAAGTGATTCACTAATTAAATTTTTACTTGCTTTACCTGAACCTTTAACTTGTCATGCTTTCTCCAATAGTCATTTGGTCTCTTCATATCAATGAATAAAAAGCAAAGGAAAGGCTTAGCATTCTGGCTGATTTATCTACACTGTCAAGGGAACATTGAGTTGCTATTTTAAATGTGGGAAAGGAGGAGTGTTTGGAATGCAGGAGATCCTATGTGTTTTGTCTCTATTACTCCCATGTGTTGTGTGGTAAATGTTAATGGAAACCTGAAACAACCCAATATAAGTAAGACTGCCATTGACCTAGACCCCAAAGGCATTTCTATAGACACTTGGCCCTCCTCTGAAAAAATGAAACTTGGGCCCTCCTATCAGGCAGGAAATCATGACCAGCAAAGATGCTTGCTGAAAGCAAAAGGGACATGGTTTGGAGAGTTGCAGAAATAAGGATTATAATTAGCAAAGATGCTTGCTGAAAGCAAAAGGGACATGGTTTGGAGAGTTGCAGAAATAAGGATTATAATTAGTATCCGTTCCCTATTTTGATACAAATATACTATGTGCACTTTACCCAAATCCTTTTTCCCCTCCTATCCCTCCAGTATCAAACATAATACATATTAATAATGGTTAGCTTTATCACAATAGCTATGTAATATAGACTATCAAAAGAGATGTGTGTGACTTAGCTAGAAGAGGGATGAAAAACAACCCTCAAAGGTTTTTAAAATGACATAAGGAATTTAATATCTTATTTTGAAGAGTTCTATTTTCAGTTTTATAATGGATGGGTGCATCCAGCTAGACAGAATCAAAATTTTATTAACGTCTTTACTTGGAAGTTTAAAAATAGATAAAATATATTTGCATGGATGTCTGTTTGACAATGATAGACTCTAGTTTGTTTTTTTGTTTGTTTTTTGTTTTTTGTTTTTTTTTAAACTGTGCCTTTCTGGCTAAGACAAATTTTTCACCAAATCCTTTTATTTTTAAAGTCTCATGTTAGGGTTGGCCAAACAAAAAATTTGCATGAGTTTAAAAGAAGTGGAGCCTCAATCACTGCACACAGAATATTGGTGTAGGATACCAGACACCACTGCACCTTGTGCAAATTGTCACTGAATTACCGACTTACATGTTTGGTGAGGGCTGGCTGCCAATCTCTACTGCTACAAGGTCTCCGTAAGGTCTCTTAATTCTGGGTCAGATACCTGTGCTGCTCCACGGCATGGTCTCCAGCTTTATCTGAAGGCCACCCATACAATTGACATTGGAGGTAATTTCAGTTTGTCCTTGTGGTTTATTATTACTTTCTGCTACCTCATGTCCATGTTTTTGTTTTTGTTTTTCCTGATTGCTATTCTGTATAACCTACAGGCACTTCAAGCCTATCAGAATATGTAGAGGCAAGCACCTTCCATGAATGGTATAAGGTCTAATCCCTAACAGTCCCTTATTTCATATTATTACTTTCTGCTGCCTCATGTTTTTGTTTTTGTTTTTCCTGATTGCTATCCTGTATAACCTACAGGCACTTCAAGTCTATCAGAATATGTAGAGGCAAGCACCTTCCATGAATGGTATAAGGTGTAATACCTAACAGTCCCTTATTTTATATCACTCATGCTTTTTTTTTTTTATAAACTCCTAACTGAAACAGTCTACAATGAAAAATATTAATAAAGAATAAAAATAAACTTTTCAATAGTTATTGCTAATCAATTTCATGTTGTTATAACATGGGAGTTGACCAATTGTTGAACTTTCTCAATTTCTGATATGTAAAAGTACACATTCAAAATCCGATATCAGCTGACAGAGCTGTTGCTACCAGGAATATTTCTAGGCTATAGAAGAGGTATGTGGTCAGGATTTTTGTAGCCCCACTGAGATCAACTGCTGACTTGGTAAGTCAACAAATCCAGGATATAGCTAGCAAGGAGCATATGCTTTAACATCTGCTGTTTTGGGTGTTGTTGTTGTTTATAAAATTAAATTGCTTGTTTAAAAAATCCTGCTTCAGGAAGATACAGTGAGTAGGTGACCATATTGTCCTGATTGACTGCTGTACCCAAATGAATTGTTTCTGTTTTAAGAGCTTAAGAATTGAGTGTGTACTTTGAACAACTTGTGGGCTGATTTATAGAATTATTTCTATAGGAGAAGCAGTGGGGCTCTTCTGGTGAATAAAATAAAAACCTGGGAGGTGGATTATATTTAGACAGGAAAACTTTTATCTAAATCAAAATCTCATGCACAGCAGCACCTTTGCTGCAGTCACAGCTGGTCCTCACAGCTGACTGGCATGCTGGGCCAATCCCTCCCAGTGATGCCAACAGCAATCGAAGCTCAATTACAACAGAGGAGTGCACACAGCCCCAAAAGGGGCACACCTGGAGTGCCCAACTCAGGTGATTTTGGGGAGGCTGCGCCACTGAGTTCTACAAGACACCTACTACACAAGGCTACTCCATCAAGTCTGAGAGATGTAGCAGCTCTACCTACGACATAGAAATAAGTATAGAGAAGCAGCTAACTTTTGGAGATAAGAAAAGACATCTCAAATGAAAGAACAGGAGAAATCTCAAGAAAAATGATGAAATGAAATGAAGGCAAGCAAACTACCAGATACAGAGTTCAAAACACTGTTTATAAAGTTTCTCAAGGAACTAAGTGAGAACTTCAACAGCATGAAAACATATGAAGATACGAAGAAACCATAAAAAGGAACCAGTCAGAAGTGAAGGATACACTAATGGAAATGAAGAATAATTTATAGGGAATTAACAGTAGAGTAGATGAGACTGAGAGTCAAATCATAAATTTGGAATACATAAAGCAAAAAACACTCAATCAGAACAACAAAAAGAAAAAAAGAATAAAAAATATGAAGATAGTGTAAGAAGCCTTTCGGACAACTTCAAGTATAATCATCATGTGGATGCTGGAAGGAGAGAAGAGAGAGCAAGAAATTTAAAACTATTTGAAAATACAATGGCAGAAAACTTTCCTTACCTAGAGAAGGAAATAAATACACAAGTCTAGGAAATGCAGGGTCCCAAACAAGATAAACTCAAAGAGACCCACACCAAGACACATCATAATTAAAATTCTAAAAGTTAAAGACAGAGAATCTTAAAAATAGCAAAGAGTGCCTATTGGACTATCAGCTGGTTTATCAACAGAAATTTTGCAGGCCACAGGAATATTCAATGATGAAAAGGAAGGACCTCCAACCAAGATTACACTATCCAGCAAAGCTATCATTTAGAATTGAAGGACAGATAAAGAGCTTCCCAGACAAGAAAAACGTTAAAGTACTTCATTACCACCAAACCAGTATTACATGAACTGTTAATGGGTCTTCTTTAAGAAGAAGAATAAACAAAAAAGATTTAAAAATATGAACAATAAAATTGCAATAAATGCATAGTAGTATCTATCAACAATGGAACCTAAAGAAAAACCACATACAAACAAGCAGAACAGGTAGAGACTCATAGATACAGAAAACATTTTGAGGGTTGCCAGATGGTAGGGGTGTTGGGGAGCTGGATGTAAAAAGAGAAGTACAAATTGATAGTTACAGAACAGTCGAGGGATTTAAAGTACAGCCTGGGGAACATAATCAGTAATATTCTACTATTTATGGTGTCAGATGGGTATGAGATTTATCAGGATGACCACTAAGTTATATACTGTTTAATCACTGGGGTGTACACTTAAAACTAATATAACATTGTATGCCAACTATAATTGAAAAACTAAAAAAAAATTATTTGAAATAATAAAAAGAGATCCAAGATGGTGGCAGATTAGGTGGAAGCTAACACTCACTGCTTCAGAAGACCAAATTGGAATTGCAACTAAAGTATAGAAAAATCATCCTGAATAACTAACTGAAGACCTGCTATAGAGAAGACTTATAACCAATGACTTCCAGAGGAAACTACATCAAAACTGGTAGGAGGTGCAGAGGCATACGAGGGTGTGCTGGGCACTCAAGGGAAGTGGCTGAAGTTCTGGAGGGGTATCTCAGCTGTGGGTGGAGGGAAGGGGGGGGAGGGAGGGAAGGGGGAGAAAGAGGGAAGAGGAGGGTGTTACCCAGGAAAAGCGTGGGGTCTAAACCCCAAGTTAGGCTCCCCAGTCCAGAATACCAGGACCAGGAAAGGCATCCACATAACATCTGGCTGTGAGAAGCAGGGTTTCTGTCCACCAGGCACGGAAGGCTAGAAATGCTCTCAAAGTGGCAGCACACAAAATTTTGTCTGTAGCCACTCACCGTTGGCTCTGGGGAGGGCAGAGCAAACTAGAGCTGCAGGAGGAGAGTCTTGGGTTAGTGGCTCTGGGGAGAGAGCTAAGAGGTCAGCCACTAGGATCCAGGCTACAGAAGCCATCTTTCTCAGGGAAAACATCTCCGTGGAGTCTCAGCCTGGGGGAAAGCAACAGACACACCCCCACCTTGCCAAACTTACACCCTGTCGAGGTGCACAGCCCAAGGCTCTTTAAATGGCTGAGTCTATAGTCCACCTGGAGGCAGAGGCAGAGGCAGAGGCAGAGGCAGATCTCTGTGTGCTTTGAACCTTTTGCCCATCTGCCCCTGTGTTGAGCTTTAAGCATCAAATATTTTATCCCTATAGTATGGATAGTGAAGAAGCGTAGAGTAATAAAGTTTCCTAAGGCGACACAGTAAGCTGATGGAGAAACTTAACACTGAACACAGATGAGACCAGACATTCTGATTTCTCTTGTGTCATAAAAAATGCCTTAATATGTATTTCAAAATTCAGCTCTAAATATTTGACATTATTGATCCCTTTGCTTTCTTTTGTAAGCCTAAAGAAAAAGAAACATAATGTCACAAGCAATTAAGTACACTATTAGATACCTGTTTCACCATTCTACATTGTAACCTCTATTTACTTAGATTATTTTCAATTATGAGAACTGGGTTAGCTTCAAATGCCTCTCTTTTCATTGGGCTTAGGGAAGGGGTACTTACAGGTGGAGGAGAAGTACATTCAATTGAACAAAATTGTCAGTTTTGTTAGAATTGTAGGGGCAATAATATCTTACACTTATTGCAATAAACTTTTAAAACGTATGAAAAAAACACTACATAAGGAATTTTTTTTAATGACCTAAGCTATGTTAATGTATCAAAAATTGCATTTATGAGAGAGAGAAAATAGTACAGTTTTAGTAGCTTTAAAACGAAATATATTTCCTATATGTTACTTATTTGTATATAGCATATTCAATCTGCATTCATTTTAAGTAGGTTTGTCATCATGGGCATGGTCAAATTATACTTATATCAAATATTTCTGATTCCTGACTCTAGAAAAAAGGTGGGTATAAGGAAACTAGCACAGAGCCTTTTGATTTGTAATGGGTCTTGGAATTATTTTTCAGGGAGAGAGTAGAAAATAATATCTTTAATCCAATGGACAATGGATCATATAGCTCCCAAGACCTGTTGAGAGATCAACTGGCCCAGAGAAACTCATTCTTTCCTACTTTCCTACCTTCCTCTCTCCACCTCTTTGGTAAAATACCCAAATATCATATTTTATCTATATCTATCTATGTATATATCATCTATATCTATATCTATATCTATATCTATATCTATATCTATATCTATCTATATTTCAAATAAATAAATATGTTTTCTGAAATGTATATGTTCCAGATGAAAATTTCATTATGTAGCTAAAGATATAGATAAAGATCCCTAAACACGAATTGTAAGTTTCAAACAAATTTGAGGCTCTATAAATTACCCTCAAGAACTGTTTAGCAAACCCATGGGAGATATTCATGTCAACATTTTTCCCTACCACCATGAAAAAAATATGGAGTCATAGATGAGATACCAAGCCTTCTACACTAATTTTTCTGTCTGTTGAATATTGGACCTTCTTTGTAATTTTTTCAAGTGTCCAATTCAGTATTTTTTATTTTATTTTTTCTTTATTGCATTTTTTACCATCACCATTTATTCCCCCATTCCCTCTTTTACTTCCAACCTCCCTCTCCTCTCCCCCCCCGCCCCCCGCCCCACAATCACTACACTGTTGGCCATATCCATGAATTCTTTCTTTTGTTTTCTCTCTCTCTCTCTCTCTCTCTCTCTCTCTCTCTCTCTCTCTCTCTCTCTCCCTCTTTCTCTCTCTCTCTCTCAAACCTTCCATACACACCCAAAGTCCCTGCTCTCTATCTACAAGTTTGTCTCTATTTTGCTTGTTATTTCTATTTGTTCATTAAGTTCCATATATGAGTGAAATCATATGGTGTGTGTCTTTCTGTGACTGACACATTTCACTTAGCTTAATGTTCTCCACGTCCATCCATGCTGTCACAAAAGGTAAGATACCCTTCTTTTTTAAGGCTGCATAGTATTCCATGTTGTAAATATACCACAGCTTGTTACCCACTCATCTATAGATGAGCACATGGAGGCATTCCAGATCTTAGCTATTGTAGATAATGCAGTGATGAACAAAGGGGTGCATATTGTCTTTCCAATTGTGTTTCTGGCTTCCTCAGATCAATTCCCAGAAGTGGAATCACTAGGTCATAAGGCAATTCCATTTTTAATTTTTTGAGAAAACTACATATTGCTTTGTGCCTGCAGAAATCTCCCTATTGATATGCTGCTTGTGAGGCTTATTGGATCTTGCTCTGTTGCTACCTAAAGCTGGTCACTGGGTGTGTTGGTTCTGGGCCTCTTAGGAGGGACTCCAGGGCAGGCCAATGTCAGACAATGTCTGTGACTGGTCCTGGGCAACCTATGTGGAGCTGTCAGCACTCCTCGGCTTTGTGACTCCCTTTGCTGGGCCTGGGTGCATGTGGAAAGTACCAAGTTGCACACCGAGATTTGATTTTTTTTCTAGAGTCAGGAATCAGAAATATTTGATATAAGTAAATATAATTTGACCATGCCCATGATGACAAACCTACTTAAAATGAATGCAGATTGAATATGCTATATACAAATAAGTAACATATAGGAAATATATTTCGTTTTAAAGCTACTAAAACTGTACTATTTTCTCTCTCTCATAAATGCAATTTTTGATACATTAACATAGCTTAGGTCATTAAAAAAAATTCCTTATGTAGTGTTTTTTTCATACGTTTTAAAAGTTTATTGCAATAAGTGTAAGATATTATTGCCCCTACAATTCTAACAAAACTGACAATTTTGTTCAATTGAATGTACTTCTCCTCCACCTGTAAGTACCCCTTCCCTAAGCCCAATGAAAAGAGAGGCATTTGAAGCTAACCCAGTTCTCATAATTGAAAATAATCTAAGTAAATAGAGGTTACAATGTAGAATGGTGAAACAGGTATCTAATAGTGTACTTAATTGCTTGTGACATTATGTTTCTTTTTCTTTAGGCTTACAAAAGAAAGCAAAGGGATCAATAATGTCAAATATTTAGAGCTGAATTTTGAAATACATATTAAGGCATTTTTTATGACACAAGAGAAATCAGAATGTCTGGTCTCATCTGTGTTCAGTGTTAAGTTTCTCCATCAGCTTACTGTGTCGCCTTAGGAAACTTTATTACTCTACGCTTCTTCACTATCCATACTATAGGGATAAAATATTTGATGCTTAAAGCTCAATGACCCTGTGAAGCAAAACCAAGTCATATTTGTGGCATATCATCACATCTTAGGGGAAGAAATCAATCTGTAGTGTGAGGTTTTATTACATCTTTTTTTTTTTTTCAAGATGGAGTGAAGCTGGGATTTCTCTAGGCTAAAACAATTAAAGTGGATCTATAAAAGCTTGCCATATTACCAGGATATACTCCTTTATGTTTCATCTGCATGCCTCTGCTAGGCCTGGTTGCCTGTGGATTACATTCATTGACAGATACTTTAATTCTAGGGTAACACGAGCAAACTGATTACCTTAAGTAAAACTTAAGACCACGATTTATTTCTGAAGTCACCTCAGTAAAACCCTTTGTACTTCAGTCAGGAAGTATGGCATGGATAGGGTTCTTGGTACCTAAAAAGACAGGAGAAATAGATGGTCATTTCATCTCTAAGAATAAAAGGGAATAATAATAATAATGTGTATTATTAAAGGAATGCTTAGTTTGTTTTCTCATGCAATGCTTTACAAGATGAAGAGTGGGAGAACTCAGCAGAAGGAAATTGCTTGAAGACTCCAGGAAAAGGCTTACTGAGCTTTTGAAATGTGGCAGGTAATTGGAACCTTTAAAAAAAAAAAAGCAACACTCCCCTCCATTTCCATTCCTGATTACCAAGTTGCCTTTAGCACTGACATAAACAGAACAATATGACTAGCATTCATCTTGAAACAATAGCATCTGCAATCCCAGGGCATTTAGTTTTATGTCCTCTTTTCACCTAAACTACTTTGAAAGTTTGGCGAGCAAAAAGCATATAATTTGGGCTGTCTTTCATCAGGAAAGTATTGTTATAAAATTAAACCATGCAATATTTACATCACCATCTCTTTTGATAACAAGCTCAAAATTAAGCGCTTCAATTTGCAATTTAATATTGATACTATGACCATATCAAGCCCATTATTAGTGAGCTTTCTGTAGTTGTCAGGTGATTGACTTCAAGGTATTTCCATGACTATGAAGAAGCACATGCTACCTGCTGCCTCAAAAGTAGATTCTTCAAAGCCAGAGTAATAGTGGTTGACCATTGGCACTACCTCTTAGAGTAGCGGAGATCAACAAATGCTCATTTAGCATCTCTTCTATGCAGAATATAGCTCTAATCAATACAAATTATAATACATTTTATTGATTTTTTTACAGAGAGTAAGGGAGAGAGATAGAGAGCTAGAAACATCGATGAGAGAGAAACATCGACCAGCTGCCTCCTGCACACCCCCTACTGGGGATGTGCCCACAACCAATGTACATGCCCTTGACAGGAATCGAATCTGGGACCTTTCAGTCCGCAGACCAACACTCTACCACTGAGCCAATACAAATTATAATAAAAACAGTCTTTTTCTTTAAGGAAAACTACTCTTGATAGAGAAACTTAAATAATTAGTGTCTTATAATCTGGTTTAGAACTTACAGTAGCTCATAGTAGTGTATACTATTTCTCTGATTGCTTTTCAGATGAACAAACTAAAGTTTAGAAGGTTATGTAAAATTAGAAAGTATACAAATCCAAAAGCTGCAGTGCTGAGACATTAAGTCAGTTCTGTTTGATACTGGGGTCCCCACCACAGGTACCTCGATAATAGCACAGTGCACACAAGATTACAGAGAAGCCCCAATTTACAGATAAGCACATTTGCCAAAGGCTTCCCTTAGCTTAGTGGTTAGATCTCAGTAGGATGCAAAAGCATTTTACCAATCATGTAGCCAAACTGTTGAATTGGTCAGATTACCTAGAATAGCCACACATCACTTTCAATATTTATGTACTAAATTAGATCTGACACACCATTGGGCTTCCCGCCTCCTATCAACCCCTCCTACTCCCTCTGGCTGCCTTCATGATAGCAGTGGGGTGGCATATTCCAAACAAAAGCTTCAGTCAGCAATTCAGAAATGGTTCTTGGGGAAAACCATTCTATTCTTTGGAAAAATCAACCCTTGATACAGGAGAAGTAAGTTTTTGGTCTCCGTGCATCTCTTTTAGCCAGGAATTTGGTAAAACTGAATTTCCAGTAATAAGCAGAAAGGAGGGAAACATGCGTTGCTCACAAAGGAGGACCACATCGATTTGCAACAAGTCCATTTTTATTGTCACATTTCTTTAGAATTTCCTCAACGTAACACCCCCACTCCCAGGAATAAGAGAGACTTTTCTGGAACTTGAAGGGAGTTCTGTATCTTCATGTTTAGTTTCTGTAATGGACGAGATATTGGAGAACAGGTTAACTGAGAGAATTGGGCTTTGGGTCTTTAATGGTAACATTTACTTCTTTATTTACTTCTTTGTTTTTATAATTACTTTTTAAAAGACTATAGTATTTTCAAAATAGCTTTAGGTTTACAACAACCTAAAGAGGGAGGTAGAGAGATTTCCCAAATACTCTCTGCCCCCCACACATCCATAACCTTCCCTATTATCAACATTATTCCATTATTCATTGGAAAAGGGCTCCCCTTCCCACCTTTTTTAAACCACAGATAAACCTACCCTGATACAACATAATCACCCAGAGTCCACAGTTTACCTTAGGGCCTTAGGGTTCACTCTTTTTTTTTTTTTTTTCTTTAAACATGCTTTTATTGATATTTTGAGAGAGAGAGAGAGAGAGAGAGAGAAAGAAAGAAAGAAAGAAAGAAAGAAAGAAAGAAAGAAAAAGAGAGAAAAAGAGAGAATGAGAGAGAGAAACAACAAAGTTAGACATTTGAGAGAAACAACAAAGTTAGACATGTATTGGCTGCCTCCTCATGTTCCCTACTGGGGATCAAGCCCACAACCTGGGCATGTGTCCTGACTAAAAATCTTGGTGAATGGGATGGCACTCAACCAACTGAGTCACATTGGCCAGGGCCTTAGGGTTCACTCCTTTTTGTTGTACATTCTATGGGTTAAGACAAATGTGTGATGACATATATCTATCATTATAATATCATACAGAATATTTTCAATGCCTTAAAAATCACCTGTGCAACTCCTATTTATTTCTCCCCCTTTAATTTTTTCTCTGGCAACTATGAGCTCTTTATTGTCTATTGTTTTGCCTTTTATAGAAAGTCCTATATTTGGAATCAGAATATGTCCTTCTTTTAGATTGTCTTTTTCCCCTTAGTAATATGTATGTAACTTTGTTTATGGCTTCATAAGTAATTTCATTTCTTTTTAGTGCTGAATAATATTCAATAGTCTGGATGTATCACAGTTTATCCCTTCATCTGTTGTTGGACACCCTGCTTCCAAGTTTTGACAGTCAGAAATAAAGGTGTTATAAACATACTTGTGGGAGGATTTATGCATTCATAAGTTTTTAACTCCTTTGTGTAAATACCAAGGAGCATGATTGCTGGATTATATGCTAAGAGTATGTTTAGTTTTGTAGGAAACATTCAAACTGTTACGCCCAGACTTCATGATCCCCAAGGACCACCAGGGAGCCGAGTCCGATGCAATAAACAAAAGAGCCTTTTCCATGCTAGCATGGGCTCTGTCCCACTCACGCCGGCAGCATGGCAGAAGAGAGAGCGAATCTCGCCCAGTCCAGGGGTTTTACTCCGGTCGGTGGTGATGGCACTGCCTTGGCTAGCCCTGATTGGTAGGGTGAGGGCTAGAGTTCAATTACAGAATGGAGGATAACTCCACCCTGCCTCACAGTGGAGTCAGGAGCCCATCCTCGCCCCGCCCTGCCCTCTCACAAACTGTCTTCCAAAGTCATTCCTAGCAGCAGTGTCTGAGAGTTCCTATTGCTCCCCATCCTCACTAGCATTTGATGATGTTAGTTTTCCAGATTGTGGCCATTCTAATAAAAGTATGGTGGTTATTTCATTATTGTTTTCATTTACGGTCCCCTGAAGACATATAACCAAACAACAAAAATGTTCTGTTGTCTGAAGAAACCAAAGACACTCATGAGTCAGATGTGATGAAAAAGGAAAGAGGTTTATTCAGGAACCTCATGACCTGGGAGAATGGTGGACTTCCGTCTGAAACACTAATCTCTCTTCATCTCAAAGTCCATCTCTCTTCCCACTCAAGCCCACCATTCTTATAGGGAGAGGGAGGGGGAGGGCTTTATTTTCTATCCAATGATATTACTAACTTTTGGTGAACTCAGAGCTCTATCTATTCGTTTTTTTAGTTTTTGGGGGATCAGGCCCTATCCATTCAACTTCCTAGCCTTTGGTGAGTTCAGTGTAAGAAAGTCCCCTTCCCTGCTGCTGCCATCTTGGCCAGTGGGGGAAACTCTCTGTCTATAGTGACAATATGATGTGAAACATCTTATTTGTCATCTGTATATCTTCTTTGGTGAGGTGTCCAAGTTTTGATTCATTTATAAATCGGGTTGTTTTCTTATTGTTGAATTTTAAGAGTATATTGTATGTATACATGAATGGACCTGGAGAGTTTTATGCTAAGCAAAATAAACCGGTCAGAGAAAGACAAATACCATATGATCTCCCTAACATGTGGAATCGAATGAAGAAAATAAACGGACAAACAAAATAGAACCATAAGCATGAATACATGGAACAGACTGACAAATGTCAGCATGGTGGTGGTGGAGGGTGGCTGGGCAAAGAACGATTAGCTGAAGAGCATGTATGCATCACCCCTGAAAACACACAATAGTGTGGTGAAAGTCAACGGAGGGAAGGTGAGGGCTGGGTGGTATGGGCAAAGGGAAGGGAAAGGGGGGGGGTAATCTGCATTATTGTCAACAATAAAAAAAAGGAAAAAAGAACAGAAAGTACAACAGTCCTTTATCTGATGTGTCTTTTGCAATTATTTTCTTCTAGGTCTTTCCTTGTTTTCGAATTCCTTTGATCTTGCCTTTTGCAGAGCAGACATTTAAAATATTTAGACCAGTTTACCAATTATTTATTTAATGGATCATGCCTTTGGTTCTAAAAAGGCATTTTGGTATCTAAAATGGCATTATTGTCATACCCAAATGCCAGAAGCCAATTCCAGCATCTCAGCAGGGCTGAATCATATGGAATGGCAAAAAACAAACAAACATCTCCCCAAACCTGAATAGGATAATCATTTACTATTCTGAGCAAGACAGCTCAGAGCATCTTAATCTGCATGTTATTGCCTCCAGTTGGCCAAACACCTGAACAGCTATAGGCTATTCCCCAATCTGACAATGCTTCTGTAAACCCTACCCTTTGAAACTTTACCCTTTGAAGTGTATGTTTCCACCTTGCCTTAGAAAAAATTGTGTTAATAAAAGCAGGGTTCTGAGTCAAGGGGAAGACTTTAGCTCCTTTTGCTGAAGCTCCTCTGATCCCCAGTGCCTTTCAAAATTATCTTTTGTCTTTGGACTCCTTGAATCTACGCACAGCTGGGACAAGAACCCAGACACCCAAAGTTCTCTGGGTTTGCTCCTCTGGTACCTTCTAGGAATTTTATAGTTTTGCATTTTATATTTAGATCTATGATTCAGTTTGAGTTAATTTTTGTGAAGGGTCTAAATTGTGTATCTAGATTCCTTTTACCGAAGCCCAGTGTTTGCAGCATCATTTGTTGAAGAGGTACCTTTTGCAGAGCAGACTCCACACACTAGGGAGCAGCATCCCTGAGGATAGTGACATTCAAATGCTTGTGGCATTCTTAGCAGTGAAGCTAAGACAAGAAGACTGTATTAATTCTCACAGACTTAAAGACATTGCTTGAATAACATATGCTCAGTAACTAAACTATTCTGTTTGGACTTTTGCAAGACAAGCTCCTACCAATAAGATAGACTGGCTCAAAGGTAAAGTGACTTTACAACTTTCCAAAGGAGAAAGGAAAAACACACACACAAAACTTTGTTTGATTTGTATCACTATGATAACAAAACTAGCATTTTATTTTCCCTCATTTTTGGAAACTGCAAAATGTAAAGTTATCACAGAGAAGTACTTCTAATTCCTTTAAGGTACATAATAAATGGAACAACTATGGACCTTATCTTAAGAGACCTACAGTTCTGGTTTTCTCTTTCACAGTGACTCCCATGTGTTAAAAAAGTTCACATAATGGAGATAAACTCAATTAGCCCATTGTTACAAAAATAGGATTGTCTATCCAGTGTTACAAAGGCGAGTAAAGCATTCTGTAATTTCTTTAATATTCATTTTTGGGGGTCTAGATTATTTTGTCTTCTAATTTATAATATTTATAAGTACAAAATATTTATAAGTACAATTTTTAGATTCTTCTTCCAATGCAGTTTCTGTAAGAAATTAATAAGTAGAAATACTTTATCATGTTGTAAGGTTTGAGGCACAGGAAACTGACCACCAAGGAGTTTTAAAGTAAAGTTTATTCCCCAGTAATGAGCGGGACTCATTACGGAGGTAGAGAAATCAGAATTGAAGGAGTTGGGAGGGGGGATGGGCCCAGCCGGACTGCCACCTGGACATGGAGGATCAGCAGCATGTAGCTGGTCTGGGCGTCTTTTTAAGGGGAGGAACAGGAGAGGGTTGGACCCAGGGCAGAACAGGAAGGGGTGGGCTCCAGGACACTTTGGCAGGCACTGATTGATGGCTAAAAGTCTTGGAGATGTCTCTGTGACAGGTGCCAGTGTTACAGAGTTCCCGAACAATCAAACAATGCAGAAGGAGAGTTTGGAGAGACTTTGTTCATCGCGCAATGGGCTTAGAGAAAATAATTTCAAATTCTAAACAAAGCTACAAGCAGAACTTCCCTTTTTGTTAAAGAGCCAGCCCTATGTGCATTTAGTGGTTATCTCAATGCTGGCCTTGAAAACAATACAATTCTATCCAATTAAAAAATGCACCTGGCATGGCAATAAGATTATGGGCATATCTAGTCTCCGGCCTACAAGGTCAGACAGCTAAGTTTATTATCATCATTCTTCAAACAGGCTAAAGCAGACTAGAAAGCAACATTTTATCTAAGAATAACCCCAGAAAATTCCAAACAGCAATTTGTTGCAAATAGGGGTTTCCTTCTCACCAGTAATGTCATAACTCCGCCCACCAGTTGGGAGGAAGGAGAACCTTAAACATGTCATTTACTGGGTATTTAAAAGCTTGTCATACACCCAAAAGAGAGAAGATGTTCTACTTAGAATCCTGTTATCCTCAAGTGTGAATTTTTAAAAATCTGGTTTCAAAATTAAATAGGCTGCTCTCTAATTTTATGGAGAGAATTGCATTATGTATTCTTTATTCTTTCCTGAACATTTTTCTTTCTTTACAAAGTGCTTACTTTCAACAACTCATACTTTATTATGGATTTCTACATCAGGCAATTTCTTTGATTTACTGTTCTTAAAGTTTTGTTTAATGCCCTCCGAAGGATAACTGTATGCCTATAGTTTTATATATTCTACCATAAAACAATGTTATGGAAGGTTTCGGGTGATAAAACGATAGTACAGTAACAATTTTCTATTATTTTATCTACTTGGAAAACTTAGTTGTTCTTACTTTAGCTCTGGTCCCTCTTGCTAAATGTGTTGTCTCTTGAAAGGAGAAAATAATGGAAAAGAATGGTAAGTGACAAAGCAGGCGAATACAAGATGATAATCTAAAGAGCACTTGGTATCAGAGAAACAGTAACACATTCTTAATTCTCAAAAGGTCGGCTTTTTATTTACTTATTTTTAAAAATATTTTTATTGATCTCAGAGAGGAAGAGAGAGAGAGAGAGAGAAATATTAATGATGAGAGAGAACATTGATCAGCTGCCCCCATGCACACCCCATACGGAGGATAGAGCCTGCAATCTGGGCATGTGCCCTGACTGGGAATCAAACTGTACTTCCTGGTTCATACGTTGATGCTCAACCACTGAGTTTTTAAAACATAGCTGACCTACACCTTGCTCAAAAAAAGAAAGAAAGAAAGAAAGAAAGAAAGAAAGAAAGAAAGAAAGAAAGAAAGAAAGAAACAGTTCAATGGTATTATGTAAACTGTACTAGTAAACCTGACCTTATTCCTCAGAGAGCTTTACCTCCAAGATAGCATGGCTTCATATTCCAAACTTATCTAAACTAAGTATAACTGATGATAATGGGAGTAATATTTGAATAGCCAGTACGATTTTTATGACACATTTTACATTTTTGGGAGCTAAATATTCATTCTAAAGTGAATACAATGATTCTATGGTCAATGTCTAGTCTATAGAAATTCTAAGAAGAAAGTCAATCATCCTTACATTTAACCAACACCAAAGCCAAGGCCTACGATGAAAAATTTATGTAAAAATCAAGAAACCATTTCAGTAATGCTGTTTCTAACAATGATAATTAGCTGAACATATTATATGCTAATCCAAAGATTACTTACACACACACACACACACACACACACACACACACACACACCATCCCTCCATGGTATAGGGTCAACTGGAAGAATTAAGTGAAGACCACAGTTTTAGACCAACAGCCTCCCAATGAACCGCTAACGGGATAGATCTGCTGATTCAGCTCAGAGTCTTCTATTTAAAAAAAAAAACTATTAATTTTTTCAATTACAATTTATATTTAATATTATTTTTTTTATAAATTTAAGGTGTACAACATAGTGGTTAGACAATCAAATTTAACCAAGTGATCCCCCAACATTTCAAGTACCTACCTGGCACCATACATAGTTATTATAATATTATTGACTACATTCCCTATGCTATAGTTTTAATCCCCATGATTATTGTGTAACTACCAAGTTGTACTTCTCAATCCCTTCACCTTTTGTAACTAGTACGACAAGCCCTCTCACACAACCATTAGTCTGTTCTCTGTATCTATGAATCAGTTTCTGTTGTTTGGTTTTTATATTGGTCTTTAGATTGCACATATAAATGAAATCATATGGTATTCATCTTTCTCTGAATGATTATATCACTTAGTCTAATATCCTATAGGTCTATCCATGCTGTGTCAAATGGTAAGATTTCATTATTTTTATGGCAAGTAATATTCCATTGTATATATGTTCCAAAACTTTTTATCCACTCTCTTATTGATAGACACTTATGTTGCTTCCATATCTTGGCTATCCTATATAATAAAACCCTAATATGCAAATCGACTGAACAGTGGAACTACTGGTCACTATGATAGGCACTGACCACCATGGGGTAGATGCTCAATGAAAGAGCTGCCCTGGTTAGGGCAGGTCAGCAGGCAGTGACAGGCTGCCATCCAAGGCAGATGTCAGCAGGGGGATCTCTCCCCCACACCCCCTTCCACCATTGCCTCGCTGGTTGCCCCACAGATCAGCCCTGATGACCAGCCAGGCCTAGGGACCCTACCCTATATATTGGGAACAGTATCTTAGATTTAAGAATAAAACCTGGCAAGGCTACTCTAACAGTGAAAAAACAGGATGATGCAGTGCTAACATGAATGGACTCTGGCTTGCACATTTTGTGGTCAGCCCTGATTCTGACACTTATAACTGTGTGACAAAGCCAATTACTTAACTTCTCTCTGCCTCAGTTTTTTCCTCCTATAAAATGTGGAAAATGGTACTACTGCCTCAGAAGGATCATGTTATGTATTACTTTTTATAATCAGGGCAAAAAAAAATGTAGCTGCCCATACAACAGCAAGACACCTTTCACTTGTATGAAAAGTATGATCACTGGTGCGTGCAGCATCCCAGATTGCAAGAGGGATGTGCAACTGCTGGTTTAGGCCCAATGGGGATCAGACCTAAACTGGCAGTTGGACACCCCCCCACCACCCAAGGAGTCCCAGATTGTGAGAGGAAGCAGGCCAGGCTGAAGGATTCCCCACCCCCATGCAAGAATTGCATGCACCAGGCCTCTAATTGTAAACAACACTGCAATGAACATACATCTTTTCAAATTAGTATTTTGGGTTTCTTTGCATATATACCCAAAAGTGGAATTGCTGGGTGGGACTGAGCATTCTCTGATCATGCTAGACATGCCACAAGCTCACCTCAGAGCCTGTTTGGAGCACACAAACACGTAGGGAACATTCTTGTCTTCACACAGCAACTGAATATGTAGAATTATTTCTGATGCATCTGTGGACATCACAGTGATTGGGGAGATGTCTGTTTTGAAGGTCTCATTGGCTCCTTTACAAAGCTAATTGTAACTGTCTGTTGAACTGAATCCAGTAGTTTTTCAGGAAGGCTTTAGGCTTTTAAATTCATGTCAGCATCAATGATTTCTGTGGCTCTGCAATCTACCTAATATTCAAGAAACATTGCCAAATCACAGCAGAAGAATCTATTTCCTGTATTTTTAATAAATGAATCAAGGCCGTTTACTTCAAAATAATTTTTGGGTTACTTTTATTTTAATGCATTACCTTGAACTATCTCTATTGCAATGCAATTTATCTACAATGCCTCTGGCTACCCATATGGTCTCTTGAGAACTTTCATTAGGCAGTCTGACAATTCACTACTCAAAAAAAAAAATGCAGCCATCTACTAATTTGAAAATTTGAACATCAACACTCTCTGTGAGATCTATTATTCAAAGGTGAAGTTAAGTATATTCTAGGGCAATGTTAAGTAACATTCTTACACTGGGAAAAGTTCATTTTATATCTGCCTGCTTTCTCTCATTCTGTTATCATGCCTTTTCTTTCTTAAAATTATTCTTGAATTAGAATCAAGGTCTGGGATTCAGATATGGAATTGTGTAGAATTGTGTTAAAAATCCAGCTTCAAGTAGGGTAGTATAGTAGATCACTCTGAAATTCCCATTTTGTTCCCTGAATGTTGATGAATAATCACCAGGTTCCAACATCCACAATCTATCAAGAGACCAGCTCAGATACTGGGACAAGCATACCTGAACACCTAAAAATAAATAAATAGAACAAAACAATAGTATACTTTAGAATTTTATCAAAAACTTCTTAAAATATAAATATTCTAAATTTGCTATCTTCTTTTTTAATATACATATCCCCCCACCCCCCTGTGGGAGACTACAACAATAATGGGTCATTTATTCAAGTTTGATTACTTCTTAGGAAGGCTGTATTTCTTAATCATTGATTTGTATAGTATCTCTATCTCATAATTCAGTAATTCTATTCTTTGTAATAGAAAATGCCAGTTTTAATAATGGGAAGTTAACGGATCCCTGGTAATTAAGATATTTTTTCTAGAGGAATTGGGCATTTCCTATAAGCATGAATATTTTGCACGTCATGTAACTGACAACCTCAGTGAAAACTGTCTTAATAAAGCTAAATTTCATCTCATACAGAGGAAGTTTAGGTGCAAGATGGATTCTAGGTATGGAATATGGTGACTCAGCTTTTCTTACATCTCCCTTCCATGTCCTCATACTCAGACAATTCTAGAAATTTCAAGCATCTCTCTTCAAGTGGTCAGTGTTCATTGAAATAAAGTGCCCATCTTCTCTCATGTCTTGTAAGCAGCAAGGAACTGTTTCCCAGAAGTCTCATAAAAAAACTTTTCTCACGTCTCATTGTCCTGCACTTGGTTACCCATCCTTTTCTAAATGTGGAAGGACAAGGGAAATGTGGTTGGCTTAGACTAATCATTTAGTCAACCAAAGACTATTTTTGTAACAAAATGTGAATGTAAGGCTAGATATTTTTTAAAAAGAATAAAAGCTTCTATCTATAGGTTCTTTCAAAGCTACAGGAAAGATTCTATTAGGACAAAAATATTAGGCATTAACTATCTAATCTCCACCATTTAAAAAAACATATACAAAGTAGTAATCTTCCACTTGAAAATTATTATAACTTGTATTCTAAAACAAGATGTGATAGTAAATGCTTTGCTTATTATGTTTGATTGCATATATAATCAAACCTTTTAAAAGAAATTATCTTATAATATTAATAAAGATAGATGAGATAAAAATATAGAAAACTAAACTAAACTAGAATCTTCTTCAAGGTTCCTTAATGCTTAGATCATTGATAATCTTTGATCAATTTCCAAAGAATAAAAATCAGAGCTGCTATTAAGTAGTTCTGTACAATTTTTGTTATAAATGGTACTTTTAATTTTCCATTTGATGATTTATGGTACTTACAAAATCTTATTTCTCTTGTGAAAAAAATATAAGAAAAAAATCACCACATTACTATTTATTTTCCAGAGAGAGTATCACTGGCAATGGGTGGAGAATTGATTTCTTAGGGATTCACAAAAAAGATATATATATTTTTTGTGATAAATTTCTTTGCAGGTCAAACGATGTGGTTGTGCAATATGAAAATTCATCTAACTTAGTCTTACCCAGCATTAAGTTATTTGATTTCTACTACAGTAGAATAAAAGTTGATATCTTGATGGGATCTTGTTTCCTGGAATGATACTTTGGAAAATGCTGAGTTAGGAAATACGGAAATAAAAACATTGAGAATCAAAAATAGAGGATTTGAGTTGGGAAGTTTTGAAGATCAAATCTCAGGAGGCAAAAGCTGATGGAAAATGTGGGGGTTATGGATGTTTATTATGTTAAATAAGAGGGAAGACATAGAAATTGACAAAGAAAGTAGCTGAATTATGAACCAGGACTTCCAAAGCCCAGGTCAAGCTGACAAAGAAATCTAGGCAGTGCATTCAGCATTATTCCATGTTAAGTCAGAACTGCTGGGCCTTTCTGTCATGCTCAGTTGCCAGGTGGCTGCTGAGAAAAACAGTGTGACCTCAGTTGAGTCTCTATAGTTGAGGAGGATCCTGAGGAGATCAAAGCTTGTGGCCATCTACTAATTTCATTCTCAAGGTCTTCCTCTAGAATAAATTTGGGTAATTCATCTCTGAGTCTACCATAGTCCTCACTGTTGCTGCTCAATTCTACCTCTACATATACATCTAGAAAGCAGGTCCTTCAGTACTTCTGTAACAGCCCTTGGAAACAGAGAGCGCAAAATGCATGCTCCTTGTCAGATTAGGAAATAAAGAAATGCATTGGCTAGATCAAAGCATCTATAGCTTATAACTCCTTGGGGCTCTTGCTGTAGTTGTTTGTGAAAGTGCACTCCCTTTGTAGAACATGACCTTTAACCCTTCAGAGCACAAATTGTAAGCTCAGAAAACACAAAGTCCCTTAGTGGGTGATCCAAGTGAAGATAAAGGAGACAATTTCAACATCTACCACTAGATATCTGGACATATGTATTCAGCCTCTTTCATGATACCATATCATATGAAATTACTTATTTCAATGCATTCTGAAGGAAGGCATGCTATCCTTGCAGAACAATGCCTCTGAGTTGGTGCTTCATCTTTACCTTCATAGCTACTCCAGTGCTCTACCAGGTTAGCCCTGAGTAGTGGTGTGATGCATCCAGTTGATCCTGTGGTCACAAGCCCATTTATTCACCTTGTCTTCTATAAAATTTTCCCTTGGCATGCTGAGATACTATGGGATCCCATGCCAATAGTCAAAACACTCCATCAGAGTCCACATAGCTGTGCTAAGTTCTGGAGGAAAATAAGGAATACCCATATCCAGAATAGGTGTTCATTCCTATGAGAACAAGTGTCTGGACCTTCCAGTATGGAAGGAGCCTGATTGATCTCCTTGAGAAATGATGCCAGGTTGGGGGCTAAAAGCTGTTTTCTATTGCCAGTTGGGCATTAAGTTGCAGCAATACCTAGATCAACCTTGGTAACTGAACATCCGTGTTATTGGATCTAGGAATCACTTTTGATATGACCTAAATGTTGTGTCTCCCCAAATTCATATATTGAAAACCAAGCAGATGGTATTTAGAGGTGGGATATTTAGGAGATGATTAGATATGAAGGTGGAGCCCTCATAAATGGAATTAGTGCTTATAAAAGAGTATCCAGAAATCTAGCTCACTCTGAGAGGATACAATGATAAATCTGAGACTGGGAAAAAGACCCTCACATACACATGCTGGCACCCTGTCTCAGATTTTCTGCTCCAAGAACTGTAAGAAATAAACTTCTGTTACTTATAAACTATCTAGTCTATGGCATTTTCTTACTGCAGCCTGAATGAAGCTTTATTTGATACTTCATTTACATGCCCATTATACTTATTTTGAGTTGCCTATTGACAAAAATCAGTGTCAAGTGTTTATTTAATTCTCACACAGTGAATTTTTAAAAAATTAATCCTCATCTGAGGATATTTTTTCCACTAATTTTTAGAGACAGTAGAAGGGAGAGGAAGAGACCCACAGAGAGAAACATTGATGTAAGGAGACACATTGATTGGTTGCCTGCCTCACATGTGCAACCAAGGTATATGCCTTGACCCCTCAGGCCAAAGGCCCAGGTTCTAACCACATGGCTAAGGCCATGGTGGATTTTTCTAGAGACTGTTAATAGGCAGCATACTTAATGATCTTCATACTTCCTTCCCACTCTCATATGTTTAATCACTTCCCTCTGTGCAAGACCTGTCTAGCTCTCATGTATTTTTCTCCTTTTAGGATACTTATAAGCTGACTAAGCCACTCATGATTATTCCATACATTTATATGTGTATATATGAATATATCTATAATATATATTAATATATACATATTGATCAAATATACCTTTATATATTCTAATCTCAGGCCATTTCTTTTTCAACATCACAGTTACTGCCCCATTGTCTTTTGGTCTTGCTTATACCTCTCCTCAGGCCTTCTTAGCTGCCACTTCCGATTCCAGGTTGTTCCAATACTGGCAATCCCTTTCCTTCTGGTACTTAAGCCAACACCATTGGGCCTCTAGTTTTTCAGGGTTGTAGCATCCTTATCGATAACATTGAGCCAAGCTCTGTAGCAGCCTCTCTTACTGTCATCAACACGGTCCCAGAGAGGAAGCTATCACCAAAAGTTTTGATTTTCTCAACATTGCATTCCAATATCACTTTGGTATATTGTGTGTTCTCTGGGCTTTTCCATGGAATATAATCATCTTGAGAATTTTTAGGACATACACTGTATATCCATTCCTAAACATGATATCTCCTACACTACAGGGTTTTTCCTCATAGCAACCTTTCAAGGCCAACCCCAAATGAGGTTGTAATGCTGCTAACATCCATATATTGATTCTATCCACTAGTAATCTAAGTTTGAACTTTGTCCTTCTTCTTCAGCCTGTCCTGTGGGAACTCTGATATGAGCATAGTTGTAAGCTCATGAGATGGCACTAGTGCAACAGCAATGGATGCCATTGTGGTTGGATTCCTTATTTATGTGGTTTTCTTGTGCCTTATGATCTTCACAAGCTCAATTTGGGATATAACATTTCCATCTTTTGTCAAATTGCTGCTAAGCCCACTTAAACTTATAACTTGTTGATGGACAGACCTGACTTTGAATGAGGAGTTCCAGATCCATGGTCATTTAATGCTCATGGTCAGTGTTCTGTCCCTACTAGGCTTTCAATAGCATGCCACAAGCTGGTTTTCCAAAGGGGTGTTATTGCCTGCTTTATTAAGCATAATTTTGACCCAGAATTCTTGGGGTTTCTCAGAAGACATACAGTTTTCTCTGGTACATGGCATGGTCTTGCTCCAGAGTTCCAGGTTCCCACAGTGTGACGTTACCACTGGGGCTTGCCACAATTTCCATGCTTCATCTTTTCTAAACATGATATCTCCTACACTACAGGGTCTTCCCAGTCCTGTGGCTCAAGCATAAAGGCTTCTTGCACTATGACCTGGACTTGCTGCAAAGCTCTTTCCTACTGAACCCTTTCAAAACAGGCACTTTCACTTCATTCAGCCTATGTTCCTAAGAAGTGTTCTTGAGTGTGTAACATGCTGGCATCAGAACCTGAGGAGATGCACCAGCTATTTTTTTTCATGGTAGGATATGCATAATGCTGTTATTTGTCTCCTACTTTGGAGGTGTAGTTTAGAATGCACCTGAGCACTGTGCCTTTACAAATTGTATAGATGTGTTGGGCTTTTTTCATTCTTTGTAGGGTTATCTTCCACTCCAGAATATCAATGTGGGGCTTGCTATTGCCAAGTAGGTCACTTTAAAATGTACAAATGGCGACTAGCAAAGTGCTGTAGTTTGTAGACCCAGTGGGACCTCTAAGCTGACTATGGCCCAGGATTGTATGTACTTACTGGTCTGCATCTGATGCATCTCTTAGAGGGGCCCGAATGACAGAGAGGATTCTGGGTACAGATGCCAACTCAGATACTGTGTACATCCTTTAACATTTCTAGACATTTATTTTTTCAGGTATACAGTTATTTGAGTAAACAACTGTAGGTTACTTTGGAAAAGTACTAAAAATTATTACAAGTACTTGCTATGATATTTCAGTCCTCCTTTTTGGAAATTTGGCCATATTTTAAGTGAATGAGTTCCACTTCTGAAAACTGGTTTTGTTCTAAAGTAGGACCAGGAGGCAGAACTATTTACTGAGGTGACTGCCATCAGATTCTCAGTCACCCGTTCTTACTTCCTCTGATGGTGAAAGTACTCATCTATTTGCCTTAGGCGAAACATTGTCTTTTGGTCTTGCTTATAACTCTCCTCAGCCTTCTTAGCTGCCACTTCCAATTCCAGGTTGTTCCAATACTGGCAATCCCTTGCCTCTGGTACTTAAGCCAGCACCATTGGGCCTCTAGTTTTTCAGGGTTGTAGCATCCTTATCAATAACATTGAGCCAAGCTCTGTAGCAGCCTCTCTTACTGTCATCAACACGGTCCCAGAGAGGAAGCTATCACCAAAAGTTTTGATTTTCTCAACATTGCATTCCAATATCACTTTGGTATATTGTGTGTTCTCTGGGCTTTTCCATGGAATATAATCATCTTGAGAATTTTTAGGACATACACTGTATATCCATTCCTAAATGTTCAATTAATTCTCTAAACTTTTTAATACATTCCTTCACCATTTCCCATGGCAATTCTGTCCTTTTCACTTCCTTCAATAAGGGTATCTCTTTTTCCATGCTCCTACAACTCTTTTTAGCAGAAATTAGCATTATCCACCCCTTGTCAGCATGTTAAGTCTAGCCTCTTGTGAACACATTGTCAATTTTTTTTTCCTACCCAATTGTATGTTCTAATAACTTTTATCAAGCACTTTTGGAACCTGGTTCTGTCTCTATTCTCTTAGCTCCTGCCATTACAGGTCTTGCATCTACTTTGTGGTATCATTTTCCTTCTCCTGTATCAGGCCTAATAATGTCCAAGAAAGATTATATTATAATTTAACTTCAGTTATTGGCATAGTGAACAAAAAGAGAGGTGAGATCAAATCCTGAGAAAGTACCATATTACTTCTTAAGATAGAAAATTCTGCATTTTCTTCTAGCATAGGGATAGTAGTGTGTGTGTGTGTGTGTGTGTGTGTGTATGTGTGTGTGTGTGTGTGTGATGGTGAGACAGGGAACTTCTTTAGGCTCAGAGTTTGGGAGAAAGCTTGCAAGTCAAAATATATAGGAACATCCACTCAGATACCACCATCTATCTCATGTTGGGACATCCAAGCCAAGTCTTGAAATTTAATTTTCTTTGTAGTTCAATCAAACAATTAAATCATTGGATTTCTTCAATTTTCTCTGCTCTTCTGCTATAGGAGATGAGAGTTTCTTTAATACAATGGCATTTTTATATACATGATCAAACCTGAATCTTGTAGATATAAAGATGAGTAGGTCCTCTTAAGGCTTAAGCTATGAGATATCAAAGGGTCTAACCAGAAGGAAACCATGGGAGAGTTTATAGCCAAACTCCCTTCATGACCGGTTTCCTCAGTCTGATAATAGAAAAGAGCAGTTGTGCATCATTTCCTTGAACCAGACCTCTCCTCAACGCAAACATGAATGCTCATAGTCTCATGCAAATTTCTCATACCTTTTACTCAGTCACTGGTATTACTGAGTTTTCTATTTGGGGCTAATCACAGGTTTGAACAAATGGAAAGAAAACCATTCATGCACTTTTCTCTGAGATCAATAATTTCAGAATCTGACTGATGAGCATCTTCAAATGCTGTCACTGTTGATTGCATCTGGGAATAAAGGTATAGGTGGTACAGGAAAGATTACTGTTCTCACTGTGAACTCTTAATATTTTTCTTTCAGGTTACTGAAGGAAGAGCCTAAAGGAGAATGTAGGTCAAGTGCTTTTATCCCCTGCAACTTTGAGAAGAGCAATCAGAAAATCACAGTAACTAGCCCTGATTCCTAATGATGGGAAGAGAAGGGCAATAGGTGAAAAGCAATGGGCAAATGTTTTTAACACACATTTTAAAATACAAGGCAGCATAAATCAGATTTTTTTTTAAAAAAATTAGGATATGCTGAGTTAACCTAATTTGACTCTGGCTGTTAGATTCAGCTTTTGATGTGACTATTTCTGGTTGTTATCATATTAACATGACAAAGTGAGAAAAGAATAAATTGAAACATATTTATAAGGCACCACGTTTAATGCACTCTGATTCTCTAATTAACACACTGCCCTTCATAAAAAAATTTATTTCCTAAACATGTGGCTGTTTAAGAGGGTAGAGATGCTTTGTTCATTAGTGTAATTATGGTAAAATCAGATCCACTTCATTTCTTTTTCATAGATATTGTATTAATTGAAAAATAATTTATAAGCTTTGGAGTACTTGCTATTATCTCAACATCAGATATATTTGTAATCTAAATGAACTTTTCTTAGATTTCAAGAATAGTATTAACTGTGGCTGGGTGGCTTAGTTGGTTATAGCATAGACCCCCTATGCCCAAGGGTTGCAGGTTTGATGCCCAGTCAGGGTGTGTAGGGGAGGCAACATATCAATGTTTCTCTCTCACACTGATGTTTCTCTCTCTAGCCTAAAGGCAAATCATAACAAATATTCCTAGGGAGTCTGTGAGGCCGAGGCTTTGCTTGGCATTACTTTTCCAACTAAATGTTAGAATAAATATATCACGTTTTTATAGGAAAAATTATGATTTTTATTTAAGTTGCATTAAATTTAAATTTGCCTTCCTCTCAATAAATATATTTCTCCATATTTGTAAGGTATTATTTTATGTTTTAAAATAATGTTGTAAAATTTTCACAGTCAAGGGCCTGCCTGGATTTATTAAAATTATTTCTAAGGTAGTAAATATTTTCTAAAACTTTTGTAAAAAAAAAAAATCTTTAATTACACATCCTATTTCCTTGTTGAAGGTTTATGGAAATGCAATTGGCTTTTGTATACTAGCCATTGCCCAGCTATCTTGACAAGACTTTTCTGCCTTCTAATACTTTGTAGATCATTTTGAATTTTCTGTGGAAGGAGTAATACCATCTGTAAAGAAAGTTTTACTTTTTTTTTTTTCTAATCCCCAAACTCTAATTTAGGGGTGTCGAACTCAATCAGAGAAGGGGCCAAAATCTAAAATCCAGCCTAAATCGCGGGCCGAATGGTTTACTGAACAGTCATAAACTGACAATGTCATAAACTGACAGCAGAGTGCAGTGATGACAGCGCGGTGCGGGCCACATTGCAAGGCCTGGCGGGCTGGATTTGTCCCGCGGGCCTTGTGTTTGACATATGTGCTCTAATTGATAAGATAACCTTATTATATTGGGTATAATGCCAAGTAAAAGTGAATGAGAGATGATATTGGGCAATAATCTTTTCAAAAGTCCATTCATGAAACTTTTATTCCACTTACATTAACCAAATATGCATGTACTTAACAACTATTTCTGAATTGGTATTGGAAAATACATAAAAAATTTAAACAAACATATCCACCATCCTACCTTATTTCTCTTACAATCATGCATGTAGAACACAAAAATAAAAACACCCTAGAAAAGTTAAATATGTGTTTTGTTTTTCTGATGGACATATATAAAGTAATGAATGTTAGTCAGAAAATACCTTTTTATTGCATCTTGACTTGTACATTTTTCCCCCCTTAGGTTATCTAAAATAAAAGCCTGATATAATAAAAGCCTAAGTGTTCATTACAGTGGAACAACCAGAATGACCAGTTGCTATGATGCATGCTGACCACCAGGGGCAGATGCTCAATGCAGGAGCTGCCCCCTTGGTGGTCAGTGTGCTCCCACAGGGGTACACCACTCAGCCAGAAGCTGGGCTCACAGCTGGTGAGCACAGAGGCCATGGCAGGATCCTCTCCTGCCTCAGCGGCAGTGCTAAGGAGCAGCTAGCAGTCAGGAGGTAAGGAGTGAGGGATCCCAGATTGTAAGAGGGATGTCTGCCTAAGCCAGCAGTCTGAGGGGTCCCAGACTGTGTGGGGGCGCAGGAGAGGCTGAGGGACCACTGCCCCCAGTGCATGAATTTCATACACCAGGGCCTCTAGTATTTAGATAAAAATAAAGGCAGCAATAATAATGAAAGTAAACAGCAGGTAACTTTACAAATTATGGAATGTAAACTATCTCTGCCCTGATCCAGAGCAAACTGGGCTAGAAGTTTCTCTAAGGAACACTTCTGCAGCTCTAGTCAACAGTGCAGTGCGCAGGTTGAGATTATATTGTAGTAATGCAAAGATACACTTGTTCAACAGGTAATATCCATTGTCATAGCTATTTTTACTATAGCCTTGAGCTCAAAGCCTTAAAGGACACACAATAACTATACTTCGAACTAGAACCAATTACCTCTTTTATCTCCCACCAGGTGGTTTCCTTTGTTTAGACATGAAAGCAGGTTTAACACTGACCACTGTGAAGCCACAAAGTACCAAAAGTACTATACCAAACCTATCTAACATATAACAAGTCTACATCCCCATATAGCGCACCTCAAAAAGAAAGCAGATAACTCCCTAAATGTTACCTATCTCTACGCCTCTAACATTAAACAAAAACCCACATGAGAATGATAAAAATTTAAACGGAAGTAACATAACCCTATCACAGTCATACACAGAAACCTATCTGTGGGACAGTTTGGATGACAGCTGGTCTACGGTATAAATTTTAGAGCAAGACAGGCAAAAGTTGGAAAGCTAGTTAATTTCCTCTCTTCTGCTTCAGCTTTGTCTCCTAGGTATCTGATGTTTACATAGGCCTCGGTCATTGCATTATTAGTGGCTGTCTTCATGTAACTGTTAACGTGATATGTCAAGTTCAGCAATGCTTTCACCACAAAGGGTCTTTGCACAGGGTCAGGCTTTCTTGGAGAAGTGCAGATCTCATAGAGGAACACAGGGAAGTTGAGGACAAGGACAAGACCAAATCTGCTAGGGTCAGCCCATTGCCTTTCCTTTTTTGATTTGAAAAGCGTCATGGTATGCCTGTGATGAGTGCACACACGCAATTCCTTTCTTAAAAATATATTGATTTCTTACAGAGAGGAAGGGAGAGGGATAGAGAGTTAGAAACATCAATGAGAGAGAAACATTGATCAATTACCTCTGGCACCGCCCCCCCAAACTTGGGATGTGCCTGCAACCAAGGCACATGCCCCTGACGAGAATCGAACCTGGGACCCCTGAGTCTGCAGACTGACACTATATCCACTGAGCCAAATCAACTATTAGAAGTAATAGTTGTAGTCTCTTTTTATTTTTACAAGCTCTCTGCTTGTGAAGCTTGGGGATAAAGAACTTTTCAAGAAGGTAGTAACATCATTGCAGATGTATTCTAACCTTGCTTTCAATTTCCTCTCTGTTGCCACGAGTCATCTGTTATTTTTGCTCAGCATCTCATGTCTTTAGCTCAGTACTTGAGATGACCCTCCAAGATGACTATCACTTCCTATACCATTTTTTTTTTATAAGTAGCTGAGAGAAGATTACTCTCCTCATTGTGTAATGTGGCTCCTTGCCTGGTTACACATTTCCTGCAGGTTTCCATGCCATCATGTTGACCCGTACTTGGCCTTTTTGACTTCTGGGCCAGCTTATTTTTATCCACGCCCATCTGGAGGTGTTGTGTCTGGAGTGGTTGAAAGGAGATGGACAGGAGCTCAACAATCACTGACGTTTTGTTTTCCAAAGCACTTGATGAATGAGTTCTCATTTCTTCATGAATCCCTGTGTTAAATTTTATCAAGTGCTTTTCCTGCACCTAATTGAGATAACCATATTGTTTTTCTCTTTCATTATCTTAATGTGAAAATTTATGGATTTTTGTAATCATAAAAATGATTACATAAAATCATAAGCCTGAGAAAGAGCAGTTTTATACATTTCCTTTTTATTTAATGTTTCTATTGTTATATGTATTCATAAAACCCATGTTTCTATTGTTATATGTATTCATAAAACCCATGTTTTTTATTATTTTTAATTTTATTGAAATGTATATCATGCTATATATAATAATTTACTACTTTTTTCAACAAACGATATTATTAAATGCATGTTATTTCATGTAGCTATAATTCATTCATTTTGACTGTTGTTTCATTTCACTATAAATTTTTGTATGGTCATTCATATCAATTATCAGGACTTTTTATAAACTACTGGAGGCCTAATGCACAAAATTTGTGCAAGAGTAAGCCTTCCTTTCCCCAGCTGCCAGCACTGGCTTCCCTCTGGGACCCGGACTTCCCTCACAGCCCCAGCTTCATCCAGAAAGGATGCCCAGACTAATTAGCATATTATGCTTTTATTATCCTACCTAATAAAGAGGGAATATGTTAATTGACCCTCATGCCATCACAGATACAGCAGTGCCTACAGCCAATAAGGAGGAAATATGCTAATTGACTGCCATGTCCTCAAATATGGCAACACCTTCAGCCACAAGATGGCAGTGCCCAGTCTTCTCAAACTTGCTGGGGCAGCAGTTATGTGGTCCCCTCAGCCCCCCCACCCCCAGTCACCCATGGCCAGCCTGAGGCTCAGGCAAGCCTCAGATGTCATCTGCCCAGCTACCCAGGGCTGACCTGAGGCACAAGAGAGCCTAAGATGGCAGCTGCCCAGCTGCCCAGGGTCGCCTGAGGCTTGTGCTTCCAGCAGTGGCAGCAACAGAGGTATGATGAGGTGTCACCTTCCCCTGATCGCTGGGTCGCCTCCTGCCCCTGAGGGCTCCCAGACTGTAAAATGGGGCAGGCTGGGCTTAAGGAACCCCCTCCAGTGCATGAATTTTCATGACCCAGGCCTCTAGTTATACATAATAACAAAGATATTATGCCACTGACATGGGGATAGAAAACTGGCCAATGGAACAGAACAGAGAATCAGGAACCAGACTCATGCACCCAGAGAACTTGAGTATACCAGTATCAGAGATGTCCTATCTCATCAGTAAATAACAGTGGGAACATCCAATAAAGGAAACTGGAAAACTGGCTACCCACCAAAATAAAGTCATCTCCAGTTAGATCAAAGATATGGATGTTAAAGACAAAACTGTGAGCATCTTAGTAGAACATATTGGTGAACATATTTTAGGCATAAACGTTATTGACAATATTTAACAATATTAAAATGAAGAAATTGGCTCATCAAAAAATAATCCTAAGTGAAAACATAATTATAAATGGAAAAAAAGTCAGCTCTGAGCACAGACAAAAATATATTTTTTAAATCAATACTAGCTAAATAATACATGTATAATAACAGGTAAAGCAACAACAACTCAAAAAGAATCACAAAACAAAACCTAAAACAACACAAAATGGGGCAAAAGATATGAGAAGGCATTTCACAAGAGTGAAAATACATAGGCTAGTGAATATATTAGCCTATGTATTGAACTCCATTCATTGTCAGGGCAATGTTATTCAAAATATTATAAGATATCACTATAAAAAGTCTAATTGTATCCTGAGTTGGAAGTAACATCTACTTTATATCTCTTATATATTGCTGGTGGGGGTGTGGGTTTATATATTGACATGCCCTATAAACCAGTAATGCTAATAATCCTGTATATGAAGTCAAGAGGAAGTCATATACACACATTTAAAAGAATGTTCCTAACAATACTGCACACAGTAGCACCCTAGGAAAAACTCAAATGATAACTGACTGAAGAGAAGAGGAATTAATTGTGTACTTATGTATTTGTAGCAATAGTAAAATTGAACAAAGTATAGCAATGTTATACATACACTGAGTGGCCAGATCATTATGATCTCTGAACGCATAATAATCTGGCCTTTCAGTATATATGTGTGTGTGTGTGTGTGTGTGTGTGTGTGTGTGTGTGTGTGTATGTGTGTGTGTGTGTGTATAGAGAGAGAGCGCGGGGGGGGGGGGGGGGGCGGTGCATGAATTCGTGCCTGGGTGGGGTCCAGCCAGCCTGGCCAGGGTGAGGGGACACAGGCAGTTGGCTGGCCTCCCTGCTGGTCAAACTCCTGGTCAATGGGACAATTTGCACATTAGCCTTTTATTATATAGGATGTACACTGAGTGCCCAAATTTTTTATACATTTAGAGATCATAATAATCTGGCCACTCAGTGTAAATGTCAATAGTAAATAAATATCCTAAATGTCAATAGCAAAGAAATATCCTGCCGAAACCGGTTTGGCTCAGTGGATAGAGCGACGGTTTGCAGACTGAAGGGTCCCGGGTTCGATTCCAGTCAAGGGCATGTGCATTGGTTTCGGGCACATCCCCTGTAGGGGCTGTGCAGGAGGCAGCTGGTTGATGTTTCTCTCTCATCGACATTTCTGGCTCTCTGTCCCTCTTTCTTCCTTTCTGTGGAAAATAAAAAAGAAAAAAGAAAAAAAAAGAAATATCCTAAATCATTAATTGTAACACACTATTGTCCTTATTTAAGTAAAAACAACGAATATCAAATACTCTTTATAGAAATATATAATAATTTAAAAAAAACTATATAGAATGAAAATCAAGAGAATGAAGAACATGAGAATAAAAGTAATAGTTTTTAAGGGAAGCAGAGTTTGCCACCCAAAATATGCTTTCTGATATATTGGCTATTTTAATCCAACTGTTTTTAAAAACTAAAGATTCAGAAAGAGCCATTGACCTTCCCCTAAATGCCGAAAATAATTTAAATAGAGGACCTGCACAATAGATAACTATAATTTAATGGGTACTAGTGTGTGACAGAGAGAAACTGGGTGAAATCCATTTGATGAAGGTCGTATCTGTTTCCCATCTTTAAAGATGGCTCACTAAACATTTATTACCAAACATTGGTTCCTTTATCTCCATGTCAACTGCCTTTCTGCCCTTTGAAGTCCCAAATTACCACTAGCCCTCCCTTCTCCTTGCCTCACGATGGCATACTACCTTAACTATTTAATCTGTCCCGGGTTTTCATACTCTAATGGAACCCCATGAGTACACAAATAATAAATGTGGACATTTTCTCCTGTTAATCTGCCTCAGAAAAATGTATTGTTCCCACAAGGTGGGAGGACAATTAATTTTTAGGGAGAAGGGCTTGGTACAGTGAACTTTATTGTTAATGCAAGATAAAGTAGGGTCCCCTAAGCCCCTCCCCTTCTTTAGGGGGTCTGGGATGGAAATGGTGGCCAGGAGATTCTCAGACTGTGGGTAGATCAACCTGGGGCAAAACCTCCCCAGCAGCTTTCTCTGGCGGGGGCTGGTGGTCCAGGGGGGCTCTTACCCCTTGGAGGCCACATGGACCATCAGATCCACCACCACCCTTTTGCTGTAGTCAAATTCATTGTCAGACCAGGAAAAGACCTTGACACAGTGGTCACTGAGGGCAATGCCAATGCCCAGCATCAAGGTGGAGGAGTGGGTGTCACTGTTAAAGTCACAGGAGACAACCTGGTTCTCAGTATAGCCCAGGATGCCCTTGAGGAGGCCCTCTGATGCCTGATTCACTATCTTCTTTTTGTCATTGTATTTGGCAGCTTTCTTCAGGCGGCAGCTCAGATCCACAACTGACACGTTGGGAGTGGGACACGGAAGGCTATGTCAGTGACATTCCCATTAAGATCAGGGATGACCTTGCCCACAGCCTTGGCAGCACCGGTAGAAACAGGGACGATGTTCTGGGCAGCCCCTCGGCCATCACACCACAGCTTCCCAGAGAGGCCATCCACGGTCTTCTGGATGGCGGTGATGGCATGGACTGTGGTCATGAGTCCCTCCACGATGCCAACGTTGTCAAAGCAGTTGGTGGTGCAGGAAGCATTGCTGACAATCTTGAGAAAGCTGTCATACTTGTCATGGTTCACACCCATCACAAACATGGGGGCATCTGCAGAAAGGGCAGAAATGATGACCCTTTTGGCTCTGCACTTCAAGTGAGCCCCAGCCTTCTCCATGTTAGTGAAGACACAGGTGGCTCCACAACACTCTGCAACAGCAGCACCCCATTTGATGTTGGCTGGATCTCACTCCTGGAAGATGGAGATGGACTTTCCATTGATGACAAACTTCCTGTTCTCAACCTTTACTGTGCCTTTGAACTTGCCATTAGTAGAATCATACTGGAATATATAGACCATGTAGTTGAGGTCAATGAAGGGGTCATTGATGGAGACAATATCCATTCTGCCAGAGTTAAAAGCAGCCCTTGTGACCAGGAGCCCAATGTGGCCAAATCCATTCACTCTGACCTTTACCATCGTGTTGTGGCTGCTGGCACAGTGCAGGAGGAGAAGCTATCTGAATAACAGGAGGGGCAGAGCCTAATTTTTTCACCCCCACAATTTCTTTGGGTGAATAGGAGAATAGGAGAATAGGAGAATAGCAGGGGAGAGACCCTGGAGCCAGAAACAAGTTACCATGAAAAATCTTGCCTTTAGGGTTTTCTTTGTAAGTGATCATGTCATCTGCTGAGGCACTTTAACTTATTCCTTTCAGAATTAAATACGTTTTATTTCATTTTATTGCCAACCAATAAAATGTTAGAACTAATAAATAAATTTAGTAATGTTTCAGGACACAAAACTAATATAAAAATCAGTTACATTTATGCACACTAAAAATAAACTACCCAAAAAATAAATGAAGAAAAATATCCCAACTACAAAAGCATCAATAAGAATAAAATGCTTAGGAATAATGTAACCAAGGGAGAGAAAAATCTGTATAATAAAAACTATAAAATATTGTTGAAAGGAACTGAGAAGGGACAAAGAAATGGAAAGATATCCCATATCCATGAACTGGAAAAATTGACATTGTTAAAATGTGCATAATATCCATGGAATTCTACACATATTCAGTGATATACCTATCAAAATGCATTTGTCACAGAAATAGGAAAATTAATTCTAAAATTCATATGCAACAACAAAAGATCCTAAAAAGCCAAAGGTCTTCTGAGAAAGAAGAACAAAATTGGAAGCACCATATTTTCTGATTTTAAACTCTATTACAAGGCTCCAGTAACAGTATGGCAATGGCATAAAATAGACACATAAATCAATGGAACATCATAGAGTCCACACCATACTAGTAGATAGCCAGCCAATATTTGACAAGGTTGTCAAGAATATGTAATGGTGAAAGGGTAGTCTCTTCAATAAATGTTGCTGGAAAAACTGGGTACCCACATGCAAAATAATGAAATTAGACCATTATCTCACAACATACATAATAATTAATTTGAAATGAGTGAAAAACACAAATGTAAGATCTAAAACCATAGAATTCCTTAAAGAAAACACAGATCAGTGTGCATCATAGTGACTGGTCATTCTGCTATTCAGTCGATTTTCATATTAGCATTATCCCCCACTGGCCTGGGGTCTGCAGGCTGGGGGCAGCTCCTGCATAGAGTGTCTGCCCCCTGATAGTCAGTGAGTGTCATAGCAACTGGTCATTCCACTGTAGTTCTTCCATTCAATCAATTTGCATATTAGGCTTTTATTAGTAAGATAAAATAGCCACAATATTTGTGTGTTTTTTGTGGGGTTTTTTTTTGGTATGATACAGAAAGCAGGCAACCAAAGTTAAAATATACAAGTTAGATTACATCAAGCTAAAAACCTTCTGTACAACAAAGGAATGATCAGCAAAATGAAAAGAAAGCCCATAGAATGGGAGTAAATACTTTCAAATTGAATATTTGATTAGGGGTTATGATCCAAAGTTCATAAGGAACTCATACAACTCAATAGCTGAAAATCTAATGAGATGATTGAAAGTCAAATAAGATGTATGTCTTCCAATGAAGACATACAAATGGCCAACATGGATATTAAAATGTGTTCAATGTCTGTAATCATCAGGGAAATGCAAATCAAAACCATAATAAGATATTCTCTCACACCTGTCAGGACCACTATTATAAAAAAGATAGGACATAAGTGTTCATGCGTATGTTAAAAAAAAAAAATCAAACCCTTATACACTTTGGTGGGAATGTAAATTGATACAACCATGATGAAGACAATACGGAGATTCCTCAAAAGTAAAAAAATGTAACTACCATATTCAGCAATCCGACTTCTGGGTATATAACCAAAGAAAATGAAATCAGTATCTTGAAGAGATGTTTGCACACCCATATTCATTGCAGTGTCACTCACAAAGCTAAGACATAGAAATAACCTAACTGGATATTGACAGATGAATGAATAAAAAGTAATGTGTCCACCCATGCTAATCCTCTATGCCTTTTAGGAAATCTAAATGAAACTTTATTGGCATATCCTAGCCCTGGCATGTGTTTATAATATCTCTGACAGAGGCATGCAATATTAATGCCTTAATTTTTGAACTTTATTAGAGATATAAAGAGACATTATTCTTCAGCTGTCTTCTATTATTAATACATACTGATAAAACAATGATAATCAGAAATGTTCAAGCTTCCATGGGGATGCTTGCAGGCAGGATTGACATCTAATTCTAGTTCCCTGGGATTTTAACACAGAATCAGGAATTGAGGAAAAGGCAAGTGCAAGAAGGGGCAAATACTCTCTTTGCTGGAATCCAGAGTAAAACCAGAGCTTTGATGCACCAAAGAATTAGAGCAAAAGAAAGTCCTAAGGATAACTGAAGTAATCATCTTTAATTGGTTAGACTCCATTTATTTCTCCATTGATTCCAGCCTAGCCTACAGCTTTTTATAATGGACTAGAGACCTGGTGCATAGAATTCGTGCACAGTTAGGGCCCCTAGGCCTAGCCAGTGGTCAGTGAGAGTCATAGTGACAGTCATTCTGCTTTTCAGTCGATTTTCATATTGCCTTATCCACCACTGGCACCTGCCTTGACTGGCCTGGGGCCTGGGGGCTGGGGAAAGCTCCTGTATTGAGTGTCTGCCCCCTGATAGTCAGTGAGTGGCATAGCAACTGGTCATTCCACTGGTATATTAGTCAATTTGCATATTAGGCTTTTATTATAGAGGATAAAATAGCCATAATATATTAAAAAATAGAGAACATGCATTGAACTTGAAATTGCTTACTTCTATAAAAATCACTAACTGACACAATTATAAAGACATTAGAGGCCTGGTGCACAAAATTTGTGCACAAATAGGGTTCCTAGGCCTGGCCAGTGATCAGGGCTGATCACGGCTTTCTTTCTCTCAGGTGCCAGCTGTGGTGGGGCCTTCCTTTGTTCTGTGCTGCCCCTTGGTGGTCAGCACATGTCATACCGAGTAATCAAACTCTCATTCGCTTGAACTCCCAAAGGGACAATTTGAATATTAGCCTTTTATTATATAGGACTAGGGGCCTAGTGCACAAAATTCATGTACTCGGCGGGTGGGGGGGGGGCGGTCCCCTTCAGTCAGGCCTTCACCCTCTCACAGCCTGGGAGCCTTCAGGGGGATGTCCAACTGACAATTGGCAGTCAGATATACTTAGCACTGCCATGGAGGTGGGAGAGGCTCCTGCTACCACCACTGTGTTCTCCTGCCATGAGCCTGGCTCCTGCATCGAGTGTCTGCCCCTGGTGGTCAGCATGCATCATAGCGACTGGCCATTCTACTGTTCAGTCGATTTGCATATTAGCCTTTTATTATATAGGATTATTTCCAACAAATGTCACACAGCAATCTCTATAATTTCTCTGGCACCACTAATTAAAAGATATAACTATACTATTGCTAAAAGGCATTAATTAGCTCTCAGATATCTTCCAGATTGTTCTCTTGTACTGACAACCATAGCCATGCTTCTTGCTGGAAAGATAGTCCAATGTAAACACTGAGAGTACAGGGTCAGGAGGCAGGTAGACTTGGGTTCATATTCTAACTCTTCGTTTGTGAGCTATTTGATATTGAGTGAGTGACTTCATTTTCCTGTGCCTGGTTTCCTCATTTGCTATATCAAGATAATAATAGCACTAACAATACCCTTCTTTTGGTTTTTATTCTCATAATACTAAATGAAATAATATATGCATCACTTGGCAGAGAGTAAAGACTCAATATATGACTGTAAGAATGTTTTAGAAGTAATTTTGTTCCAATAAATGGTTTATATAGCAATATTTTGTGCCACAGATTTGCCCAAACTCTGAAAGAATAATTTTCTACCAAAAGAGGCTGAACTCAAGATTTTTCTCACTTTAGAAAATAACCTGTAGAAACAGGTTCCCAGGGGACTTGTATGTGTTTGGAAACCTATCCATCAAACGGAAAATGATTAACTAGAGAAAGAACAAGCTTGTTTCTATTTCTTGAAGAGGTATTGGCGACCCTGTGGAACTGAGTTCCTTTTCTCTCACACTGGGACTGCACCTGGCACATGGAGGAACAGACACTCCGAGGGGCTGGAGAGGCACTGGATCTTGCAGACCTCACTCCACAGCACTGCTCTTCCTCTGGGCTTTTTCCTGTGCAGCTGACAGTGGCACCCCCTCCGTTGCCTTCTCCTCAGTTGAAATAAATAAAAACTAAACTAAACTAAAAAACTAAACTAAACTAAACTAAACTAAACTAAATTAAACTATATAAACACTCCCCATCCAAACTGAAACACCTTGGAACATGTGCTTGCGTGTCATGATATAAACAAAAACGTTTCCTCCTCATTAGTACCTGCAACTCTTAAAAAATATATATAGCATTGACCAAGTGTTAGGAAACTCTATAAAACATGTTATGGAGATGTTGGAACTTTCCAGGAAATGCTAATTTATTACCATAACCAAACTGGGTAAGTTTATTATCTAGATCTGTAGTGTCTTATCTTTTTAAATATTCATTTAAGCTATAAATACTGATTCACATGGCTCATATATATTTGAACCTTTAATTATCTTTTTTTTTTTTTTTTTGCATTTGTGGAAAATAAAGATACTTCAAGTGACCTCCTATTTAATAAAAGAGTAATATGCAAATTAACTATCTCTCAGACAAAATGGCAGTGCCCATAGCCACAAGATGGTGGAGCCAGGTATTCTCAGGCTCTCTGGAATCCCCAGTCCCAGGGAGGGCTGCTGCAAAGAGCAGGCAGTGTGCGGCCTGAGCTGTTGGCATGGGAAGCAGCTGCACACCCTCCCGCCCCACTCCTCTGGTGAGATCCGCTCCCAGCTGCCACCCAGGCTATTAGCCTGGGAGGCACCCATGCACCCCACCTTGGTGCAATCCACTCCCAGCTACGCCGGGAGGGGGGCGGGGGGCGGGGTGTAGGCCTGGGAGGTGACCGCAACCCCCAGAGCGATCCCTTCCCAGCAGCAGACTAGGGTGTCAACCTCCAAAGGGCCTGTGCCCCCATGGAGTGATCCCTCCCACACACACTTATAACCTTGGAACTTTCCTTGCCCCAGCCAAGTGATTGGAGATTGATGGGGGGGGGGGGAGGGAGGGGGCGGTAATTGGCCAATGCTGCTGAGCAAACCTCTCCCATTGGGTAGAAACTTCTGACCAGGTTAGGGAGGTAAATGGATTTTGTTTAAAATCTTTAGAAACCGCAAAGGAAATGTCTGAGGTAGGGCTTCACTTCAGAAGTAACTTACAACTAATTTCTGAAGGCAAACGGGGACATTACAGTTACATTACTAAAGAGTATCCCGAGGTCCGGAGGTTGGCTCTGCAAGGGCCATGGTGGGTGCTCCCCACCATGGTTCCTCAGCACCTCAGGCAGGGCTTGAGCCCACCCAGAAAGGTCTTCTCCCCTACAGTTTTCACCAAGGCAGGGAGGTTTTGTAGACATGAAAAAGAAGTGCCCACGCACAAGTTCTGAAGATCCAGGGCCGACAGAAGTGACAAACAAACCGGGAAAAGAGCAAAATAAGAAATATCACCAATCCCAACATAGATCATCTTTTACTTCAGATGATGGTGTGATTCCCTCTTCTTCATCTTCTCGAAGCAAGACAGATTGAAGTACTGAGCATTCTACCAATGGAAAAGTTAAGAGAAAGAGGGCAGAAAAGGAAAAAAAGGAGAAAAGAAAGAAAGGACAAAAGATGAAACATCAAAAGAAAAAGAAAGAGAAGGAAAAAAGGAAGAAACAACCACATGATATCACCTTTCCAAGGTCTTGTGAAATTTCTGTTTAAGGAGTTTATTTTATGACACTTTTACTTTAGGTTTACATTTTTACTGGTTTGTCAAGACCATGGCAGGTACACTGTTCAATATGTTAAATAAAAAACCTCATCTAATAAAGAGGAATTATACAGGGGAGGGCATTTGGGGGGTGACTGGAAGTCAGAGAAAGGCAGTTGGGGATGATCAGGCTGGCAAGGGAACAGTTAGGTGTCCATCAGGCTGGCAGGGGTGTGGTTAGGGACTGATCATGCTGGCAAGCAAGCAGTTGGGAGCCAGCAGTCCCAGACTGTGAAAGGGATGTCAATTGCCTGTTTAGGTCCGATCCCACAGAGGTCCAAGATTGAAGAAGGTGCAGGTTAGGCTGAGGGACACTCCCCCCGGCCCAGTGCACGAATTTTGTGCACCTGGCCTCTAGACTAACAATAAAAATAGTCTTTATAAATGTATCTTCTAAAAAGTGATATATGGGTATTTTAAAATATTCAAACACTGTATTAAAAAAAGCAATAGCAACAGCACCCAGAGAGTGACATTTATAAAGTAACAAAAATACATTCATTCTATTTTATTTTATTGAGTCCCAAAGAGTAACTCAGACTACCTATTTTATTGTACAAAATAATTAAAATGAAAAAAACAATATTGCATTTTTTTATATTAAGAAAGTAGCAAAATAGATCTAGAGACCTAGAAGCATAGAACAGACTGCAGAATCTCAGAGAGAAGCTGGGGGAGGGTGGGAAGAGATCAATCGAAGAACTTGCAGACAATAGAGGGTGGGGTGAAGGCCTGGGGTGGGGCATGGAGGTGGGCTAGAAGGGGCCAATGGGGGAAACAAGAGGACATATATAATACTTTCAACAATAAAGATTTTTTTTATATAAAAGAGAAGTAATAAACTTTTGAAGATGCCCTCGTCCTGAAATTAAATAAAGGCTATATTCTGAATCTGTATCATCTCTCTGACCACTGGTGGTCACTACTGTTATATAACTGAAAATTACACCAATTACTTTCTTGTTTCTTATTCCTAGTCTTACTTGTTTGTTAGTCCAAACAATGCAATTAGATGAATTGCATTGTTTGGACTAGGAGGCTGGAGACTCAAGGTTTACTATTCTTATTTCAGCCACACTGTCCTTTAGGCAATTCAGTGATGGGCTTTCCTGTGAGAATAAGGCCATTGGGTACAAATGCACAGAATGGTGAATTATAGTTAATATACTGTATTTCATGCTTAAAACTGGCTCTGAAATTAGATTTTCACACACTAAAAAAAAGTAACAAGAATGAAATTATATCTATGTTAATTACCTTGATTATGGTGTTATTTCACAATGGATACATATATTAAAGCATTATATGTAAACCTTAAATATATGTGCTTTTTATTTTTTTCAGTTGTATCTCAATAAAGCTGGAAAAAATATGGGACACAAACTGTAAGTTACCATTATTAAAGGATCAAGCCCTGGCCTTTTCTCTACTGAAGTTTTTGTCTAAAGGAGAATGCTCAGAGCCTTTAAATATTTAAGATGCCTCTAAAAGAAGGAAGTGGAGAGACACAAATCAAAACTACAAAACCCTAAGGCTGATTAACTAAGAGTGGAGGAAACATTTTATTTCCTCTCTGAAGTCCTAATCTTTTTCTACTAATTTTATTTTCTTAGGGCGATGTGCCTTAGACTTTAGAACACCTAAATTCTGGTTGGCTACTCTTACATGCCATTTTCCCCTTTCCCTTTTTGTCTCTAGTACATCATCTCTGATTACCTTACCCACCTACTCCCTCCTCACCCCTTTTCCAGTCTCAGAAGTGACATACAGACCCGGTATTTTATTATGAGCGATACATGCAGGTTAAACCAACCAACCAAACATATAATGCTCAGCATGCTTTTTACTGCTCTAAATATAGTTATTAACAAAATAGCTCATTTTTCACCAGGAGCTCTGTTACATACTTAAAACAAGAGCTCATGAACAGATCTGTGGTTTTTTAGTACCTGCCACTTAAGGAATTAATGACTCTGAAGAGTTCTTTTACTTTTCTTTGCTGCCAGGTCAGTAAAATGAAAAAACATGTATTTACTTAGGTCACATTGTACTCGTTTTGCATATAACCTATGCAAAAAACATCTGTACATAGTACAATAGGTATTTAAAAAAAAAATAAGTCACCCATTTCCAGATTTTTCTGTGATAAAGAAACTAAATTATACTTTAATGGAAAATAGTTTCATTTTAATTGCAGGAAAGCTCTTTGAATCCAGTGCCAGCACCTCCATTACCAAAACAAAAACTGAGCGCTGACTTATTAAGTGACATCAAGTGATACAACCTCCCTCCCCCAGCTCCCCCCACTGGATTGTTTTCTGCTTAAGTTAATACACATTTCAAAACTCACCCAAGAATCATTGCCTTCTGGCTTTGACACTGAACTTAAACTGATGACATTTCTAGGAAAGCTGAAATGCAAAGGATGTTATGTTGCATTTACTTTAAGGTTCATTCACTCTGACTTGAACATGACTTGTTAGGTATTAGCCTCCCTGTTTTGAAAAGGCCAGGTGCATCAGGGCAGTGCAGAGAGCGAACACCATTAGTTTGGACTTTATCACTGTCACCCAGCTGCCCAGCGGCCCCCTGTACATCCCACAGATAATGGGGAATGTCAGCGCTCTTTCAACACCTACACAAGTCAAGGCTTAACAGGAGACTCAGGGTTCCCGATTTTAAGAATTTTAAGTGAGAAAGTTTTTATTCATTTGTTTGTTTTTACCCAAGTTCCTCAAATAACCTACATTCAATTTTAATGAGAATATAGTAATTTTATTGTCTGTGAGTACATTTTGTAACTTGTTTTCCCCATTAATCCTCACCAGAGGATTATTTTTTGTTCCACTGATTTTTTTATAGTGGAAAGGAGATGGCGGTGGAGGGAGAGATAGATATATCAATGTGAGAAACGTTGATCGGTCTCCTCCCTCACCCACCCAGACCTGGGCTGGATGGGACCTGCAACCCAGGTTCGTGCTTTTGAGCAGGAATCAAACTGAACTCGAGATCCTTCGGTCCGTGGGCGGACACTCTAACCACTGAGCAAAGCCCGCCAGGGCACATTTTGTAACTTATTAATGCAACCTATAGTAGAATTAGTTCAGAACATACTACATAAATATGGTAAGTGATAATAAGAGAGTTTCAAACATTGCTTTAACCTGACTTTAATTAAGGTTAAACATCATAAGGAGTTGCATACTGTGTTGCCACTCTATCCATCAACTCACAGGTATGTCTGACTTCAGGACCTTGGACAACAGCATGGTCCCTCAACACTGGGTTGATCTCACTCTGCTTCCTGAGCACAGCCCAACAGGCTGCAAGCATCTACATGGAGGCAGCTTTATTGGGGCACTGAGCAGGGCTTTTATTTCACTTCATTGCATGCTATTATACTTCCCATTTTTCATTGCACCCTGGCAGGCTCCTCTTCCTCTCACACCGCCAGAGGCTACCAATTGATAACAAGTCTCAGCTTTAAAACCACTCAGAAAAACGGAGAAACCAAATGAGTAAAAACGGATGTAGACCGCAGCTGCTGCTTCCTGTCATACTCATGGATTTTCTGCAGCCTCCAGGGACGTGTTAAGATCCTAAGTGTAGTTTCCGGGGATGAACATGAAGTGCATGTCAGGAGACTTGGGTTCCAGTTCTGACCTTGGGATTTACTAACTGAAAACATTAACGTTTCTGGCTTCAGTATTTCCATATTCACAAATTAAGGACAAGGACTACTTTTGGGGGGAAAATGATTATGTGCATGCTCTTGATTCTCAATTAGTAGAGAGTAACCAGATTTTTTTTTTTTTAAGTTCTGAGTATGCTTTGGTAGTAACATGCTTGGTGTGATGATTCATGTTCTGTGTCAACCTGACAAAGTCATGGGGTGCTCAGATATTTGGGCAAATACTTTTTGGTGTCTGTGAGGGTGTGTGTGAAAGAGATCAGCACTTGTAGTTTTAAGCTGAATAGAACAGCTGGCCCCCACGAATGTCGGTGGGCACCCTTCAATCTGTGCAAGGCATGAAGAGAACAAAGAAGTGCAGGGAGCTAGAATTGGCTTTTTGCCTGACTGAGAAGCTGGGACATTGGCCTTCCCTGCCCTGAGCTGGGACTTACACGTCTGGTGCTCTTCCTCAGATCTCGAGCCAGATCCCTGGCTTTCCTGGGAATCCAACTGGAAGACGACAGTTTGTAGAAATCCACAGCCTTCATAACCCTGAAAGCCAATCTCTTAATTTATAGACTTATCCTAATGATTCTGTTTCTCCAGAGAACCCTGATTAATACACTGGAGTTTTCAAAACTATTGACAGATTGATAATTTCTATTTTGATTATACATTTTACATCCTCCAAAAATATTTTTGTATATATCACCTTATTGTTTTCAGGTTTTTTTTGTTTGTTTTGGTTTTTTTTGGGTTTTTTTTTTGTTTTTTTTTGCTAAAAAGGGTGAATCCCTTCATATACACTGAGGTATTACTATCTCCATTTTAAGGATGATGGTTCAAGATGAAAAGAAATTAAGTGGCTTAGCCAAGATTTTGTAGCTAGTAAGCAGGAGCTGTAGAACAACTCAAGTAAGCTAATTGCACACATGCTCATTTTCTTTTTAAAATCAACAGATTATTGTGGAATATACAGACGCATGTAATGAGAACCCATGTGTAACTGTTATCGGGGAAATTGTGGTGTCTCCTTCCCCACTGAGTGCTGGGGGTGGAGTCCTTACAATATCCTGAGGAAAAGAATTTTCTGAGACTCCCACAGGAGAATGGGTGATTTTTTATTGGAGTGGAATGACATCTCTGGGTTCCCAAAGTCCCATTTCCCTTCGTTCAGTTATAGAAGTGTAGTGGGGGTTTCCAGTAAAGCTGTCCATGGGCTATGCAAAAATGCATATAAACTCTGTGGTTAATCTTTTCTCCCCCCACCCCCCTGCCACCAAGATCAGTCTTTCATGCTTTTGTTACTTGCTCTCTTTTGCTCAAAAGGATGGATTTGAGATACACAATGTTGATTTATATACCCACCATGTATTTCCCATTCTGATGTTGTTGGGTATTTGGATTATTTCCAATGCTTGACAATTATGAACAATTATGCTTGAATATGTATTTATTGTACATATTGCAAATAAGTATTTTTACTCTATGGAATATACATGGGGGTGAATCAAAAGGAATGCATTGTCAACCATTCTAGGTTGTGGTACATTGTTTAGTAAAGAAGTTGTACCAATTTATAATCCCTCCAGCCATGCATGTGAATTCTTGTAGCTCTGTATGCTTATTAATGCATTTTAATATTAAGAAAAATGATGTCCTTTAGACTTTTCCTGACTTATGAAGTTTAGTGCCTTTGGTATATGCTTACTAGTAATCTGGGCTCCTTCTTTCTGAAGTGATATTTATGTTTTCTTTTACCAATTTTTCTATTGGGTTGTTTGACTTTTTTGGAGTTTTCTTCCATACCACAAATAATCTGAATTTAAGTCCTTTATCATCTAGATGTGTTACAAATGCCTTCTCTCATTCTATAGTGCTTCACTTGGAAAAAAAAATAAGTGGTGCCTTTTGAAGAAGGAAAAATTGCCATGTTAATATTAACAAGGTTGAATTTATTAATCTTTTTCTCTATGGCTACTGCATTTTGTGGTTTTGTTTAAGGAATATTGTTTTTAACTAAGGTTATTATATTCTTCAACATTGTTTCTTAAAAGCTTTATGGTTCTGTCTTTCACATTTATGTTTTTAATCTACCTGAAATTGATTTTTTTTAAAGATGGCACGAATGCTGTTGCTATTATACCATAACTTCTAAAAATCAAATTACACAAAGTTACCACTGCTGTTTGGTTTATACATCCACAGTGTTGGGAGAGGTAGCCTCATGGAGAATGATGCTGAATCAGATGGCCAAAGCCTTCTTTTTTTGGAAACCAGAAGTCCTTACTGATTTCAGATACTCTGGTAAGTGTTTTACTTAATACATAACCTCAGAAAAGCTTGTTTTTATAGATAAGCCAATTAAAGGATAGAGAATTTAAGGAGCTTGGCCAAGGGCACATAGTAATATGAGTCTGACTAAGGATTCAAATATTTACCATTGAACACAAATGCTTCCACCACTCTGTGTCTCAATGGATAGGGGTGTGTGTGTGTGTGTGTGTGTGTGTGTGTGTGTGTGTTTATTCTCTTCTTATCTCCCTTGCTTTTTCCAGGTCTTTAATTTGAAATTTGGATTTTTCTGGGATCATAAACTATGTCTGATTCCAAGTCTGAGTGCTGCCTCTACTGCCTCTACTCAAAGTTACTCTAGTCTATATTAATAAAAAGTAATATGCTAATTAGACCAATAGATGGGAATTCTTCCATATGCCATTCTGGATGTCCTTCTTGACAAAGCCAGGGCCAGCCCAGAGGAAGCTGCCTGGGGCCCTGGGTGCCTGTGGCCAGCTGGGGGGAGGGAAGCCATGGTCCCTGGTGCTGGAGGAAAGCGGTGCCGGCAGTCTCAGGAAGGAAGGCCTACTTTTGCATGGATTTTTGTGCATCAGGTCTCTAGTTTTATTATAAGTGTTTTGAGCATAGTCCCTTGTACATAGTTATGTTTCTTTTTCTCTAGTTACATCACATAACCTTTCAATTAAAAAAGTTATATCAAGAAATGTTGAAATATGACAATTTCCTGCATTTAAATTCTTGTTAAAAAGGTAGGGCCCCCAGAAGCTGCCTCAATTTGCTAGCTATTCCTTGTGAAGCCTTGGGTCTCTGACAAGCCCCCATATAACCAACCCTGGGCTCTCTGGGCAATCAGACGAGGCTTTGCTTCCCCATCCCATAATCCCATTGGTGGTTATGATTGTTTAACCCCTAAGCTGGACACCTGGAACTAACCTCAAATAATATAATATTGAAGGTCAACTCTAATTGCACAATAAAGACATAAAAATATTTTAAAATATAAAAGTAAGATAAAAAATGTATGTTTTCACCAAATTTATTTCAATACTAATACCAAAAAAATCCTACCCTCTTGGAGGTTAGGATTCTTTCTGCAGCTGGATCTTGTTCTGACAATTCCTTATTAGTTCATCATTTATATTGCAGTATCTTACTCCATAGCCTTATTACTTGTGAACCAGTAAGCAGGGAGAGCTTGAGAATACTGAAGGCTTGAGGAGAATAGAGAGGTTGAACCAGATCCTCCATGGGAAATAAAATGAATTCCAGTAGAAATGAATAAAATAACCACAGGATAGTAGAAGCATTCATAAGAGAATGGATGCATATATGACAGGGCTTAATAATTGTTTTAATAGGTGGGATGTAAATCGCCTCCACACCTACCCAGTCAGGGTACAACGTATTTAGCTTCTTGGGTCAGCTGCCTACTGTCACTTTTGTCACTTAGAATCCAGGCTATTTGTTAAGTGAGGAGAAATCTAAGAACGAAACAAAAAATAATGTGTTCCTGATTGTGACAAGTAGCAGATCAGAGAGGTAAAGAGAATCTGGGATAGAATTGACTTATATTTAAGAAAGCAGCTGCCGCCGAGACCGGTTTGGCTCAATGGATAGAGCGTCGGCTTGGGGACTGAAGGGTCCCGGGTTCGATTCCGGTCAAGGGCATGTACCTTGGTTGCGGGCATGTCCCCAGTAGGGGGTGTGCAAGAGGCAGCTGATCAATGACTCTCTCTCATCGATGTTTCTAACTATCTCTCTCCCTTCTTCTCTGTACAAAATCAATAAAATATATTTTAAAAAAATAAGAAAGCAGCTACCAACCCTAGAAGATCTAGAATAGAGCCTTGGGAAGAAAGTTTCTTTGTTTTGTTTTTATTTTTAACAGAGAGCGAGTCTGCAGTTGAAACTTTGTAAACTCAGAGCAGATGGAGAGAAAGAGGAAGGGGGAATGCCAGTGGGCTGGGAATTGGTATTGCAGATAAGGAGAAAGAGAGATGGCAATGTCTGAGGTGCCCTTTAGAATGCCCTTGAGCCCTTGAGTCAGTTAGGAGCCCCCCCTCCCCGCCCGTGGCACTGATCACACTTTGATAGAATGGTCTGTGAGTAAGTAACCTTTAAGCATACAATACCATATTGTTATCTGCCAGCACTACACTGTGTAGCAGAGCCCGGGAATTACTTATCTAGATTGACTAAAACTTTGTATCCTTTGATCATCCTCTCCGCTTTTCCCCTCCCACCCCTGGGAACCACCCTTTTATTCTGTTTGTATGTGTTTGACTGTTTTAATTCCCACATATACATAACATCTTATAGGATTTCTGTTTCCGTGTATTTTACTCAGCATAAATGTCCTCCAGGTCTATCCATTTCGTCGTAAAAGGATTTCCTGAGCTTTTGGTGTCATCTAAAAATGAGATATGTGCGCTATGACTGTTAAATTTGAATGTTAATAATATTAAAATAACTAAATTAAGTACTTAAATGTGACAAGGTTTATGCTTAATGCTTTATTAACATTACCTAACACACCTATCTATATAATAGAGGAACATGCAAATTTACCAGGACTCCACAATGTCACAACCGAACAGCAGGGACCTGAGCCTGCATGGTGCCTGGCCAAGGCAAGGGTACCTCAGGCCAGGCACTATGCCCCGATGCCCAGACAGTGGACCTCAGGCCATAACACCTCCCCCCTCCCCCCAGGACCAGGAGACCTTAGGCCACACCCCCCGCCTGGCATGGCTTGACAGTGGACCTCAGGCCACACACCCTGCTCCAGCAACAGGCTGGGGGACCTGGGGTTGTGCTCCCCACCCAGAGGGGCTTGATAGGGGTGGGGTAGGCCAAGTCTGGGTCTCCTGCATTTTCAAAGTGCATGCATGTGGTGAGCAGGGTCTTGACTTAGGTCCCTCAGTGTGCCCAGACTCTGATAGGAGGGAGATTTTCGTACACATTCTACTAATGTTCTTTCATCTCTGACACTTCTATTATAAAGGAAGGGCAAAAGGCAATATTAAAATATTTCCTCTAATTAATTTCCTTTGAAGGTGCACAAATTTCATGCATCGGGCCTCTAGTACTTTAAATAACCACTTAAATAACCATGGGTGAAGGATGTCAATCTAGACAGGACATGTAACTTACACAGGGACACACTTTATGTGGTAACTCTGGGAATGAACCCCAGGTCTGCCTGACACAAAGTGCAGGGCTGTAACCACTAGACAATACAACGAACTGTCACCAAATGGTCTGACATAGTAAGTATAGGAAAAGTGAAGGAATACTGTCAAGCTGGATACTTTTGTGTGATTTAACATCATTAATGGCAGCATTATGAAACCAAACAGATGCATCTGTGCTAAATTACAGTGGGAGAGTGTCACGTGGCAGGTCCCTATACAGGGACATGTGCCTCCTAAGTAAGAGGGATTCCTGAGTCCTCAGTTATACAGCTACTTTTGTTTACAAAAGATCATGTTCTCGGTAATGATGATTGGATGTCAATTGTTGTCATGACAAATGAAATATATTAATATCATTTCTGGTTGAGAAATCCTGTTTATTTGAATTGAAATGAACACTTAAAACCATGGGAGGCATAAAAGAAACTGATCATCATTGCAGCTTTTATTAAGAAGATCTGAATCAGTATCCAAGGGCTGTGATATATCCTTGAAACAAGTATGAAGAGCAAAAATTAATTACTTCCTTTGATTCAAAAACTGTTCATGGGGCATCTTCTGAATAAAAAAAACCAAAACACTTTATAATTTTATTGAATCATCACAGAAACATGATAAGGTAGATATTAGTATCCTCTTCTTATATACAAAGGTTTGGTGACTTTAAACAGCATGCCTATGGTCTGACAGCTGGTAAGTGGCAGGTTTGGCTCTCCACCCAGCGGTGTATTCTCTAATAAGGCAGATTTCACCTCGTTTGGCAAAAATAGCCAGAACTCCTGAATGCCGTCAGCACACCGCTCCTTACCCTCCTCCTTACAACATCCTGTTGGGAAAATCTCATGGATCATAGACTTGGGCAGAATGTCACATCGTCTGGCATAACATCAGCGTAAAAGGTCAGTAAGCTCCACAGTAAAGCGTTCCAATCATCCATGGAAAATAAATTGCTCATATTTCTGCTTACTAAACAAAGTGAAGGCTAAACTTATTGTGTTCATATTGAAAGGAATTTAGGGGACAAAATAAGCAGGTTTAGGGAGTCTTAGGAATTAAGAGGGTCCGTGGGGGAAAGGATGCATAGGTGAGAGAGCTTGGAGCTGCCAGAAGGCACACATTTACAGAGAACAGAAAAGTGCCACAGGATAAGAGGGGAGAAAGACATACATTCACGGAGGATAAAGAAAAGTCACAGAGTATGGGGAAAAAGAAAACATACTTTCACAGAGGACAGAGAAATGTGGAAAGATGCTGGAAAGGGGGAAATGTGTTTACAGAAGATAGAGGAATGATGCAAGATGAGAAGGAGAGATAGGAGGGGCCATCATGTGGGTTTTGGACTTTAAAGGTGATATTCTGTAAAAGAGTGATCATTTAGAAAAGCACAGGGTCATAAAATGGGGAAGGGGTTCAATTAGAACGGAGGATGAAGAGACAAAGAACTACAGCATTTATAAACCTTAGAAAATAAAGGAGCTTAGTTGATTACCCCCTTGGGATTCCCTCCCTAAGTGGGAGTGGAGTCTGTATTTGCTTTCAATGAATTCCCACACTTTTACTAACAAGTCCTTTTAGTATGAGAATTTTAATCTTCAAACTTCATGAGGCAAGAACCAGCAAAGGGGAGATTCCCCACACCCCACTTTTCAGTATTTTGGGTAACTTTTTTCAGGATCAAAATGTTAGTAATTTATAAATCATTGTCTGACCACCTGTCACATTTTCTAAAATTATCGTATTCAGGAATGAGAGCTTTAAACACTATGGAAGACCACATACATATGAACAAATTGTAGGAAATTCAGAGAAGTCAAACTAGGGAGATGAGGATTCAAATCGATTATATTACAAATAAAATATCTGATAATAGAGATTTCTGCCTTAAAACCCTAAAGGAATAAGTCAGAATTTAGATACCAAGATGCAAGGAAGACTGAGTAGGAGGAAATTGAGGAAGAAACTTTTGAATGGGATTCTCAGGAGAGAGTTCTCTATTAAAACTGTGAGTTTTTAGAGCAATCTATCCACCATAGGAAGTTGTGAAACTGCCATCATTTAAGACACAACGGGATTAGAAGGTCAGAACCACTCTGATCAGGTGTGGGCTGATGCATTGGTAGGAAATGAGGAGAGTGGCCTTTCTGTTGTTTATTCCTTTCAGTACAGCTCCTTGGGAAACATTTCACATATTTGTTAAAAGATGGAGATTTTCTATACCAGTGAAATAAATCAGGTAGAGAAAGACAAATACCATATGGTTTCACTTATATGAGGAATCTACAAACAAAACAAAACAAACAAACAAACATGGATTTATAGAAACATGGACCAAAGTGATGGTTACCAGAAGAGAGAGGTTTGGGGGATATGTGGCCAGGGAAAGGGCATATAATCAACGGTATTGTGATAAGTTTACCTGGTGACAGATGACCATCAGAATTAGTGAGGTGATCACACTGGAAGGTGTAGAAATGTTGAATCACCTGAAACTAATGTAGCCAATAAAAGATTGCATACCAACTACACTTAGAGAAAAATAAAATTTTAACAAGAAGATTTCACCTAGTTGACTGAGTTATGGTCCTTTTGTCCTTCATGCAATGCTTCTGCTGAATTTATTCAACACTTTCTCATGGGTCATAAAAAGCCACATGTGTTAGGGTTATAATCATGACAAAAAGACTGTATTAATACACTCAATATGGAAAAATTAGCAATGAAATAGCACTGATATCTTAACCACTGGGGGATAAACATGCTAACATTTCCATGAAGAGTTTCCCAATATTTCACCAATGTGAGTATATTTATATAAGTTTGGATTTATAAGGATTATGCTGCATAGACTCTTCTTCAACTTGCTTACTAATTAAACATGCTATAGTCATCCTTCATGTGAGTAAATAATTTTTGAAGTTTTATAATACATATTGTATCCACAGTATCGAAATGTAAATGCTGTTTTTCAATTGCTGGATGGATTTCTGACAGTTATATAATGCCACACTCTCTTGCCCATAAACTTTTCTCATAGCTTTCATCACTTCTTTAAGAGAGATTCTTGAATTGCTGGGTCAAAGTGTTTGCACATTTGATGAATTAGTTAAGTTGCCTAGATAGAATGTAGCTTCTGGAGAGACTTAATAGATTTCAAGTTCTGACGTCAATTTGTGTGAGCACAGGCTGATTCTATGTGGCTGAGTCTCCTATGTACAATGGGATTCATAAGACGACTTCCTGTGATCACTGTGGAGATGTAAAGATAAACTATGTAAACTATTCATATTAGCACCCACCAGAGGGAAACTCTCACCAATGTTTATTATTATTGTCATTATAATTGAACATTCTCATCAGAAACTATTTTCACCCTAAATGACAATATTATCTCAAACATGTTTATAAATTTAATAGTTATCTTATTATTGATTTTAATGTCTTCTTTGATTAATAATAGAAGTATTTCATCATATGTGCACTGGCCATTTGTGTTTGTCCATTGTGTCTTGCTTGGTCATAGGGTTTTGGGCTTATTTTGCTGCTATAGTTTTTTCTTTACTCACAGATTTGTATTAGAGCTGCCTATTTAGGTCAACAATCTCTTGCAGGTTCTCCAGGAAAAATGTATATAGCATTGAGCAATTTCTAAAAAAAAAAAATAGCCATATATTTTTTCTGCACTTTTCCACAGAGTACTATTATTAGAATGTGAATCTAATAAGTCAGTTTTTATACATCATTTTCCAAAGATGTGATTTTCATCTTGTTTAATTCTCATTTTAATTGTAATATATAATGTCTTTGACTTAGTGAGTTATTTTTAAGAACTTACTATATTGCTTTTATCTAAACCCAACTACAAATTATTGACTTTTTTAAAAAGTATATTTTATTGATTTTTTACAGAGAGGAAGGGAGAGAGATAGAGAGCTAGAAACGTCAATGAGATAGAAACATCGACCAGCTGCCTCCTGCACAACCCCTGACGGGGATGTGCTGCAACAATGTACATGCCCTTGACCTGAATCGAACCTGGGACCTTTCAGTCTGCAGACCCACTCTCTACCCACTGAGCCAAACCGGTTTTGGCAATTATTGACTTTTTTTTTGTCTTTGATAAACAAAGGCAATCCATCATATATACATATATATGCAAACTTTATGCTATGAACTACCCTGGGCTAAATAAGGCCAAATGCTATATTTATTCTTCATCAGGCTAACTCCCCAAATCTTTATTAGCACATAAGGTGGCATACATGTAAGGACATAATCTTTAGACTCAGACAGGCACTCCAGTTCTTCCTCAACTCAGAGAATTTGGACAAGCCAGTCAAGTATCTCTGAGCCTCCTTTTTCTTACATATAAAATGAGAATACTGTCCCTCTCAAAGGAGCAGTCTGAAGGTTAATCGAGATAAAGCATGTGGCAGTTTCGGTGTTTAATAATAGATGATAGTTATATATTAACCTTGATTATCCATGTTTTCTAATGAAACATTAGTTTAGTCATAAATTTTTCCCTACCTTAATGAATATCAATAGCAGTCATTCATCTACTTTTTCACACTTAAAATACTGGAATCTTTTTCTGGCATTACCTGCATCTAATCTGTTGTTAAGTCCCCCCAAGACAGCAGCTAAATTTGCTTCTGTCCCCTTCCCACTGTTAGTGCACCCAGCCAGACCCACCATCTCTTGACCTCTACGAGGATCAATACTCTCCAAATCAAACTTTTAACTGTTGCCCAAAGACTGTTTCAAAATCCCAAATCTAAGTGGGGCACTGGCCAACTACTATACTTCCACATTCCTTAGAGGATAATTTTGAAATTATGAATATGGAATTCCAGATTTTTAACAGCATCACCTCACTCTGTGAAGTCTCATCCTCAGTCCATTTTCCTACATAAATGAGCTATTTATGAATTAATTCAAGATTCATGGAAAAACTGGCTGATGTGGCTCAGTGGTTGAGCATGATGCAGGAACCAAAGATCATGGTTTGATTCTCAGTCAGGGAACATGCCTGGGTTTCTGGCCCGATTCCCAGAGTAGAGCATTGCAGGAGGCATCCAATTAATGGTATTTCTCTTATCAATGTTTCTATATCTCTACCCCCTCCCTTCTTTTTTCTCTCTCTATCTCTCAAAAAAAAAAAGAAAGAAAGAAAGAAAGAAAGAAAAGAAAAAAGAAAGAAAGAAAAGAAATCAATACAATAAAGAAAAATATATTTTAAAAAGTTAGTGGAAGGAAAATGAACATTTCCTGAGCTTTAAGTAAATGCCACCTATATTTAGGGTTAAAATAATCATGTGAAGTAACTATGATTAGTACCATGTCATAACAGATACAACTAAGTATTTTGCCAAGGTTCACATATGGATTGAAATTAATGGCCAAATAGGACTTTGGGTTGCTCTTCTTTCCTTTTGTGAATGTATACATAATCATGGAGAACTGAGTGAATGACTGTTACTGTCTATTCCGCACATTGGGAATTGGATGTAGATTAAAGGCAGTCTAAGTAGGAAGAAGAACAGAGATAAAATTTCAAGTGCCTGATTGTTTGGTCTATAGCTTTTTTTAAAAAATCAAACTATATTATGTCACTTGTTATAAAATTATAAATCAAATTTCAGTGGGAGATAAATAAATAGATAGATAATATATATTTTATGATTGAATGTAGCAAAGTGTTAAGAAAATTCTTTTGCCCTTGCATAAGCATTACTGTAAATTGTCTAAATTCTACTAAGGATTTTCAAATTTAAAATTCAGGGCCATGAGACCTCCAGGGTGTTCTGAGCAAACTGGTTGGAAACTACTAGCATAGCAGAGGGGACATTGTAAAACAGAACATGTTTTAACATCTAAGTATTATTATTGGTTTTCTCATTTTAAAAAAATAATAGTGACAACTTTTTCATCTCACAAAACAACTGCAATAAAGTAGATAAAGCATTTAAAAAGCTTAAATCAATGAAGCATGGTCAGAATTGCTGTTATTATTACTATAGTGCTACTTTTATAAACACAGTCCTATAGAATAGAAAATTAAAAATCAGAGTAAGAATTTGGAACTGTAAAGGACTATATCATCACTTTCTCATTCTTAAATTAAGACACTGAAGTTTGGAGTAGCTAAATGATGTGCTTAATATCATATAGTCATTGCTGAAAATGTTACATAAGCATATGTTCTGTTTAATTATTAACACTGCCAATGACTTAACCCAATCATTCTAATTTATGTCTTTACCTTAGTAACTAAAAATTTATAATGTTGAAGACAGGGACTATGACATAATCATATGTAGATAGTGATATGTGTTATATAAAATTTAATTAAATTAACTGTGTATACATTATTTACATATCAGAATACCTGTCCTCAAGTAGAATGCAATGATCAATGACATATTGTAGAGGTAAGTGAGTTTGTAGAGATGGAGCCATAGGTTTAGGTATGTAGATCAAGATATATAAGTAGATCTAATGTGCCTTTTTCATACACTAAGAAAGAGAAGCAGAGACTAAATACTTTCCTAGAACAAATCACACAGATAATAACTGACAGCCAGGAATTGACACTGAATTTAGTAACTCTAAAGACCTTTTAGTCCCTACAACACATAGTACTATATATTAATTCAATATTATATATTTGTCTCTATATTATATAAAATATTTAGTTAATTAACATGCAGTTTAGAGAATATTCTTCAGTAACTTAAGTAGGAAAATTATTTATAACTTGAAAGATGCTGCTATTTCAGCTAGATTTAGGATGAGTAAGGTGTGATGTAAGATGGACAAAGAATAAAAGGACACTCACGTGAGATAAAATGTCAGGGGCAAAGGCATAATGCATGAAAGATGAAGACATTTTAGAGGCAGAATATAGCCTGAGTTGGTACAGTGAAAACTAGAAGAGGAGAGATTAAGAGCTCTCAGAGGAAAAGAACTATGACCTCATTTTCTTTTTTGCCTAACACATTGACAGAGACAGTAATGATGAATGAATAGATGGTCAAAATGAAGAGGAGAAGTAGAAATTCATCATGAAAAGCTTTAACTCCTTGCTAAAGATTTCAGAAATCACCTTTATATTTTGATGGCCAATTGAAATATTTTTAGTAGATTGTGACAAAGTCAGATCTGTATTCCAGAAAAACCACTCTGGTGGCAGAGAATAAGATTCTTAGGGGAAAGCAGAGAGACTGAGATGGCATATAAAGAAATTTTTGCAATCAACTAGGAAAGGATATAGTAAAAAACCAGCCAGATCCTTGATAATGTCTTCAACCAATTCTCAGAAAGGAGACCTGATGAGAAGGATACATAATGTGGCAAATTTTGATCCTATTGAATAAAAAGTGCCTACAATATATTCAGGTAGCATATTCTTTCAAATGTGTACCAATAACTTAAAACTGTCAGAATTTATGTATGCACAGAGAAAGATTATTAAAATGTATCAGAAAAGAAGCCTAAAGAGAGAAAATATAGTTCAATGAGAATATAGAGGAAAGCATATAATAAAGGAAAGTGATAAAGAATAATCAGAGAGAAAAAAGGAATGGAGGCCAGTAATATTCTGGAAGGCAAGAGAGTTTCAAGAAAGAGGAGGTGACCAGCAAGCAGGGCCAGCACCTTCAGAGAGACTAAGAAATGAACATTGATAAGAAATTGCTAGAGTTAGCAATTAAAACATTTGCTCTCAAATTTGAGAGGGGAGTTACATCTGAGTGATGAGATTTACTTTGTAAAATATGAACAACTTAGCAGATTGGCAACAAATATCTGTTTAAGTGCCCTCAGTATTTCTTTATGGGGTTTGAAATACCAGATTATATTATAAATTAGAGGCCCAGTGTATGAGAATTCATGCACTGGAGGGGGGTGTCCCTCAGCCCAACCGGCCTCCTCTCACCATCTGGGAGCCCTCAGGAGTGGGAGGTGACCAGCTATCAGGGGAAGGTGACTCCCCATCACACCTCTGCTGCTGCCACTGTTGGCAGTGCAAGTCTTGGCCAGCCCTGGTTACCTGTGCCTTGGGCTGGCCCTGGGCAGCTGGGGGGCTGAGGGGACTAGGGGACTCTAGCCTTGTTGTGTGCTGCTGCCCTGGCAGGGCTAAGGGGATTGGGCACTGCCATCTTGTGGCTGTGGGAGCCACCATCTTTAAGGCTGGGGCAGTCAATTAGCATATTCCCTCTTTATTAGGTAGGATTGTATAGCCTACATGACCAACTTACTTAACAATTACAGGTAATACACTACATTTATAGGCATTGAAACTGGTCACTTTAAATGCCTGCATCACCAGGAAAGGAAATTTAACCTATTTATGGCTGAAATGTCCTTGGCTTTGAAAAAGGTTTCCTCTAGTCTTCAAGCAGCATTGTTCTTTTTATTGCACTGCAAAATACTATGCTCAGAAGTAATAAAGATCAATATGACCTAATGGAAGGACAATTTTCATATTGTTTAGAACCAGATGGAGAGTGTCCTCCAAATTTTTGGGAATATGATGACCCAAGGCAAGATCAATTTTGTATAAAAGACTATAAAAACTATTTCAAAACTCAGCATTTAAATGTCTGTTCTCCTTGATAGAAGTTACTTCTGTTCCTTAATTTCCATAGCTCCCATTAGTGCTAGTTTCAACCTCATATAACAGAAGGAAATTCATAACTATAAATTCCGATCTATTGTGGATCTAAATTTCTGAAAATGTAACATCTAAAGTGTTATAGAATTTGAGATATGCTTATTAATGTTTCATAGCTACATTTATTCATGTCCACATACTCATATATTTATAATATCTTGAAATATTCCACTTTAAAGGGCCATTTAGGTAAAAGAGAACTATTGAGTTTACCAGTGAGTAGATTAATAGCTCATCTTCCTGTGAGATAGAACATTTAACACTGAGGACAGTCTGTGAACTGGGTAATTTAAATTCAGTTGCATTAAAAATGTTATGAATAAAATTTATTCATTTTCTCCTCAAAACTGATGCTTAAATTTTACCATGTTTACTTCCCCATTGGAAAAAATAGGCCATTCAAGGCTTTTAGTAGAATGATTTAAGATTTCCAACTGTATGCTTTGAAAAATCAACTATGCCAAACATATATTACTTCTTTAAAAATGTTAAATATTTTGAAGACATTTTTATTTTATATATCTCAGCATTTTAAATTATAAGTTAATAAGCAATGTCTTCTGAATCCATAATTAGATAAAAGACAAAAGTTTCCCCCCCCCCCTCTTTTGTAACTTAAAAATGCAAGTTAGAATGCAATGCCAAAGAGGCTCACAGCTTACTCTAGGTTTTTAGGAATTTGTCTAGATTTGGCCTATTATATCTTTATTAGGGGCCCAGTGCATTAATTTGTGCACCTTGAAAAGAACTGTGGGCCTCGAAGCTATGGTGGGCAAAGGGGCAGGTCTCCGCTTTTCTTCTGCACCCACACTTGGCCCCTCCCATTGTAGCCCTTGATCCCCATTCTGCCTGCAGCCCTGCTCCTTTTGCTGCTGCTCCCACATGCTGACAGCACTGGCCCCACTCGCACAGGCTGTCAGTGTGGAGGGATTTGGTCCGGTGCCAGCAGTGCATGGGAGTGGGACTGGAGCAATCAGCAATTGTGAGTGGAGGCTGCTGCCCCGATTGCCCCTCGGGAGCAGGAGGAGGTGGAGAAGCACTGAGGGGCAATTGGGCCAGCAGCCACCACTTGCACCCACTGATGGCACTGAGTGATTGAGACCAGCACTGGGCACCGGCAGTGGGTGTGAGCAGTGGCTCCTGCAGCAGCAGCCGGTGAGAGTGGGGCTGGTGCCAGCAGCAGGAAAGAGCACCAGGCAGGACCATGACACACAGGAGCAAAGAATTTTCAGTAACCACCAGAGGCTCACCCCAATGATAGCAACTGGTGCCCCACCTTGGTCTGGCACCCCTGTTCACCTGCTCCACCATCCCTCAGAGGTCAATGCCCACCATGTTCCATGCATGCCCCCTGGAGATCAGTGCACATCATAGTGAAGGGTTGTTTGGTTGTTGGCTTGTTCAGTTGTTCCACTGTTTGGTCTATTTGCATATATTACTATAGCTGATTATAATCCACACCTTAATCTTTAAAAAGTTACTTTGCAACATAAACTTGTTGACCCCTCTAAAATATGAGAGTTTATATTTTAGTCATGACACAGTTTGTGGAAAATCTTTGATGACAACTGTAAAAAGCTTCATGAAATTCAGTTTAATATAAACACAATCACATAAAAATGATGATTCATATTGGTTTATGTATTTGTTTTGGTAAAATAAAAATGATTTCAGGAAACACTATACTTGGTATACTTTTCTGACAAGTGAAGTTTACTTTTAATTATCTCTGATGTCAGTTAGAGAAGTACATGTCACAGATAACTTGGTAAAAATAATGAGGTCTGAATATCGTGAGACCTCATTCTAGCTATGTGTAAATGAAATATTTTCTGTCTCAGAGATGGAATAAAGTATCTAAATGTATTCTAAGAAGTGTCATATTTGTGGGTTTATTGAAACAAAAACCAGTCCAACATGAGATAATTTTTTTTCTTTTGTTGACATCTTGACAAGGATCAGCTACTATAAAAACAAGTTTCATTGAAGTTTGGAGTATTGTTCTCATGGATAATGCCAGAGAAATATTTTACAGAATCATTACCATTTAGAATATGCCTAAATGGCAGAAAATATGCAAAAAAACATATAATCTGGCTTTCACTCAATTCTTTGGATTTCTTGCTTCTAGAATAATAAATTGTTGGAAATCTGAAAAATGTATGAAAGGTTTGAATTTTTTTCTAGAGTGTTTATATTGTTACACTATGCTTTTCAAAAAGCTTCAAGTAATTCTCTGCACACTTAATACTTCATAATATGTTCAGTATAATAGCTAGTAGGAAACTGGCCAGAAAGACTTATGTAATCTGAGGGTTGTCCAAATCCTTGGGAAACACAGGTAACTTTATGTGGCATCTTTAATTATGGGTAATCACTTTAGACAAGGCCAGTTTATTTCTATTCTTAAACAATAACAAAAACGCACCACTGCCTTCTGCAATGGACTTCAATCTTTTTCTTCAAATATATAATCTTAAAATTTTAGAAACTAAGAAGACCATAATTTTATGTAAACCAGTTGATTCTTAGACATTTGGATTATACAGACCACAAAAAATTTTAATAAAATGGCAACCATCACTATGACTTATTTAAAAGTATTAGCCAGAACACATCCTATATAATAAAAGGCTAGTATGCAAATCGACCGAATGGCGGAAAGACCAGTCACTATGATATGCACTGACCACCAGGGGGCAGATGCTCAACACAGGAACTGCCCCCTGGTGGCCAGTGCACTCCCATAGGGGGAGCGCTGCTCAGCCAGAACCTGGGCTCAGGGCTGGCAAGCACAGCGATGGTGAAGGGATCCTCTCCCGCCTCAGTGGCAATACTAAGGACCCCTCTGTGGTCATCCCCTGAGGGTTCCTGGACTGCAAGAGGGTGCAGGCTGGGCTGAGGGATCCACCCTTGCACAAATGTCTTACATTGCGTCTCAAGTATATACATAACTGATAGACACAGACAATATTGTGGTGATTGGCAGAAGGAAAGGAGGGTGGAGCTTATGTGGAGGTGGGCAAAGGGAGGGGATTTGGGGCAGAAAGAGACTTTGCTTGGGGCAATGGGCGCATGATGCAGTGTGCAGATGATATTCTATTGAGTTGTACACTTGAAACCTGTGTGGTCTTGGAAACCAATGTCTCCCCACTAACTTCAATTAAAAATTTAACCCTAGCTACTAATATTAATAGTAATACAACCACAGAATAAATGCTAATATGATCAATATAATTTAACTTCCTAAACATTTCACCATGTGGGTCATTGCCATGCCTACTGTTCATGAGGATCCTTAATATTCCCTATGACTTTTGGCAAATCTGGGCTCTACCTCTTTCATTAGCATCACCTCTCACTCACCTTGCTTTTGCCCTCCAACCTCCCTCCCTTGGTTCCTCTAAATAAAGCAATAGTCTACAGAGTGAGGGAAAGAAAGACCATGAGGTTCACAAGATAGTATTGCACTGAGGTAATGGAAAAATGCTAGGATTTAGTTTAATATTCATCCACAATTTTATAAAAGTGCAATTCAGTGATATCAATAAGGATTACTTCCTTTTTTGCTTATTATTTTGTCTTTATTTTTTCCATCACTAGTTATTCCCCCATACCCTCTCGCCCTTCCCTATAGAAATTATCACATTGTGTTCGTGTCCATGAGTTGTTTCTCTCTTTTTTTTTTCTTTTCTTTTTAGCTCAATCGTCCAACCTTCCCAACCCCCTCCCCTCACCAGAACTGTGTGCCTGCTCTCTATGGGTCTGTCTCTGTTTTGCTAGTTCTTCCCATTTGTTCATTAGATCCTTGGTACCTCTGCCAAAGGATCCCCACAGAGAGTAGAGGAGCTCGCTGGGAAAGAGTAGGTGCTTACAAACATGGGCTTCTGGACAGGCTCCCTCTTTCAGAGAATTACAAAGTCTCCCAGTTCCTTGTAACATAGGGTTTACTTGAAAAATAGGTTTACTCTTTTACTAAGGCTTTACATTGTTCTTTTAAAATAATGCTTTATATAATAGAAATATGATGGGCAGTGACTATCAAAATCTTTTGTAATGTCCAAAGTTTGGCTAGTTAAAGGATGGCAAAATTCTTAGAAGAATTATAATACTTAAGTATAAAATTTCTCTAAGTTTTCCTTTTCAAAAAATGTGCTGATCTTTTCTGTCAAATTAAAAGTGCTTAATCTATTTTAGGTAACTCTCATGCTTTAAAGAGTGAAACGGGTACTAATACTTGCCTTTAAAGAAACCTTTGTTAATGGGCAGAACTCTTTTGAAGACAAACATTGGAAGTTTTCCCAACATTATATGTAGATGCTGAAAGCTATATGGTTGCATCACCCATAAATGATCTCATCTCTGCACACTTTATGATCATGGTAACAGCGTTTTCTTATCTCTTAGAATTCTTAAATAAGAATTTCTGTGGAGCCCTGGCCAGTGAGGCTCAGTTGGTTGGAGCATCGCCCTGTGCACCCAAAGGTTGCTGGTTCAGTTCTGATCAGGGCACATACCTAGGTTGTGGGTTCAGCTATGAGAGGCAGCCAATTGATGGTTCTTTCATACATCAATATTTCTCTCTCTCTCCTCTCTCTCTCTCTCTCTCTCTCTCTCTCTCTCTCTCTCTCTGTCCATTCCCCTCTCTCTAAAACTAATAAATAAATAAAAAAAAGAATTTCTTGAAAATTTAATTTTATTTGTTAAAAATGGAAGACACTCTAATTAGTTTGCCAGACAAGTAACTGATGCAGGAAATCATAATTTGCTAGGAAATTTTTGATAAAAAACACATTTGCTTACTTAGTAAATGGATTTTAAAAAACAAACAAACCAAAGTCATGATTTTGTAAGTTTAGCTAATCATGTAATTTTCTTATTTAGATTTCCTCTTTTGTGGACAATTTCATTTTAAAGCTATAGTAGCCATTAAATTAGTCATTAAAATAAACTGGCCATAGAACAAATACTTAATCACTGTATCACAAAGTACTAAACCAAGATTTTTAAATATAAAAAAGCATAAGTTAGTCGCAAGTCACAGCACTATTTTTTTTGTGTGTGTGAGAATGAAAAGGCTTCTGTACCATTCATGTCATATTTAAACATTTACATTTCTGTATTATAGACACAATATAAGTACAACAGTGTATGTGTACTATTTTGAACAAAAAATAAACATATATTGCAAGAGTCAATCTTTTAACTATAAATTGTTTTCCAAAATTAAAATTAAATTGGAGACAACTGCTCTCATGAGCTGTGTTTCCTCACACTTCAAAATGTTTTATATTTCCACACTTGCCTGAAAAGCTATCAGCCTCTTTCTTTAATCTCCCATTATCATTACTTCCTCCTATTCATCCATATGTCAGGTTAAATGACACTTTCTAGAAAAGTCTTATCTGATCTTTTTCAGAAGTTAATTATTATACTCTCCTGTGGCTCTTCCTGCTTTATCTTTACAATACTTAAACACAATATGTAACTCTGTGTGCATTTATTTATTTGTTTAATGTCTATCCTTCAGACAAAGAAAATGAACAAACAAAAAACCCAAACAAAAGCTATTTTCTTCCATCATTACAGCATTGTTCATGGTGACAAAGACTTGGAAGCAACAAAGTGCCCCTTGATAGAGGATTAGATAAAGACAACATGGTACTTATGTAAATGGCATACTACTCAGCCATAAGAGAAGATGGAATACTGATATTGCAACAACATGGATGGATCTTGAGATTATCATGCTAAGTGAAATAATTCAGAGAGAAAAAGTAAAGAACCACAAGATTTCACTCATATGTAGGATATACAGTGGTAGACAAAAGGTTTACAGTTGTGAGTATGAAACACGGATTATTCTTGTATTATTACTTATTGTACTAGAGGCCCAGTGCACAAATTTGTGCACAGTTGGGGTCTGGCTGGCCCATCCCAATCAAGGCCGATCACACTGAGCTGGCAGGGGTGAGTGGGGGGAAAGGCCTATGGGCGGTTGACCAGTTGGCCCCACTTCCTAGTCAACCTCCTAGTTAAATTCCCAGTTGAGGGGACAATTTACCTATTAGCCTTTTATTATATGGGATTATTTTTTATATAAACAGCTGTAAGCCTACTTTTGCCAATCCCTGTATATAAAATGGAATGTATTCAACTATAAGAAAAGATGAAATATTGCCATATAAGACCATAAGTATACATCTTGAGACTATCTTGCTAAGTGAAAGAAGCCAGACAGGAAAAGTTTTCAGAACCATATGGTTTTACTCATCTGTGGGATCTAACACTGAAAGCTACAAGTGACAAGTAAGACAAACAAGGCACAGAGGACAGTATGTGGTTACCAGAGGGAACAGAGGTAGAGGAGACAGTGAAGGGGAAGAGAGGTAAATCAATAGTGATGGGAGAACATTTGATGTTGGGTGGTGAGCACATGATAGAATATACTGATGATGCATCATAGAATTGCATAATTGAAACAATATTTTTATTAACCAGGGTAAACCCCCAAGATTTAATAAAAAAATAAGCACAAGGACAAAACAACAAGCACAACTAGGCTCTCAGCTGCAGAAAGGCAGAGTCTGTGCCTCTCTGCAGGCCAGGAGTTGCAGACGTAAAGTGTTCAAGGAACATCCTAGTCATGTGTGAATGAGTAAAACATCCTTACAGCCTTAATGGAAGTAAATACCAATTCAAGGACTGGTGTTTAGGAATTAAAAATTCTATTTAATTTTTTATTCTTTTTTTTTAAAATATATTTTATTGATTTTATACAGAGAGTAAGGGAGAGAGATAGAGAGTTAGAAACATCTATGAGAGAGTCATCGATCAGCTGCCTCTTGCACATCCCCTACTGGGGATATGCCCGCAACCAAGGTACATGCCCCTGACCGGAATCGAACCCCGGACCCTTCAGTCCCCAAGCAGACACTCTATCCATTGAGCCAAACCGGTCCCGGCTTAATTTTTTATTCTTACAGATAATACTGCTAAAGTCTAAAGAAATGACATTATAATGCCTATTATAATAAATTATTATAACTATTTACAGTTTTGGAATAAGAAGTTAGCTTTCCTCATTCCAAAAAAGGAGTTATAAACACTTTTATGTTGTACCAGTTTTTACACAATATTGATTTCTTGGGATCTGTTCTCTGCTTCCAAGTTAGTTATCAACTTTGAAACTCCAGAAATGGTATTTAATCCCAGGTTTGTCAGTCAATTAGCTTATACAGTTCTGAGGACCCTCTTTAAGCAAAATAAAACGACAAATGCAAAGTTAGATACAAACCTGAGTTGGAGTAATAGGTGGTTGAATATACTGGATGTAATGGCTTCGAAGGAGGATTAGAAATAAATGAACTAATTACTCTATAAAGAAGTAACTGAAGCCAAAACCGGTTTGGCTCAGTGGTAGACATCGGTCTGCGGACTGAAAGGTCCCAGGTTCGATTCTGGTCAAGGGCATGTACATTGGTTGCGGGCACATCCCCAGTAGGGGGTGTGCAGGAGGCAGCTGGTCGGTGTTTCTCTCTCATCAACGTTTCTGGCTCTCTATCTCTCTCCCTTCCTCTCTGTAAAAAAATCAATAAAATATATTTTTAAAAAAAGAAGTAACTGAAAATCATAGGTGATCTTCTTCTAAAATAAAAAAGTCTGCATGCAACGCAAACTTCACCTAACTGGATCCTAGTACTGACTGAGGCCACTCACATCATGGCTGCCTTGAAGGAAGGGGCCTGTGACAGACAGTAAATTGGAAAGAAAAGAGAGTGATTACAATGACTTATGTTTGCAAAATTTTCAAGATATATGGTCATATAAGCACATTGTTAGAGCCCTGGAAGGAAACAGTGAAAGTGAAAAACCTTTGCAATTACCGCTCCCTTGGCTTTGTAATATACACTCCCCTGCTCGCATCTTCTGTATAATCACTTTTGAAGTTGGCTCTCCTTGACCTTCTCCATTTGTTCATACTCAGTATTGTGTGTGCTCAGTACTGAATTTATCTAACTGCCAAGTTCCCAATACCGTCTTACAGCGGGCCCACTGTTTTTCCCATCCTCCTATTGATGGATTTATTTTGGTTTCTCTCCTTTGGGATTTTGTTCATGTGTAAAAGATAGAAAAATATGCCCTGAACTTAGAACATTTAAAATGTTCTCTGAAGAGCCTTTTTACAAGCAAGTCAAGTTCAAAACATTTATTACTCACTAGGGTGTTAGTCTTAACGCCCAAATGCTACATACACATATACTCAAGGTGTAACATTTAATTTTCAAAACAGTTCACATTCCCTTTCATGGGGAAGGAAGTTCAAAGTAAGGAAAAGCCAGAGGGCAAGGCAGACTGTTCTGCAGTCAGCGGTGTTCCTCTCACTCTCTAATGGTTTTCAGATTCCTAACTCTGCCATTATTCAACTTATTCTGCTGCCCACTTTCGTGTCTCACACCCCTAACTATTTCATTTGGACCACTTTTTTATGACCCATTGGCTCATTCTGCACTCCCCTCCCCCCTATATTCACTTCAGTGAAATAGAGAGAGCATTGGCTTTGGAAATAAATATACATTCAGTATTTATGAATTCCTCCTTTGAATAAATATATGCATACTAGAAGCCCAGTGCATGAAATTCATGCAAGGGCCATGGTCCCTGCCATGTAGAAACTGCCTCTGCCACAGCCCCCACCTGCAGCCGCCATGGCCGGGGGTACCTCTGCCACCTCTGCCTCAGCCCCCAGCTGCTGTGGCTTTGTCTGGAACGAAGGATGCTTGGAAGGACATCCAGTCTAATTAGCATATTATGATTTTATTATTATAGATTCCCAGCTCTCTGACTGACTGTAAAGTCTATTCATACAGGAGTTCAGCCTTTCCACTTTATGTTTTACAAATTGTCTAGCATGATGTTTTGGACATGTGAGACATTTAATACGTTTATGTAAATTTGAACTGACTTGAACTGTCATTACATTGATTACTTATTAGAATTTAAAATGATATCATAGAACCACCCAGAGAAAGAATTATTATGGCTACTGATAATAAAAATTCAAAAAATATTACAAAAACTTGTCCTTTGCCTGGTAAATCCTCCCTCAGAGTGCATGTCCATTATTCAACTCAATAATCAAATACACATTTTATCTTTTGGAAGTTTAACTGCTAAACTATAGTCACATGTTTGCATGCCGTTTTTGAAAAAAAAAAATCTAAGGATTTATTTCTGGCAGGATGGGTACATTTCATAAAATTTAGGAGTCTCTTTTGTGAAGTCTCATCATCTTGATTGCCAAATCTTTCAAGGGCAGGGAACAATTTAAATTAGAGCAATGCTCAAAATTCAGGAACACACACACACACACACACACACATATACATACCTTCTATATATGTAAAAGCTTAAGTAACTGAATGACAGGACAACCTAATGACTGAACCACTTGTCAACCTGTGGCTATGATGCGCACTGACCACCAGGGGGGCAGATGCTCAATGCAAGAGCTGCACCCTGCTGTTTAGTGCACTCCCATGGCCAACTTTCCTTGGTCCCTCCATCTGGCCAGCCTCCCATGGCCCCAATTGCCCCCAATTGGTCCTGATCGCCAGCCAGGCTGAGGGACCCCACCCATGCACAAATTTGTGCATTGGGCCTCTTGTATGTATATAAAATATCACCTTAATTGAAAAATAAATTAAGACTTCTAGCTCAACATGACAGAGCAATATCACTCAAATATCTCCCTCCTTCATCCCAAGTTTTCACAAAAATGAGGAACATAAAGGCAAAAGAAATACATCCATAAAAGTGCTAGATTCCAGCAAAGAATACCGAGCATGGATTAAAAATTCTAAGAAAGGTTTCATTTGATAGTTGATTGGCTAAAGAAAATGTGCTATGTATACTAGTATACAGTGGAATAACACTCAGGCATAAAAGACGATGAAATACTGCCATTTGTGACAATAGGGGTGGGTCCTGAGAATATCATGCTAAGCAAAGTAAGTCAGACAGGAAACGTTAAGAACCATATGATTTCACTCAGATGTGAAGTATAAAAGTGAATGCAACAAACAAACAAACAAACAAAAAATGAGACTCATAGACACAGACAACAACATGGTGGTTACTAGAGGGAAGGGGGTATGGGGTAGTAAAAGGCTAATATGATCAAATATATGGTGATAGAAGAATATTTGACTTTGAGTAGTGGATACCCAATGTAATACAGATGATTAATCATAGAACTGTACACCTGAAACCTATATAATCTTACTAACCAATGTCACTCTAATACATTTACTAAAAAAAATTTAAGATGTAGAAATAGAAACTGTCTTACTGAAGACAGATAATCCAAAGGGCTGATAATACAAACATGTATAAAAAAATCATGCACCAAGTTCAGACACTAAATTTATTTCCCTTCATATACATTCAGAGAGCATTTACTAGCTACAATGTATCAAGAATAAGTGTCAGTAGCAGTTGACCTTACAAATGTTTTCAGAGTAATTAATTAAAATACTTTTTAAAAATCTTTTTAAAAATTTTCTTTATTGATTATGGTGTCACATAATTGTCCTCATCCCCCCCATTCCCATTCCAAACCCCTCCCCATGTATGCCCACCCCCTGTTGTCCATGACCTCTGGTTAGGCTTATATGCATGTGCACAACTACTTTGGTTGATATCTCCCCTTTGCCTTCACCCTCCCCTACCTTCCCTCAGAGGCCTGACAGTCTGATTTCTGCTTCTCTGTCCCTTTTGTTATCTTTACAGTATCCTTATGATGCTAATTTATTTCCAATTTTATAACTGAAAAAAAAATAGGTATAGAGTTTACTTAACATTATACTTCAAATTAATGATGAAGCTTTCATTAGGATTAAGGTTTACTTGACCTTAACTTATTTGTCTGAACCACATACAACTGATTTTCAGTGAACAGAGAGCTGTGTCTTATACTCAGAGGCCAATACAGCACTCCTTACTAATAATAGATTCATAGGCATTATGAATTAATGTTGAAAGTTTTAAAAATCTTAATGAAAGTATGACTCCAAAACAAAAACAAAAAGTTTTTTGCATTTAAGCCAAGAATTATGCCAGTTAACTACTGCAATGTAAAAGCTAATATATGTTATATACTCAGTATTTAGTAATTACATTTGCCAATAGGGATATTTTTCCCCTTCCCTATTCAGAGAAAGCCAAGGAGTTATATGTGAATTAATCAGAACATTAATTCAACAATTTTCCAGTTCTATGATAAAGTAAGTATAGTATCTGATGTGCCATTTGTATCTGGCCAGATAGGATAAAAGAAAATGTACTAAATTAGAAAATAAAAAATTAATCAAATATCTCTATTTTCATATGCTTCCCTAGGCTTTGGTTCAAATCCTGGGGGGAGACTTCAGGGGAAAAAATGCAGTGTGACTTCCATCACATTTTTGAGGTTGGAAATAAAGGGTGTACATACTCTTAAGACAATGGATTTGGGAGAGAATGGATGAATGACCTGAGAATAATTCATGCAAAATGAAATTAATTTATAATAGTTGATGGCATCCTCTCTCTCTCTTCTCTCTCTCTCTCTCTCTCTCTCTCTCTCTCTCTCTCTCAATCTTCACACACATACCACATACACACATGCCGCACACACATTGGATTTAAGAGTCCCAGCAAGAGCAACCCTGGGTTGCTTTTGTATGGGCAGAAAGAAAGAATAAGTTATATTTCCAATCACAGCTAATCCTTTATTGTGAGAGTTATTAATGTATCTGTCCCACAGGGATTCTAGAAAAATACATTATTCTATCTTGTTACTCAATATTCATTCACTATTCATAATTTCAGTTTCAAATTGCTTTGTGCAGTATAAGGAGTCCACTTTAGGTATAAAATATGGAGAATGTGGATAATATGTACTATTTGTCACCTCCCAATTGTTCCTCAGTGGGCATGAGGAACAACACATTTCTGTTCAGTACTGGTGGGGTCACCACCAAATTACTCTCTTTCCAATCATTTTTTTTTTCTTTCTAGGCTGCCCCAGGCATCTCCATGTGGAAACTGCATCCTGTCCTCCAGGATTTTGAGGATGTCAATCATTTTGTTGTATTAGTTGTCTGTTGTTTTATTCTTATTTTTTTACTAGAAGCCTGTTGCACGAAGATTTGTGCAATAGGCCTTCCTTCTACTGACTGCTAGCACCCTGTTTTCCTCCAGCACCCAGGACGCAGGCCTTAGCTCTGGCCACTGCCTTTCATCTTTGCTCTGGTCAGAGTCTTTGCCCTGGCCAGAGCCTTCAGTCTTTGCTCCAGCTGGAGCGTTGCTCCTGTAACTGCCTCTAACCCCCACTTTTTCCCCCGCCCCACCCAGCCATTCCACACCTGCATGTGTGCTGCCCAGAGGCCTGGAACAGCTGGGAGGCTGGGCTGTGGAAATATTTGTTGGGTTAATTTGCATACTCACTCCTGATTGGCTGGTGCGCATCACAAAGTGACAGTCAATTGGCATATGTCTCTTTTATTAGTGTAGCCAGTTCTCAGGAGAGTTTAGAATCCCTATGAATGAAGGAGGATAATAAACAGTTTGGTCTTAAGGTCAAAATATCCCCAAAGAATGAGACTTTTATATTGCCTGATGACATGGGTTGGCATGGCTGTGTTCTTATGCTAAAAAATATCACTCTACCCTTATGACTCTTATTTTATCACAAAAGCTTCAATCTATTATTCTAAGATGAAATAGATCTGTATTAGGGAAAACTCCCTCTTCATTTTCAAGCTTCATATATAGGAACCCCTTTCTGTATTCAAATCCCCCATAAATACAGAAAAAGAAAAAAGCAAGCAAGGAAGTCTTTTTTTTCTTCCACAAATATATAATCATTTGATTTTTGACTTTGACTTTTATAAAGACATCTTCAAGAACACTTACTATTCAAGAAATGCCCTATACTATGTTAAGAAGAAATTTATTCCACATGTTTTGAAGGTTTATACTGTTATATTTAGAAAGTTGTTTTATTATTTAACATTAATCCAGAATGATACAATTTTTTTTTATTTCCTGAAATATGATCACCAAGGTACAACTTCATATTATGTATCGAATTTGGTGTTAACTCAAGTCTTCTTGTAAAAGGACCTTTTGTTACACAATTGTGTATAAGTCTAACTCACATATAATGATTTCTTTTTGCCAGCTCAATTTTCTAGTTATTATCGACTGCTCACATTTTGTCATATTGCTCATAACAAACAGTGCTTGGTCAGATAATTACTGTGCTGGATGCTGATAAATGTGGTAACACAATTAGTTTCAAAGAAAGTTAGTGTAATATCCCATCTCAGTTCATTACAAACCTATTGGATTCCCTATGGAAACATAAAGGGTCAGACTGGGCGGGTGTAGGAATAATTCCAACATTGTAATTGCTTTTCTATTGTCAGCACTATGGAAAGGTGGTTAAGAATTAAGTGTGTTCTTCATAAAAATGATTAGGCTATTAACTGTGCAATCTCTTTTTTTAGTTGTTTTTATGATTATCTGATAAATCAACTCTGTTGCTATTTTGGGGGACATTTAATTTAAAAGCTCGATCCCACCTCTACAAACCGAGCAAAGTAAACTAATTTCAACCTTCAATTTAATTAATTAAAAATAAAAAGCTGTGTTGTTGTCTTTTCTTTGTATTTCAGATGCATTGGGAGATAATGAATTTTTTCATAAAAACAAAGCTTTTTATTTATAATGATGACTATGTTTTTAATTTCTAAAAAACACTTTAGTGTTAGTCATTATTTTTCTTGTTATAATAGCCACAAATCATAAAAATAATTGAATATTAAAAATCTCTGGATGCAATTTTTCTAGGAGACACACTGTCTTAAAAGCAGCTAATATCTAAAATACGTATCTGGTTTTAAAAATTTAGATTCGTAAATTTTACTTTAATTATCAGTTTCTTTTGAATACTAATTGATTATATTACATTTAATTCCTCTATTTAGACGGAATAGCAATTTAAATCTTTCTCTGTTTTTATTACATTATTTCAACATTGGAATGAGTTCCACTTAGAAGGAAGCCTATTTTATCTGTAAATTGAAAACAATTTTGCATTGGTTTTATCTGTGCACATAATCAAAATGGGATTATATTCCAAGTTTCAGTACCTCTAGTATGGAATGAATAAGCTCAAACTCAGACACAGTGTTTGATAAGATTGCACATTTGCTTTATGTTTACTGTCTGATGTTGGGTTAAAACAAAGTTTATTAAACATGGTTCCCACCTGTTCAATGGCTCTCATTAAGGATAAATGCTGTGTACATGCACATAAATGCCACAGTACATCTGTAAGAGTGCTTTTTCTCTTTCTTCTTTCTTCGTCCTCTCTCTGTCTGATTATTTCTGTTTGTGTGATATTAAACACAGGCCCTCAATTTATGTTTTCTGTGAAGAAAAAGTTTTCAGGACTTTAGTATCTCACTGAGCACAAGCTTAAATATTAAAATAATAATATAGTTCTACATTCTTCTGAAAACTCTGTTGAGGGAAGGAAATCACCTGGCCTCTAGTGCTACCCCAGATGCCGTTAACCTTGCATGAACCAGGAGTCTTGGGTCAGGGGATAGGATAATAGAAGCAGCTACAGATTCAGTACTTCCTTCCCTTTTAGTGTCTCTTCCTTAGTCCATTTATTTTCTCTATCAATAAAGGGCATGGTAGGACAAATATATTAAGCTCTTTTGCTTGGCTGCTATACTAAGTGGGTGGCAGAATAAATCAGAAAAATGTATCCCTAATTCCACTTTCTTTTTTTTATTTGGACTCCTGTTGTCTCAAAATGCAGCCTGAAACTCTCAAGCTGAGAATGTGTGGGGTGAACCACTGCCTTCGCAAGGCATGCTTCAACCTGGGTGGCCTTTGTCACTGCTTACTTCCCATCAGTATTTACTGGAGGCTGGGCCTTCACTTAGAAAACCTCTTTTGGAAGAAACTCCTTAGATTGAGAAGTTGTGGGGTGTTCCCTTCCTCAAGTGGCTGAGGGAAAAGCTTATCCCCCCTCCTCCATTAAGGCAGAGTGAAGGAATCCTAAGAAAATCCCTCCCAAATCTTGGCCTGAAAAAAGGCATCCTATTTCTGGAGTAGATGCTTATTAAGCAGTTCCTGAAAATGCATGCCAAAGAGTTGTTAAACCCAGCAATATGAGTTTTAAACCAACAGAGGAGTATGTGGCTGTCTCCTTTCTCCATGATTTTGAAAGACTACTTTTGGATGGAGCCCATGATGGGGCCACCAAGAGCCACATTAATACAAAGGAACACGTGGCACATGGAGCCCATTGCCCTTCTTCTTCCTGGTCCTTCTGTTCATGGTCCCACCCTCAAACCTGTCAGAATCAAAAGAGGGGAAGGGGGAGGGGCAGAAAATTATTGAATGAAAAATAAAATGGAAGTCATGCCCTCTCTTCTCACAGGCAAGTCTACAAACTATTAGCCCCACCTGAGTAGAGAACCTGTTAGCCCCACCTCAGCAGAGCACCTGTCAGATTTCATACCCAAGAAGGAAGAGCACCTGACTTAGAGCAGCATGGAGGCAGTAACAGAGCAGATGGAGATCTGATGAAGATGCTCTCCTACGCAGGCAGTTAAATGAGATACCACAGAGAGTATTTGTAGGCCCTGGGATGGAGAAGAATGAAACCGTTTTCTGTTTAAGCCCTACCTGGTTCAGCCCATTCACAAATCAGCTCCTCTCTTTGGGCATAAACTCTCTCATCCTCTCATTCATCCCCTTGTCTTTTTTGGTAATAGTCCTGGTTTTCGTTTTAGGTCCTCTCAGCTAAAATCTCATGTTTCAAGGAAAGTAAACTCCTTCCCTGACTCAAAAAAAGGAGGCATTTGATTTAGGCCCAAATAGTTCAGCAGAAGCACATCTCCTGGACATATTATTAGCTCAAAAGGAGCAGTGATCAGGCGCCCCTGACTCTTGCTCCTGGGTCAGGTTGAAGTCTAGGATGGCAGGGCAGGTGCGAGGATCTCAGAGGCCCACCAGGTGCCCCTCTTGTCCCTGCCTCCGTCTGTGATGGCCTCAGCAGGTAGGCCTCCTCCTGGCCCTCCACCCAGTGTAGTATCCTGCCTGTTGGGCTTGTGTGTGAGCTTAATCCATTAGAGATAAGAAGATTTCATCCCGATTTCTAAACCAAGGATTGACAGAGAGATTGGCGAGCATAATTAAATGCCTCTTTCCAGAAAATCTTAGAGTACCATCAGCTCAACTGTTACAGAGCTAGTCTGCTTGAGTCTTCAGGAATTGCTTGATATTTAAAGATAAAAATGATGAAGAAGCTAGCGCTGTTTGTTTTCACAGTCAGGGTGATAAAGACCCTAAAGAGAGGAGGGACTGGGCATGCCTGAGAGTGGGACTGAATACAAGGACAGTTTCCGGCAGATCCCCGTCACCAGCCAGAGTACTCAATAGTGTTTGGCTATTTCTACATAAATTGCATTTCGATTAGAATGTTACTCACTTCCATACTCTTTATTGTATGGTGAAAAAAAACAAACAAACCAAAAGCACCCAGCTCTTTGGAATGGAAGCTTTGGGAGCTTTGATCCAAATTGCAAGGCAAATGGCAATTAAAGATCGTTATGAAACTGCTGGGCTCTGCGTGATCTGTATTATATTACATTACATTGAATTGTACTATATTACCTCTCCCCAAATAGAATTTGAACCAGAACAGCCAATGCAAGTGGTTTATATATCAGACAACTCACTTACACTTTTCCAAGACGCAAGGTAAGCAACCATGAAACCCATACTGACAAAGGCAGTATACCCCTCCTTTCAAGTTCATGTCACATTCAGGAATTGGATTTGACAGATATCAGTGATTGTGGAAATGAGGTTCCTCTGAGGAAAAGCGATAGATTCCTTGAATACCTGCATATATTTATCGACATCCCCTCCTATGGCGATATTTGGAGTAGCGCTCAGGCTAATTGGGGTTATAGGTTGCTCATGTAATGTCTTATACAATATTTCAAAGGGGAGCTAAAGGTATGTGTCTTAGAATGTTATATGTACCTGTCCAGGACTTCCCCAGGTCCTGCTGCTGGAAGCATGACAACACCAGTTGCGGAGGCCATGAGAGTTATGTGCCAGGTAGACAACCCAAACACGTAGACACTTTCTGCTGTGGCTGCAGGGACCGATAAATGATTAGTGCATTGTAGAAAAGAAATATATTGAAGGATGATAAATACATAGTCTGTGTTTTTATAACCTAAAAAGCTAATGAATGTGGTGACATTTTAAAGGAAACAATAGCAAAAATGTTCTTCCCCCGTAATCAAAATGCTGTCTTCATACTTAGAAGTTATATTTTCTAGTACTGTGAAATTCTTAGATGAAGATGTTAGAGAGGAAATATACCCTATATTTGAAATGATTTCTATATGGTAATGATCTGAAAACAGGGTGAAAATGTGTCATCCCTGACTCCAGTCGATCGAACAAGACTGGGCACGTTGTTTGTTGCAGTCTAAGGGAAGACGCCTATTCTGTCTTATCAGGGGTTTTCTGCAGGTGAGGCTCCCCTCTCCCCTCCCCCACTTTGATGTTAGGAAGACATGGAGAGCTCTTGAAAGGACTGCAGTTGACAATGAAGTGAAAACCACTGATGATACCGCAGAAGGAAGGAGAAAAGCTGTGTTTAATGGCACCTTGCTGCCCCTGAATCAAATCAATGCCAAAGGCTGGTCTTCTTGCTTCTACTTATCAAAGCCAATTAATGTCCTTTATTATTTTAAGCCACTTTGAGTTGGATTTTCTGTTGCTTGTAAATTAATGTCTCTTAATTGGTCATTTTAAAATCTAAAAATTGCACCATATTCTGTTGTCATCCACGCTGTATTTTTCCATAGGTTTTTATTCATTGATATAACCTGAAGCTATATAAGAGTATTTATTTATAAAGAAAACAAATAACTATACTCTAGGTATAATAATAGTCTTAACAGGATTATTATAAAATTTCCTAAGTTTTTTGAGTAATAAATATTAATGCCTTTTAATTTCTTTACAGTTTATGCTATTGACATGTAGTATCATGAGCAGTTTTAAAGATGAGAGAGACAGATATTATTCAAGGGAAATACATTAACAATCATATATACTCCAAAAACAATTTTCTAAAAATTGCATTTGTGTTCTAGTTACTTTTTCAGGGAATGAATTTTTAATTTGGGAATACAATCATATGGAAAGATTTGTCTAATTGTATTTCTTTGTAGAAAGCTTGGCTACCTTCAGGTGATCTTTGTAACATAGTTGTGATACTGTTGTAATTAAGTAGTTATTAATAACAGGGAAGGCATGTCATTTTGACAGTCTCAACAGGAAGCTAAAGCTTCACACTCCCGAGTGAGCCACCGGGCTCTTCCCTGCAAACTGCAGATCGCTGGGGGGAAGGGACTAGTCAGGGAGGAGAATAGACACATGCCCAGTAAAGTTGGGGTGATGTTGGGAAACTACTTGCCTGGCAGTCACACCTTGAAACAGGTCATTGACCAGAATGAGCATGACCTCTGGAAGGGCACAGCATTTGGGATATTTCATCCTCTGAACAAAGGAGTTCACTCTCTTGGCTCCCTTGGGACTCTCCTTGCTTGTGGTGAGCTTTCTTGGCTCTCCTGCACTTGCCCAGATGGCTCATGGCCATGTGGATCTTACACACGATGGACTAAAGGACTGCCAGACTGCCGCTAGCCTGATGCTGGACTTGACTCAGTCTGGACTCCACTCAAACATTCAAAAAAAAAAAATCTGGACACTGGCTTTGCTTCTAGTTCTACTGAAACCTTAGATACACTTCTTCTATGACTGGACAAGGAGAATGGGACTTTGTAAATCCAGGAATGTAATTGAATGCAAATAAAAATCATTCGTCCTTTTATGTAGGGGATCAGAAAAGTTTTCTTCTCAAGATATTGTAAGGCCACCCTCCCTGCCACCCAGCACCCAGTGGGCAAGAGGACATCCCGATTTCTCTGATAACTGTAAGGAGAAAGTTAACAGAGGTACACAATCTAGGCTACCAGTACAAAGCCATTTTGAGGTCCATTTACAACTGTTTATCTTTTAGAAATCAACACATCTGTCTGGTGAACAGTTGATATAGAAAATGTATAGACTAGGTTACAATTTAGAACCTATAGCCTTTCTGAGAGTCCAATTCCATCTTATCACTTGGTTGATAACCTCTCTTTCCTCTGAAATGTGTTTTATATGTTATGAGCCTTGGGTCTACATTCAGGAGATAGTAATAAGTAATACCAGCCATCCATGGAACAGATTTTTTTTTCTCCCTTGTTGTTGTAGGTATTGATTTGACTCCTAAAAGCTTCTAAAAAATATTGATGGGTTCTTTTAAGCTTCTCTCTCCTTTCTCAATCTTTAGTCCCAAATCCCTCCCAGCTGCTGCTATCTGGCAATGGCTCTTTTTGTTTTGATCCATTACTGAGACTAAGCTTTGCCTATCCTAGAGTTTCATTCCTTTTTACCATACCTAAGTGCTGGTAATGGTTGTGGAGCTTTCAAAGTAGTTATTTACAGGAGTTATTGAGCAGAACTCTGGGAGGTGTATATAGGGAACTCTTTCCGAGGGAATAAATAATTGAAACATAAGTTTGATTCAAGATCAATGGATGAAATCCATCAATGGTGTAACTATGAACAGAAAATGTATTATCTCTCTCCAAGATCCTCTGATCATGGATGTTGAATTTATGTTTTAACAACAGGACAATGGACTATAAAAAGAGGAGGAAAGCACCAAATATCTTATATTTGTATTTCCTCAAAAAAAATTATAGTGTAAAGATAGCAGAAGCCTGTGGCTTCTACTCTGAAAGGACTCTGCTAGACATTTATCCAATGATTACAAGAATGTCCAGGCTTCATACATGAAGGGCATTAGTACCTTAATATTGACATAAGCAGACATTGGACACTGGCAGCCTTGATGCAGCCATTAGCAGTCAGTGATGGTACTAATGTCAACACTGTCAAGGGCATTTGGGGGACAATGAAAGCCTCAATTGGAATTTAATACAGGTATACAGAAAGAGAGAATAAAGAGTAGGTTTCACATTGTGCTTGTGAGGAATGTATCTTTGCAAACTGCGAAACAGCCTCTAGGGGTTCTGCAGAGAATAAAGTGAGATAATATTTATAAATAATATATGTGGAATACCTAATATGTGGTAGGCACTAGGCTAAGTTCTTAACAATTAATCTTACCAAAACTCCATGATGTAGGTATTAAAATTATTTTCCCATTTTACCAGTGAGAATGATGGAGCTACTTAATAACTTGCCCCAAATTGTTTAACCTATGACAGAGCTGGAATTAGAAGCAAGAAAATTAAAACACACCCCCTCCCTGCCCCACACACACTTAGCAAGAAAGGTTGACATGGTTGTTTTTTTTTTAGACTTGTGCTTTTTAAAACCACTGAGATTCCTGTACTATGTGGGACTACTACTGTCACATTAATTTTTACATCAAGTTAAGGATGAATTTTGAAATTTTGGTTTAGTTAATGGGTATGCAAACAAGTTAATGGAATGAAAGAATCAAACATACCTTTAGCTTGGTAAATATACCTTTAGCTAGATGGGTGATATGACCTTTCACTTATTTCATCTGGTGATATTATTTAGCTCTATCATAGAGATCAGAAAGTAACTTCCTTTCTCCCCTGAAGCCTGAGGGTACATTTTTTTCATTTATCAGTTCAAAACAGCTGTTTGAAAGGTCTGCCTACCTATTCCAGACATGGTGGGTACAGGAATGCAGTGGCAAACAAGATGGGATAGAAGCTCTTCTGGGAGAATGTCTTTCTATCCCTTTTTAGCCTGTAACCAGGAGCTAAGGAGTTGTGAACAGTGGTTAATTGATTGATTATCAGTTTCAAAGAGAAGTGTCTTGAGGTGCTAAATATTCTGTGACTCACAGCTAAAGAACTAGCAGAGGGTGCCTTAACAATAATTAACATGTACTACAGGATCTGATGTACCTTTATCTCCTTTCTGCTTATTTCTGTGTTCTATTATCTTATTTTTCTGTGCAGGTCTTCCATACTATTTCCTCTTCCACTTCTTTTCTCTTAAGAATTTAATCTTAAATTCTTTAGGATGTAGCTAAATTAAGTATCCTTATTATTTTTTTTTCTTTCCCTCATTGTCCCAAAAGGCTGAAGGATAGAAATATATGTGTAATATATGTTATATGTTTATATATATTATCTTTTCAAATCTAGAGGAATGAGTACGTTTTTTGAGCAGAAGAGTTCTTATCTTCAGCCAAGAGGGTACTACCACATGGCGAGGCACCCAGCTGCCACCTGGAGTGGGGGTTGGACGAGGCGCATTGGTGATTCCCCAAAGCCAACACAGGGATCCATGTGAGAAAGGGGCAGCTTCCAGCACGTGCGACTAGTTCCGTAAAGAACTGAAGCCAGATCTCCACATTGCCCATCACTGAGAAAGTTAGCTCACAATACTTTACTCCTCCATTTCCTGCCTGTTTCCTGAAGGTGAAGAGAAAAGACAATTTATAAACTCCTCTCTCAAATGAAGGAAAGGGGAGGTTTTAACCCAAACCAACATTGCAGTTTTGATTATGACATGGGGCAGGACATTTTATTGACAAAAATGAAACTGAGTTGTGACTTAAAATGATCTGAGAACATTTTCTATTGTCTAAAATTAATCAGAAATTCACAGGTTTGCCCAACCAAGTCTTTATTGTAGGGCACGGGATGAACTAGCCCAGTGGTCGGCAAACTGCGGCTCGCGAGCTACATGCGGCTCTTTGGCCCCTTGAGTGTGTCTCTTCCACAAAATACCAGGGCCTGGGCTAGTCTGTTTTGAAGAATTGGCATTAGAAGAAGTTTAAATTTTTAAAAAATTGACTCTCAAAAGACATGTCAGTGCTTGGACTGTTGATATTTGGCTCTGTTGACTAATGAGTTTGCCGACCACTGAACTAGCCCGTTACCTCATGAAAGGGGCAAGAAGACAAACATAATTATACTTTCTGAAAATTTTGCTTTATGCTTTTACTCCATGCATTGAAATAGTTATGCTTGCACATATCAATATATGAGAATATCTCTAGGATGTTTATTAGAAGTAGATTTGCTGGGTTATAGGTAACTTTTGATATAATGCTGATTGTTTTTGACCATTAAATATAATATTATGAACATTTAATTTTAATCTTGCTTCCCCTTTCAGCCTTGACTTTTACAGTGGGAAATGGTGATAGAATTTCAGAGTTGGAAGGAATTTTTTAAAAATTTATCTTTATTGTTGAAAGTCTTTCAGATGCCCCCTTTGTTTGTTTCTTTTCTCATTGACCACCTCTGCCTTGCACCTTTGACTAAACTTTAGTCGGGCTTCTAACTGCTTCCAGACCCAGACCTTTCTCTCCTCCTTCGCCCCAACTCTTAGAAAATTCAAGTGGCTGCCCAGCGTGGCTCTTTTGGGTGAGTTTCATCCCATGTCCCATTCACCAACAGGTCACCAGTTCAATTCCATTCTGGGTACATGCCTGGGTTACAAGCTCAATCCCCAGTAGGGGGCATGCGGGAGTTGGTCAATCAATGGATGATTCTCTCTTAGGGACATTTCTATCTCTTTCTCCCCCCTCTTCTTCTCTCTATAAAATCAATAAGAGCATATTAAAACAACAACAAGAACAGATAACCTAAACACAGAAGCTCCTCCCCTCCCTAGCATTTCCTTAAGAAAACTTATAATTGTAAATCCCTTCTCTGCCTCATTGAAAGGTAGTTGTTGTTTTTTAAAACATTCTTTCCAGTTCTACAACCCAGGGATATGTTTTTCCAAGACCTGAGAGCCATGCTTTGAAATGTAATCAGGGAAGACAGAGCACTATTGCCCAGTCTCTGTGGGAGGGAGAGCAGGAGCATCAGTAGGCATCTGGATCCAAGTTATGAAAGTACCTCCTGTCAGGAAATGAGCAAACACAGATGTCCTAGAATTCCCCCAAAACAGCAAGAACACGTTCCTACCCCCTTTTTTTCAGTGGAATTGAGTTCAGTCTAGGCTCTGGCCTCTCTCCCTTACTGCAATAGTCTTGCTGAAAGTCTTATCTGTTTATCATAGCACTCACCGGTTATTGAGAGTTCTGAAATTCTCCTTCTCAAATGTTGTCAGATCAGCATACCCTAGACCAGAGGTCGGCAAACTCACTAGTAAACAGAGCCAAATATTAACAATACAACGATTGGAATTTCTCTTGAGAGCCACATTTTTTAAACTTAAACTTTTTCTAATGCCACTTCTTCAAAATAGATTCGCCCAGGCCATGGTATTTTGTGGAAGAGCCACATTCAAGAGGCCAAAGAGCCATATGTGGCTCAGGAGTAGCAGTTTACTGACCATGGCCCTAGACTAGGGATGCACAATATGGCCCATGGAGCCAGATCTAGCCACGGTCTCATTTTATATAATCTGTGAGCTAAGGAACGGTTTATGTTTGAAAGGAGTGTTAAAAACAAAACAAACAAACAAAAAAAAACAAAGAAAGATATGAAGAGACCATATGTGACCCATAAGCCTGAAATATTCACTGTCTATCTCTTGACAGGAAAAAGCCATGTGTCTCCCTCTGCCCTAAAACCAAGGAAACTCTTTTTGGTGCCTTTCACAGACAGTGCTGTGTGTTTTGAGAAACTGGCAGGTCCAGAGAGCACAGTGGTGCCTCACATAACGAACGCCTCGCACAGTGAACTCTGGACAGGTTTTTCATGAAACCATCGGCCAAAAAGCAGAAAATGGATGAAGATGTGCAAGATTCGGTAGACTCTACTTAGTCTGTCTTAAAATTAAAAAATGTGTGTTTTTTTTAAAAAAAATTATGTTTTTAGATGTATCTAAATAAAAATATGTCATCTTAGCATTTTTTTATGTCATCTTAGCATATTTTATGCTACAGAACGAATTATTTTTTTTAACATGTATTGTTATGGGAAAACGTGTTTCACATAACGAACTTTTTGCATAACAAGCTTGCTCCTGGAATGAATTAAGTTCGTTGTGTGAGGCGCCACTGCATTTACATCTCAAACAGTCTCTCTGGTAGAGCTTTTACCAATTCTGCATTCACATAAACTCTGTGGATTTTCTCCTAAATCAATTCCAGAGACTCTAGTGCATTGGACTTCAGTAGAACCCACTTTTAGCCATTCTAGAATCTTCTTTGAGAAGCTCTAAGTGCTCACATGAATTATTTCAGGGCTCTTATATAAAAAAGCTTTCCAATGACACCCGTGGTTTTCTCCTTCCCCTGAGGCCATGCCTTACTGAACTATTGACCTCTGGTCTCTGCACTGCCACCCGCTTTCCAATATTGGTCTCTTCCTTAAAGCTGATTTGGTGAGAAATTATTTTCCATTTCTGAAATGTCTGGTCTGGTTACATTCTCTTCAAATTCTGTTTGCAAACTGGCTACATTATTTCTGAGCTCAATTCTTTTAGTACCTTAACAAACTCAGCTAGTAACAGCACACACCATTGAAATCCCTTAAAATCACCTTTCTCAACCCTGTAAGATCATTAGGTAGGATGTTTTTTCTCCCACATTATCATGGGAAATACTTTACATTAAATATTTCCCCTCTCCATAATACACGTTACCATTTTTTTTTACAGCTGTTTTACCTGGTCCCAAATCCGTGGCCACACATTTGAGAATTTGATTACTACAGGACCTCATTTCTAGGTATCAATTTGTGAGTGAAATAATTATTGTCATAACAAAGCAATGCTGACTAGTACCAATGACTTAATCTCCTGAAGTGATACAGAGTGCAAATACTGCAAACCCATGCCAACATTCCAAGGTGGCTCTGAATAATGAATAAGCACATCCATAAGGGGAGTCAAAATCAATGTCGTAGTTAGAGAAAACACCTCTGCACTGAAACAAGAAAAGACACAGCTCTGGGCATCTGAAGTGCTTATCCTATGGAAGCGTAGGGCTCGGGGTGCAGACTTTCCTTCCCTTGGGTTCTCATACTACAGCGTTTGAATAAAGTCTCGGATAAGAAGGCTTATTTAATAAAACATGTGGAAGTTTGTGGGAACAGATACTTCATCGGGGCAGGGGTGTCCCCAAAGGGGACCTCAGAGGGCTGTTTTAATTGCTCAGGCAAAAAACGTTTCCAACTGCCTGGCCCCCCTCTTCCTGGGGCATCTCTCTACCCTCTGTATAAGAGATAAGCACCCTGCATCTTCAAGTCTCCACCTGCCTATTTTTCCCTTAAAACTCCTTTCAGTATCATTCAATTATACAAATTAAACATTCATCTCAATTAGAAAAGAGCAATAACATACACCAAAAGAAAGGCAAAAAAAAAAAAAAAAAGGAAATAATAAAGGTAGAGGTATAAATGATTACATTTAAAATATACAAAAAGGAAAGTATTATAAATATCTTCTTATGCTTATTTTAGGAAAATCACACAAATAGTAAAATAAAAATATCCTAGCAAAACAATTTAAGCAAAAAGAGAGAGAAAATCTATAGAGTCAAACTTAAAATTAAAAAGATGATTAACAGATTATACATATTTCTAAAGTTTTAAACATATTCAAATTAGGGCTCAGTACTATAATTGTATATTTATAATATAAATTAGACTTTAAAAATATAATATGTTTGTTAAACTGGCTAATAAATAATCCTTGAATAATTATTATCTCTTCAAATAGGAGGAAAGAGTGTAAAATGTCATGAAAATTTGGCCTCAAAGAAATGATCTTTTGATTGTAAAGCACAATAAAACATCTAATTTTTATTGTTGACTGTCGGTCACTGTGTTCTATGCTTTGCATTAATAACTTATGCATCTCAAAAATATTATGGAAATTTTATAATCTCCCTATTGCAAGTGAAAACACTGAATTTAGCAGATGAAAACTTTATCTAAGTCCACAGAGTTTGTAAGTACCCTGTTTCCCTGAAAATAAGACAGTGTCGCCGAAACCGGTTTGGCTCAGTGGTAGAGCGTCGGTCTGCGGATTGAAAGGTCCCGGGTTTGATTCCGGTCAAGGGCATGTACCTTGGTTGCGGGCACATCCCCGGTAGGGGGTGTGCAAGAGGCAGCTGGTCGATGTTTCTCTCTCATCGATGTTTCTAACTCTCTATCTCTCTCCCTTCCTCTCTGTAAAATATCAATAAAATATATTTAAAAAAAAAAAAAGAAAAAAGAAAATAAGACAGTGTCTTATATTAATTTTGCTCCCAAAGATGCGCTAGGTCTTATTTTAAGGGGATGTCTTATTTTCGGGGAAACATGGTAGTACAGTTGGGGTTTGGATGCAGGCAGCTGGATTGCAGAGCTTCTGTTTTTAATAACAATGCCATTCCAAAGTTTGGTGAACTTTTTCTTTTCTAATTTCTAAAATCAGAATAAAGCATAAAATTGGAAAGTGTGAGGTAGTCAGAGCAAAAGTTTATAAGATATGTTAATGAGAAAATAATTACAAAGGAGATTAGAATGGTGTTTAACCTTCTTATGTGAAGTAAACCCAAACAACAAAGAGCTGTCATCATTCTTAGTACAATTCTAGAGAAAATTTAATTGCAGAAAGGCAGCCAAATCCTTTAAAATATAATTGCAAAACAGCATCATTGAGCACCCCAAATATGGAGAAAGTACCTGAAGATACTTTGTTTTATGACAAAAAGTAAAAACAAAATAATTATATATCCAGGAACAAAAATTCTATCAAGGATAAAATACCCCATCAATTTACTAACATCAGAAAAATAGCAAAAAAAAAAAAGAAAGAAAGAAAGAAAGAAAGAAACAGTAAATACATTTAATATACATATCAATTTTTTGAAGGTCCAGAGTACAGAATTACCAAAATGTAAAAAAAGTATTTTAGAATTATAGAACAATAAATAGTATTAATTAATAGTTTAAATTAGGAATAGAATAATTCTAAACATCCACATTTTTACAGTTTTAATTATCAGTAAATATTAATAAAAAATTGAATCTATAAAGATCTATCAACACAATGCTCATGTTTGCACAAAACTAAAAATGCTTCAAATAGAGATACATGGTATCTAAAGGGGAAAAAATACAAGCTATTTAAAAGGGTCCTAAATGCTCTCATTAAAACAAACAAACAAACAAAAAACATGAAAAACACAAATAATTGCTTTCATCAATTTTACCAAGACTCTTTTTCATTCATCAAAAAACTCATATAATAACTTATATTACTTGTTACTTATATATGGACCTAAAAGCATAAAAAATAGACTAATAGTATATACACATAAGTCATTATATTGGTTGCTTACAAGACATTGTTGGAATCAGGGCAAAGGGTAGTTTATTATTTTAAAATTTATTTTATTACAAAGTCAGTTTTAGGTACATATGGCACAAAATTTACTTTTGTTACCTCTGAATTACATATTCATTAGAGACACAGTGCACAAAATTTGTGCACAGGGTGTGTGTGTGTGTGTGTGAGTGTGTGTGTGTGTGTGTCCCTTAGCCCAGCTTGCACCCGCTCCAATCTGGGACCCCTTGAAGGATTTCTGACTGCCCGTTTAGGCCAGATCCTGGTGGGATCATGTCTAATCTGGCTGTTGGATAATCCCTCTCACAATCCAGGACTGCTGGCTACCAACTGCTCACCTGCCTACCTGCCTGATTTGCCCATAACCACTTCTGCCTATCAGCTTGATCACCCCCTAACCACTCCTCTGCCAGCCTGATCAATGCCTAACTGCTCCCCTGCCACTTTGGTGGAATTATAAATTGGTGCACCCACTACCAAAACCAGTATGGAGGTTCCTAAAAAATTATTTAAATTAAGAATGTTTTTACCTCATTTAAAAAATTAAGTTGTATTTGTTAATCTTTTCTTTGCTACTTAATTTCTTATGTTTATTATTTTCTCTCTTAAACTTACCTTGAGTCTACTTTGTTCTTTTGTTATCTTCTTGATGTGAAAATGTAAATAATTAATATTAACATCTTGTCTAAGCACTTAATACTATATATTTCCCTCTAACCACTGCTTTAACTGCATCCTCCAAATGTTTTATTTTCATTATCATTCACTTCAAACTATTCTTTATTTTTCTGGTGATTTGGTATTTGACCTATGTGGCATATGGAAAAGTAATGTTTAGTTTGCAAATATTTATGATCTTCTTATATATCAGGTTTTATAGATTTTTTATTTTATTTCATTGTGTGGAGACAATATAAACTGTTAGATTAAACATTTTAAAAATTTATTGGGGATTATTTTATGGACCTTTGTTATGCTGCACTTTATTTAAAGCCAATGTACCCTTGAGAAGAGGGTGTTTAGTGCAGTTGATGGATAGTGTTCTATAAATATCAATTAGTTTAAGATAATTTATAGTGTTTAAATTATCTATTATATATTCTAGCTGATTTTTAAAAATTATATAGTAAGTAATAGGTTCACTTAATTTTGCATACAATTTCAAGAATATGGGTCATGATCTCATGAACTCACACACCTGGATTGTGAGTGTAGTGTACATGTAGTGTCAACTAATCAACTCTTGGATTGATTAGTTGTTAGCCGATAGCTGTTGTATAAATCTTGCTAAGAGGAGTACTGAATCTGTCCACACCACTTTCCCTACGAAGGAAGGTAAACCATACCCTGACTGTGCTTGGTAGTACTGTGATCCCCTGTCTATCCTCCAATGTTCTGTGAATTAGATCATTTTCATAGAAAGGTATTGTCAAGTGGATCCCTGCTGAGAAAGCAAGTCACTGGATTCAGAGCAAGTTTATCAATTTGCCCTCAGGGACTGACTAAGCAGAACATTGAACCCAAGTTACATGTAGGTGCAGAGCCACTGCTTTGCCTGCATCGTGACTTGTGCTGGGAGCAAACTTGTTTACTCTTTAACCCCTGATTAATGAGAGAAAATGCACCACATTTTGCCCACTGGTCTGTCATTTTGTTAATTTGATTTAGAAATTTTCTTTACTTCTTTGAGTACATATGGGGAGGACAGTTGGAGGTAGGGAAAGGCAGACAAATGTTTAGTCTTCCATTGCAAACCAGATGCTGCCTGACTGGAAGTCAGAGATGAATAAATTGTTTGGCTCATCTCTGCCAACAACCTAATGTCCACTAGTGAAAAGCAACTGGGACATTGTGCCAGTACTGACACTTCTGTTTCCAAGCTAATCTTCTGCTTACCCATCTCAGGGATTTGAAAAATTGTCCCTGGTAAACCTGAGCAGTTTCACAAAATTCCAAAGAAGAAGAAGAAGAAGAAGAAGGAGGAGGAGGAGGAGGAGGAGGAGGAGGAGGAGGAGGAGGAGGAGGAGGAGGAGGAGGAGGAGGAGGAGGAGGAGAAGAAGAAGAAGAAGGAGAAGAAGAAGAAGAAGAAGAAGAAGAAGAAGAAGAAGAAGAAGAAGAAGAAGAAGAAGAAGAAGAAGAAGAAGAAGAAGAAGAAGAAGAGGAAGAAAGGTAACTTACAACTAGTCAAGCCTGTGTGTCTGAGGGTCTCTGAGAGATTTCTAGACAGCAAGTGACAATGAAATACTCTTCTTTTCTTAACACGTAATCACTTTAAATAGAAGTTATTATAAATATGTTGTGAACTCCCTGTGACCTTAGTAAAAATGTATTAAATATGATGGATTTCAATAAGGGAGAGGAGAGAATTAATAGTGATTGAGAAATTAATATATTCTTAACTTTAAGGCAGAGAGCAGAGAGTGTCAAGTACTGTGCTCCAACTTGTCCCTATCTAACCCCATTTAATCCTTATAAAAATCTTGTAAGATGAGCAGAATTGTTCTAAATTAGATAATAATAAAACTGAGTTCAAAATAACTCAATGCTTGCTTTAAATTCCTAGTCAATAAATACTAAATCAAAGGAGCAAATTCATTTATTTACAGTCCCAAGGATGTATGCTAACTCTTCCATTACATGTGTTACCTCTTTTCCCTTCCCTCCTAGTTCCATGGACAGTGTTGCTATACCAGGTACTATACTGGGTTATAAGACAATGCTAATTTAATTTTATTTAAATGTAAAGCAACACAAATAATCTAAAGTGAAACTTTTGAAAATGAAATAAAAATTTTTTCTCTAGAATAAATATTCTTTCTAACTGGTAAATATGTTCTCCCATGAAGTGGGCTTCCTTTGCAATGACTTATAAATTACCAAGATTAGGTCTTTTACATCTTAGGTTCAATTTATTTGCGCGCGCGTGTGTGAGTGTGTGTGTGTGTGTGTGTGTGTGTGTGTGTGTGTGTTTAGCAATTGTGAGTGGGATTGTTTTCTTAGTTTCCATTTCTGATAGTTCATTATTGTGTATAAAATCACAACTGAGTTTTGGAAATTTATTTTGTATCCTGATACTGTACTACATTCATTTATCAGTTCTAGTAATTTTTTTATTGGGATCTTTAGGATTATCTCTGTATAGTAGCATGTAATCTGCAATTAATAACAGTTTTACTTCTTCCTTTTCCGTTTCAATGCCTTTTATTTCTTCTTTTTGTCTGATTGATGCGGTTAGGATTTCTAGTACCATGTTGACTAGTAGTGGTGAAAGTGAGCATCCCTGTCATGTTCCCGATTTTAAGGGAGACACTTTTAGTTTTTCCCCATTGGATATGACTTTGGCTGTGGGTTTGTCATATATGTCCTTTATTATGTAGAAGCGTGTTCACTCTATTCCCAATTTCCTGAGAGTTTTAATTATAAACTAGAGGCTCTATGCATGGAATTCATGCAAGCAGCTCGGCTCTCAGAGCCCTGGTGGCTAGCTGTCTGAAAGGATGTCTGGAAGGGCATCCAGACTAATGAGCATATTATGCTTTTAGTATTATAGATGGTGCTGTATTTTTTCATATGATTTTTTCTGTATCAATTGATATGATCATGTGCTTTTATTTTTCTTCATTGTTTTTAATGTAGGGTATCTCATTTATTGATTTGTGGATATTGTACCTGCCTTTCATCCTGAGAAGACACAAAAAGGCTCATATTGTGAGATGCCATTTATAGAAAACAGTCAGAAAGGTTAAAAAAGAGACAAATAGTGTATCAGGGTTTCCAGGTGCAGAAGGAGAGGGGAATGAGTACCTTTGGGGCAAGGTTTTCTTTTCCTTGTGAGGTGACCAAACATTCAACAACTAGGTAGTGGTGGTGATTACACAGCATCATGGATGTACTCCATAATGAGAAATGGCACAATTTAAAATACAAGTAACATTTATTATTTATAATTAATTACACTATGGGAAAATGAAGGCTAAAAAAAGGGAAAAAATGATAAAATAAAAAACTGAATCATCCGTGGAGAAAACAAAAATGCAACCATTAAAGAGAATAAAAGTAAAAGGTCAATGTGTCCGGGTAAAACAAAGACTTCTGAATGGAGAGACCACATTTAACAAACAGGCATTGAGCTGGCCCTGAAGCTTTTTCCAGAGGCAGCTCCTGATCTGAAGCAGGAACCAGGCCAAGGTTCAGGGAGGCTCTGCAGCCAGGGGTGGCGGGTCCTCAGTTAGGTCAGGAGTGCTGCACAGGCTGCCGCTGGCTCTTCAACAAGGGCTGCTGGAGGTGGTGAGACGGTTGGAGGTGGACAGGCCTCTACATCTGCCTCTGCATTGGGCTCCTCTGGATGGGAACAGGAGCTTGCTCTGCTCCCTGGGCTGGTCCTGTCGTTATGAGAGGAGAAAAGATCACCCGGGACTGCATTTCCATGTGCTTCCCAATCACAGAACATGGCTGCAGCTACAAATCCTTTATAGGACATCCTCCTAGGAAACCTTCCAACAGGTGGTGGTCTGAGGCTGGTCATTGCTCCTAGAGCCTCTGGGGTGCTCCCTGTGTAACTGGGACCAAGTCCTCCCCATACACTTGCATCCACCTCTAACCCCATACCACCTCAACCTCCTCCAACTTCTCATACTTGGGCTCTGCCTTCTTGGGCTCCAGCTCATCAGGCCAGGTTTGTTGAGCATGGGCACCATGTTCCAGGTGGAGTCAACATTGGTGAGCTGCCAGCAGAGAATGAGAGGCTTTGAGGTTGGAGGCTTGTTGGGCCTAGGCAGGTTCGGTGAAGGAGTCCTTTCTCACCCATCCATGGGCCCTATTCCTCCAGATCCCCAGATGGCCACACTCATTTCGGACCTGCTCCTCACTGGTGGACATGTGTAGGGGGTCTTTGTTGACCAGATGGTGCTCCATTACCTGGGATGAACTCTGCAATGACAGTGACCAGCAGCTGGTTGGGAGGACTCAAATCCTGCCCAGGTGTAGTAGCTGCTATTTCTGCCCACTGGTCACTACTCAGGTCCTTTTCCTGAGTGTGTCCTCAGACCAGAGTAGTGACTTCACTTCCTGACAAGAGCAGCGACCTCACTTCCTGACAAGAGCAGCGACCTCACTTCCTGACGATGGAGCCCAACGGAACCTGGAGCCTGGTAACCAGGCAGCCCCATTCTATAACTGCCTTTCCCACCTCACTCGGATAGTGGCATTAGAGAGGACACCATGTCTTCATGTTGTCTCCTAGTGTGCCGAGGACGAGGCCTCCAGACAGGCAGACGCCGCCTGTGGCCTTTCTCATGGCGGAAGCCAAAGGTAGCACAGGGAGGTTTATTGGGGCCAGGCCACCACTCTGATCCCCCCTGAGCAGCCCCATGTCTGGTGTGTGTGTATGTGTGTGTGTTTGGGTGTGTGTGTGTGTGTGTGTGTGTGTGTGTGTGTGTCCAAGGGCGTTCAAGTGTGGAGGGCCTGATCCAGAGCAGAAGGTGCAGTGGGCAGAAGCAGCAGTGACTGGGCCAGGCTTGAGGACTCCCCACTGGCTGATGGTCCACTTTCATTGCAGATCTCTTTCTTCATCAAGGTGGTGCATGTTCCACTACCTGAGGAAGAGCCCAGTGACATGGGCAGCAATGAGAGCCCGGTGAGCCACACCACCAAGGGCCAGGAAAGACCTGAAGTGAGTGTGGCCACCTGGGGCTCTGGGGAGCCAGGGCCCGTGGATGGACAACCAGGGACTCCTCTACCGATGCCGCGCAGGCTCTTCGGGCCTCCAACCCCGGAGCAGACCAGGTTCAACCGGCAGCTCAAAGTTTTCACCAGTGACCTGGACTATGGCGCCCATGTCAACCAGACTGGCCTGAAATACCTGCACCCCAAAAAGGCAAAGCCAAAGGGTGAGAAGCTGTGGAAGTGAGGGTGGGATTGGGGGTGGAGTGGCATGGGAGCTTATGTGGAGGGATTGTTGCCAGGCACACAGGGAGCACCCCAGAGCCTGGACAGGAGCAATGATGGGCCTCAGACCACCCATCTGCTGGACTGCGGGTGGGAAGGACATCCTGTGGTGGGTCCTGGGCTGTGGCTGTCTTCTGTCTGGGGGGAAGATAGACATGCAGACACCTGGGTGAACTTTTCTCCCCTCTCAACTCCAGCACCAGCTCTTCCTGTCATACTTGAAGTTTATCCTGAAGAGGAGGATGTAGAGCTAGAGGAATCACCAGCTCCAGAAACCCTGCCACCTCCAGCAGCCTCTCCAGCTGCAGCTGTGGAGCCAGGGCCAGCCCCAGAGGAAACTGAGGCCCCACCACCACTGGATGAAGAACCCTCCATGGAGCCCATGCTGGATCTTGCCTCAGAGGAGGAGCTGCCCCTGGAGGGCCCAGCTCAAGGGCCCCTTGTAGAATGTGATCAACCTGTCCCAAGGGACAACCTTGTTTTTTTTGTTTTCTTTTCCCTTTTTATTTTGTTCGTATGTGTTCCATGGCATGGTTCAATTTTCTCTCTTTTGATGTTTATTGCTTGGGGGTTTATTGCTTTTATCATTTTATTTTTCATGTTATTAGCCCTCTTTTTTCCATTGTACAATTTATTTTAAGTAATAAAAGTTACCATTTGTGTTTGAAATGGTGCGGTTTCTGAGCATGAAGTACATCGCGATGCTGTGCAGGCCTCACCACTGCCTAGTTGCAGGATGTCCCATCTCCCCACAAGGAAACCAGCACCAACAGTATTCACTCCCCACTCTCCCTTCCCCTGGAAAACCCTGATCTGCTTTCTGTCTTTATTTCTTTAAATTTCTGGATAATTTCCTTTACTGGATTCTTTCTAAAAATATGTGTCAGCTCACATATTTTTATAGCATTTTGTAATCCTAGGTGGATAAGAGATCATATGTAAAAGAATATGCTTTTTTAAGGAAGTGTGTGTATAATCACAGGGTAGACAACCATGTGCTAAGTGTAACTCCTGAAGTTAATCAGGAATATTCCCAAAAACTTAAGAGGTGTGAAGACTCCCAAGCTTATCCTAAGAGGCCAGCATTATCCCAATTCTAAAAGCAGATAAGGAAAGAAAATTATAAATCAATATTCCTGATGAACATTGCCTTTCCCTGATCTCTGCCTGATTGCCCCTAACTGCTTCTGCCTGCCAGCCTGATCACCCCCTAACCACTCCCATGGCAGCCTGATTAATGTCTAACTGCTTCCCTGTTGGCCTGTTTGCCCCCAACTTCCCTCCTCTGCTGGCCTGGCAACCCCTAACTGCCCTCCCCTGCAGGGTTGATTGCCTACAATTGTCCTCACTTGCAGACCTGGTCCCTCTCAACTGCCCTCACTTGCAGACCTAGTCCCTCTCAACTGCCCTCCCTTGCAGGCCTGGTGCCTCCCAACTGCCCTCCCCTGCTGGCCATTTTGTGGTGGCAATCATGTGTCCTCATGGGGGCAGCTATTGTGTGTTGGAGTGATGGTCAATGTGCATATTACTCTTTTATTAGATAGGATAGAGGCCTGGTGCATGGGTGGGGCTAACTGGTTTGCCCTGAAGGGGGTGCCAGAACACAGTGGGGGTTCCCTTGGGATGTGGGGTGGCCTGGGTGAGGGGCCTGTAGTGGTTTGCAGGCCGGCCACACCCCCTGGTGACCCAAGCAGAGGCCCTGATATCTGGAATTTATTTACCTTCTACAATTGAAACTTTGTAGCCTGGAGTGGAGGCCTACCCCAGCCAGGACAGGTGGAAAGCTTGGCTTCCTCTGTTGCCAGGGGGTGGGGGGACAAGGGGGTGGGCAACCCTAGCCTGCTCTCTCCTGCTCCATGGCTGCCACCATTTTTCTTGGGATTTATCTTCTATAATTGGATCTTTGTATCCTTGAGTGGAGGCCTAGGCCAACCAGAGTGTGTGGAAAGCTTGGCTTCCTCTATTGCCAGGGAAACCCAAGCCTCTCAACTGCTCTCTGTGGCTGCAGCCATTTGGGTTGGGGTTAATTTGCATACCCACTCTGTCTGGTGGGAGTGGCTTGTGCGGAGTTATGGTAATTTGCATATTACTCTCTTATTAGGTAGGATTGCTATTTATCCTTTCTCTATAATATGTGTCAGAAATGAAAGAAAATTAGTAAAATGTATATGAAAATCTTTCTCTTGTCAGAGTCTGGGGCACACACGGGACCCAAAGTCAAGTCCTCGCCCATCCATGGTGCCTCAAAATCACATGAGACCCAGTCCCAGCCAGCCCCACCCCCACTGGGCAAGATCCAGACCTGGCCGGCCCCACCCTTGTCAAGCCCCACCTGGAGGGGGATGCGGCTTCAGGTCCCCAGTCAAGCCCTGTCAGGTGGGGGGCACAGCCACAGGACCCCTGTCAAGCCTTGCAGGGTGGTGGGGTGCAGCCTCAGGTCCCCCAGCGAAATCTCAAGTCCCCAGGCCTGGCACCTGGGCAGGGGGCATGTCCTGAGGTCCTCTGTCAAGCCCTGCCAGGGGGCAAGCATGGCCTGAGGTCCCCTGGCTTGACACTGGGACAGGGGTTGCAGTCTTAGGTCCCCTGCCCCCGACCAGACCACACAGACTCTGGTCCCTGGTGATTGCTCCTTAAGACTCATTACGGGAACTCATCCTCTGCTTTAGTTGCAGCCATCTTGTGTTAAGCAACCCCGCCTCCACTGTGGGCACCACCATCTTTGTGACAGGGTGATGTTCAATTTGCATATTTCCTCATTACCAGATAGGAATATTGACTCCATTCACTATGCTGTATTTAATTTCCCTGTGACTATTTTTACAACTGGCAATTTGTTCTGAATCTCTTTCACCTTTTAACCGATCTCAACCTTTCTCCTATCTGGCATCTCTCAATTTGTTCTATGTATGGTTTGCTTCTGTTTTTCATTTATTTTGTTCTTTAGAGTCCACATTTAAGTGAAATCCTATGGTATTTGTCTTTCACCATCCAATTTGTTTCACTGAGCATAATAGTACCCTTTATGTCCATCTACACCAGTGATTCCCAAAGTGGTCTATATCGACCCCCAGGGGTCTATGACAACCTGCAAGGGGTCTACGTCAGCGAAAAAAAAATTTGGGGGTCCATGAAATGAAAATGGGGGTCCACGATAGTGGATTTCAACATACACTGATAGTACCTATTTACTTACATCATATAATCTTATAATATAAAAACATATAAATTATTTATAAAAGTACCTATGAAGTAAAAAATTTATTATATATGTTTATAAAATTGTGTAAGTTGTAGGATAAAAACCTGCACATAATGATATATCAGTATCATCTTGTTACAAGCATACGCGCAGTAAACATTCTTGCCAATTTTTGTCTCAAAGCTTCGCGAACTTGCACCGACTTGTTCAATTCGTCACTCTATAAATATGAATGTGAGAAAAATATGTTCATTCGTTTCCTGAATCTTGAATAGGAAAGTGCTGAGAAAACATTTAAAAAAATATAAACTGGTAGTTTATCATACAAATTATGGTGAATCAGTGTTATTTTGTTTGAGAATGCCGGAGAAAAGTAGGTACATTATTTTTTATTAAATTTTATGTTACGTATATTTTATATAACAGATACAAAATTTTATTTTGAGTAGTTTTAATTTAAATTCAATAAATAAATGTATAAAACTTAACATGCGTTTTTATTTCAAGTTTTTAACACTAAACTTCACTACAGTTAGAAATTTACAAAAAAATCAATATCAGGTAAGTAGGGGGTCTACCCAAAACCGAAAAACATGGCAAGGGGTCTACGGCACAAACAAGTTTGGGAACCTCTGATCTACACTGTCACAAGTGGTAAGAGTGTGTTCATTTTCATGGCTGAGTACTATTCCATTGTGTATACCAGTATGTACCACTTCTTGATCTATTTGTGTATCAGTAGTCACCAAGGTTGCTTTCATATCTTGGCTATTGTAAATAAGGAACATAGTGAAATTCTTGCATCTGAAGTGCCTTCACTTAGAGCCGTGGTCAGCAAATTGCAGCTTGAAAGCCACATGTGGCTCTTTGGCCCCTTGATTGTGGCTCTTCCACAAAATACCATGGCCTGGTGAGTCTATTTTGAAGAAGTGGCGTTAGAAGAAGTTTAAGTTTAAAAAATTTGCTGTCAAAAGAAATTTTAATCGTTTGTACTGTTGGTATTTGGCTCTGTTGACTAATGAGTTTGCCGACCACTGACTTAGAGGTTGGAGAGATGGTAATGTTGTTAAGCCGGAGGCCTAACAGGCATGCAGAGTGGTGCTCCTTGGACTTGCTGACCAGTCCAGTCCCGGAAGTGACCACAATAATGCAAACACCCCATCACTTCCTCGTCTCATTTTCAGGACAGGGAAAGAAAAAGCACAATGTGAGGAGGGAGGGAGATCAGAAATGAGATAAAACTGGCAAGTAACAAGAGAATGTGTATATGAAACTTCTAAGATACACTCTTTGATTATTTATTTATCTCCCAAAGCTAATGAGATTTTAAACAAACAATTCATTGTGTGTTTGACAGCATTTTTGGTACTTCCTGTAAATCAGATAGTGGAGATCTCTACAATAATTTAATACTATTCTTCTTGGCTTTACTTTATTAAAGCTACCTTAGTTATGATTAATTCATTTTGTTCTTTATTGTATTGATATGGTGAATTATATCAGATGACTTTTAAATGTTAAAGCAACCTAGCATAAATCCCAATTGGTTATGGTATATTGTTCTTTTCATATATTGCTAAATGTATTGCTACAATTTGCAAGATTTTTTTGGATGTTGTCTATGAGGGATATTTGTCTATAGTTTTGTTGTTACTATGCTATCAGTGTGATGCTGTCTCATAAACTAATTAAGAACATTCTCTTTTGTTTTCCGGAAGATTATGAAATAATACAAAATAATGATTGGTATTATTTTTTTCTTTAAATGCTTCACATACCTTACTAGTGAAGCCACTTGACTTGGAGATTATTTATTTATTTATTTATTTATTTATTTATTTATTTTAAATATATTTTATTGATTTCTTACAGAGAGGAGGAGAGAGGGAAAGAGAGTTAGAAACATCGATGAGATAGAATCATTGACCAGGTGCCTCTTGCACACCCCCCACTGGGAATGTGCCCACAACCAAGGTACATGCCCTTGACTGGAATTGAACCCGGGACCTTACAGTCCACAGGCTGACATTCTATCCACTGAGCCAAACCGGTTTCGACTGACTTGGAGTTTTTGTGTTGCAAAGTTTTTAAGGGTGAATTATTTTTTTTAAATACATAAATGACTTCAGATTATCAATTTTTTTTAGCAAGTTTTAATAGCCTGTGTCTTTTAAGGAAATTACCTCTTTTAACTAAATTGTTTTATTACATAAAGCTACTTATAATATTTTCTTATTCTTCTAATATTTGTTAGAATCTTTGTAATGTCTCCTCTTTTATTTCTAATATCAATAATTTGTGTCTTTACTTTTGGCTAGAAATTTATCAATTTAATTAAGTATTCCTCCCCCCCACCCCCCATAAGCCAGCTTTTTTGTTTTATTGATTACTGTAGTTTTCCCATTCCAATTTTATTAATTTTTACTCAACTATTATCTTCTGTCTACTTACTTTGGATTTAACTTGTCATTTTTATTTCTTCAAGAGAAATCTTAGATTATTCTTTCCTAATGGAAGTATTTAATATTATAAAATTTCCTTTAAGCACTGCCTTACCTGTATACCACAAATTTATATTTTGTATTTTACTTTTCATTCAATTCAAAATATTTTCTCTTTTCCCTTGTCACTTTGTTTTTGAAGTGTGTTGTTTGATTTTTAAATATTTGGGGCCTTTTCTGATATCTTTCTGTTATTGATTTCAGTTTAATTCCATTATTGTCAGAGAGCCTATTTGTAGGGTCTCTGGGTCTGTTCTTGTTCATCAGTCTATGCCGTTCATTATATTCCATAAATGAATGAGATCATGTGATGTTTATCTTTCTCTGCCTGGCTTATTTCACTTAGCATAATACTCTCCATCTCCATCCATGTTGTTGCAAATGGTAGAACTCCTTCTTTTTAACTGCAGCATAGTATTCCATTGAGTAGATGTACCACGTTTTTAAATCCATTCATCTCTGCTACTCATTTAAGCTGTTTCCAAATCTTAGCTATGGTGAATTAAGCTGCTATGAACACATAGGGGTGTATATATCCTTTCTGATTCATGTTTCTAGTTTCTTGGGATATATTCCTAGAAGTGGGATCATTGGGTCAAATGGGAGTTCCATTTTTAGTTTTTTAAGGAAACTCCATACTGTACTCCACCTTAGCTGCACCAGTCTGCATCCCCACCAACAGTGTAAAAGAGTTCCTTTTTCTCCGCATCCTCGCCAACACTTGTCCTTTGCTGATTTGTTGATGATAGCCATTCTAAGATGGTACCACATTGTTGTTTTGATTTGCATCTCTCTGATGATTAATGATTTTGAGCATGTTTTCATGTGTCTCCTGGCCTTCCTTCTGTCTTCTTTAGAAAAGTGTCTATTTAAATCAGTTGCCCATTTTTTTTTAAATTGGGTTGTTTATCTTCTTTTTGTTAAGTTGTATGAGTACTCTGTAAATGTTGGAGATTAAACCCTTATAATTGATAACGTTGGCAAATATGTTCTCCCATGCAGTGGGGTTTTTTTGTTTTATTGATGGTTTCCTTTGCTGTGAAAAAGCTTTTTATTTTGATGTAGTCCCATTTGTTTATTTTTCCTTAGCATCCATTGCTGTAGGAGCAGTATCAGTAAAAAAATTCTTTAGGCATATGTCTGAGATTTTCCTGCCTGTGGATTCCTCTAGTGTTTTTATGGTTTCCCATCTTATGTTTAAGTCCTGTATCCACTTTGAGTTTATTTTTGTGTGTGGTGTAAGTTTGAGGTCTAGTTTCTTTTTTTCTTTTTCTTTTTTTTTTTTTTTCATGTATCTGTCCAATTTTCCCAGCACCATTTGTTGAAGAGACTTGACTCCATTCTATGTTCATGACTCCTTTGTCAAATATTAATTGAGCATAGTGGTTTGGGTCGGTATCTGGATTTTCTATTCTTCTTCTTCTTTTTTTTTTTTTTTTTTTTTTTTTTTTTTTTTTTTTTTACCTTTTTGGATTTTCTATTCTATTCCATTGGTCTATATGTCTGTTCTTGTTCCAGTACCAGGCAGTTTTGAGAACAGTGGCTTTATGTTGAACAGGAGTGGTGAGAGTGGGCATCCCTATTTTGTTCCTGTTCTTAGAGGAAATGTAATACAGCTTGAATCTGGTATTGAGATCCAACCTACTATATTCTTCTTTCTCAGGATTGCTGTGGCTACTCGGGGTCTTTTTTATTACAGATAAATTTTAGGAGTGTTTTTTCTAGGTCTGTGAAATATGCTGTTGATATTTTAATTGGGAGTGCATTGAATATATAGGTTGCTTTGGGTAGTATGGACATTTTAATGATGTTGATTCTACCAATCCATGAACATGATATGTTCTTCATCTGTTTACATCTTCCTCTATCACTTTTTTCAGTGTCATGTAGTTTTCTGTGTATAGGTCTTTTACCTCCTTAGTTAAGTTTATTCCTAGGTATCTTAATTTTTTTGGTGTGATGGTAAATGGGATTGCTTTTTTTTTTTTATCTCTCTTTCAATAAGTTCGTTATTGGTGTATAGAAATGCCATAGATTTCTTGACGTTGATTTTGTATCCTGCTACCTTGCCAAATTCATTTAATAATTTTTTATGGAGTCTTTAGGGTTTTCTATGTACAGTATCATGTCATCTGCAAATAAGGACAGGTTTACTTCTTCTTTTCCAATTTGGATGCCTTTTATTTCTTCTTCTTGTCTGATTGCTATGGCTAGTATTTCCAGCACTATGTTGAACAGGAGTGGTGAGAGTGGGCATCCCTATTTTGTTCCTGTTCTTAGAGGAAATGGTTTTAGTTTTTGCCCATTGAGTATGATGTTGGCTGTGGCTTTGTCATATATGGCTTTTATTATGTTGAAGTATGATCCTTCTATTCCTACCTTGCTGAGAGTTTTTATTAAGAAAGGGTGTTGGATTTTGTCAAATGCTTTTTCTGCACCAACAGATATGACTATGTGATTTTTATCTTATGTGATGTATCACATTTATTGATTTGCGAATATTGTTCCATCCTTGCATCCTCAGGATAAATCCTACTTGGTCATGGTGTATGATCTTTCTTATGTACTGCTGGATCCGATTTGATAGAATTTTGTTGAGGATTTTGGCATCTATGTTCATGGGGGATATTGGCCTGTAATTCTCTTTCATTGTGTTATCTTTATCCGGTTTTGGTATTAGGATGATGCTGGCTTCATAGAAGGAGCTTGGGCGGGTTCCTTCCTCTTGAATTTTCTGGAATAGTGTGAGGAATGTTTGATAAAACTCCCCTATAAAGCCATCTGGCCCCGGGCTTTTGTTTGCTGGAAGCTTTTTGATGACCACTTCAATTTCCTCCATAGTTTCTTGAGTATTGAGCTGTTTAGATTCTTCCTGATTGAGTTTTGGAAGGTTATATTTTTCTAGGAATATGTCCATTTCCTCCAGGTTGTTCAGTTTGTTGGAATAGAGTTGTTCGTAGTATTTTGTAACAGTCCTTTGTATTTCGGCGGGGTCTATTGTTATTTTACCTCTTTCATTTCTGACTTAGTTTATTTGGGTCCTCTCTCTTTGTTTCTTGGTGAGCCTTGCTAGAGGTGCATCAATCTTGTTTATCCTTTCAAAGAACCAGCTTTTGGTTTTGTTGATCTTTTGTATTGTTTCTTTGCTCTCTATATCATTTATTTCCACTCTGATTTTTATTATTTCCTTCCTTCTGCTTACACTGGGCTCTTCTTATTGCTCTTTTTCTAATTATTTGAGTTGTAGAGTTAGGTAATTTATTACCATTTTTTCTTGTTTTTTTTTTTTTTTTTTTTTTTTTTTTTAATAAACTTGTACAGCTATGAACTTCCCTCTCAAGACTGCTTTTGCTGTGCCCCATAGATTTTTTTTTAAATAAATATTTATTGTTCAGATTATTACAAATGTGATCCTCCTCCCCCCCCTCAATTGCTCCCCTCCACCAGGTTCCCACCCCACCCTCTGTCCTTTCCCCATCTCCCATTGTCCTCATCCATAGGTGCACAGTTTTTGTTCAGTCTCTTCCCACACCCTCACTCCCCTTTTCCCCGAGAATTGTCAGTCCACTCCCCTTTCATACCTCTGATTCTATTATATTCACCACTTAATATTGTTCATCAGATTTTTTTAATTCCCTTGGTTTTTAGATTCACTTGTTGATAGTTATGTATTTGTTGATCATAATTTTTATCTTTATCTTCTTCCCCTTCCTAAATAACCCCCTTCAGCAATTCATATAATTCTGGTTCGGCAGTGATGAACTCTTTTAGCTTTTTTTTATTTGTGAAGCTCTTTAACTGTCCTTTGATTCTGAGTGATAGCTTTGCTGGGTAGATTATTTTTGGCTGTAGATTGTTGCTATTCATCACCTTGAATATTTCTTGCCATTCCCGTCTGGCCTGCATGGTTTCTGTTGAGAAATCAGCTGATAATCGTATGGGTGTTCCTTTATAGGTAACTACCTGCTTTTCTCTTGCTGCTTTTAATATTCTCTCTTTGTCTTTTGCTCTTGGAATTTTAATTGTGATGTGTCTTGGTGTGTTCCTCCTTGGATTCCTTTTGTTTGGGGTTCTGCGGGCTTCCTGGACTTGTAAGTCTATTTCTTTCCCCAGGTGGGGGAAGTTTTCTGTCACTATTTCTTTCAGTATTCTTTCTGTATCTTGCTTTCTCTCTTCTTCTGGAATCCCCATAATTCTGATGTTGTTTCGCTTGAAATTGTCCCAGAGGTTTCTTACACTATCTTCAACTTTCTGGATTCTCTTATCTTCTCCCTTCTGCAGAGGAGTGTCCTCTGGCTCTTCGTGTTCTAAATCTTTGTCTTGATTCTTGTGATCTTCCAGTCTGTTTTTAGGACTTTGTATAATATTTTTTATTTCAGACAATGTTTTCTTCATTTCTTGTTGATCCCTTATTTCTAGTTGCTCCCTTTTCATATCCTCATAGGTCTCATTTATTTTATCGGCCTTTTTTAGGATATTGTTGAATAACCTTATAACTGTAGTTTTGAACTCAATGTCCAATCTTTTCTTTTCCTCCATCTCCTTCCTTTGCCTCCTTCCTCTTGTCTGCATTTTAGTTGTTTCCCTGATTTGATGGAATAGCTTGTGTTCTAGGTGTTCTGGTAGAGCCCAGTAGCACAGCCTTCCCAGTTACCTGCGGTGGACAGTCTTGGTGTAGCCCTTTGTGGGCTGTGTGTGCAGTCTTGTTGTTAAGCCTTGCTTATTGTTGGTATCACTGGGAAGCTTTGATCTCCAAGCCAATTCGCTGTGAGGATCAGCAGAGTCTCAGTTAGGAGGGCTTCTGTACTCTGCTTGGATAGGGCGGGGTCTCGGGGTGGCGCAGACAAGCTTTGGTTCCCTGTCAGTCTCGCTTTAGAAAAGACCTGTTCTTGGAGAGTTTCGGAAGATTGGTTGCAGGCGTGCGCACCTCTTTGGTAAAGGCACATACAAGCTTTGGGTTCCTGCCAGTCCCTCCTTAGAGAAAGCCAGCCTCTGGGAGAGCTTCTGTGCTCAGCCAGAGATTGGGCGGAGTCTCAGGTTGGTGCAGACAAACTGTTTTCCCTTGGGCTCCTCCCCAAGTCCCACAGTAATGGCCTCTGGCTTCACACACCTCTGAGAGATCTCTGCCCACTGCCTGACAGTCTGGCCTCTCCCTGTCTGGGGCCGTCTATCAGAGCAATAGGCTGATTCTGTTTTCCTCTTGCACAAGAAAGCCAGTTGCGCGTTAGCTGTCTGCCCTCTCCGCGCACCGGGAGTAAGCCAGTAGTGAACTCAGCCCGGTCCGCCCTCTCTGCGCGCCCGGTAGTAAGCCAGTAGCAATCTCTGTCCGGCCCTTCCTCTCCCTGCCCTGGGAGTAAGCCAGTGCCTTTTCGCGCACACAGTTCTCCGTACCTTCACAGTTCCTGAGGTTCAGCGTGCCTTCTCTCTCCTTCCCAGATGGCAGAGCCTCCTCTCAGCTAGCCGTCCGGCACTTCAGGGCAATGCCTCCCCTGTTTTTCAGTTCTAACTTCAAATTTGTTGTGGTAGGCTGCATTCGGGTGTCTACCCTATGCCGCCATCTTGGTGTCTCTCGCCCCATAGATTTTTGATTGTTGACTTTTCATTGTCATTTGTTGCCAGGATTTTTTTTTTATTTCTTCCTTGATCTCTCTGGTAACCCAGTCATTGTTTAATAGCATGCTGTTTAGTCTCCATGTGTTTGATTTTTTTGGATTATTTTTATTGTAGTTGATTTCCAGTTTTATGCCACTATGATCTAAGAAGATGCTTGATATGATTTCTATCTTCTTGAATTTGAAGAGACTTTCCCTGTGTTCCAACATGTTGTCTCTTTTTAAAATGACCCATGTGCACTTGAGAAGAATGTATATTCTGTGGCTGTGGGGTGAAATGTTCTGAAGATGTCAATTAATTCCATCTGGTCTTGTGAGTCATTTAGGATTGATGTTTCCTTGCTGATTTTTTTGTTTAGAGGATAATTTCTTTTTTTATATATATTAAAAACAAAACAAAACAGAACAAAAATAGAGGCCCAATGTATGAATTCATACACTGTGGGGTCCATTGGCCTGGCCTGTGTGATTGGGCTGAAACTGGCTCTCCAACATTGCCTCAGGGGTTCCAGATTGTGAGAGGGTTCAGGCCAGGCTAAGAGACCCCATTGTGAAAGATTGGGGCCAGAAAGGGATGTGGGAAGTGGGCCAGTTGGGGAGGGACTCTGTGAGAGCTCCAGGGCATGTCCAGCCCATCTTGCTCAGTCCCAATTGGCCAGACCCCTGCTGCAAGCTAACCTACCAGTCAGAGAATCTGCCCTATGGTGGTCAGTGCAAGTTATAACAAATGGTCAACTGCTGCTTGCTGGTCAGTGGGTGAGTATGCTTAGCATACCATTAGCATATTACGCATTGATTGATTGAACAGAAGACTGGATGACCAGACACTTAGCATATTAGGCTTTTATTATAGAGGATTATTTTTATTGTTGAAAGTATTGCAGATGTCCCCACATTTTCCCCATTGACCCCCTCCAATCCACACCCACCCCTCCCAAGCCTTTAACACACTATAGTCTGTGCCTATGGGCTATGCATCTATGCATATAAGTTCCCAGGTTAATCTCTCCCTACCTCCATCCTCCATCCCTACCTTCCCTCTGAGATTCCATAGTCTGGTCCATGCTTCTTTGTCGCTGGGTTTATGTTGTTAATCAGTTTATTTTGTTCATTAGATTACACATAGGAGTGAAATCATGTGATACTTATCTTTCTCTGACTGGCTTATTCTGCTTAGCTTAATACTTTTCAGGTCCCTCTATGCCATCTCAAAGGGTAAAAGGTCCTTCCTTTTCACAGTTGCATATTATTCCATGTTGTAAATGTACCAGAGCTTTTTTATCCAGTCATCTACTGATGGGCACTTGGGTTGATTCCACATTTTAGCTCTTGAAAATTGTGCTGCTATGAACATAGGGGATGCAGATATTCCTTCTGACTGTTGTTTCAGGTTTCTTAGGCTATATTCCAAGACATGGGATCACTGGGTCAAATGGCTGTTTCCTTTTCAGTTTCTTTAGGAAACTCCACAGTTTTTCACAGTGGCTGCACCAGTTTGCTCCCCCAATCATCAGTGCACTAGGGATCCCTTGTTTCCACATCCTCACCAACACTTGTCTATAGTTGATTTGTTGATGATAGCCATTCTGACAGGAGTGAGGTAATACCTCCTTGTCATTTTAGTTTGCCTGTCTCTGATGACTAATTACTTTGAGCACTTTACCCTATGTCTATTGGCCATATGTATGTCCTCTTTAGAGAGGTGTCTATTCAGGTCCTTTGCAAAATTTTAAATTGATTGCTTGTGTTTCCTTTAAGTGGTATGAGTTCCTTATATATGGTAGAAATGAACCCATTATCAGAAGTATCATTGGTAAATATGTTTTCCCATGAAGTGGGCTACCTTTACAGTGACTTATAAATTACCAAGGTCAGGTTTTTTACCTCTTAGGTTCAATTTATTCATACGTGTGTGTGTGTGTGTGTGTGTGTGTGTGTGTGTGTGTTTAGCAATTGTGAATGGGATTGTTTTGTTGGTTTCCATTTCTGATAGTACATTATTGTGTAAAAAATCCAAACAGATCTGGATATTTATTTTTTATTGTGCTACTGTACTACATTCATTTATAAGTTCTAGTAATTTTTTAATGGGATCTTTAGGGTTATCTCTATATAGTAGCATGTAATCTGCAATTAATAAAAGTTTTATTTCTTCCTTTTCAATTTCAATGCCTTTTATTTCTTATTTTTTTCTGATTGATGTGGATTGAATTTTCAGTACCATGTTGACTAGTAATGGTGAAATTGAGCATCCTTATGCTGTTCCTGATTTTAAGAGAGGCACTTTTAGTTTTTCCCCATTAAATATGAGTTTGGCTGTGAGATTTTCATATATGTTCTTTATTATGTAGAAGTATATTTACTCTATTCCCAATTTCCTGAGAATTTTTATTATAAACTAGACGCTCTATGCATGGAATTCATGAAATCGGCTCTGCCCTCAGAGCCCTGGTGGCTAGCTGTCTGAAAGGATGTCTAATTAGCATATTTTGCTTTTAGTATTATAGATGGATGCTATATTTATTCATCTGATTTTTCTGTATCAATTGATATAATCATGTACTTTTATATTTCTTCATTTTTTAATGTGGGGTATCTCATTTACTGATTTGTGGATATTTTACCTGCCTTTCATCCTGAGAAGACACAAAAAGGCTCATATTGTGAGATGACATTTACCAGAAACAGCAAGAATAAAGTTAAAAAAGAGAGAGAGATAAATAGCATGTTGGGTTTACAGGCGCAAAAGGAGAGGGGATTGAGTGCCTTTGGGGCAGGGTTTTCTTTTTACTGTAGTGTGACCGGACATTCAGCAACTAGGCAGTAGTGGTGATTACACAGCATCATGGATGTACTCCATACGCAAGAATGACACAATTTAAAATAAAAATAACATTTATTATTTAAAAGTAATTACAACATGGGAAAATGAAGACTTAAAAAATAAAAAATAAAAAATGATAAAATAAAAACCGGAATCATGCCAAGGAAAAAAATGAAAATCCATCAATTAAAGAGAATAAAATAAAAGGTCAATGTGTGGGGGTAAAAACAGACACTTCTGATGGGAGTGATAGGCCACATTTAACAAACAGGCATTGAGCTGGCCCTGAAGCCTTCTCTAGAGGCCGCTCTTGCTCTGAAGCAGGAACCTGGCCAGGGTCCAGGGAGGCTCTGCAGCCCGGGGTGGTGGGTCCTCAGTTAGGTCAGGAGTGCTGCACAGGCTGCCGCTGGCTCTTCAACAAGGGCTGCTGGAGGTGGTGAGACTGTTGGAGGTGGACAGGCCTCTACGTTTGCCTCTGCATTAGGCTCCTCTGGATAGGAACAGGAGCCTGCTCTGCCCCCTGGGCTGGTGCTATAGCTGTGAGAGGAGAAAAGATTACTCACCAGCCTGCTTTTCCATGTGCCTCCCAACAAAGAACACAGCTGCAGCTCTGAGTCCTTGATAGGACTTGGACATCCTCCTGGGAAAACATTCCAACAGGTGGCGGTCTGAGGCTGGTCATTGCTCCTAGAGCCTCTGAGATTCCCCCGTGTAACTGGGCCTGAGTCCTCCCCATACACTTGCATCCACCTCTACCCCAATACCACCTCGACTTCCTCCAACCTCTTACCAGTGGACTTTGCCTCCTTGGGCTCCAGCTCATCAGGCCAGGTTTGTTGATAATGGGCACCGTGCTCCAGGTTGGAGTCAACATTGGTGAGCTGCCAGCAGAGAATGAGAGGCTTTGAGGTTGGAGGCTTGTTGGGCCTGGGCAGGTTTGATGAAGGATCCTTCCTCACCCATTTATAGACCCTATTTCCCCAGACCCCCAGATGGCCACACTCACTTGGGACCTGCTCTGGCCCTCAGGTTTGTGGCTCACCTGCTCCTCACTGGTGGACATGGGTAGGGGATCTTTGTTGACCAGCTGCTGCTCCATGAGCTGGGATAAACTCTGCAATGACAGTGAACTGCAGCTGGTTGGGAGGCCTCGAACCCTACTGTACACAATGCTGCTAATGCCTGTTGGTCACTACCTGGGTGCCCTACCTGAGTGTGTCCTCAGACCAGAGCACTGACTTCACTTCCTGACAAGAGCAGCGACCTCACTTCCTGACAAGAGCACTGACCTCACTTCCTGACGATGGAGCCCAACGGAACCTGGAGCCTGGTAACCAGGCAGCCCCATTCTATAACTGCCCTTCCCACCTCACTCGGATAGTGGCATTAGAGAGGACACCATGTCTTCATGTTGTCTCCCAGTGTGCCGAGGACGAGGCCTCCAGACAGGCAGACGCCGCCTGTGGCCTTTTTCACGGCGGAAGCCAAAGGTAGCACAGGGAGGTTTATTGGGGCCAGGCCACCACTCTGATCCCCCCTGAGCAGCCCCATGTCTGGTGTGTGTGTGTGTGTTTGTGTGTGTGTGTCCAAGGGCGTTCAAGTGTGGAGGGCCTGATCCAGAGCAGAAGGTACAGTGGGCAGAAGCAGCAGTGACTGGGCCAGGCTTGAGGACTCCCCACTGGCTGATGGTCACTTTCATTGCAGATCTCTTTCTCCCTCAAGGTGGTGCATGTTCCACTGCCTGAGGAAGAGCCCAGTGACATGGGCAGCAATGAGAGCCCGGTGAGCCACACCACCAAGGGCCAGGAAAGACCTGAAGTGAGTGTGGCCACCTGGGGCTCTGGGGAGCCAGGGCCCGTGGATGGACAACCAGGGACTCCTCTACCGATGCCGCGCAGGCTCTTCGGGCCTCCAACCCCGGAGCAGACCAGGTTCAACCGGCAGCTCAAAGTTTTCACCAGTGACCTGGACTATGGCGCCCATGTCAACCAGACTGGCCTGAAATACCTGCACCCCAAAAAGGCAAAGCCAAAGGGTGAGAAGCTGGGGAAGTGACGGTGGGATTGGGGGTGGAGTGACATGGGAGCTTATGGGGAGGGATTGTTGCCTGGCACACAGGGAGCACCCCAGAGCCTGGACAGGAGCAATGATGGGCCTCAGACCACCCATCTGCTGGACTGTGGGTGGGAAGGACATCCTGTGGTGGGTCCTGGGCTGTGGCTGTCTTCTGTCTGGAGGGAAGATGGACATGCAGACACCTGGGTGAACTTTTCTCCCCTCTCAACTCCAGCACCAGCTCTTCCTGTCATACTTGAAGTTTATCCTGAAGAGGAGGATGTAGAGCTAGAGGAATCACCAGCTCCAGAAACCCTGCCACATCCAGCAGCCTCTCCAGCTGCAGCTGTGGAGCCAGGGCCAGCCCCAGAGGAAACTGAGGCCCCACCACCACTGGATGAAGAACCCTCCATGGAGCCCATGCTGGATCTTGCCTCAGAGGAGGAGCTGCCCCTGGAGGGCCCAGCTCAAGGGCCCCTTGTAGAATGTGATCAACCTGTCCCAAGGGACAACCTTGGTTTTTTTGTTTTCTTTTCCCTTTTTATTTTGTTCGTATGTGTTCCATGGCATGGTTCAATTTTCTCTCTTTTGATGTTTATTGCTTGGGGGTTTATTGCTTTTATCATTTTATTTTTCATGTTATTAGCCCTCTTTTTTCCATTGTACAATTTATTTTAAGTAATAAAAGTTACCATTTGTGTTTGAAATGGTGCAGTTTCTGAGCATGAAGTACATCGCGATGCTGTGCAGGCCTCACCACTGTCTAGTTGCAGGATGTCCCATCATCCCACAAGGAAACCAGCACCAACAGTATTCACTCCCCACTCCCCCTTCCCCTGGAAAACCCTGATCTGCTTTCTGTCTTTATTTCTTTAAATTTCTGGATAATTTCTTTTACTGGAATCTTTCTAAAAATATGTGTCAGCTCACATATTTTTATAGCATTTTTGTAATCCTAGCTGGATAAGAGATCAGATGTAAAAGAATATGCTTTCTTAGTGTGTGTATAATCTCAGGGTAGACAACCCTATGCTAAGTGTAACTCCTGAAGTTAATCAGGAATGTTCCAAAAAACTTAAGAGATGTGAAGACTCCTAAGCTTATCCTAAGAGGCCAGCATTATCCTAATTTATGTTCTCATTGACTGATTCTTGTATGTGCCCTGATCAGAGATGGTACCCACAAACTTGGTGTATGGAGATGGCACTCCAAACAACTGAGCTACCCAGCCAGGGCCTGTTCATAATTTTATTTTAATCTGTGATATTGATAAATTATTTTTTTCTGTGAGAAATTGTAGCCTTAGCTTTTAAAAACCCCTCTCATTGCCTCCCTCTTAGTTCCAAAGCTTTATTTTTTCCCATTATCTCACATTATAATAGTCTGAAACCATAATTCTCATAGTTATTTGATAAGATTATGTCTACTTTTAATGATTCAGTAACCATTACTCATCATTTATGATTCCTAATTATTTCAATTTTTTGAATTCCATTTTTAATTAAACTGTAATTATAGAATCACATGCAGTTATAAGAAATAACGCAGAGTGATCCCATGTACTCTTTCCCAATTTCCCCCAATGTAACGTATCACAGGATAGTATAATGTCAGAACCAGGGAACTGACATTGATACAGTCAAGACATAGAACATTTCTAACCCCACAAGAGTGCCTCATGTTGCCCTTTTGTAACCATAAACACTTCCTTTTATCCATCTCCTTCTTAACTTCTGGCAACCATAGTCTCTTTATCCTTTCTCTAATAACATTTCAAGATTATGAGAAGCATCCAATGTTTCTCCTCCCAATTCCTTCCTGATTCTTTAGATTACAAGATAGTGAGAAAGGAGAGTACAACTAAATTGGGAGTCATTTGCAATAAACATTTTTAACTGATATTTGTAGACTCACATGCACCTGTAAAAACAATCCAGAGAAATCTTCTGCACACTTTGCCCAGTTTCCCTCAATGGTAACATTATAAATGTGTAGTACAATATCACAACCAGGATATTGACATTATTACAGCCCACATATATTATGCAGGTTTTCTCAGTCATACTTTTATGTGTATGTTTGTGTTTATATCTGTGTTTGCATATTAAGCTCTATACAATTTTATCCCAGTGTTTGGGGGTTGTTAAGTGTTTTGAATAAGGTGTATATATTTTGCAAATTTGGGAATTTTTCAGCAATTATTTCCTTGAATGCTTATTGAGGTCATTCTCTTTCTCCTCCCACAGAGACTCTGATAATATGAATTTTAAATATTCTGTTATTGTCACACAAGGCCCTGAGGCTCTGCTCATTTGTTGTTAATCAGTCTATTTACTAGGCATTGTTCAAACTGGGTGATTGCTATTGCTCTTTGTTCTAGTTAATTGGTTTGTTCTCTGTCTCTTTCATTCTGGTGTTTAGTCCATCTATTGTTTTTTTTTTTTTTTATTGTATCTTGAGGTCTCAAGTTTCCACTTGATTCCTCTTTATGCCTGAATTTACTTTCTGAAGCTTTCTATTTCTTAGCTCTTCATTTTTTGTATGTTTGTGACTTCTTGTTGCAGCATTTTTTTATGGCTGCTTTGAAGTTTGACATCTCTGTCATCATAGTGATGGCATCTACTGATTGTATTTTTTTTTTTCATTTAATTTGAGATTTTTTCCAGTTGTTGATATGATAACTATTTCTTATCTTGTTGTAAAAATAAAAACATGGTCATGGGGATATGATGTTCTGAAATGCTGGATCAACCTTGTGTGTTAGCTGGCTTGCTCTGAAAATGCTCTTGCAGGGGAAAGGTGGGCTTCTGCTTCCTCGGGTGGGTAGAAATCCAGGTTCCCACTTGGCTTCCATTGACACATGAGTAGTGCGAAGCTTGTTCCTGTGCAGAGGGGTAGGCATTCTGGCTTCTCACTTGGTCTCCACTAACACCTCCAAAGCTGAGGATAGGCATTATGGCTTCCCACATGGTCTCTCCTACATCCTGTCTTTCAAGCTGAATGGAGATGAACTTCCTGAATTTCCATCATGCCTCCTCTGACACTGCCACCATGACGACGGGAATGGGTGCCTCCTAATTGTTTTCTAGCATAAAGTGTTAATGCCCAGAGATTCTTTTCCATCTAAGAATTTTACTAGAACAAATATCTCTGGGCCGCTCATTCTGAGCAATTCCCCAGGTCTGTAAAACAAAATTGCAGTTTGCAATTTCCAGGGGTATTTTTAGGTAGAGCAGGATGCGATGGTTTTAATATTTATTCTGTTCCATTGCTTATTTCCCCCACCCCACTGGTAGTTACTGAGTACCACTTTCATACATGCATGTCTATCTTCTATATCTAGCACCTTCTCTAATATCCTTTGGATCTCTGTCTTTATTTCTTTATTTTTAAGGCATTTTTCTAGAGCAGTTTCAGTTTCACAACAAAAGTGAGAGGAATATTTCCCATATACACCTCTGCCCCCACACATGCATAGCCTCACTCATTAACAATGTCCCCATCAGAGTGGTTACACATGTTACAACTGATGAACCTATATTGACACATCAGAATCACCTAAAATTTATAGTTTGCAGTAGGGTTCGCTGTTCTAAGTGTTTGGATACATGGATAATGACTTGTACTCATCATTACATGCTGACTAGTTTCACTGTCCTAAAAGTCCTCTGTGCTCCACCGTCCATCCCTCCCTCTTTCCCTAACCCCTGGCAACCACCAATGATTTCACTGTCTCTGTAGTTTTGTTTTACTCAGCATCTCATATAGTTGGAATCATATAGTATATAGAATATAGTATATTCAGATGAGCTTCTTTCATTTACTATTACGCCTTTAAGGTTTCTATGTCTTTTCACACATTGGTAGCTTCTTTCTTTTTTAGCACAGTATAATATTCTAGCGTCTGATCACCACATTTTGTTTACTCATTTACTTACAGAGGGACATCTTAGTTTCCTAATGTTTGGTCAATTATAAGTAAGGCTGTTATAAATACCCCTGTGTAGGGTTTTATGCAGACATAAGTTTTCAACTCTTGTGGGTAAATACCAAGGATGACAATGGCTGAATCATATGGTAAGAGTATGCTTAGTTTAGAAAGAAACTGCCTAACTGTCTTCCAATTTCCCATTTCCACCATCAGTGTGTGACAATTCCTAGTCATCTTTGCCACCATTTGGTGTTGTCAATGTTCTGAATTGTGGCCATTCGAAATGTGTATTATGGTATCTTGTTATGGTTGTCCTTTCATTGCTTTTTGGCTTTCAACATTTTTTTCTCTCTGAATCTTCTATTTTCTTTTGTGGTAGAAATAATTAAGATCTTATGTCTCATTAACTTTGAGGTTTATAACACAGTATTGGCTATAATTATTATGCTTTATGACTAAAGGACTCATATCACCTGGCTCTTTAGGATTGCCTACAGTTCCAAGTATCCTTAAAAACAACATATGTTGGGGTTTTTGAAATTATCTTCTCAACCTAGTTATTTCTGAAAAATTTTTGAAAGATTCAAGTGCAACATTTATGTTACATCTGTCTTCCAAGTATCTTACTTGTTCATATTTAACTTAAAATGTTCTCATGTCATTGGCTTACTTCTGTGCCATGGTCAGTATAGTTCTATATAGTATTTGAATTACTTTTAACTTATCTTTCCATCAAATTATTGTCATCTTCAATAAAACAGATTTCCAGGATTTTTGCCTAATCTGATAAGAAAAATAACCTATATATAAATTGTTTCCTTCTTCAAGTATACATACATGTGTGAGGATAATAAATAAAATGTGTGAGAAGAACTTTGAGCAATTTGAGGAAATACTCAAAGTAAATACAGAGGCAACAACATATGTATGTATGTATTCATACTTTATAGATTTTTCTGAAATGAATGAGAGGTAGGATTATAATAATTTAATTAGGTTGCAGTTTCACTGTTTTTAAATTTGCTAAATTTCTGTGAATTTGGGTTACATGAAAGGAGAATGAAATATACAGCTTCTTTATATTTGACCTAAGAGCTAGTTACCTTTTTTTTTTTTCCTTTCCCCTTGCATTCTTTTCTTCTTTCTTATTATATGTCTCTCCTTTTCCTCTCTATTTCTAATTCTGTTAAAAAGGACTTGACTGATAGCTGATTACGAATACATCAAATCCAGTATAACACAGAGTTGGGGGGAATGAATGCACTGGACAAAAAATAGGGTTTCAAATCTATCCAGGTGAATTCCACCTTTAAAAAATGAAATTCAACAATTTTGGACATGAGAAAGCAACTGGAACATGAGCCAACTGCATAAAATTTAGAAAGAGAATAAAAGGCTCTTGGCAGCAGCTTGAGTAACTAGTGCCTATAATTTTAGTCCACAGTATGAAATGGTCACTAAAGTGCTAAACACCCTGAGCCTCTCTGTCATTAGGGGAAAATGAGGGAGGAAAACCCTGCACTTTTATCTAGACCGAGACCATGACATTCTTTGTAAGTGAAGGCATAATTGAAGTATTGTGTTTAGATTGAAGGCTCTACTTTAATAGGGTTTATTCCTGCCAGATGTGTTCTAGTCAGAGACACTAAAGTGGGCAAGATACTCAAAACCTTTCATGTGATTTAATGCCCACAATTGCAGCTGGAGGAAGAGAAGATACAAATGATTCTCTAAAATATGAATAATGTTCCCATGTGGAAGAATTATATGAGGCTCCAAGACAAAGCATGAGTCAAAATGAGAAAAGAATTCAAGTGAATGTGTTGGACTTTTATACAAATCAGACAAAAGGCAGTATGGGCTGGCTCAGGAGGTGGCGCAGTATGTAAAAATTGGCAAAAGTGATAAGTTGGCAAAACTTCTACAGAGTATTCCACAATTTTAAAGATGATTGGATTGGGTGACTTTTAGATTCTCTCCTAAATATGAATGCCTATAAATTTTATGAGAGATCCATGCCAGCCACAAAGAAGTAATGTGCATCATTCCCATATTAAATTCTAATAAAACCTTTAAAAGAAAATGATTTATACTAAATAATTTGGATTATAAATTAGGCCCTATTTGTGTTGAGCTCTACTGAGATCATTAAAACTAACATATAATTCATGAAAATGAGGAGAGGGAGTGCTATATAGATACTGATGTATATATTACTTGCCTTTCATTATCTGACAGATTTGCTTCATCAAGTAAATGAATCCTGAATTGGCTCCAATAATCTCATTCAAGATAAGATTCATGGGAATTGTTCTTCAATTGGAAGTCAATAGATGGAAACATCATCACAGAATTTCCCTTTTCTAAAACATAAATAAAAAAAAAATCCTCACGAGTAATAGTGCAGCAAGCCAAAACACAGTAAACAACAACAAAAAGTGACACGACAGGGTAAGGAGCATCATATCATGTCAAACTATAACCTGCTGCTCTTATAGAAAAATCAAAATTAAGAAAAAGATGAACTAGAGAGGCAGGTGCTGCCCAGATCATTTCTCGCTTCCTCTTCCCCCTGGAGCTTTACCAGAGTCTACAAAGTCATCACTGAGAGAGGAAACCTGAGGAGACCTCCGCTCTTGTTCCCTTTCCTGAAAGAGGAGCGTTCCAGGGAAGAGCTGCTGGGGAGAAGAGGGTGAGATGGAGAAAGGAGCAGTGGTACTGAGCTTCCCTCGGTGAAAATGATTCCAAAGCCAGGCACTAACTCAGGAACCTGGAGGCATCTCTCTCTGAGATTGGGATTCCTTCTGTTAATGTAATGAATTCTGGTGAAGGCCCAGAGCAACAGGATAGGAACACAGATTTTCAAACTGCAGCCCCATTTCAGTTTTATTTCTTCCTCCACAATTCCCTCCAGTTACAGAATAGTCGATGGAAGAGGAATTATGTAGATCCCTCAAAGTGTGCCTTTAAAGAAAACAAAAACAAAAACAAAATTCAGATGAGAGCTGACAGAATGCCTAAGGACAGACTGCTATGTATGATAAAAAATGAAGAAACAGCATGATTCTGAGTAAAAGAAAAAGATAAAACTCTGCAATAATCAATGTTTTTATTCAGAAGAAAACAACTCAATCTAGAGAAGAAACTTCCTGCAATCACTTGTGATAAAATGCAACTAAATAAAAACAAAACCTGTCAAATAAGATCTCAAAAATAAGGTGATATGTAGCTGTATGATAAAATACTAACCCCTGAAGTATGGCCATATCCCAAAACCTGGGCTTTGAAAATATGTTACTTTACATGTCAAAGCAGATTTTATAGATGTGAATAAAGTGAAGGAGTTTGAGAAAGGGAATGATCTTGGATCATTTGAGTGGGAACAATGTAATTACAAGGTTTTTATAAGGGAGGGAGGGGGGCAGGAGAACTAGGGCAGAAGAGATCTAAAGATGCTATACAGCTGGCCTTGAAGATGGAAGAAGACACCACAAATACCAGTACAGGAATGCAGGAAGCCTCTAGAAATTGGAAAATTCTTCACTCTTGCCTCCAGGGGGAATGCAGCCTGATGACCCATTTAAACTTCTCACCTACAGAACTACCCTATATTATAAAAGGGTAATATGCAAATTGACCAAAAAGCAGAATGACCAGAACACCTGTGGCCCCTTGCCCCAGTGGCCCTGACCATGGCCCCTCACCCCATTCAGACTGCCTCTGATGGTCCCCATTGAGATGGGCCAGTTGTAGTGCACAGTGCACGAATTCATGCACTGGGCCCCAAGAAACTAAATTTGTGTGTTTTCAAGTAATTATGTTTGTAATGATTTGTTATAGAAGAATATAAATGAATACAAATGATATGGTCAATATCACTAATTATCAAAGTCATGCACATTAAACCACAACCAGATTTCCTTCACACCTTCCAGAGTGGCTACCATCAATGAACCAGCAAACAAAAAGTGCTGGCGAGGATGTGGAGAAAAAGGAACCTGAGGGCACTGCTGGTGGGAGCGCAGACTGGTGCAGCCACTGTTGAGAAGAGTTCAGAGTTTTCTCAAAAAAAAATAAAAATTGAACTGCCTTTTACCCACTGATCCCACTTCTTGGAATATATCCTAAGAATCCAGAAATACAAATTTGAAAGAATGGATGCATCCCTATGTTCATAGCAGCTTTATTTACAATAGCTAACATCTGGAAACAGCCCACATGCCCATCAACAGACGAGTAGATAAAAAAGCTGTGGTACATTTACACAATGGAATATTTACCCAGCCTTTAAAGAAGGAACTCTTACCTTTTTTGACAACATGGGTAGACGTAGGAATTATTCTGCTAAGTGCATTAGCCAGTAGTGAAAGATAAATACCATATAATCTCACTAATATGTAGAATCAAACGAACAAAATAAACTGATGAACAAAATAGAAACAGAGGCATGGCTACCTGAGCAGATTGAGAACTGACAGAGGGAAGGGGTGACTGGGGAGGTTGCAGGGAAGAAGATGAAGGGATTAGCCAAAGAACTTATATGCATAACCGTGTGGACACAGACAACACTGTGATGATGGCCAGAGGGAAGGGGAGGGGAAGAGTGCTGGGTGGCAGGAGGGGAAAGGGGGATGGGGACATCTGCAATAGTGTAAACAATAAAGGTAAGGGGAAAAAAATGACATGAGACAAAAATTCCATACCTAACAAAATAGAGGGCTAGGTAAACATTGCTAATTTTTTTTTTTAATCAAGAAAATGAAGGAACATAGCTAAAAATGGGTTTACTAAAAAAGTGTAGTAAGAGATAATCTTAATAAACGCATATGAAAAAAGATTAGACAGATTAAGAGATAAACAAATCAAGGCAAAACCAACATAGGGATAAGTGGTTGATCTGAAGAACACAACTATATACAACTATATACATGACACAGCTATATACAAAATTCTGAAAATATCACAGTTTTCATTCAAAGATCAAGGGAGTATGTACACATTCTCAAACATGGTACATATATGCTTTTGAAAGATTAAATTAAAATGACATTTATGATTCTACTTTCAGGAAGATGAAGATCTGCTACACCATACTCCTCCTGTTAAGTACAACAGCAATCCCTGGACAGTATAAACAATCCCTGGACAAATGTTTCATACAATTGTAAAAAGACTGTGAAAGGTGGAGAGAAGACAGGCAGAAGACGAGGACCTCAGGATCAAAAGAATGACACGTTCCTAAGATCTCCTGGATTTCTTTTTGCCTCAAATATCCTCAAGTTGGAGCTGAAAAAATTGAAACCTTGAAATGCCAGCAGATGTGCTAAAAATAAATAAATAAATAAATAAATAAATAAATAGATAAATAAATAAATAAATAAAATAAAAATAAAAAGCCTTCACTAATACTGCTCTCCCTAGCAAAGGGAATAGAAAATGGGCAGCCTAGCAAGACAGAAAACTTTAACAAGTACTTTTCTTTAGCTAAAAACCATAGAAAAAACTGTGACCCAACCATACACCCTCACCAGCCAAGACCAGCTATGGAGCCCAGACTTTTGGCATCTTCATGCTGGAACCAAGCACCCTGACACCAAAGCTGCCAGGTGGTGTCGGGGATGGCCGAGTGGAGAGCCAGGATTTCCTCCCCGTCAGCAGTGAGGAGTCAGTAACTGGGAACAACAGGGAAAGCCAGGATCTCCAGAAAACAATGTCTTATTTAAGACATTCAAAGAAATAAAATGCCATCAAAAGTTTTTATATTCAGTGAGTCCAATTTTCAAATATAAGGGCCACAAAGATCACACACACACAACACAGGGTGTATTACTTCTGTTAGCATCATTTCATGATTGGATTTAGTAGAGAAGGCCTGTGAGGCAAGCTAAATAACTAGAAAACTCAGCGACATCAGGATTGCAAATGCACATTAAATGTATATTTACCCACAGAGCTAAAACTTGATGATGATAAAAGAGACAGAATAGGATGGGATGCCAGCAGTGAGCTGGTAAATGTTGATAACTGCTTTTTCTGGGAGGAAAAAACGCAGATTTGTGTTTGCTGATTTTTGTGGTGTCAGTACTCTCATCAACCAATTTTGTGCTATCAACTTGAAGATGCAAGTACTGGTAAAATATGGGGCAATCTGAGCATCTGTAGCATTAATAACTGCAGTAAATCAAAGCACAACACATGTCTTTAAATGCATAAATTCATTATGATATTAAAAAAGATACCTCCCACAATCAGTTGATAATGATTAGAGAGGACCATAAGGAATTAACTCATTTTGAAAACTTGTTTTAAAAAAAGAAACAAGAATTTATTCTCTCTTTCCTATAAAATCAGTATCTCAGTGAAACAAAATAGTGCATGAGGAGATTTTTATAAAATACTAGCAGCCTGGTGCACAAAAATTGTGTATTGGGGTGTGGGTGTCCCTCAGCCTGCCCTGCACTCTCTCCAATCTGGGAACATTCAGGGAATGTCCAACTGACCTATCACAAAGACCACTGGCTCCTAACCCCTCATCTGCCTGCCTACCTGATCACCTCTAAACCTGCCTGCCTGCCTGATCACCTCTAACCTCTCTGCCTGCCTGCCTGATTGCCCATAACTGCTTCCCTGCTGGCCTAATTACCCCTAATTGCCCTCCCCTGCCAGCCTGATTGCCCCTAACAGTTCTCCCCTGCTGGACTGATCACCCTAACTGCTCTCCTCTGCCATCCTGATCCCCCTAACTGCTACCCCCTGCTGGCCTGATTACTCCTAACCACCTCTGCTTTGGCCCCACCACAGTGGCTTTATCCAGAAGGACGACCAGAAGATAACCAGTCTAATTCACATATTGCTCTTTCATTAGTATAGATTCCAACTTATACACAAAAAAGATACTTTAAATAAAATATAAACATTCTGCAATTCCCATTGACCTCTGCTGACATCACAGAGGCAAAGTCCATATAAAGAACCTCCGGGAAATGTTGGATCAAACTACAAACTTATAATAACATAGGAGAGAGAGGAACATATTAAATGATGCCACTGGAAACCCACAGGACACAAAGTGAAGTAAAACAAATCCCTGATTTTTTTTTTCAAAATAAATTGTAAAGAACAAAGCAGAGTGATAGTTGTAAATTACAAGAAAACTTAAGAGCTTATTGTTTGCAAACAACAGCTCCGAATTAGGGATTAATATCCAAAATGATAAAGAACTCATACAACTCAACACCAAACAAATAAACAATCCAATTAAAAAATGGGCAGAGGACCTGAACAGACATTCTCTCAAAAAGACATAAACATGGCCAACAAATACTATATAAAAAGATGCTCAACAGCACCAGCTGTTGGGGAAACGCAAGTCAACACTACAATGAGATACCACCTCACACCTGTGAGGGTGGCTATTATCAACAAGACAAGCAATGCAAGTGCTGAAGAGGTTGTGGAGAAAAAGGGAACCTTCATTCACTGCTGATGGAAATGTAAACTGGTAAATCCACTATGAAAAACAGTACTAAGTTTCCCCAAAAAATTAAGAATAGAGTTATCACATAACCCAGCAACCCCTAGTCTGATGTTACTAGAAAAAATTTGAACACATTTATTCACAAAGATGTATGACCTCTATGTTCATTACAGCACTATTCATAGTATCTAAGATATGGAAACAACCAAAGTGTTCTTTGGTAGATGATTAGATAAAGAACTCCTGGTATATATGTTTAATGGCATACTACTCAGCCATAAGAAAAGATGAAATACTGCCATTTACAACAACATGGATAATATTATGCTAAGTGACATACTGTAAGTCAGTTAGAAAAAGCTAAGAGCCATATGATTTTATTCATATGTGGGATATAAAACTGAAACACATAGACAGACAAGAGTATGTTGAGGGATAGTAAAGGGGAAAGGGTGTGACAGAAGTTGATTTGACTTTGGGCGATGGCACAAAATGCAATGTATATAGATTACTTATCATAGAAATATGCACTTGAAACCTATATTATCTTATTAACCAATGTCACTCCAATAAATTAAATAAATAAGTTAAACATTTAAGAAACCTTAAAAAAGACTTAAGAGACAAATTAGTCAAAATGTATAACTCTTGTTTGGATCACAATATGATCTGACATACAGTAAAAATTAAAAGAACAAGTGTAGGTTGATCAATAAAATGTATATATTATCTATATATTTGATGATATTATACTTATTTTTTATTTTTTCAGATATTGTGATGAATTTATTTCAGTTATTCTCAAAAGGTAGCTATTGTGTTTTACACATAAATACTAAAATGTTTTGAATTATTTCAAAATAATTGGAAGGTAGGGTGAATATGTGAGGTTTTGAACAAAATAAAATTGGTTTAGCTTTGATAATTGTGGAAGCTGGGTGATGGGTACATGGAGGTTCAAAATATTTTTTTCTTTACTATTGTGTATATTTAAAATTTTCTCTAATAAAGTATAAATGTCTAGAACATCAAATTAGAGAAAGTATTGTTTATATCTAGTAATTCTGAAGAAAGTTGAAGCTAAGTGTTTTGGAGGCATTATACTGAATACTTACATGAGCTCTCAAAGTTCTTTCCATTCTTGGCTGCACTTCATTTTCTCTTTTCTTGGAAAGCAGTGTTATATTTTTTATGGTTCTACAATGCATTTTAATATTTTAGTGCCAAGGAACATTCTATTTTGGTGACTTTGTTTTAAGTGTATCTTTGTTTTCAATGTATCACTACACTAGAAATAACTATACTTAAAACTGCCCATTTCGGTCACTAAATATCCTATTTTTCTCTCATCTGATGGCTGCAGATCAATATTATTGCAGTAGGACAAAAATCATTAAGTGATTTTTAGCTTTAAGATATTAATAAGGGTAATTACTGAACTCACAATACTTGATAGTCACTTTTGCTTTTTTATGTGGGAAGGCAAAATTATTATAATATTGATAAACAGTAGTTATTTTTTAAATTTTTAAACATTTTAATACATTGAATACATTTTTAAATTAGTATTTTTTTTTCTTTAAAACAACTGACTGGTATCTTCACTAGAAACAGTGGCATATCAGAGTTGACAGTTGAGAATGGCCAAGTGAAATAGTCTATTTATTTAATGTTTTGTTGCAGACAGTTGAGTAGTATCAGAAAGGCCAGAAGTCCTATCTGGGAAAGTCACTTAAGGCCAGGCAGAACCTGTAAGTTCAGGCAGGCAGAGGTTCAAATCCATGAAGATGAGCCAAGGGGGTCAAGGTTCAGCAGCAGAAATCAGAAACGGGGCTGGACAGAAAATGCTTATCTGGGTGCAGCCTTTGGGCAATGTGGAGCTGGGGTCACAGGCTGTGGGATCTAGTTTGGTGGCAGGGGGGAGGACAGAGAGCAGAGAGAAGAGCACATCTGACAGTACCCCTGCTGAGTACAATGCATAAACTTTACAAATGAAAAAGTGTCCAAAAAGCTCCAGCCCCTTTTTGTCCGCTCTTACAGACATTGTGAAGGTGATGGGCATTAAGTGTAACCCAGGCATACAGGTTTTCTGTAACTGGCTAAGAGTACTGGTATGCTCAGATTAGCAGAGTGGTCCTGAGAATGCTCAGTGCATTTCCTGGCGGGCCCTGCGTCCTCATCTGGGCTCTCACTTGCCATTGCTGCTTTGCTCTAACTCACTGATGGCCTGCCACGTGTCACCAGGCACCTCAACTGCTGCTTTAATTTCTCCAAAAGGTACACGGAGGTTTGGGCCTTGGGTTTTACATTTTTTTTTCTCCTCAGAGCTCAAGGAAATGGTCTTTTGATAGTTGGGCTTGTTGAGTTGAATACTTACAGTGTTTTATAGTTTCAGTTTCCTTTCTCATAGGTATTGGATCCTGATGGCCTTTGTTCAGGAGTCAATTTCTCCAAGGTTCTGAGTACTCTTTTAGCTGTTAACAAAGCAACAGAAGGCAAGTAGAGATTGTGATTTATGAATTCTGGTTGACATGTTTGGATTCACATGTTTCTTCTTTTTAATTTTTTTTATATTATATAATTTTATTTTTTGTTTTTTTTCTTTATTAAGGTATTACATATATGTCCTTACCCCTCCATTGTCCCCCCACTCCCCTACTTATGCCCTCACCCCCTGTTGTCTGTGTCCATTGGTTAGGCTTATAAAGCATGCATACAAGTCCGTTGATTGATCTCTTCCCCTTATTCCCACCCTTCCCTCTGAGGTTTGATGATCTGATTGATGCTTCTGTCTCTGGATCTGTTTTTGTTCATCAGTTTATGTTGTTAATTATATTCCACAAATGAGTGAGGTCATGTGATATTTCTCTGACTGGCTTATTTTGCTTAGGATAATGCTCTCCTGTTCCATCTATGCTGTTGCAAATGGTAAGAATTCCTTCCTGTTTAGTTTTTTGGATTTTAAACATATATTAATGAAATTATATTATATATATTTTGTAACTTTCTCTTTCTTTTTAAAGATTATGTTCCTGAGATTCACACATATTGCTGAATTTTGCTGAAGTTGAGTCATTGTTGTGTCATAAAGTATTTGAATTTATAAATAAATATATTCCATTTTCATTATCTAATCATTGTGTTGATAGAGATTTGATGTGTCTATGTTTTTCTATTATATATATATTTTTTGTGAGCCTCTTAATGTACATGTGTGAGAGTTTATTTATTCTGGTATGTGTCTGAAATATATGCATGATAGTTTCTCTAGTATATATTCCCAGATGTGGAATGATTGGAACATGGAGCAAGTGCATTACTAGAATGTGCAAAACTATTTACCCACATGGTAGTAAGCAATATACTTCCATCCAATACAACTCTCGCATGTGTCATGACCTGGAATTGAACCATGACCCCTTGGTTCCTAGAGTGAGACTCAACCATTGAGCCACCCAGACCAAACTAAAATTTTTAATTCATAGGAAAATGCCCCCATTATTTCTATTCAGACATGATCTAGCTCTACCATGGGTTTTGTTCTTTCATATGAAAATTAAAACAAAACAAAACAAAAAAACCTAAACAAAAAAGTCCAAGATGACTATAACTGTGCTGGTATTTTGATCAGAAGTTAATTGCATTTATTGAACAATAAAGACAATGTTGGTATCTAAACAATATTAACATTTCCATGAACATAGTATATTTTCCATTTATTTCAATGTTTTAAAATGTCTTTTAATACAATGTTTTTATTTTTTTCACAAATTTTATACATATCTTTAGTTATATTTATTCCTGGGTACTTATAATGTTGCTGTGACTATAAATGTTTTCTTTTAATTTTAATTACATGTATACTATATAGTCATTGCTGGTTTATAAAAATATAACTAATTTAAAATATTGTTGGAAAATGAAAACTATGGATTATCATGAATCCTAACCCTTATCTATAGATCTTTTTCAATTTTCTTTGTAGGTAAGAATTTTTTTCCTGCCAATTCCTCCTTATTCCCCTCCCCGCCATTTTTAGCCCTTTCATTTTCTTTCCTTATCCATCTTTCCTAGCCAGGACTTTCAGCATGATGTTTACTATAACAGTAGCAGGGAAAGCAAATATTTTTCTCTTCTGTTCTTAAATACTAACTTTTTTCTCATTAAGTATGATGATTGCTGTGGGTTTTATATAAATTCTCTTTCTCAGTTTAAAATATTCCCTTCCATGGGTAGGTTGCTAAGATGCTAAGAATGATGCTTCAATTCTGTAGTTTAGATAAATATTTTCTGACATCTATTGGGACGATCTTAAGATATATTTTGTTTAGTAATATCTTGTTTGGAATTTTTTTCATCTGCAGTCATAAGTGTATATTTTACAGATACATTGAATTTTTTTGCTTTATCCTTCTCCATCTGCTTCTGCTTTTTTTTTAAGGTTAGGATAGCAGCAAAATAAAATATGTTAGAATGATTTTTCTCCTTTTCTGCATTCTAGAACATTTTGTATAAGCTTGGATTTATCTGTTTTTAGAACACATAGATAAAACTGATCTTTGCATTTTGTTTATGAGAATATTTTCTTTACCTTTCCAACAATTTTAGTAGTTAAAACATTCAACTTACCTATTACTTCTTATCACATGGTAGGTATATTTGTTTTAAATGGGCCCTGGAGTCCAGAGACAACAGCTGAATTGTGTACATAGTGCCAGCGTGCTTGTTTTTTGCTCGGTAATGAAGTTCCTGCATTTCATATTCCTTCACATTTAACTTGCTAATGAAGTGCTCTAACTGCAATGCATGCCTCCCCAGATATATTTCCTTTAGTAGGGGTCCCAGGAGACATCATGCAATCGAAATTCATGCCAGATCACATGAAACACTTCATAGAAGAGCACCATTAAAAGTAAAAACATATTTCCAACAAAACGGGTGAAAACAGTGAGCAGGATGTTCATTTTGCTGCTGCTGAAAGTAAGGTTGGTGATACAAAGCAACTGTAATATTTAAGTGGAAGATTAGCGAGATCAGAACATGTAACTTTGAGGGGGAATCTAGAAATTAAAACAGCCGGAGGGAAAGGCTGCGGGCTACCACCTGTCGTAGGTAAAGGGAGGAGAGAGCACCTTAGGGCAGGTGCTCCTGGTCCCTCCTACATCAGTCAGAGGCCTCATTCCCAACTGCTAGCATTTTTTTATTTTTTTATTTTATTTATTTTATTTTTTTCTAAATGCTTTAGACATTGGAGCCTTTAGCCCACCTGGCAGGCTGGCAAGGTCAGATTAATACCTCCTCCCTTTGCAGGGTCCTTGGCTAATGGTAAGTGGTATATAAATACTCCAGTTCCCTCCCTGATGGGTTAACTGTGAAGTGAATGTTGTATAGAAATTTCCAGAATTCCCCACTTGTTAGAGGAGGGGATCTAGAGGATGTGATCACCAGTTGACACCAGAGGGGACCTGGGCAACTGGAGGCTCCTCATACTCCCTTTCCCCTGTCCCCTTGCCTTGTACTTGGAATGTCTATTCTGCCCACCAGTCCCATGGTGGCAGCTATTTTCAAGGACAGAGCCTTGAGATCGCCATGTGCGTTTGAGACCATCAGGATCGCATTCCTGACTAAACACAGGCCTCCATAGAAAAGAAATCTTCTGGCAGGCAGGTGTGATGGGCTGTCTCGCAGCACCCATGACCAACCTGGTCTGTCAGTCCCTGGTTTCCTAAGTCACCACCTTCCGAGCTGTAGTGGCCTCTTTCCTTGCCCTCTGTGTATGGGAGCCAGTTTGCAAACCACCCACAGTGGGAGGAAGCCATTGTTTCCCTAAGGAGCCACTTGATTTATACTCCTATTTTCTTGGCTGTCTTCTCCTCTCTGTCTCATTTCCTACCTGTGTTTCCTGGAATTATATTCCAAATAAACTAATTGTACTTGAATATATTTTTCAGGATCAGCTTATTTGGAAACCCCCACAAAAGGCAGAAGTTCTGCTAAGAAGCAAGTCCTCAGGACGGTTTTCTGTAATTGGACAACTTTCTGCCATATGACCTCAAGAGTTGCAGATCATTGTGATGCAAAAACATGCCAGAGATTATCATCACAACTACTATGAATTTCCTCCAGAGTGAATTGAAGTAGGATGCAGAGGCACAAGGATACACTAGTTTATGACTTATGTCTAGCATTTGATTGTTACTGAAACAATCTACACTAATAAAAGAGAAAGATGCAAATTGACTGTACCTTCACTATGTCCACCATCCAATCAGGAGTGAGTATGCAAGTTAACTAAACAAATATGGTGGGTTAATTTGTATATGCAGGTGCTGAGTTGCTGAGGGCAGAATGCAGGCATTCTGCACCATCCCAGCTGGCTTGGGGCTTCTGGGCAACATGGGAAGGCAGAAAGGAGGCTCCGGGCTGCAGCGAAGGCAGTGCTGGCAGCCAGGGGAAGGAAGGCCCATTCTTACATGATTCTTCATGCATAGGGCCTCTAGTATTAATTATAAGGGTTGTAAAATTGGCTTTTTGTCATGTCATCAGTGAGCCAAAGGAAGAAAATGTGTGACTCATGTCATCCACTTCCAAAATCAGGGTGTGATGAGAGATCCAGAAGTATTCTGGCTCCATTAAGAGAGATCATTATCTCCTGCAGCCAAGAAAAAAGTCAGAAGTACAAGTTGATGGCAGATACTAACTCACAGGATTTTTGGGTCAGTTGTTATTCCCTTGGTATTCTTATATTATTTTTAAAAATCTGTTAAAGAAATGAAATGCTTTTTAAAACATAAACAAAATCAAATACTTTGCAAGGCCACATAGAATGCCATCAACTTTGATTCTATCTCTTGTGGTGGCTGAATATATATTTTTAGACACCTTATCTAATGTAATCTTGACCAATAGATGGTTGATTACTCAAAAAGTCTGTTAAAGCAGGGAATTAGTAAAGTAAGATACAAGCATTTTTTTTTACACATTTAACATAAATGTAGGGTATCCCCAAACTTTGAATAATTATAAAGGCAGTGATTATTAAAATACATTTCATTTTCAAAAGTGAGCTATCAGGAGTTAAAGTATATCTACAGTTTTGGAGATTCCCTGTATATGTGAATATGCCTCAAACGTTAATATATTTGGATGGCCAGGACCTATTTTTAGAGAATGACTCCATTCATATTTTATCAGTTGACTTCAACTTAATAAAGTGAGATGCCACTCTCCAAAGGTGGCTTTCTTATCTCAAGCACATTCAGCGCCCTGTGGGTCAGTACTGTCAGTGTAAGTGGCCAGTTGCTTAAATGGAAGTCAGTGAAGAGATCTTTTGTTTTACAGATGAATTTCACAGGCTTCTGGAAAAGAATATCTGTCACAGTGATGGTGTGATAAGATAGAAACTGGGTTAGAGTGATAGAGTTTCTTACACACCGAGAGAATGAAATGCTATAAGTAAATTTTATCAGCAAATGTGCATAATGATACAGAAAGGTGATGAAAAATTAAGGGACCTGCATTTTACTCTTTTTCCTTCTTTCCCTTTTCCCATTTCCACAGTTCTGACGTAAGTTCTTGCCGTTATTTTACTCTAATATTTGGGGATGGGATGCATTATTTTGCATTTGCTATAGGTCTTTGTTGCATTCTAGGCTTGAGACCAGGTGGAAAAATTACTAGTTTATCTCTAAAATGGATACTATAGTTGCTACTAAATATTAGAATTGTTATTAGAACTATTAAATGAGATTATACATGTATATGAATGACTAAGTGTAGTGAGAACTTTATTCAAAGCATTCAGTAACAATTTATATTCATAATGTTGATAAAAATAATAGGAATAACAAAGCTTACTCATCCAGATAGTGCTTTGATCCTCGATTAGTTTTATGAAGTGCTTTATTTATTTTGTGTGTGTGCTAGATTTTTCTTTTTTTTTTTTGAGTTGTGTTTTATGTCAGCAGATTTTCAGAACAGTTGATAATTTGGGGGTTTTGTTGACCATTTAATAGTTCTAAAATAATGCAAGTATAGGAATACAGAACTCTATGGTGTATTGTTAATTATATAAGGTGTTCAATAGAAAAAAGTGCTGATATATACAGAGAGTCTAAACTGAGTTTTGTAGAAGCAAACACATCAGCCCTTCCCCCAATCTCCATCTAAAATAAGCATGCCTAGACTTATATGTGCATGGATGCGCAGAAAGCAATGATGACTGCTTACCTCCAGAGGAGAGGTTATTGAATATGGATATGATCATGCATTAGTCCATTAGTAACAATGAAGAGATATTACTTTGATAATTTAAAATAGATTTAACAATTTCAGTATATAAAATAATGTCATTTGAATTATTCACACATGAAAAGAGTAAGAAAAAGCATGTATATTTGTTTTGGTTTGGTTGTTGAAATATATGAAGCAAGTTAGAAAAACTAAATCAGGAGAAAAGGCCTTGTTTCCTAATATTCTTTTTTTTTAAGTTTCTTTATTCTTTACGGTGTTACATGTTGTTTGATTGTTTCTACAGTTAAGATTTGGCATTTAGAAATTCAAATTTTTATATCATTAATGTTCTATTTTTTAATCCTCATGTGAGGATTAAATTGGATGTCACTGATTCCAGAGAGGCAGGAAGAGAGAGGAACAGGCAACAAGAAAGAGGGAGAGAGAAAGAGAGAGAAAGTGAGAAAGAAGCATCCATCAGATGCTTCACGCATGTGCCCTGGCTGGGAATTGAGCCCGAAACCTGGATATGTGCCCTGTTCTGAAATTGAACCTGTGACCCGTCTGTGCATGTGATGACACCCTAACCACTGAACACACTGGACAGGGCCATGAATGTTTATTTAAAATACATTCTGTAGCCCTAGGTGGTTTGGCTCACTGGATAGAGTGTTGGCCTGGGGACTGAAGGGTCCCAGGTTCGATTCCGGTCAAGGGCATGTACCTTGGCTGTAGGCATATCCCCAGGCAGCTGATCAATGCTTCTCTCTCATCGATGTTTCTCGCTCTCCATCTATCTCCCTTCCTCTCTGTAAAAAATCAATAAAATATATTAAAATAAAATAAAATACATTCTGTTGTAATTTCAGGAAATCATTGGCAGATAGAAAATATCTCTGTTGCTTAAGTATTGCCCGTCTAGTCTCTCTTTAAAAAATGAACTGTTTAAAAGTAAACAAGTTATTAGGGTTGCTCAGCATTTGCTGTGAAACTTCTTAGACTAGCAGGGCCTGCTAGAAGTAAATGAAGTCATCACAGTGCAATCCTCTTATCTGTCAGTTATCTTCTGTGATTTTGTAAAGCAATGAGCCATGTTCTTTGGGGAGCAGAATTCTTCTAAGAAATAAGACATTGAAAATTCCATTAATATTTTCAGGTCTCTACAAAGATGGCAGCCTATCACCAAATATAATTGTATGTCAAAAATTGATAATATTGTTTTAATATATTTAAAAATGAAAAGATTATAGAAATATTTATTTTTATTTTAACACCCTGAGTTAAAGAATAATTTAAAAGTTTTTAAAAATTGTAATATATATATGACATCTTTAATATCTACATACAAAATAAATCTAGTTTTGTGATAGTTTAATTTGACTTCCAAAAGCGTTTTCAGGAAAACACACACACACACACACACACACACACACACACACACACACATCACACTGCTTTGTTAATTAAATTAATATGTTGTTTATCTCTCTGAAGTAGTCAAACTGGTGTATACCCATAGGTTTGACCTGATATATATTTAATGCCACATCTTGTGAAATTGCTCCCAGGAATGGTATCTTTTCTCTTCTTCTTTGTGGTTATTTTTCACCAGCTCTGTTTCTGCACCTTGGTGCATACATCTCATAGGTGCTGAGTATACAAGTGTTGTGATTACAGCATTGTTTTTAGAGTCCTGACTTGACCATTTGTTAGTACAACCTGAGGTGAATTAGTCAATCATTCTTTTTTAAAAAAAATATATTTCATTGATTTTTTACAGAGAGGAAAGGAGAGAGATAGAGAGCTAGAAATGTTGATGAGAGAGAAACATCCACCAGCTGCCTCCTGCACATCCCTTACCGGGAATGTGCCCGCAACCATTGTACATGCCCTTGACTGGAATCGAACCTGGGACCTTTCAGTCCACAGACCAATGCTACCACTGAGCCAAACCAGCTTCGGCTAGTCAATCATTCTTATCATGTTTTTATTTATGTGTCAGATGAGTTAATGTTAATTTTTCAGCACTAATGCCCAGTTAAGTAAGGATGCAGAGAATAGCACCTGAAAAACTGTAGAAACAAAATTGTCTTGATTTCCTTTTTCTCCTACTAAATTGACTTACCCCAACAGACTTTGAAATATATATTGAGTAAGTAGATGCAATGTTCAATGCATACATTGTCTTAGAATTCACTTGAACTGCTTCATGAATACTAGTAAGAATTGTAATATAACAAAAATAAAATTGGCTAGGGGAAAGTCTGAAAGCAATTCTAATAGCTTTTCAACACTTGGGGAAGTTAAAACAACAAAAACATACAATAACAATCAAAGCATGACTAGACTCACAAATTCAAATGTGTGATTGTCCTTTCTAGAAAGCGAAAGCAAATAATATTGTTTTGTTTTAACATTCACTGTGGACTAGTGACATGCTACATGTGATTACTAAATGAGTAAAGTTTAGTCTTCCCAATATCAAGCTAAGTCTGGTATTGACATGAGCACATTTAGAGCAGAAACTCTAGGGAAATCAAACAGACCATCATAAATGTTTGCTTTTGGAAGGATGCAGGGATGATTCAAAGACATTTCATCAGAAGAACTGAAACTCGGGGAGTCATTTGAAGATGGAAAAGCAGGGGGAAATTATTTCACGTGTGAAACATATCCAGAAGTCCAAACCTAAAAATAAAGTGAGGGAGAGGGAATGAACAGATGAGAGAAAAGACATGCTAAGGGGCCAAATGGTGAACTGATTCTACTGTGTGTGCAGAGCTGAGTGTGACATGAGGAATGAATTTGCCTTGAATTTTTATTTTAACTTTTTCATCACCGTTTATCCCTTTTATGCCCTCTTCCATCTCCACCTTACTCCCCACAAATAACTTCAGCACACACAACCTTCTAATTCTTATGGAGTTCTATTAAGGTAAAGAAAAGGGAAGTTTGGGATACCAGAAATTTTTTTCTATAGAAACTATGAAAAGCAGTTGAAATTTGGGCAGATCAAAGCACATAAGAGTGGGCTCAAGTTTGAGCAATATTTATGATACATTTACATTATTATTAGTACCATTATTATTATTATTATTATTACTAATATTATTTATTATTATTTCTAAAGGCCCAGTGCACGAAATTTGTGCATGGGATGGGGGTGTCCCTCAGCCCACCCTGCACCCTATCCAATTTGGGACCCCTCAAGGGATGTTAAACAGGCAGCTGGACATCCCTCTCACAATCCAGGACTGCTGGCTCCCAACTGCTTGCCTTCCTGCCTTTCTGATTGCCCCTAACTGCTTCTGCCTGGCAGCCTGATCACCCCATAACCACTCCCATGCCAGCCTTATTGATGTCTAACTACTTCCCTGCTAGCCTGTTTGTCCCCAACTTCCCTCCTTTGCTGGACTGGCCAACCCTAACTGCCCTCCCCTACAGGGTTGATTGCTTCCAACTGCCCTCCCTTGCAGGCCTGGTGTCTCCCAACTGTCCTCCCCTGCTGGCCATCTTGTGTCCACATGGGGTCAGGATCTTTGACCACATGGGGCAGCCATCTTGTGTGTTGGAGTGATGGTCAATCTGCATATTACTCTATTTTTAGATAGGATAGAGGCCTGGTGCACGTGTGGGGGCCAGCTGGTTTGCCCTGAAGGGTGTCCTGGATCAAGGTGGGGGTTCCCTTGGGGCATGGGGCAGCCTGAGTGAGGGGCCCATGGTGGTTTGCATGCCAACCACTCCCCCTGGCGACCCAAGTGAAGACCCTGATATCTGGAATTTATTTACCTTCTACAATTGAAACTTTGTAGCCTGGAGCAGAGGCCTAGGCCAACCAGGGCAGGTGGAAAGCTTTGCTTCCTTTGTTGCCAGGGGCAACTCTAGCCTGCTCTTTCCAGCTCCTTGGCTGCCACCATTTTTGGGGGGATTTATTTTCTATAATTGAAACTTTGTATCCTTTAGTGGAGGCCTAGGCTACCCAGGGTGTGTGGAAAGCTTGGCTTTCTCTATTGAAACCCAAGCCTCTCAACTGCTCTCCGTGGCTGCACCCATCTTGCTCAGGGTTAATTTGCATACTCACTCTGATTGGCTGGTGGGTGTGGCTGGGGGGCATGGTTTGAGCTGAGTGATGGTTAATTTGCATATCACTCTTTTATTAGGTAGGATCAGGTAGGATTTCAGGTGATGAGAATGCCTGGTAACTAAAAACTGATCCTTATCTTCAGGGAGATTATCGTTTTGTGAGATAGACACTCAGGTAGACACACATTAAAAGTCACATTCTATGTTCTGTACTAGACGTAAAAACAAAGTGACATAGGAAATAGAGGATAAGATTTATTCCAATTTGAGGGCTTGCGGAAACTTTCCTGGTGACATAAAACAAAACAAAACTGTGTTGATAGAACTTATGGGTTAACCAAGTGTAGAAGGTTGGTAAGGGTTTCTAGGCAGTATGGCGCCATAAGTAAAGTTGTCAATGTATGAACCAGCATATTATCTATCAAGAAAGTGAAGAAGTTGGTTATTTCTAAAGTCTGAATTGAGAGACAGGGGTTTAAGCTGATTGACATTAGGATATAAAAGACTTTGTATTCAGAAATGAGGTTGTCTAAGAAAGAGATTCTGTAGAATGAGTGTTTTAAAAAGTCTCTTTTTTGAAGTCTCCATCAAATCAATATTAAAAATTAAAGACTTCATATTAAAATCAGATCTTTGACTTATCAATACTTTTATGGCAGCACCAATTGCTCATTTCTTAATGACAATGATCCCCGGAGTTGATAAGGATTCTACTCAAGAAAATATGTTTGATAATTCAGTCTCCCACTTACATACCACACACAATCTCTCTGCTTACATATCTTCAGTAAGAGAGGCCCCCATCTCCAAAGACAACACATTCTCTTCTGATGTTGCTCTAACTTGCCTCTTGTTCTTATATTAATTCAAAATCTGCTTCTCTTATTTTCACTTGTGGTTCTAGTTTTGCTTTTAGGAGCCACATAAAATAAGACTAATAATCTCCTTTCATGAGGACATTCCTTTGATGTTTGAATAAATAACGTTCATGCTTCTTTCATCCAACTCTTTTCTAAACTGCGTGTACGTTTCTATACTTAGCTCCTATTTGAGATGTTTTCTGGTCATTTACTAAATTTCTCTGTCACTTATTCTTCCTCTTAATTTACTATGGCTGGTCAACATATTTACATGGTGTTAAATTGTACATGGTGATCTAAGTTTCATTTGTATAGGGCAGGGCGAACTTGGTCTGCCTTATTTCACTGAAGGGAGATTACCTCTTTATTTAAATTCCTGAGATGGGCTAGCTGTTGTAAGCAAGCACAACACAATTCTAGCTAATTAGGAGACTTTCAGTCACAGATAATTTGCACATTAACTCATGTAAGATTTTGTTATTCCTCTGTAAACTTATGCTAGTTATTTTTTAGCTTAAAATTATGTCTACATTTTATTGTCTCCACATTAGCCTAGGAGTTGTTTCTATCAAATTGAATCTTGAATTTTGTCTCTCTATGTTTGTTCTCTACATGTTTGTCTTCTATTATTTTCATATGTAATACATGGGGTAAAAATGATAAACAGGTATGACATGGCTATGACATTTTGGGGTTCCAATGGGGATTTATACCAAGGTTGAAATTAAAGTCTTATTCAACTTCATATGGTTTCTATGGCACTTGTGAGTTTACTTAACAATATTTCTCAACATCTTATAAACGTGAATTTTTTATTGAAGTGTTCAAGTATTTATCAAACTAGTAAAAATTATCAAAGAAAGACACAATGATTGTATAATAGACTCATTTTGGGTAAATTTTATGGGTCTCATATAATTTTATAATTCTTTTCACATAATAGTATATTATTTTATTTTGTACTTGGCTTTTCTCAGTGATTTGTCATGGAATTTTATAGGGTCAAAGCACTGGAGCCTAGCAAATGGATAAAAATATTTGGCTTTGGGCCTAGTTTGTGTGGCTGGGTGATTGAGTGTTGACTTAGGAACCAGGAAATTATGGTTCCATTCCCATTCAGGGCACATGCCACATTGTGAGCTCAGTCCCCTGGGGGTGGAGGGGGTGGGTGGGCATGTAATAGGCAGCTGATCAATGATTCTCACATTGATGTTTCTCTCTCTTCCTCTTCCTTCCTCTCTGAAATCAATAAAAATATATATTAAAAAATATCTGATTTTGGTACACATTAGCTCTGTGTCAAGTTAAATGTGTAATCTTTTAGTTTATAAAAGGGATAATGATAGACATTTCACAGGTCATTATTAAGATTTAATGACAGTTTACAAAGCATCCAGTCTAGGGCCTGGCCCACAGTGTACTAGTATATATGACACATTAAATTTCTTATTTCAACACCAAGTTAGCCAAAGTAACTGCACTGCATAGTCAGACTAATATTATGTCCATTTTGAAGATGAAGAAAAATCATTTAGAGAGTTTTATTCAGTTATTCAATCATTATTAATGCTTCCTCTTGTTTGGCACTGTTACACATGAGATGCATGCATAGATATTCTGAAACATAGCAAATATGTACCAAACCTAGCTTTAAAGTCTAGATAATTTAGAACATCAATTGGCCATGAATTGATATAGTATTGTGTTTTTATGTATTTTTATTATTGAGAGTATTACAGATGTCTCCCCCTTTTTTCCCTTCCCCTTGGCTCCCCACCACCTGGGTCCCACCCCAGCCCCCAACCCTTTACTACCCTATAGTCTGTGTTTATGGACAATGCATATAAACATATCAGTGATTATATTTATTGTCAGATACTTTGTATATTCACAATAAATCATTTTTTTGGTAGATATAGTCTGTAATAAAATAGCTTCTGAGATCAGCTCCAAAAAGTAATATGTTGGGGCAACAAATTGTGGCCCATTAAAATGTCTTAAGGCCAGTTTTAATGAATCATTAAATATTATGTATAATTGGCATACATAGCATATTAAATTAGATTCTACTAAGTTATTCATTTGGCTGAAATAATTTGTTCTTTTATGGAGTAAAATATTTCATTTCTGATTAAAAATATTTTTCATTCAGTTGATTATCTATTTTTATTGCTAGATAGTCCTAACTTGGTCATTATACAGAATTAGTGGAATTAGAATTAATGATGTTTGAACATAACTTGAAATGATAAAATTATGACCTTTCACCTAAGAATAAATGTATTCTTTACAAACCCTACTATCTGAAAGATTAATGTTGTGCAACTATGGAAAACTGTCAGGATAGATAACTTACTAGCTATATTTAATAGTATTTACTAGAAAGCACCATTAACGTGGTTTAAACATGAAAAATCTGTTTTTTGTCTTTTTTTCAAAAACCAAAAATTTGGGAGAATTTTTACTCATTTGAAATGAGATTTTTTTTTAAAATGCTATACAGGACTTCCTACTAGGAGAGGAAATACATTGAGTGCTTTATATAAAGATACCATGTAGATCTTTCAGGTACATCCTACCTAATAAAAGAGAAACATGCAAATTGACCACACCTTTGCTATTCCCACAAGCCTTGCCCACCAGCCATTCAGAGTGAGTATGCAAATTAACCCAACCAAGATGATGGTTAATTTGGATATTCAGGCCAGAGAGAAGACTAAAGACAGTGTAGAAAGAAGCCAAGCATTGAGCAAAGCTGCAGAGAAGCAAGCAAGCGAGGCAGGGTAGAAGGGAGGAAAGCAGAGGGCCTGAGGGATAAGGGAGGGAAGCAGGCAGGGTAGCTACCAAAGCAGGAAGCCCTATTGTAGGAATCTTCCTGCAACGGGTCTCTAGTTTAAAAAATAATATAAGCACTGAAGTAGGACTTCCAGCTATGCACTTTTTCAGACTGAATAAATAGGTTGTTGATCCTCTTAAAACACACACACACACACACACACACACACACACACACACATACACACACACATGTAACATTAAACAAACACTAAAAAACAACAACAATCTGGACTCTGGGAAAATGATCAAAGGCAGAAGAGAAACTGAGAATCAGTAATTTTTGAGACACTGCTACAGCTTCAGGGAAAAATAAATGGGAGCTCTCATCCTTTTTGCCTAGTGTTGCTCTCTTTTACTCCAGCCCTGCATGGAAGAGAGCTATTAATTTAGCAGCATGGGGCTGGCTGCATGAACTTGCAGCTCTGCTGCCAGCAGGTGTGGGCTGTTTGTGCAGACTGGGAAACACAGAACTTTGCAGAGAGAAGTGGTGAGTGTAACAGAAAACAAATGGAGCAATGCAATGTCTCTGATAGCCAGAGACTGTGATCCTAGTTGGGGTAAATGGTGGCTGAGCCAGAACTTTATTAGGAGACTAGAGGCCAAGTGCATGATTTCACTTGGACTGCCCTGTGCCCTCTTATAACCTGGGACCCCTAGGGGGATGTCAGACTGCTGGTTTGGACCCTGTGAGGGTTGGACCAAAACCAGCAGTCTGACATCCCCCAAGGGATGTAGTAGTGTAAGAAGCGGCAGGCTAGAGAGAAGCCCAAACCCAGGTCGGGTGCTGCGCTGATCCCACTCACTCTGGCTCTGCTGCGCCTGCCACTGCTTGGTAGTGCTACTGTGGACGCAAGAGAGGCTCACGCCCCTGTAGCTGTGCTCGCCAGCTGTGAGCTCAGTGTCTGGCACCCATGGGTGCTCCTGATGTGGGAGTGTACTGACCAGCAGGGGGAAGCTCCTGCATTGAGCACCTGCCCCCTGGTGGTCAGTGCATTTCTTAGCTATCAGGTCTAGCGGTCAACCTGTTGTTTAGGCTTTTATATATACAAAATCTTGAAATAAGAAACATTGAATGCTTAAACTGTGTGCATCTCTGATTGTCTAGGAAACTGCACACAAGAGAGTTATACGAAAAGTGAATGCAAAAGGAGATTTGAGAATTGGATGACCTTTGAATGCCCTCACCAACCAACACACAGATTAATCATCAGGGAGAGAAAGTTCAAGATTTTGAGCACAATATATGCCAAAATCACTGATTAACCATTAAGCTATAGAGATACAGGGGTGACTCCTATGAAACAAGACTTACAATTAAACATTTAGGAACCCTTTAGAATCCTATAGAACAGAAGAAATAGGAAATATTGTCATCCCAGCTCTACAGATTTATTACCTATGTGGCCTGTGTGAGGTAAATGCAGATAATTAGAACTACCATCTCAAAAGCGTGCAGAAGAAAGTGTGAGTTAAGACAGCAGTTAATTATAACAATGTCTGACATATAGTAATGTTTCTATTATTTCTATAGAAAGCAGTGTATTTTTGCAAAACAACAGCAAAACTTTATGAGAGTAGTTTTCATTTGTTTTAAGAACGAACAAAAAGAAAACAATATAGAAGAAGCAAATTTGCAAAATACAAAGTTCCTAGATTTAACGTGTTAGATTTAGGTCTTAAAATTTTTGCTGCTCCTTATTCTTTCATTCATTCCACAATGATGTACTACTATGTATCATATACTGTATGGGTTGCTGGAAGTGGAATGATGACTGATGTGAGAATTATCAAAACAATACCATTAAATTGGATGATTCAAACATATTATAATCATTTATTATGAAGCAGGGACGCACTCTCAGTCATGTTGCAAGGTAAAGGATGTCCTTTGTGTAAACATGTACTTTCATATCTACATATGCTTGTGGGTGACTAAATCCAGTAGTTAAATGTTAATGTAAAATTAGACCTATATTAACCTTATATCTGCCTTCAAATTATTCTAAAGCCAACGTAGCTAATAAATAAATACATCTACCAAAGTTGTTCTCTCTTCTTTGGCTTTGCTACTATTTCATTCCAAGGATTCAAGCGTTATTTCAGAGAGCATTGAAATGTGAGAAGCACACTTCTAACTTGAGAACTTTCTGAGCGTGTAACACCAGAGGGGAATCCGTTGCAATTATCTTGGGGAGCATAATTCCTTCTGACTTTTCCTCGATCAACACATGAATAATTCACGCACTTTCGATTTGACTTTTGAAGGCTTATCTACAAGGCATGGTCAGAACTGAGCCCGCACTCTCTGTTGATAGTAGTAACTCAACATATCTTTGTTCCGCACAGTTCTTCCCTGACCTTTATACTCCTATCGGTACTGGACTACTTGACATTTCCAAGTAGATGCTTCATAGAAACATCAAACAGTGTTTTCCAAAAGGAACTCTTGATTTCACCCAGCAAGCCTGACCCTCTGCTGGGATTTGCTCCTTTCAGTAATGGTTAAAACCACCACCCGGATGCTCAAGCTGAAAACTTTAGGGTCGTCCTTCACCTAACAAGTGACTCAATCTATAATCCCCCTGGTTTCCTCCTTCCAAGTATGTATCACACTCGCTCATTTTCATCTACTCTATGGCTATTTAAGTTAAAATGACTTAAATTATATCTTACTACACTTTTCCTTCTAACCAGTCTCACTTTTAAGTCTCACTATTGTTTAAATCTTTTTTAAAACATAGCAATCAGAGTAATCTTTTTAAAATTACCAATGGAACAATGTGATTCTCCTATAGAGACAGACTCATAGATAGCCTTTGGCAGTGGGGGCCTGGATGGGGGAGGTGGAGGGATGAACAAAAAAAGAAAGAATAAGAGAAAGAACTCATGGACACAGACCACAGTGAGGTGACTGCAGGGGCTGGGTAGAGGTGGAGGAGAGATAGGGGGGATAAATAATGATGGGGAAAATAAATAGCTACTTAAGAAATGGAGGGAAAAGAAAAACCTTTTAACACCTGACAATTGCAGGATGCTGCCCAATTACAAAAACAGATTCCATACCATGGCCTTTGCAACTGTGCATAATCAGGCTCCTGAACACCTCTCAAGTTCATTCCTTTCTATTCTTTCTTCCATGGACATTCTGGCTACCTTCACCTGTTTTTAGTTTGTTCTATTTACCTCAGTGCTTTGACGGATGGTTTTGTGTCTGTCTGAAAAAAATCTTTTTCCTATGGACCTCAGGATAAACTTTACTCAAAAGACCTTTCCCAAATAATGATAAGTTGTCTAACCACTCATTATTATTATTTTTTTTTTGTACTAGGGGCCCAGTTCACAAATTCGTGCACCTTGAAAGAAATTGTGGGCTGTGAGGCTGTGGTGGGCACAGGGACTGGTCTCAGCCCATCCTGTACACCCCATCCAATCCCTCCCGCTTCAGCCCTTATCCTTGTCTGCTGGCAGACCTGTTCCCACTGCCACCACTTACATGCGCAGAGCAATTGGGGCCAGTGCCCTTAGCAGGTGCTAATGGGGCAGTGATGGCAATGGGTGGGAGAGGCAGGTCTGGTGCTGGCAATGGGTGTGAGCAGGGCCATAGCCATCAGCTAGTGTGAGTGGCTGCAGGCCCCGATTGCCCCTCAGGAGCACCCCTCCCCCCACTTACCTACTCCACCATCCCACTGCAGTCAATGCCTGCTATGTTGCACACATGCCTCCTGGTGGTCAGTGCACATCATAAGCAACAGGTTGTTCTGCTGTCAGGTCTATTTGCATATTAACCTTTTATTATATAGGATTATTATACCCTCAGTTACCAAATCTTAAATATGCACATTATATTTTCATCTGTATTGACATACTACTAATTTGCAACATTATTGCTCCTAAGAAAAGTGCTTAAAAATCATACTTTGCACCCATTTCTTCATAATTCCTAGGAATTATACCACTCACAAAATAAAGCAAAGTCAGAAACAAATGTGTATATTATTAAGCAGGATATATTCTTAATGCATAAATGTACACAAATAATTTGATTAAACAATGTTTGTCATTCCCTGTAGCTACTAGCTATAACCCTAGACCCTGAGTAAAGTGGCAAAGTATCCTCCCAACCCCACATCTGGTGCACCCCCAAACCCAGTGCCCCACAGGGACCAACTCAACACCCTTATTAGTTAGCCTCTCCAAACTTCACATTAAACTCCCCACGCAGGATATTCCAGGAAAAAAATATAATGTTCCTGAAATTATAAATTTCTAAAGAAATTACATTTTAAAGAATTCTGTAGAAGTACAATCAACATATCTTAATTTCATTTATAGATCTAGTTATTTGTGTCAGTTTTAAAATATAAGAATTACATATAGTATCCTTAATTTACTCATGAAATTAAAATGGTTGGCACATTAAACTTAGAAGGATAAAATTCAATATTGGGTTTTACTTTTAGATGTGTTTCATTGTTACAAATGGCACTGCAGGCTGCTGAACTTAAGAAATTGAACATCTTTTAGTTTTCACCTATTCGGCTGAAGCAGTTAACTGAGAAAATAAGAAAGCATCAATATTATAATTAACCAAACAATGTCATCATGTGTTTTGTTTTGTGTGTGTTTTTGCATATGGTATCCACCATATTGTTAAGCAGATAGAAAAACAGCAGTTAAAAAAGAATACACATAGCCAAAACCGGTTTGGCTCAATGGATAGAACGTTGGCCTGGGGATTCAAGTGTCCCAGGTTCAATTCCAGTCAAGGGCATGTACCTTGGTTGCAGGCACATCCCCAGTGAGGGTGTGTGCAGAGGCAGCTGATCAATGTTTCTCTCTCATTGATGTTTCTAACTCTCTATCCCTCTACCTTCCTCTCTGTAAAAAATCAATAAAATACATTAAAAAAATACACATATATTTTATCAATTGGGTCTAGCTAGAAGAATCAAGTCTGAAACATGGCATTGTCACATCAGCATGGTAGGCAGTAGACGTCCTCAGATGGTGGTGGCAGGCTCAGTGGAGGAAGAAAAGACAGTGGCCGAAGGGGATCAGAGCAGACACAGTCTAACAGAGGTAAAGGTGACGAGGAAGGCAATTTTACTGGATAAAAACCATAAGCCCAGAGCTGAGTTGAAAGGTAAGTTACTGTAATGTTTGCAACAAATCCCTGTAGTATTATCATCCTTAATGTAATCAGTAGCGGCCCGAAGTTCAGTGAGTTCAATTTGTTTGCCCAGGTTCCTACAATTAGAAAGTGGCCTGTTCAGAACTGACAGAGGTATATGTGGGTCTCTAAACCCAAGCCCACCACCAGCTAAGCCTATGCTAGGGCTGTTTCCAGGAAGAAGAGCCAAGGAAATCTTACTTTTCGTGACAGCCTGGGCACACCTGGGGAGCATTGTGCTACGTGAAATAAGCCAGTCAGAGAAAGAAGAGTGCCCTGTGATTTCCCTCATCTGTAGAAATTAATAAACAACCTAAACTAGCAAGATAGAGTGTAGGCTAACAGCTGTCAGAGGGGAGGGAAAGAGGTTGTGGGGCTGAGTGAAAAAGGTGAAGGGATTAAGGAAAATAATAATAATAAAAAAAATTCCACACAGAAATGAGCTTTGTCATTGTTTTTATCCTTTGTTTCATTTTTATTTTCTGATGAGAAATCCCATGCTCCCCTTCGCGTGGTTTTTGGTAATGTTGTGGGAAGGGACATTGACTCGTATGCTCAGGACTTTCCCTTATGCTGAGTTTGGGACAAAGCATCTTATTCAGCTTATTTCACTTTAGCTGCAGCATAAGCTTGGCAAATTTGTATTCTTTTCATTCCCAAAGGAGCTGCCAATTTACATACCGTGATCAACGTCACAGGAGTAAGCAGGGGAGTCAGGATTGAAAACTTCCCCTGTAATCCCCCCTCGCTGCAGAGCACAAGTTCTGTCTGTTACAGATGCTGGCAGATTTCAGATAAATTCCTAGAGCAACCCCTGGAGGAACGCCTTTTTTCTTCCCGCGCTTCAAAGTTCCTTTCTGACACCCCGGCTAACCGTGCTGCTTATTTTGTAATCCAGTCAAATGCTGCAGCAGTTTTATAGTCCTGTCTTTGAATCGCAGATCCAAGGAACTGGCAGCAGCGTGAGCTCCTCGGTGCAAAGGAATTGTCATGATCTGACTTTGTCGATGGGTTGACACCAAATTCTTTTAGTCACATAAGACCTTCTCTTTTTTGTTCAGAAATAAAAATAGTTGCAGAGGAGTGAATTTGAGGAGTAATACAACGGTTAAACTTGGGAAATTTTATTTTTAGAAAAGGTTTATGATAAAAATATGTTTGAGTGTTCATTCCTAGAGAGGAGTACCAAAAATATACCTCCTTCAGTTTGTTGTTGTTGCCACGTTGCTTTTCCCCTCAAATCCACTCTAAACTGACTTTTCTAAGCTTCTGCAGACCATAGTGTTCTGCACTCTGCCCTCTGAGAAGGGGTCAAGCCAGAATCTTCTCACTGCCCTGGCTGGTTGCTCAGTGGTTAGAGTGTAGGCCTTGGCACAGAAGAGTCCTGGAGTCCATTCCCAGTCAAGGGCATGTACCTGGGTTGCAGGTTCACGCTTTGCCCCTAGTTGAAGCACGTGCAGAAGGCCACCAGTCCATGTATTGCTCTCACATTGATGTTTCTCTCTCTCTCTCTCTCTCTCTCTCTCTCTCTCTCTCTCTCTCTCTCTCTCTCTCTCCCCCCCCCCCCGCCCCCCCCCCCCCTTTCCTCTACTTTCTCTGTAAAGCAAAGGGAAAAAAAGTCCTTGGGTGAGGATTAATAAAAAAAAAGAATCTTCTCACTTGGTTTCCAATAAGGTCATTCTTAGGGATAAACCTATTAAGAAAAAATAGTTACTATTAACACCACCTTATTTTTACCCCACATTTCAGAATTTCTAATTTACATAAACCTAGGACTCTTTTACTATAATCATGAAAAGAATTAAACAAACTTTAAATAATGTTTACAACTTAAGAAAGCCACTCAGTGCAGTTCAGAAACCAGGACTATGGCTGGAGAAATTATTCTTGTTTGTTCCTTTTCTTTTTTTCCTCCAACATGTTCTCCATTTTTTTTAATGGAGCATTTTATATGATTCTATTTTCTCTCCTTTCTTATAACAGTTATACTGCTTATTATTATTTTTTAAGTGGTTGCCTTAGAGTTTACAATATATAGAATTTGCAATATATTCAGAAGTGGGCAAAAGTGGATTTGCAGCTGTGAGTATGCAAAATAGGGTTTATTCTTAATTATGTCTTAATTCTTTTATTATTTATTTATAATACAATTAAAAATCTATTTTTATCAAACCCTATATGTATAACTAATCCAAGCGCACTTTCAAACATTATCCCAATTTAGGGTAAGTGTGAGTACATTAAAATAACAAAATAATCTTAATTCCTCCCTCCTGTTCTTTGTATCATTGTTGTTATTAATTTTATTTATACATAAGCAAATGTAAGCATATATATATATACATACATAAAGTGTATACATAAATATACATAATCAAATGTGTTGCTTGTATTATTATTTTGGAAAACATATCTGTTAGAACAATTAAGAATAAAAAAATAAAAGTTTTACTTTTCCTTCAAATTTTTCTTTTCTGATACTCTTTTCTTTATGTAGAATTAGATTTCTGACCTATGTCATTTTACTTATCTCTGAAGAACTTATTTTAATATTTCTTGCAAAATAGCTCAATTTTTGCTTGTCTGAGAAAGTCTATATTTTTGAGGGAAATTTTTTTGGGTACAGAATTCTAGGTTGGTAGATTTTTTTCTTGTGAGATTTTAAACGTTTCGTTCCATTTTCTTCTTACTTGCATGTATTCTGAGGAGAAGCTGATATAATTTTTATCTTTTCTCTCTATAGATAGGTTTTGAATTTTCCTACTTCCTTCTCTCAGGATTTTAAAAACTGTCTTATTTTTTGTAGTTTGAAAATGACATGCTTAGGTGTAATTTTACCTTTTTTTTTTTTTTTTACATTTATTTGGCTTAAAGTTTTCTGAGTTTATTGGATCTGTTGTATGGGGTTTGACATTAAAATGGCAGAAAATATCAACTGTCATTATTTCAAATATTGCTTCTGTTCTTTTCTCTCTCTCTTCTTTTCATCTTTATTGTAGAAAGTATTCATATGTCCCCTTTTTCTTCTCATTGACCCCCTATAGCCTGCCCCTGACTCCAACTCCAAGTCTTTAACACCCTATTGTCTGTGCCTATGGGTTATGAATTGTATGCATGCAAGTTCTTTTATAGATCTCTTCTCACCTACCCATCCACTCCCACCTTCCCTCTGGGATTCAACAGTCTGTTCAATGCTTCCATGTCTCTGAGTCTCTTTTGTTCAACATTTATTTTGTTCATTAGATTCCACACATGAGTGATTTCATGTGATACTTGTCTTTCTCTGACTGGCTTCTTTTGCTTGGCACAATACTCTCCAGGCCCCTCCATGCTGTCTCAAAGGTAAGAAATCCTTCTTCTCTGTAGCTGCATTTTATTCCATGGTATGAATGTACCACAAGGTTTTGCTCCTTTTCTCTTTTTCTCCCCCTGGTATCCCTGTTATGCACATCACGCCTTTTGCAGCTGTAACCACGGTTTTTGGATATTCTGTATTCTCTTTTCACTCTTTTATTCTGTTTGCTTTTATCTTTGGAGGTTTTCATTTAGATTTTGTCAAGCTCAGAAATGATTTTCTCAGCTGTGCCCATTCTAATAAGCCTCCGTTAGGCATTCTTCATTTTTGTAAGTATTTCTAAACCACACAATTCTTTTTGGTTGTTTCTTAGAATCTTCATCTCTCTGCTTGCACTGTGTTCTAATGCTGTCTGTTTTATCGATTAGAGCCCCCTGTTTTAAATCTCCTATTTGACAATTCCAATACCCCTGAATCTGCATATGGATTATAAGGAGCTATTGTAGGCAGGCCTGAAGGAATGTGGTGGCGAGATGTCAGGGGAGGGGAGGCGTGCTATAGTTCTATGATTAGGTCTCAGTAAGTTTTTCCCTACACTGTGAACTTCACTGGTGCTTTTCAGCCACTCTCACCCCCACGCCCCTCAGGCTTGTTTAGGACAAACTGCAGTTGGATAGCTGTCTTTTCCCAGGCGCAGACAACATAGGGCTTAAATCGGGTATCTCCCTTTCTCCCTGTGGGAATTTAGAGCCCAGTGCGGCTGTGTATTTGCTTTCAGCTAGATCAGCTGGGCTTCGATTAAACACCTGCAGGCCAGGAACTGGTTAAATAGTTCCCCCCGAGGGAGGCTTTTTAAGGGGAAGAGACTGCCCTGCTCTGTTTCAAAATGGTTCTTCCCACCCCGCCTCTCACAGTAAGTAGGATGGGATTTTTCTCCAAAGTTCAGTGTCAACCTGGTAAAAGTCTGGAAAGGAGAGCCCACAAAAGTGTGGGTCCCCCTAACCCTTTCGTGAATAAGTCCCCTGGAGGTTTTTTATTTTATTTTTACTTTCAGAGTGTTGTGTGCTGAGCCTCCTGCATTTCACCAGTTCCAGTTCTGGTTGCCCTATCCCGGCCCTGCCCCATGGTATTTCAAAGTGTGGCTTTCTGCTGTGGTAAGTGGTGCTTCCCTGTGTTCACCTGCTGGTCTCTTCACTTTGGGGGCAGTGACCTGCCTACCCACCGCGCTTCTCTGTGGAAGTAAGAGTGGCTGGTATTCCACTTTGTTCAGAGAGTCAATCGTTGTTAGGATGGAGTGGCAGCCTCCAACATTTAGTTAAGTTTGGGCCAATGACAAGCATTTCTAAACGGCACTATTTTTTACAAAATGTCAGCTTTGTAAATATTTATAACGTGTCAGTAAACAGTGCGATAACCAACAATCGAGGTGCTGTGGGTTGGAAATAACAGAACGCCTGACATTAAAATGGGCTTTAATCATGAGGGCATTCATCAGCTCATAAAGAGCAGCTGGAAGAGGAGGAGGAGGAGGAGGAGGAGGAGGAGGAGGAGGAGGAGGAGGAGGAGGAGGAGGAGGAGGAGGAGGAGGAGGAGGAGGAGGAGGAGGAGGAGGAGGAGGAGGAGGAAGAGGAGAAGGAAGAGGAGAAGGAAGAGGAGAAGGAAGAGGAGAAGGAAGAGGAGAAGGAAGAGGAGAAGGAGGAGAAGGAAGAGGAGAAGGAGGAGAAGGAGGAGGAGGAAGAGGAGAAGGAAGAGGAGAAGGAGGAGAAGGAGGAGGAGGAAGAGGAGAAGGGGGAGAAAGGGGAGAAGGGGGAGGGAAAGGAGGAGGGGGGGGAGGAGGCGGGGGAGGTGGGGGAGGGGGAGGGGGAGGTGGGGGAGGACTTCTGGGTAGTTTCCTTCAGAAGCTTTCACCAAGAGCCCAAGTCTGTCTCTGCTTGACTACCTTGGACAGGGGCTTTCCACCCTCACACCACCAATGTCAGTGTCTTGTTGGTGATTTAATTCTGCAACATGTTGCTTTGTGAGGAAACCGAGCAAAGGAATGAGAGATCTTTCTGTGTTATTGTACAACCCCATGTGAACCTACATTTCAAAATATAAAGTTTTAACCTTTTTGAAAATTTAGGAAGTGCAGGCAGTTTATTATTGGAGAGTGCTTACTGAAAAGTATGGAGAGGTGTGAGTAAGAAATTGGTAGGCTGGGGCCTGGAAGGATTTGATGTTATGGTATCACGTTTGGATTTTATCTTACCAGTGATGGTATGCCATTTTATATGTTTTCTATTGCTTCCTGTAACAAATCATCATAAACTTAATGTCCTAAAAACACACAGTTGTTATCTTACACTTGTGGAGGCCAGAAATCTGAGAAGGGTTTCACTGAGCTACAATTAGATGTTTGCAGGGGCTTGTGGGTGTTTTTTTTCTGATATTTGTAAGGAGAAAACCCTTCTTTTCGTTTTAACCAATTTATAGATGCTCTTAGATTCCTTGGCATGAAAGGGTTCCTCCATTTTCAAAGCCAAGATCATAGCATCTTCAGGTGTGTCTGATTCTGACTATCCTACCTTTCTCTCTACTCCTGCAGACTAAGCTAAGTCCCTCATCAAGACTGATAATTAGTGAAACCTGCAGGCACTCTCGAGCCACATGCCTCAATCAGATTGAGGACGTTTTTATTTTATTTTATTATTTTTTATTAATATATTTTATTTTATTATTTTTTATTAATATATTTTATTGATATTTTACAGAGAGGAAGGGAGAGAGATAGAGAGCTAGAAATGTCGACGAGAGAGAAACATCGACCAGCTGCCTCTTGCACACCCCCTACCGGGGATGTGCCCGCAACCAAGGTACATGCCCTTGACCAGAATCAAACCTGGGACCCTTCAGTCTGCAGACCAACGCTCTACCACTGAGCCAAACCGGTTTTGGCTGAGGACGTTTTTAGCAAAGGCAGGCTTAGGAGTAACCTAATTAAGTTAATAACAATGTACCTACCTATATACTTTAAGTTTAAAAAATTTGGCTCTCAATAGAAATTTCATTGTACTGTTGATATTTGGCTCTGTTGACTAATGAGTTTGCTGACCACTGGGATAGGAAGTGGCCTTTTTTGAGGTTCTAGGAGTCAGGACATGGGCACCTCTTATAGGGGCATTATTCCTAGACATTTACTCTGTATGGCTTTCAAGACAGCTAGAGAATTGAAGGGTGAAATTGAGTATACTTAGCATTAGGTATGTGAGTAAACATGTCTTGCAATGTATGTAGTGCTGTAATTTGCCTATTCCCCCAAATCATGCAACCCTGGGCCCAAGACTGGACTCAAATAAGAAAATCATAATGATGTAACTGGTTTTGCTCTGGATCGATGTGGCACATGCGTATGTTTGTAGTGACTCCTGTGAACTTTGTGTTTCATTTTGCTGTGTCCCAGTATTCATGCTGCTTCTAAATGGGAAGTATTTCAAAGAGTTGCAACAAGTGAGATGTGGGCCTCCTTGTGTTGAATGGTGTCTGATTCTCCCTGCTCCTCTTCAAGGGAGGGAGATCCAGCTTCAGTGGAGACTGTCCTATTGAAAAGGCTGATGTTCCTTCATCCTCACTGGCTTCTTGACTCTGAAAAGATTCTCTCAGTAAAGCACGTGCCAGTTCCAATGGTTTGATCTGACCTATCTTGCTTGGGATAGATAATCCTAACAAAGTTGAAAACATTCTTGTGTAATACAAAATTTACTAGAATTAACTTGTTCTGAGTGAAAGAAACTCAGCGTGACTTTTACTTTTCTTTAGCCTTTAGCCAGGGCACAATAATCTTGCTGAAATGTTCCACTGACAGGCTGTCATATAGTCTCCACTTTAATCTCTACAGGCAAAAGCTCCGCAGACACGATTCTAAATATTTTCTTCAGCATTTTGCACCAAGAACTTACATAATTAGATTTATAATCTATAAAGGTCACTTACTATTTTTCAATGATAGTTGACATTATTAAATATCTTAGTTTCAGGTGCACAGAATAGTGGTTAGATATTTATATATATTACAAAGGGGTCACCACAGTAAGTCTAGTACCCACCTGACACCATAGTTATTACAATATTATTGACTATTGTTCCTATGCTGTACTTTACATCCCCAAGACTACTTAACTAAGTGTGAAGATTGTAGGAATGGCCCTAACCGGTTTGGCTCAGTAGATAAAGTGTTGGCCTTCAGACTCAAGGGACCCAGGTTCAGTTCCAGTCAAGGGCATGTACCTTAGTTGTGGGCACATCCCCAGTACGGGGTGTGCAGGAGCCAACTGATTGATGTTTCTCTCTCCCTCTCCCTTCCTCTCTGTAAAAAAGTCAATAAAATATATTTTTTAAAAAGAATGTAGGAATGACTTGTAATCATCTTGGTTGTTGTGTTCCTAGTATTTTCCTACTTAAATCAGAATAGAGCTCCTATGAGACTGTTCTTGGGTATTGCTTAACAGAACAGACAGTAGTTAAAGCAATGTAAGCATGAATTATAGTTACTCCTTGCGTGGCATTCAGTCTTTGTTTAGCACAAGGAATTCCCACAGAGGCATTTCACCTGATCAGAAGATAAGGAACTCCACCAAACTAAATTGTCTCCGTGGCTTAACCAACTATACTGTCATTTTATGAAATTTTAGTAAAGTTAACAATAAATTGTAAATGAGTTCAGTGTTATTACTTGCAGTGGAGTAGCAAAAAGAGGTAGAAATGTGAAACGCGGAGCCAGTGAAATTAACATTTAAAGCGGCAATCAATGAAAGTATCATTCAGAATATCAGAATGTGCTAGCGCCTAGACAAGGAATTCATAAAGCAGAGCTTCTGTGGTACTTGAAAGGAGCACTGATATCAACCTGCTGACACTCTTTTACATTCTCCATTTAGAAGGTGAATAGAAATCATTACCTTACCCTTGTTACTTTGTGACTCTTTGACATATTTATCCCTGAACGTCAAAGAATTTTAAAATGGTAAGGTAGCATGAATTTAATAATTCCTTAGCATCTTTGAGAGAGTATTCGGTTCCCCTGAAGTTAAGTGCAATGTGAATGAATGGCAAAGACAAAAGGAAAACTCACTTCTTTGTCTCCAGGTCCCAAGTGCCTGCACCAGTATGTCTGTTCTCTTTGGACAGTGCAAGAATTAGATGCCCAGGACTAGACTGTGAAATGTTTCTATACCTGCAGGAGGCCTTATTTTGTAACAGAGTCACTAATTAGAGCTTATCTTGGGGAGGATTAAAAACATAGTGAAGGGACACCAGAAACTTCCACACCTAGAATTGCTGAAAGAATTGGAGAAGGAAAAAGACAGGTGAGATGTGGACAGAAAATATAATTGCTGTGAGACATCTGGATGGTGAGACATTTAAATAGTTATCATGTCTAGATCCTGAAGTTCTAACAAGGAATTAACATGGAAATATGTTTCAGTCCAGCGTCAAGACTTAGAAAGTTAGAGATATCTGCCGAAACCAGTTTGGCTCAGATAGAGCATTGGCCTGCAGACTCAAGGGTCCCAAGTTCCATTCTGGTCAAGGGCACATACCTTGGTTGCAGGCACATCCCCAGAGGGGTTGTGTAAGAGGCAGATGATCGATGTTTCTCTCTCATGGATGTTTCTAACTCTCTATCCCTCTTCCTTCCTCTCAGTAAAAAATCAATAAAATATTTTTAAAAAGAAAGTAAGTTAGAGATATCATTAAATCAGAAATACCTTGCCTTGTTAGGCATGTGCTCCCATCTCTGAAGTGTTCAAGTACAAGCTGGATTGCTAGGGTTTCTATATCTTGTTAAAGTAATTGCTTGCAATGTGCACAAGTGTAGATTAGAGGAATAAGGTACTCTTCCTCTTCATGTTTCTTTGATTACTCAGTGTGACAAAGGGTGATGCTAAGGTATCCAACTGCCCCATGAAGGGTAAATGGCCTGATGTGATAGGAGAAAAGCCTATCAACATTCACAACAGAAAGGTCAATTGAAGTTACTCATTGAAGTCAATGAGAACCAGCAACAGGCCCTGATTTCTCATGGCACAGTACAGTTATCTCAAACATATATTCTAGGCCATACAGAGTTGATCTTTCTTTTGCAATGTATATTTAATAAATGTTTGAATTCCTCTATGAATTTAGGGATGGACATAGACAGTGATAATACTTGTCACTATTTTTGCTTGCTGCATGATTGACCTGTGAACTCAGTTTTCCAGGATTTTGGTAGAAGTATCAACTGAGGACTATCTAGATCAGAGAGAACCCAAATAGAATATTTATCCAAAAATGTAAAAACACAAATTGTTTAAGTAAAATTAATGAAACGTGTCAATAAATAAGGAATATGTAATTTTTCTGGAATTTTTCTTTTAGTATAAAGATACATATGAACATTTGCACACATACATATATGGTTGTAAGATATTGATATTAATCACTAAATGTTAATTATTAAATACCAATACTAAGCTTATGCTGATATTAAATTCCAGGTATAACCTTCAAGTTAATGGGTCCAATTATGTGAATTCCCACATCCTGTCTGTCTCCCCTCTTTTAGTTTTTTTTTTTAATATATTTTATTGATTTTTGTACAGAGAGGAAGGGAGAGAGATACAGAGTTAGAAACATCAATGAAAGAGAGTCATAGATCAGCTGCCTCTTGCACACCCCATACTGGGGATATTCCCACAACCAAGGTACATGCCCTTGACCGGAATCGAACCTGGAACCCTTCAGTCCCCAAGCCGACACTCTATCCATTGAGCCAAACTGGTTTCGGCAATTTTTTAGTTTTTTTTTTTTAATTGCCCAATTTATGGGGATGTTTAATAATCCTTTTCTTCCAATGTTAAATACTATTATTTCCAACCCCACACCAATTTTCTGTAACGAATGCCTTTTGTATTAAGATATTTTCAAAGCATCAAATTTATCCTTTCATTGCTGAGACTTGTTATAGATTGGGACATATCCATGTAACTTATTTAGGAATGGTCACATCTCACAGTAGCCCTTTTCTAAGGCGTGCTTCCTTTTCCTGTTTTTCCAGGAAGACAAGGTAGTAAAGCTTCTCTCTCCTGTCTCTTTCTGGACCATTTGAGGTCCTTAAATCCCATCTTTTGGGCATCTTACAGTGGTGGTACGAGGAGGGGTGTGGACATCTGTCATCATTTAGAAGTTAATATTTAACCATTAAGATAGGATTGTGTTTGCTCTCCAGTCCTTATCCAAGCAGAACCTGGGTAATTACTTGCTGAATATGCAGTGGAGACGTTTAAACTTGTTAGTCTGCTGGACCATAAGGCCTCCAAGGTTCTTGCAAAATCAAGGCTTATCCGGTTGGGGCTAACGTGGCTGGTATGAAAGTCTTAGGTGGAGAACTGTCCACACCGATTCTACTCAGAAGCAAAGTATCAACACTCAAACAGAATTGAAAAGCTCTGCTCTCCAAAGAAACCTCCAGACACAATCGTTTATTTCTGAATCATGTCAACTATTCAAGCCAAATACAAACCCTGGAGGGTAATACTCAAGGAGTTCCTCAGTTCAAGGCCAGTCCAAGGGAATTGATCACAAGAATCCAAAACCTTCCCCTTTAAGACCAGAGAAACACGATCTCAGTAATGACTGTGGCAGTGTTCTGAGGCAATGGGCAATGGAAAAACCCTGTAACCCCCAGTGTGCATTTTGCTGCTCCTACAAGATTGCATCAAACTTTGTTTTGTAAGTGCTTAAATGTTTCAGATTATGAGGATGGACTCCCACACTTTTTTTTAGAGGCAACGATTGAAGAAGTAAAACAAATAAAAAAACAAACAAAAAAACCCAAATCTCTAGGAATAGAATGGAGACCTCTGGATGAAAACCAGCTGCTAAAGAAAATCACATGTATTGTTCATTGTGTACTAAATTGTAGGAAAAGCACCCCTAGACAAATGGGGAATATTTATCATTAAAAAAATCAGGCATTCACATTTCCTTCTCCATAAGGAAATCAGAGGAATAAATTTAACCTGACATGGTGGCAAAGCCAATTTTTTTTCTATGTTTTTTTTAATTGCAAATATTTATCATTTCTGTTTTTCTCATAACATTATATATTTTATACACATGGGCCATAACTTAAATGCCTAAACTATTCAGTTATCCTGCTAGGAGGATTCTTGGCAATTGCAGTAAAAGTGTGGCATGGGATTGTACATTTCACAATATAAAATTTTACACACAGATATTCATCATGAATGAAGTAATAGTAAGCAAAGCACACCTTTTTAATAAGCGCTCTATGGTATTGATATTGGGGACATTGGGCCTAGGAATAGAAAACAAAGCAGAATGGAAGTTCTTGAATTGGGGGTTTCTTCCTTGAGATAGAGTTTTCTTTTCTTTTATTGTTTGCTACTTCAGTTTCACCCTTTCCTAAACGAGTTGTTTTGCTTTAGTATATTGCCAGAATGGGAACTTATTACATATGACCCAATCCAGAAGAAGTCTTAAAACGAACAGACACAATAAGGTCAAAGAAACAGCTGACTTTAGAATGCATATCCTCTGGATTTAAATTATGGACTTTATCTGAAAGATTGAAAAGCGTTCTTCAGTTTAATGAATTGAATATGATCGGGTTTTGGATTAAATCACTGTGTGTCATTCCACCAGAAGTTCACTTATTACTGCACCTGATTCCAGCTAAATTATTTATGAGACAGACAACTGGGGAAATCTGAAGCTGCTCCCATCAGAGATTATTTTATGCAACACTATGTCACCCTGTGCGATTGAAAATGCTATCAAGGGCTATAAAAGGATTTTAATCTATAAAATAATAATATAATATAAAACAGAAAAATAAAGGAGACATTTACTGGCTTTTTTTGTTGTAGAAACATACTCGGATATAATAAATCTAAGGCAAAGGAGAAACAGCTTAGGCATATTCATGTACTCTCGCATGATACCTGTTAGGGTCTGGAAGTTTTCAAGTGGTAAATTTTGATATTTAATATCTTTAGAGGTAAGTGTTGTTATAGTAATTTAAAAAAAAGACACACAAAAACACAGTGGTCAGGTCACACAAATGAGCATAATATATCTTAATTACCAATTTAGTTACACCCCCCCACCTCCATAAGTCTCAGGAAATAAAATAAAATAAGCCTATTACAGGAAAGATAATGTTTAAAATATATATTAGTATACATTTTTTAAAGTATAGTGGACTTTGCTATTGCTAAGTCTGACTTATAGGTTCAACTATTCTCTCATGCTCAAAATAATGTGTGACTTTGCTGCAAAAAAGATTGGAACCACTGCTTGGCTGGCATGGCTCAGTGACTGAGCACTGACTTATGAACCAGGAGGTCAGGGCACAGGCTCAGATTGCAGGTCCAATCCTCAGTAAGAGGCATGCAGGAAGTAGCTGGTGAATGATTCTAACTATTGATGTTCTTATCTCTGCCTTTCTCTCTGAAATCAATAAAAATGTTCTTTAAAAGCAAGGCAAATGCTTCTACTGATGACAAATTAAAGATATCTAAGCAAGTGTTGACATTCCTGACTTTGTAATTTGTGAAATTCAAGGAATTCTTTAAAAAAAAAAAAAAAAAAACCCTTACTTTAAAAAACATATTTTATTGATTTTTTACAGAGAGGAGGAGAGAGGGATAGAGAGCTAGAAACCTCAATGAGAGAGAGAGAAACCTCAATGAAAGAGAAACATCAACCAGCTGCCTCTTGCACACCCCCTACCAGGGATGTGCCTGCAACCAATATATATGCCCTTGACTGGAATCGAACCTGGGACCTTTCAGTCCGCAGACTGATGCTCTACCACTGAGCCAAACTGGTTTTGGCAAATTCAAAGAATTCTTGCAGCTTATAAGGAAAGGTGTTTGTCCTCTAAGGGCCAACTCATCCCCCTAATGCAGTAGACACAGTACGTCAGCCTCACAATCTCAGGGGCTCATTACAATGTTTTAATTTTTAAATTTTTCTCATAAAAACGTATAGGTAAAAGAAACTATTTTAATATATAAATAATAATTAACAAAATGCAGTGATACTTTAAAATGAAATTTTAATATTTGTATGGAGGAAGAAGACTAGGAAGACAAAAGTAAGGAGGGCCCATAAAAATCCTGCCAACCGTGATCTATAAACATAATGAAAGAGAGATGCTAGAAAAATGTCTGTGCAATAGTTTAATATTAGTCTCTTTAGATTCTGGACATTGCAAAAACAAATTTCAGCCAATTGATCAATCATTCACTGAATGGTTTCTAATTTCCTTCAAGCTGAAGTGATGACTACACGGTGAAATATGTTCCAACTTGTTTCCACGAGAGGCCAAAGCACTGTTCACTGCTACATTCAAAAGAAAATTGCCATTCCACAGGGGCCTGCTTCATCAGCCAGCTACTCATTCGAGGCAGCACTAAATTCTTCACTTTACTGCGTTCCAGGTTGGATGATCTGTGATGATGCGACTCTACTCCAAAGGATTGCTCAAATCTTTCCTCTGAACACAGCACCTGGTCTCCCTTCAATATTTCATGGCACAGAAAACTCACGAGTGAAGACCCAACAACCACAAGCAGAGGCCAGATATTTTCTGAGATGATTACATGTATCTGCATGTATGGATTTCTGCATGGTGGTTACTGGCACTATGTTGTCGAGAGCAGAACTTTGAACTGGGATTCAGAAACCTGGTTTTTGCCTCAGCTGCCTCTATGTCTCTGACATTAAACAAGGGATATGCATCTTCTTGTAGTCTACCTTAAAAAAAATATTTCTAGGGTCTTTTCTAGCTGTAATTCTATAAAGCTATTCTATTGTTCTGCAACATGTTCTTATATGTGACATCTTCTTTCATTGCTTGGGATCTGGACGATTAAGCAGCAGTTACTAGGATTACCTGCTAACCTGAAATTGTCCACAGACTTTTGCAATAAGCATCCTTTCCACACTGTACCATACTTGGCTTCATTCCACGAGATTCTTTTATGATTGTTATATGTCAGGTTTCCACCACTCAGATCCTTGGGAAGGCTAGATATTACCATCTTGAATAAGAACTGAAGTCTGAGTTAACTTGGCCTTAATCTATGAAGCTTCATGAAGACCAACCCATCTTATCTGATTTGCTTTTTTATCATTAGGCTCACCAGGAAAGATAGAAGAATTCAGGGGGATGGTTTTCAACTTTCTAATGAATCAGGAAGATACTTAGCTATTTGTGATATATCCTTAGTGTTGCTTGTCATTGTTTGAGTTTCTTACCAAATTAATATATCTGGAGATATATATATATATATATATATATATATATATATATATATATATATCTCCAGTAATGTAAATGATTGATATATCACCTGTGGTTTTGTTTAATGTTGAAAAGTGCAAAGCATAAGTTGACATATTTGTATATGATTATATCTATAATAAACTAGAGGAATTATTTTTCTTTTTTTAAAATATATTTTATTGATTTTTCACAGAGAGGAAGAGAGAGATAGAGAGTTAGAAACATCGATGAGAGAGAATCATCAATCAGCTGCCTCTTGCACACCCCCTACTGGGGATGTGCAAGGTACATGCCCTTGCTCGGAATCGAACCCGGGACCTTTCAGTCCACAGGCCGACGCTCTATCCACTGAGCCAAACCGGTCCCGGCAAGGAATTATTTTTCATTTATTAAAAAATAAATGGCTGAATTACAGTTAAAGAAAAATATTCTTTATATGTAGCATTCTTAATGTAATAGCTAACTTTTGCAGGACAATGATGAATAGAAAAAAAATGATACTGGATTGTCCTTATCTTACTCTCAATCTCAGGGAAGAATATGCAATATTTCATCATTAAGTAGGTTGCTAGCAATCAATGTTATGTAGATCTATTTGTTAGAACTGAGGTAGTTCATGTAGCTCCTTTATATTCCTAGCTTGCTTAGAGTTTTAATCATGAAAGTTTGTTTAATTTTGTCAAATGATTATTTTTACATTTAATAAGATTTATATGATATTTTTATTATTATGTAACTAGAGGCCCAGTGCACAAATTTGTGTACTGGTGGGGTCCCTTGCCCTGGCCTGCACTCTCTCACAATCCAGGACCCCTCAGGGGATGTCAGAGAGCCAGTTTTGGCCCGATCCTTGCAGGCTAGGCCAAGGGAGCCCACTGGTGAATGAATTTGTGCGCCAGGCCAGGCCTCTAGTATGTATATAAGATCTTTGGTTAATCATTTCCTGCCTTGCCCTCTCCCCCCCTTCCTCTGATATTCATCAGTCTGTTCCATGTTTTCATGCCTGTGCATGGAGTGTCTGTTCCATGGTGTTTATTGCATGTCCTAGCTATTGGCCAGTTGCTAGTATATATATACTAGAGGAGGCCTGGTGCACAAATTTGTGCACAGGTAGGGTCTCTCACTGTGGCCTGAGGAGATTGGTCTGAAACAGGCAGTCCAACCTCCTGTCTGCCAATCCTGTTCATCCTGGCCCTGCTGCACCCGTGTGGGCTTGTGCCCAGTCAGTCCTGATCAGGAGAGGCCTGTGCGGCCACACCGGTGCTCACCAGGCGTAAGCCCTGTATCAGGTGCTCATTCGAGGGGGGACGGGGGAAGTTGGGATACAATCAGCCCTCCAGGCAGGTGCTGGGATGCCCTTGCCAGCCACGATTGGCATCTGTCCCACTGATGTTTGTGCCAGTTGTCAGGAGCCATCTGGCAGCCACTTTTATATGGTTTCTTCCTTGTGAAACATCTGGGGAGGTGGTGAGGGGGAGGGAAGCAGCCACAGTGCCCAAGGCTGACTTCCATGAGACAGGCAGGCTTTTGGGATTGCGCTGGTGGTGCCAGTTCATCAATGCCTGGTCCATTCTCCGGACATTGGACCTACAGAACTACCGAGGGAGTGAGTGGCTGCCACTGGGCTGGTGAGCCACTGAGATGGGTGAGTCAACTGAGAAGCACTCCCTCTGTGGGAGCACACTGACCACCACTACTCCTATGTTGACTATCTGCCCCCCAGTGGTCAGTGTGCATCACAGTGACCGGTTGACCAGTTGTTCAGTTGCTTAGGCTTTTATACATATAGATGTTTTGAATTGCATTGGTTGCTTTTTATGCCCTGTTTTCAGAACTAGCAGCATATGTAAAATATCCATGTTATTATTAAAAGCCAATCTCTAAAACTGCCCTTTCTCATATACTCAAGACTCTTTTGTGGCAAAATTCCATCTCAGTGCTGTCTGTATTTATGGTCTCTAATTTTTGCCTTTCATTTTGTTCAACATTTTCTTGATAAAATACTTAAACACAAAGAGTATTTTAAAGAATTGTACAATGGAATCATCTGTACCCAATCTAGATTCTATAATTAGGCTTTTATTATCTTTTCTTTATTATATGTCTATGCATCTCTATCTCTCAATTCATTTTGTACTTTAGACATTTTGAATTAAGTTACAATCATCAGTAACTTCACCAGTAAATACTTCAGCATGCATATCATCACAGTTTTTCCTTTATATTCTCTGGAGAAGATTTCAAATTGATGTTATTTCTTAAGTGTGTGGAAAAATTCTCTGAAGTCATCCAGGTTTTGAGCTTTTCTTTGTGGCAAGGTTTTTGTTTACTGATTGCATTTTCAAATAGTCATAGGATTTTATTCACATTTTCTGTACTCTTTGTGTGTGTGTGTGTGTGTGTGTGTGTGTGTGTGTGTGTGTATAATTTGATTTTGTTTTAATGTGAGATAAGTGTACATTTACAAGAGGTAGAAATAAATTATACACTGATGTCTAGTATACCCTTCTTCCAATGTCCTCAAACGGTAATGTCTTGTATAGCTATATTATAATATTACAACCAATAAATTGATATTGATACAATTCACTGGTCTCACCCAAATTTCAGAAGTTTTACATGCAGTCATTTGCCTGTGTATATTTTGTTCAATGCAATTTTATCACATGTATAGATTCATATGGCCGCAACCACAGTGAAGGCAAAAATACCCAACACTTTGATCATCCTTCATGCTACCCTTTTAATGGAAACAGCTACCACCTTTCCTTTCTACCTAACTCCTGAAAAACAAAAATCTGTTCTCTCTGTCTAGGTTTTTGCTATTTTCAGATTGTTATAAATGGAATCAAACAGTATGCTACCTTTTGGGATTGGCTTTTTTTTTTTCTTCAAGTTGTTGCATGTATCAAGCAATTCCTTTAGTTGATGAATAAATTCCAAGATGTAAGTATAGCAGAATTTGTTTAATTCTTCACTCATTGAAAGACATATAGGTTGTTTCATGATGGGACTATTATAAATAAATCTGCTACAAATGTTTGTTTATAGGCTTTTGTAGGAACATAATTTTCTCAATAATTTACATCCTAATTTTGCCCAATTAGTTGGTCATTGTCAGACGCAAATAATATTTTAAAATTATCTCTTTCTTTAAAAGTACCCTTTAAAAGCTCCATATCACTCTACTTATTGCTTATTTCTCTGCTCCTTTACCATAGGGGAAATTACCTTGAGGCAATGGCAACTTTCACGTATTCTAGGTGATCTGTGCCAGAAATCATAGAACAGAAATGCTCAAAGATCAGCTTAAAATACTTTAAACATTGGTTTATTAAATGAATATAAACTGTACTGTGAGAACCAAAACAAAGGTTTGATATAAGCCAACAAATTTAGGATAATGTATAAACAGGATGAAAGACACATGCTCTTTGAATCTTGGGTTACACAGTGGTCATATGCCGCCCTCTTTCCCTCTTAAAATACAACAATCTTGGAGCTACCCTAAATTTATTTCTCTATTTAGCTACCCATATCCAAGTCTTGTGCTGTCTGCATACAAAATGAATCCTTATAACAAATACTTTTTATCATCTCTACCTCTGCCACTCTATCTACACTGCAAAGGAATTTCTCCCTTGAGGCCAGCACAGTCTTAATCTATTTCCTGGCAATCAGTTCCTCCATCAACTTGCCAGTGTTTTCTTTGAACAATGAAACTTTCTCCACATCTCCTATTGGTCTCCAAGCACACCATCCAGCCCCTACTTGGCCCCTTTTTTAAACCGAGACAACCTCATCTGTCCATTTCCAAGAATCGTTTCTTTTCTCCTAATCCTAGAATGGGAACCTCTTCTAGTCACAGGGATTTTCACCTTGTGCAGGTGTGTGCTTAAATATAATTTTCTCAGACCATTTTTCTGGTCACCTTATTAAAAAGAACCTGTTCTAACTCGTGACCTATTATTTTCTATATTATTTCCTACTATTTTTTCCCATTAAAACTCTTATTTCCTAAATGTTCAGAAATATGAACTCATGTTACATGCACATGTTTTGTACATGCATACATATATTGTTATTTGGGGAATATAGTTAAATATATATATATATATATATATATATATATATATATATATATATATATATATAAACTTGTTCTGTCATTATTAAGTATCCTCTTACCTTTTCTTCCAGATTATCTCATGAATTTTGTGTCTTTTGTAAAGTACATCTTGTACTAAAATACACATTAAGCTCTATATGTTTCTGGAAATTTTCAACTGTTGTAAAAACAGGTGAAAGACAAATACAAGGAGGAAAAGATTTATGCTATGGAATCAGACACACATATCTCTCCTCTAGTACTATTAGTTCTGTTGAATTGTATTGCATTTTATAGAGGATTTTGTTTTTGTTCATTATCTTAATTTAATCTTTAAAGTAATCCTGTGAGTTAGATAAGATTTTTTTTTAATCTGTTTGTATAAACAGATTTTGGGAGATGAGTGAGGTATTCATGGTACATAATTAGTGGCAGAATTGGGATTTAAATTCCCAACTCTTTACTCAGTCAAATGTACTACATTGTATTTTCAAAATATGCTAGCATGTAGCAAATAAGATTTAATTTGTACAGTTAGCTCATTGACGCTATTCATTTTTTAAAATAATAGTTGGGGCTAGCCAGGTTATTTACAACTGAATAAAGATGTTTAATGATATCTCTGTTTGATCCCTTAAGTTTTCATTAATTTTTTAAATTAAATTTATTGGGATGACATCCTGTATAATTAAGAGCTAATATGCTAATTAGACTGGCAGCAGAAAGACCATTGGACAATCTTCTGGATGACCCTCTGGATGAGGCTGGGGCTGTGAGGGATGAGCCCCTTGCATGCATTTAGTGCATCCAGCCTCTAGCTGATTAATAAGATTTTATAGGTTTCAGGGGTACATTTCATTTTTAAAAAAATATATTTTATTGATATTTTACAGAGAGGAAGAGAGAGGGATAGTTAGAAACATCGATGAGAGAGAATCATCGATCAGCTGCCTCTTGCACACCCTTTACTGGGGATGTGCCCACAACCAAGCTACATGCCCTTGACCGGAATCAAACCTGGAACTCTTCAGTCCACAGGCCTACGCTCTATCCACTGAGCCAAACCGGTTTCGGCTCAGGGGTACATTTCTATGGTACATGATCTGTATATTGCTTTGTGTGCCCACCATCCAAAGTCAAACCTTGCCCTTCTCCATATATTTGATTCCCTTTACCTTTTACTACCCCCTCAGACTCCCTGCCCTCTGGTAACCCATCACAGTGCTGTGACGTTTTGTTTGTTTTTCTGGTTTCTTCATTTGTTGCTATCAGTTTCGTATCCCACATTTGAGTGAAATTATATGGTTTTTAACGTTTTCTGTCTGATTCATTTTGCCTAGCATGACACTCTCAAAGTCCATCCTTGTTGTCTCGGACGTCAGCATTTTGTTTTCTGAGGCTGAGTAGCATTCCACTATATGTAAGTGTCATGTCTTTAGCCAATCATTATGGAAGGGCACTTTGGCTGTTTCCATGTCATGGCCACTGTAAAGAGTGCTGCAGTAATCGAATTTCCAAGGATGATTAATCTAGACTTTACTGATAATTAGTCCTGTTCACTTTGAAGCGGTCCCAGCCTCCATAGTTGTTTCCACTCCCTCTGTGTACCAGGTGGACAGTGCTGCCTTTTCCACCAAGCACATTAGTGTGTTCTTTTGAGGATTCTGTCTCCTCTTTTCATGCATTTTCCAGGAAAGTGAGCTATAGCTTGGTTATGTGACTGTCTTTGCTTACCGTAGCTCCTGTTAGAGAGGGTGCATTCTGCCAAATTCAAGCTTCTGAGGGCCAGTAGCCCCTTGGTGAACCCTTGCCCGGCACTTCCTTGTAAACCAGGTCAGGTAGTGGAAGTGCAGGCTGGCTCACCTGTTCCACACCAACGTCCTCCATTCCCAGCCAAGTCAGGAGATGTTGGTCAAGAGGTTCTGAAAGCTTACAGAAAACATGTTTATTAGTTTCCAACCTGGGAGAAACAGGGCAGTTTAAATATATGAATGTTTTCTATTAGATTTCCTGTGATATCTTTGACATATAAGACATACAAATTTAAGGTGTACAACTTGATGCTATGATATATGTGTACATTGTGAAGGGATCACCAAAACCACACTAATGAAAATACTCATCACCTCTCCATAGTCACCATTGTGTGTGTGTGTTGAGAAAATTTAAAGATCTATCTTCTACATAAATTCCAAGTATACAATACTGTTAGCTATCATCACCAGGCTCTATATTGGACCTTAAGAATTTACTTATCTAGCAAAACTGCAAATGTGTATCCCCTGACCTACTTTACCCCATTTCTCCCTTCTACTCAACCCTGGCAACCACCATTCTATTCTCACATTCTATGAGTGGCTATTTTAGATTTCCACATATTAGTGAGATTATAAACTATTTTCATTTCTGTGTCTTGCTTATATAAGTTAGCATAATGTCTTCCAGTGTCATCCATGTTGTTTGAGTGGCAGGATTTCCTTCTTTTTTAGAGCTGGATATACAGGATGGGGCTTATAGTTATGAGTATGCAAAAACAGTTTAATCTTATATTGTCATTTATTAATTATAATATTTTCCACACAGAAAACTGTAAACCTACTTTTGCCCCACCCCTGTGTGTGTGTGTGTGTGTGTATGTATATATATATATATATATATGTGTGTGTGTGTGTGTGTGTGTGTGTGTGTGTACATAAATATATTTTTTTCTTTATTCATTTATCTATTAGAGGATAATTCCTTGTAGGTTCTTTCAAAGCATCTCTTGATTGTTGTTAGGGAGGAAAAGCACACCATCTGTTCCAATAAAATATTTTCATGCACAAGGCATTCCAGACTCCACAAAGTGCCTCTCTGCAAACCCTGTGGGGAAATGGCTTGCCTCCAAAATTGGAAGCCTATAGAACGCAGGGATTTCTTAAGGCTCATCACTCACAGGCATGATTCTAAGCTGAAATACTCAGATTAGGGTAAAATACCACAAACATAAATAAACTGTTTATGACTATGGCAGATTTTAATACTGTGTTTTGACTTGAAACACAGATGATAAACTTCCTTCTCAAGTCACATGGAATCCAACTTGCTGGTTTTTGTTATGCAAAAAATAGAAAGATATAGGTAGATATAAATTCTGACTAATTTTATTTGGTCATAAAGATGTATGTTGCTTCAGTGGCGACTGATTCAGTAGCAAATGTCAGAGATGCTCAAAGTCACTAATCGTCAGAGATGCAAATGAAAACAATGAGATGCCATCTCACACCTGTCGGAATGGCTATCTTCAACAAATCAACAAAGGACAAGTGCTGGTGAGAAAGTGGAGAAAGTGGAGAAAAAGGAACCCTGGTGCACTGCTGGTGGGAATGCAGACTGGTGCAGCCACTGTGGAGAACAGTATGAAGTTTTCTCAAAAGTTAAAAATGGAACTCCCATTTAACCCAGTAATCTCACTTCTTGGACTAAATACCGAGAAGCCAGAAACACCAAACAAAAAGGACATATGCACCCCTATGTTCATAGTAGCACAATTTACAATAGCCAAGATTTGGAAACAGACTAAGTGCCCATCAGCAGGTGAGTGGATTAAAAAAAAAAACTGTGGTACATCTACACAATGAAATACTATGCCAATATAAAAAAGAAGGCCCTTTTACCATTTCCAAAAGCATGGATGGACCTGGAGAGCATTATGCTAAGTGAAATAAGCAAGCCAGAGAAAGATAAATATCACATGATCTCACTCATAAGTGGGATTTAATGACCAACAAACTTTGATGAATAAGAATAGATCCAAAGACCAATGGCAGGGGATAAAAAGGTGAGGATTAGAGAGCAACATATTAGCATAACCAATGGACACAGACACTGGGGCAGTGGGGACTTGCCCAGGGTGGAAATGGACGTGTGTGTGTGTGTGTGTGGGGGGTGTCAATTGGGGAAAAAGGAGACATATGTAAAACTTTAGACAAAAAAAAAAATTATAAAACTGACTGAAGTGTTTTTGCCTAGTAAATAAAGGTGACATTAAATACAAAAGTATACACTGGATCAGCTACTTTAGGGAGGAAGAAGGGTAACTTCAGGGAGAACTGTATCTGAGAGAACAGCAAAGGAGTGATTTTTAAAATAAAGGGAGGACATTGCCATCTAGTCTTTTGCGGAGTCACAACTGGAGTTTGTTTTAGTGCCTTTTTGTCATGATCATTTTAAGGGTTGAATAATTCACATCTGTAATGTAAGTATATAAAATCATATATGTATATTAATTAACAAAATTAGCACTTTTATTTATGATTTTAAAATAGTTGATGAACTGGTGAACAGACAGTGGTTTGTAGGAAATCTAGAAAAACATAGTATATTGCCAAAGGTATGACTCTTTCTAGGTATTTGAGAGAACAACTTTTATAAATCTAAAGTTTTACATCAGTTCTAAATTTTTTAATGATTTTAGTAAGCTTTGAATAAGGGAAATAATGATTAAAATCAGATTCAGAGAGCCACTCAAAAAAGTACATTTTGGCCCTGGCTGGTGTTGCTCAATGGTTGGGTCAGAGGTTTGCTTTCAGGTCAGGGCACATACCCAGGTGTTGTTTAAATACCAGGTCGGGGTTTGAGCAGGAGGCCACCCATTGATGTTTCTAACTCACATTGATGTTTCTCTCTTCTCTATCCCTTCCCCTCTCTCTCTCTCTGAAATTAGTAAGAACATATCCTCAGGTGAGAATTAGAAAAAAACAAACAAAAAGAGTATGTTTCATGAATCACACGTGCTCTCCTCAACAGCTGTGGTTTTAGGAGTGACAGTACCATAGAGATTTTATAAACTTCACTCTCAAATTACTACAGTCCAAGAAAATGCCCAAGTTCAGCTATTATTTACTGGCAGCCACTATCAGGTCAAAGACATGTACCTTGGTTGTGGGCACATCCCAGTACAGGGTGTGCAGGAGGCAGCTGATTGATGATTCTCTGTCGTCAATATTTCTAACTCTCTATACCTCTCTTTTCCTCTCTGTAAAAAATCAATAAAATATATTTTAAAAAGAAAATGTGATAACTCTAAAATCTTTGTTCCTCCTTCTTAGTATTGCTTTAGCTATTCTGGGTCTTTGCGGTTTCAAACAAATTTTAGGACTTTTTTTTTTTAATTTCTGTTAAAAAGGCCACTGGAATTTTGATAGGCATTGCATTGAGAGTGTGGGGTGTGTAGCAGTGTGTCAGAAGCCACCCGGGGAAGGGGTGAGGCCAGCGATGGCCAGCACAGAGAGAATGCTCCTTGGAGCAGACTGGTGGTGACTTGCTCTGTTTGGGTCCACAGGATGGTTTTCTAAATTTTCTCTGACGTCTGTAATCTATCAGAGTTCTTTCCAGTAAGTTTCAGTTGGGGCTATTCAGATTCAATTTTTATCATATGTGACCAAAATCACATTCTTACCATAGTATGGAGAATGGAACCCTTTATATAGCAAACATCATGTATTTATTTCACTACCAAAGAGGATTGAGCAACCACTTTATCTTCTTATAAATAGGTATGCATTTGTTTGTGGTCTAATACTATTCTACAATTTTATTTTATTTATTTTTATTTTTTTTATTTATTTATTTATTTTTTTTTGAGACAGATCTGGATGTGTTGAGTTAGTATAGCTCTGGGGAGTTGATCTGTGAGTGCCTTGTGTGGGGCCTGGATGAGGTTGGTTGATCTATTTGGAAATGTCTTTTGTGTGAGGTGTATCCTTGGGCATGTGGAGGTATTATTGATTTGAGAAAATGCTAAGTAACTGATTTACTATCTGAAAAATTTAAAGTTCTGAAAGTTTAAGGTCACTTGCCAAAAAGAGGTTTTAAAGCTAACACCTTAATTTTATTTTATTTTATTTTATTTTATTTTTTTTTAAATAAGTTTTTATTTTTCATATTATTACAAATGTTCCTTCCCCCCCCCCCCCCCACCATTGCTCTCCTCCACCAGGTTCCCACCCCACCCTCTGCCCTTTCCCCTCTCCCCATTGTCCTCATCCATAGGTGCACAGTTTATGTTCAGTCTCTTCCCACGCCCCCCTCTCCCCTTTTCCCCAAGAATCGTCAGTTCACTCCCCTTCCATACCTCTGATTCTATTATATTCAACAGTTAATATTGTTCATCAGATTTTTTTAATTTCCTTGGTTTTTAGATTCACTTGTTGATAATTACGTATTTGTTGTTCATAATTTTTATCTTTGTTTACTTTCTCTTCTGAAAGAACCCCTTTCAGCAATTCATATAATTCTGGTTTGGTGGTGATGAACTCCTTTAGCTTTTTTTTATTAGTGAAGCTCTTTATCTGGCCTTCGATTCTGAGTGATAGCTTTGCTGGGTAGCTTATTTTTGGCTGTAGGTTCTTGCTATTCATCACCTTGAATATTTCTTGCCATTCCCTTCTGGCCTGCATGGTTTCTGTTGAGAAGTCAGCTGACAATCGTATAGGTGCTCCTTTATAAGTTACTACCTTCTTTGCTCTTGCTTCTCTTAATATTCTCTCTTTATCTTTTGCTCTTGGAATTTTAATAATGATGTGTCTCGGTGTGGTCCTCTTTGGATTCCTTTTGTTTGGAGTTCTGTGCGCTTCCTGGACTTGTAAGTCAAATTCTTTCACCAGGTGGGGGAAGTTTTCTGTCACTATTTCTTTCAGTATGTTTTCGATATCTTGCTCTCTCTCATCTTCTGGAACCCCCATAATTCTGATGTTGGTTCGCTTGAAGTTGTCCCAGAGGTTTCTTACATTATCTTCAATTTTCTGGATTCTCTTGCCTTCTAGCTTCTGTGGAGGAGTGTCTTCTGGCTCTTTATGTTCCAAATCTTTGACTTAATTCTTGCGATCTTCCCTTCTGTTTTTAGGACTCTGTAGAATATTTTTTATTTCAGACAATGTATTCTTTATTTCTTGTTGATCCCTTATCATTTCTTGTTGACTCCTTATTAATTCTAGTTGATCTCTTTTCATATCCTCATAGGCCTTATCCATCTTTTCTAGGAAATTCTTGAAAAACCTTATAAGCGTAGATTTGAACTCTATATCCAGACGCTTTTTGTCCTCCATTTCTTTCGTTTCTGATCTATTTTGTTGTCGCATTTCGCAGTTACAGATGGGACGGGGTTTCAGGGTGGAGCCTGCAGCTTTGGCTTCCGTCAGCCCCGCCCTATGCGGGTCCTTCAGTGCTCGCTGCCAGCACCTCTGAGAGAAAGGTGCCCTCGATTTTCGCCTGCTGCCAAACAGTCTATGCTCTCCCACAATGAGCCCGGTATTGGGGTTCAGTTCAGTTGGAAGTGGAGTTGGAGGTGGCGTTCACAGCAGTCTGGAGCCCCAGTCTCCTTCCCGTCAGGGCAATCCCGCGGCACAGCCGACCGTCCCTTCTCTGGGGGCAGTGTGCGCGCCTCCGGGACCTCCTTTCTCCGCTACCCCGGGGTTCCGACTTACAGCCCAGCTCCCTATGGCTGAGCCTGGGTCCCCGGGGTCTGGCCCAGAACTGGGGTTCAGAGCAGTTGGGGGCCCAGCACAGTCGGAGTTTTATCTCCTTTCCGCTAGGGAACGCCCGCCAGGCACTCGGCCTCCCTCCTCTCCGGCTCCGTCCTCTCCGCGCGCCGCGTGTCTCCGTACCTTAGGCTTTTACAGCTCCTCCGTGCTTCCTTCTGGTTTTCTCCTTGCTTCTTGTTGTAGGATTTCCAGTCGGTCGACTTTCCTGTAGTTCTGGGTAATGTCCATTTTATATTTTAGTTGTATTTTATTAAAATTGTTGTGTGCGGCTGCGGCTAGGTGCCTACCCGAGCAGCCCTATTCTACAATTTTAATGTAATTTGTTTTAGCCTGAAATGAGAGTTTTCCTAGGAAATATATTAGTTAATGGGAGAGCTGCCATATAGCTCTTTACTTAATATATATATAAATGTCTTTATTTTCTTCCTTCCCTGCCCCTAAATGGAGCTATAGTAGAATTAATTCTCATAGATTTTGAGGGTATTTGGAGTTAAGTATTTTTTTCCACTGAAAGAAAATGAGAAATGGAGTTGCATACAACTCTCATGAAAGTGAAAGGCTTCAATGCATTTTACATTGACAGAGTGCCTCAGGGTGTCAGCTTCCAAAGGTAAAGTAGAGGGTCAGGAATTGATCCTCAGGGAAGCCAATCTTTAAAGTTTAATAAAGGTCAAAGCATTTCACCTTAAGGTTGTTTCTTAATGGCTCTTCTGGATCATTACATAGTCAATTTGATTGATTGTGCCAGTTGAGACAACAGGGGAAAAAATATGCCGAAGAGCGGTCAATATGTTGGTTATTGTAGATACAAGCTAGGAAAAGCAAATATCTTTTTTTAATGTTGGACTTCATGTAAAATTTTTTTTTATAGTGGTAAATATTTGGTTTATATAGTAATCATTTAAATAGATTTTCAATGTTAACCCAGTGTGTGTGTGTGTGTGTGTATGTGTGTGTGTGTGTATACATATATATACACACACATAAACTTTGATATTTGTTGTCATAATAACTATTTTGCACATCTACCTTTTTCTTTGCCCCAATAATTTGATATTTATAATAAAGGACAGGTTAATCATATTTTTTGTGTAATAGCCCATGATGTGTTAGGTTTATGGCAATGATAACAATAACACGATATCGGGTTATATTTTCTCCCTTTAAGCACCCTAGTTTCAGCATAACATAAAATCAATTAGTATCACCTTAATTTCTATAAACCAAAAGACAACAAAGTTGCATTAGCAGAAAACAATCTTTTACCTGAAAGCCAATCAATGGTTGACTTTCTTTATTCAACGTTTATTCCTGTTGGAGAAAATAAACAGCGTGGTTGCTTATTGCTAACTGTTTAGTAATTATACAAACCTGAAGAAGCTGGCATATCTTTCTGACCCTTAGTTTCTTCAATTTAGCTGGAAATTCCACCTGTAAGACTGCTTTAGTGACCACAACTCCTATAATGACTGTGAAACCGAAGTGAGATAATCAAAGCACTAGCGTTGTGCATGCCATATAGTGGTGTTCAAGGAATTTGGTCATAATGATGACCCTACTTCTGCCCTCTGAGCACAATGCACAGATTTGCAGGTAAGCTAGGGCAGGATTGTTTTGTCAAATCAGACTGACATCAATCAGAGTTCTTCCCTGGGTAGAAGTGTAGCCTTTTTCATTAAGTTTAGGGCAGACAGGTTTTCCTCTAGTGATGGGGAAAATCACTGGTTTATTTTTTGAAGTGCTTGACTTATAAGGGCCAAGTGGAATGAAAAGTCAGCACCAACCATTAAAATCACACTCTGAGAAGCTAGCTACCTACAATGACTGACGTGAATACCGAGACCCCGTGGAAAGAGAATGGATTTATACCTTTCATCTCACACTACTTTCAGGCCAGAGCTCATGAAAAGAATTGACAAGTGGAATCCCCTACTCTATTAAATTATTATGCCCCACCCTCCATCTTTCTCCCTTTTGTGTTTTGATTTTTATTTTCCTCAGGAAACGGCAGAGTGGGTCAGATCAGATGCACCACACACATATGAAATACAAGTTCTGTTGTCAAGGAGGGAACTTTTGCTGTAGGAAACAGTACATCCAACTGTAAATGGTTCCAAGTTAAGGGGATGAACTGTTTCCTAATAACAGTAAGTCAAAAGAGAGATGAATCTAAGCTTAGGCCTTAAGTGTCCAGCAAGTTACCCAGTCCCAGAAGTGTCTTGCCATATTTCCTTCTGCTGTCAGCAGTATATTGCTGAGCTTCCTTAATACTGGAGATGGCACCCTAAATATCACATCCTCTTGGCACCAAAATTCAGAGACCGGAATGGAAAGGGCATGGGCATTTTTTAAATTTGTCCTCTTCATTATGAAGGAACTTATCCTGGAAGCCCTCTGGAAAGCCACATGGTTTACTGTGACTCAGTGACTGGGAGAGAGAACTGCATGACTGACTCTGACAAATTAATATTATTCCAAGTCACATTGGAGAGACATACACCCAGAAAAATCACAAGATTCAGGCAGTATAGAACATTTCACAACATTCAGAGGTTAGCACCCAGTTGTACCTACTACACTGAGTGGCCAGATCATTATTTATTATGGTCTCTGAATGCATAATAATCTGGCCACTCAGTGTGTGTGTGTGTGTGTGTGTGTGTGTGTGTGTGTGTGTGCGTGTGTGCACACACACACACACACACACACATTATTAGAGGATGCCCAGTGCATGAATTCTTGCATGGGTAGGGTCCAGCCAGCCTGGTCAGGGGGAGGGGACATGGGCCATTGGCTGGCCGGCCTGCTGGTCGAGGGGACAATTTGCATATTAGCCTTTTATTATATATAATATTATGCATTCAAAGATCATATAATCTGGCCATGCAGTGTACAGTTGCACTGACATACATGCAAAGCCACTCTTCATTCATAAATATGACGATTCCTCATTAATTTATTATTCATGTCCATACCTTTTCACATGGACAGTACAAGATATGGCAACTGTTATCAATTAATACAACAAATGAACTGCATTTTTAAAAGTGCTTTTAATTTACTAATGTTTCAGTGGTCTATTTCTAAAGCATACTCACAAATCACAAACATATAGTTTCCTAAGTTGTTGTTATATATTTTGGACCATTAAAATATTTTAATTTTCAAAAAATGAACGAAATGGTAACTTCGCTGTCATTTCTGAATCACTTTCTTTTATAGTAAGTAGTTTAGGGAGTGATTTGTTCTTCCAGAGCAGTATTTCCCTTCTATTACCAAGATAAACAAACTAAAGATGTGCACATTAATCATAGTATAGTTTCCTAAAATTAGGGGGAAATGTAGTGGAATTAAAAAAGCCCTGGATATTAGATAATAAATATTTTTTTTCTAAAATCCAGAGTTTATTTTTCATCAATAAACAGTATGTTTGAACCTGTCTATCCTCAATGCATATCTACACATACACAGAGTAGATAACTTTAGATCAATCAAAAGGGTTTTATAAACTTGTGTGTTGAAGTCCTTAGAGACTGGGAGGGACTTTTAATAGGCCTATATAAGAGTTAGGGCATTCAAGGTAGAAAGGACCATATTAATAAAAAGACCTGGGAATGGGAAACAACCTTTAGAAAAAGAAATTGATTATGTGAACAATGAAATAGAAATATGAGCAGTTGAACTTTTTGGACAGATTATTGGCACTGGATATCAGACTATGGATTTATTCTGTGTTATACTTTATTCTGTAGTTAATAGAAAAAATAATTGGAGATGGTGTAGCAGAGACACAGCCTGATCAAAATGGTCTTAAGGTAAGATAAATCTGAAAGAAATGTGTATGTAATAAAGTGGGAAAGACAGTTCACTCCATATGCAATTAGGACCAAAGCATGTTACAAGCAACAAAGCATGCTTTTAATTAGATATACATCCAAATTTCAGCTTTAATAGTTAGCAGCTTTAAACCCTTATACAAGTTTGTCCTGTGTCTGACTTATTTCATTAGCTGAGTCCATTCATTTTTTCACAAATGGCAGATTTTTTTTTTTAAGGCTGAATAATATTACATTGTATGCCACAGTTTCTGTATGCATTCAGGGACATAATGGTTGTTTCCATATCTTGCAATTGTGATTAATGCTGCAATTAACATGGAGTGGAGCTGTCTCTTTAAGATCCTGAATTCAATTCCTTTGGATACATACTGTATTGAGGAGTGGGATTCTTGGAACCCATGGTAGTTCTATTTTTAATTTTTTTTTGAGGAATCTCCTCACTATTTTCCATTGTAGCTGCACCAACGGTTACATTTTATATGAGAAATCTAAAATAGTCAAGCTCAGGGAAGGAAGAGTGTGAACTGGTGGTTGCTAGGAGCAGAGAAGGGGTGGGAGGCACAACAAGGTATTCACCAAAAGGTTTAAAGTTGGTAGGTATACAAGATAAGTAAGCCCCAGAGAGCTCTGTTCTGCTAATGCCTATAGCTGCAAAAATTTATTTTATGCTTAAAAACTTGCTAAGCAGGTAGATCTTAGGTTAAGTGTTCTTAAAAAATTGTAATAAATTAAGATGGGAGGATACTTTTGGAGGTGTTTGAGATGGTTATAGCATAGATTGTGGGATAATTTTGTAGATGTATATAATTTCCAAGCTCATCAAGTTGTATATATTAAATATGTACAGATTTCTGTATGGCAATCATACCTCAGCAAAGGAGTTTAAAAAAAACAAAACACCCACACGGATTATTTAGCCTGTCTGTGCTCAGTGAGATACATATATGTCTAAGTGTGTATGACTGTGTGTGTGCTTGTGTATGTGTGTATATATAGTCACCTCAGTTAGAAACAGTCAATTTATCCTGTGGATTCTCAAACATAAACAATTTTATGATGTGTTGTACATTCCTGTTTGTACTGATTTCATCTAGTCTTCCATTTCCTTTCAAGCCATATTTTCCAGCATGCATTTAGACTCGTACACATTGATTTTATTTGTGGCTACTTAAGATTTTATATTTTACATGCACTGTGTTTTGAATGTTTTTTTTCTCATCTTGCTAGATAACATTAAAAAAAAAAAGTATTCTAAGAATTAGCCAAAGTTATATTTTTTTGCTAAGAATATCTTCTATCACTCCCTCTCTCTAGACCAGTGTTTCCCAACCTTCTCTCATGATGAGAATCACCTGGTGGAGTTGTTAAAACACAGATTCCTGAATCCCAACTAAGAAGTGCTAAACTAGAATTTTTGGGAACATATAGATAAAATTGCATACCTAACTTAGTGCTCTGTATATAAAATCTGTCTTAGAGCACTAGTTAAGTATACAATTTTACCTATATGTTCCCAAAAATTCTAGTTTAGCACTTCTTAGTTGGGATTCAGGAATCTGTGTTTTAACAACTCCACCAGGTGATTCTCATCATGAGAGAAGGTTGGGAAACACTGCTCTAGACTATGACAAAAAATGTTTTCCCCTTTCACTGCTGTATTGAAGCTCTTCTCATATCATATATAACTTTTTATTTCAGTGTCTGTTACAATGTTTGACACACAGTAGACTTTCAATAGATGTTTATTGGATAAAAGATATTGATTGATCCCATTGCAGAGGTGGGATTATATAATATATTATTAGTACAAAATAATTTGAAGTCATCTTGACATTTGTAGCATCAACAGAATTGAATTTGACTCTTTTATGAATACAACAGTGAATCTAGCTTTGGAATTCTGATAATTGATTTTTATGAAAGATTTGAATAAATGAGAAAAGGCCTTATAAAGCATGACCAAAGTACTTAAGAAGATAACAACAGATTCTTATGAGGAAAGATATAATGAGCTGTATAGATCAGTTTAGCAAATGATGTTAACCTACTGTGACTATTTGAGGAGTTTTAGAAAAGTGATGATTTTTTTTTTCTTTTTCCAGTGGAGACAGAGTAAGAAAGAGTTTAAATTATAACAAGAGTTTAGATGTGGACTCAGAAGAGACCATTAACTGTGCTTAAAAGGATAATAAGCTGAAACCTGTTTGGCTCAGTGGATAGAGTGTCGGCCTGCAGACTGAAAGGTCCCAGGTTCAATTCCTGTTAAAGGCATGTATAGTACCTTGGTTGCAGGCACATCCCCAGTGGGGTATGTGCAGGAGGCAGCTGATGAATGTTTCTCTCTCATTGATGTTTCTAACTCTCTAACCCTCTCCCTTTCTCTCTGTAAAAAATCAATAAAATATCTTTAAAAAATGATAATAATTTTAAAAAATGATAAGAATGTTTCATTCTGTCTAACTTTAAAATTAGATGAAAAGCCTGGGATTTAGGTAATTAGCTAGAGAGCGTTATGACCTTCCTGACTCTAAAAGTAAACCTAATACAGAAGATTAAAATTTAAGGATATATTAATATAGGTAGTATGTACTCCTTTTAGTCAGTTGTAAGCAGATTATCGCTCCTTTTAATTAACTATAAACAAATTATTGCCCCTTTTAGTCAATTGTAAGCAGATTATTCATCCTTTTAGTCAATCGTTATTTGGTGTGTATGACCAATAGCAATCAACAATGGGAATATTATGACCATAACAAAGATTCTATTATCTTAACAGTTGTTTCTGCTTGTTTTAATTATTTTTTTATTGATTATAGAGAGAGAAAGAGAGAGATACATCAAAGTGTGAGAGAAGCCAATCAGTTGCCTTTTGTATGCACCCAGAACAGAAATCAAAACTAAAACCTTTTTTTTTTTTTAAATATATTTTTATTGATTTTGTACAGAGAGGAAGGGAGAGAGATAGAGAGTTAGAAACATCGATGAGAGAGAGTCATCAATCAGCTGCCTCTTGCACACCACCTACTGGGGATATGCCCGCAACCAAGGTACTTGCCCTTGGCCGGAATCGAACCCGGGACCCTTCAGTCCCCAAGCCGACGCTCTATCCATTGAGCCAAACCGGTCTCGGCAAAACTAAAATCTTGTTATGAGCTCTGATCAGGACATGAACCTGCTCCATTTTGGTGTACCAGACAATGCTCCAACCAACTGAACCACACCAGCCAGGTCAAGAATACTATTCTCAATGTAATTACTTAATACACAGCCGTTAATTCTTAGTACATAATAGTAAAGCCTTTTAGAAACCAGAGTGTAAACCCAAGGATAACATAGTACTTTTGAGTTTAATTTCCTTATTGTTTGGACAAGTATTATATGAAAATAATTGAATGCAAAAAGGAAAGCAATAAGATTATTTTCCCCCCACTACTATTCAAGTCTCTTCCTCAATAGTATACCTGTAAGATTGAATCCAATATCCTTTGGATAGTATATGAGGGTCTTTATACTTTTTTGTCTACCCACTTTCCCAACAAATACTGGTTTAATCTATAATTTGTATTCTCTCTAAGTATACATACACACATACAAACACAGACACCTATATACATAGTCACTCTGAACCTTGCTTTTGACTTGGTAAAATAGCTGATAAAATTACATATCGCTAAATATTGATTGAATCATATTTTAAATAATGACTGCATATAAAAGACAACACATAGACCAATGGAATAAATAGGAAGCCCAGAAATAATCCCCTATGCATATGGTCAACTAGTATTTGACAAGGGAGGCAAGTCTCAATGGGGCAAGCTCCTTAACATTGGACTCAGCAACAATGGTTTGAATATGACATGAAAAGCACAGGCAACAAAAGCAAATACCAGCTTGTGGGACTAAATAAAACTAAAAACCTCTGTATTGTAGAAGCAAAGAGACAGGACTTTCTAGAATAAGTTGAGTTTATACAGTGCCCATGGGATGTTATATAGAAACACAAATGAGAATACATGGAGCTATTCACATGTATACTGGGTTTACCTTGGGTTCCATTTGGACCATTCCTCCTTTGAGGTTTCAATTTCTCAGAGTTTTTCTCTCTCTTCTCCCTCTCCCACACTCTTACTTCTTTTCGTTTTCTTGCCTTAGCATCCTTAATATTTTCTCTACTGAGTGTAGATTTAATATGAAATCACAAATGTTTGGATCTATATTTTCAGTCAGCTCTCAGGAATTCATGTAAGCAGAGCTGACTTAAGTTATACACAGATATTTTACTGTGCTGAGAGCACCACTAACCCCCTCATTGGTTCAAGGGTCAATTGGACTGGGACAGTTCCCAATGGTGAGAAAGTGAAAGTTGGACTGGAAGGGGGTATTGCAGAGTGGCTACTTAGTCCCCCGTTTGCCTGGGGTTTGGTACTTTATACAACCTGTTCTCTAGCACTAGGATGGTCGACCACTCTATTATTCTGTTGGGTGCTGGAAAACTCTTCTGTGAGGTTAAAGGGAGCCAAGGATACTGAATAGAAATGGATGCCTAAAATGCAATCCTAAGATCTAATGGAGGAAAACAAATGTGTGAGTCTTTCTGAATTTGAGAGTGATCAGAGGCTTGAGAAAGAGTTTGATACTGGTTGAGGAAACACTATTTTTAAACTAACTCTGAAGTTAGGAAGGAACTTGTTAGAGAATTATTAGTTCAGGGCTGTCTGAGGCCAGCGTGCAGTTGAAGACAGTTGAGAGTCGAGGAAGTGCTGTGGGATATAATCAAGTCAGTATGTACCAAATTTATGATGCAGCCTGAGTTCAGGGTTAGCTTGTCTGGATGACATGATAGGAAGGAGAGTTTTTAAAGGACTCGAGAAGTGCCAGTGGAGGAAGATAACGCTATTGGAAAAGAGGGAGAGGATAAACATGGGGTATGCAGCATGGCTAGTTTTAAGAGAAGCCATTTCCAGATTTTCTCCTCTCACTGCACTGTCTTTATCAAACTCCTTTAGGATTTGCTGGATTCACACTAGCCTTTTTTGAACTTTTAAACCATGTAGGTAAAACCCCCTCCCCAAATCTTATAAGATTGCACTGTCTGCATGCAAAGCACTCTTAGTGACAGAGGGGTAGTGTCCAAGCAGCAGCATTAAGTTGGAGGAAGCTTTATTTAATGACTTTCTAAGCCACTCTAAACAATAGAGCTCACTGTGCCTCATTATATTTTATTCTAGGGGAGAAGCTTGTCCCTTATTGGGGTCTTTGTAACTACAGAAATAGTAGGGCTGCTGAGCATGGCTCTTTTCAATCAGCAATTCTTTTTTTTTTAATATATTTTTTATTGATTTTTCACAGAGAGGAAGAGAGAGGGGTAGAGAGTTAGAAACATCGATGAGAGAAAATCATCGATCAGCTGCCTCTTGCACACCCTCTACTGGGGATGTGCCTGCAAACACTGTACATGCCCTTGACCGGAATCGAACCTGGGACCTTTCAGTCTGCAGGTCGAGGCTCTATCCACTGAGCCAAACCGGTCCCGTCAATCAGCAATTCTTAATGAGGGATGGTTTTGTTCCCCAGTTTGTTGTCATAAATGTGTATGTGTGTGTGTGTGCGCGCGCACGCGTGTTCACGTGTGCTCGAGCTCCTGGCATCTTGAAGGTAGAGATCAGGGGAGCTGCTAAGCATACTACAAATGCACAGGCCCTGTGCCCAGTTTCTATAGCACTCTCTAGTGTACAGGTTGAGAGTCACTGATTTAAATACAAGAAAGAATACTTGATGGAATGTCATATTTTAAAATGTGAAGTAGATACAGTGCCCATATTTATGTTTATTGTTAGTCTGGTAACAGCCATGTCTCATCATATTGTATATTATAAAATATTTTAATGTGTTCTATTTTGTATTTCAAAACCAATTTATTTAAACTTAAGGTGAAAAACATAGAGATCAGCTTACCGGTCTGAGATCGAAGTTGTCATTCTCTCTGCAATAATTTTCCTTTAGAGAGCCTCCTGGTCCACTCTCTCATCTCCACGAGCAATTTGGAAAAATGTTTCCTTTCTAGTAATTTCTTCCACTGCCATCCTATTTAAAATTATAGTCTGTCCCCACACCCATACACTCTATCCCCATTTCTAGCATTATTTTTTTTCATGTCATGCAGCGCTATTTAACATAGAATGTATATTTTACTTTATCATCGTATTATCAAGTCCCCTCCTGTTGATTGAACAGATATTCCATTATGGGAGGAATATCTTATTTTGTTCAAGAGTTTCCCATAACTAAAAAAATCACAAATTAGGTACTTAATAAATATTTATAAAATGGACGAAAAATTACACTGCAATGGGGAGAAAGCTTGAAAGGATTCTAAAGAGCACTTATAAAGCAGTAGACACAAGGAATAGAAAGTGGATGAGAGAAGGCTATAAAGGAAACCCAGGGACTTTTTCCCAGGATACCCCTGATTGTGGCTGAGCTTGGCAGCCAGGAGACACCACTCAGAATTCTAGCCTCTCAGAGAAACGGAACTGCTCGAGCTTGAAGAACAAGTAACTACCATGTTTCCCCAAAAATAAAACATCCTCCAAAAATAAGACCTACTTACAGGTTTCCTGAGTGAAATATTTGGCATCCCCTCCAAAATAAGGCGCCCCTAGGCTCTATCTCAGAATGAAAATTAATTTACCATAAACTGGTCACTAGGGCCGCCCTGACTGGAAGCTAGCAACCAGTGACATTATGCAAAGTCCTGAAGTCACTGCTGTGTGGAGGCGGAAGGGAGGTCAGAGTGAGCAGTGAGTTCGGGGTGGGAGAGAGGAGGAGACTTTCCCAGATGCGTGTAGAAAAACAGGAGGATTAGAGTGGACAGGACAAGGTGAAGGTGGTGAGTGCTGGCCTGTCTCTGGTGACACTACCTGATGCTCACGGCTGCCCTCATGATGACTGAAGGTTCTGTCAGTGGCAGTCCCTGCTCCAGGCCAGATCCAGGCCCCAGCAAGCCCAATGACAGTCCCCAGGCAGGCCCCAGGGGGTAAATGTCTGATAAAGTGGTAGGGGGGATGTCTGGTGAAGGTGTTCAGTGGCACAGGGGTGGGGGGAGGGGGATCACTTAAAATGACGCAGGAGGATCAGAGGGGGCAATCAAAATGACACAGGAGGATCAAAAAGGGTTACTAAAATGGTAATCCCCCCTCTGACTCTCTGTTGCCATTTTGATTCCCCCTTCTGATCCCCCCTGGGTCATTTTAAGTGATCCCCCTCCCCCCACCTTGATACCCCAATTCCTTTGTTTTACCCCTAGAAATGAGCACAAAAAGAAAAGGCTACTCTGTGGAGTACAAGAAAGGAATCGTGGAAGATTCTTGGGGCCAAAATCTTACTGCTTTCTGCAAAGAGAATATGTTGAGTATCCGATTGGTCTGAAAATGGCTAGCAGAGTATGGTAACCTCATTAAACAAGTGGACAAGGGAATGCTAAAAAGCGAAAGTGTGGATCAGGTCGGCAACCATTATTTTCTGAGCTGGAAGACCTGGTCTGTGAATGGGTCATTGACAGGAGAGCAAAGGCTTTGGTTGTGAATAGGGCTCAGGTTCAAGAATTTGCCCTTGCAATGGCACCACAGTTTGACATAGCCCCTGAAGATTTCAAAGCATCACAACACTGGCTGGATAATTTTCTTCAGCGAAGTGAACTGTCTTTAAGAAGATCTACTGGTACAACATTGTTCAGGTTGGAAGATATTATACTCAATTATTAAGTGAGCACTTGCATTCAAGTCCTTTATTGATGATGATGACTTCTCTAAATACAATCTTTCCAACATGATTGCTATGGATGAAACTGCAGTGTTTATGGGCCAATCATCTCAAACAACAATTGAACAGTGGGGTGCCTCCTTAGTCTACATTCCCTCCACTGTTTACGAAAGTGCACGTGTTTCCTATATTTTGGCAATTCATCTGGATAGCACTAAAATCCCACCTTTAATCATTTCTAAGGGCAAGAAGGAAAAGATTGAACGCGTTTTGAATGTTTTTATTCTTGAAACTGAAAAAGCCTGGGCCACACAAGCAGTTATAAAGAAGTGGGTTGATTTAGTGCTGCAGCTTGTTATGCGAGGGAGCCAAAGAGGTCTGCTAGTCTGGGATGCAGCCAGCACTCACCACGCTAAAGACATGAAGACATTTCTTCACAAAAGAAAAATAGATCAGATAATGATTCCCGCAGGAATGACAGCCTATTTCTAGACTCTTGATATTGCAATAAACAAGCCATTCAAAGACAATTTGCGCATGGAAATTAATGACTACATTGAAAATAGAATGGAGAGAAAGCAGCGTGGATACTTTGTGAAATCTAAACTGCAAGAAGTTGTGACTTGGGTGAAGAATTCATGGCAGAAAATAACTGACAGTTGCATTGCAGATGGCTACCTTGACAAGAAGTACTCATTTAAAGACAGTGCTATTGCTAAACATGAGAGATTTGGTCCACTGATTCTGAAAGAAATGGAGTCACAAGAAATTCACCAGGAAATTCAGGAATTGGATTGTTATGATGATGTTCCTGAAGATGATGACATGATTGTCATTGAATAAATGAATAAATTCTTGATACTGTAGGATTCACAGTTTGTCTGGTTTGTGTTGACAACTACTGAACTACCATACTGTATACAGGTAATAAATTTCCTTTATTTTCATTTAAAAATAAATGTGTACCATATTCTTCTTCATGGAAAAATAAGACATCCCCTGAAAATAAGACCTAGTGCATCTTTGGGAGCAAAAATTAATATAAGACACTGTCTTATTTTCAGGGAAACAGGGTAATAACCTAGCACAGATTAACCTGCCTATCAGAAGGGGCAGAATCTAAAGGGAAAATAAATATTAAATATTTGATTCAATATAAGGGAAAGCTCTGGTGAAAATTGTTGAGCTTTTTACTTTAGTCAGCTGGCTTGAACTGCCACTTAAAATTAAAACATATCCATAAAAATATTTAAAAAATATATAAAAATTTGAGCATGTATCATGCACTATTTGGTATGGTAAATAGGAAATCCACTTGACCAGTTGGTGATTAACACCCTAGAGCATATATTAACAGGTTTTTGATAACCAGGTTGCTTTAGGGAAAGAGATAGCAAGTATTTCAGGATTGATTGACAAGGGAGAAGGTACAAGACATGCCAGGTGATAAGGACGGGCAATTAGTAACAGAGTAAGGACTTTTCAAAATTGGAAATACTAACCAGTGTGAGATGGCCCCAGTGGAATAATCTGTGCAGTCTATTTTTTTTTTTTTTTTTTTTTGGGGGGGGGGGGGCGGGGGTCGATCCTATTTGCATACAGCTTCCTGCTGTGAAATTTTCATATAATCAAGCTGATAGAGAGAGTTCTTTGTTCTGGAGTCACTGATGAGACTAAAGAGGCTGCTGAGGTCACTGTTTCTGGGAGAGTCTCATTGTTTGCTTGATTGTTTGATGACGCCATTCATTCAATCAACAGAACACAACTGGTAACCTGTTCTGTGCCTATGGGTAGTGTGGCATGCTTAAGAACCCTGATTTTTGAAGTCAAAGTAGGCTTCAAATGGCCGGCTCTCTTAAACTTAGAGATTCTTGAAAAATACTTCACTCCTGCATCTCAGTTTCAACCTCTATAAAAGGAAGTAGGTCAAAGTTTCCATATGTCATGTGTGTGTGTGTTGGGGAGGGGAAGCCACAGGGCTTAAGAAGACATTATATATCATTGAGAAAGTCCTCATGCATACAGATAGTCAGTAAATGTATCAATTCTGATTTGTGCCTCGCCATTAAGAGGATATAAATCCTGGGGAGAGCACAGAGGACCACCTCATGAGTGCCCTATACATGAGGCTCAAAAAATTTTTCCAAGAACTTGAGTGCCCCTATGAAAGTTAAGCTTAAGTCTTCAAGTTGAATATGCATTAAGAACCATGCAAGGTAGTCTATAGGACATATGTCATGTAGAAGTTATGCCGACATGTGGGTGAAAATGTGGGTATTTTTGAAGCCTATGAAATAAGGGAAATCACATGATAAGCTGTGTGGCTCCCCTGGGTAACTCATGAGATCCTACTCTTGATGGTTACCTGCAAGGGTGAGAAAGAGATCATTCATGCACAAATCACGTCAGCAAGTTGGCACTGCGGAAAATGTGTCATCATAATTTTCTTTGTCCAGTGAAAATATATTTCACAAATGGATGTAAATAAAATTATTTTAGATAAGTAAAACCTAAGTGATTTTGTATCTAGCAGACTTGCACTGTATGAAATTCTAAAATTCCAGCTGGCCATTTCTATTCTAAGGCTGTAGATTTATTTCCATATTCTTCACATTCTCTCTCTCTCTCTCTCTCTCTCTCTCTCTCTCTCTCTCTCTCTCTCTCTCTCTCCTGGTTTGATGGCCTATTCTGCAAATAAATGAACTTTTGAAATATTTAATGTCAAAGATATGTATTTCAAAAATGATCATTTATAAATGGAATTAGAGGTATTAGAGATTAGATTGACCCCATTCACACAAAAAAACAAGAATAAAAACAAAACAGAAAACATTCTAAAGTCACAGAGTCCAGAAATTTTGCCACAAAATGTCTCTAAGAAAATTATTTAAAAGAGATGAAGTTTTTAATTGGCACTCTGACTTCTAAAAAAGCTATACTTAGTCTCCTTTAGGGAAGTATTAGAGGAGAGGCTGGCCAATATACTTTGATTTGAATATGGTTAGTTTTCCAGTCTTCAATTATGGATATTCACTGATAATTGAATTGGGGGTAGGGTGGGAATGGGGGGATAGCTTACCTTTTACTATGGGCTATCATTGATGCATATTTTTTAAACAACTTTGTAGAAAATACCAAAGAACAAGGAAGAGGTCAATAGTAATGAAATAAAATATTTTTCAATACTGGAGATATTCACCTTCTAGATTGACTCAGAATAGATAAATCACAAGATCATAAACCTCAATGTTTGTTAATATCCTTAATGTATCTCAAGAGTAAAAGATTTGGGGTAATGGAAATTACTCTAGCAAAAGAACACTGACAACCAATATAATCTATGAAACATTTTGGGAGTCTAAACCTAACAAAATCAGAATATGTATTTTTTAAGTACAAATAGAATGTTTTTAAAGAGAGGTAATGTACTTACCCACAAATATCTCAAAGTGGCAAAACTGACATTATAAAGAATGTTTTCAGACCAAAATGAAATTAATTTAAAAATCAGTAACATTAGATACTCTGGAAAAAAAACAAAAAAAAAACAAAACAAAAAAACACATACAAAACACACAACTTTTTTTTTTTTTTTTTTTTTTTTTTACTAAATTATCTTAAGAAATCCTCAAGTATTTGGAAAGGAGATAACATATTTTTAAGTAACCACTATTCCAAAGAAATTACAAAGGTATTTATAAACTATTTCAAATTAAATGATACATTTTGTTTTTGTTTTGTATTTAAAATGTTTTATTTTTTAATCTTTATTGTTCAGATTATTACAATTGTTCCTCTTTTTCCCCATGGCTCCCCTTCACCAGGGCCCCCCATCCTGCCCTTTCACCCCCCCATCTCCTCCTACCCCCCTACCCCCCACATTGTCCTCATTTATAGGTATACGATTTTTTGTCCAGTCTCTTCCCACACCCCCACACCCCTTTTACCCCAAGGATTGTCAGTCCACTCCCTTTCTATGCTCCTAATTCTATTATATTCACCAGTTTATTTTATTCATCAGATTTTTTATTCACTTGATTGTTAGATTTACTTATTGATAGACATCTATTTGTTGTTCATAATTTTTATCTTTATCTTTTTCTTCTTCTTAAAGATTATCTTTTAGAATTTTATATAATACTGGTTTGGTGGTGATGAACTCCTTTAGCTTTTTCTTATCTGTGAAGCTCTTTATCTGACCTTCAATTTTGAATGATAGCTTTGCTGGGTACAGTAATCTTGGTTGTAGGTTCTTGCTATTGATCACTTGGAATATTTTTTGCCACTCCCATCTGGTCTTCATTGTTTCTCTATTGAGAAATCAGCTGACAGTTGTATGGTTGCTCCCTTGTAGGTAACTGTTTTTCCCTTGATGCTTTTAATATTCTCTGTCTTTTGCTTTTGACATTTTAATTATTGATATGTCTTGGTGTGGTCCTCTTTGGATTCCTTTTGTTTAGGGTTCTCTGCACTTCCTGGACTTGAAATTCTATTTCTTTCACCAGGTGGGGGAAGTTTTCTGCCATTCTTTTTTCAAATAGGTTTTCAGTATCTTTCTCTCTCTCTTCTTCTGGCACCCCCATAATTCTGATGTTGGTATGCTTGAAGTTGTCCCAGAGGCTTCTTACACTATCTTCAACTTTTTGGATTCTTTTTGCTTTTTGCTTTTCCAGTTGAGTGTTTTTTGCTTCTTTGTATTCCAAATCTTTGACTTGATTCTTGCGATCCTCTAGTCTGTTATTGGGTCTCTGTATATTATTATTATTATTTTTAATTTCAGTCAATGCATGCTTAATTTCTAGTTGGTCCTTTTTCATATCCTCAAGGGTCTCACTAAATTTATCAGCTTTTTCTAGGAAATTATTGAAAAACCTTATAACCGTGGTTTTGAACTCTATATCCAGTAGTTTCCTTTCCTCCATTTCTGTCCTTTGTGACCTATTTCTTTGTCTCCACATTTTGGCTGCTTCCCTGTGTTGACAGAGTGGCTTTGTGTGCTAGGTGTCCTATAGGGCTCAGTGGCTCAGCCTCCCCAGTTACCTAAGGTGGACTGTGTGTACCCAGTTACCCAATTACCTGAGGCAGACTGTGTGTACCCAGTTACACTTGGTGCACCCCTTTGTGTGCTGTGTGCACAGTCTTGTTGTAGTTAAGCTTTGATTGTTGTTGGTATCACTGGGAGGAAATGACCTCCAGGCCAATTGGCTGTGAGGATCAGCTGTGTCCACAATGGGAGAACTTCTGTGCTGGAGACACCCTTATGGGGCAAGATTTGCTTCAGTGGGGCTTGGTGCTCATTGAGTCTACCCCCTAAATGTTTCCCTTATGGATCTGAGGAATTGTAATCTGGATGGTCCTACTCTGACCCCTGGGTACACTGGCTCTTGGATATCCAAGGAGGTGCTAATTTAGCCTCTGCTTGAGGCCACCTAGCAGGAGCTATGGAGAGGTCTGCAGATTTCTTTGTTTGGGTTTTTGAGGTGCCCAAATGAGGCCCAGCTCTGAAGCAATGCAAGCTGCTGTGTGGCCTTGAGCCTTCTTTGGGATGTTCTGGGTCTCACTGACTCAGCTGTAGTTTGTTAGGTAAGTTTAGAATTTACAGAACTGGGCCATTTGTTGGCGTCCCTCATTCAGGCCACCAAAAAAGTTGGTGTCCCTTGTTAGGGCGTCATAATGCTGAGGCTCTTTTCCCAGCCTCACAAAGGGTTCAGCATTCTGGAGAAAGAGGCTGTGTAGGTTATTAAAAAGGAGCCCAAAGATGCAAGGTATTTTTGAAAGGCATTGGGGGTGATAGGAGCTTCAGCTAAAAGGAACTAAATAATCTTACCTTGACCAAGGACCCGTGCTTTTATTCTAATACAATTTGTCCCAAGACAAGGTGGAAATAATACATTTCAAAGGGTAAGGTACCAAAGGATAGAATACAGAAGCATTACCAGTTTGGGGAATACCCTACAGCTGTTCAGGTGTTTGGCCAATAGGAACCAATAAAATGCTCTGAGTTGTCTGGCAGTTAACAATTATCCTATTCAGGTTTGGGGGAAGTGCCATTTAGCTGTTTCCAACAGGTAAACTACATATGTGACTCACCCTTGTTGAGCCCCTCCCTCCCCCCCAAGTCCCATCAACCTTTTGACAGAACTCTTGTAATTATTACATGCTGTAATTGGTTCTCAGCAACCATTCATATCTGCAGCCATTCACATGCAAAAGCCTCTGTGCTCAGCTTGGATGGGGCAGAGTCTCAGGGGGGAGCAAACAGCAATGGCTTCCTGTCAGCCCTGCCCTAAGAGGGCCCCGGTTCTCAGTGTTTCTCGGTAATCACTGCAAGCACCTCTGAGAGAAAGCTGCCCTCGAGTTTCACCCGCTGCTAGAAAGTCCAATTTCTCCTTGTATGTATGAGTCTAGGTCCCCAGTGTCTCTTCTGGAACTGGTGTTCAGAGCAGTCAGGAGCTTTTGTCTCCCTGCTGCTTGAAAAAGACAGATGTGTACTTAGTTGCCAGCCCTCTCCACATGCGCGCCTCCGTACCTCTGCACTTCCAGAGCTCCTCTGAGTCTCAGTTTGCTTTTCCTTTCTAGTTGTAGAATTTTCACTCATCCAGCCTTCTTGTGGTTCTGGATGATGTCTGTTTTGTCTTTTAGTTGTAGTTTTGAAGTTGTTGTGTGAGGCAGCAGATCAGGTGTTTACCTATGCCACTGCCATATTGGTTTCTCCCATAAATAATATCGATACATTTTAAAAAGTATGGAATTTGTAGGATGCCGCTAAGGAATTCCTTACAAAGTAATGCCTAGTTAAATATGTATATATTAGAAGAGAACACAGATTTAAAAATCACTGATCTGTTTTCAGGCAAAGAATCTAGAAAAATCAAGAGCAAATTAAAGGATGTGAGAGCAGTTGTGATACTGGCCAAGAGTTGCGGGAGGAATCTGCATATTTACTAGTTGTACCAGTTAATAATGCAGACTTTTTTCAATAGATTAAATCACACATATGTTAATATATATATGTGATTTGACATGTATGCTATTTTGTTATATTGAAAGCAAGCTTTAAAACTTAATATGTCAAATTTGCTGAAAGTATTAACATCATAGATATTTTTACACTTAAAAATGTTTAATTTCATGCCAAAAAAGAGCACTTGCAGGAAGTTTTAATTCATTGTTTTGAAGAAAAAGTTATCGTATACTTTGGGAAACTTTTGGTGAATATGCTTCATCTCAAGATACTTGTGAATGCTGGTTTAAATGCTTTAAAAGTTATGATTTCTATGTGAAAGACAAAAAATGTCCAGGTCAACAGAAAAATGTTTGAAACCAACAATTATAAGCATAATTGGATGAAGATGCATGTCAAACTTAAAAACAACTTACAGAAAGATTAAATGTTGCTCAGCAAACAATTTTCAATAATTTACAAGCAATGGGAAAAAGGAAGGAAAATAGGTGCTACATCAACTGAACAAAAGACAAATGGAATACCAAAAATTCATTAGTAAAATGTTGCTTCAACCACACGAAAGAAAGTCTTTTTTGCATCAAACTGTGAGTGGTGATGAAAAGTGGATTTATTTTGAGAATCCCAAATTCACAAAATCATGGGTTGATCCAGGTCAACCATCAACATCAGCTGCAAGGCCAAATCTCTTTGGAAAGAAGACAATGCTGTGTGTTTGATGGGATCAGGAAGGTGTGGTTTATTATGAGCTAAAACTGGGTGAAACTGTTAATACTGATTGCTACCAACAACAAATAATCAATTTGAACCACGCTTTGATTATGAAATGACCAGAATGTGCCATAAGACATGGCAAAGTAATTTTGCTTCAAGATAATGCACCATCACACACTTCAAAACCAGTTAAAAACACATTAAGAGATCTTGCCTGGGAAGTATTACCTCACCTGCCATATTCACCAGACCTTGCTCCTTCAGATTACCACTGTTCTGATCAATGGCACACGCACTTTCTGAGCAGCACTTCAAAAGGAAGAAGTGGAAAATTGGGTCTCTGAATGGTTTGCCTCAAAAAAGGAAAAGTTCTATTGGGACACTATCCAAAAGTTCTATTGGGACACTATCCAAAAATTACTTTGAATAAAGCACTTTTGATGTTTCTTTGATTGCAAAACTGCCATTATTAACTAATACACCTATTATTTGAATGTGTACAAACTGGGCAGGAAAGCTGAAGTTTACTCTTACCCAACTTAATAGTTCTATGTCTCTTTCTCACTGCCCTCTCTCACCCTCACCCCCAACACAGTTTCTATCTGGAACGTCCTAATGGGTAAGATGGCAGGTAGTTGGGAATTCTTAAACCCCAGCTCAGTCTGCGAGTGCTTTAACATCATGGCATACAGAAAACCTGGCTTATTCAAGCAAGTTAATCAGCTGTAGTGACTATGCTTTAGGAGTCCCAGCAATAGTAGATATGGTGACCTGGCAGGCAATGCCCCTGAAGAGGAAGTGGTTTTTCAAAATGATGCCAAACCCTGATGGGATGTGTATGAATGGGTTCGGTGCCAGCAGGAATAAGCTGTGGAGTCTATTACTCAGAGATCCAAAAGAGAGACAACCAGAGGGGATAGTGTCTCAGGACAGTAATGCTAATTTATCTTCTATTTTCTGTTAGCCCCTCTCTCTATTATTTTCTAATTATATTGATTTTGAAATAACTTTTCTTTTTTTAAATATTTTATTGATTTTTATACAGAGAGGATGGGAGAGGGATAGAGAGCAAGAAACATCGACGGGAGAGAAACATCGACCAGCTGCCATCTGCACACCTCCTACTGGGGATGTGCCCGCAACCAATGTACATGCCCTTGACCGGAATCGAACTCTGAACCTTTCAGTCTGCAGGCCAGGCCGATGCTTTATCCACTGAGCCAAACTAGTTTCGGGTGAAATAACTTTTTTCAATATCCTGTCTTTTTACTCAGATTTTCTATTGTCTGACAGTCTCCAGTAATCATTCAGAAAGAGTGGATTAGGAGTGAGGGTAGAAAGCTGCTGCCTGGAGGAGATAAGGGAGGTGTTTCCTAGAGACTGTTATGCAGGGATGTTTCTGTGTGTCTAGTAGCCTCCCCATTGTCCTCTTGAAATGCTTTTTTTCAACATAGTCTTGTTTAGCCATGTTTTGCTCTTAACCTCTGCATTGTCAACAGGATGTTTGACCATTAAGAGGTATTTTATTGAGCAGAAAACATACATTTGATCAAGTTTTGTTGGAGAGAAAAACATATTTTGAACTCTCAAACTTCAGACTCTCTAAGCAAATATTAATAACGGTTTTAAATCCTATACATTTGAGGAATGTGGCAAGTGGACAAACACTTTAAGTGTAGGAACCAAGAACTCCACCCACAGCTTGGCATATGGATACATAGATCCATTTGTGAATAAGACGGGAATAGCATGTCTTGGACTTGGCAGATAAAGCTCACTTGCAATACAAGTGGAAAAGGAAGCACAAAAGGAGAATCTGCTTTCTTTGGCCCACTCCAGAGTGTCACATTATGTTGAATGATGAATGTAAACTTTTCCATTTTGTTATAAAATATTAACAAACATATAGAAATGGATTTTTTAATAGAGATCCTCTAGGAGAAGGTGTACCTAATAAGAAATAGCAAGATATAGTAGGAGTATATGAAGCACGTAGAAGCCTTAGTAAGGGGAGGAGAGTTGTCAGCATGAAGGTATTTTCTGATAGTGAACAGAGAGCCCTTTTTCTGGTGCAACTGAGGCATGTCCCCACCCCTACATGTTTTTTTTCTGCAAGTGGTAGAGGAAATACTATTTTTTGCTGTGTGCTTTCTTCTTCCTTTTAGAACAGGATGTAGTCTCAATATCTATGCATCTTTCATGGATCTATTTCTCTCTTGACTGCACATTTTCCCAAAATTGTGATGACTTCTCTATTCAAATAATGATAGTTAAAATGATAAGTAAGTCCTCACTTAATGTAGTCGATAGGTTCTTGGAAATGCAGCACAATGACATATAACAAAACCGGTTTTTACTATAGGCTAATTGATATACACAAGAGTTAAATTCCTACAGCATCTCATAAATGTTATAGAAAGAGAACGTTGCATGAAATGACATTGTTCTAGGACCTGCTGTATGTAACTCCAACTGACTGCATAATCATGGTAAAAGGGTGAGAACAGAAAGAGTATGGGGAGTAGGAAGATTCCAGTTCTGCTGTGGTCTGGGTGACACAAGACCTCTTGTACTGGGAAGTCTCTTCTTTGTCCTTTAACCTAATCTATTTCCATATCAGACGTGTGTCCCTGACCATTGTCTACACTAATATTCAGTGCAGTGTGTTGCAGCTATTAGTGGTTCAAGGTCTGAATATGAGGACATTCTTTTAGGGAACAAATTTTCAAGTGAAATTCTCAAGTTCTGGGCAAGATAAAGGTCCATGTGCATTTCACTAAATTTTATATTTTCTTAGCTGACATTTGTTCAATAGTAGCTTAATAGCTGGAAGGTAGATTAAAGATTTGGTAAATATGTTTAAGGTAAGGTGAACTTTTTGACATTTCCTATAAAAATGTAAAGACGAACTTAGAGAAAAAAAAATTTTTTTGGAATAAGTCTGTGTACTAAAAAAAGACATGGAAAATTAGGAAACAGGACATGAGAAAAAGCTCCAAATTCTAAATAGTTTTAGCTTTGTAACAATTTTTTAAAAAAAACTCAGGGTCTTAATTTTAGAGTCTCTAAAATGGAGTGAATATTATTTCCTATACAAAATTGCTTTGCAAATTGAGTGAGACTATACTTGAAAATTGTTTAGAGGGCCAAGAATTCAGCATGGGCTCAGTAAATGTAGCTGTAGTCATTTTTTATTATGTTTAACAAATAGAACAGAGACCCTAGGAACATGATGGAGGGGTTTCTCATGAGTGATTGAAATATGAAACCCATAAACTATTTCCAAGAATAAGATGCTCTCCATTGAAAATTAAGCTCTCTTGTCAGAAATGAAATATTAAGAAAATTTCACTGTGCCATATTTAGTCCATATAATTCCTAAAATAATGTTGGAAAATGACAATTACTGGGCTACAGTTGAGTCAATTAGGCAAAGAGAAACTAGAGTTTGTGTATTTGATGCCTGTGGAAAGGGTATAGCTTCTTTACAGTAGTGGAATGCAGATTATGCTGGGAATGTTGGGCTGATATACTTCCTCTTGACTCGTTGCACACATGTAAACATGGTTAGTGACAGGAAGAGCGTGTGATGAAAGTCAAGAAGTTACAATGTGTAAACTCATCAACATGAAACTAGTGGACTGGATGCACTGATGTATTATTATCCATGATTGGAGCATCAAAGAGGGTGTTTTTCTTCTTGTATCAGCTGGCCATTCACTACTCTGGCCCTGCAGTTATCTTCATTAATGTGACTGCATTAGTGTCTCTGTGTCCTTTCTCTTTCTTAGCTCCTTCTCCTCTCCTTCTTTTTTGTCTCTGATAATTATTTTTTGTTTGTTTGATTTTTAAGATAATTTTATGGTTTCAATTTAACTCAATCTGGCATTTTTGGTGATAAATTTAAGTTATGGGAAGCAATACATTAAGGAGAATTTAATAAAGTCTCTAGGTTGACTGGGGAGAGAAATAGACATGTTGGTGACTAAAGAACAATACCTCTCTAAAGAAAACTCCTGGGTTTTGACATGGAATGCACCCAACAGGAACAAGGCTGATGTAGAATGAGCTGTCTGTCACAGGAGCAAGTAGGTAAGACAGCCAACATACTCTTGCAGGACAGGTCAGAGGATGGTGAAAAGAACACAATGTGTGGTAAAAAGATTTTCTCAGTTGGAAATTTCTAACAGGCTGTGTCTGTGTGGAAATTTTAGAACTGACTAAGAATAAAACTCCAAATACTATCTGTCAAGACTGAATTAAAAAGAATTATCTGGACAAAATTGGCAACTAAAAATTATCCTGAGATTTATATTGAGACATAATTTTGGACAAAGTGGCAAATATTTCTATTTTAAAAATGCTCATAAAAGCAGGAGCTTCACCACTGGGTCTTAAATTCGGCTATAAAATTTCTTCCTTTCTCATTTTGAATTGTGACTATTACTGTCTTTTTACCTGTGAAAATGTCATTCCTCTAGCTTCATGCATGAGTTGAGGTTATGTAGGGTGCTTACTTGTAGGTTTAATTGGAAGAAAATTTCAAGAAGAAGGAAGAATTACAGAAATTCAATGACTGATAAATGGCAACATTGGTGCCCCTTAACAGGAGTGGATAGCCCATGTCCTCATTTCCTCTTTTCTCCCTATCAATTTTTCTATTATTTTATACTAGTATATGGTGCAAATTCAGGTCTAACAGAGTTAAAGTGAATGTATAGGACCTTGAATTCTAGTATGTCTAAGTAACCATACAAATGAAAATGCTGATTGGAAGTAGACCAGGAATATGGGAGATGTATTTGAGATCAACTGAAATATAAGGGAAATAAACCCTGGAAGCATATTTATATTTATTTATTTATATTTAATATATTTTCATTCCAGAGAGAAAGGGAGAGGGAGAGATAGAAACATCAATGATGAGAGAGAATCATTGATTGGCTGCCTCTTACATGCCCACATTGAGGATTGAGCCCACAACCCAGACATGTGCCCTTGACTAGAATAGAACCCTGACCTCCTGGTTCATAAGTCGATGCTCAACTCGTGCTGGCCAGAAAAGTATTTAGTAGGTCTTGGTCAGCAGTGAGGTGCAGCTAAGCCTGCTGCCACATCTGTTATGTGAGAGTTGAATCCTTGAAATAACCACTCAGAACATAACTGACATGGCAATCTTTCAGAATACATTGATGCTTGAGCACTAGTAGTTAAGAAATGAGAGGGACACCCCCTTTAGTGTTAGAATCATGAAACTTGACAGACATCTTCACCAGAAAAATTATCTCAAAGCAGTAGGTGGGGCACCCGGAATATTTTAGAACAGAAAAACTGTTAGTTAAGGGACTGAACTGATATTTAAAAATATCTTATGAGTGTCATGAGGCAAAGATGATTCTTTTGTCACATGTTAATAAAATGCAAGGCAAATAAGGTGGATAAAAGATGAACTAAAAATCACTCAAATCTCATTCCAAAAGACAATAAAAGAAGTGTGTCCATGCAAACAAATATTTTAAAATTTTCCATCCATTTTCCAAGTTACATTGAATGGCAGGTCCAGAAAACACATTACTAAAGACTCCACTGAAAGGCATCAAGGTAGAATCAAAAGCCAGAGATAGCCCTGGCTGCGTAGTTAATTAGTATGAACGCTGTCCCAATGCACCAAGGTTGCAGGTTTGATCCTTGGTCAGGGCACATACAAAGGTCAACCAATGAATACATAAATAAGTGGAACAACAAATTAGTATTTCTCTCTCTTCCCCCCTCTCTCCCTCCCTCCCACCTTTCCTCTTCTCTTCCTTCTTCTCTTCCTTCTTCCCTCTTCCTTCCCCTCTCTCTCCAAAATCAATCAATAAATAAAATTTAAAGCCAGAAATAATAAGTGCCAGCAATACAGTACCAAAAGGGGATATAAGGTCAAAGAGGGTTGAATCTGTGCTCTGTAGGAGAGCAAATTAGTGTCAGAGAATATTTCATGAAATGTTCCTATTCCCTGTAATTGATCTTGGGGACATCAAACTGATGACAAAGGAGTTCCAAATGCTTCCCAAATTCTAAGTGAAGCCCAGAAAAATTGGTATCTGACATCTTTCCAGGACCTAGTTAGTCATGGTCAAATGTGCGCTGCTATTCAGTCTGTCCATCCCCTTTCCTCTGGTCCATTTACAGAAAACCGCTACACGGAGGGTAGCAATTTCAAAGAACTCCTTTATGTCCTGTGCCAGAGCCTAAAAGGAGTGAGGTGGCTTGTGAAGAAGAGGTGCCTCCTCCCCACCACGAGCTCTGTGAATGTGGTTCTGAGTGAATCATTCATAGGGATGAGGGGTGTCTGAGAGAGAAGAGGGCTCTGACATTGAGTCTCCCTTGGGAAGTGTTCTCCTAAAGTGCACACGAAAGGGGTGGCTGCACTGGCACCTGTGCCTTTGTGAACAGAGCAATGTGGTCATTAGAAAAGGAGGGCCGGGTGGGGAACTGGGCTGGGGAGGGGGGAAGGCAGCTGCTTTGCAGTCAGCCTGCCTCTCTGGGTGCGGCAGGGATGTGTGAGGTTTTGTGTTTATTGGACACTTAGAAGGAGGTGAGCTTGAGCTGTCCTGGAAGGACCCCAGCCCCAAAGGACCCGAGAAGCCTGCTTTCCATGGGAGTGGGGCTGGGCTGGGGTAAGTGCAGTAGGAACCTCAGCTGGAACCAGGACTTCCTTATCAGAAATGGCGCAGCTGGGGTCAGGGAGGGAGGAAGCTCTGGCAAAGTCCCTCAAGGAACTCACCTGTATGTTGATTCCCATTTGCAACAAAGAGAGCATCTGAGCTGTAGTCAGACTTCACGAAAGGACAACAGCAAAAAAGGGGGCTCTGGGAGCAGCCTGAGAACAAAGAGATACTACCCCTCACTACCCAAGCTTCTCTAGCAACAGTCAGGAGGAAGGGAAGAGTCAAACACTGAATTCCATATGAGACTGAAGAGTTGAACAAGCCTAAAGAAGTCATCAGTAAGAGTGATGGGAGTTAGGGAATCTGTCCCTATATAGTCATATCATTAGCAGTCCTCCAAGAAGCAAGTGCCAAGGTGATGAAATAAGCAAGGATTGTATTATGGGAAGCACCTGTGAGAGAACATAGGGTAGAAGCCTGGGGTGTCTGGGAGAGTTAGCCATCAGATTACAATACTGGACTGACTCCCAGTAAAGAGGGGAGAGAAAGGGAAGGTTGGGTGGAAATGTCACGATCAGCTACAGTCTAGGGTCTTGGTCTGCAAACTACAGCACTTGAGCCACATGTTGCTCTTTGGCCCCTTGAGTGTGTTTCTTCCATAGAATGCCATGGCCTGGGCGAGTCTATTTTGAAGAAGAGGCATTAGAAGAAGTTTAAGTTTAAAAAAAATGTGGCTCTCAACAGAAATTTCAATCGTTGTCCTGTTGATATTTGGATCTCTTGGCTAATGAGTTTGCCGACCACTGGGCTAGGGGAGTTGAGGCAGGTGCTTAAGGTGTTGTCAGCCAAAGCTGGCTGTCAGAGGAGCCCATGTCTCCCGGAAGCAGGCTTGCTTGGCTATCCCTCCTGCACCCAGCCACCTGCTGGCAGCAGAAGAGTGGGAAGGGTGGGCTCCGAATAAAGAGAACAGGTTTCAGAGCACAGCATCTGGGGCCTCCGAATGCTGTGCTCTCTGTAGCTGGAGGTCCACAAGAAGTATTCTGTAGCCATTTCAGTAGCTAAAAGAAAGTACAAGGGAGCTTTAAAGAGCAAGGCTTAAGGAGGTTCAGACTGACCAACAAAGTGATTACATCAGATGAGGTTGATGCACAGCTTGTAAGAACAGCAGAGGTGAATAATTCAGGGTGTAGGGCCTGGCCGAGGCAGGTTTGTGCTGGCCAGGTAGTCAGTTGCCACCATGACCTGGACAGGGAGAAGAGAGAAATCAGAAACCTTTAAAATGACCTGGGATGCTGGGACCATCAATTTCAAACATGTCTCAGAGAACTAATGTTGTCATTAACATATTTACCTTGTCTCATGTATTATTTTACTTTGTTTTATCTTATTCTTCCTCAGAATTACTAGTTCTGTAAAAGAAACATCATTCCACCGAATGCATTTTGGATAAGAGCTTTTGAAATTGCTGCTTAAAAATGAACCTTTAATTGTGGACCTTATAATGGTTTTCAAAGGCATATCAAGCAGTGTAATTAATGCAATATATCAATTACTATCATCAACAGGTTTTGTTCTTTCTTGTTTTATCATTACCATTACCCGATTTCACTCCCTTTGGATTACTTTGAAGTCCATCTAAGGCATCATATAACTTCACTAGGGCAGAGCCTGTGAGGTGTTTTCTGAAATGATATGTAAGATCCTTTAGGTCCCTAACCATAGGAAAGTTGTGCATTTAGACTTTCTGTTTGTTTGTTTTTTAATATATTTTATTGATTTTTTTTTATAGAGAGGAAGAGAGAGTAATAGAGAGCTAGAAACATGGACGAGAGAGAAACATCGATCAGCTGTCTCCTGCACACCCCCTACTGGGGATGTGCCCACAACCAAGGTACATGCATTTGACCAGAATCGAACCTGGGACACTTGAATCCGTAAGCTGACGCTCTATCCACTGAGCCAAACTGGTTTCAGCTACACTTTCTGTTTGATGGCCACTCAGAGAACTTAGGCAGAACACATCATTGGCACAGCGGCAACCTGAGGTAGTTTGATTAATTAACTGATTCCAAAGACATTTATTAATTGGGTATTTTATGGGAGAGATTTTAAATGCTAATTAAAGAGCTGGAGTTTGAGTTGCTTGAATTTGAGTCCAAATTCCATCTCTAACACTGTCTCAGAAAATACACAAAGCTGTTATCCACTGGCCCTCTATTTCTTCATCTGTATAATGAAGCTCAAACTATGTATCTATTATCTTGGTTGTAAGCATTACATATATTGCACAAGCAATGTGTTTTGAGCAGTGACTGGCACTGCCTATGGGGACTATGATATTATTTGTTCTGCAGTGTGAGAAGTAGCAATGGGTGATGCTAGAGGGAGAGAGAAGGAACTCCTCATGATGAATTGATTAGGTTGAAATGGCATTTTCCTAGAAAAATTGAATGATGCCAGAGCTTTATTCTCTAGCGCTCAAGGTTGCAATAATCTTTTTGTGGTTCTTAGAGGTCTCTATAGTTTCCTTCCCAGAACTTCTTTCCAAAATTATTATTTTCTACCCTATGTAGTCAACACCCATCCATTATCCAGCCTAACATATTTATCTCAGCAGGATATCTTAAGTTTTACAAGATATTACATAAAGCATAATGTTCAAAAATACCTATCAAATCCAAATTGGCTCTTTTACAGAATTTGACAAGCTGATGCAAACATTTATATGGTAATGCTAGGAATGAAAAATAGCCAAATGAATATTAAAAAAAATAAATCTGGAAGCCTTACACTTGAGATATACTGTGGATGATTGGACTAGAACTGAGTGTCCAGAAATAAACTTTCACACTTCAGGTCAATTAGTTTTGAACAAGAGTGCCAAGATCATTCAATTGGGAATGAATAGTCTTTCCAAAAATTGATACTGGCACAAATAAACATTCACATGACACACATGAAGTTGGAATTTTAACTCACACCACATAGAATTCTTACCTTAAAATGGATTGAAAACCTAAGTATAGAAGTTAAAACTATTAACTGTTGAAAATATGAAAGTGGGTCCTTACCACTTGGATTAGGCAGTGATTTCTTAGACAGGATACCTAAATACAAGCAACCAAAGAAAAAATAGATAAATTAACATAAAAATTGCAGAGTCCTTCAGCTCTGCAGTCAGTGCCCTGGTTCTCCACCAAGATTGAGATCCGAGCCCCAGCCAACCGGTCACAGCACATGTTTCTGCAGGATTCCTTTCTGAACATGGAGATGAGCATGGAGAGCCCGCCCACACTCCTGGAGCTGGCAGGAGAGAGCCTGCTGAGCGACGAGGCCGCTGCCGTCGCAGCTCTGGAGCACCTGCCCGCCGAGCTCTTCCCGTTTCTGTTCCTCCTGGCCTACCATAGTAGACAACACCAGGAGTCCCTGAAGGCGATGACCCAAGCTTGGCCCTACCCTGTCCTTCATCTGGGGGCCCTGATGCGGCGGCCTCGGGTCGAGTTCTTAAAAACCGTGTTGGATGGGCTTGACCTTCTGCTTGCCCAGGAGGTTCGCCCCAGGAGGTGGAAACTGCGGGTGCTGGATTTAAGGAACCAGGGTGTAGATTTCTATGGATGGTGGTATGGAGACAGCACCCATGATCACTCACTAACAGGACCAATAACTGTGCACCAGTCCAGCCCCAACATGGAGCACCCCTTAGCTCCCGTGGAGGTGTTCCTAGACCTTAACTTCAATGTAAGGGGCATAGACGCGTTTTTCATGTACATCATCCGATGGGCCCAGCAGAGGGAAGGGCTGCTACACCTGTGCTGCAAAATGCTGAGGATTACTGTGGGGCCCTTCCAGCGGGTGAGGCAGGTCCTGGATTCCGTGCAGCTGGACTGTATCCAGGATGTGGAAGTGATCAGCACCTGGGGCCTGCCCACCCTGGGGAAGTTTGCTCTTTACCTGGGTCAGATGAGGAACCTACAGAGACTCTTTCTCTCCCACATCCACATGTTGGATGAGGAGGATGAGGATGAAAATGAGAATATGGAGGAGGAGGAAATACTGGAGGGGGAGGAAATACTGGAGGGGGAGGAAATACTAGAGGGGGAGGAAATACTGGAGGAGGAGGATCAGGAGATGGAAGAGGAAGATGAGTGGCAGAGGGAGGAGCAGGAGCACCAGGAGGGGCAAGAGGAGCAGGAGGAGCCAGGTGAACAGGGATCCTTTTCCCAATTCCTGTCTCAGATGCTCAGGCTGCGGCGCCTCCGAGAGCTTCACATGGTTTCCCCCTCCTTCCTCCGAGGCCGTCTGGACCAGATGCTCAGGTGTCTGCAGATCCCCTTGGAAAACCTTGCCATAAGCCGTTGCCAGTGCCTGACCCATTCAGACCTGACACACCTGTTTCAGTGCCCAAACCTCAGGCAGCTGAAGTCCCTGAAACTGTTTTGTGCCAACCTTGCTGATTTTAGTCCTGAGCCACTCCGAGCTCTGTTGGAGGCAGTGGCACCCACCCTCCAGGACCTGGGCCTCGATAAGTGTGCCGTGGTGGACTCCCAAGTCGAGGCCATACTGCCTGCCCTGAGCCGCTGTCACCAGCTGAGCAAGTTCACCATCTCTAAGAACCGCCTCTCCTTGGCCACCTTGGGGAAGTTGCTGCGTCATACAGCCGGGCTGCGCAGCTTAGAGGTGGAGCTGTACCCTGCCCCCCTGGAGTGCTACACGACCCAGGACATTGAGGACACTGTCAACCAGGAGAGATTTGGCGAGATCCGGGCTGAGCTGACGGGGATTCTGAGGGAGTTAGGACAGGTCAGAAACATCCTGCTTGCCGCCAAGCACAGTGAAGGCTACGAGTTTTATGAGGTGGCATTTCCATGACTGGGAGCCCATGCTGTGCCACTGTAATAACATGCTAAGTGGGTGCACCTGAGCTGCTTTCTGGGCCTTTGGAAGCTGAAACCTCAGACCGGGGTGCATTATACAGGGGCCACCCCATGTTTCAGGTTCATGCTCAGTGTGAATGGGGAAAGGGAGGGACACAGCCAGGCTACAGAATTGTAGGGACAAAGGATGGGGAGTTCATGGGACCTCAAAGGCAGTGTCCTACAATCAGAAACGTGAATCTCATTTGCGTGGGGAGGGGGCAGAATTTGGGCTTGAGTTTCTTGTGTGGAGTGAATCCTGGGGTGGATGATTATAAAGGAATAATCAGAAATAAAGACAATTTTAAAGGCAAAAATAAAAAAATAAAATTTAACATAAAAATGTATGACCTTTTTACTTTAAAAGATACCATTAAAAAATAGACACTTAATGAGAAGAAATATTTTGCACATCATATATCTGATAATGAACTTAAATCTATAACATACAAAGATCTCTTACAATTTCATAAAAAAATAACCCAACTTTAAAAAAGTGGGAAAATTATTTCAGTAGATATTTCTTTAAAAAAAAAATCAATAAGCACAGGAAAAAAATGCCAGGCACCATTAGTTATTAAGGAAATGCAATTTAAAATCACAATAAGATACTTCTTTACATGCATTTTGATGGTGATAATGGAAAGGACAATAAGTGTTGGTGAGAATGTGAAGGATTTGGAATCTTCTACATAGTTTATGAGAAGGTAAAATGGTGGAGCAGCAGCAATGAAAAAGTCTGGCAGTTTCTAAAAATGTTCAATATATAGGCTTATTGTAGGACCTAGCAATTGTCCTTCTGGCATATACACAATGAAAAATACGTCCACATAAAAACTGGTATAACAATGTTCATAGTCCCATTATATATAAGGGGAAACAAATTAATGTCCATCGAATAATGAACGAATTAAAAATGTGGTATGTCTCTACAATGAAATGTCACTAAGCCATACCTAAAAAAGAACAAAGTACTAGTACATGCAAAAACATAGTTAAACTTTGAAAATACGATGCTACATCAATGAGCCAGTCACCCAAAAGCATGTACTGTGGTGTTTGCATTTATGTAAAATCTCCATAATAGACCATTTATAGAAAATAAAAGTTCATTAATGTTTGCATAGAGCTTAGGGATACCAGTGTAAGGTGTGTGGGAGCCACTGCTAATGGATATAGAGTTGTTTTATTTTTTTTGGGGGGGGGGTGTGATGAAAAGGTTCTAAAGTGAGATTGCAATAATAGTTGCACAAAACTGAAAATATGCCCAACACCATTGAATTGTCTGCTTTAAACGAGTGAAATTTTTGGCATGTGAGTTATATATCAAACTTGTTTTGAAAAGCATGATATTCAAAGTATGTTAAAAATTTTTTGACTTTTGAATTAAGACATCAAATCCTAATATTTCTTTATAATCATTTATAGAATATTGCGGTGGCCTGATCTGGCGGGATCTCCCTTTCCCGCGTCCCGCACAGAAAGAGAGATGAACGAACCGGTTCTAAATGGAGGTGCCCAGGGATTGAGAAATATTAGAAATAAAGAGAGAAGACACAGAGATAGATTTCAAGCTGGGAGCTGGGAGGGCCGCATACCTTCTCTGCTGGAGAGGCAGACTGACGACCTCCTAAGCCACGCTGCACATCTATTTATACTCCAATCCAACAAGGGGTTTCACAGGAAAACAAGGAGCCTGGGAGAGCCCTGGTTCCACCCACTCCTTCCTCCTGAACAAACACAAGCCAGGAACTACCATTAAGAACATCTCTGCACTCCCAGGGTGGGAGTGCAACTGACATGACTCTGTCAATATCCTGGGCCCAGTCAGCAACAATCTAAAGAATGTCCAGGTGTCTTCCCATTTGGCCCTTTACAGAATATGATGGAACTAGAGATCTAAGGGATTTGAGGAATATGTCTTAGACTGATTGATATTATTCCTTGAGACTTGTCCAATAAGGATGTACTTTTGTGTTCCTTGACCCAATTCTAATGTACATACGTGTGTGTGTGTGTGTGTAAGTTTCTCACACCAACAGTCTTCTGACATCAGTAGAACATTCAACCCAATTCAATCAATTCTGGGACTATCTATGCAGAAATAGCATCAGAGTACACAGATAAAAGGCTTTATCATAAGACTGCACTCCCTCCCCCCCTCCTTTCCCCTGCACCTGCCCATCCACACTTCAGATTCAATCACAAGCCACATTTTAACCTGTGCTTCTGACTGACCAACTATGCATTGGAGGTCCCAATGACTCCCTACAGTTCAAGATGCCAATTGGAAGTCCAGGTTGTTACCTAATACTTCTGACTGGCTGGCTGTAAATGAGAGGTCCCACAACACCCTCCTTGGAGTCTGCCAATTTTTTAGAACAGCTCAGGAAAAACATTTACTATAGAACTCGGGAAACACATTTACTCCAGGGCCGTGGTTGGCAAACTGCGCCTTGCAAGCCACATGCAGGTCTTTGGCCCCTTGAGTGTGCGTCTTCAACAAAATACCACGGCCTGGGCAAGTCTATTTTGAAGAAGTGGCATTAGAACTAGTTTTAAGTTTAAAAATATTGGCTCTCAAAAGAAATTTCAGTTGTTGTACTGTTGATATTTGGCTCTGTTGACTAATGAGTTTGCCGACCACTGCTCTAGGGGATTACATATTTCCAAGTTCTCATGGGTTTGTAGTGTTCATGCCCACTCTGGCAATGGTCTCTCTTCCCAGGTGTGACTGACAGACACCACCCCAAATTCACTGCACATGAGTCTGTCTCCCCTTTGTTGGACCTCTTCCCCCAGTTATTGTGGGGAAGGGGCTGGTGGTTCCCTGGGGAGTGTGAAATTGTAGCTTCCTGGCTTAAATTTAAGTTGCTCCAATGACATGCCTATAATGTCTGGCTTTCCCCTTTGCTCCTTCCCTATTATTGACAAGTAGCTAATTACAACAATACCAGCAGTATACATGTTAATGGGCGTGTCCGTGTTCCATCAAGTTTTATTTGTAAAATGGGGATGGCTGGATGTTGGCTGCTGACCATAGCTTGTCGCTCCTGCTCTAGAGGAAAGCCGGCGCTACAGAGGAGCTCTGGACTGAACAATTGTCTAGGTCTCCTTTCTGGACCTTCTAGTTCGGGATGAAGAGGAAGATGGAAAGTTTGCTATGGCTGTCAATAGACTACATTTCACTTCTTATAGAGATTTCTAGTTCACTTGGGGACTTGGAATTTCCACTGGTCCAGTGTGTGGGGATAGGGCTGAGGAAGCCAATCAGCCTGTTGCTTTATGGGCACTCTGGGAGAAGAGAGAATGTTTGCATAAAAGTTGGCTATTATTTATATGGTTATTATTAGGTTTCAATAAACAGCAACAAAAAAAGGAAGAGTTGTTAAAATTCTAAAGAATTTCCTCAAGATGAACTTATTTCTTATTTGGCTACAGATGGTCACAGTATAATGAATTCCTCTAAGGAAATTTAAGCCTAAAGTCTTATGTGAGCTCATAAAATATTAAAAATCTTACCCTGTGGGACTTTTGCCTGTTCTCTGAGGGAGAGTGTAAGTAATCAAGTAATAGAAGGACACGATAGAGATATTGAGACTATTTAAAAATTGTTAGCCATATAAAAACCTTGATGGAAATTTAAAGCAAGAACAATGGCTACAGAGCTTAGAGAGTTTATCTGAAGGCCCTGTAGCAGAAAGTGGAACAAGCAGGAACGAGGGACACCAGTGGGCTGTTGTTAAAGGCTTCTTAGTAGGGATGCATCCTGTCAACTCCAGAGAATTCTGCTTGATCATCTCGCCTCACCCTTTACCTTTTTTCTGTTTATTGTTTATACTAATGTTAGTGGGGAGGTTTCATTTATAAAGTTCCATGTTCAAGGTGACCTATAGAATGTGCTCAGTCATGAAACCTGGTCCATGAATGCAATGAGGACAAGACAAATAGGTTTTCTGGAGCCATACATTTTTTTAATATACATTTTATTGATTTTTTACAGAGAGGAAGAGAGAGGGATAGAGAGCTAGAAACATCGATGAGAGAGAAATGTCGAACAGCTGCCTCCTGCACACCCCCTACTGGGGATGTGCCCACAACCAAGGTACAGGCCCTTGACCAGAATGGAACCTGGGACCTTTCAGTCCGCAGGCCACCGCTCTATCCACTGAGCCAAGCTGGTTTGGGCTCTGGGGCCATACTTTGGAAACTTGACTGCCTTGTTACAGAAATATGGGTGTGTTGGTGGGAAGTCCCTATGTGTCCCTTTCCAAGCCTGCCTTCAATAGCACCATTTTTCCATTCAGATAATTTGGGCCCATTACTTACTGAAGGCACCATTTGTTATTGTATGAGCAACAGGAGGTATAAAGTTGAAGTAATGCATTTCAGGTAAATAACTAGTTTTTGAAATAAAGATATTAAGGATGAAAAAGGTGAATCTGTCTTTAAATCCAAGACTTACTAAGTAAATATGTAAATACCAACCAGGGGCTTTCTGTCAGAGACAGGGTGTTGGAGAAGGGCTTGAGGTGATATTCAGAACCCTTCATCTGCATAAACCCTAAATCCAAAGAGGATATACTTCATCCGAAAAACCCTAAGTCCAAAGTGGCTTTGGTAAAATAAAAATTAAATCATAGACTTATTCTGTGATATCCTGCCTTTGTTCATTTAATGCTTCTGCTAATATGTTTAATTAGTGACAGGCTGAACCTACTAATATGCAAGGTAAACCACAAAGCCGTATTGCCTGTGGCACTTGCTGCAGGTAATCATAGGGAGTAGTTATGAGGGAAGAAGATGAGCCTAACTTGAAAAGATTAGTGTGATCCCTAGCAGCTAGGGAGATCAGAGACATGTCTTAACTCCTCAATGGATTGATCCCAGAGGCTTCCCCATAGTTATTTAATCTAACTCTTGGGTTCTGTTCCCAAGATATGTTGAAGTGAACATCCTCCAACTCCTAAGATCTCTGAAAAAGGGGTAATTAGGGGAAGCCTCCTAGACTCAAGGCAGGCTGGGGATTTTAGGATTATAACTGAAATAGGATAAAAGTTCCAAATTATTCCAAAGTTGGAAGAAACAAAATAGAGAAAATTTTCATTCATGAATTGACCTGAGCACTTTGAGGAAAATGAGATATAAACATAAAACTTACTTTGCTGTTAGCTTACCTATTAGTTTCTCTTCTTTGCCCAGGAATACGTGTTTCCCATGTCTGGCCTTGGTGCTTATTGTCAGCTGGGACTTCAGAGTGGCTGTTGGTCAGAACACCTCTGTTCTGATCTGCAGATGGTCTCTTTGTGTGGCCTTGTTTGGGTTTCCTGACAGTATGACAGCAGGGGTTCAAGAGAACAAGGTTGAAGTATACAATGTTTTCATGTTTTATTTCATAAAAATGCCTCTTCTCTATACTCTATTAGGACAGACACAAAAGTCCCCCCACTAGTTCAAGGGAAGGGGGCGGGGGGAGACTTGGGCCCCCATGTTGCCTTAAATAATTTTAAGGTCACATCAAAACCATTTAATATGAAATATATTATTGCACCCATCTTTGGAAGATATAATCTACTGCAGAAATAATTGTGCATAGTTAAGCCTGACAAAGTTTAGAAAAGAGCAGAGATGCGGCATGTTCAACCTCCACTGGCCATTCCTGCTGACTTGTACATTCCAGTTTCACTATCAGGAATACCCCTCTCTCTCCATGGTCCTGATTGTTTGATTCCATATATTCATTCAAAATCCAGCTTTAGTCCTCTCATATATCTTCTCTATTGCTAGATTTTTGCAAACTGCATGAAGGGGAATAGCATTACATTAAAACAAAACAAAACAAAACAAAAAAACAGTGAGGATAAATAACATGTTTAGAAGAAGAATAATTGAAATACCATGATCCTGTTGGAATAGTTAGGGATGCTTAGACTTGAGCACAGGAGGCTATTTTATTATTTAGATAGTGCAAAATCAGGGATTTTCAACCAATTTATTGAAGGGTTCTGAGGCCCTATTTGTGAAGGTAGATGTAGAGATGTAGGAGGCCGTTAAAGAAAATATTGACCACACAGTTTACCAGATAAAAGAGGTTTTGGTGAAAATATTTGGGACCAGTATGGCCAGTCAAACATCTGGAGGGTACATAATTAAATGTAGTCTTTTTTTTTTTTCCTGAATGTTTCTTGTAAGAGAAGAGTGAGAAGGAAGGAGTCTTTAGTAATAAAGACACAGGGAGGACAATTGCTGATAAGTGACTGTCCGTAGAATAAGATTGATGACACTGTAAAGTCACTGTGCCAAGGAAGACAGAAAGGAAAATGGCCAAAGCCTGGGATTGTGCTGCTTTGCCCAGACTTGCCATTCTCCTCTCCTCCTTTTGCAGACCATCTGTGGTCATATTTTCTGGATTATTTCCCCCCTTTTCTATGTTTACCTTCTTCTGTTTTCTTTTCAGAGACTTTGTAAGATCACCCTCCATACATTTTACTTTTGTGGTGAAACATGTCATAAAGAGCTTTTCTCAGAAAGGCCACTTCATCACTTTGGAATGGGCAGGCATAGTGTGTGTAGAATAGCCAATTCTCTGTCCTTTTATGTTCCTCACAGAGAGGCACACTTTTGTTCTGTGGGCCGGATAAGTACATAGTCTTACCACTGCTGATCTTTCATTGAGTGCTCTGCCTCTATGGGGCTGAGGGAGAGCCTGTTTACAACAATGTCCTGGAAAAGGTAGCACTTTTGGATATAGAGCATGAACTAGATTGGTGGGGTGACTAACTCAGGGTGAAGATATCCGAAATCTATTAGAAATGCAGAATCTATGAGAAAGCTAGGTTGAATGAATGAAGGCTTGGGCTAAATCTTTATTTAATCACATGTCATACATATTTATTTTATTTCCACATAACAAGCCATGTTCTGGGTACTGAAATGAAAGACAGTGTGAAAGTGAGAGCACACATGAGAGAAATTTAGAATGAAGCAAACTGATCTGGGGGGGGGGGGATAACCATAATAGATACTGGGATTATTTATAATCATATAATCATAAAAATGTAAACCAATTAAATATTGAACAACATGAGAATGTTAAAAGAAAATATGGCATACACACATATAACTCTGCCTTCAGCCATTAAATTAATATTAAATGACCTGAATTTTTTTTCATTTTTAAGATACAAATAAGGATATGCGATTTAATTCAAATTCCATAAAATATATCTATAGGTAAAAATTGAAAAGACATATTTTAATTCATTATCACCAATTGACAGAATAACATGCTATTTTAATACTCAACTACCTTCTTTTTCATATATTTCACAGTTCAAAAATACATAATTTCATCATAAGTTTCTAAGTAAAAGCTACTATTTGTATCTATGGCAATGAGAATATTTTATGATAGGACTCAGAAAGAGTCATGTTCTGAGATAAAACATTGACTAATAGGAGAATGGCTTTTAGACTCTCAACTGTCTTAAAAATTGGAGGTGGAATGCCTAAAATTCTCAGTAGTGGGAACACGATAGTTAGGATTGGTGAATTGTCAGCAGACAGGACTGCAATTATATTTTATAATGTCAGCCTCTCACTGAGAAGTAGATTAAAACAACCTTCCAGTCTTGAGATACCTTGATTTTATGTAGTAGGCCTATCTAGTTCTTTCCATTATTTATAGTATGATTGGAAACTTTAAATAATACTTATTTTTTAAAATATATTTTATTGATTTTTTACAGAGAGGAAGGGAGAGAGAGATTTAGAAATGTCAATGAGAGAGAATCATTGACCAGCTGCCTCCTGTACACCCCCCACCAGGGATGTGCCCACAACCAATGTACATGCCCTTGACCGGAATCAAACCTGGGACCCTTCAGTCCACAGACTGACGCTCTATCCACTGAGCCAAACCGGTTTCAGCAACTTTAAATGATATTTAAAGTGTAGATAGAGTTCTCAAATTATTTTTATTGTATATTTTAAAATAGGATTTACCTAGGGGTCTTTTTAATGCCTCAGAAGAAAACTGGTTAATCCCAATAATACCATTTCTGTTGAAGCATTTCCAAGTTAAGTGACATTGGGGAATACTGAAAATGTCAAAGTCAAAGAAGATGTATTATTTGTCTAGAGGCATGGTGCATGAGATTTGTGCACTTACGGGGGGGGGGGGGGGGCACTCAGCCTGGCCTGCACCCTCTCACCTTCTGGGAGCCTTCAGGGACATCCTTAGTGCTGTGCAGAGGCAGGAGAGGATCCTGCCACTGCTGTGCCTTGAGACCTGCTTCTGGCTGAGCGGCACCCCCCGTGAGAGCACACCGACCACGGGGGTGGGGTGGGGGGAGGGGCAGCTCCTGCATTGAGTGTCTGCCCCCTGGTGGTCAGTGCACATCATAGCAACTGGTCATTCTGCCGTTCAGTCAATTTGCATATTAGCCTTTTATTATATAATTTTACTGAGCAGATAATTTCACTGAGCAGCCAAAATAGTCTGAAAGTATACCTTTAACCAGACACATATTTTTAATGATACAGCAAAAGTTGGAAGAGGATATAGAAGAGAAGTATGTCTTTCCTTGGTTGTTAATTAGCATTTTAAAAGTGTTTTTCTACCAGTATAAGTCAGAATGCTAATTTGAATTACAAGGTATTATTACACCATAAGAGGTATGACAATGTCTTCACTTTGGAATAATAATTTTCATTTCTTTTAATTCTTCAAAGTGATTCTTTATTATAAAGCTTAGTGGATGCTAGCACTCATTCTAAGTATTAATTTAATATCTCTAAGAAAACTGAAAGGCTCTTTTTACATTTACTTATGATATTATAATTCATACAGGAAATCCTAAGCAATCTACAAAAATATAATTTTAGAATTAGTAAGTAAATTTAGCTAAGCCATGTGATTCCTGGTCAATATATATATATATATATTTAAATAATAGCTGTGTATCTCTTTAACATACAGAACTTGTTTTATCATTTCTTTTAGTGAAGATCAGCAATTTTCAACCTTTATCATCTCTTGGCACATGTAAATTAATTACTAAAAGGGTATAATTTGATTGACTTAAAAAAATAATTATCTACCCTTTTTACCCCAAAGTAACTTTTTTTAAAAATTAGGTGCCTATAATTGTATATAAGAATTTCCAGTATCAAGAACTAACCAGCTGAAACTGGTTTGCTCAGTGGATAGAGCATCGGTCTGTGGACTGAAAGGTCCCAGGTTCGATTCCAGTCAAGGGCATGTAACTTGGTTGGGGGCACATCCTCAGTTGGGGTGTCAGGAGGAAGCTGTTCAATGTTTCTCTCTCTTTGCTGTTTCTAACTTTCTATCCCTCTCCCTTCCTCTCTGTGAAAAATCAATAAAATATATTTAAAAACATAAAGAACTAACCAATCAGCCCTAACTGGTTTGTCTCAGTGGATAGAGCATCAGCCTGCAGACTGAAGGGTCCTGGGTTTGATTCCGGTAAAGGACGCATACCTGGGGTACAGTGCGTGCAGGAGGCAGCTGATCAATGATTACCTCTCATCATTGATGTTTCTATCTCTCTCCCCCTCTTTCTTCTTCTCTGAAATCAATAAAAATTTAACCAATCAGATGCAAACTTATGAAGCCAATCAGTAGACATTAACTTCCTTGTACCTGTGAAGAGTGCAGAACACAGCCAGTGTTTCTGGCCATTGTACAGCAGGGGCCAACCTCTAACTTATTCTCTTTATGGTTACAGAGTGGAGAGGCTGCATCCCCATTAAGTGCCTGGACCAAGGTGTGGCCCTCCCTCCCTAAGGTGAGCTTTTAATCTAACTTCAATCTTCTTTATCAGGACTTCCTGGAGGCTTTGGGTGGGGGGAATTGAAGAATCATGTAGATTCTCACTGTACCTGAGGAATCCCTGGGATTCTAAACTGTCATAGCAGCCCATATTGGGCCTATTAAAGTGATTTCAATTTCACATGTTATCTTCTTATGTGCTTTTAGAGTGAAGATCTCTTTCTTCTACAATTATGAAACAAGTGAAATAATTTGTATTTCTTAGGAGCGATTGAATCATTTGAATCTCAGTTTGAAAGGTTACCTTGTAACCTCAACTCTCTGATAACCTAAAAATTTATTGTCTTATAGATTATATGGGTTGTCCTCATCATTATAGTAATTTAATAAGTTTCTGATATTTTCTATTTCATAAACAAGTGAAAATCTATTTCTAGATAATCGTAGCCAGCTACTGGAAGGTAAATATTAAAAGTACCATTATTAACAACATTTCAAAACCTGCTCTATGGAGGCATATATTTAACAAAATGTGTAAGAAACTTTACACCAAAAGTGATAAAAAAAAAATTGCTGAGAGAAATTAAAGAATGCATAAATAAATGGAGATATGTACTATTTTATTTTTATAAAGCTCCATATTTTGTTTTGTTTATTTCTCCAAGTGATATAAATTCAATTCAAACCCCAATCCCCAAATGCTTTTTTGTGTGGTATGAATTGAAAGTCTGATTCTAAAATTTATGTTCAAATGCGAAATCTGAAAATCACTAAAGCATTCTGGAAGAACTTGAATGATTTATACTACCTAATTTCAAGTCTTATTTTAAAGCTCTGGTAATCAAGTAAGTGAGGTATTGGAAAAAGGATAATCAAATAGAATAATAGACTGAGTGTAGAGAGTCAATAAAAAGATTACTTATTTATCAAATTTCAAGCTAAAGTCACTTTCTCACTAAAATCTCCTGTCTCTTGCAACTATAACGAGTTCCTTTGCTAAACTTTTTATTATGCTCTGCTTTTTCATCTACTTCATAGTACTTACCCACAGCAATATTCAATGATTATATAATTATTTGCTTATGTTTGTTTCCCTATGAGACCTTATATTTATAGTGAGAAGGACACATCCTTTTGTTGATGAGTATAAAACTGAATGCATTGCCTGGTACATATTCAATGTATAATAAATACAAATGAATGAAAGATGTTAAAGTTATGTGAAAGATAAATAATTTGAGATTATACTGCTATATAACTGATGGCCATTTATGTACATTTTCTAAACTGATAAAAAAAAAAAGGCATTCTCAGGAGACTACTATTTTGCTGTATTGATATTGATGACAGTATTTCTTTATTGGTTTTCTCTAGTCTCCTCTGGTCTTCAGCTGTTCTCTTTATAGTTCTGTATCTGTTTGTGCTCTTAATTTCAAGCAAGCAGAAGAAAATTTGCTTCTTAGAGATAATGTTCAACACATTGTCTTTCACTTAAGAGTGAACTCTATAATGAACCATTGGATACTTCAATTTTCCATAAGATTGCAACCCAACTTGCTTTTTTTAAACTTTGTATTTTGAAATGACTTAAGAATTATTAAAAGTTTCAAATATAGTACAATAAATTTCCTTAAACTTTTACCTAAATTCCCTAATGATAATATTTTATATACACATTTTTATTCTTCCTTCTTTTTCACCTCTCTAAATAAACACATACACACAAACATACACCTGCATTATGAGACCACACAAGTATATATTGTTTTTCAAAAAAAAAATTTGAAGAAAATTTGCAAGCAAGTTTCCCCTTTTCTAAATACTTCAGAATACAATGCCTAAAATCAGGATATTTTCTTACATAATCAAAGTAATATAATAAAAAATCAATTAAATAGTATTGAAAATATTATCAAAACTATAGTCTTTGTAAAAATTTCTTCATTTTTCTCATTAATGTCCTTATTAAAAAAATTTTTTTTTCAGAATCCAAACGTGGGTTACATACTGAATTTACTTCTTCAATCTCTTTGTTTTTCATGACTTTAACATTTTTGAAGAGTTCTGGCTATCCAGTTTCTAGACTATTTCTTCATTTTTGTTGCCTGATTTTCATCATGATGGGATTTAGGTGAGGAGTTTTTTGGTTTTGTTTTTTGAATAACTCATTATATGAAGATTTTGATGGTTATGTCATCATATGTCAACTCTTCCCATTTATTGTGATGAATGAAAGATATGGTCATTTGATTGAAGTGTTATTGGACATGTTAATAAGTATGATATGGATATTTTTGACAAATATTTTATTACAAGTTTTCCCACCACATTTAGATTATTATTATTATTGTCTTAAAAAATTCATGAGATGAGTGCTAAATGGTAATTTTTAATTCCATCATTTCTTCTATTTTTATTTGCTTGGAATCCACTGTAAGGAAGAAGTGTTTCTACTCCATTTATATCTACTTGGACTCACAAATTATTATTCTGTCCTCTGAGGAATAATGTATCCTTTTCCATTATTTATTTTATTGCTCAAATGTCTCATTGATTTCTTTAGGGTTTTTCTCCCCATCTTCAGTTCAGATATGTCTTACTAAGGCATCTGCAGCATTTCACTTTCAGTTTCACTTAGCATAAAGTCATCCGTCTACAAGACCAGCATAATGTTCCCTACATGGTAAGATAGTCAAAGTTCCTGCAGCCTATAATATGGTTCAGAGCTACAGAACTGACAAACCCTAGAAGCAAGATTGTAAATATTGTGTAATTCCTGCTAAAATAAACAAAACAAATCCTGGTGTTGCCTGTTTATTTGGGTAAGGAGAAAAAAAACACACACTCCCCAGGTCAGAAGCTACATGCCATATGTGCTTTATATCAGCTAAATTGGTGATTAAACTGGGAAATAATAGGTAACATTACTTTATCCATAAGACTAGGGGCCCAGTGCACGGATTCCTGCTCCTTGAAAGGAACTGTGGGCTGTGAGGCTGCAGTGGGCACAAGGTGGGTCTCAGCCCATCCTCCACACCCCCACCCGGCCTCTCCCACTGTGGCCCCCAGTCCTCTATCTTCCCACAGCCCCTATCTGACATTGCTAGTCCTGCTTGCATCCACTGACAGTGCAGAGCGATTGGGGCCTGCACCAGCAGCTGGTGTGTTAGAGCCATTGTTGACAGCGGGTATGAGAGGCGGCTGCCGGCCCCAATTGCCCCTCAGGAGCAGGGGGAGGTGGAGAAACCCTGAGGGATGATTGGGGCCAGCAGCCGCCATTCACACCTGCTGATGGTACCAGCAGCAGGTGTGAACTGCGGCTCTGGCACCAGCAGTGGTGAGAGTGGGGCCAGTGCCCGCAGCAGGTGCAAGCACCAGATGGGACTTGCTGCAAAGAATTTTTAGTAACCATCAGAGGCTCATCCTGATGATAGCAACTGGTGCCCCACCTTAGTCTGGTGCACCCACTCACCTGCTCCAGCATCCCGCAATGGCTGATACCCACCCACCATGTTCCGCGTGCGCCCCCTTAGTGAATGGTTGTTTGGTTTTTCAGTTGTTCTGTTGTTTGGTCTATTTGCATATTAGGGCTTTATATATGTACTAAAGGCCTGGTGCATGAAATCTGTGCATGGGGAGTCCCCTCAGCACAGCCTGCACCCTCTCCCATTAGGGACCCCTAGGGGATGTACGACTGTCTGTTGTTTAGGATTATGAGATGCTGCTGGCCAGGTTGCCCCCAACTGCCCCCTCTCTGCCGGCCTGGTCACGCCTTAACTGCCCCCCTCTGCTGGCCTGGTTGTCCCTAACTGCCTCCTCTATTGGCCTTATTGCCTCCAACTACATCCCCACCAGCCCCGCCACCTGTTACTGCTCCCCCCCTGCCAACCTAATTGCCCCAAACTGCCTCCCTGCCAATCTGGTTGCCTCCAACTGCATCCCCGCCCCCCCAGGTGGCCTGGTTGTCCCTAACTGCCCTCCCCTCCCCTACTGGCCTTGTCGCCTCTTACTGCCCCTCCCTGCCACCCTGGTTGCCCCTACTGCCCCCCTGCTGGCCTGGTCACCCCACACAGCCTTCTACAATAATAATGTACATACATAACAAGAAATGACTGCATGTACTTTTGGTAAAGACTGAGATTAAAAAAAAAAAAATGCAGCCCTGGCCAGATAGCTCAGGATTGCAGGTTCAATTCTGATCAGGACACATATCTGGTTCGATCCCTGCTGAGAGCACTCGAAAAGAGAGTTTATAATGTTTTTCTCTTGCATGGTGCCTCTCTCTCTCTCGCTCTCTCTCTCGCTCTCGCTCTCGCTCTCGCTCTCGCTCTCTCTCCCACTCTCTCCCCCTTTCTAAAATCAATAAAAAAGATATCCTCAGATGAAGATTTATAAAGATGCAGAATATATGGTTGCTATACTGTTTTCCTAAAATATACCCAACTTCTACTTTTTTCAAGAAGAGGGTATGGGCCTAAGAATTGATGTAGGCCTGAGGAAAAGGAGATGAAGTATCAATGGGATTCATATATTCTTAGTCCTGAGTATCTCCTTACCAATTCAAGAGGTTATTTTTCATGGATCAAATCATTTTGGTTCATGTACTGTCTGGCCACCCTGTTGTGTTAACTAATTTTGCCTTGTTCTTATTTCTGTGACTTAAGAGACTTATCCTGATTTCATCTGCAGCATCTTTCATCAATCTGAATATCCTAAAGTGAACAGCCTCGGCAGGAGTTCTCAGAAATGCTGATATTTCTCCCCCCATCCCTCCATCCCATGCTATTTCGTAGTCCTTAGAGCAGTGCCTGAATTTTTGTCTCTTGAAATATGAAAAATATTTGCATAAGAATTTTGACAATTCAATTTCAGAGATGACCCACCAGCAACTCTAGCTTTTTAAAAATCAACTATAAAGTAAAACATTAGGGCTGAAAATAGATGCTCAAGATGGCATGTTTAATCCAGAATATGTGATATGTATTAGCATGTTGACCACTGATAATATTCAGTCTGACCTAAAACTATATTTTCCTTCTTCAGAAAATCACAGCACCCATTTCCTTGCATATTCCATATGTTTATGCTATTATATTGGTACTAGAAGCCTGGTGCACAAAATTCATACATAGGGGGGTGGGCTCAGCCCGGTCTGTGCCCTCTCACAGTCTGGGACCCCCACGATCAATCACCCCAAAGAGGTAGGCCCTGCCCAATCACCACAGTCCACCAGTAGGTGGCCTGGGCCTCACTCTGCAGGGCTGGGTCCCCTGACCAATCGGATCGTGCCCTCCTTGACTAGCCTGGCCCCAGTGGGTGCCATAGCGTAGTTGTCTGGAAGGTTGTCCTGATGGTCATTCTGCTATTCAGTCATTTGGCTGATTTGCATTTTATGCTTTTATTATTATAGGCGATTTTCATAGTTGTACTTTTTGTATTTAAGCCTATTTTCTCAAGCTGTACTTTATAATTTGTTTGATATAATTTGTGTAAGGAGGAATATTTCTCTAATTATAAGTTTATTAGTGAGGAGTGGGTATATATAAGAATTGTCTTTATCTTGAAAGGTATGTACCTCATTTGAGTATGCTGTGAATATTAAAGAGAGGGAGAAAAAAAGTTTACCATTCAGCTGAGGAAGAAGCTGCTTAAGCTGGCAGAGGAGCTTGGGGAGAGCTGAGGTGGGGGGAACTATGAGTTTTGAAATTACCCATAGACTTGACCTTCACATTCTAGAACCCACACATTTACAATTTGTACCGAATTTTACATAGGGGTTTTGGAAAACCAGCAACTTCTATTGTCATTGCAATTTGGCATCCTGTAATATTTATCTTGTGTTAATTACTAGCTACCTTATTGCTGGTGCTGCTAGAAATAACAGATTTTAAAAATTATATATTTTATATTTTAGGGATTTGTACTTATAATTCCTTGCCTTTAAAGTTTCTTTTTTAATTCCCTTAGAAACAGCCATCCTAAGCATAATTTCTTGAATTGCTTTTACCCATCATACTATTCTATCATAGGAACAGCAAGGATCTCCCAAACTTGCTTTCAATCAGCTCTTTAATCATGGTGATCACAGGGAATAATTTAAGTTTCTCTTATATAACTGAGTATCATGGGCAACCAGCTGTCCATCTATTAATAATAATGGAATTTTCATTGCCTTTAGCAGTGAAAGCAGATAATTAAGCTCACATTTCTTCCACTTTAGTTCAGTTCTCTTATCTATAATGTATTCTTAGTTCCAAAGTCTAAATCAGACATGTTCTCATTGGAAATCATGATAAATCATCTCAGTTGCAGGAAACAAAACTGGGAGGATATCTGGCCAATGAGACCTATAAAGGGGTAGAAACCAATAATAGTAGATCGAAGGTGGATGATGAATGTCCTGGGTACCACCAACACCACCGCCCCTCTGAACATACATTACAATAGAAAAGATGAGAAGGGTATGGTTTCACTCATATATGGGACACAAAACTGAAAGCAACACATGAACAAACAAAACACACAATAGTATGGTGAGTTACCAGAGGGAAAGGGGTAAGGGGCAGTAAAGTATAGCAGGAGTCAAGTATATGGTGACAGAAGATTTGACTTTGGGTAGTGACCACACAATGCAACATACAAATGATGTATCATAGAACTGCTCCTCTGAAGCCTATTTAGTCTAATTAACCAATGTCACCCCAATAAATTTAATTAGAAGTTTAAAAGAATTTAAAATAAAATATGAAAGATGCAGAAGATTTGAACAACGCATCTAACAAGAGTGATGTAAGGGGTACAGAGAACCTGGCGCCCAGCAGTGAGAACATACCCATTCTTCACAAAGACATGCAGCATTTTCAGGGCTGCAGCCTTCCTCCCCTGAAGACACAGCTTAGGGACATTGGTCTCCTGCAGGCCTTCCTTTCTAGTGCATACTCACTAGAACTGATGTCGAAAATTCCTTGTAGTCCGTGTGGATACATTATATTAGACTGAAAGTTGTGTAAATATCAATAGTATATAGGAGGGTAAAATATATTTTATATATAATCCCTGTGTGTTGTGCTAAGCGCCATGTTTCTGAGAGAAAATGAGGGCATGAACACTGATTCAATGGTTAGGTTCAATGACCTATCTTTGGGATAAATTAATCACGAGAGCATAAAATTACCTTAATGTTCTTTCTGTAGGTAAGCTTCAACTGAATAAAAAAATTATTACTAGTGGCCTGGTGCACAAAACTCATGCACATTAAAAGGAAATTAGAGGAAATATTTTAATATTGCTATTTGCCCTTTCTCTACAATAGAAGTATCAGAGATGAAAGAAAATTGGTAAAATGTATGTGAAAATCTTCCTCCTGTCAGAGTCTGGTCCCCATCCACCCGCGCATGCCTGAAATTATGCAAGACCCAGACTTGGCCGGCCCCACCCCCATTGGACGAGATCCAGACCCCACCTCTGTCAAGGGCAGGGCGTGCAGCCTCAGGTCCCTGGTACATGCTGGGTAGAGGGGTGCAGCCTCAGGTCCCCCAGCCTGGCACTAGGATGAGGGGGTGCAGCCTGAGGTCCCCCCTCAAGCCCCGCTGGGTGGGAGGCATGGCCTGAGGTCCCCCTCAATCCCAGCCAAGTAGGGGGCACGGCCTCAGGTCCCCCTGCCTAGCATGAAGAAGGCGTGGTGTGAGGTTCCCAGTCCAGCCCAGGCACAGCCTCAGATCTCCTGCCCTGGCCCAGAGCCATGCAGCATCAGGTCCCTGCTGATTGCTCTTTATGGGAAACCCACCTCTGCTGTGGGCGCAGCCATCTTGTGATGGCATGAGGGTTAATTTTGCATATCACCTATTTATTATATAGGATAATTTTAGACTCCTTATAGATCAGTCATTATTGATAATCTTGCCACCCCAAATAATTATTATGAAATTAAAGTGATCAAAATGTTCTTTAAAACAACTTTTAGTTTTGAATAACCATATTTTTCAAGATATTCAGTGTCTGTATGAAATATTTTGATTTATATTGCATCACAATCATAATTTTACTTTATGGTATTTTATTGGAGACTGGGTAACAATTTAAATTATATGAGTTAAGGCCCCATTTCTAGTTTTGGAAATCTCCTTTTTTTGTTTGAACAGAATTTTACTTTGCAGCCTCCTTATGCAGGAGCTAACTACATTGCACTTAATTTTTTGAACTTAACTAATATTTAACAAGTGCCCAGTGGCCACATGACAGTGTAATAGCATTCTTCTCCTTAATTGCCTATTTATTCCAAGATTTAAGATGCTCAGAATCTAAGCAATTTCACAATGTGAAAAACATAATAGTTCCCTTATGGAAAATTAACACTTTTAAAAATATCCCAGACACCAAAGAAAAAGAAAAATCATGTCTCTGAATATTAATAACTCCCTGAGTTGTAATTTCTTATAGAAGCAGTATTTTTTCCCAGACATTGAACATCATTCAGAATAGATCTGGCATACCAAGAAGGAAAAAAAAAGTGAGTAATAAAAGAAAAAGAAAAACTCTGTACCTGAAATTGACAAACTTTTAAGGACTTAAAGGAGTTAAATTCCACTTACTAACAGATAAAGCTTTCTGGGAGAGCAAAGTGGAAATTGGTATCAATGATATAGATAAATCCATATCTTAACCAAGCAGATATAGCAGTGATATCCCAAAACACGTATCTTAAATCTGAAAATATTTCTATGATAAAGGGCAGAGTTATGGTTACAACTTCCTCTTTTTTAGTGGACAGGCAGGGTGTAGGTTAGTATTAAGGGACTACTAGCAAATCTAGATCTCTGAATACAATGATGGGCTGGGTGTGGCCTTATATGAAATATTGATACTGTGGTGGAATAAAAATCATAATGCCTAGGCTTATCTAGAATTGTGTGTTTTAAACTTGTGGCGGGCAGTTAAAGAGTAGAAAATTACCAGAATCTCCTTAGCAAAGTAAGCTGCAGCATATCATCCGCTCCACAGCTGGGCAGGACTGAGCCTGGCAGTGATCATGAGGAACATTAGCGTTTATAGTATGGTGAGGCAAAACAATTTAAAAATTTTTATTGTAACTTGGTCTGATACAATCCTATTGACATGTCTAGTTGATGGAGAGATTTCTATGGGGTGAACTCATTAGGCATCCTGACAGGCTTATGTTTGCTAGAAGAGCTGTAAAAGCTTTCAGTATTGGGTAGAAAAAAAGCATGTGAAAACCACATGTGTTCCAACAAAGAGTATGCTCTCTGGAGGCAGTTCACATAGAAAAATTGTCTTCGTAGGAAAGCTCTCAGTCCTTGCTCTCACAGCTTCTACAGTGAGAGCAGTAACTGCACCTTTTTAACGTGATAGGACGGATAGCCCTGGTCTCCAGGAGAACAGGCGTCTGCAGTAGCTTTGGTCAGATACAAGTAAAGAGGAAATGCTACTGTCACATCCTATGGAGAGAGTGAGTCACTTAGTCGGCCTGCTGAAAACTATTTGAGGCAGGTCCAGAAAGGGTGGTCATCAAATAACAGAAAGGTTTTGTTTTGCACTTTTTTTTTTTTTTTAATGCATGCATTGCATACCAGCTGGTATGGCTCAGTGGTTGAGCATTGACCTATGAACCAAGAAGATACTATTGGATTTCTGGTCAGGGCACATGCCCAGATGGTCTGGATCCCCAGTAGGGGGCATGCAGGAAGCAACTGATCAATGATTCTCTCTCATCATTGATGTTTTTATCTCTCCATCTCTCTTCTCTGAAATCAATAAAAATATATTTTAAAAATCATTATATTAAAAAAAAATTAAAACATGTATTGATATTTCTAAGTGGTTTAGATATATGTCCTCCTATGTAGAACCAAATTCTCAGTATTCTCCAATATGAAACAGAAATGTTTTCATTGCTGTACCCTAGACATGAGTTTACAAGGATATAATATATGAAATTTGCACAGCTGTATCTGTGATAAAAGTAATTGTGATCATTGAATTCTGCCTTTCAGGCATTTTTCTAAGCACTTTACACAATCTACCTAATTTAGTGCTTTCAATAACTCCATGAATAAGGGACAATTATTATCTCCAATATTTTAGGTGAAAGATTGGAAACTTGGTGTAATTCTCTTACCCAAATAATCAGTGGTGAGGCTGGGACTGGAACCCAGGACTGGCCGAGCAGGTCCTTGCTCTTATTTAATTTGTGCTGCTACTGCAGCCATTTATACTTGACTCTGTTGATGCAGAGGCAATGACAGGCTCCTATACAAGAAGATGCATTTATTTATTTATATCTTGGTAAAAAAAAAAAAAAAGTATGTTCCTTTGTGATGGGAACTCTTAGGATTTCCTCTCAGGCAACTTTCATACATAAGACACAGCAGTGTTAACTATAGGCATGCAGTTGTTCATCATATTCCAGAACTTACTTATCACTAGATATGTACCTTTCACCTTCTTCCACTTCCCCTATACCCATCTCCCAAATCTGATCTTTTTCTTTTCTTTTTTTTCTATGAGTTTGGTTTATGTTTAAAGTCCATATGTAAGTGAGGTCATACAGTATTTGTTTTTCTGTGTCTGACATTTTGCTTAGCATAATGCTCACAAGGTCCATCTATGATGTCACAAATAGCAGGATTTCTTTATTTTTTATGGCTAAGTAGTATTCTGCAGTGTGTGTGTGTGTGTGTGTGTGTGTCCATTCTTACCAATGGACACTTAGGTTGTTTCCCTGTCTTAGCTTTTGTGGATATGAAGGTGCAGATATCCCCTCAACATGGTGGTTTTATTTCCTTCAAATATATTCCCAGATGTGGAATTGCTGTATCATTTGGCAGTCTACTTGAAATTGGAGCTAGAATTTGAACACAGGTCTTTCTGACTCACAATCCATGTGCTTAAACCTTGTGCCATATAGCTTCTCTTTCTTTTTAAGATTGTTAGTGCATTTCAGTATTCAAGAAGTTCAGCAGCGCTCCAAGCCCCCTCCCCACCCATGCTCTGGCCCATGGGCATAGGCACACCATCCTTACAGAAAGTACTGGTTTCAGTACCGGCTAGAGTTTATAAATACCAGCTGCAAAAGAGTTCCTGTGGGAGCACAGTCCCAAAGATGGAAATAAGTTCAAAAAGATGATTTGGTTCAGATATACTTGTTCAATTCATCACTAACTAGAAATGTCTCAAATGAAGATGAAACAAGTGAATTGCTCTGTAGATAAAACCTGAGTAGACCTAATGTGCTGCTACATTCAGAGCAGACAGTAAGTGGATGATTAAAAATCAGAGAGAGTTTCTGCCAGTAAGAGTTTCAAATTAGAATAGCTGCATGGTAGTGTGCTGTGCCAGCACAGCCGAGGGTTCAGTGAGCCTGAGGAGGGGCAGTGAGGGAAGAGACAGAGGAGGATACAGCTGGGGCTCAGCGGATCTCCCGTGCTGGATGAGGACACAGAAAGACCCAGCCTGCAAGTGAGGCTTCATTTTATAGTGAGATCAAAACAAGGGTGGTGGTCAACATGTTTACCGTGTTTCTGTGAGTTTCACCTTGTTTTGGAAGCACTTGCTGCACCTCCCACAGCTCATTGGCTACCTAGGAAGGAACTAGGGAGGGCTATAAGCCCAAGCGTGATTATGCTAAGAGGGCTCTGCCCTCCAAGCTGGGACTTGTTATGTGCCCCTTCCACAGGTCAGTCTGAGGCTTAACCCTATAGCCGCTTCCTACACTGTAGACCTGTAATCTCATTAAGGTTAAAAGACATTAAACCTGGGAAAAGGCAAGTCATTGCTAGACATTTTAATTTTTTAATTGTTTCATTATTTAAATGCAACATCTCTATATTATACTGTGTGTTCACAACTCCAAGTCAAGTCTCCTTCCATCACTGCCCGCCCCCCCCGCCCCCGAATACCCTTTTTTATTCCCTCTTAGCCCCCTTGCTCTCTGGTAATCAGCATACTGTTGGCTAAAGATATTTTAAAATTAAAGTGCACAAGTACTTATATATCAAAATTTGACAGAATTTCAGGAGCATGATATGGACTGTTTGCCCTAGCAAATTACTCATAAACACTGCCTTCATTATTGGATGTGAATGTGTGGAATTTGGAGAAAAGAACAGTGGCAGGTAATTTGCAGTGAAATATGACAGAAGTCAATGCCTTCAGGTAGAACCTTCCTTCAGAACTGCTCTTGGCATACATATCCCAGCCTATTTTAATCTACTGGAATTTATTTTTTAGTAGCCTTTATATTGTGATATAATTTTTATACCATACAATTCACCCATTCACGGTATAAAGTTCAGTAGTTTTTAATATATTCATAGCTATTCAACCATCACTACTTTCTAATTTGAGAGCATTTATATTATCCCTTGAAGAAACTCCATACTTATGAGTAGGTGGCATTCTCCCTTTCCCCACAACCTTCAGTGCCCCAGGCCTAGGCAAACACAAACTTTATGACTGTATAGATTTTCCTATTCTGGATATCTATACTAATCTATACTAATAAAATGATAATATCCTAATTAGGTGGGTCAACCAGTCGTCTTCTGGAAGTTCAACTTCCTTCTGGACAAAGCCACAGCGTGGGGGCAGAGGAAGTTAGGATCAATCAGGCTGGCAGGGGAGGGTAGTTGGGGGCAACCAGGCTGGCAGGGGAGGTCTGGTAGGGGTGACCAGGCAGGTGGGAGAGCTGGTTGGGGCAATCGGACAGGGGAGCAGTTAAGGGCATTAGGCGGGCAGGCAGATAAGTGGTTAGGAGTTAGTGGTCCCAGATTGCAAGACGGATATCCGACTGCCAGTTTAGGCCTGATCCTGTCAGACATCCCCTGAGGGGTCCCGGATTGGAGTGGGTGCAGACCAGACTGAAGGACCCCCTAACTCCCCATGCATGAATTTTGTGCACTGGGCCTCTAGTTTCATATAAAAGGAATTATATGATATGTGATCTTTTCTGCCTGGCGTTTTCCTCTTAGCATAATACTTTCAAGGTTTATTCATGTTGCTGCATATATCACTCCTTTATTACTTTTAAGTATATCTGCCCAAATATTCTATTGTATGGATATACAATCTTTTGTTCATCCTTTTTTAATTTGATGAGCATTTGAGTTGCTTCCACTTTTGCTATTATGCTGCTATGAACATTCATGTGCATATTTCTATGTGAACATATGTTTTTATTTAGTTTTATAAGTAGAAGTGGAATTGCTGGGTCATATAGTGTCATATAGTCTCTTAGGCTTAACATTTTAGAGAACTTCTAGACTATGTTCCAAAGCACCTCTATCATTTTAGACTCCCACCAGCATTGTAAGAGTTCCAATCTTGCCATTTTCTGCTTTTGTGACTATAACCATTCAAGTAATATAAAATGATATCTCAGCTTGGTTTTGATTCACTTTTCCTTGCTGGATAAATGATGTAGAATATATTTCACATGCCTTTTTGCCATCTAGTTATACATTTCAGTCTTTATGTCTTTGCCCATTTTCTAACTGGATTGTGTGTTTTTATTTTTCTTCTAATGAGTTTTAAGAATATCTAGATACAAGAATATCTAGTATATTGACTTTGTGTGCTGCAACCTTGCTGAACTTGTTTGTTCTAATTTTTTGTTTATATACTACATAAGATTTTCTATATGCAATAGCATATAATTTGCCAATAGAGTTTTAGTGCTTTATTTCCAATCTAGATGCCTTTTAACTTTAAATTTTGTTTATTGATAAGAGAGATTTGTTGTCCTACTTTATTGGCTCATTCATTTGTTTCTTCTTATATATATCCTGACCAGGGATCGAATCTGCAGCTTAGTGTATCAGGATGATGCTCTAACCAGCTGAGCTACCAGGCCAGGGTGCCTTTTAATTTTCTTGCCACTTGCTTTGACTAGAACTTCCAATAAAATGTGTAGATATAGCTAACATTTGTGTCTTGCTCTCAATTTAAAGAAAATCTCAGGTTTTTACCACTAAGTATAATGTTAGAGGTGGGCTCTCATAAATGCCCCTTTTAAGGCTATGGAAGATTTCTTCTATCCTTAGTTTATTGACATTTGGAAAAATGCATATAGGGTGTCACATTTTCTCAAATGCCTTTTCTTCATCAATGGAGATGATTGTATTGTTTTTATCCTTTAATCTATTGTTAGATTGCATTACATTTATTACCTTTGGATGTTAAACCAACCTCATATTCTGTAATACATTCTACTTTATCATCCTATATAATAAAAGACTAATATGCTAAGTGCCAAGTTGTAAGTTGTGCAGTCGGCCGTTCAACCAAAGTGTAATATGCTAATGATATGCTAAGGCCACTCAACCGCTTGCTATGATGTGCACTGACCACCAGGAGGCAGACACTCCAATCAGTAGGTTAGCTTGTTTCTGGGGTCTGGGTGATTGGAACTGAGCAAAATAGGCCAAACACACCTGGAGCCCTCCCATGGTCCCTCCTCAGCTGGCCAACCTCTCATATACCTTCCTGGCCCCAATCGTGCACCAGTGGGGTCCCTTGGCCTGGCGTGCACCCTCTCGCAATCCGGGACACCTAAGGGGATGTCAGAGAACCAGTTTTGGCCCAACCCCACAGGCTAGGCTGAGGAACCCCTCTGGTATACAAATTTGTGCACTGGGCCTCTAGTTTATAATAATTGCCTTAATTATAGATAAGCAATCCTTACTTGGGCTTAGTGATTCTTTCCTTCAAGCTATATAACAAAATTTACATACCAATAGTTACTTAACTCATTGTCTGGGTATTGTCTTAATGTCATTCTCTTCTAACCAACTTTAGTATATGACACTTTTAGACATCTTGACATTCTAATAAATGCTAATACATATTTATTAGGTATTCAATAACTTCACAGAATCTGTGAGATTTTTTTTTTCTAAACTTTGTCTACTTCTTGGGCTAAGTTAAATTTTCCAGTATTTCACATTTTCTTATAAGTAGACAGTATCATGTGACCATGTTTTACTCAATGAAAGATGAACTAAAGCACTCTGCTTCAAGCCTTTCATGTAAGGTCTTCATGTGCTTTTTGTATCCCAAGAACCTTAGAGGATGACAAAGCCATAACATGATGATAGAAATGAAAGCATACACAGTAGAGTGTTATAGTACTGTGTTAAACTGCTCTGTATTTTGAATTACTGAAAAACAAACTATATTTTAAACTTCTTTATATATAATTAGAGGCCTGGTGATTGAAATTCGTGCACTTGGGTTGGGTCCCTTAGCTTGGCCTGCACCCTCTCGCAGTCCAGGAGACCTGGGGATGTCTGACTGATGGTTTAGTGTGCCTAAGCGGTCAGTTGGACATCCTTAGCATTGCCACCGAAGCAGGAGAGACTCTCACCACTGCGGCTGTGCTTGCCAGCCATGAGCTTGGTTTCTGGCTGAGAGGCACTCCCCCTGTGGGAGCACACTGACCACCCGGGGGCAGCTCCTGCATTGAGTATCTTCCCCCTGGTGGTCAATGCACCTCATAGTGACTGGCCATTCCACCATTTGGGCATGTGCATATTAGCCCTTTACTATGAAGTATACGCTGTAGATGAGGCCCCCTAGAGCCATAAGAAATGCAAAAACTTCTCTATTAAATAATTCTTGAATTGTCCCCACCTAAAATCAATATGCTTCACACACCCCCCTCCCCCACTGAGCTTTATTTCTGAATACATATGCATATACCATGGGAATTGTAATCTCTTCTCCGCCTACCTCACTGGGTTGTCATGAGGAGGTTCTGAGCTAATAAACCTAGAAATGTTTCATCTTTTTAAGCCATGGATATTCTTGGCAGGTAGCAGGTGCTGATTAGGGGAGGAGGGCATGATTGTTTCCTGGGACTGTAGCTACGGAAGCTTTGCAGGAGTTTCCGCAGGCCTCAGAGGGGCGGGCTCTGGCCAGCAATCCTATAGCAGTGGTTGTACTTGGAGGTGCTGGCGGGGAGCAGGGTATTAGGAGGGATCTAGGGGAGCAGTGAGGCCAAAGGGAGAGTAACTGTCAAACCTTCCTGCTTGGCACCATGCTTTAAATTGTTCCTTGCTGTTTTGCAGCTGTACCTGCTCAGGGCGGGCCTCCAATCTCCTGGAGTGAGGTGGGGACCAGGCCAGGGCAGGGCCAGGCAGACTAGGAGGACGGGTTTATCCACGCCCCCACCAACGTTCAGCGAGCTTCTGCAGACACTGCTGCTGTTGGGGCGAGAAGGGTCTGAACCTAGGGGGTCACTCATGCCTGCCCCCACCCAGGTCTGGAGTTGTAGGAAAAGGAGGTGTGCCTGGCCCCAGCAGAGGGGGCCTGGCAGTGGTGTGCCTCAGGTCCTGGGTGCCTCGGGGGCACTGTCACCAGTGTGTTATTGTGGGCACTTCTGGTAGAGGTGGTGGGGGCAGAGATCAGGAGTCTGAGGTGCAGGCTGCAGCTACCCATAAGGCTGGGTCTTCCCCCATCTGGTCAGCCTGGGGTAGGGGTGCTGGGGTAGGGTGTCCCTGCAGGAGAATAGGAAGGGCTCCCCACGACCACTTTCTCTTCCTTCTTTGCAGTCCAGGCTCCTGTCAGGCACTCTCTTCAGCCCCCCAGGATCTTGGCTTCGGCTGCCACCCCCTGCTGTGTGTACAGCCTCATACTGGTCTGTCAAAATGCAAATTGGTCGTTACTGGGACACTGTGATGGACAATTAGCATATTACCTCTTTTTATGTATAGATTACAGTATCAAGGGCAGTATTGATATACAAGATGGGGCAAAAGTAAGTTTATAATTGTGAGTACCCAAAACACAGAGTTTATTCTTGTATTATTGTTAAGTATTATGTTATTTTCCACATGAACAATTGTAAAACTACCTTTGCCACACCCTGCACAGTAAATGTCAAATTTTAGCATTTTCTGATTGAATAAATGAATGAAACACTTTCTTCACTACTGATCAGTACACATAGTATCTCATGGTCTTGTTTTATACGATGTGAACATGAAAATCACAAGCTGAATAAGAAAACAAATCAAGTATGAATTCCATGTGTTAGTGTATAGTCTTATAGTATACAAATAGTCATATGCACACACATTAACCTTCATTTTACTCTTTTCAACAATTGGGGCAGTTGATTAAGTTATATGACATTTTCCTCTTCTCCACTTGTTAATTCAGGTCTCATTTCAGCAACAGTACTTATTTATATGCAATCAATTCAGCGTTTCCCAGAGTAGCAATCTCTCCATATATACTGCTATTCTTTCTCATGCTATTCATTTGTCATTATGCTTTGTTTGATTCACTTCACTTTGCGTATTTTCTCATTTGGATTATCAGACTTGGGACATTGAAATTTTAACATCTTACCTTGAGTAAAGTGTTCCTTTGTTCAACTTCAATGCAGTTCACCTTTGGTGAGGTGAGGTTATAAATTTGGGTTGGCTACAGCTTTATCAATATTGTACCTTTTTACAGATAAAAATCACATTTATTTGTACTTGTATGCCACAGAATTAATGACACAATATGCAACATGCAGTACTATAAAAGTTCCTTAGTATGATTGTGATACTAGATACCTTTTATAATACTTCTGGTAAAAAATTTGTGTGAAATTCAAAATCTTACCCCATCTACTCAAATTATGGGATATGTGAAAGAATAATGAAATAAAATGAGGACTTAAATACTCCTCACTACTTCAATAAGTTAATTATAAAATGAATTATTGAGTTAGTGCAACTTTACTTGCATGCAGAATAATTTCCATTTAGTATTTCCTAATGATTCAAAAACTTGAAAAGGGCAGATTTTAATGTGAACAATTTTACTAATGTATCCTATTTTTCAAACATAGGTTTTTGTCTAATTATAGTGTGACTTTTTAATAAAATATCTCTTAGATCAAAAACTCAGGTGTGAACTCTTGCAATTATATATCAGGCTCTATTCCTCTGCTTTGGCTTCTCTTCTGCATTCAAATGCTTCATCCTGGCAGCACATTCATTTGTTTCATTTTCTTTTATCATTAAGTCTTTAAAGTCATTAACAAAATATTGGCACACTGAGAGCTTTTGCACAGGATGTGTATGTATTAAAGCTGTGTGACCTTTTCAATATTCTCTAGCTCATTTTGCTGGCAGCTATTTGTCATTTAACTCAAATACTGTGGCTTTGGAAAAAACTAGTAGTTTCTAGGACTGAATTTTACAAATATGGTTTTATTAAGGCAAGAGATAAGTTAAAAAATAAGTCTACTTTCCAAATGACGAAATAATAATTATTCAAAATGATAAGAGAGAAGGAAAAAAGTAGACAATAAGAATGGATTTAAACTTATAAGTAGAATTCTTGATCTCCATTTTTGGAACTTTAGTTTTTGTCATTGTATTCATTCACATAACGTATAAACAGCTTTTTGAAACACACCCAAAGCAAGGCTCCTGGGAATTCAACATGAATTCCTCCTACTCCAGACCTTTAGGAGGTTATAATCTAATAGTTGAATAGAATACACATGTAAAGGTTTGCAATGTTAGATAAAGATAATTATTAAGCACTGCATGTTTTAGAAAATGAAGATTTCTTCCAAACAGGGAAATGAAGGACACTTCCAGAGATGATAGTATATGTAGTAGGCCTGGAAAGACTAAGGAAATTTGGATACATTTGTGTAGAGGAAGATATTACAGGGAGAGGAAATAACTAGAGTTTAAATACAATTTCAGAGTCATAGTGATTATTTTGCTTTATTTTTTTCCATAAAACATTTTTAAAAATATAAACAATCTTATTACCTAAATTAAACTTCTTGAAATGAATACAACACTGTACATAAATCTATGGATGCATTTTCCTATTTTCAAGTATAGCTAGAACATTTCCAAAATTAAATCATATGCTGGGACATAAAGCATATAGCTCAGGCTGGTTCAGTGTTCAAAAATCACTTGATATAATCTATCACATCAACAGCCTGAAGAAGGAAAATGATATAGTAGCAATGGATGCATAAAGAGCACTTGACAAAATCCAGCATCCATTCATAGTACAAACTCTCAGAAACCTAAGAATAGAGGACATTTTTCTCAACTTGGTAAAGAATATTGATGACAAACTTGCAGTTATTATCATTTTTAGTGATGGAAACTAAATATATTCCTTCTAAGATGACCCCACTCACTACTCCTTTTCAAAACATACTGTAAGTCCCAGTTAATGTAATTAGATGAGAATAAAAAATAAAGGAATATAATAGAGGGGAAAATAAAACAGTGTGTGTTAGCAGATGACATTATTGTCTATGTAGAAAATCCCCAAAGAATCATCATCAACAACAGAAAACTTCTTAAACTAAGAAGTTATTATAGTAAGGTTGCAGGATAGAAGCTAAGAATAAAAAGGTCAATTGTTTTCTTTTATACCAGCAATGAATAATTAAGAACACATATCATTTATATTAACACTCTAAAAAACACACAGAAGTACCTCAGTGTAAACCTAATAAAATATGCTCAAGATCAATATGAAGAACACTACAAAACTGAGAAAAATGAAACAAAGATGATCTAAAAATATTGGGCAAATATTTCATGCTCATGAATAGTAAGACCCAATATTGTTAAGATGCTTATTCTTCCCAACCTGATCTATAGATCCATGCACTCTGAATCAAAATTATTATATTAAAAAAATAATATAAACTCTACACAGAAAAGCAAAAGAGCCACAATAGCCAACATAATATTAATAAGTAAAAGGAGTTGGAAAACAGACCCTAACTTCAAGATAGAGTGTAAAACTAAAGAGTGTGGTATTGACAAAGAGTAGAATCTCAGAAGGAAGGGGGAGGGAAGAGATCAACCAAAGAATTTATATGCATCACCCATAGACACAGAGTAGGATGGTGAAGAACTGGGGTGAGGTGGGTACCAGGTGGAGGGAGGAAAAGGGGTGAAAGAGGAATATTTATAATACTCTCAACAATAAAGATAGAAAAAAATTAAAAAATTAAAAATAGTAGACAAATCAATGGAACAGGATAAAAAACAGACCAACACAAATATAATCAACTGGGGGGTTTTTTTTTGTTTTGTTTTGTTTTGTTTGTTTGTTTTTTTGTTTTTTCAAAGAGTAAAGCCAATTTGATAGGGGCAAGTATAGTCTATAAGGAATGGTGTTGAAAAATGTGGACCTTCACGTGTGTAAGTGAACTTAGATATAGAACCTACATCTTTCAGAAAATCAACTCAAAATGTATCTAGACCTAATAGTAAATTTTTAAAACTATCAAACTTCTAAAAGGCAACTTATAAGAAAGTCTTGGCAACATTGGGTTTGATAATGACTTTTTAGATATAAAAACACAATCCATGAAAGAAAAAAATAAGTGGAACTTCATTAAATTTAAAAACTTTTGCTCTGCAAAAGACATAGTAAGATAATGAAAAGGCAAGCAAAGAATTGGAGAAAATGTTTACAAGACATATATCTGATATAGGACTTATATCCAAAATATAAAATGAACTCTTTAAGTTCAACAGTAAGATAACAACCCAATTATTGTGGTTTGTTACATGATAAATCCCAAACAATTCAGTCTTTAATTGAACAAGTTCACTTTTATATCATTTAAAAATCACAGACATGTTTAAGGAAAATGTTACAAGATGATTTATAATAGCACTTTTAATATGATGGGAAATTGAATTAAATCTAAGTATATACTGATAGAAAAATAACTGATGCCATATCTATACACTAAAATGTATGAAAACAGGAAGAATAATTATATATATACAGAGAATTATATATATATTGCATATAGATATGTATATGTATATATATTTAAATATTCAGATATATTATAATGTAACAGAAGCATTCATTGACATTTAAATTACAAATTTTCAAAATGATCATCTGTGGAGGAAAATGGGCTTAAGGAGAGATATATTGGTGGTCTCATTGTAAATGTATTACTTGTAAAAGCAAATGAAGCAAGTAATATAAAATAAGAGGAAATGCATATAATATTTAAGTTAATCACAACATTGAAAAAATGTTAGCTATGGGTTCTATGTAGCACTAATGAAATAGTGCTAAATATATGGGCATGAATAGATACACTTCAATTAAAAAAGCCAGTTGTAGAGTAACATGTAACTTATATTACCTATAAAGAAAAAAAAGTCTCAATATATATATATATATATATATATATATATATATATATGCTTAAAAATATACAAAGTACATAATACTGTCCTAATAGTATTTATCCCAGGTAGGTGAATTAAATTGTGTCAAGAAATATTTTGTTTCTTTTGCAATTTTTTATGGTTTATTGTCTTTTTCCTTACAAAGTGTATTTATACTACTTGTTTAAGTAAATATAAATTTTAATTTTAAATCAGGGGAAGGACTTACTTATGTGAGAAATAATTTGAAGCAGAGAGAGATCTCAACCAAGTAGCTTCAAAAATATTTTTCAGGGTCCTTGTGAGGTTTCTGCATCTCAGATTTATCTTGTTATTTAGATAAGATGCTACATAAGTAATAAAGACCTCTCCATTTCTCAAAACTTATTTCAAAGCAAACTACTTTGGAAGTGATTACTTCACATGTTCTCATAGTCAGAAGATCCTTCTTGATATATGATGCAAAATCTTTGTTGAACTCAAGGCTGTTAGTTTTCAGACATCACTCTTTTCTCCCGCCATTTCTTTTCAGTCTTCTGTAGCCTAAGGCTCTTTCCTTAGCCAAGTGTTCATCTCATTTGATTTATTTTTTCTGGTTTCCATAGAGAAACATAACTCCTACTATCTAATAAAGAGGGAATATGCTAATTGACTGCCACACCCTCACAAGATGGCGGCGCCCAGTCCCCTCAGCCCCATCTCATCCAGTTGGAATCCCCTAGTCCTGTGGTCAGCAAGTTGTGGCTTGTGATCCACATGCGGCTCTTTGGCCCCTTGAGTGGGGCTCTTCCACAAAATACCACGGCCTGGCGAATCTATTTTGAAGAAGTGGCATTAGAAGAAGTTTAAGTTTAAAAAATTTGGCTGTCAAAAGAAATTTCAATCGTTGTATTGTTGATATTTGGCTCTGTTGACTAATGAGTTTGTCAACTGGTCCCCTTAGCCCTGCTTCATCCAGCCTCAGTCCCCCAGTCCTTTCAGGACCCCCTCATCCAGCCAGAGTTCTTCAGTCCCCTCAGCTCCGCCTCACCCAGTCCCCACAGCCTCCAGCCTCATCCAACTTCCATCCCTCCATCCCCTCCACCCCACCTCACCCAGCTGGAGTCCCCCAGTTCCCTGAGCCCCCCTGCAGGGAAAGGCAGTTGGGTATGATCAGGCCAGTAAGGGAGGGAAGATGGAGGTGAATGGGGTGGCAGGGGAGGGCAGTTGGGGAAAATCATGCTGGCAGGGGAGCAGTTAGGTATCAATTGGGCTGGCAGGGGAGCAGTTAGGGGGCCATCATGCTGACAGACAGAGTGGTTAGGGGCAATCAGGCAGGTGAGTGTTTAGGAGCCAGCAGCCCCAGATTGTGAGAGGGTTTAGGCTGGGCTGAGAGACACTCCCCATGCACAAATTTGGTGCACTGGGCCTCTAATAAATTTATAATAACCCTTATCTCTTGCCCCCAATCATGTGACAAGCTCCCAAATCATATATCAAACTTCCCATAAATCTTTTTCACTTAGAGATCATGCAGTTAGCTCTGTACTCAGTACTAGTACTACAAATGAAAATTTTCATAGATGCTGCTCTCTATTCTTCAGTATTGAGTTTTTCATCCAGGCTCATTGCTGCTGCTTTCTATTGAATGTATCCATATTTTCCTGTTATCTCAGACTCTCATGTTTAACTTTGGTTCTATAGCAATGTCCTAATCAAGTTTCATAGACCAAACCTAGTCTATTTCCACATCATAGAAGCTTTCAGCAAAACAAATATGTTCATGGCATCCACTACTCTTTACAATTTACCTAATTTCTATAGTATTCATCATTTTTAAAAGTCAAAATTATCTTGACATTAAAAATGTCTCTAGCTTGAACATCAAGCTTTATATCTACTTCTTCCCAGTGATAATTTTTGGCATGAAATAGTATATAACACTTTTTAAAATAAAAAGAAATATTTAATAAGGTTCAAATAGCATATAATTCAGCTAATGTAACTGACCAATCTGTTGTTGTTTTTAATCCTCACCTAAGGACATGCTTTTATTGACTATTTAGAGAGATAGGGAGAAAGAGGGAGAAGAAGAAACATCACTGTGAGGGAAAAACACACAATTCTTGCCTCCCATATGTGCCTTAACCGGGGATGGAACCCACAACCTGGTATGTGCCCTGACTGGGAATCAAACCTGCTACCTTTCAATATATGGAACAACACTTCAACCATCTGAGGCACAAAAGCAAGTGCAGAAACTGTTCAATTTAATAATCTAGTCAAGTTGTGCTATCATCACCACAATCCAGTTTTTGAATATTTGCATCATTCTAAAAACTCTTTTGAGCACATTTGTAATTATTTCTTATTCCTACCCCAGCTCCAGGCAATCCTGATCTGCTTTCTAATCTTTATAAATAATATAGTATAATTAATCTTTCTTTTTGGACATTTTATATAATCGGAATCATGTAATATGTAATATTTTGCATCAAATATTGGGTCGGCAGCTACGTAATTGCGGGTTTCACACATATATGGCTTCAGTTGAATTTTTAGGTTTGCAGACGTAGTACAAATGTAAAACACATTTTGTTATTTGATAGTTGGCTATTCAGCTGTTAATCAGTAAAAAAAGTTTTTTGATCTGTTTTGTAGTTTTCGTTTGGCGTTCGTTGAAAAATGGAAAATCAAAAGGAACATTTTCGTCATATTTTGCTTTATTTCTGCAAAGGGAAAAACGCATCACAAGCTCATAAAAAGTTATGTGCTGTTTATGGTGACGAAGCCTTAAAAGAACGGCAGTGTCAAAATTGGTTTGCCAAATTTCGTTCTGGTGATTTTTCACTCAAAGATGAAAAACGCTCTGGTCGTCCAGTTGAAGTTGATGACACCCTAATCAAAGCAATAATCAATTCGGACTGTCACAGTACAACACGTGAGATTGCAGAGAAGCTTCATGTATCACATACATGCATTGAAAATCACTTAAAACAACTTGGCTATGTTCAAAAACTCGATACATGGGTTCCTCACGAACTGAAAGAATCACAGTTAACGCAACGCATTAGCAGCTGTGATTTGCTAAAGAAACGTAATGAAAATGATCCATTTTTAAAACGACTGATAACTGGCGATGAAAAATGGGTTGTTTACAACAATATCAAGCGGAAAAGATCGTGGAGCAGGCCAGGTGAACCAACTCAAACAACATCAAAAGCTGATATTCATCAAAAGAAGGTTTTGTTATCAGTTTGGTGGGATTACAAAGGAATTGTCTACTTTGAACTCTTACCACCCAACCGAACGATCAATTCTGATGTCTACATTGAACAACTAACGAAATTAAACAATGCAGTGGAAGAAAAGCGGCCCGAATTGACAAATCGAAAAGGTGTTGTATTCCATCATGACAATGCAAGGCCACACACATCTTTGGTCACTCGGCACAAATTAATGGAGCTTGGTTGGGATGTTTTGCCACATCCACCATATAGTCCTGACCTTGCACCATCTGATTACTTTTTGTTTCGATCTTTACAAAACTCCTTGAATGGTAAAAATTTCAATAATGATGATGATGTCAAATTGTACCTGATTCAGTTTTTTGCTAATAAAAACCAGAAGTTTTTTGAACGTGGGATTATGATGCTGCCTGAAAGATGGCAAAAGGTCATTGATCAAAATGGGCAATACATTACAGAATAAAGTTATTTAGTTCCATGAAAAAATTGTCTTTGATTTTCTTTTAAAAATCCGCAATTACTTAGTTGCCTACCCAATATAATGTTTTTCATTTGCGTTCATACATATTGTATCACGCACCACTTAATGTTCCATCCTTTTATGGCTAGAGTAGCTTATTTTACATAATACTGCATTATACAACATTTTTAATGAATTTGCCAGGTGATAGACATTTGGATTGTTTCCAGATTTGGTCTATCATAAATGTTGTTACTAAGAATATTTATGTACAGGTCTTTGTGCATAAATATTGGAGTGATGTTTTATTTTTTATTTTTTTGGTTAGGAGCCTAGGATTGGAGTTGCTGGGTCATTTGGAGCTTTCTGTTTACAGTTTTATGAAACTGAGAAAATGCTTTCCAAAATAACTATACAATTTTACACCTTCACCCCTACCCCCACCTGCCCCAGTGATGCATGAAGGCTGCAATTTATTCACATTCTTGCCAATACTTGGTATTGACTGTCTTTTAATAATAAACATTTCTGTTGGGTATTATCTCATTGTTGTTTAATTCACATTCCCTACTAACAAATAATATAAAGTACCTTTTCATGTGCTTATCAGCTATTTATATGTCGTCTTTGATAAAATGTCAATTCAAATGTTTTGTGCACTTTGTTATTTAAGTTGTCTTATTATTGTCTTTTAAGTATTTCTTAACTGTTTTAGATATAAGAGATCACTATTTGCAAATATGCCTCCCAAGCCTGTGTGCTATGTTTTTATTTTAAACTAGAGGCTCATTGCATAAAATTTGTGCAAGAATAAGTCTTCCTTCCCCTGGCTTTGCTCCTGGCAGCCAGGGAGCCTGCAAATCCTCACTTCCAGCCAGATTGCCACTCCTGTAGCTCCCTCTTTCCCTGCCCTCCCCCTCATAGCAGGCATCCTGCCTGCCCAACTGCTCCATGCCAGTGTATGCAAATTAACCCGCCATCTTTGTTGGGTTGATTAATTTGCATACACACTCCTGATTGGCTGGCAGGCATCACAGAGGCATGGTCAATTTGCATATTTCTCTTTTATTATGTAGATGGTATGTCTTGAAATAAAAGCTTATAATTCTAAGGAGGTCCAAGCTTTCATTTTTAAATTACTGATCCTATATAATAAAGGCCTAATATGCTAAGTGTCTGATTGACTGGTTGACCATTCAACCAATCAAAGTGTAATATGCTAATTATATGCTAAGGCCACTCAACCACTTGCTATGACGTGCTCTGAATACCACGGAGCAGACTATAAACCAGTCACTATGACATGCACTGACCACCATGGGGCAGACGCTCAGACCAGTAAGTTAGCTTGCTGCTTGCGCCTGGCAGATTGGGACTGAGTCAGATGGACCTGACATGGCCTGGAGCCCTCCTGTGGTTCATCCCTAGCTGGCCAACCTCCTGCTTCCCTTCCCAGCCTGATCATGTATCAGTGGGGTCCCTCGGCCTGGCCTGTGCCTTCTCCCAATCTGGGACCCCTTGGGGGATGTCAGAGAGCCAGTTTTGGCCCAAAACCACAGGTGCAAAAATTTGTGCACTGGGCTTCTAGTGCTTTAATAATTCAATGAACTCTGCCTAACTCAACATCATTAAGATTTTTACCTATTTTTTGTTGCTCAGAAGTTTTATAGTTTTAATACTTATATTTATGTCTATAATCTATTTTGAGTATTTTGTGTATGATGTGAGAAAAGGGTGTAAGATTTCTGTTTATTTTAACTTTGCTATTCAATCCTCTGAGAACTATTCAGTAAAGACTTTTGAATATCTTGGCATCTTTATTAAAAATTAATTGGCCAAAAATATGAGTTAATTTCTGAACTCTGAATTCTCTTTCATTTAGTTATGTACCTATTTATCACTTCTGAGACTTTAGGCTGAGATCAAGTGTATTTATGTACCTATCCTTATGCTTCTACTATATTGTCTTAACCACTGCATCTTTATAGCAAGTTTTGAAATCCAATATTGTTAAGTCCTTCAACTTGCTCTTCTTAAAAGTTGGAGAAATTTGACCAGTTGTATTTTTCTGGTGGAGATGTTAAATGATATAATTACTAGGACAAGTACTTTGGTGTAATAACCAGCAATTGTTAGATATTTACCCCAGAGAAGTGGGAACTTAGCGTCATGCAGAAATGTGTTCACACATATTCAAAGCTGTCTTATTTGTGATAGCCTTAAACTGGAACCTACTTACCTGTTCTTCAGCGGTGAATAGTTAAATTGTAGCATATCCACATGATGGAACATAACTCATAAATAAAACAGAATGAACTATTTTTATATTAAATAACTTGATGAATGAACATTAAGTATATCATGTTAAGAGAAAACAGCACTCTTATATAACATTCGTGAACTAGTATAAGTATAGATATAGGTATGGATACTAATGAAAAATAGCCAAGTGATGGGCAGGGAGAGTTTGCATGGTTATAAAGGGTAGCATGAAGAATAATTATAGTGATAACGCAGTCATATATCTTGATAGCTGTTGTAGTTACACAAAGTTACATGTGGTGAAATTACACACATACACAAAAAAATACACATACACAAACACACACAGAGAGACATGAGTGCATATATTGCTGATAAAATCTAAATAACTCCTGTGGTTTGTGCCAATATCAACTTTCTGCTTTTGATACTGTACTATAACTCTGAGAGATATTAAAATTGGTATAGCTTGGTAGAATGATTCAGGAGATCTTCCAATATATTTATTTGCAATATGTATTACATATTTCCCCTTTTTAATCTCATTAGTCCCCTCTACCTCTTATTTTGTATTATAGCAGAGGGGCAATAGTATACTTTATATAAACCCATATCATTTACTTAGTCTTCATCTCTAGATGTAGAAATTCTAGGTCAAATTTGGCCATATTTTTTAAGTTTTTTTAAATATCAGGAAAAATTGCTCTCAATATTCATTATACCATTGTATACTTCATCAGGAATGAATATATATATATATATATAAATTCCTACTTATTTATATACTAGAGGTCCAGTGCACAAATTCATGCATAATTGGGGTCCTTTGGCCTGGCTGGTGATCCAGGTCTATTGGGATCCGGCTGGCTCAGGGGAGGGACCATAGGAGGTTGGCTGTGGGAGCACACTGACCACCATGAGGCAGCTTCTGCCCCCAGTGGTCAGGGAGTGTCATAGAGACTGGTCAACTGGTCAACTGGTTGTTCCAGTCATTTGATCTTAATGGTTGCTCCTATATAATAAAAGGCTAAATTGACTGAATGATGGAATGACCAGCAGAATGATGCTGTGATGCGCACTAACCACCAGAGGGAAGACATAACGTAGGAGCTTCCCCCTGGTGGTCAGTGCACTCCCACAGAGGAAGCACCACTCAGCCAGAATCAGGGCGCATGCTGGCCTTTTATAATAAGTCAAAAAACATTATTTTAGATTCTCCATCACCACTTTTACTTTTGAACTATGCTTCCCATTGAAACAGTGCTTTTCTCCTTACTTTGCCCTCATCTGAGCCCCTCCAAATGTTTTGTTGCTCCCTAATTTGTGATACAACTCTTTCAAATTTCAGTGCAACTGAGCTGGTCTAATAGGAATATTTTAATATTTAATTAGCTAAGAGACCTATTCTAAAACTGAGATGCATTCCCCAATTAGAAAAGCTTGAATCCTTTGGGACATAATATTTTACTTAAACCTGTTTCTACTTTTGATATACTGCTGGTTGATATGAATCGTAAATATTTTATACATTAATAATACTAGTGCAGGTACAGATACTTTGAATCCATAAAATATCCAAATTTACATATAAAGTTTATTTCATAAATGCTCATCTTAATACATCATTCTCTTATGATCTTCTATGGCTTATTCCTAGAAAGAAGGAAACCTGAAGTTGGTGATGGCCCCCAGTTCTCCATGATCAGACCACACTGCTCGCTCTTCAGCCTATTTTCAGATTATTCTCCCCAACCCTCTCAGCAGCACCTTTGGGAGAGCACACACTCCTGCCCTCAGTTCTCAGTAAACATATGTTTTCCTTTTAATCTAGAACTCTGTACGGATAACTCCCTGTGTCTAAAAACAGTTTCTAGTTCACTATCCCATTCTCTTCCAAGGCTAGTTAGTGCCTTTTAGCTTGTAGGCAGCCTTTCCTAGAATGCCATCCTGAAAACCTGGTTTAGTTCACTACACTCTTGTAAAAATGTAATGAATTTATATGACACATAACAAATAAGTTGTTTATGTCTTAGTGCCACATGAGATAGGGAATCAATCCATTTTGGTTCATCATTTCACCCCCGTTGTCTTGCCTAGTGCCTGTGTATAGGCCCTTGATGAGTATTGATGTGATTAATGATGTGTTTTCAGATATTAAATACTTGTTAGAAATATGCCAGGGGAAAAGTTTAGAAGATACATCTAAAGATAATGTGATGTTTTCAGTTATTTTCCACAAAATATCTTTTATGATTTGTTATCTAGCCTCTGCTGGCCTACCTCTTCAGACAAGGGTCCTATTGCATCACCAGAAGCACATTCCACTTTCAGGCAGCACCAATGACTAACATCTCAGTTATTTTTACATCACATTTTTTTTTCTACAATCTTCCCTTCCTAAGGATAGTGTATATTAGACTACTGGCTCTTGATTCTATTTCATTTCATATGTTGATATATCCAAGATTATATGTGTGAATGCAACAAAGATTAATAAATGGCATATTGCAAGCAATCATCAATTTGAAATATAACTTGTTATATCTTAATTGAAGTGAGCTTTCAAACTATTGCCTTATCCTTTTCCGCAGCTTCCATCATATACAATAATAATAACAATAGTTAAAACATTGAGAATCTTCTAATTGTTATAAATATAGTAACTCATTTACAATAACTCTATGAGGTAGTTTAGTACTATCTTACTATACATTATTATCTGAACAAGTTCATTTATATTTTAGTAGTTTATGAGAATGGTAACTAATAATGCTATAAACTATTAGTAACTTTATGAGAATTAGATTAAGTATTGTAATAAGTTAAGTATTTTGTCAAAAATGACTGGAATGGGGGTGAGAGGGAGCTGGCTGAGGCATGACTGCTGTGAGCAGGAGGACGAATTACATTACCGATATAGAAAGGCTTCCAAACGGAGAATGTTGGAAACAGAAATGAGAGATGGGTAACATGAGAAAAAGAACTCCACTTGCTTCATGAGTCTAGAACCGTTTCAATTGCCCCAACAGTTTAATTTTAATTAGGAAATAACAATTCAAGACCTAGTGTGTCCAAGATGTGGACTTCAACACATCCACAGTCAGCGTTCCCCTTGATCTTTTTTTAAAATTTATCTTTATTGTTGAAAGTATTACAGATCCCCCTCCTCTCATTATTCCCCCTTTGATCCACTCCACCCTGCCCAAGGCCTTATGAATTATGCATATATGCATACAAATACCTTGGTTAATCTCTTCCTACCCCCACCCCACTCTGCCTTTACTCTGAGTTTCTGTTCCATGCTTCTGTGTTTCTGAATCTATTTTGTTCATCTGTTTATTTTATACATTAGATTCCACATATGAGTGAGATCATGTGATACTTGTCTTTCTCTGAATGGCTTGTTTTGCTTAGCATAATGCACCCCAGCTCCCTCCATGCTGTCTCAAAGGGTATGAGATCCCCCTTGATCTTGTAGATCATTCTCACTTTCAGGTGCTATGAAGGTTTCTCTTAGAGAAAATATTTTAGTTTCTCAGTTATCAAAGGAAAATTAGTTTTTCTATTTACTGTGTAAACTATATAGGGAAATGCCAATATTAAAAATTAATTGAAATTTTACTGTCTTCTCTAGAACTCACACTGTTTTCCAAAAAATGGTTCATTTCAAGGTGCAAATTATAGTGTGTGTTCTGAACTATAACCAAATCAAAATATGTTGATGTTTTAAATAGTAGGATTAATGTCTATTACTTGACCACAGGGTAGTAATAAAAAAATAAATTTAATTCATATCTCTCAAAAGGAGATGAAGAATTTTATTTGATATAATATTGATGCTTAAATTCTACTACTTAAATATTGTGAGACCTCTATAGAAGTTTGTGCACCATTATAAATAACTTAATGTGAGGCAAAATTTCAACATTCACATTGCTGGTTTGAGATACTTTGTGGAATAGAGTTGATATATTATTTTTGTCATGTTGAGCCATCCTGTTCTTTTCCTCAGCAAAACAAAGTTCCATAAATTTAGCAACTGAGAACTTTTGAGATATACGTATATTTTTATAAATTAAATCAATTGAAAACCTTTCCAGCTTATCTTATTTTCCCCCAAAATAAATGTATTTAAGCAAGTGAAGCATTGTCACAATGTACAGACTAGGTAGTGTAAGCAAAACAAGTACTTTGTCCTTTTTATTTTATCATTTATAAAGTAGTGTATGCAAAATACTATCCAAACTTGGTTTTCAAAATGTGAAATCCACAGATGGGCTACCAAGGACTCATGAATTCTTAAATTACATAAAAAATTTGTGTGAATGTGCTTAGCGATATAATTTCTTTTTTAAATTTATTTTCTGGGCAAGGATTCCTAAGTTCATCATCTTAGAGGGCATTCTATACTATATAAAAAATCAAGAATCATTGTTTCTACAGTCACCATTATCTTCTCTCATGATATACTAGTAAGCTAAGAGTTGACACTTAGTTCAAACTTAATTTGTACCAAGCAAAGAGTTTAAAGGCTTTGTATGTAATAGCTCATTTATTAGTTGCTACAGTATTATGAGCCACAAATTTTTATTTCCACTTTACAGATGAGAGGACTTAGTTTTAAAGGCTTATGAAGGTGCCTAGAACCACCCAGCTATGAAGTGACAGACCAAGGGCTTGAACCTGGACCACCAGTGCCTAGAATCTGTGCTACAGTGCATAATACTGAAGGATGTGGTTAAACTATATAGACCAACATTTATAAATGTAGATAATAAATTACCTACATTTATAAATGAATTTATATTTAATTCATAATCTTTTGTAATCACATGAGATAACATGTATAAAAGTTTATACATGTTATCTCATGTGATTACAAAAGATTATGAATTAAATATACTAAAAAACATAGAGGAAACTATGTTTTTGAGTAGTTTCAATAGTACCTGAATAAGATGATGCCTATAACACTTTACATCTAGAGACTGTCCCCATTCTTTCCCTGAAGTTATCCCATGCAAAGGAGAAATCAAGCTTTTTTTTAAAAAAAAGAAAATATATTACATATGAGCATAACCAATGGACATAGACAATACGGGGGTGAAGGTATGTGCTAGGAGGTGGGGGGCAGCCGGGGAGAGATCAATGGAGGGAAAAGAAGATTTATGTAATACTTTAAACAATGAAGAATTTTTTAAAAAAGAAAATTACATCAGATAATATATGTTAAAAGAAAAAGTCTATTATTTTAATTATTTTATTGTAATGTTTATGTTCCATAGAAGGAAGTCTAGGAAATCAATGAAGTAAAAGTAGAAGTAAAACTTTCACACATTGCCTTTCCTATTCAGATAATCTATATATATAAAAGCCTAAGCAACCAGACAACTGGTTTACTGGTTGCTATGACACACACTGATCACCAGGGGGCAGATGCTCAATGCAGGAGATGCCCCCTCATGGTCAGTGTGCTCCCATAGTTAACCTCCTGTGGGTGGCCCATCTCTCCTGGTCCCTCCCCCTGGCCGTCCCCCTTCCCACACATATCCCCAAAGGCCTTGATTGGCCCCAATCTCCTCTAGTGTTTTCATAAAAGAGAATTGGTATGGAAAGTCAGAAAGGAAATTTTAGATCCATTTGATACCTACTTTTGTTTAGGCATCTAACCAACTATGATTTTTCTCCATATCAAGAAAAGGTAAATTTGTAAGTCTTTCAGTGAATAACTATGCTCACAGGTTCAAGATTCTTCAAGTTTTTAGAGCTTTTACCTTGATTTCAGAGAAAAAGGGAGAGGGATAGAGAGATAGAAACATCAATGATGACAGAATATCATTGATCAGCTGCCTCCTGCAGACCCCATACTGGGGATCAAGACCGCAACCCAGGCATGTGCCCTGACTGGGAATCAAACCATGACCTCCTGGTTCATAGGTCAATGTTCAACCACTGAGCCATGCTGGCCAGACTAGAGCTTTTTTTCTGTAATGTGTTTATTTTTTTTTCAAAAAAAAACCATTCAGCCTGGTGGCATCCACTTACAGCATAATTTCTTTTAAAGTACTTTGGAATTCCTGAGTAGTTTAAATGTTGGCACACTTATACATCTTAAAGAAAGCCTGTGAATATTAGCCTTGTTTGGCTTTTCATATACACTCCTCTGCTTTTTACCTTCTCACCATCACTGGATCCCGACTTCCTCCCAGAAGGCCCCACCTGCAGGGTGGGCCGGGAAACCTGCCTGTCCCAGGCTTCGGGGTGCTGTTTCTGCTGAGAGCTTCACTCCCAGGGCCCTGGGAGTTGTCCACGCCTCTGTTAGGAGTCCACACCTCCCGTTTGTCCATTCTCTCCAATCCCGTATCTCCTTCCAGGTCCTTATGCTTTCTCTCCTGTACTGTATGTCTTTACACCCAGCTCATTTCTTCAACCTGTCCTCCTTTCACATTCTGGCTTAGTACTCTCTGCTGGAAATCTACATAAGGATCAAAATGGCATTGATTGCAATATTCGGTCGGCATCAGCCATAATCTCTTCGAAACCTGGAAGTGAACTATGGAAGGCATTGCAATGTAGTGGAAGGAACACACGCATTAGAAACTGACAAGGATATGTTATTTTCTTTCTTTTTTCTTTTTCTTTTTAAATATATTTTATTGATTTTTTTTTTTACAGAGGAAGGAAGAGGGATAGAAAGCTAGAAACATCGATGAGAGAGAAACATCGATCAGCTGCCTCCTGCACACTCCCCTCTGGGGATGTGCCCTCAACCAAGGAACATACCATTGAGCGGAATCGAACCCGGAACCTCTCAGTCTGCAGGCCGATGTTCAATCCATTGAGCCAATCCATTGAGCCAAACTTCACAAAAGTTTATCCCTGTTAGCATTTTGGTGTAAATCTTTATAGTATTTATAAATATCTCTATCTACATATCTATAAGTGACATTTTATGAAATAAATCAAATTGCACTATTTTTAAAAATTGAATGAAAACCAGCAATTCCAGTCCATTTATTACTCTACTCCAATCTTAATACATCACTAGACATCATTCATTCTTTACACAATGTGTTAACAAAAGTTAATAAATAGGCTAAAGTAAAAAAAAATGTTTAAACAATTAGAGGAAATATGTATTCTTTTTTTTTTATTACTATACTAGGGGCCTGGTGCATGAAATTCATGCACCGGGGCAGGTGTCCCTCAGCTAAACCTGCATCTTCTTCAATCTGGGACCCCTTGGGGGATGTCTGAAAACCTCTCACGATCCAGGACTGCTAGCTCTCAACTGCCCTTCCCTTTAGGCCTGGTCCTTTCCAACTGCCCTCCTCTGCTGGCCCAGTCACCCCTAACTCCCCTCCCTGCTGGCCTGATCGCCCACAACTGCCATCCACTGCAGGCCTCAGTCCCCCCGCAACTGCCCCCAATCTGCAGTTCAGGGTCCCCTGCAACTGCCCTCCCTTGCTTGTCTGGTCACCCCCAACTGCCCTCCCCTGCAAACCTGGTCACCCCCAACTGCCCTCCCCTGCAGGCATGGGTCTCCCGCAACTGTCCTCCCCTGCAGGCATGGGTCCCCTGCAACTTGCTGTCCTGGTCACCCCCAACTACCCTCCTCTGCTCGCTTGGTCACCCCTAACTTCCCACAACTGCCCTTCCCTGCTGGCCATCTGTGGCAGCTGCCTTGTGTCCACATGGGGGCAGCCATCTTTGACCACATGGGGGTGGTCATCTGTGTCTTGGTGTGATGGTCAATTTGCATATTACTCTTTTATTAGATAGGATCTAAAATAGAACATCTTCCTTACCATTCTCTATCCCCTAATTTTGATTCAGTTTCTCTATGTTTTTATTTATTCCCATCTAAGATAAATTTTATGTTAGAAAGTCCCATGAGAACAGGATATTGTCTATCTGTTTATTTTATCTCCAGAATCTACACTTAGTAATTGACATTTAGAAGCTATTCCATTTATATTAATTGCCTAATAAGGAATTTGCAGGTTTGTTTGCTCTCACTCTATCTCATTCTCTGCCCCTCTTTCTCTCTGCTCTTCAAACTCCATGAGGACATAGGTCATGTGTATTGCTTATCACTGTTCCAGTATGTACTCCAAAATACTTGCTATGTTGTATGTCAACAGTAAACATTATAAATAATCACATAAAGAGGAAAGGAGGCAGCCTTTTTATTTCTTTTGAAAAATCCATTATATCAATTTACCTTTCCAGAGTAACTTATATTACTCATGTGAAAACCTTATGGCTTTCATCTGATGTTTGGTGAAATATTTTTAATGTACTTCTGTCTTTTTTCTCCATGTAGATCACATAATTATTATATTCATTATTAGGGCAAAATGAATTAGCACTTGTAAATAGCTGCATAATTAAATCTTTAAAATCAGGCACACGATTTATTTCCTCTCTATTTGGCCATGTTCTATTGAGATCATTGTCCTATTTTTTCTTCCTCAGGACTTTGGATGGTTTTCTTGTAGACTTTTACTTGTTTATATTGGAGTGTAAATAGATTATTTATTTATATATTTATTTTTTATAAACTTTTTTTTTCTAAAAAAAAGTATTTTATTGTGGCTTATAAGAAATATAACATTTTTAAAGGTAAGAAAGGAGAGGGAATTGAAAACCAAGGAAAATAAGACTGAGCTCAATACACAAGACTGTATGCCATACAAACCTAATATGCAAGGATGAGCCACAAATGTGCCTCGCAGTGGAAGCCAACACAGAGTGAGTAAAATGCTTTAGGTCATTTACTAATTTATATGTAGAAACTAGAGGTTTATTTTTATATATTACTGTTGTTCATAATGAGACTTGAAATAATTATTTTCCAGTTATTCTCAGGAAGAATATCCAATTTTAATCGATGAACAACACTTCCAACCAGAGTCCACAGTTACATACAAGCAATTCTAACAGGGACCGGTGTTCTCTCCAGGCCTGTGTCTTTCTGCTTCTCTGACCCAGTCTGGAAAACTTGGATCACAATCCTGTCGGAAACTCTGTGCTTTTGACAGTCAGCCAAATGATAATCTTCAGATTTATCTCCTTGCCTATACTTGGAACAAGGATGCATTCACTTAATTGGATAAACTTTTGTAATTTTCCAGGGAACCAATTCCCTCTGACAGATGTATGGTTTCTGCAGACATTCAGTCTGTGCTTTCAATGAACATACATTTTCATCACTGGAGGGATTCTTGCAGGAAATTCCAGGAAACAGCAACAGGCTTAAAAAGTCAATAATTATAAGGAGGGGTGAATCAAATATTCTCGCAGTGGTTATGTGACAAAAATCTGAATGTGGTCTCAGCCAAGCTGACATGGAGTCTTATTATTAAGCAAAGGAAAAGTATGGATTTTTACTCCTTGAACAAAATGTGTGGCTGAGGCAGGAGTTTGCTCGGTATGTCAGATCAGAGACAGAGCAGAGGAAAGGGGGATTCAGACCCCGTGATACCAATTAAGACACATCTTCATAGACAGGGCAAAGTATCCATCTGACCGTAGGTAATTCTCTTTCTTTAAAGGCAACATTACTCCAATTTTGGTGATATTCTTTAAGGAGCAAAATGCAAAGTATGTATAAAAATAAATATTTCGTAAGAATGAGGAAAGCAATTATAATTTGTTTAAATGATAAATACTACAAACATTAAAAAAAATACCCCACACACAGAGAAATTTGTGTGAAGTTAGTGAAGCGTAATATATTTCTGGAAAATCTCCATTCTTTACCTTTACAGAGCTCTATAGAGAATTCAAAGCTCATCACCATAAATAGAAACCAGATCCCCATGGCCATGGAACTCCCCTGACTTTCTGTTCTATGGGGTAATGTGATAGTTCTCCCTGAAAGAATCCGCTGGGTATGGGATTGGCAGTGACAGAGTTGTCTCTCTGGACTTGCTTTGCCACAGTGGCTTCCTCAGGAGGCCGCAGTGGTGGCATTTCCAGGCTCAGATGGTGTTTATGTGAGGCCTACTCTCACAGGCATTCTGGAATAAGTAGGATTGCTCTTCCAAATCACACTCATCTCCTTCCCTGTCTTCGTGACACCTCTGTGCCCACCCTTCTCCCCAGGCAGCAACCCCATCATCCAATACGCTCCTAAGTCCAGGCATATTTTTTAAAAATATATTTTATTGATTTTTTTACAGAGAGGAAGGGAGAGAGATAGAGAGCTAGAAACGTCGATGAGAGAGAAATATCCACCAGCTGCCTGTTGCACACCCCCTACCGGGGACGTGCCAGCAACCAATGTACATGCCCTCGACCGGAATCGAACCCGCGACCCTTCAGTCCGCAGACCGACGCTCTACCACTGAGCCAAATCGGCTTCGGCCCAGGCATATTTTTAAGATCAGAAAACATTCCAAATTTAATAGAGCTAGACTGGGCTTTCTGTTAATCTGAAAATGTAGGGATTGAAATATGTGAATCTTATCTGAAAACCAAATCATAAATCTAGGCATTGTTGTTCTTAGAGTTATACAGAAAAATGTGAGCTCACTAAGAATAGATGCATTGGGGCTACCCTCTTGAAACTTTAAGGAGAGATGGGAAATAAATGTTTTAATTATTTTATTCATTTGCCTCTGGTTTCACTAAATTTAATCATATCCATGGGAAATGTCAGTGCAGGTTAACAACTTGTATTTCCCAGTTTTACTCGTGTGCCTAGACAAAGAGTGTTGAGCTAACTGAAAGATGGGACTACATTTTCTTTATTTGTGCCATAGTGTCAACCCCGTATACTGCTTCATTCTTAAAAGTAAATAAGGATTGACAGGACATCAGGGGGTGAGGGCATGAGTGGGGGGTGGAGGGACAATGGAGAGATAAGGATACGCATGTAATACCTTAATCAATAAAGAAAAAAAGTTAAAAAGACTAAGGATTTATGTACATTAAAAACAGTTTTCTGTGCTCTATAAGATATAAGTATAGAAACTTGTTAAAAAATTTATAGAATTCATCTATACCTAACCAATATGAATGGCAGTTACTTAACGTTATATTAATCATAATAAAAAGCATACATTTGCATAATGCTTTATAATCTGCATTGTACATTCACACTTATTCCATTTCTGATTTCTTCATCACAATCCTTTCATTCATGAGGAAAGGGAAACATCTAATATTTTTTTAAAAAAAATTTCTAATTGATTTTTAGAGGGAGAAAGGAAGATGAAGAGAGAAACATCAATGTTAGAGCAAAATATCAATGCGCTGCCTCCTGCACACCCTCTCCCTGGTATTGAACCCACAACCCAGACATGTGCCGGATTTTGAACTGGCAACCTTCTGGTGCATGAGGCAAGGCCCAGCTAACTGAGCTCTACCAGCCAGGCAGAGAGGCATCTGTTTTTAATGACACCCTTTGGAATAACATACACACATGTCTACGTTAAGATACGCAATTTGAGTAGGACTCATTTTTGTTTTCACAGGAGTTCCACTATAATTTTCAATTCTTTGCACATCAGGCTAAATGGCAACTGGCCCTTTATGTAGAGAGCCTTCATTTTCAGCGGCTGGCACTGCCACCCTTTCAGCTGCTCTCAGCCTCCAGAGGCTGCGTGTAATAAATAATACAGTCTGCTGGGAGCCGCTAACAGCTTTCAGTGCGGCTGCTAATGTGCCTGTGGCATTTCAGACCAGACTTTCAAAACTTCCCTAAAATCTAGGAATCACAGTACATTTATGGTTTATAAGGACATCAATTAATCAACCGTTTGATTTCTTTTTGATGGACATCCATTTTCTGTCTCAGTCACTGAGGACTTACTGCTGTCTAATATCCAAATGGCAGGGGCGGCTAATCAGCTGCTATAAATGGCCACACTCTTACCGTATCTGCAGTAAGTCTGATCTACTGAATTGTACTATTTGTCTTAGAGCCAGTGTATTTGAGCTGTAAACCCCAAATGAAAAATCAGCTGAATACTGAAGAAGAAAAAAAGCATTCTTTTTTTTGTTTATTCATATTTTATAAGGGCTGCCTCTTCACTCTCAAACTCTAATCCATGATAGGCACCAGGGAAGATGCTAAAGCTTCTAAAACACTTTCAGGAGTGAGGTGCAGGCAAGAAACAAACTTACGCAGACAGGGTTATTCTCAGATTATTCTCTGAGAAAGTCCTAATGGGCAAGGTGGGGTGTGTCTGATTAATGGGCATAAATACTACCTTAAAATGCTTTCAAGCCTCCTGAAATAAAGCTAGTTTCACTCTAAAATCTCATGCTAAAATCTTATGCTATTTTGTTGTATTTGCTATGTTTATGTAGGTAATGCAAACCTTTCCAATTTTGAGGTTTTGCACACTGATATAGACTCGAGAGCAAAAAGCTAGATTTTGTTCAAAGGGCTAAAATGTTTTCTGTGTAGAGTATAAGAATAATAAGAATAAAAATCCAGTCCAGCCAAAACCGGTTTGGCTCAGTGGTAGAGCGTCGGTCTGCAGACTGAAGGGTCCCAGGTTCGATTCCGGTCAAGGGCATGTACCTTGGTTGCGGGCACATCCCCAGTAGGGGGTGTGCAAGAGGCAGCTGGTCGATGTTTCTCTCTCATCCATGTTTCTAACTCTCTATCCCTCTCACTTCTTCTCTGTAAAAAATCAATAAAATATATTTAAAAAAAAAAAAAAAACCCAGTCCAACAATTTAAAAATTACATTGTAAATCAACAATCTGCATTTCCACTCATTAAATTTAGCTATTCTAAATTGCGGATGAACTTGGTCATTCATAATTTTTAAGTTCCATTAATTCTGCATACTTCGCTATGATTTAGGAAGAGGCTGAAATGGAGCCAATGGCATCATTACATTAAAATACTTTGTTTAAAATAACAAACTTCCTTAAGAGATCAGTTGAACTTACAAATGGAAGACCAACTTAAATACTTGACAGTGATATTCATGGCTATATAAATGTGGCAGCAATAAGTAATTATATATATTTTTGTCCTCTTTGGCACAATATTGTCCTGGCCTTCCTGGTACTTTTTGTTGTTGTTGTTTTGTTTGTTTGTTTGTTTTTTGCCTCAAGATTGAAACATTTATTAAAGTCCTGAAAATGCTACTCTATCTATTTTCTTAGGAAGCACAAACCTTCTCAGAGATTTGTTGATGTATCAGTTGCTATAGGAATCTACTATAAATCTTCATTTTTCTGCAAAGTTCCATCCGAACTACTGGGTCGATATTTCCTTTTCACTTTCCTGCTATCTCATCAAACAAAATATAACTAATAGTGAAGCTCTATTGAACTCTATCTAATTTATTTAGTGATAATTATGTGCAATAGATTATAATAGATCTAGTCATTCATAATCTTTCCGCTTAGATTGATAGGCTGATTGATTTAATATTTATGTTAACTCAACTCTTCAATTCTATTAGCGCTTTCTGAATGTGCTTTGAAAGCATATTCTCTATGTCAAGAGACTCAGTGATAAATGCTATATAATCAAGGATGAATATAATGTCTAGCCTTTTATTATAGAACACTATAAAGCAAAATTACTGAGTAAATTGTATAAAATGTATTTGAATTAGATTTATGACTGTTGAAGTGTTTAGAAAAATTTGCTAAGAGACAAAAAAGATAAAAGCACAATAAACAAAAGAATGGTTGATGTAAAATGGACATGTGAAGCATAAACAAAGAGAAAACTTGGTTGTCCTTGGTAAGAGTATAAATGTCTAAACAAAGATTAAAAAACAAAGCTTTGTGCCAGTTGTAAGGTAGGACAAGAAACCTGAAAATTCTGAAATTTAGCCTAGAGATTTATGGGGTGGACAGTAAATGTTGTAGAGAGCAAATTTAAATTATCTCTGTAGAAATAATTTATAATTGATACTTTCAAGGGTTCAATGTGTTAGAAAAGTACAATGAATAAACAAAAAAGACTGAAAATGAATATAGATATTTTTATTTTTTAAATTACAGTTGATATTCAATATTATTTTGTTAGTTTCAAGTGTACTGCATAGTGATTAAACAATCATATATTTTACAAACTGTTCCCCCGATATTTCTAGAACATTGTACTATGTTTTTTATGCTGTACTTTATATTCCCATGACTATTTGACTATGGACATTTTATTTTATTTATTTATTTATTTATTTATTTTTTAAAGACATAGGAACTTTTTAATATATTTTATTGATTTTGTACAGAGAGGAAGGGAGAGATATAGTTAGAAACATCGATGAGAGAGAGTCACCGATCAGCTGCCTCCTGCACACCCCCCACTGGGGATATGCCCGCAACCAAGGTACATGCCCTTGACCGGAATCGAACCCGGGACCTTTCAGTCCCCAAGCCGACGCTCTATCCATTGAGCCAAACCGGTCCCGGCTGACTATGGACATTTTAAACGGGAAATATTAGAAATAAAAGTTTAGAAATAATAGTTTAAATTAAAATTTAAATGTGTATCCAGGTAGAAAGTTGTAAAAGAAAGTTGTTTTTGTCCTAACAGTAAAAGCAAGCTAGACCAACCACACACTAATAGTTATTACTATATTCTTCCCATGATACAGGACATAAATAAATATAAGTTAGCTAAATAAAATGAACTCCAGAAAATGAAGACAAAAGACCTATGACTGCTCTCATCCATCATTGAAACAGAGATAAAATTAGGCATTTGCAATATTTTTCTTACCCCAGAACCAGTTTAGATTCTTAACAAATCCTTAACATTCTGCTCCTCTAGAAACATTCTGGCAGTAGAGAAAAATCAGCCTAATTTTCAAAAAGATTTTATTTGTCATCTGCTGACTGACATGACAGATTAGGGTCAGAAGATCCCCAGACAAAGAATAAACTGATTGTCCACCATCCTTCACAGAAATCTGGGGTTTATACACTAGAACCAGAAGCAGAGAAGAAAATGTGAAAGAAACTCTACAGAGATTCCAGTGTCTCCAATAAGGAAGTGACAGAAATGGCAGTGTACCCCTTTCTGGAGATAAATATAAATCAATCCAGTTTCTGTTGAGGTTGTATAGAAATGTATGGCACAAAATAAAAGCCCATAGGAACGTAATAAAAACAGAAACATTTTTGAGAAAATAAATAGTAGAAGTAAACACAAAAAGATTCTAGATGCTATAATTATCAGTCAAACTTTAAAATGCCTATAATAAAATGTTACAGGATTTGGTGGATGCACAAGCAATATGTATAAAAGAGAGCATTCCAGGAGGCATGTAAACAAAACAAAAAAATATTTTAAAGAAGTTGCTTAATATAATACCACAGTAAAAATGATGGGCTCAATAGAAGACTAAATGCAGGTCGATGGGAAATGATAACATTGAATTACAAAGAAAGAAATTAAATTTAAAAAGAAAACAGCATTAACAATTATTTGGAGACTATAAAGTGGTTTAACATAATTAAACTCTCAGGAGAGCAGAGAGAAAATATGGGTCATATGATGTATTTTAGAAGATAATGGCAGAGAAGTTTTCAAAAGAGATGAAATGCATCAACCAACATATCAGTAAACACAAAGCAAGATACATTAAAGAACCCTTCATCTAGACATATTATAATCAAACTAGAGGCCTGGTGCACAAAATTCATGCATGGGTGTGTGTGTGTGTGTGTCCGTCCCTCAGCCCAGCCTGCACCCTCTCCCAGGGATGTCTCTCTCATAATCCAGGACTGCTAACTTCCAACCACTCGCCTATCTGCTTGCCCAATTGTCCCTAACACCTTCTGCCTGCCAGCCTGATAACACCCTAACCACTCCCCTGCCAGCCTGATGCACATAACTGCCCGCCCCTGTCATTCCAGTGACCCCTAACTGCCCTCCCCTGCAGATCTGGTCTCCCCCCCACAACTGTCCTCCCTGCAGGCCTGGCCCCCCCTAACTGCCCTCTCCTGCTGGCCAGATCACCCACAACTTAACTCCCCTGCTGGCCATCTTTGACCACATGGAGTGATGGTCAATTTGCATATTACCTCTTTCTTATATAGGATAGAAGAAAATAGCAAACTTAAAGGCACTCGGGGGGGGGTACATTTATATGCAGGGGAACTTATATGCTAATATTTTAATGGGAATAATAAAAGTTGAAAGAAAAAATCTGAAAGAAAAAACTGGCTCTCTTGGTTCTCAAGTTCTCAGATCACAGGTCTTGGGAATTCTTAGCCTCAATAATCACATGGACCAATTCCTTATTCTTTCAATAGATAAGTAGATTATAATAGATAGATAATAGATAGATGATAGATAGATGATAGATAGATAGATAGATAGATAGATAATAGATTAGATAGATAGGCAGACTAATACAGATTTTGGTACTGAGAATGTTTTAGAGGAACAGAATGTTAAGGATAAACTTTCTAAATTGATTCTGGGGTTTCTGGAATTGGATCATTAATTTGATTAAAGATGCTAATGTCTCTATTTCCAATAGTGACAGCAGCCTTATAGTCCATGATGTAATCTGGCAGTAGAGATAGACAAAATATCTGCATTTTATATTTCTAATCAACCACTTAATAGAAGCAAGGAGCTGAATGACTGTGTATATAATACTTCTGCACATTTTTGAAAACTAATAAATATAATGAGTTGGCTGGTTGTTCCTAATTTCACTGGACAAAGTGGTGCAAGAAAAAGTATCAGCTCAGGGATTCAAATTCCCAGCTGAAGGTTGGCATATATTACATCAGAATTTCTATGTGTACCCTGAAGGAAACTTATCTCCTATTTAGTCCCAGGACTCATATTTTTGAAAAGCAAGTGTAGAATCCCATTGTGTGGCTGGCTAATTTGCTATGTGAGTTGAACTCTCAGCCTCACAGGGTTATCTACTATTAAAGTGAGGGCATCTATTAAGAAAGAATGGGACCCTGTAAATTGGAATGAGGACATATGGGAAAATGCCGGTAAGGATGTCTACACTGAATTGAGTGGAAATAATGGTTCTGCCTTGGTTTCATATTAAATAAATTATTCAAAGATTTAACAGATTGGAATGCTACAGTGGATCTGCCATTTTGAGGGGTTCCAGAAGACATACCTCTAATGAGTACTCTGAGCAATACATTTGTGAGTGAAAGCCAACATCCTTGAAGGCCTCTATGAATGCTCCTTTTCTGTAGGCTGGTCCTTCAAGTGGGAACCAATCCCTGGATTGGGAAAGCTAAATGCAATGGGAGTAATTAGCTCTCAGTGTGGCAGTGGGTATGGTTACCATAAAGACATCAGAGTCAAAGCAGCAACTGGAATTGTCTGACTCACGCAGACCTATGATTTTGGCTAGTTGATCATGATATTTCTAGAAGTGAAATATATAAGAAGTGTCTTAGTCTGGTTGGGCCACTATAACAGATTACCATCTATTGGTGTCTTAAACAACAAATATTTTTTTTCTCACTGTTCTGAAAGCTGGGAATTCCAATATCAAGGTGCCCACAGATTCAGTGTCTTATGAAAGTGCTTCCTTAGTAAGTTATAAAGGGTCTAATATTACAAGAAAAATAAGACAACTTTTAAATAGTAAAATAAATTATTTTAGTGATTAAAATTTTGTTAGAAATGATTAGAAAATACAAAAAAAAAGATCTTATAAATAGATGATTGATCTTTGATTTTGCTAACAAATACTTCATATAAAATACAAGTCCTTAAAAGACATAATATAAAAGCATTCAAAATGGAAAAAGTACAAGTACTTTTTAAGCTTTAGAAGAGCTAGGTAATGTAATATTCACTGCAGAATCCCCACCAAACACATTTCAAAAAATATTTTTTGTAATATTTGCTGGAATAATTTCATCACTTGTCTTTGGAATTTAAAAACATTCCTGTAGAGTCTGTACAAATTAATAAATGCTGAATGTGTGGATGAACAGGTGGATGAATGAATCAGTGAGTTAAACTCATGGAACTAATGAGAATCTATACAATTTTTACATTTAAATAATATCTTGCTTATTTAGCATACAAAGCAGTAGATAGCTGTGCTGCGCCAGCCCGGCCAAGGGTGAACCCTAGTGGGGGTGATGAAAGGATTGAGAAATGATTCACAAGAGAAGGAAAGCTGGGTCTCAGTGGGACACTGCCCTCTCTGATGGAGAGAGACAGTGCCGACACCCAGAAGCCATATCTTTATAGCAGATGCCACGTGGTCAAGATGTTTACAACATTCTCCTGAGTTTTGATCCTATTCAACTACATGCACCTGATCAAGCTTTGTTTACTTTCAGCCTATATCACTTAGACATGTGTGGCCACGTGTTCGGACCACACAACTATAGCTGTTGGCTACAATTGTGCTGGGAGGGCTCTGCCCTCCAAGCGGGGACTTGCACGTGGCCACCAGAGGCCTGTGCCCTCTCATCAGTCTAAGTCACATGTGTCAAACACAAGGCCCGCGGGCCAAATCCAGCCCGCCAGGCCTTGCAATGTGGCCCGCACCGCGCTGTCATCACTGCACTCCGCTGTCAGTTTATGACATTGTCAGTTTATGACTGTTCAGTAAACCATTCGGCCCGCGATTTAGGCTGGATTTTAGATTTTGGCCCCTTCTCTGATTGAGTTCGACACCCCTAGTCTAAGTCCTGAACCTGTCCAAACACTGTAGCCGAGCCCCACAGTTAACTATACATGTACATTGGGTTCGATATTTAGTCAGATATTCCTTTTTACATTTTTGAAAGTTATTTAAAAAAGGATCTCTCTGTCCTCACATGAAGGCCCTTGGGGAAGCTTGAGAATTTGGAAAGAAGCAGTCACTTACAAAAATAGTATCTGTGTCTCCTCACTGAGCAAATGCAGTTGAATTCTGTTCAGAGAAATAAGCAAGCTATTTAGCTCCTTCAAATAGATGTGTACCTTTCTATGCTTTACATTTTGGCCAGCCCTTTTCTCAAGAGCTACGGAACATCAGAAACTCTGTCAAGTCATGTGTACCTAAAATGATTAAGTTAGGAAGATGTTAATATTCTTCCTCTTTCTCCCTGGAGACAATGTGCTTTCTTCAGTCTGACTTGTGCTTTGGTATTTGTGAAAACTAAGATCATGATGCATTTTAAATAGACAGCTTTGATTTGCATAAATTATGTTATCCCATGCCCTGAAAAGCACTTCAGAGAGAACTCTTATCTTTTTCTCCCTGTTCTTGTTGGAGGAAACACCATTGTGTGGGGTGCAGGGGGAGAAGGAAATGATTTTTGAGTCTTTATACAGCACCTCCTCCAAAATGACTGGAATGGGAATTGGAGGATGGGGTAGTGGGTGGAGAGAGAGAGAGAGAGAGAGAGAGAGAGAGGGAGGGAGAGAGAGAGAGAATAGATTCACCACTTGTCAAGAACTTTTTACTTTATTTTAATTTTTCAATATTATTTTGTATTTATTCCAGCTGTATAGGATAGTTGCTAGACAATTATATACTTTAGTGTTAACCTTGATATTTCCAGTACCCACCTGGCACTATACAGAGTTATGACAATATTATTGGCTATACTATGTTGTACTTTACATCCCTTTGACAATTTTGTAACTATCAACTCATACTTCTTATTCACTTCACCTCTTTCTCCCAGTCTTCCAAACCCCCTCCCCTCTGGCAACCAAGGTACAATCTCTATTTCTATGAGTCAGTTTTAATTTTGTTGGTTTATTTTGTTCTTTAGATTTTACATGTAAGTTAAATTTTATATTTGTCTTTCTCTGACTGACTTATTTCACTCGGCACAGTACCCTGTCTGGGGTCTTCAAACTACGGCCCGCGGGCCACATGCAGCCCCCAGGGGAGTCTGATCCTGCCCGCCAGGTTTTTTGGGCAGTGAGCGCAGCCAAGGTGTTACAGTAGGGATTAGTAGTTCATATAGTCCGGCCCTCCAGCTCTCTGAGGGACCGTGATCTGGCCCCCACTTTAAAAAGTTTGAGGACCCCTGGTCCTCCCATGCTGTCTCAAATGATACGGCTTCATTTTTATGGCCAAGTGATACTGTAGTGTGTATATGCAGCACAGCCTTTTAATGCACTCATCTGTTTTAATTGGCCTGGAGATTTAGACAGTGCTTTGATACTCTAGAACCAAAGCCAGAAGTCTACATATTGGGGAATTACCCTTAATTTCTATAAATACTAGTGCATACATCTTAATCCAACTTGTTTTCTTTATATAATCTTACTTTTAATCAATTTACTCCTTCCTTCCTTCCTTCCTTCCTTCCTTCCTTCCTTCCTTCCTTCCTTCCTTCCTTCCTTCCAATCTCTCTCTTCTTTTCCCTCTCTCTCTCCTTTCCTTTCTCTCCCCTTTGCTCTCCACATCCTTATTTCTTTCTTTTTTAACTCACTTTATTTGCTGTCCAGTCAGTGTGTCCTTAATTTTGCATTGGAGAAACAATAAAGAAATACAGTAAGATTTCATTACACATTATCCTATATAATAAAAACATAATATGTTCAGTGTCAAACCCATCAGTTGACTATTTGGTTGACTGCTCAACCAATCACAATGATTCACACTGACCACCAGGGGGCAGATGCTCCAAATGTTAGGTTAGCTTGCTGCTGGGATCTGGCCAATGGGGACTGGGCAAGAGGGCCAGACATGCCCTGGAGCCCTCCCAAGGTCCCTCCCTGGCCAGCTTGCTCCCAATCTTTGGCCAGGCTGAGGGACCACACCCATGTACGAATTCGTGCACTGGGCCTCTAGTATTATATTTTACTGTACTCAAATGTTATCTCATCAAAACAGAGTTCAGTATAGCTCTCAAAATTGTGATACAGTATGTCCTCTAATCCAACAGAGGTTCTCATTAAAGTTTACCCGGACTATTTTGAAAATACTTAATTGGTTTCCTACCTCCAATCTTTTCTCTATCATATTCTGTGTGTTTTTTATTCACCTGACACTTAGTATAAATATATATGTGTATATTTAGTTTAAAGGGGCACATTAAAATTGCCAAGTTTATTAGGATTCCTTCACCAACAGGAACTATGGGAAAGGTTTCTATAGAGAAGTAGGGAAGTAGAGCAAGAAAATGATTTGATGAGCTACCTCACTGCAGTTGCCTTCTTAGGGAAAGCCTTCTTGGCTGTGTATGATTTGTTGTTCTTACCTTTCACTTTCTTGGATGTCGGTGTGTGGACTCTGGCTCAGATATTAGTTTGCTTCCTAGGCTACCCAGGCCCTAGAGCCCCCTCAGGCTAGGGGCCTTTCTGTCTAATTTCTTTAACAACATATACATGGGCAGGATTACAGAGTTCTTTGCTTAAAATTTACATGGTTCCATGATGCTTGCAGACTAAATAAGCTGCATGTTTCATTAGAATTCAGATTCCTAATACCTTCTACAAACATTATTTATTTATTTTTGGATGGTATCCATGAATCTGCATTTTTAAAAAGAAAAGTAAGTTATTCTAATGTTTGCCAGTCTAATGACATTAAACTTGTCATCATTCCTATAAAGAGGCCCTATTGTTGTTCTGTGTGGCCTTGGTAGGTCCTTCATCTACAATATTCTGAACCAGTTTCACATGTCCCCTCCCATCTTCTATGACCCTGGGTTAACATGAGTGAATAGATGTTGTTCCACATGGAGGCTATGAGCTGATTTTTGTGAGCTCTTATTAATGTTTATGATTATTGTGTCTGGCACAGTGACTGACAGAATTCTAATACAAAAGTAATTTTAAAAAAATAAGCATAAATTATATTTTTTATTTTAGAATATTTGATATGTAGATATGTTTGAAGGCACTAGAAATTATTTTAGCTATATGTAATTTCCTCATTCTTTTTAAATTATAAATTAATATTTACAGTATAAAATAATAAAATACAGATTGGTATAAATAAATACTAAAAACATTGCAAGCCTGTAAACCAGATAAATTGCTGACATTTATTATAGATATTATAAATATGTTTTTCTCCATAACAACATGAGATTTGTGTTTTAAATTTGTTTTTATTTTTTTTTAAACAAATAACTTTGTTTCTTAGAGGAGTATTAGGTTTCTAGACAAACTGAACACAAAGTACAGAAAAATACTCACCCAAACCCCTCACCCACCCCTGTCTTTTGTTCACAAAATCTTTTCCTTTATTACCATCTTTCATTGGTGTGGTACATTTGTTAAAATTGATGAACCAACATAGAGACATTATTATTAACTGTAGTCTACAGTTTTTATTAGGGCTTTTTCTTGGTTTATACCTGAGGATATTTTTCAATTCAATTTTCAGAGAAAGTAGAAAGAAGGGAGGGGGGAATAGAGAAAGAAACATGGATATGTATTGCACGTTCTTGAGTCAACTTAGCCTTTTATAGATATAGAATAAACCTGCTTAATTAGACCTGCTTTCTGATTTAGTGAAACTTTTTCCAGCCCAGTGAAGCACCCTAACTTCTCTTTCAGGTAATTGTCAGAAACACAGCAGTAAATATCAACATGAAGCAGATTATTATTGTAGATCAAGCAGGGAGAACAAAGGGTAAAATATTTAACTGCAGCAGTTTGACTATATTCTGTGCAGTGAGAAAACCTGAAGTCATTTTCAAGGTCCACCATTTCTTACTTCTTTTCAGTTGGGCCAAGTTTCTAAGCTTCCTAAATCTCTGTTTTCTGACTAATGAAAATAGGATTCCACCAAGTCTCCTATCTACCTATTCCAGGACTTCTGTGAGGATTAAATGAGATGAGGCACGGGAAAATGCTTCATAGACATTTGGTTAAAGTGCAAAATGTTTGCTCCTGGCTGTAAAGCAAATCATGTTCCTGGGCTGAAGAAACTGCAAGGAGGCTAATCACTAAGGAGAGGAAGCTGGGCATTGCTATGTGACATCATTGCCTAGCTCCCACAACAACCATTTCCAGGCTGGGCAGGGCTGTGGACCACATTTGTGCCATGGGATCTCAGCAACGTCAGCTGCAATTTGGTGGGCTGTCCCTCTGGGGTGGTGGCAGGGCCTGTGTCCCACCTCGGGGAAGCCGAGTATTGCTTTGTTCCCCAGTGCCTTTTCTCTGTGCATGTCATGGCAGCTTCTGCATTAAGAGTCTTCCCCCTGGTGGTCAGTGTGCATCATAGTGACCAGTCAGACAGTCGGACACTTAGTATATTAGCCTTTTATAAATATAGATTACTCAGTCTTTAATGCAGAAAAAAATGGGATTCATTATGATGTAGTGTTGAACAATTATGTATTTTTGAATTTAGGATAATAAAAAATACATAAGTATTTAAAGTCATTTTATACTAGTTTTTGTTGTTGTTCTAAGAACTCTTCTGTATTCTGCTGTTGTTAGAAAAAGTATAGCAATAAGCATTGATTAGGTTCAGAATTCTCGGTGCCTTTCATTTTTCCTGTTGGAAAATTCACTTGTTTTATTTCTCCTGAAGAGAAGAGTGAATTTGGCTTGTGTTAGTCTCCATTCCCCTATCTTTCCTTTTCACAGTCTTTTATGATTTTTTTTTTAATTTCAGTTGGGATGGAAATCTTGATGTAAGGATTAGCAATAGGGAATAAAAATTGATCCCATTCCAAAATACTTGTGATCTGGTTAAAAATACATAAGGGGGAAAGAGTAGCTGCCAGGAAAAGGAGGTCACCAAAAAAGGGAAAGACTTATAGTTCCCTCAACAAGTCTATGTTTTCTCAGACTTGTGGAAACAGATGTAGACCTAAGACAAAAATACAGAGATATTCTAGAACTTTCCCTGTTCTCCTTTCTTTCTATGTTAGGTCCTATCATCCAAAATCTTGTACTTGGATTTTTCTTAGGCCCTTTGAATTTTCAGGGAAAGGAGAATACAGTTGGGAAACCAAAGATGAAAGGGGCTTATTCAGTATCTATGAGGAGAAAACAAAATCCAGTAAGCTCCTTAAGTAGCTGAACCAGGTTTATACTTCAATTAATGCTATTTTCATCTCCACTTAAAGCAGCCGGAGTTTAAGACCACTAGCTTTAAAACAAGATTTCATGTAAAGGAAACTTTTCTAGAAATGTTTGATAATCACAGCTTCTTGACATATTTCTGGTATCTAGAGTCTTTGGAATTCCAAGCATTTCTATCTCCTTGTTTGCTTGCTTTAGTTATTACTGCAGATTGGCAGTGATTCTGCCATTCCAGCTGAGGTAGAACTCCGTAGACTTTCTCAGGGAACATTAGTTTGGGTTTTATAAAGTCTTTCTTCGGTTCTTCTGTCCCACCAGTTTATGGTCTTTCTCTCCTGTTATTATTTCTGATCTTTCTCGTTTAGTATTTCTTCAGGCTCTTTAATTCTTTTGAAATGATTTACAATGATTTTCACTCAAGTTTGGGCCTACCTTATGCACTAAAAATTTGGCGAGTTCCAATCTGTATTGTGTTTTTACCCAAGTGCAGAAAATGAGAGACTGCTTTGTCAGTATTAATATAGCACCAATAATAGAAATAGATATAACAACAACAATAGAACTAAATGTAGTTAGTTTGCCTTGTTTTTGTAATCACCATATGCTGATAATTCTAAAAAATATCAGTTATAAAAATTCCCCCTTGCTGGGGCACATAGTGCTTAATGCTCCCTCTCCTTTGGCATGCATTTACAGGTAATTTTCATCTTTTCCAAATATTGTTATGAATATATTCAGAGATATTTTTACTTATTAACCTTTAATTTTTTTTTCTTTTACTGAGAAATAATTTAAATGCAAAGAAATGCACAACCCTTAAGTGTTTAGCTTGACATGTTCTGACAATGGAATCTTTGCAACCACCATCCTATTCAAAATATAGAGCCTATCCATTACCTGAAAATATCCCTCTAACTCACTTCAAATCAATTTAAATCCACACCCAGATCCACCAAGAAACAACCCCTTCCTGATGTTATCATCATTACTTTGCCTATTTTTAATACTATTTAAATGGTCTACCCTAGCTGGTGTGGCTCAGTTGGTTGGAGTGTCAACTGTATACCCAAAGGTCCTGGGTTTGATCTGATTAGGACACATACCTAGATTGGGGGTTCCATTCTGGATCAGGGTGTGTACAGGAGGTAAATTGTGGATGTTTGTCTCTCACATCAATGTTTCTTTCTCTCTGCATACTTTCTCTCTGCTTACTCTTCAGTTATCCTTGAATTGCATGAATTGTTTTTCTTCATTGCTAGTGGAAGTGGTGTGCTTAAGGTACTGACGGAATAAGAATTTTGGAAGTCCCCACAGGAGGATGAGATGTGGTCAAAGCTTTATTTGCATGGAATTACAGCCCTCAGGTTGCAAAGTCCCATTTCCCGTAAACCAGTCCTGGAAGAAGCTCAGCTGGGGATTCAGCAGAGCTAGAAGCAAAGTCAGAGTCCTGAGATCCTATTCCATTGTGGAGCTGGGTCCAGTGTAACACCAGGCTAGTTTGGTTCATTAGTCACAAGGCTGTGGACCATGTAGACAACTGCAGAATGTGAGAGCACCACAAGCCAGGAGTCAGGTGATAGCAGCACAAAAAAGGGCAAGAGAGCAAGAGAAGAACCCCTTTGTTCAGGAGTTTATGTATTAAACTAGAGGCCCAGTGCATGAAAATTCATGCACTGGAGGAGGGATACCTTCAGCCCGGCCTACCCCTTCTCACAGTCTGGGAGCCCTCAGGGTTGGGATGCAACCTGGTAATCATACCTCTGCTGCTGCCTCTGAGGCAGCACAAGCCTCACCTGGCCCTGGTTACCTGAGCCTCAGGCAGCCTTGGGTGGCCGGGCAGCCACCATCCAAGACTTGCCTGTGCTTTCAGCTGGCCCTGAGTAGCTGGGGGGCTGAGGGAACTAGGGGACTTGGGAGGCAGGTGGGTGGAACTGGACACTGCCATCTTGTGGCTGTGGGTGCCACCATCTTTGAGGGTGTGACAATAATTAGCATATTCCCCCCTTATTGGCTGTGGGCACAAACATCTTTGTGACTTTGTGAGGGATAATTAGCATATTCCCTCTTTATTAGATAGGATATTCCCATGCTTGCAGAGGCAATAGCTACACGCTGCCTCTGGCCAATGCCCTGTTGCCAGGTTTGACTGACAGACAAGCACCCTCTCTATTCTTTCCTTACCTATCCTACCCGCCGGAATCTGCAGGGAACAGACTTGAAGAGTGATAAGCTTCAGCTTTCTGGCACAAATGGAATGCCCATATCATCCAGCCCTCCCTTTGCTCCTTTCCTGTTAAGTAGCTAATAACTGGATTATTATCAATTCCTCTCTCTCTAAAATCAATAAAAATATAACATCAAGTGAGAATTTTAAAAAATAATAAGCCTGCCAACTTTTGCTTATCATGTTTTTAAAAACTCAATTTTTTTCTTTTTTTAGTTTCCAGTGATTTTATACTTTTCTTCAGATAAGTCCAGCATATTTACTAATATCTAGTTTTAGTTAACATTTGGATTTTGGATCTGTGATGAATGTAGTTTTTTAAGTTTTACTTTGTATACTATATTCAGACAATTTGGGTCACTACTTTATTTACTAAACTAATTTTTAATTATTTTTAAAATTTCTTTATTGGTTAAGGTATTACATATGTGTCTTCATCATCCCATTACTGATGCTCTTATGCTCTCACCCTCCTGTTGTCTGTGAGCATTGATTAGGCTTATATGCATGCATACAAATCCTTTGATTGATCTCTCTCCCTTACCCCGTCTCTCCCCTACCTTCCTTCTGAGGTTTGCTTTAATGCATACCATCTGAGTCTGATTGATGCTTTGATTGATAATTATATATTTTTAAAATAATGCTATTTTCCCTTATGTTTTGCTAATTTCTTCCTATATGCTTTAAATTTTTAGAAAAATATTAAAGTTTGAGTTTTTCATATACAAATAAGTTTTTATATAATAAAATAAGTAGTATCAGGTTCAATAATGAATATTTTATATATAGTCAAAGCAGAATCTCAGTCTTTAGTTTTAGTTTTATTTCTTTCTCAAACCATTTGTATAGAATGCATAAATTAAGTTAAAAAAATATAAACAAAGACACAAATCTGAGATATATGTTTACTACCTGCCTTGTAAGATTAAAAGTTACATTCAAGGTTGCCAATGCCTTATGTACTTACGCTAGTTTATTTATATTTAGTTTAGTGTTTTGTTTTTATTGTTTGCTACTTTAAAATTCTATCCCTTATCCTTCCCCTAGATGAATAAAGAAAATTTTTATTAATGTTATTTATAGAACATTTCTGTTCCAAGCCCCAGTGTCATATTTTTAAAAGACTTCTACAGAGTGATATGTATTAAATTACAGTTTTATTTCAATGCATTGCTGAATATATTTACAAGATATTGACATGTTGTAAATATATTTAAAAATCTAAAAATTGTGGTTTTCAAAGTTCTCAGAAATCTTTGTCAGTAAAAGTTGCTTTTAATTTATATATTTAGCAGTGTTGAGTGTTGTTTAATATTTTTAACTGTATTTTTAAATTTCCTCTATAGGATGTCATTAGTGTTCTACCAAAAGGAAAAAAAAAAATGCATCACATTTTCTTAGCAGTACTAGGTTTGTTAGCCAGGAATATCCTGAGAAACAGAACCAATTGAAATGTCTCTCTCCTTCCTTCCTCTCTCTCTCTACCTGTTGGTATGTCAACATTTATAAGAAATTGGCTCAGGAAGTTATATTTACCAGTCTCTAAAGCTGGGTCAAGAGGCTGGAGACTGGACAACCAATGTAGTCCCAGTTGGAAGGTCCTGAGACCCAGGAGGAGCTGATGTGGCAGTTCAAGGGTGAAGGCAGGAAAAAGACAAAACTGATGACCTCATAGCAGGAGGGTCAGCTTTTCTGTGCTGTTCAGGCTTTTCACCAGTTGGAATGGGCCCACCCACCTTAGTGAGGGAAATGTGAATTGCTCAGCATACTGATTCAAGTGTTATTCTCACAAACACACCAAGAATAATGTTTGACTAAATGCTTGGGTGTCCTGGGGCCCAGTTAAGCTAAAACATACAATTAATCACTGCATTAGGCAATGCTAAATTACAAAGTTGAAGAGATCTCTCCTCAGTCTTTAGTATGATAATACAAATTACCCATTTGCATAGCATGAATGTTCCCAAAATAGTTTCATAATACAAGTCTCTATTTTTAAAGGAACAATAATATAATATCTCCAATAACTGCTTTAAGCAGCAGTTTGGAATGTACTTACTTACTTAAATCTCAGAATAATGATCAGTTAATGACCCCAAAAATGATTAGTCCAATATTCTCTATTTTTTCTCGATAAATTTCCAGAGATTTTTGTACCTGTATTTACAGTAAATTGCAACCTTTAATCTCCCTATCTAGCTCTTTGTCATGATTATCCAAATATGTCAATATCTCTTTTTAACATTCAGGATTATTTATTTTGTAACCTATAAATAGAGATAATATTGGCTAGACTTCTAACCAAATAACGATTCATGAATTTACAAACTGTTTGGAGATGGCCTTTCCCACTTGATGAATGATTTTGATATTTTAGTGTTCCTTATTAAACACAGCTATCTGATATATTGTTATTCAGTTTGCCTTCTCTGGCCCCATTGCTTTTTATCATGAATAACTCTCTGCATTAGAAAGAATCAAATGGAAATTTGATAGAATCTGGTGATAATTTGGTAATATTATAAGTAAATTTTCTATCAACAAATGGTTATATCTTGTGATTTCATGAGTGAGGCATATTAGAGATGAAATATGAAGGTTTAATATAACTCAAATATTCTATGAAAAAATTTACCCTTGTAAATTCTTTTATAGACAGTTATTACATAAGTATAACTATGAAATTCTTACTGTTTGATTCATCAGTGTAGCCACATCAACTGGCTTGGTCTTTAGTGGTCTGGTTGTTGAAGCTTATCTTATTGATAGTCTTAGGTTAGGTGTTCAGTAATCTGATTAGGTCACTGCATTCAAAAATTAAACACATTTTTGATGCTGGAAAAATAAATCACAAGCTTAGTTTGGGATGTTTAATGTAATTACCAAGAGTATATGTGTGATTATCAATACACTAAACTGAGATGAATGGAAAAAGAATTCCTTATATTTAATAATTTGAATTGCCAGGGAAGTTGTCATTTCCATGTTGACTAAATTATTGAATATCATTATTCTCTGATGCAAATGTCTAGTCTTCAGTGGACTATCCTCAGGATCTGCACTAGGTTTCTCTATGTCTAATTTTACACTTTCTTATATAATTACACATGATTGTTTCAAAGAGTGGTCTAGAACTCAAAACTGCATTTCTGATTTTGTTTTTATTACCTTTCTAGATACCTGCATTAGCACATTATTTTTAAAAGGCTATTTTAGCCTTTTAGGTGTTTCCTTCGAAGTTATTTCAGCTGGTAGGCACATTTGCATATAATTAGCTATGCATATGAGGCGGTTGAATGGAACAATTGATAAGATCCCTTAATAAAACCTTGGGAAAGATGAACAAAGAAAGTATACAAAGAATATACTTTGTGGATAAAAATAACAGAAATCAAGAAGGTGAGGTTAGCTGAGGTAAGCACTAGTGTAAAATTTTGCAGTGTGTGCCATATCTGTACTTACCATGTTTAATGTTAATTCTCTCCCACAATAATCTCTGAAAGATATATTTACCAACCTTCTCATTTGCTCCCACTTCTCTCAAGCAGGCCTCTTTTGCTAATGGGATTACATATATTTGAACTATTTTGTAGATGAAGAAAAACTTAAAAATTATCTGGTTCACTAACATACTTTTATGTATGTTTGAAAAAGCGTATTTAATATTTTATGTTGGAAAAAAAAAAGGTGAAAAATGCAATATGTAATACAAATTGTAAAATGAAATTCACATATCTTTTTGATAGTATAAATAATTAAAAAACATGGTTTTAAAATGTCATACTATTAAAGTGGAAAGGATACCTAGAGGTTGTTTTAGATTATTCAGTGTAGTCCTTTAAATTTTTATCATTTTTTATTTATTTATTTTTAAATATATTTTTATTGATTTTTTACAGAGAGAAAGGGAGAAAGATAGAGAGCTGGAAACGTCGATGAGAGAGAAACATCAACCAGCTGCCTCTTGCACACCCCCCACCGGGGATGTGCCCACAACCAATGTACATGCCCCTGACCGGAATCGAACCTGGGACCTGATTTCAGTCCGCAGACCAACGCTCTACCACTGAGCCAAACCGGTTTCGGCAAGTTTTTATCATTTTTTAGTAGTTAGTTTTTTAATGTACATTTTAATTGAACATACATACTTGCACAACTTCATAAGGTGAGCACACCCATGCTCAGGTTAAAGAAACAGAGCATTACTGTTATCCCAGAAGTCTATATTTATTTTTGTCCCCCAAAAAATAATAATAATAAGCCATTCCTCATCTCATTCTGGGAATTTCTGTTGGGTCCTTTTTCCCTTACACCTCACCCCCAGTTAAAAATCATAGATCTAATCCTACAACATGGTTTACATATAAAGAGTTTGAGGCCACGCCAAAACCGGTTTGGCTCAGTGGTAGAGCGTCGGTCTGCGGACTGAAAGGTCCTAGGTTCGATTCCGGTCCAGGGCATGTACATTGGTTGCAGACACATCCCCGGTAGGGGGTGTGCAAGAGGCAGCTGGTTGATGTTTCTCGCTAGTCGACGTTTCTAGCTCTCTATCTCTCTCCCTTCCTCTCAGTAAAAAAAATCAATAATATATATATATATATATATATATATATATATATATATATATATATATATATATATATATAAAAGAGTTGAGGCCACAAAAAGTTAAAGCAACTTTCCAAGAGTGGTGGGAGGAGAGCAGATGAGGATGCAAGAACAAGAAATTAGTCTATACAGTGTGTGGGCAAAGTAGGCTTACAGCTGTGAGTACACAAAATATCTTCATCTATACTAGAGCCACTTAGTTTATTATGATAGCAGACTAAACCAAAAAGAAAAGTAACCTGGTGAGACTTAGGATTTCATGAAAAGTTATTGTGGCTACAGTGTGGAGAACAGAATGGAGGACATGAGTGGAACGGGAGGTCACCGTGTAACTTCCGGTGAGAGCCAATGGTTTGGACTAAGGTGGTAGCATAGAATAAATGGGGAGCAGAGGATGGGTTTGAGGGAGATCTGTGTACATCTGACAGAATTTGATGATTGACTGAAAGTGAAGATGACTCATAAGTGAGGGATATCGAGCAGAAATAAAAAGGGGGAGGTATAGGTTTGAAGCAGTTGGATGCTGCCTGAGAAACCTTGTGAATAAGATGAAAGTCAAATAGAGCTTGTTCCAAATCCCTTAGGCGACAGAACAGTGACCAAACCTAATCACAGCAATTCCCTGTTAACCCAGAGCCTCATTCTCATTTATTGTCCTTTCGTGGGTCCTCCTCCACCTCTTTCTTAAGAACTCTTCAAAGGTAAGAAAAAAAGGTAAGAGAGTATGTCCTGGGGGTGGACCCAGTAGGATGTTCTTTGAAAGCAACTGGGGAAGTGAAATCACTGGCAGCTGCAACATTTGTGTGAGGAAGACCAGGCTTCCGAGTGCGCTGGGATGACAGCGTCTCCTGGAAACAGTGTGTGCTTTCATGTAGGCAGCCTTATTATAGTCATAAATCACGAGAGCCAGAAAGCAAAGCAGAATCCATTTCCTCAGCTCTTTCCTTAGTCCCCTCCAGGAAGGACCATGATGATAAAAGCCTTTATATCTTATGATCCTGATAATAAAACAAATGCTGGATCATGTACTCCATCTCACACTGAGCACCATAAAACATTTATCTCAGACTCAGCTTTAGAGAGAGACTTGTCCCCTCAATTTTATTATACATGAGCACACATGGGCAGAGAGAAGTCAATTGGTAAAGCCCTTGAGTGGCAATATTAAGTGCTGTGTATTTGATCATGGAAGGATTCACTTCTTTGGCAAACCTCGGGGTCACGGGCATTGACAAAGCAAAAGTTCTTAGGAGGAACTGTTGCTTATGTTTTTTAAAATGTCATTCTCATTTAATGTGTTCTTTATAATCTTTACAGTTGATAAGACCAATATGTGATATGTATTTTTCTCCCATTCAAAATATATTAATGATACTCCAAAAACTAAAATAATTTGGTAGCAATAATTGCCTGCATTTATCATCTATCTATGTATGTATGTATGTATGTATGTATGTATCTATCTATCTATCTATATCACTTAGTTTATGTTGTGCACAGCTCTGTGAATAGGTGCCATTATAATCTCCACTTAACTGATGAGGAAAGTGAAGTGCCAACAGGTTAAGTAACTTTGACAGAGCAACATAGACAAATTCACTATCCTAAACCAGCAATTTTCAACCTTTCTCATCTCATGGCACACATAAACGAATTACTAAAATTCTTCGGCACATCGAAAAATATATTTTTTGACGATCTGAGAAAAAGAAGGTATAATTTTGATTCTTTTACCCCAGGTGGCCATTGTCTGGTTGGCTATTGTCATTTTTTAATTTGATAATCTAAGGGGGGAAAGGTAGTGCCCTGACTAAGCACACCAATTGAAAATCTCTGTCCTAGACTAACCAAATACGTATACATTTATTCATTTTTTATTTTATTTAAACTGCCAGAAAGATATCAATGTAAATAAGTAATTTATCTTCTGAGACATAATATATATTGAATTTTAAATACAAAACATTAATTAGTTACACTCACTTAAATGCACTTCATTTCAGATTTATGGGAAGCTTTTAAGATTTCTAAAATAATTATTTTTATTTAAATCACATATAATGTCAACTGTAATTGAAAAAAATGATTTAAATAAAAATAATTATTTTTATTTATGTCAACTGTAATTAAAAAAATAATATAAAATTATATTAGTTTCAAGTGTATACCAAAGTGATTAGACATTATATAACTTACTGTCATCATCCTGATAAATCTTACACCCCTCTGACACCATGCATAGGTATTACAATATTATTGACTATATTTCTATGCTGTTTACATCCCCATGACTGTCCAGTAGCTATCAATTTATCCTTCTTAATCCCGTCACCTTGTTCACCCAGCAGCCTGGGCTCTAGCAGCCCTCGGTCTCATTCGGTACAATCCCCACCGGCTTTTATCGCCAGACGTTATGGGGACTTCTCTTCCTGACACTGGGACTCTGGGCTGGGGCGCCCGTTGAGGGCTGGGACCCTTTGCTCCAAGATACTGGGTTGTGAGACCAGCCTGTTCAGCCTCTTCTCCCCTCCTGCCAGTTTTGATGTGACCGCCCAGTAGAAGCACCAGGCTATACATTAGACTTGCCAGAACTTTTTATCTTTTAATAGGAAACTTGTACCCTTTGACCAACACCTCCCTCTTCCCCATGCTGCCCAAGCACTGGTAACCACCCCTCTGCTCTTTGTTTCTGTGAGTGTCGCTGCTTTAGATCCCCACACATCAGTGCTACCACAGAGGACTGTCTTGCTCTGACTAGCTTGTTCCACTTAGCATAGTGGAATTCACCTCTAGATTCACCCATGTTGTCATAAATGACAGGATTTCCTTCTTTATATGGCTGAATAATCTCATTGTGAATGAAATAAATGTCATAGCTCCAGAAGTAGGAGTTGTTAGATCACATGATAGTTCCATTTTTAATCTTTTGAGGAAACTTTATACCCTATTCCATAATGGCTGTTATTCCATTTTATATTCCCACCAACAGTGCCTTTTCCCAGGGGTTCCTTTTCCTCCACACCCTCAGCACTTTTTTCATTATAGCCCTTCTGTGAGGTGTGAGATGTCATTTCATTGTAGTTTTGATTTGCATTTCCCTGATGAATAGTGTTGTCTAGCCCCTTTTCATGTACCTGTTGGCCAGCAGCATATCTTCCTTAGAAAAGTGTCTATTCCGTTTCTTTGGATATTTTTAAATAGAATTGTTTGTTTTTGCCATTGTGCTAATTTAGTTTTTATATATATTTTATATTGGCCCTTTATTAAATATGTGATTTGCAAATACTTTCTCTCATTCTGTAGTTTGCTCTTTATCATTTCTTCTGTCCTGTAGAACCTTTTTAATTTGACATAGCTCCGGTTTTTATTTTTGCTTTTGTTGATTATGTGTTTGGTGTCATATCAAAAATTTGGTTCAAGACAAATGTCAAGAATATTTTCTCTTCTGCTTTCTTCTAGGAGTTTTAGGGTTTCAGTTTTTATGTTTAAGTTTTTAATCCATTCAGAATCAATTTCTGTGTGTGGCATACAACAATGGTCAAATATTTTGCTTCTGCATGTGGTTATCCAGCATTCCCAACCATTATTGAAGAGACTGTCATTTTGCAGTTGAATATTCTTGGTTCCCTTGCCTAATATGAGTTGACCATGAATAAGATGGTTTTTTTCTTGGATCTTGAGCTTCTTCTATCGGTCTATGTATATATTTTTATGCCAGTATCAAACTATTAGTTACTCTGGCTTTTTCGTGCGGTTTGGAAGCAGGAAGTATGATGCCTACAGCTATGTCCTTTCTTCTCAGTATTGTTTTGGGTATTCTTGGAGTTTTGTATTTCCACACACATTTTAGGCTAATTTTTTAAAAAATATTTCTGTGAAAGAATACCATTGGGGTTTTGAAAAGGAAGACATTGACTTTACAGATGTGTGGGGTAGTATGAACATTTTAACAATATTAATTCCTCTCTTTCATGAACACAGGATATCATTGTTTATGTCATTCAGTTTGTTTTATAAAGGTCTTGTTCTTTGCATTGTATACATCTTTCACATCATTATTTAAATTTATTTCTAAGAACTTTATATTTTAATGCTGTTGTAGATGAGATAGGTTTTTTTTTTTCAGATGTTTTGTTGTTGGTATATAGGAATGTGACAGGTCTCTTGTCACATTTCTAATGCTTGTTGATTTTTGCATTCTGCAACTTGATTGAATTTTTTTTTTCCAGCTCTCTTTTGGTTTCCATTTTCACTGTATCTTTTTTTGCTATCTGTTCACTTTGAATCAATAGGTACCCTTAAAGCTAAAGCGAGTCTGCTGTACTTAGCATATTGTTGGTTGTTGTTTTTTTTAGCTATCTACCCACCCTGTTTTTTGATAGAAGAATTCAATCCATTTACATTTAGAGTAATTATTGATTGGTAAAGACTTACTACTGTCACCCAATTATTTGTGTTCTGGCTTTTGGTAGTTCCTTTGTTATATAATTTCTCCTTTGATGCCTTCCTTCATAAACTGATGATTTTTTTTTTTTTTGTAGTGGTATGCTTTTGATTCGTTTCTCATTATCTTTTGTAAATCTAGCATAGGTTGTTGTTTTTTTGTGGTTACTGTAAGGTTTACATAAAACATCTAATAGATATAATAGTCTATTTTACATTAATAAACTTAACTTTGATTACATACAAAAACTCTATCCTTTTAAATTTACTGAGGTATTCTTTTGTTATAGCCTCAGAATGTAATTCTTAAAATTTTTAAATAATGTGAATACACTGAAGTCTGTAATATTATGAAATATATTTTTGGCAGCTCAGTTTTGACCTAAATCAAGTAATAACAAAGAATTTTTATAATAATCTTCTTTTTATAACCTAATATTGTATGTGGTCTCTGATATAAAATTGTGCCAAATCATGTAGTAAAGATAAAATAATACACTATTGAAAACTCTAGAAAATAATAAGAAAAACCTTTAAAATGCTAAGTAGAAATATTTTATTTCAATGTAAAGAATATCATGTGAAACTAACTTTGTAGTTTTTCTGTCCAAAGCAATGCTATAATAACATAATACAATTTCCAATAGTTTGTGTTTTTTTTAAGGTGAAAATTACCTAGAAAGAAGAATACCTAGAAATATCTTGCAACATTACCCAGAAAAGAAGTGATGAGTCAGATTTACATTTAGTCTACATTTTTTTTGAAAAGGAAGCAAAGAATAATGTTGAGGCAATTATCTAAACAAATTTGTAAAAATAAATATCTTCTGATTATAAAAATGTGGGATTGATGCTTTATTTTTTAATTGGTTTTACTTTTATCAGTAATCTCTAACATAACTGCACTACAGACACATTCTGTATTCTAGCACTCAATTATTTCTTATAGACAGACTAAAGTGATACATACTAGGGTCAAATTCTGGCTTAGTATAGTCAAAAGATAATGAAGGCAGTGAATAGCCAATAGCACATTGAATAGCCAATAGCACATTGTAACTGTATCCTGATGTACTTATTTCTCCAATTTTGCAACAAATGTGTACTAAATGCTCATCATATGCAAAAGGTTGAGCAATATGATTTATTCTCAGAAGCAAAAAATAAAATCAAATTTTTGCCTAAATGTTTAATCCTGAACTTTGTTGTATGTTGTAATTATTTTGGTGGGAATAACTTAGATCCCCTTTTTCTCCACAAGGTAAATTTAAGTCACAAAATATACAAAGATATGATAAGAAATATGAGAGATCCCAGAAATACAGAAATGTGAAACAGATAAAGTAGAGGTGAAATTCAGCAAGCCCACGCCAGTGCCTTGCAGTAAGTTGTGGAAACTCAGTAGCTGTCAGTATTGTTGCAATTATCATAACAAGTGGTATCATTCCTATTCTCTTCCTGGTTACTGGAATGAGAGATCTAAGCACTCTGCTCTGCAGTCTCCTTATACTTGGTAAGTGGATATTGATAATTCTCCTACTTATTACTTATAGAATTGATAAAATAAAAGTTATTACCAAGTGCGTGGTGTAGATTTGTCACTTAGTAAATGTCTACTCCCTTTTGCTCTTTTGGGAGTTGTGTGATGAAAAAGCCCATGCTGTGTTTGGGGATCTTAGAGTAAAATCTTTCAACCTTTCACCATTTGGTATAACGTTACCTGTGGGTTTGTCTTTATTGTTGTTGTTGTTTTTTTAAATATATTTTATTGATTTTTTACAGAGAGGAAGGGAGAGGGAATAGAGAGCTAGAAACGTCGATGAGAGAGAAACATCGACCAGCTGCCTCTTGCACACCCCCTACCGGGGATGTGCCCGCAACCAATGTACATGCCCTTGATCGGAATCGAACCCGGGACCTTTCAGTCCACAGACTGACGCTCTACCACTGAGCCAAACTGGTTTCAGCATGTCTTTATTGTTTTGAAGTATATTTCTTCTATACCAAATCTGTTGAGTATTTATTACAAAACTAGGAGCCCACTGCATGAATCCGTGCACCTTTAAAGGAACTGTGACCCACAAGGCTGTGGTGGGCACAGGGGCAGGTCTTGGGCCATTCTCTTTGTTCCTGCCAGGCCCCTCCCGCCATGGCCCCCTGTCCTCTGTCTGTCTGCAGCCCCATTCCCACTACAGCCCCGCTCTCATGCACTGATGGCTCCAGACCCCCTCGTATCCGCTGATGGCACCATGTGATCAGGACCAGTGCTGGGTGCCAGCAGCACATGGGGTCAGTGTGAGCAGCGTGTGTGAGTGGGGCCAGCATCATAAGTGGGTGTGAGTGGCAGCTGCTGCCCTGATTGCCTCTCGGGAGCAGGGGGGAGATGGAGAAGCCCTGAGGGGCAATCCGGGCTGGCAGCCACCACTTGCACCCACTGATGGCACCAAACAATTGGGACAAGTGCTAGGCACTGGCTGCAGGTACAAGTGGGGCTGGTGCTGGCAGTGGGTGCAAGCAGCGGCTCTGGCACTGGCAGCAGGTTCAAGCAGGGCTATCGCTGGCAGTGGGTGTGAGGGTCAGCTGCTGGCCTCCATCTCCCCTCAGGAGCAGGGAGAGGTGGAGAAGCCCGAGGGGTGATTAGAACAATGGGTTCATGCAGTGGTTCTGGCATCAGCAGCAGGTGTGAGTGGGGCTGGTGCTGGCAGCAGATGCAAGTGCCAGGCGAGACTGCGGTGTGCAGGAGCAAATAATTTTCAGTAACCACCAGAGACTTGTCCTATGACAGTGCCCCTGCTCACTCACCTGCTCCATCATCCCATCAGGGCCACCACCCGCCATGTTCCACTTGTGGTCAGTGCATGTCATAGTGACTGGTTATTCTATTGTTCTGCCATTCAGACTATCTGCATATTAGCCTTTTATTACAATATATAGGATGATTTGTACTTTGTCAAATGCTTTTTCTCTCCACTGTGATAACTGTATGATTTTTATCTTTCATTCTAATGTGGCATATAAAATTTATAGATTTAACTATGTGAAATCAACTTTAAATCTCAGTAATAAATCTTACCTGGTAATGATGAATGATACTTTTTTTTTCTGTTGAGTTCAGTTTGCTAATCATTTGTTTCATATTTACCTCTATACTTTGAAAAAATAATGGTCTATAATTCCCGTTTTCATAATAATCCTCATGTGTATTTGGTGTCAGAGTAATGCTAGCCTTGTAAAATAAGTTTGGGAGTATTTACTTCTCTTCAGTTTCCTGAAAGAGTTTGAGGACAAATCAACATTAATTTTTCTTTAATTTTGTGGAAATTCACCAGTGGAACAATTGAGTCTAGAGTTTTTCTGCTTAGGAAGCATTTTGATTACTGACTCAATTTTGTTACTTCTTAATGGTCTTTTCAGATTCTCTACTTCTTCCTAATTAGGTTTGGTAATTTGTATGTTTCCAGAAATTTATTCATTTCTTCTACATTATCTAGTTTTTTGGTGTGTAATAATTCATAGCAATTTACAATCCTTTGTATAGTTTAAGATATAAGATTTTACTTATTTGAGTTTTTTTTTTTTTTTTTTGGTTTTCTGAGTTAGTCTAGCTAAAAGTTTGTTAATTGTGTTTATCTTTTTAAAATAGTAGATCTTGCCGAGACCAGTTTGGCTCAATGGACAGAGCGTCGGCTTGGGGACTGAAGAGTCCCGGGTTCGATTCCGGTCAAGGGCATGTACCTTGGTTGTGGGCATATCCCCAGTGGGGGGTGTGCAAGAGGCAGCTGATCGATGACTCTCTCTCATCGATGTTTCTAACTCTCAATCTCTGTACAAAATCAATAAAATATATATTTAAAATAAATAAATAAATAAAAAATAAAATAGTAGATCTTAGCCCAGTCAGTGTGGGTCAGTGGTTGAGTGTCAATCTATGAACCAGGAAGTCACAGTTAATTTTAGTCATGACACATGCCTGTGTTGTGGGCTTGATCTTCAGTAAGGGGGAGAGAGGGGAAGGAAAAGAGGCATTTAAGATATAGCCAATCCATGATTCTATCTCATCAGTGATGGTTCTATCTTTCTCTCCCTCTCAAATCAATAAAAATGAATTAACATCAATAACAACAAAGAACCCAATATATCTTAATTTTATTGAGTTTTAAAAATATTGATATTCTGGTGCCTATTTATTTCTGTTCTGATCTTTGCTATTTCATCCCTTCTATTAACTTTGAGCTTAGTTTGTTCTTCCCTTTCTAGTTCCTTGAGCTGCAAAGTCTGGTTTTTATTTGAGAAATTTTTGTTTCCTAATGTGGGAAATTATCACTGTAAACTTCTATTTCGTAATTCCATAGCTTTTTGGGAAATATATATTTTTATTGATTTCAGAGAGTGAGGGACAGGGAGAGATAGAAACATCAATGATGAGAGAACCATTGATCGGCTGTCTCCTGCAGCCCTACCTTACTGAGGATCAAGCTCACAACCCAGGAATGTGCCCTGACCTGGAATTGAACCATGACCTCCTATTTCATAGGTCAATGCTTAACCACTTGAACACTGGCTGGGCCGTTCCATAGCTTTAGATATGCAGTGCTTCCATTTTCATATTTCAAAATATATGAAAGTCCCTTTTGATGCCTTCTTTGGCCCAATGATTATTCAGCAGCGTGTTATTTCTTCTCCACATATTTGTAAATTTTCCAACTTTCCTTTTATTAACTACCTCTAGTTTTATACCGTTGTGGTTAGATAATATTTTGGTATGGTTTTATTCTTGTTAAATTTGCAAGGACTGATTTTGTGACCTATACCACGACCTCTCCTTGAGACTGTTGTATGTGCACTTACTCTTTATTTGCTGCTGTTTGAGTAAATGTCTGCATGTCTGCTGAGCCCATTTGGTCTAATGTGTAGTTTAAGTCCAGCACTTCCTTGTTGATTTCTAGCAATTTTTAAAAGTGTGCTATTGAAGTTCCCTACTGCTATTTTATTGTCTATTTACCCTTTCAGATCTGTTAACATATTTAGGTTTTCTAATGCTGGGTGCATTCCTATTCATTGATATATCCTCTTGTTGAATTGTGCCTCTATATCATTATATAATGGCCATCTTATTTTCTTGTTACTGTTTTTGGCTTAATGTATATTGTATGATGTAAATATAGCTAACCCTGTTCTCCTTTGCTTTCTACTTGCATGGGATATTTTTTGCCCTCTCTTTACTCTAAATTTATGTGTGTCCTTAATGCTGAGGTATGTCTCTTATAGGCAAAAAACAAACAAACAAACAAAAGACAAACAGTTGGGTCCTTTTAAATTTATTTTTATTCATCCACCCACTGTATGCCTTTTGATGGGATAATTCAATTCATGAACAGTTACATTAATTATTGATAGGTGTGATGCGGTGATGCTGGGTGAGAGAGCAGGGTATGATTCTGACTCACAGGCAGTGGGTGTGGGGAGCTGTGTGTTGGTGTGCCCTCCTGTGGCCATATTCTCTTCCCTTCTCACACACACTGCCCTGGAGGCAGGTGAGAGGGCTGGGCTGGGGAGCCTGCAGGTGCACAGTAGGAGGGACTAACTACAGGTGGGCATAGGAGTGCTGGTCAGTGACCAAAAGGCAGGACCTGATCTGGACCCACAAGCAGAGGCAGGGCCCTCAGGTATCAATGCTCTCTTCTGTGGCCCCTTATCTTGTCCCTGGAAGCACTGTAGTGAGTGAGGACCAGGGATGACATCAGGCCCAGTGCATGCCAGAGCAACACTGGGGGGACTATCTAGAGGTGTAATCAGCATTGCCAGCCAGCTACAGAAAGCAGAGCCTGCTCATATCCATAAGTAGCCGTGGGGGCCTTGGTTGCTGGTGTGTTCACCCATGGGTGCATACCCCCTTTTGTGTGCGTGCTGCAGTGGAAACGAATAATGCACCTCAGAACGGTGGCATGCGGATACACAACCGAAGGGATGAGACCTGAGCACAGGCACACGGGTGAGTGTCTTCCCAGGGTGCCTGGGCTGGGGTCTTGCACTCAGGCAGCTACAGAAGTCCGGTTGGAAGCATGGCTCCCGTCTCCCATGAGGAGGGAGGCACTCAGGCAGCTGACCTCTCAGATACCTAGAGCCACGGAGAGATTGGATGGCTACCCATTGGGCCTGGGCTCCAGCCTGCGCGGGGCGTGAGCGGAGATGGGAGGTGGTTTGAGATGTGTGCGCAGCCTTAATTAACTACCTGCGAGGCAGCTGGTGAGGTCCTCGTAGTCGGTTGGTGACCAGCAGGGGCAGAAGCTCTTGAATTTGTCTCTGTGAACCACGATTACTTCTGCTGAGTCTGGTAATGGCAGCCTCTGGTTGCAATCCTTGTTCCTAGCTGGCTCTTTGCCAATCTGGGTGAGGTAACACTGAAGCTGGACCTTTATGCGGGGCTGGGAGACAGGAGAGAAGCAGGTTGCTCGCCCTGCTCTGCCTTTTCTAGCAAAGAGAACTGCTAGGAGCTGAGAAGTTCCTTGTGGCCCTGAAAATGCTGGCTTGGGGAATGTGATGAAGCAAGAAAATTAAGTTGTCTTTCTTCTCCTTTTGTGCAATTATTCTCTCTCTCTCTCTCTCTCTCTCTCTCTCTCTCTCTCTCTCTCTCTCTCTCTCTCTCTCTCTCTCTCTCTCTCTTTTATTCCATACTGTTGCTAAGTGAAATCTAGAGGTCTCCCTGAATTTTACTATTCACAAGTAGCTGTCTAATCACCGATCTTTGTGGAAAAATGGGGAAATTGGGATATCCCATGTCACTACTGCCCCCTCTCCCCCAATCAGAGAACAACAAAAACAACTTCTTGAGAAGGATCTTGGCAATAATGTTTTTGTATTTGACATCTAAGGAATAAGCAACAAAATAAAAATAAATAAACAAATGGATCTACATCAAACTAGAATGTTTTGCACAGCATAAGAATGATGAACAAAATGAAAGAACAACCTATAAGATTGGGAGAAAATATTTGCAAATATCTGGTAAGAGGTTACTATAAAAACATACAATGAGCTAGTACAAGTCAGCAAGAATACATAAATAGCCCAATTAAAAAAAAAAAAAAAACAGCCCAGCTGCTGTGGTTGAACATCAATCTATGAACTAGGAGGTCATGGTTTGATTCCCTGTCATGGTACATACCTGGGTTGAGGGCTCTAATGTTTCCATCTTTCTCCTTCTGCATTCTTCTCTGAAATCATATATTTCAGATACAAATATATATATATATATATATATATATATATATATATATATATACACACATATATATATACACATATATATTTGCATATATATTTGCAAAGAACCAGAATATGCATTTTTCCAAAGAATATTCAAATGGTCGATACATGAAAAAGAGTACACCACCACCAATTATGAGGCAAATGCAAATCAAAACCACAATGAGATACCACCTCAAGCCTTATGAAAGCTACATTCCAAAAGATAAAAGGTAATAGGACACTGTTGGTGTAAGTGTAAATAGGTGAGGCCACTCTGAAAAGAGGCATGAAGGTTCCTCAACAAATAAAAAGTAGAACTACCATATGAAACAGCAATTCCACATACAGTCAAAGCTCCCTCGGTTCTTGAACCTTGAAAAAAGTGTTAACAAAACCACAGTTTTTGACCTGGCAACCCTTTCATGCTGATATAACAGCATGACGAAAAGCATCTCTCAGGCCACAAACAAAAGGCGAGAATGTGAGTCAGTTTACTGCTAAACCAGGGGTCTTGGGGCATTAGCCTTGAATATTTTTTTTCTGATGCTTTTATTGCTGGTGAAATGGATGATTAGCACAATTTGAAAACAAAGAGGCCATCAAGAGTGCTAATGTTGCTAGGGTGTGAAAGTGTTCCCAAAACAAAGATCACAGGCAATCTTAGTAGAAAAACTGCTGTTGATTTGGATAAAGGAAAAGCAATTAGCTGGTGGCAGCATTTGGGAGGCAGTGACATGTGAACAAGCCAAGATGCTGCACCCCTGAGTGAGTGCTGAAAGCAATTCCTCGATTCCTTGAGGGCCAGTAGGGGTGGTTGGATAAATTTAAGGAAATAAGTGTTTGTTTATGGATTATACAGTACATTAGACATACACTGTACACAAGAAAAGCTAAAATGAAGCCATTTAGGAGTCTGGAAAGGATTAATTCAATTTACATTATTTCTAATAGGAAAAAATGGTTTTCAAAGAAATTGCTTCTTAAACAGCCTTCCGGAATGAATTAAGTTCAAGAACTGAGGCTCCACTCTATATTCAAAGAAATTGCAATTATACATAAGTGCATAACCCATGCACACAGACAATAGCAGTGTGATGAAAGCTTGGTTTGTTTGTTTTTGAGGTGTGTGTGTGGAGGGAGTCAATGGGGGGAAAAGAACGTCTGTAATACTTTTAATAATAAAAATTAAAAAAAAACCCTCATAGAAATATCTGCACTATGAAGTTCATTTTGCTATTATAATAACCAAGACATGGAAGCGTCCTAAGTGTCTACAGATGCATGTATGAATAAAGAAATTGTGGTCGAAACCGGTTTGGCTCAGTGGATAGAGCATCAGCCTGCAGACTGAAAGATCCCAGGTTCGATTCTGGTCAAGGGCATGTACCTTGGTTGCAGGCACATCCCCAGTAGGGGATGTGCAAGAGGCAGCTGATCATGATTTTCTCCCATTGATGTTTCTAACTCTTTATCCCTCTCCCTTCCTCTCTGTAAAAAATATCAATAAAATATATTTAAAAAAAGAAATTGTGATATATATTATAGTAAAATACTATTCAGCCATTTTTAAAAATATATATTTTATTGTTTTTGTACAGAGAGGAAGGGAGAGAGACAGAGTTAGAAACATCGATGAGAGAGAGTCATCGATTAGCTGCCTCTTGCACACCCCCTACTGGGGATATGCCCGCAACCAAGGTACATGCCTTGACCCGAATCGAACCCGGGACCCTTCAGTCCCCAAACCTACACTCTATCCATTGAGCCAAACCGGTCTCACCATATTCAGCCATTTTTTAAATCCTCACCCCAGAGTATATTTCCATTGATTTAAAAAAAATTTTTTTTTAGAGAGATTGGAAGGGTGGGGGGGGGGGAAGAGAGAGAGAGAGAGAGAGAGAGAGAGAGAGAGAGAGAGAGAGAGAGAGAGAGAAACATCAATGTGAGACATATTAATGGGTTACCTCCCCCATGTGCCATGTCTGGGGCCAGGATCAAACCTGCAACCCAATATGTTGACCTGGAATCAAACCTGTGACCTTTCAGTGGTGTCCAAGCCAATGATCTAATAATTGAAGGACACCAGCTAGGGCATTATTCAGCCTTTTTACTTTATTTTATTGTTAAAGTATTTAAAATTTTTTATTGTTGAAAGTATTACACATGTCCCCTTCCCTCCCCACATTGTCATCTGCCAGCCTGCCACCAACCCCCAGACCAAGTCTTCACCTCCAAACCCCCACTGTCTGTATCCATTGGTTATGCTTATATGAACAAATTCTTTGGTTAACCTCTTTATCCCACGCCTCCCACCACCTGCCTTCCCCCTGAGGTTGGATGGTCTGTTCAATGATTCTTTGTCTCTGGATCTATTTTTGTTCATCAGTTTAAGTTCATTCTATTACACAAATGAGTAAGATCGTGTGATACTTATCTTTCTCTGACTGGCTCTCTTTTATAGTTGTGTAGTATTCCATTGTGTAGATATACCACTGTTTTTTAATATACTCATCTGCTGATGGGCACTTAGGCTGTTTCCGAATCTTAGCTATTGTAAATTTCACTGCTAGGAACATAAGGATGCATATGTTCTTTCTGATGGCATTTCTGATTTCTTGGGATATAGTCCTAGAAGTAGCACACGATCTTACTCATTTGTGTAATAGAATGAACTTAAACATGTCAAATGGGGGTTCCATTTTTAATTTTTTTTAGGAAACTCCATACTGTTTTCCACAGAGGCTGCATCAATCTGCATTCCCACCAGCAGTGTATGGGGGTACCCTTTTCTCCACATCCTCACCAGCACTTGTTATTTGTTGATGATGATCATTCTGACAGGTGTGAGTTGGTACCTTCTGATTTGCATCTCTCAAATGATTAGTGATTTTGAACATTTTTTACTATGTCTCTTGGCCTTCTGTATGGCTGCTTTTGAGAAATGTCTAAGTCCTTTGCCCATTTTTTTTTTATTGGATTTTTTGGATTGTTATCTTACTTTTATTAAGCTGTATGAGTTCCCTATAAATTTTGGATATTAAACCTTTATCAGATGTAACATTGGCAAATATGCTATGTAGTGCAGTGAACTCTAATTATTTTATTGATTTTTTTGTTTTGCTGTGAAGAAGCTTTTTATTTTGTTGTAGTCCCATTTGTTTATTTTCTCTTTGGTTTCCATATTGCTATGAGATATATCTGATATTTTGCTTCCTATGGATTCTGCTAAGATTTTTATGGTGTCCCATCTTACATATAAGTCTTTTATCTATCACTTTTTGTTTTTAAATATTTTTATTTATTTCAGAGAGAAAGGGAGAGAGAGATAGAAACATCATTGATGAGAGAGAATCATTGATCAGCTGCCTCCTGCACACCCGACACTGGGGATTGAGCCCACAACCCATGCACGTGGCCTGACTGGGAATCAAACTATGACCTACTGGTTCATAGGTCTCTGCTCAACCACTGAACCATGCCAGCCAGGCTCTTTTATCTATTTTGAGTTTATTTTTGTGTATGATGAAAATTGGTGGTCAAGTTTCATTGTTTTGCATTTATCTGTCCAATTTTCCCAACACAATTTGTTGAAGAGACCGTCTTAACTCTTATATATACTCTTGTCTCCTTTGTCAAAGGTTATGGTTTGGATCAATTTCTGAGTCTTCTGTTCTGTTCCACTGGGCTATATGTCTTTTCTTGTGCCAGTACCAGGCAGTTTTGAGAACAGTGGCTTTGTAATACAGCTTGATATCTGGTATTGAGATTCCTTCCTACTTTGTTCTTCTTACTCAGGACTGCTGCTGCTATTCAGGTCTTTTTGGAGAGGTCTAAGTCTTTGAAATATTCCATTGGTATTTTAATGGGGATTGCATTGAATCTGTAGATTGCTTTGGGTAGTAGGAACATTTTAATGATGTTGATTCTACCAATCCATGAACATGGTATTCTCTTCCACTGATTTATATCTTCCTCTATCTCCTTTTTCAGTGTATTGTAATTTTGTAAGTACAGGTCTTATACCTCCTTAGTCAACAGAAATGGCTGCCACCATGAAGTGAGCAGGATACAAAATTTCAATTGTGGAAGATAAATAAATCCCAGATACCAGAGCCTCCGCTTGTGTTGCTGGAGGTTGTGGCAGCCCCACACTCTAACAGAACCCCCACCCTGATCAGGGACACCCTTCAGAGCAAACCAGCTGGCCCCCACCCATGCACCAGGACTCTATCCTATCTAATAAAAGAGTAATATGGATTGTGAGAGGGATGTCCGACTGCCCTTCTAGGCAGATCTAGATCAGGCTTAAATGGGCAGTCAGTCATCTCTTGAGTTATCCCAGATTGGAGAGGCTTCAAGCTGGGTTGAGGGATACCTTATCCCCAAGCATGAATTTCATGCACTAGGCTTCTAGTTTGTGTATAAAAATGTCATTGATTTTGGGTGTTAATTTTGTATCCTGCTACACTGCTGAATTTATTAAATCTAGTATTTTTTATATATCTTTAGCATTTTCTATGTACAATATCATGTCATCAGCGAATAATGACAGTTTTATGTCTTCTTTTCCAATTCAGATGCCTTTTATTTCTTCTTTTTTAATTTATATGACTAGCACTCGCAGTACTCTGACTAGCACTTGCAATACTCTGTTTAACAGGAGTGGTGAAAGTTGGCATACCTGTTTTGTTCTCCTTCTTCGGGGAAATGATTTTAGTTTTTTTACTATAGAGTATGATGTTGACTGTAGGTTTGTCATATAAGGTTTTTATTAAGTTGAGGTATAATCCTTTTATTCCCACTTTGCTGAGATATTTTATCAAGACAGATTGTTGGATTTTGTTGAATGCTTTTTGTGCATCAATTGATATGATCATGTGGTTTTTGTCTTTCAATTTATGTAATGTATCACATTTATTGACTTGCAGATATTGTTCCAGCCTTGTATCCCAAGAATAAATCTCACTTGATTTGTCTCTCTCTTTGTTTCTTGGTGAGCCTAGCTAGAAGTTTATCTTTTTTATCCTTTCAAAGAACTCAGCTGGGTTCTATTGATCTTTTGTATTTTTTTTTTGTTTGTCTCTCTGGCATTTATTTCCATTCTGATCTTTACTATTCCCTTCCTTCTTCTTACTCAGGGCTTTTCTTGTTGCTCTTTTACTAGTTATCTAAGTTGTATGGTATGCTAGCTTATTACCAGTTTTTGTTGCTTTTTTTTTTAGGTAGGCCTGTAGAGCTATAAACTTCTCTCACAGGACTAATTTCACTGTGCCAATAGCTTTTGGATTTTTGTATTTTAATTTTTGTTTCCAGAATGTTTTTTATTCTTTTATCTCTTTGGTAACCCATTCTTTAATAGCATGCTATTTAGCCTCCTTGTGTTTATTTTTATTGTAATTGATTTCTAATTTTACGTCATTGTGATCTTTGAAGATGCTTGATATGATTTCCATCTTCTTAAATTTGTAGAGACTTAGACCACATATTAGGACACAGGCTATTTTTGTCCAACATGCACTTGAGAATATATATTCCATAGCTTTGGGATGATATCTTCAGAAGATGTCAATTAGTTCCAGCTGATCTAGTGAGTCATTTAGGATTGCTATTTGTAGATTTTTTTTTTTTTTTTTTTTTTTGTCTAGAAGATGTATCCAGTGATGTCAATGGGGTATTAAAGTGATTGTATGATTGTATGATTGTATTGATATCTTCCATAAGGTTTTTTTTTGTTTGTTTTGTTTTTGTTTTTTAAGTATTTGAGTGTTCCTGTATTGGGTGCATATATGTTTATTAGAGTTATATCCTCTTGTTGTATATATCCCTTTAGTATTATGAAATGGTCTTCCTTATCTCTCATTATGGCCTTCACTTTAAGGTTTATTTTGTCAGATATAAGTATTATTACCCCATTTTTTTTTCTTTTTATTTCCATTTGCCTGAACAAAATTTTTCCCATTCCTTCACTTTGTCTGTATGTGTCCTTTCTTCTGAGGTGGGTCTCTTATAGACAGCATATGTATGGGTTATGTTTTCATATCCATTCAGCCACCCTATGTCTTTTGATTGGGACATTTATATTTAAGGTATTATTGATAGATACTTCTTTTTTGCCATTTTTATTCTTTATGCCTGTGTTCCTTCTTCCCTTTTCCCAACAATCCCTTTAGCATTTCTTGCATTGCTGACTCGGTGGTAATAAACTCCCTTAGCCTATTTTTTGTCCGTGAAGCTCCTGTTTTCCTTCCCATTTTGAATGATAACCTTGCAGGATAGAGTATTCTTGGATTCAGTCCCTTGCTTTGTATGACTTGGTGTACTTCATTCCATTCCCTTCTGGCCTGATGTATTTCTGTTGAGAAATCATTTGATTTTTTAATGGGAAATCCCTTGTAGGTAATTTTTTGTCTCTCTCTTGGACCCCTTAAGATTCTTTGTTGTTAACATTTGCCATTGTAATTACAATGAATCTTGGTGTGGGTCTTTTGGGTTCATCCTTTTTGGGACTCTCTGTGCTTGTGTGACTTATCTCCTCCCCAAGTCAGGGAACTTTTCTGTCATTATTCCTTCAAATAGGTTTTCTGTTCCTTGCTCAACTTCTTATCCTTCTGGCACCCTTGTTACATTGATGTTGCTTTAAACTCTCCTCCTGCTTTTTATTTTTTGTAATTTCTGATCAGGATGGGTGTTTGCTTTTTTGAACCTGTCTTGTCACTGATTTGTCCTTTGTTCTTCTACCGTTGGAAGCTTTCATTGTGCTCTTTATTGCAACTATGTTATTCTTCATTTCCTTTTGAGTTTTATACATGGTGAATTTCTCATCCAGATGGTTGAGCATCTTTATAACCATTAATCTGAATCCTTTCTCTAACATATTGTGTGCCTCTTTCTTTTAGTTCATTTTCTGATGATTCCTCGTTTTCTTTTCTTTGGTGATTATTTCTTTGAGGCCCCAATTTTTCTGTCCATTTCTTGCCCTGGTTGCTCTGCTTAGGTTTCGAGAGATTGAAGCCTCTACTGGTCCAATGGTCTGGGACTATTATCCCAGATGCTGGGTCTTTTTTGAGTCTCACACCTTTATCGTCTCTACTCTGAGTTGTAACCACTTCTCCCACAAATGTGGTCCCTCAGTTGTCCACTTCAGATGCTCGGGGTGGAGGTGGCATGTGCACAGTTCCTCTGATGTACAACTCCCTGTGAGGATCCAGAAACTTATGGCAGCACACTTGTAGCTCTGTCCTGTGGCGCATGGCTAAGCATGCCAGTTGCTCCGGGTCACCCTGATAGTGCAGTCCTCTGGCCTGGAGGTGGGCATGCACTGGGTTGCTCCATGTCACCCCAGCAGCACTGTCCTGGGCTGGGGTGTAAGAGGTGCCAGGTTGCATTGAGTCGCAAAGTCAGCACTCTTCTATGGCCTGGAGTGGGACAAATGGTGGGTTGCTCCTGGTCACTCCTACAGCATTAGGGTGGAACAGGTGCTGGGTTATGCTGGGTAGAAAAGTCAGCACTCTCCTTAGGGCCAGAGTGGGGTGCAAACTGGGTGGCTCTAGGTCAGACTGGTAGCATGGCCTTGGGGCCTAGTGCAGGGGCAGGGCACAGGAGTCCTGTGTTGCACTCACAGTGGGGTCCTGAAGCACTGGATTCTTGAACTCTGGGTCCCAGTGTAGATGAAGATGCACAATGTGGGAGGTCTCTCTGGCAAGCACTCACTGCAAACATCTGAAGGCCTATGAGGAGGTACTGTGCCACTCACTGCTGGGGCACAGTGATAGTCCCATGTGGGTTATGGCTGGCAAGCAACTCCCTGCCTGGGTGCAGCGTGGAGTCCGAGGCCAGTCTGGATGTTGGAGTGGCTGCACTCCTCTATTCCACTGGCTCAGGTCTCCACGAGGTCTCTCTGGGTCCACCTGTCTAAGTTTTGACTGGGCAGTTTGCCCTTCAAAGTCGGTGCTCTGGTTGGTGGAGAAAAAGGTGTTGATTTTCAATATGGCCATCTTTTTCTTGCTTAGCTTCTGTACATCATAAGTTTCTGTGCACACTGAGCTTCCATTCCATCCACAGGTATCTCTTCACTCTCCAAAGGAGAAGGTCCACTGCTATTGGGAGGTCCCTTCCAGGTCCTCTATGTAGCTAATAAGAGGCAAGTCACTTGGATACTGAACTCCCATCCATCTGATATTCTCAGTGTCTCCATTTCCACAATTAAAATTTGTCTCCAAAGTGTGTTGGCTAAGCATTCCACAAAATGGTCTGCTTGCTTGCTTGCCTCAAATTTCAGAGACCTCCTGCCAGAGAAGCAGTAACCTGGGGAGTCCTGAAAGGTGTAGTAAGGAAGGTTTTCAGCCATTTTAAAATAGGAGAAATACTGCCATTTGTAACAGCATGGATGGAGCATGAGGACATTATGTAAGTGAAATAAGCTAGACACAGAAATACAAATATTGCATCATATCACTTAGACATGGAATCTGAAAAGCACTCAGCCTCACTGAAAGAGAGATCAGACTTGTATTTGCCATGGGCGGAGACTGGGGGTAGGAGAATCAGGGGAAGGTGGTCAAATGGTACCAACTTCTAATTATAAGATAAAAATTTTAAAGTTGCTAGAGATTAGATATTAATAATTCTCATTACCAGGAATAGAAAAATGTAATTTTGGGAGGTGATGGATGTTAACTATCCTACTGTGGTAATAAATTTACAAAATAGACATATTTTAAATCATTGTGTTTACACTTAACTTTTATATTGTTATAGTTTTCTTCAATAAAGATGTCTCAAACTAATTTTCATCGAGGTAATATTGATTTTTAACATTATACAGTCATGTGCCACTTAATGACTAGGATACATTCTGAGACATGAGTTGTCATGGTGAGAACATCATAGGGTGCATTTACACACAAATCTAGATCGTGCAGCCTACTACACACCTAGGATACAGGGTATAGCCCATTGCTCCTGGGCCATGAGCCCGTGTAGCATGTTACTACACAAACAACAGAAGAGTAAATCAAGCACAAGAAGAAATGATGTCATCAAGATATGTGGTAAACAGGAGATGTCCTGGGTGACAAGAAGAAAAATACTTTTCCTTCTACCCTCCTAATAATTTGGTTCTCTCCTGCAGATATGTCTCATGTCAATTTAATTAACTTTACTAACTTGTATGCCTACTGTATACATGGAAAAGACCTAAGAAAACTGAGCAACTCACCAATAAGTTGGAAGCTATGACCTTGAACACATTCAGGTAGATAAATACAAAGACTTCATTGGGGATGGAGAGTTAGCAATGAAGGTTACCTGCAAAAGCACAGCAAAGGCGGGTGATTGTTATGCAGATGAAAGCCCAAGGTTTCTCTTGATAACAGTCTCTAGAGATTAATCCTCCTCTTCCTGGTACAGTGAGGACAACATCCTTAAAAATGAAAATTTCCCTTATAAATGTAAATGTCCTTTACCAAGGATAACTTCCCCTTGGTTTTCAGAGCTTTGCCCAAGTCTGTTCTTAAAATGAATTATCCCCAAATAATATCCCCAAAGAGGTATATTTTCAGGTGGCAAACTATTCCCCTGGTTGTTGAATATTTTTATGGTTTTCTACCTCTCAGTAAAGATGTCAGTTTTTCTCTTCACTCATTGACTCATTTAAAGAAAAAGAAAAAATTGAACCTGTAATCACTGATTCATTCACTCATTCAAGTAGGAACTTTTGAGTGTCTATTATGCTTTATACACTGCTCCTTTTAGCTAGTTGCTTGGAATACAAAATGAGTAACTTGTTTCATCATAGAGATATTAGTCACAGCAGTTGGCCTAATTCTGACTTGAGTGATTCCATTTTCATATGCTAAGTCTTTCATCTCAGTAAAGAAACTGATTACACATGACAATTTCATTTTTGCTTTTTGTAGCTAAGCTTCTGTTTTGCACCATCTTAGAGATGTACGTAGCTACATCAGAGAAGATGAACTGATGGTGAGCACTTTGTAGGTGTTCAAATATTAAACAACAACTCATAAGCTAACTCATGATTTAATATGGTGACTTGGAGGTCCCTTGGGTTTTCAGGACTTTGTTGGTAAAAAGAAATATTTTGCATATTAAAGCAAATACAAAATTCTAACTCCTTTCACCTTCCAGAGGACATAAAAATCTAAATTTGTGACTTATGCAGAAGGTATTTAAGCAAGTTCATCAGCCTGTTATACTTAACATTTAGTTGAATCTTTTTTTATTATAGTAAGAATAGTCTTATCAAAATATGTGAAGAAATTGTATTTTATACTTACAAAAAAAGATAGCTTCAATCATCTAATGAATTCTTCATGGCTATTTTTAAGAAAAGGAGGTTATACAGGACCTACGATTATACTTATAAATGCATAAAGCACCAGATTCTGAAAGTTACAATACTGAGCTGTTGCAGTTTGGTTGAATATTATTTATTCAATAAAAGGGTCATGGCATGTATCTTCAGAGAAATAAAAACCCTAATATTTCATTTCAATTTGTGATCAACCTTCAATAAAAGAATCAAATACATGTCATGAATATTTTTCATTAAAATTCAGGCAAGATGATGATGCAGTGGAAGCAGATTTTTTAGAATTTTACAAATCTGCTCATAAAAACAAACAGAACAATTGGATAGAAAAAAAATTGTAGTCAGTACTTACAATAAAAATAGGTGCCAAAGAGCCTCACGAGCCCCAAAATGCAAACAGGTGTAGCTAAATTACTAAGACCTGTATGGCCTGGTTGTGGTTTAGGCTTGTGTGGAAAACATCAGAGGGAAGTAAGTTTGAAAAGCCTGAGAACAGAAGAATCTCAGAAATCCAACAGGTTTTTCTTAGAAAGTGCAGCAGCATAAAAGCATAAGACTTATATGGGAAAGTAAAATAGATTATTAGGACATATGTAAGATGTGTATATCTTGTACGGCAGTGAAATTGAAATGGAGTAACATTAACGTACTCGGGAAAAGATGTGAGCCAGTTTTCCTTTTCAGCACAGTTAATGACCAGCTAAACCCCATGTGGTTTTCGCCTACCTACCGCATTCTTCAGTGCACACCAGATGCCTATGTAAATCTCAATTGGACTGGAAAGTCCATGTACCTAGAAATGCTAATTCATATCATAAAAACATATAAAGGTAGAGCACTGGTAATGTTAACTACATGGTTAAAGTTGGATTTCCTAATATGGTAATTGTGGTGCATAATTCATTTATAATTCTAATATAAAAGTTAAAAACCAAACATTAAAATCATAACTACAATAATGTGTTATGTTACACATTATATTTTAAAAAATAGACAGACTATAACAAAAATAACCTAAAATGGTTTTGGGAAGAAAAGCAAAAATGTAAAGGTTAGGAATGCTATCAAAGCTAAGTTGTTACAAGTTTAAAATAGCATGTTAAGTCCTGGCTGGTTTGGCTTAGTGATTGGAATGTCAGACTGAAGGGTCCTGGGTTCCATTCTGGTCAAAGGCACATTCCTGGGTTGAATGCTCCATCCAGAGGCCCAATTGGGGAGTTTGCAGGAGGCAACCAATCAATGTCTCTCACACATAGATGTTTCTCTCTCTGTGTCCCTTTCCCTCCCTTCCACTATCTCTAAAAATCAATGGTGGTGGTGGTGGTGGTGGGGCAGGAATCCTTGTGTCAGGATTAACAAAATAAAATGGGATGCTAGGAATGAAGATATTTTATGTAATCCTCCTTATAAATACAAAGAAAAAAAAACATAGAAATTATACAAAGAAATATGAAGAGGTAGCAAAAGTATACTATGGTCAAAAGTCATCAAATCACAAAAGAGAACAGAATAAGACAAGGAATGATTCAATGAAAAAGTCAGAATACAATTAACAAAATGGCAGTAGTAAGTCTGTACCAATCAATAATTATTTGGAAGATAAACAGATTAGAAAGTGAAGGAACAGTGAAAGATATTTAAAGAAAATAGTAACAACAAAAAGAAAGCTGGGTAGCTATACTTACACCAGATAAAATAGATGTTAAACTAAAAATGATAAAGTGAAAAAGAAAGCCATTAATTATAAACATTTATGCACTCAGTATCAGGGTAATTAAATATATAAAACAAGTACTACCAGAACAGGAAGAATAAACAATACACTAGTTAGGGAATTTAGTAACCCACCCTCAACAATGTGTAGATGATCCAGACTGAAAAATAATAAAAAGCACCAAATTTGAACACTATAAACTGAGTGAAACTAAATCATATATAGAAAATTTAACCTAACAGCAGCATAATACACATTCTTTTCAAGCCCATGTGGGTAAGTCATGTATTAGGTTCCCTCCCCCAAAGAGGTCTTCAGAAATTCAGGAAAATTGAAATCATACGAAGTTTTTTCTCTGACAGCAATGGTATAAATTAGGAATCAAGAACAGGAGAAAACTCATGAATATTTAAGAAATAAACAACTCTCTCCTGAACAACTAATGAATCAAAGAAGAAATTAAGGGGAAATTTAAAAAAAGTATCTAGAGACAAATGACAATAGGAACAGGGCATACAAAAATGTATGTGCTGCAGCAAAAGCAGTTATAAAAGATGTATGTTTATAATAGTAAAAGCATATATCAAGAAAATAGATCTCAAACAACCCAACATTTCACCTCAACAAGAACAAAGGAAGTCCAAAGTTAACAGATGAAAGGAAATAATTAAGATTAGAGCAAATAAAAGAGAGAAGCAGGATAACAATAAAAAAGATTAACAAGACCAAGGGTTTCTTCTTAAAAAGATAAACCAAATTGACAAACCTTTATTTAGTTAGACTAGGCAAGGGGAAAAATAAAAGAGGACCAAAATCAACCACATTGTAAATGAATGAGGTGATATTACAAGTGGTACCACAAAAAATCATAAGGGTCAATAAACTGAAAAACCTAGAAAATATGGACAAATACTTAGAAACATAAAAGCAACCCAAACCATATCATGAAGAATAGAAACTCTAAATTATCCAACACCAAGTAAGAAGATTGAATCAATAATCACACAACCAACACAGAAAACTCCAGGTGCAGATGATTTCATGGGTGAATTCTACCAAATCTTTAAAGAAGAATCAATGCCAATGCCTCTCCTTTTCAAACTCTTAAAAAAAAAAAATTCTCCCAAAGTAATTTTTTTGAGGCCAGTATTATCCTGACATCAATGCCAAGTAGGATATTATAAGAAAAAAGAAAACTACAGGTAACATAGCTCATGAATATAGATGGAAAAGTTCTCAAGAAAATGCTAGCAAACTGAATTTAGCAACACAGTAGCAGGATTTTATACCATGATCAAAAGGCCTAGGTACATCCTTGGAATGAAAAATGTTTAATATAAACAAATCAATAAAGGTAATACATGATATTGATAGAATGAAAAATAAAACATTATATGATCATCTCAATAGGTCCAGAGAAAACATTTCACAAAATTCAAAATTAATTTATGATAAAAAACTCTCAACCAATTAGGTATAAAATGAACATATCTCAATATATTAAATGACAAGTCTGTGGCTAACACATTATTCAATGGTGAAAGGTGGAAAGCCTTTTCTCTAAGATCAGAAACAAGACAAGAGTGCCCTTTCTCAGCAGACTTATTCAATATAGTATGGGAAATCTAGCCAGAGATATCAGGCAAGAAAAAGGAAGAAAAGTCTTCAAAATTGGAAAAGAAGTAAAATTCTCTTTACCATCTATATGATTTTATAGAGAGAAAATCCTAGACTCCACCAAAGAAAAAAACACACAAAAAAACAAACCCTGCTAGAACTAATCAACAAACCCTGCTAGAACTAATCAACAAGTCAGTAAAGTTTCAGAATACAAAATCAATGCAAAACGAAGAATTAGTTATGTGAAAAAGAAATAAAATGATCAGTTACAATGTCATCAAAATAATAAAATAGCAGTAAATCTTTTATCATTATTGACATGACATATTGGAATTATTTGGTGAAAGACCTCTACACTGAAACGACAGTATATTGGTTAAAGAAATTGAAGAATACACATGTAAATGTGAAGAATTAACATTAAAAAGTGCATACTAATCAAAGACATCTATAGATTCAATGCAACTCCTATTAAGATTCCAATAGCACTTTTTTAGAAAAGTTTAAAAATCCCTAAAATTTATACAAACTATATATAAAGTACCCAAACTGCCAAAATAATCTCAGGAAAGAAGGACAAAGTCAAACATTATACTTCTAATTTCAAACTATATTACCAATCTACAGTAATATAAACAGTATGGTACTGGCATAAAAAGAGATACATAGAGCAATGGAACAGCATCAAGAGTCCAGAAATAAAACCATGCACATGTGATTAACTAATACTTTCCAAGGAAGCTAGGAATACTCAGTGGAGAAAATATTAGTCTCTTCAATAAATGGTGCTGGCCGAAACTGGTTTGGCTCAGTGGATAGAGCGTCGGCTTGTGGACTCAAGGGTCCCAGGTTTGATTCCGGTCAAAGGCTTGTACCTTGGTTGTGGGCACATCTCCAGTACGGGGTGTGCAGGAGGCAGCTGATCAATGTTTCTCTCTCATCGATGTTCCCAGCTCTCTATCCCTTTTCCTTCCTCTCTGTAAAAAATCAATAAAATATATTTAAAAATAAAAAAATAAATGGTGCTGGTAAAATGAGATATTCACATATAAAAAATGAAACCACTTCTATGCTTTATAATTCATAAAAATTAGCTTAAAGTATATTAAAGGCTTAAATGTAATATCTGAAACCATAAAGCCCCCAGAATAAAACATAGGGAAAAAGCTCCTTGAAATGGATCTTGGACAAGATGTTTTTTGGATAAGACACCTGAAGCATAAGCAACATAACCTAAAATCAATGAGTGTGATATATCAAGCTCAAAAGCTTCTGCCCAGCAAAAGAAGTAATCAACAAAGTGAAAAAGCAATCTATGGAGTAGGAGGAAATATCTGCAAATCAATTAAAAAGTGACAGGTAATCTGAATAGTTTTCCAAATAAAATATTAAAAAATGGCCAACAGCTAAGTCAAAAAGTGCTCAACATCACTAATAGTGAGAAATCCAAATCACATCACCTCATGTGTGTTAGAACGACTAGGCTAAAAAAGACAACAAATGATGGTGAGGATATGGAGAAAAGGCACCCCTGGAGCATTATTAGTGGAAATGTAATTTGATGCAGCCACTATGAAAAACGGTAGAGAGGTTTCTCAAAACATTAAAGAGAGAATTACCATACGATCTGGCAATTCTACTTCCAGGTATATATCTGAAAGAAATAAAATCATCATCCCAGAGATATATGCAGCATATTTACTATATTGAAGACATAGAAACAACAACATGTGATGGACCAGTGTATGAAGAATGTGGTAGAAATAAACAATGGAATACTATTCAACCATAAAGAAGAAGAAAATCCTGCCGTGTGTAACAACTGCATGGATCTTGAGGGCGTTTTGATAAATGAACTGAGTGAGAGAAAAACAAAGTAAGGATCTCATTTATATGTGGGATCTATAAACAAAACATTTTATAGTAAAATATATCATAGTTGTGGTGGCCAGAGATGGGCTGGAGGAATTGGGTAAAGGTAGTCAGAAGGTACAAATTTCCAGTTCTAAGTTAAGTAGTTGGGATATAATGTACAAAATGATGACCATATTTAATACTGCTTTCAGGTATATTTGCAAGTTACTGAGATAGTAAATCCTAGAAATTCTCATTACAAGGAAATATTGTATCTATATAAGGTTATGAATGTTACCTTATTGTGATAATCCTATATAATAAAAAGCTAATATGCAAATTGACCAAATGGCAGAATGACTGGTCACTGTGACGTGTCCTGACCACCAGGGGGCAGATAGGAGCTGAACATAGGAGCTGCCCCAGATGGTCAGTGCGCTCCCACAGGGTGAATGCCACTCAGCCAGAAACCTCTCCCATCTCTGCAGTAGCACTAAGGATGTCCAACTGCCAGCTTAGGCCTGCTCCCCACAGGAGCCACCAGTCAGACATCCCCTGAGAGCTCCCAGACTGCGAGAGGGCAAAGGCCAGGCTGAAGGACCCTCCTGAGTGCATGAATTTCATGCACTGGGCCTCTAGTATATAAATAGTACACTGCATATATACTAAATCATTAGGTTACACACCTTAAGCTTATACAGTGTTCTATGTCAATCATGTATAATAAAAGCATAATATGCTAAGTAGACTGGACAGCCGAACGACCTTTTGGACATCCTTCTGGATGAAGCCAGAGCTACGGGGGCTGAGCACCTTGCACGAATTTCGTGCATCAGGCCTCTAGTATCATAATAAAGAAAAAAAGACATTCGATTCAGAGTTGGAGGAGGTCATGTGGTTCCTTCATTTTCCTTTTTCTTTATACTGATGGGGGCCTGCAAAGACTCTGATATGTCATGTTGATAATGATAAAAAAACAAACTTGGTTTTCTAATCAAATGTCCACAGTGTCTCAAACACATATGAGGCCATGATTTCAAAGTACTTCACTCTGTGCCTTTTCCTTGGCTGGAAAGTGAAATGACAATTATTACAATATTTTGTCATATCAGTTTTTATTCCAAAGCATATATATTTGAGACAACCCCAAGTTTTTGAAATTTTCTGTATTCCTCATGATTAAAAAAAGGCTATAGTACTTAGAATAAAATAAAATACCAAAGTGATTAAAAATCATTTTCTAGCTGAAGCCGGTTTGGCTCAGTGGTAGAGCATCGGTCTGCGGACTGAAAGGTCCCAGGTTCGATTCCGGTCAAGGGCATGTACATTGGTTGCGGGCACATCCCCAGTAGGGGGTGTGCAAGAGGCAGCTGGTCGATGTTTCTCTCTCATCAATGTTTCTAGCTCTCTTTCTCTCTCCCTTCCTCTCTGTAAAAAATCAATAAAATATATTTTTAAAAAAATCATTTTCTAGCATTAGAAGTTACTCTCTTAACAAGTGACAAACCTGGGATTAAAAAACAAAATCTGAGGTCAAAATTTGCTTGGCTTACTAAATGGCATTGAGGCTTTCTGTTCGATTTAAAGATATTTCAGCTTTCTACATGAAATAAAGATATATGCTTTGAAATTTGATAGAGTATCAACCTTTCCTAGTGAGGTATATAATCACTTGCAACTGTACATTTGCTTTGAGCCTTGGATCAAAATAGTTTTTATAATTCTTCAAATCAGTGTACTCTATGCCCCTTCTTAACACAAGGTGAACATGGAGTGCCAGTGGGGCAGGCAGAGTGGCTTGTCCAAGAACTGAATTCACTTGATGTCCTTGGAACTAGAAATAAAAACCAATTTAGCATGAGCGATATAAATTAAAAACAAAACAAAAACATCTTCCCATTTTTGTTCCTGAGGATGAAGATATTTTTGGACTCTCCATTAACCCTGACATCTTGCAGGAAGGAGTTTAAAGAGTAGATGATTTCGGAACATTATTCCTTTGCAATGAGGTTAATTATATACAAACATAATGTACTCTTTTTTTCCTCCAGTGTAAAGGGAATCAGTCATTTTCACTAAGTTTTCAAAATTGTTGTATGTAGTTGTTCAGATCACTGGAAGTTGAATGTTTACAAATGAAGAAAATAATGTGATGGCATATTCTACTATTTCTAACTATCTTCTTTTATCAAATGTAATGATATTCCAGCAACTTCAATGCTTTGTAACATCTTTATTTTTTATCTTTGATTGAACAAAGTGCTTAACATATTGTCCTGAAAACTTAGATTCTCAAGCCATATATCATGATTAATTCACTTAACTAATGCTTATTGGTCACTATATAATATATAATAAGGTGTACATGCATCTGTAGTCTACAGGGGACTACAGATGCATGTACACCTTAGCTTTAATGTCATTTCCAACAAACAAATTGAGGTAAAATTATTTTCTTAATGCTGTCTTCCTGATTTGCACATATTTTTTTTAACTCATACACTATAGTACTTTTGACATGGTGAAGGTACAATTTAAGAATTGAAATGGACATTTCTTCCCCATGGTTAAAACCTGCTTGAAACAGAATTCTCCACATCATTTAAGGGCAATGCCCTGAAAATGGTTCTTTATAATGCACTTAATTATTAATTTATAATTTATTAATTATTATAAATTTATAATATATAAATTAATAATTTATAAATTATTAATTTATGTGCTTAGTTATTATTTTATATGATAGAAACCCTTATAATGCACTGTAGGATTATCTGGGGTCTTAGAAATGTCTGACTCTCTCAGGGCCTCCTAACCCGTCTATGTGTAACTGTCTTAGGAGATCCTCGGAAAACAGCTACAGCCCAGAATATGTCCACATTGACAACAGTTGTAGAATGCCTAAGCATTCGGAGGTACAGCTTTCGGGTTTTGGAAGTTAGAGTACCGAAAAGAAAATGTACCACTTATCTTACCAGGTGGCATATTTCACGCAGGAACGAGAAGAGGCCTTGGGGAAGGGGCGCTGATGGATGAGGCTCATGGAAACCAGGAACCACCTGTGGCTGCAGATGCTGCTGTGAAACAATGTGTGTTAGCCCTGGCGTTCTGGAGGCGCTCCAGTTCTTTAATTACTTGTGCTCACCGACTGTCCTCCCTGAAGTTTCAGCAGAATTAGTTTTCCTTGCCATCCTGGAAAGAAAAAGAAGAAAGCTAATAAAGCCATGTCCGGTTAAAGAAACGCAGCAATAATTCAATGCATGTTTAATGCAATTTTAATAATAAAGTGACTATACAATTTCTTATAAAAAGTTTAATCATGTGCTTCAAATAAATCTTGACTCAGGTAAAGATAATTACAGACAGACATATTCTAACCAATATTAAGTATACATGGAAATTTAAAATCACAACTGTACTATTTGCAATATAATTTGGGGGAACCATCAGGAGATTTTCAACTTCATTTATTTCAACTTCATTTTCTTCAGACAGCAAGCCTTTCTCCTAAATAGGTTACCATGTTTAACTAGCACTGGTGACTTGGATGGATGCGGATTGACACATTCTTTGGACTTGTTTACCCATCTCTAAAAAATTGTCTGATGCTAGTTACAAGGTTGCAACAGTCTGAAGGTGAATTAACAATTTTTAAAAAATGTTATAATATAATTGATTTTATTCCTAGATATGGAAAAATTCCCCCCCCCCCCCCCGCCCCGAGATTTGAAAGAGAGCTTTGATATCGCCCTGGCCTATTCTAAGGACTTGAAAACTTTTCTTAATAGTGGAATTATAAAGATGGGGGGGGGGCGCGGGGGGAGGGAGAGTTCGGGAGGGGGGAGCAGAAGGAACAGATGTTCAGACATATAAACTTAAAATATTTTGAGTTATTAATTTATACGATAGAACCCCTTATAATTTAGTAAAGTTCTATGTACTGTAAATTATATTTTTATTAATCTTTTTATTTGTGACATCAATGAAAACAGCAAAATTTCTATCACAATAACATTTTGCAAAAAGCCATTTCTTCCTTCATGTTAACAGAAATGTGACCATGTAGAGATGGAAATGTCTGTCATTCTGCTACTATCTTATTCTCACTGTGTTTACTATTCTCAAAAACATATTCCTTGCTACCAAACTTCTCAGCACTGTGACAAGTGCAACCCGGAAATCACGAGTTGGGGAGTAATTTGAGAAGTGCTGTAACCGGATTGCCTGGAGATGATTTGTGGGAGTTTAGGAGGAAAGGTCATAGCTACAGAGGGTGGCTCTGGAGCAGAGGCAGTGTTTATCATTACTGGGATAGTCAATAGGAGGTGTGGAGGCTTAAGTGAATGTCATTACCATTCTTCCACCTTTTTAGCATAGCCTGATAGTATAAAGGGGATGCTTGCTTTTTACAACTTCCTTTCTCATAGGGACCTTTAAATATTCTGTAAAAAAGGAACGATCTTCCATGAAATAGATAAGCACAAATGAATGAAAGATGGGATTCTAGAGTTAATGAGCCAAAGGCCCATGAGAGTATTACCTTAATCTCCTAAGAATGTTTTGTCGATTCTTCATCCAGTGGGTTGTTTGGTTGCATCCTGGGTTAGAAATTTTGTTCCTAATGCAGACCCCTCAAATAACAGGAGCTCTTTATTAGTTTCTTGCATAGTAAACTTGAAAGAGATAGTAAAAATATCTCAGGATAACTGCCAGGCCCACTCAACTAGATTATGTCCATCATTCTTCTACTCAGTCAGGCATTCCGGAATTCCTGAGCCAGAGTTGCTGGGTCTTCAGTGCATCCATTTGTTGACATGCTGACTGACTGCCCATCCATTGTTTTCACATATCTAATAGATACCCTAGAAGTGAATATTTAGGGCCTTGTTATATCTAAAGCTTAATATCTAAAGCTTCCATTTTCCGATATGGATATTAAGACTCCTGCTAAAACGATTTGGTCATATTCCCATGTGCTAGACAGAGTCTGTCAAAGCACATTGAGCAAATCTGACAGAATTTTAAGGTAAACTTCATTAATATGGTGATGTGGGAGATGAAGATCCACATTATGGCAGAAGATCAAAACATTACATTTCCATTACAGGTTAACACTTCATATATACATGTATATAGCATGAAGTAAAATATACCAGCAGTAATAGCTTGTTCATTTATTTCTCTAGGAATGTAGCTTATTTTCTAATTGAAGTTTGAAGATGCCGATGAGCATAATGTAAAATGTATTGGTCAGGGCCCACCTGCTATAATTCTTAACTTCGTCTACTGTATCGATGGTAGAGTTTTAATCTGATGAAAACCTCTTGACTTCCCTGGGGACTCAGGAGGAAGTTAAACAAGATCATTCTTTCCAGCCCTGAGATACGGTAATTCTCCAGAAGACAACATTTCATTTGCTTTAAATACATATACATTTTAGACACAGAGGCCAACCTAATACATTTACTATATCAGCTTACCAACAATAAATGATTTGAAGCAGTTTATGCTTTATAAGTGCTCTTCTAAGTTTACATTTTACATTTTACTTTGCATGTGCCTGGGTTATTATATGCACATTATGTACAGTTGATCTTATTAATTAAAAAAAAAAGAATGAAATGCTTCAAAAGTTTATATGAAAATTCAAAGGACCTAGAGGAGCCAAACATTTTTGCAAAAGATGAACAAAGTAGGAGGTTGGCACTGAATTCAAGGCTTATTATGATGGCAGAGTGACTAAGGCAGTATGCAACTGCATGCAGACCAGTAAGAAGAAATCTTTCAGGTTCATTCTTACCCATAATACGGGAAACTTGACTCTTTGAAAAAACTAGTTTAAAAGGTACTTCAGTAGCTGGAAAAAAATGGATATTCACATATAAAAAAAAAAAAAAAAACTTAGGTCGGTATTTCACACCATGTACAAAAATTATCTCAAAATAACTCATAAAGAGAGTGATGTTCAGAGCACTGGTGGCATGAGAGTTCCCCTCGGTCCCTTGAAGTTTCAATAATTTGAACAGCTATCATTCAACAAAGGATTCTCTGTTCAATGCACAAACACATCTGAGGGATCTGCACACTGAAACATCTAAAGGTGAGCAAGCAGGAATGAACCGGGAAGGTGAGAAGGAAGAAGAACCAGACAAGCCAGGGATGCAGCTGCGTGCACTGAGGGTCTCATCCCAGAGAGCTGAGGAATCTGGTTGTGGCTGGTACTGTCTTCAGCTGGGCGGAGTAAGGAGATGCAGTGAGCATCCTGTGGGAGTGGGCCGTGCTAGCTGCATCTGAGCCCGGTGACCTAGTCAGGGACTGGGCACGGAGGTACAGCCAAGATTGTCTGGCAATCAGCATTCCCTGAACTTTTCACCCATCCTGTTGAGTTCAGAGCAAATTATCTGCAAACCCAAGACCTGATACCACACAGACACTTTCTCTCTGGGCAAGGGGCTCACCCTGTGACTCATCCCAGGGTTGGGTGGAGGTGCAGTGGGGGCACTGTGAGGGTCTGCTGGTCATCAGTGCTGAGAGGGCAAAGCAACAAAGGAGGCATCTGGTTCCCCACCTCACCCCGCCCCCACACATTGGTGGCTGCACTGCTGGCAGGGTCTGGCTGCTGGCACAGCTTTCCCAGTGAATTCTACCAAACATTCAAAGGAGATCTGACACCTATTCTTCTCAAACTCTCTCAAAGAATTGAAAAAGAAGTAATTCTTCCTCATACATTTTATGAGGCCAACATAACTCCGCTACCCAAACCTGGCAAGGATAACACACAAAAAAGAAAACGTTTTGTTACAGATGCAAAAACCCTAAATAAAATACTAGCAAATCAAATACAATAATACATTAAAAAATAATACATATAATACATCACCATATGCTAGGGTTCATCCCAGGGATGCAAGGATGGTTCCACATATGCAAATCAATCAATATAATATATCTCATTAACAAAACAAAGGATAAAAATCATATGATCTTTTCAATAGATACAGAAAAGGAATTGGATGCCATACAACATCCATTTAGAACTCAAACTCTCAACAACATGGGAGTAGAAGGATAGTACCTCACATAATAAAGGCCATTTATGGACCAGCCCTCAGTTAATACATACCCAATGGTGAAGAACTGAAAGCTTTTCTTTTAAGATGCCCCTCTGACCACTCTCATTCAGCATGGTGCTGGAAGTCTTAGCCAGAGCACTCAGGCAGGCAAAAGGAAGAAAAAGCATCCAAACTGGGAATTAAGAAGTAAAAGTGTCACTTTCTGCAGATGGCATGATTCTTAATAAAGAAAACCCCAAGGAATCCACTAAAAAAAACTATTAGGAACAATGAATATTTACAGTAAAGTTAGACACAAAATCAATGCACAAAAATCCATTGCATTCCTATATACTAACAATGTAATTTCAGAAAAAAAAAACATTTTCGTTTGCAACTAAAAGAACAAAATACGTAGGCATAAACGTATCAAAGGATGTGAACAAACCTATGTACTTCATTCCTGCATTCATTCAAGATTCTTAAAATATTGTCAGTGAAAAATACACACTGGTAAAACACCAGTGAAAATAAGTATGCTATAGAAACAAACACATACATAAACACATAAGAAAATTAGTAATGCAAAGTTAATGAAAAAAATTTGGGTCAAGCTTTAAAGGACAATGTAATGTAAGGCAAAAGGGAGATAGAATGGGAGAGAGAAAAAGAAATAGAAATGAACATATTAAATTAGCACTATATTTTATTGTGAATTTAAAAGAAGCAAAGCAATTTCATTAACTTCTTATTTGTTTTATTGCAGTTTCGTTGGTGAATATTGTAACTACAGCCCCCACAAGGTCAACTAATACTGCCTATGGTCTCTAGAGTTCCGGCGGCTTTAATTGCACATCGGAAAACAAATGTTTATGCTTCGCAGTGTGTGTGGGCTTTAAATGGAGGAAAATAGAGCATCTGGGGCATCAGTGAGAAGCACAATGGCAAAAATCAACTGCCACTTGTCATTATTAAAATGCTGAATGACTTTCCAACGAGCCACAGATCAGTGCATACGTGGATGCTGACGTGAAATGTGTTAGGTACATTAAGCATCACCGACACTAAAAATCTGCCTTGTTGGGAAAAATACATATATTGTACTGTGAAATAAATACTGAGGGGGCCAGTCACAATGACCAGACACCAGTTGGTAAGCCTCAATTTCCTTTTGCCAGGGAATATTTTATTCTAGTTGGGGCAACTAAAGGTTTAGAAATACATACATATATACATACATACAAACATGAATAAATAAAAGATTTTCCAGAATATTCCACCTAGAATATTCTGTTTGTAGCAGTCTCTTTCTTTCTCTCTCTCTCTCTCTCTCTCTCTCTCTCTCTCTCTCTCTCTCTCTCTCTCCCACCCTCCCTCCCTCCTTTCTTTTCTTCCTTCCTTCATTTTTTTTTTCCTGCCAGCCCCTTTTGCAAGTTTAATTCCTATCCATTCTCTAATACTCTAACATTATCTCTTCCTGAATCCCAAATCCCCAGGCTGACTTTAGTTTTCTTTTTGTTTTCTAAGTATGTAATCTCATGTTTACCACTTGATACCATTTAGTCCACTACACTGATTATCTGTTATGTCTTCTGTCTCCTCCACTGAGACAACCAGGACCAGTAACTATGAATTCTTCATCTGTTTTCAAGTCCATGTATAAAACCTCCTTAACACCCAACACATATTTGATTTCAAGTATGGGGTAAAATGCCTTTGTTCCCCCTCAAATATCACTAAAAATATAGATCAAAAATGAAATTTAAATAAATATGAAGCATACTAAATACTTAGAAAAGAAATATCAACCAGTTACATTGGAGAATGTATGGCAATTAAAGAGCTCTTTTGTTCAAATCAATCCCAGAACTAAATGCAGCCACAGAAATCAGCAAGCTGCTGAAGACATGGGTATTGATTTAACCAAGGTCGCCCAGGCCCCTCCCAGAAGCCATTAGCCAGAGTTTGCTGGAAGGTGTTCTAGAGGTAACTCACTGGAGCAAATCCTCTGCCCTCCGTACAAAAACAGCTCTGCTTGTGGTTTGCTCACAGGTTAAGAATAGCTAGGAAGACCAGCTCTCTAAGCAAAATAAAGAATTTGTGTATGGAGTCTAGAAAGTGGGATAAAGCTACAAAGAGAAGCAATGGCTGTTTGAGTCACCTCTCCCTCCACAGAATGTAGACAGTTCTTACCCATGAGTCATGGCCAGGGCTTTGCCAATTGCACAGCATTTCCTACTAGAGAAGCAGTGACCTCTAAAATACCCATCAGTTTCTAATACTGATAACTTATTATTACCAATCTCTCTATTGTTTATCTAAATGGTTATAAACTATTACTACATATGTGAGGAAAACAAGTATAATACTTCAAACAAATTGACTTTCAAGAAAATAGAAAATAAATTAAATCTAGTATATATTGTCAGAAATTTAAGAAGAGTTCACATCCATAGAACAAAAATAGTCTTTTTTCTTTCTTTTCACTTATCTTCACTAGATCTTGCCCCCTATTCTGTGACTACAACAGTGCCTAACAGTGCACACACTAAGTTTTCCTGCACATCTGTGCTCTTAAATTCAAGCTAGCTAAAAGGATTAAGAAATATCACACTTACATTTTCAATTGATAAAAGGAGCTGAAATCTAAGTCCTTATCATTCAAAAGGTAATCCATTTATTAACTATTTATAAAGCATAAATCACGTGTCAAATACTTTTCTAGGTTTTGAGGATGCATCAGTGGGAGAAAAAAAATTATTTCCTTCATGAAATGCATATCCTAGTGATAGAAAATGGAAATTACCAGATGATAAGTTTAGAGAAGAAAAATATGCTAGGTAAGAAAAGGAAGAAAGATAGTACATTTTCAATTGTGTTCGTGGAAAATACTCTTCTGATAAAATCAGATTAAATGCTGATTTGAAAGCAAAAAGTTTGTTTTGAGTTATATAAGCTCTTTATATATTTTGGAAATTAACCCCTATCAGATGTATTATATCTTCTCCCATAGGTGGATTCCCTTTTCATTTTGTTGGCTTCTTTTGCTGTGCAGCAGCTTTTTAGTTTGATATAGTCCCATTTGTTTATTTTTTTCCTTTTTTCCCTTGCCTTAGGACAGTGGTCAGCAAATTACGGCCTGGGAACCACATGCATCTCTTTGGTCCCTTGAGTGTGGCTCTTCCACAAAATACCGCATGCGGGCACGCACGTACAGTGCGATTGAAACTTCTTGGCCCATGCACAGAAGTCAGTTTTCAGCTCTCAAAAGAAATTTCAATCATTGTACTGTTGATATTTGGCTCTGTTGACTAATGAGTTTGCCAACCACTGCCTTAGGAGATGTATTGGCAAAAGTATTGCTATGTGAAATGTCTGAAATTTTACTGTCTATGTTTTCCTCTAGGATTTTTATTGGTTTCAAGTCTAACATTTAGTTTTGATCCATTATGAGTTTTTCTTTTGTGTGGTATAAGATGGTGATCTAGGTTCATTTTTTTTTTTTTTTGCATGTACCTTTCACAATATTTTTTGAAGACTGTTTTTACATGAGTAAAGAGGTTTTTATGCAGAACAAAGAGTGAATATAAACCTGGTGACAAAAGACATGTTTTTGGATGTTCAAAGATGAAGGAGCTGAGGTGGGCACTGTGGAGAGAGGTCAGTGGGGGAGCAGAGTCAGCTCGGCCACCGGGGAAGGGTTGTGCAGGACCTCCTGGCCGCTGCCTTTGAGAATCCTCCGTGGTGACTCAGAGTGGAAGCAGGGAAGCAGTCAGGTTACTGCAATAACTGTTGTTTTGAAACATAATACTCAGATTCCGGTATATTCTGAACAGAATGGAATGGGAGTGTGAAAGAAAGCAGGTGAGAAGTCATGCTACTTGCTTACCATTCCTTGAAGTTCATTTCTAATTATATTTTTATTGATTTCAGGGAGGAAGGGAGAGTGAGAGAGAGATGGAAACATCAGCTATGAGAGAGAATCATTGATGGATGCCTCCTGCACGCCCCCTATTGGGGACTGAGCCTGCAACCCAAGCATGTGGCCTTGACCAGAATCAAACCCAGGACCTTTCAGTCCACAGGCCGACGCTCTATCCACTGAGCCAAACCAGCGAGGGCCATACTTAATATTTTGACTACATTGGATAAAAGGAGAGGTAAGAATGTAGGGTCAAGGAAATAGCTACAAGGATAGTTAACAATTATTGAACATATACTTGAACTTGCAGTGCTAGCAAACTTCTAAATGCTCTTTATGCATCACATTATTAGATATTCATGAGAATTCTTTGAGCTAGATACTATTATTAACCAGTGTCAAATAAACAAACTTAACCTTAGGTATGGTATATCCAAGCCCTAAGGTTTTATACCTCATAAATGGAGGTAGATGAATGCATCATGCTACCCGACTTCAGGTCCTGAACTTGGAAACAAAATGATATCATTGGACCAACTACATTGTCACCAAGATTACTTACCAGACACTTTCCAAAGACCCTCCTGTTTACTGATTACTGCAAGGTGAACATGAAGAAACAAATACTTAGTGAGGATATTAAACTTACCAAAAATCAGAGAGACTTGAGACTTCAAATATTAATGGTTGATTTCTGGTTTAAAGAAATATGTGTGATATTACTTGCTGCTACAAGGACCATTACTACTACTTAGAATAGTTCATATCAAAAGTATACATTATATTCAGAAGTTTCAGCAAATGCTAGATTACTCTTATAATCTTTTATAGCTTCATATATATTTTTTTAATCAAAAAGTTGTAGCATGAAAAGTTTCCTGGATTTATTTGACTAGACTCATTTTTGGAAAATGTGGTATAAAGTATTTTTTACTGCACTGGGAAAATAATAGCTATTTCTAGCAACCAGAGAAACCAAATTTCTAGGGAATTTTCATCTTTCTTGAAAAATAATTCATAGAACTGTGAATGGCTTCATGGGGATCCTGTAGAAGAATTTGAACCACATCCTCCTCCTTGGAAAGAAATAGAAAGTGCTCTAAGTTGATAAACAGTGGAGAGGAAAAAGAAATGTGCCATAATCCCCACCACTGGCAGCCAGGGCACAACTTGATCAGACGTCCACATCATTTCCTGTATGGGATGAAATTTAGGTGTGTGCACTTAGTGATCTGGCTGGTTATTCAGCAAGCGAATCACTCATTGCAAATATATATTCATTGTTTTCATGGACTTACATATTCCTTGGGAACTCTCTCAAGCTCTGAAATATGAGCCAATCGATAGAAATTGAGTTAATGACATAGTTAACAAACTGTCACTTAGAGCATTTTGGTTTTAGAGGTCACAATAGACCTCTATATATGTTTGTGCCTAGGTTTCTGAGACAGTAAGAATTCCAAAGGCTGATGAATGAGATATAGGATTGTTCAACTACTGAAAGCAGTGCACTAATTTGTATCTAAGACTAATTTATGATGGTGAAAACTGGCACAAAATGCATCAAGCTTTGCTACTTACTTGCTGAGTGACATTAGACAGATGACTAATAATACTAGTGCTTGCCTTCTAGGGCTGTCTTGAAGATAATTAAAAATGATGATGATGATGGTGAAATAAGAGGAGCAGGAAGAAAAATAACAAACTGTTATTACTTAGAATAGTTCATGATATATTGTAAGTGGTAAGAGTCCTTGTTAAATCTAAAAAAAATCAATATATCATAATACTATACTATATTTAGACAAGCTGTAAATATTTAAAGTAATTTTCTTCAAGATATCTTTTTTAAATTCTAGAAACCTCTAAAAGGTGGAGCAAACATTGACCTTCACAAATAACAAAAGTATAGTATATTGAATACCCTTTTAAATAACAATTTATTGGGAGGAAACAAGTAGATGCTATGAGAGAAGTGGATAGCTTTGGATGATGGCTCTGCTTGAAACTTACCCTCCATACTGCCAATTACTTGAGATTTTTAAATTGTTGTTCCAGAATTTACAAAAATCTCTGCATTTGAAATATTTAGGTATCTATCCAAATTAGATATTCTTTGAGGTAGTAGCCCTTATTAACCTTGTATATTAACTTACAAAAAATACATTGCACATTTCTATTTAAAAATAGAATACAGCCCTATCTGGTTTGGCTCAGTGGGTAGAGCATCAGCCTACAGACTGAAGGATCCTATTATAGTTTGATTCTGGTCAAGGGCACATACCCCTGTTGCAGATGTAATCCCAGGCTGACCCTGTTCTAGACAGGTGTGAAAGGCAACCAACTGATGTGTCTCTCTCACATCCATGTTTATCTCTGTCTCTTCCCCTCCCTTCCACTCTCTCTAAAAATCAATGGAAAAATACCCTCGGGAGAGGTTTAACAAACAAATAAAAATTAATAAAAATAGAATACAGTGTTGGGATACAAGAATGATAAACTTGCTCATTAAAATTCCTGCTTATACCTCAAATCTATCAGAAAGCCTAGTTCTTAATTGTATGGCATGTGATTGATTATGAGACTAGCAGTACCCTCGCACTGGGTTAGAGTCACTTTTAAACAAAGCATAAGCCGGAGCCTCTTTCAGGAATAAGCTAGAAATATAATCAGCAATTGTATCACACACATGTCCTGATACCTGGAAGCAAGATGAATGCATGAAAGCAAGTCCTGATTTGACTTCTTACCTGCTTTCTATTCTATTTTGAAACAAGGGGATATAATTCCTGTGTTTACAAACACATCAATTAAGAAATAAACAGGAGAATCCAAGATAGCTGCCAACAGGACGGCAGGCTTCAATATAGTGTGTGAGTGAGAGAACAAAGAGAGAGTGCATGGACGTGCGGGGAGTGTCTGTTTTTGTGAGGGAGGGACAGCTATATTCCAAGGGACTGTTGAGGATTGGTGGACCAGACCCCCTGACCAGGCAGCCTCTACTGTGGTTGAAATCTCTCCTGGTCAGACGGGCTCTGCCACACAGGCCATGCCATCTTGAAGGGGAGACCAGCTATGATCGGGGGACCTACTGTGATCAGAACCCCAGCCTTACCTTCAATCAGAGAGACCTCTCATACCTCCCAGGATCCTACAACCACAACACCAGAGACCAGTTGCCTCAGCTGCGAACCCACAAGCTCCATAACTCCAGCCTCCATTACCACTGGCTCTTGGGCCCTGCACCTTCTCACAGAGCAGATAGAAGGAAGACCTGGGTCAAACAGCTCCCACTCCCACCCAGAGCTGGTGAATTGGACACAGCTGGTGGGACAATTCATGGATGGAAAGGTCAGATGTCACCTGGAGAAAGATAAGGTCTGGGAGCCAGGCTGGAGGGAGAAACTCACACAGCAGGATTTAGAGCCTCAGAAGAAGAATACATATCATAAAATCCGATGCCACTGGGGTTAGTGATTATGAGACTTAGCAGTGTGGAATGGGGTCCATAGGGCTGGTGGCAAAAGGGGAGATAGACATTAACCCACAGCTGGTCTGGGCCCAGAAAGGCAGCCTGAATTCCTGTATTGGCTGCTCGGAGCCAAGGGGGAAAGACGTGTGTAGAGTCACGCACAGAGCCAGGGGAAGTCCTGTGCAGTGCCAGGATAGAGAGGCCGTTTAGCCCTGGATATTAAGACAGAAACACTGCCACCCAGGGGTTGTATCTGAAACTGACTCTTGTGTGTAAATACAACTAAAGGCACACGGAGAACCAAAGAGATCAGAGAGATACTGCCTGCTTTAAAAAAGTATTGTGTCTTATAACACAGGGGAGTGGTAGATTGCAGGGCACGGGGAGTGGTAGATTGCAGGGCACTTCAATACTGAAAGGAAACACTTGTGCCAAGCAGAACAGTAGAGGACGTCAACGGCCTTCACTACATTACATTTTTATTTTTTATCTTTTACTTAAGAAACTAATTTTTTTCCTCACTTGATTTTACCTTGTTTATTATGTTTTTATTTTTAACTGTTATTATTAATACTATCAGTTTACCCTTTTTAAAGTTTTATTTTATGTGATTTTTTTCCCTTATTTTATTTTGAGGTTAATGTTCTACATTCTATTTTTATTTTCCCTTTAAGCACTATTTTATTCGATCTCAATTTTTTCTTTATGCCAACACTCTCTTCCTCACTTTTTCTCTTTTTTGTGCTGTTTCTCTTACCCTGTACCTGCTTTAGTTTTTCTCTACCATTTCTTTTTACTCCCTGCTAAAAATTGATTTTACTCATAAATCTAATTTCCTCTCTCCTGCTCCAAACCATACATACTTCTCTCTTCTCTTTCTTCACTATTCAATAATTGTTTTGCCTTTTCTTTATTTCTGCCTTGTTGCTATTTTTTTTATTGTTGGTTAGATTTTGTTTGTTTGTTGTTGTTTTCTTCCTTTCCTTTTTTTTTCTTCTGTGTTTTTTCCTCTCCTCACTTGTTCTCTTCTTCTAATAATAGCTAAATGAATTCCAGTCACCAACTCAGGAATATCTGCTGTTTATTCTCCTTTTCCAATAGTAAATGAATACATAGATAGATAGATTAAAGAATGGGGATATATATCCCCATAAATAAATTTTCATATATATATTTTCTTGTTTTTTATTTGGTTTTTTACTTTTCTTATATACCCATTCTCTTTTGACCTCCTCTATACTGAATTGTGGCTGTTTTCCCACTCATTCAATTCCTTGACCTTACCTTCTGGAAATTAGAAATATACAAAGTCATGTAAATCAAGGGTCTGAATCCATGAATACTATATCCAGCAAGGCTAACAATAGAAATTTAGGGTGAAATCAGAAGCTTCACAGACAAAAAAGGACTAAGGGAGTTCATTACCACCACATCAGCAATGAAGAAATAAGAAAGGAAGAAGGAACACAAGCATAAAGAATAAAAATGGCAACAAACAAGTACCTATCAATAATAACTTTAAATATATATGGATTAAATGCCACTATTAAAAGACATAGGGTAACTAAGAGGTTAAGAAAACATGACCCATATATCTGCTATCTTCAGGAACTCACCTTAGAATAAAGAACTCACACAGACTGATGGTGAAGGTATGGAAAAAGGTTTTTTAGGTGAATGGAAAAAAAAAAAAAGCTGGGGTATCAATACTTATATCTGACAAATTAGACCTCAAAGTGAAGGCCACAACAAGACATAAAGAAGGCCACTTCACAATACTAAAGGGAGCAATCCAACAAGAATATATAATTCTGGTAAAAATATATGCACCCAATACAGGAGCACCAAAATACATTTAAAAACAAACAAAAAAACTTCTGGAGGATATATCAAGGGAGAGATTGGCAGCAATGCAGTCATAGTAGGGGACTTTAATACCCAACTAACACCTCTGGACAAATCCTCTAACCAAAAATCAGCAAAGAAACATGAATCCTAAATGACTCACTAAATCAAACGGAATCAATTGACATCTTCAGAACATTCTACAACAAGCCACAGAATATACATTCTTCTCAAATGCACATAGACCATTTTCAAAGATAGATCAGATATTGGGACACGGCCAAAGTTTCTTCAAATTCAATAAGAAATCATATCAAGCATCTTCTCAGATCACAAAGACATAAAACTAGAAATCAACTACAATAAAAACAATGAAAAAAATCAAACACCTAGAGGCTAAATAGCATGCTATTAAACAATGATTGGATTACCAAAGAAATCAAATAATAAATAAACACCACAGCAACAAATGACAATGAAAACACAACATCCAAAATATATGGGACACAGCAAAAAGTCTTGAGAGGAAAGTTCATAGTTCTACAAGCTTACTGCAAAACAAGAAACAATGGTAATAAATTACCTAACCCTACAACTCAAAGAGTTAGAAAAAGAGCAAGAAGCCCAGTGTAAACACAGAAGGAAATAATAAAGATCAGAGAGGAGATAAATGACATAAAGACAAAAAACAAACAGACAGACACAAAACAACAATACAAAAGATCAACAAAACCAAGAGCTGGTTCTTTGAAAGTATAAACACGATTGATGAACCTCTAGCCAGGCTCACCAAGAAGCAATGAGAGAGGGCCCAAATAAACAAAATTGAAATGAAAGAGGTGAAGTAACAACAGATCCCAGAGAAATACAAATGATTATGAAAAAATACTATAAACAACTCTATTCCAACAAAATGGACAACCTAGATGAAATGGATATATTCTTAGAAAAATACAAGATCCCAAAACCCATTCAAGAATAAGAAAACCTGAATAGGCCAATAACTACCGAAGATATTGAAGCAGTGATAAAAAAAAAAAAAAAAAAAAAAAAATCTTTGAGCAAACAAAAGCCCTGGTCCTAATGGCTTTACAGGGGAGTTCTACCAAGCATTCAAAAAAAATTTAAAATCTATCCTTCTTAGACTATTCCAAAAAATTCAAAAGGAAGGCACACTTCCAAGTTCTTTCTATGAAGCCAGCATCACCCTCATATTGAAACCAAATAAAGACACCACAAAAAAAGAGTACAGGCCAATATTCTTGACGAACATAGATGCTAAAATCTTCAACAAATTCTAGCAAATCAAATTCAAACATAACATTAGAAAGTGGGATTTATTCCAGGGATTCAAGGATAGTACAATGTCCGCAAATCAATAAATTTGATTCATCACATAAAGAAATTGAGAAACAAAAATCACATAATCATGTCAATTGATGCAAAAAAGCATTTGACAAAATCCAACACCCTTTCTTGATAAAAACTCTTAGCAAAGTGGGAAAAGAGTGATCATATTTCAACATAATAAAATCCTTATATGATAAACCTACAGCCAACATCATACTCAAAGGGAAAAAACTAAATTTATTTCCCCTAAGAATGGGAACAAGACAGGGTTGCCCACTTTCATCACTCCTGTTCGAAATAGAACTGGAAGTGCTAGTCAAGAAGAAGAAATAAAAGGCATCCAAATTGGAAAAGAAGTACAAATGTCCTTATTCCCAGATGATATGATATTATACATAGAAAACCCCAAAGACTCCATAAAAAACAAAAAAACAAAAACAAAAACAAACAAAAAAAAAACTACTTGACCTAATACGTGAATTTGGCAAAGTAGAAGAATACAAAATTAACACCTAGAAATCTATGGCCTTTTATATACACCAATAATGAACTAAAATAAAGAGAAGTGAAAAACAAACAAAAAACAACAACAATCCCATTTAAGATTGTACCAAAAAATTAAGATACCCTGGGATAAACTTAAGTAAGGACATAAAAGACCTGTACTCAGAAAACTACAGGGCATTGAAAAAAGAGACAGAGGTATACATAAACAAATGGAAGAACATAGCATGTTCATGGATTAGTAGAATCAACATCATTAAAATGTCCATACCACACAAAGCAATCTACAGATTCAATGCAATCTCCATTAAAATACAAATGGCATATTTCAAAGATCTACAACAAATGCTCCAAAAGTTCATCTGGAATAAAGTAAGACCCTGAATAGTTACAGTAATCCTGAGAAAGAAGAACAGAGTTGGATAGATCACAATACCAGATATCATGCCATATTACCAAGCCACAGTTCTCAAAACTGCCTGGTACTGGCACCAGAACAGACATATAGACCAATGGAACAGAACAGAGGACCCAGAAATCAACTTACACCATTAGGCTCAATTAATATTTGATAAAGGAGGCAAGAGCATTCAATGGAGTAAAGACAATCTCTTCAATAAATGGTGCTGGAAAATTTGGTCAGATACACAAAGAAGAAAAAAAACACCTAGATCACCAATTTACATCATACACAAAAACATACTCAAAATGGCTAAAGGACTTAAATGTAAGATGGGAAACCATAAAAATCCTACAAGACTCCATAGGCAGCAAAATGCAGACTATGTCTTAGCAACATCTTTACAGACACAGCTCCTAAGGCAATAGAGACTAAGAAGAAAATAAACAAATTGGACTACATTAAAAGAAAAAGCTTCTGCACAGCAAAAGAAACCATCAAAAATCAATTTAAAAAAAGCCCACTGCATGGGAGAACATATTTGCCAGACTTGCGCAGCCACTGTGGAAGACAGTATGCAGTTTGCTCAAAAGTTAAAAGTGGAACTCCGTTTTGATCCAGTAATCCCACTTCTAGGATTACATCTTAAGAAACCAGAAACAGCAATCGGAAAGGATATATGCACCCCTATGTTCATAGAAGCACAATTTACAATAGCTAAAATTTAGTAATAGCCTAAGTGTCTGTCCATCAGCAGATGAGTGGATTAAAAAACTGTTGTACATCTACACAATGGAATACTAGTCTGTTGTAAAAAAGAAGGAACTTTTACCATTTGCAACAGCATGGATGGAACTGGAAAGCATTATGCTAAGTGAAATAAGCCAGTCAGAGAAAGATGAATATCACATGATCTCACTCATATGTGGAATATAATGATCAACATAATCTGATGAACAAGAACAGATCCAGAGGCAAATGGTAGGGGAGGGGGGAGGTGTTACAGAGCAAGCAAAAGACCTGAATGCATGAATAGTAGCATAACCAATGGACACAGACACTGGGGCAGTGGGGGCTTGCCCAGGATGGGAATGGCTGGGGGGGGGGCGGGGAGGTGTAAATTAGGGGAAGAAAAGTTATATGTAAAACTTTAGACAATTAAAAAAAGAAAGAAAGAAAGAAAAAGAAATAAACAGCCCAGTGAGCATGGTTTGGTGGTTGAGCATGGAGCTATGAACCAGGAGGTCACGGTTCAAATCCCAGTCAGGGCACATGCCCAGGTTGCAGGTTCCATCCCCAGTGTGGAAAGTGCGGGGGACAGCCCCTCAATGATTCTCTCTCATCATTAATGTTTCTCTCTCCTTCTCCCTGTCCCTTCCTCTCTGAAATCAATAAAAATATATTTTCAAAAAAGAAATAACTGATAAAATAAATTGGTTTTAATTCATCCATATCTTTTTAAGGATGAGAAGTTAATTTAATATATCACAATAAATATATGATAACAATATAATAGCTTAGAAATTGAAAGTATATAATGTTCTACTTTAAAAAATACTGCATCTGTTGGGTGTTTTTTAGTACATAGTATTTTAAAATGCTCTCAGAATTTTCTCTATGATATAATTCTCTCCATATGGTTGGCAGGTAGATAACAGACATACACACAATCACTGTCTGACTTTCAGTAATGGTGATGGTTACCTCTCTTTCTACATGTTTTTTTGAAGATATATAAGCTTACCATGACTAAGAGATACACAATTCTTTATGGCACAGAAGCTTACAGCTTTATTTTTATCTATAATCCCAAACATTACTCTTCACTATGGAATTCTGGGAGCCTCACAGTAGTATTTTTCAAACTGTGAATTGAACCATTTATGGGTCTTGATGAAGTCAAAGGTCATGAAATCAAGTTAGAGGGGTAGGCAACAACTTTTAGAAATAAAATGTATCAGGATCAAACAAAATAGCAAAGTCAGACTGTACAACATATATAAGTACAAGTGTTGTCTCATGGACATTTTCTTTCCTTGACTGGCACATATACACAGAGTGACAAACCATATTTATAGTGTGTATAGTTATTTTAAACTTTAATAGTCACCACATGAAATTTTATGATTCTACTTCAAAGTTTTCTTGTGTGCTAAAAATGTTTTTCAAAACTCTCAGTTTATGCACATTTCTGGGTAAAAGTGTTCTGGCCTTCATATGATGCTTATAAAAATCTTTCTAAAAAGACTGAATCATACTAATGCTAAAGCAATTATATTTGTAGTTTTAGAATAATATACTTTCAAATATAAAAAATAGCAAATATGTTAACTTATTTATATGCCTCTGTTTGAGATCTAGATGTACTATAACTGATTGCTTATATATTCCCATTTTAAATTTAGGTTCTAATCAGATTACATACAAAATTTAGGTTTAAAGTTAAGAATCTTGAGATATTATTTTGCATTTTCTTGAGGGGCCCAGCCTAACCAGATGAAATCTTAAAATAACTTTGCTGACTGAGGTCAGGGTCAGAGGGCAATATGACTTCAGAAGATTGGCCAGAGACATAGAAGATGTTGTCTTTGAAGATGGAGAAAGAGGGCCCAGAACCAAGAAATGTATGTGGCCACTAGCAGCAGAAACAGAGATGGAGATGGATTATTCCCCAGAGCCTCCCAAAAAGCACAGCCCAATGAAATCTGTGTTGAACTTCTCACCTGTAGAACTATAAATATATTTGTAATATGTTAAACCATAAATTGTGTGTAATGCTTATAGCAACACCTAAAAGATAATATAGCCTCTTTACACTCTCACTGTAGTATTTGAGACACCAGAGGGAAGAGTTAAGGGCTTAAATATGGCAAATAGAAAATGTAGTGATAAATAAGGGATAGGAATCTATAAGTTCTTTCCTTTGAGACTGTATTATATTTCCCTATAAATACGGAATAGAAAAATATATCCAGATTTATTAAAATTTGAGTTTAGGTGTACATGTAGATAATCATAAATTCAAAGCTATAGATATATGTTACAAAATGCTGTCAGAATTTGGGGCGCTTCTTTGTATGGACAAAGTTTTATTCACTTTCATTACTTTAACTAGAGGCCCAGTGCTCAAATTCATGCATGGGGGGGGGGGGGTCCTGGCTGGCTCTCCCTGATTGGGGCCAGGTTAGCTGGAGAGAGGGGACATGGGAGGTGGGTGGTGCCCTCCCACCGACCTCTCCCCCGTGTCAAACTGCTGGTTGAACTCCAGGTCGAGGGGACAATTTGCATATTAGCTTTTTATTATAAAGGATATTTGTCTTTGTATATGGAATATGAATGGGTTTATCTTGTCCTTTTCATAGTAACAGCTATTTCCCTGACTGCAATTATAAAGATTGTCTTCTTTTTAAATATTTTTCTTTCACTAAATTTAAAAGAAATTGCTTCTTTTATCTCATCTGATTTGACTGAAACACTTGTATTGTGAAAAGGCTGCCAGACTAGTTCTTGAGAAAGAACAACGACACACTTTATTTTTTCTCTTTTGGAGAAATGTTTATGAAGAGAGGAGTTCCACTGTCACAAAATTAATTGCTTCAACGTACTGAGCAGACAGAATAAACAGCAAGTTGGGAACTTTATATATGAAATCTATAGTGTATATAATCCAGGTTGCTGGAAATAGTGCATGCAGACACTGAGTTTGTAAGAATTTTAATGAATTGTGTAAATATAAATGCAGAATGAACAATGTTTGCAGAAAAGTAAGTAAACGTTCTATTTAAAGAATATTCCAGTCTTTATAGTGAAGTGACATTTCCTTTAATTTCTTTTATGATTTAGTGATGCTTCATGGGCCACACCAAACTATATATTTTTTTCTGTGATATTTATATTGACCTTATTCTCTGTTTTTCTTTTCTACTCTTTTGCTGTAAGATCCTCACTAATTTCCTTTCACATGGATAGCCAACCAAACTAGCAATAAAAAAAAGAAAACCATGTGTATGTGTACATGTTTATTTAAACAAATCCCTATATATTCTCTATATGTGAAAGGAAATTCGTTTCACTAAACATGCACGCATACACACAGTTTTTTGATTGCTAGTTTGGTTGACTATACACTTTTTAACATTTTCACAAAATTTTAAAGAAAATTTAACAGCACTTTCTATCCTCACATGTTGGTGATTGCAAGTCAAGCCAATGACTTGTCTTCATTTGCAGGTAATCAGTTTCATCTTTCTAGAAGTAATATAATTGTCAATGGAGTTCTGAAATATGTAGGTTGGTATTATTTTTCATCCCTTCCATTTATAATGAAGTAGATTTGTTCATTTTAAAAGCATACATTGCTAAAAATGTTTTCCATTAGAAAAATTCTCTTCTATCACATTGCTGATAATTGTCTCATTCTTTTCTTCCAGACCTCCTGTGGGTTAATGCTCTATATTTCTTAGTTTTAATCACTGTTTTCTTGTCTTGTATTTTAGGAATTTTTCTCAAAGAACTTTATGATTAATAATTAGATATATAGTAGTGTTTATCCCATTATTTTGCCATTCTATTAAAGTTTGGTTTTGTAACTTTATCTTTACCAATAAATCTTTGTAGTGCTTTACTCCTTGTTTCATAGAGATAATGACTTTTCACATCTTTCTGATAATTCTGATTAAAGTTTTCATATCTCCCGATTCAGTTTTTCATTTTACACATCTCGCTCCTTTTGTCCAAATGGGTGATTTTCCCTGCGTTGTCAGATGGCCAGGGTTGTTTGTCACATTCCTGAATGGAGAGTCAGGCAGAAGAGGTACTTGGTATGTATTTTCTTTGCTGCTACATAGTCCTATTTTCCCAGTCCTTTCCTTCCCTGGATGAGCATAAGCAGCCCTTTCTGTGGAAGAGCATATGTGAGAACACCTGGGGAACTTACATGCATAGCCCATGGACACAGACAGTGACGTGACAAAGGCCTGGCAGGGGCAGATGCAGGAAAGAGGGGGTCGATGGGGAAAAACAACAAGAACCACAAAACAAAGCCAATTGTAATCCTTTCAATAATAAAGATACATTAAGAAAGAACTTACGTGTAAGTTTGCAGTACATGCCAACTAACTGGTTTTGCTTTAGTGTGTTATGTAGCAAACATACAAGGTACCCACCAATTTCCAAATGAAGAATGTGTGGTATTTCAGCAAATTTCTTTTATGGATAGAAATATTTTTTTCTATTTGTGTTTATTTGAAAGTCTAGATATCCTCTCTTATTCTTCAGATCCTAATACCCACACCTGTGAACTCTTTTACAAAGAAAATGTTAATAAAAGAGTAAAGTAGACAGATATTTTTTAAAAGGTAAAACTTGGGGCATCATAAGAACTTACTTTCCTTTTTGACTTATGTGCCAGCTTATGTTGTATGTTTTGCTTTGATGCTTTTGCTTTCCTTTCAATCTAATCTCATTTGTATTCTATATTCCAGAAATTCTTTCATATTCTGGCTCACCAGTGGTACCTATTCACATCATGAAGACATTCTATCATAGGAAAAGTTTAGTATACTATTATTTAATCTTTCTAGAATCTCCCTAAGGAAAAATTTTTAAATTATTTTTATTTAGTAAAGAAAATAAGAACCAGATAAATGCCTATGGCACATAGTTTTGATTGGTTGAGCTATGATTGGACCTCATATTCTCCATCTCCATAAGCAGATCGCTCATCTATACCCAGGGATAACCTGGAATTCCATTCTATTCTAACCAGTTCCAATAAGTTTAGCAAAATATATTTTAAAGGCCCACAATGTGACAGTGCTGTACAAGCTCTGAAAATACAGAGATGACTAAGATGAGGGTTCCACCTTCAATCAATTATAGTTTTGTAAATGGAATTTCATAAAGATGGAGAATAAGGGAAGCAAAGATCAAACTTACTAAAATATTTTTCCTAAGGTTGTTCTGGTATAAGCCAATTAAAAAGCAAATATAAATTAGGGACTATTCACTGTAAATACTTTCATTTCATAATAAAATTTATAAAGCACTGAATATTTGAAGGAATATGCAAATAATATATATGCACACACATTATAAGGATTAAAATTTTAACCTAGTTTCTTCTTGTTTGTATCAATTTCCAAAATGGAGGCAAGTGAAATAATTAGGAGTGTTATTCATAAGTAAAATTCATACAAATGTATCTAGGAAAAGCAATGCTGCTGCCTAATATTTAATTTATATCTTGCCTACATTAGAGTGAAAATATTTTCAAATCTCCATGATATGTGAGATATTAGAGAGCACATATCTGTCTGTCTTTACTTTTAGCACAACTGAAATAGAAGATTTGTCCCAAGACACATACTAGTAAATATAGAGGCATGGCCAAGGCTACCTCATAAATGACTTTTAATCCCTGCTGATAATGGACGGGGAAGATGCAAAGTCTGTTAGTGACTAATTTCCCCATATTTTCCTGGAGAGAAACTTTTCCTTTGATGCTACAGGGATGCAATATCTCTATCCATTATTATGATTCCAAAAAAAAAAAAAAAAGAGAACAACTTAGGATAATATGGGCTAGACAAGAATGCAGCAAATGGACCTGAAGAGATTTTTTTTACATGTAATCAAATTTGATTCATTAAAGCCCAAATAGGAGGATATTTAATAAAATCCATTAGGTTAGTTTGGTTGTTAATATTTATCATGTTGAAAGAATACTACTGATGTTTTGCCTCTCATCGGAATTTATGCAGGAAACAGACTTCTATAATATTTGGCATAGTCTCATTTTCCCCTTATTCCACTCTAGTTCCAAAGTTGATTAGGTGGCTGAGAAAAGTGAGATACCATTACTGAACAAAGTAGCATTTTTAATGGAACCTAATGCTGAGTAAGAGAAATAACAATACTAGGAGATCCATTTACATTCTCTGTAATTACTGAGGACCTTAGAAAGAAAAAAAAAATGTGTCTTCTGCACATTCAAATTATACTTCAGAAGAAAATCAGTATATTTGGCAAATGCCATACACATAATGGTTACAGATAGGATTCACCAAGGATGCTAAGAGTAGAAGGTAAAAATTTGAGCAGAAAGACAACACTGTCATAGATTCTAAGTATCTGCCATAAGATATTTATTAACTAGAAATGGAAAGATAGTATAACCCAGCAAACATCATTTCAACCAAGTGATCAAAGTTAACATCACCAGTGAAAACACATATTGGCATCATTTGGGGTAAGATCTATTGTCACTTCTGTAATATTTATGCCAAACACTCATAAACTCACTCTAATTATGAGAAAACATTAGACAAACCCAAATTAACAGCCTTCAAAATAATTACTAGTACTAGTCATAAGTGTCAAGGTCATTAAAAATAAGGAAAAACTAAGGAACTGTTGCATTCTGTAAGAGAACAAGGAAGAAAACAAACAAGGAACAACAACAAAAAGCAATACTGGATACCTGATTGGATTCCAAAATGAAAAGAGGATATTAGTGGGAAATGAGTGAAATTTGAGTGTGATCTGTAGTGTAGTAGTATTGAATCAATGTCAATTTCTTGGTATTGATCATTTTACTATGGTATCTCAGACGTTAACCTTAGCAGAAGCTGTTAAGATATGTACAGGAACCTCTGCACTATTTTTGCATCTTGTAAGTCTAACATTATTTCAAAATTAAAGGTAAAACATCATTTCAGAGAACCCACTTTCTCTATCCAACTTCTAAAATTTCACTGATAGAAAAATAGGAAGTTTAGGGGCTGTCATATAGTTTTATTAGGAAATGTAAATTTAGGAAGAAAACGAGGTCTATGCAGAAAGTGGGTGAGGAAAAACTAGGTTCGTGTGAAGGTTTTTGCATTCAGGGATATGCCAGCAGTAATGGAAGGTTCTATTTTTTTTTTTTTTTTTACTATTACAAACCATGAATATTGCGTTTACTGTCATTCGTTTACTTGGAGTTTCCTTTGAAAAGGACTGTGCAATAACACTTGTAGTTATGTAATTCTAATAATTAAAAATGACCTTTTCAGAAGTTTTTATTATTTTACCTCTTATTTTATAAATATTTGAACACTTGAATCTTAAATCATTGAATTTCCTTAGCAGCAATATTTGAAGTATTTATCATTCAGTCTCAAAGCAAGTACACTAGCATGATATTTGCTTCTAATATAGGACTACAACCTTGGGGCAGAAAAAATGGATAATCACACTGTTTAGATATAAGAAACATGGCTAGTGCTATGCCCATGCTACTTCTCAGTATTATTTATCCTGGCATGACGCCTTAGGGAAAAATAACTGCCAATACGTCTCACTATTGTTCTATTAGCTCTCTTCAGTGTAGGCTGGCAGTCCTGAGGGTAGGCCAGAATGCAGAGCAGATGAGGCCTTTTAAATACCATGTGGCAGCCCTCCCCAGTGTGTCCACTTCCCAGTGTCCGTAAGAGGCAAATTTTCTATCAGTTCTTTGCATTTTGAGCAGTGACTGCTGTGCTTGGCCGTTCTTCTTGATCCTTAGGTTCTTCAGATTTCTGGCTTATAATTATTCACAAAGATCTACTACCATAGCCTGCATTCCAATTTTATGTTCTATAGATTGTGTTTACTTTTGTAATTTCTGATTTATGATGATTCTATTAGTATCTTTCTTTTGTAGACTGTTCTCATGCTCTGCTTACTTGTTCAGCTGTAATAACATCATGCCATCCTCAATCCAATATAATTATATAAAATTTTTATACTAATAAAAAAATATAAATTATATTGGTATCATGAGGATTGGTTACTTTAATTGTATGCGGATACCACCTTTTTTTACCCATCCCCACCTGGGCACCTGAGGTGCTTTCACCTTTTAGCTATCTACACTAATAAAAGGAGTAAGATGCAAATTGACCATACATTCTTGACATCCACCAGCCAATCAGCAGTATGCAAATTAGCCCGACAAAGATGGGTTAATTTGCATACACAGATGCCAAGTGGACAGGAGTGGGGTGGATGCTTATGTGGCTGCTTCGGGCCTCTGGGCATCGTGGGAAGGCGGAAAGATGGCTCCAATAGAGCAAAGGTGGTGCTGGCAGCCAGGGCAAGGAAGGCCCATTCTTGCACGAATCTTTGTGCATTGGGCCTCTAGTTGTGAATAATACTGCTGTGAACCTTCATTTACAAATATCTAAGCCTCTGCTTTCAATTTTTTAGATATATCCCCAGAAGTAGAATTACTGGATCATATGGTAATTCTATTTAAAATTTTTGAGGGATCACCACACTGCACTGTGTTCTGAGCTACTGCACAATTTAACATTTCCACTCATAGTATACAATTATTCCAAATTATCCATACACTTGCCAATAATAAATACTTTTTATTTCCTTTTAAAAAAATACCAGCCATTATAATGGGAGTAAGGTAATATTTCATTAGAGTTTTGATTTTATTTCCCTATTTATTTATGTTGTTAAGCATTTTTTTTCCATATAGTTATTGGCCATATGTATATCTTCTTTGAAAAAAAATGTCTATTCAATCTTTTATCCATTTTTAATTTGATTGTTTATTGTTTTCTACTCAACTTTAGTTTTAATAATGGCAGTTTAAACTATGAGTCAAAAGATGAGAAGAGATAAGAGAGCTGTGACAAAGAACTTTGACCTCAATTCAATACCTTAGGCTGTATGTAGATATTGTAGATGTGTTAATAGAGAGGGTAATGCACACCATATGTTATTCCATAGGGATTATTATATCATAATTAAAATAATGGGTTACAAAGACTCCGCAGGTTGTGGGAAAATGAAAACATCTGCAAGGCCCAGCCCCTAATCAGAGCAGATGTCTCTTGCCCAAGGGATATGAAGTAACTACTTCACTTATGCCATCTGTCTGAATAAGCATTTCAACCAATTAATACAGAAGGCATTTGAAGGGCTGAGACATTTGTTAACTCTACAATCAGGAATGAGACTGTGAAGTGCCCAATTAAAAAAACGACACCGATCTTAATCATCGATGTTGAACATGGGGTGGGACCCATTTCTGCTGCCCTTTCTGACACATTCCATGGAGCTAGTTAAAGCGGCAAGAGTCGATAGATAAACTAGGTCTGTGGTGACACAATTTACTTCCTTGACAGCACTGTATGTTTTCATTGATCACCAAGATCAGAGCAAGTCACATCTTCTCTGGTAAAATAAAGCTCTAATTCATGGTGTTAGATTGGTGTTGAATTCAGAAAGCCAGGTAAGTACCGTATCTTTGACTCCTTATTGTAATGTTGGTGAAACCTCTACCTACTGCTCACTAGCCCTCTGCTGCACTCTGTTCGCTGCAGGCATATGGAAATACAGCTCCTCTGCCTGTGCTGTTTCACACCACCAAGCCCATGTACGGACTGGTGTCCACCTCAAATGACTTCTACTCTGAAAAACTGGCAAACCTAGCCGAAACCGGTTTGGCTCAATGCATAGAACGTCGGCTTGGGGACTGAAAGGTCCCGGGTTCGATTCCGGTCAAGGGCATGTACCTTGGTTGCGGGCATAGCCCCAGTAGGGGGTGTGCAAGAGGCAGCTGATCGATGACTCTCTCTCATTGATGTTTCTAACTCTCTATCTCTCTCCCTTCCACTCTGTACAAAATCAATAAAATATATTTAAAACAAAAAACAAAAAACTGGCAAACCTTCCTTATTCCTCAGGTACCAGCTCAAGGATCTTATTCTCGGTGACGTATTACTTTATCACCCAGGAGAGATGATAATGTCATCTTAGCATCCTCATGCTGCCTAATATGCATCAGTAGCGCAGCATTTTTCTGACTTGTTAACTGTAAAATGTTCACTCCCATATCAGAGTGTGATTACCTGAAGAAACAGATTGGATGCTACTCACATTTGTAGGCCTAACTTCAGAAAGTAAAACTTTTAAAAAAGTGTGTGTGAATGAATAAGAATGTATGTTGGGAATTCTATTGACAAAATGAGAGTTTGCTCAAAAATCTGATTTATTGCCTTGGATGGTGTTGCTCAGCTCAGTGGTTAGAGCCTGGGCCTGCTCACTGAAGGGTCACCAGTTACATTCCCAGTCAAAGGCATGTACCTGAGTTGTAGGTTTGATCCCCAGCCCTGATTGGGGCACATGCAGGAGGCAACCAATCGATGTGTCTCTTTCATATAAATTCCCTCTCTCTGTCGCTCTGTCTCTCTCTTTGTCTGTCTGTCTATCTCTCTTTCTCTCCACCCAAGCCTTTATCCCTTCCACTTTCTCTCAAAGTCAATGTGAAAAATATCCTTAGGTCAGGATTAACAACAACAAAAATAAATTGATCTATTGATTATTGTAATATTTTAATTAATTTTTGCTTTAATGGAAAGTTAAGGGTGTTTATTCTGACTTTTTAAGCACATAGCCAAAATAAATTCAATTTTTAAAAAATTAACAGAGAGGCTAAGGTTGTAAATCGAATTCTTTGTGTTTAGGATTGGTGTTTATTAAACGAGATTCCTGGAATCTGTAATTTAACTTTGAATCTGGAAATTTGTGAGATTAAAAAATTTAATTTGTTTTCCTATCTCTCCCCATATGTCTGGGTCTAAAAGTGGTAAACAAATAAATGCATCCTAGTAACAAAGGTGCCAATCTAATTCCTTAGCGCCATTAAACAGTCTCCATCATACAAAATGGAAAAAGCCAACATCCCTTTGCCATACTGTTTGCTGTGCAGCTACAGGCTTATAACGTTTCTCTCCCGGCCCCATTCACACTTCCTGGAATGGTACACAGGATGGAATGATATGCTCTAAGGAAAGCTTGACCATCGCCATGAAGGTCAACAATATCCACCAGAATCGCACACTTTTCCTTCCAAAACAATGGAACCCGTTCCTTACACAGTGATCTGTCTGAGTCAAGCCTGGCTGACTTACAAAAGGTGGCTCAGGGAAACATGGATATGATTTCACCTAACTTTGCCAAAACAGGAAGTGCCTTTCACTTTTTTTTATATTATCCCAAACATTTACCCATCCATCTTTTTGTATCTCCTTGCTGCATTCCACACCCCCCCCCCCCCTAACCCCTCACCCCCCACCCCCCACCAGTAATTCTCTGATCAATGAGCCTTTGCTTGGAAGCCCTAATGATGCCGCTTATGTGCTTATGGGAAGAAGTGCTTGGGAGGAGCTGTGTGCCTGCTGATCCAAGAAGAAGGTGCTTTTGCATCCTCTTCCCTGCCCCGCCCCCCAGAGCTGCACCCTAGCCCCACTGATGGATGATCGCTTCCTGTCTGTAATCATCAACACAGTATCTTTAGTCTGGGTTCCTGCATTTTAACTCACTTTGTCTCACTGTCCTGTCCTCTTCATTTAAATGCTGTCTCCTTGCCTCTCCGTCTAACAGCTCATTTCTTCCTCTCCCCTATTACCCAGCATTGTTTCTCTATCATATCACTTGCAATTTCTTGGATGACATATTTCACTTTAGATCATAGCTCATTTAGTCTTTTCTCCTGCTGGTATGCTAATGGCATCTCAAGCTAATCATTAATTTCCACCCCGTGGTTTCAATAATTCCTTCCATGCTAAATCTTGCATAGAAAAATATTTTAGGGTTGGCACCTTCACTTAGTCTAAAGGGAAAGAGTGAGCCAGGAGATGCCTAGATATAAAAAATTAAGCCTCACAAGAGAGGGACAAGTATAAAATGTTAATGCCTGAAGAATCTCCAGAGAGCAAATTCAAGCTCCTCATTTTTACTGATGGAAAACAACAACAGGAAACCGAGGCCCCTGGAGTTAAAAAGATTTGCAGGTCACACGTCCTGTTACAGGAGATTTCTTAGTTTGAAAAGCAGGCCCATGGACAACTTCTATTCGCAGTGCCTCAGGCAAGAGAACTAGCAATTGGCTCCAGGCCCAGTGTTTAGCCAGATCCTCTTCTCTTTTCCCGTCCTGGGATCATCGGGGACTTCTCCCTAAAGCCTGTTCAGTCCACTGCACACGGTCCCTCCCATCCCAAGCAGCTGCTCCTCCTGCGCTGTGTCCTAGTTTGAGAGCGTAACAGGGAGAACAGCATCAGACCTACAAGCTGTCGGGTGAGGAGGCCAGGAGGTCCTAGAGCACTGGGCCATGAGAACGTGCACAGACACAGCTCTGGGCACTGAGTTTCTCACTCTCCACACACACACACACACACACACACCCCTGATATTTTATGTTATCTTTCATATTTAAGTTCAGGACACTAAAATACTGATAAGAGTTCTATGCTGGCTGAAGTAAAATCGTCAGCCAATAAGAAAATGGGCAGTAAGGACTAACATTTTGTTGGGGATCTTCTAAATATCAGTATCTATAAGTCTATTTTATCAGGGTATCCTGTTTCTATAGCAGGATTCACCTATCTCATACCTTGGGTATAACTATGTGCCTACTAGTATTGTAGAGTGTAACCATATAAATGGGGCCTCAAAACCCCACCACTCCTGAATTTCACTGAACACTGGTTTTCCGAAGCAGCTCTCCCTCTGCAGTGACCAGTGTCCCTGAGAACGGTGACTCTCCAGTTCCATGTTTCCAGTTTCCTGGTAAAAACCAAAGTCTCAGAGACAAGAAGTCTCTTGTCTGATGATGCATGAGTAGTCACCTAGTGGTCTACCTGCTCCTTACAGTGCTTTTTACAGCTTTCTCTGATTTTACCTCATACGTCACACACACTCCTCACCTCCACTCTTACACCCCACCCCATAGCATCACTCCTAAGTCTGGTCAGGGCTCTGCACTAACTTTCCTTTCATTTATCCTTTGTAGGCACCATTGACAATCAACTTCCAGATTTTATGAATGCCTCACCTACATTCCATCACTAAACATTTGTGAACATCTTCTATCAACTGTTGTCTCCACTCCTGTTTTCCATGGAACTGTACATTTACAACGAACAATCTTTTGCTTTTATTTTCCTAAAGCTCCAGAAGGCAGCAGGGAATGAGTCTGGGCTCAGCTGCTGACTGTCGGATATTCTGAGGTAGGATAAGAGGGAGAGGGTTTATTATCTGTGACCCATTATTACGTGGCTTACAAAAAAACAAAAAACAAAAAGGCTAGCTAAGTAGCTCTCCCTTCATTCCCCAGACAGCACTGCTGACCTGGACCACTGAGGTAGATGCTGACTCTGCGATGCTTGGGATGCTAGCTAATTAATTAATTAATTGCCATCATTACTGCTGACTCCAGACTGTGTCTGCCATAAAATGGATCAACACAGTGTTCGTTCCACATCTCTCCACAGGCAAGACACTAGGCTCCTGGCTTTGGGTTTCTGATGCAGCTAACCCAAAGAAACCAAATATGGTCATGGCCATGCTTGCTAGTGAGATGGTTTGGTTCGTGTGGATAATATGCAGAATGTGAGCTAACAGAAACTTGGAAGTACAGCTGGCAGCTTCCTGTCCACTGATACACAGTAAGGAACACAGCGAAGAAACTGTAGTGGAGTTGAGTGAATGTATAAAAGTATCTTCTGACCTAGCTAGTGTGGCTCAGTGCATAGAGTGTTGGCCTGTGGGCTGCAGAGTCCAGAATTGCAGGGTTTGATTCCGGTCAAGGGCACATACCTGGATTGTGGGTTCCATCCCCAGTGGGAGTTGTGCAGAAGGCAGCCAATCAATAATTCTGTCTCATCACTGATGTTTCTCTCTCTCTCCCTTCCTCTCTGAAATCAGTAAAAATGTATTAAAATTAAATAAAAATATCTTCCACATCTAAGTTTAACTGAAATTCCCTTACCATACACTTTCAATGGATTTATATGTGCATATGTCAGTTCTTCTTGGTTGGGGGCAATTTTGCTCTTTGTGGGCATTTGGATACACATAATTTTTGAGTGGCACAGCCAGGGTTTGGTACTGGCATCTAAGGGGCAGAGGCAAACGATGCTGCTAACTATCCTACAGTGCACAGGAGAACCTTCTAACACACAAGATTAACCCATCAAAAATATTAATAGTTAAGAAACCCTAATATATGTGAATAAAAATAAGTAACTAATAACTATGATTATTTCTATGGAAGAGAAGCAAGAACTAGATTTAAGAATGGTGCTTAAGGTGCTTTGGCCATTATTTTATTTATTTTTAGAAAGAGTGCATAATGGTATTAAAACTAATTAAACAATAATCAAATGAAAATATGGGAGAAGGATATAAGGGACATGGAAACAAAAGAGAGATATTCAAAACAGAATTATTTGTGTTTCTTTTTCTTTAAAGGCTATATATATATATATATATATATATATATATTTTACTATCCAGTCATTTATTAAGATATATAATACCTGACAGTGACTTTCAAATTTTCCTTTACATTAACCAAAGTAATCCAGGAATCCATTCATTCAATGCCTTGCTGAGTCTCCCTTACTTTTTTTTTTTTTTTTTTTTTGCCTTGATCAAGAAAAAGGAACTGTTTTAATAGCAAGGAAATTTATAACAGCCTCAGGAATTTTGCATAGAAAACAAGTTTGTATTTGGGCTGTAGTTTTATTTCCCAAGTCGACAAGTGGGTTTACTTTTATTATATTAAAGAAGATATGTTAATGGAAACATTATATGAACCTTGGTATTACATGAAAGCAAGCAAAAGAAATAGGTATCTGCACTGAGTGGCCAGATTATTATGATGTCTGCATAATAATCTGGCCACTCAGTGTATCTCCTATATAATAAAAGGCAAATATGCATATTGTCCCCTTGACCAGGAGTTCAACCAGCAGGCAGGCCGGCCAACCACCCATGTCCCCTCCCCCTGACCAGGCTGGCCAGACCCCACCCATGCACGAATTCATGCACTGGGCCTTTAATACATATATTGAGTGGCCAGATTATTATGCAGTCAGAGATCATAATAATCTGGCCACTCAGTTTATATTTTAGTGAATTAGAAATTATCATCTTCTTTTAGCTCACTTTATTGATTTATTTTGGCTAAAGAACTTTGTAAATGGAATTTTAGCTTATATATGATAAAGTATAATAGATTAGAAAATCGTAGACTCCCCTTTCTGATTGACATTTACTAGTTCTATGACTTTAGCCTCTGAATGCCTCAGTTTACTCATTTATAAAATGTGATTTTACTAAATTGTTGTGATTACAACATAGACAATATATTTAACAGGATAAGAAAGGTAGAGATGACCAGCCTTTAAATAAATACATTTCTTTATTTTACGTGTGGGCATGTGTTAGGTTTCTAAGCCATGGTAGGTGGGTAAGGGGATGGTACACTCTTCCAGGCTCAGCTCAATAGAAGAAATTTCCAGCATAATTCTCTATTCTTCCTTTCCCCTTCTCCTGATGCAGGGAATTCTTATTGAAAAGGGAAAATCTCTTCTCAGGTTGGGGGCCTGAATGACTGCCTCAGGCAAAGCTAAAGATTGGAACTGTCATGGGAGATAAATAAATTCAATTTATTTTAAACTACTGACATATCAAAGTTTATTTGTTTTGTTACTAGTATTAACTTATACAGAATTTTAAAAAAAAAATAGGTGTTAATGATTATTCTTCAATTGGAAAGGACCAGAAAAAAAACTTAATGTATGTATTCAGACAGCTTATGCAAAGTATAGACAAGGCATTTGTTATAAATAGAAACTTATTCATTGTGTTGGCTCTTTTTTGTATAAACATCACCGAAACATTATCCAGTAGAAAAGATTCCCCACTGACTTGTGTCACACATGCCCACGCTCAGAGCCCAGGGGCACTGCATTTATATGACATTTCCCCCAATTATAGGATCAAAGTCTTGCTGTCAACATTTTAACTTCAAAAGACCTTTGGTTCCCAAAGACATCCAAGTGTAAAGAGCAAGAATATTTCACCACAGAGCAGATATGCCAAAAATCAAGATGACTAAACCTTAGAATTTCATTTAGCTGAGAGTTTGCATTTTTAAACAGTGCATGTTGTCAGAAATGCATTTATTTAACTCCTCAAATTAATTGCAATTATAACAAATTTTGTTAGGAAAATAATAGTTACCAAACCGAAGATCAGATTATAACAAGGAAATATGTCTGACCTTTTATTTTTTTTTAATCATGCTAAAATACACAGAATTTAGAAAATACTATCTTAACCATTTTTAAATGCAGAGTTCCGTGGTATTAAGGACATTCACACTGTGTAACTATCACCTACATCCTTCCCCAGAAATATTTTCATCTGGCAAAACTGAAACTCTGCACCCAATGTACAACTATGTCCATGACCTTCTCCAGGCCCTGGCAAACACCACTCTACCTTCTTTCTTCTGTTTTTTAATTTCCCTCTTCCGCTACATTTCAGCATCTGGTAATCATATTTTGTTCTCTCTTATTATGAGTTTCTCTCTTTTTTTTAATAAACATATTTTATTGATTTTTTTCCAGAGAGGAAGAGAGAGGAATAGAGAGTTAGAAACATCGATGAGAGAGGGACATCGATCAACTGCCTCTTGCACACCCCCTACTGGGAATGTGCCCACAACCAAGGTACATGCCCTTGACCTGAATCAAACCTGGGACCCTTCAGTCCACAGGCCAATGCTCTATCCACTGAGCCAAACCGGTTTTGGCTGAGTTTCTCTTTATTATACTTAATTTTTAAAATATTTCCCATAGAAGTGTGATTATGTGATGTTTGTCTTCCTTTGTCTGGCTTATTTTTCTTAGAATAATCATCTTCAGGTCCATTTATGTTGTCTCAAATGAGAGGATTTCTTTCTTTTTTTTAAGGCTAAATAAGGTTCATATATGTGTTTGAATAAAAATATTATGTAGCCTTTAAATAACTAAATCATGATATATATGTATCCAATAATAATAATAAAAGCATAATATGCTAATTAGACTGGACATTCTTTTAGACAACCTTCCGGAGGAAGCCAGGGCTCTGAGGAAACCCCCGGTCCCAGGTGCCAGAGGGAAGCTGGTGCCAGCAGCCAAAGGGATGGAAGGCCTACACTTGCATGAATGTCATGCATCAGGCCTCTAGCATATTTATATTTATTTATTCTTTAGTTGTCAATGACAGCAAGTTGTTTCCACATCTTAGCTATTGTGAATAATTCAATAATGAAAATGGTGGTTAGTGCTTTTGATTCCTTTGGACAAATACCCAGAAGTAAAATTGCTGGGTCATATGCGTTTAATTTATAAAATATATGGAGACAGCCGAAACCGGTTTGGCTCAGTGGATAGAGTGTCAGCCTGCGGACTGAAAGGTTCCGGGTTCGATTCCAGTCAAGGGCATGTACCTGGGTTGCGGGCACATCCCCAGTAGGGGGTGTGCAAGAGGCAGCTGATCAATGATTCTCTCTCATCAATGTTTCTAACTCTCTATCCCTCTCTCTTCCTCTCTGTAAAAAATCAATAAAATATATATTTTTAAAAAATATATGGAGACAAACAATCCAATTAAAAAATGGGGAAGGATCTAAATCACATGTGTCAAACACAAGGCCCGCGGGCCAAATCCAGCCCGCCAGGCCTTGCAATGTGGCCCGCACCGCGCTGTCATCACTGCACTCCGCTGTCAGTTTATGACATTGTCAGTTTATGACTGTTCAGTAAACCATTCGGCCCGCGATTTAGGCTGGATTTTAGATTTTGGCCCCTTCTCTGATTGAGTTCGACACCCCTAAATAGACACTTCTTCAAAGTGGACATCCAGGTAGCCCAGAGACATGGAAAAATGCTCAAAGTCACTGATCATCAGACAGATGAAAATTAGCAAAACAATGAGGTATCACTTCTCACCTGTCAGAATGGCTACCATCAACAAATGAAAAAGTGTTGGGGATGCTGTGGAGAAAAGGAAACCTCACTAACACTGCTGGTGGCAATGCAGACTGGTGCAGCCGCTTTGGAAAACAGTACAGAGCTTCCTCAAAAAATTAAAAATGTAACTGCCATTTGACCCAAATATATTATTTCTTTTTTAAAAAAATATATTTTATTGATTTTTTACAGAGAGGAAGGGAGAGAGACAGAGAGCTAGAAACATCGATGAGAGAGAAACATCGACCAGCTGCCTCTTGCACACCCCCTACCGGGGATGTGCCCACAACAATATACATGCCCTTGACCGGAATCGAACCTGGGACCTTTCAGTCCACAGACTGACGCTCTACCACCGAGCCAAACCGGCTTCAGCCAAATATATTATTTCTAGGAATATATTGTAAGAAATCAGAAACACCATTCAGAAAGAATATATGCTCCCCTATGTTCAGGGTAGTATTATTTACAACTGGAGGCCTAGTGCACAAAATTCATGCATGGGGGTGGGGGATGTCCATCAGCCCAAAATGCATCCTCTCCAATCTGAGACCCTTCAGGGGATGACTGCCTGCCTGATTGCCACTAACCACTTCTGCCTGCCAGCCTGATCACCCCCTAACCACTCCCTGCCAACCTGATTGATACCTAATTTTTCCCCTGTAAGCCCAATAGTCCCCAACTGCCCTCCCCTGACAGCCTAGTTACCCCTAAATCCCCTCCCCTGAATATTCCCTCTTTATTAGATAGGGTTTTTTCTTTAACATATTGGACAGTGTACCTGCCATGCCATGGTCTTGACAAGCAGTAAAAATGTAAACCCAAACTAAAAGTGTCATAAAATAAAGTCCTTAAACAAGAATTCCATGAGACCTTGGAAAGGTGATATCATGTGGTTGTTTTTTCATTCTCTTTCCTTTTCTTGATGTTTCACCTTTTGTCCTTTCTTTTCTCCTTTTATTCCTTTTCTGTCTCTAATCACTCTGCTGGGGGCAAGGGGAATTCCAAGGCTACAGGTGTGTCAGGGGGGATCACTCTATGGGGGCGAAGGCCCTTTGGAAACTGACACCCCAGGCTGCCCCAGGGAAGGGATAGCTCTTGGGGGCACAGCTGCCTCCCAGGCCTACACCCCCTGACTGTGGATGGGAGCTGATCCCTGGGGGAGGGTGGGTGCACACCGTCTTCCAGGCCATTGCCCAGGTCTCAGCTGGGAGCTTATCGTGCTGGGGTGCATGGCTACCTCCCTGGCCACTGCCTGGGTCTCAGCTGGGAGCTGATTGCACAGGGGGTGGTGGAGGGGGTGAACGCCACCTCCCCTCCCAGGTTGGCGGCTGGGAGCTGATCAAGCAGAGGGTTCGAAGGCGCCTCTCAGGTTGACAGCCAGGGCCTCATACTGTCTGCTCTCAGTAGCAGCCCTCCCTGGGCCTGAGAAGCTGGGTGCCACCATCTTGTGTCTATGGGCGCTGCCATTTTTGTTGTGGAGTGATGCTTAATTTGCATATTACTCTTATTAGATAGGATAGCTAAGATCTGGAAACAGCCCAAGTGTCCATCAGTAGATGAGTGGATAAAAAAGGCCTTGGTATATTTATACTATAGAATACTATCCTATCTAATAAGAGATAAACATGCAAATTAACCATCAGTCTGCTACACCCACAAGCCATGCACACCAGCCAATCAGAAGCGAGAATGCAAATTAACCCAACCAAGATGGTGGCTGGCCATGGAGCTGGAGCAAGCAGGAGGCTTGGGTTTCCCCCAGCAATGGAGGAAGCCAAGCTTTCCACCCGCCCTGGCTGGTCCTGGCCTCTGCTCAAGGCTAGAAAGTTTCAATTATACACGATAAATAAATCCCAGATACCAGGGCCTCTACTTGGGTCGCCAAGGGTGTGGCTGACCTGAAAACCACCACAGGTCCCTCACCCAGGCCACTCCACACCCCAAGAGATCCCCCCACCCTAATCCAGGACACCCTTCAGGACAAATCAGCCAGCCCCCACCTGTGCACCAGGCCTCTATCCTATCTAATAAAAGAGTAATATGCAAATTGACGATCACTCCAACACACAAGATGGCTGCCCTGATGTGGTCAAATATGGCTGCCCCCATGTGGATACAAGATGGCTGCGACAAGATGGCCTGCAGGGAAAGACAGTTGGAGGCAATCAAGCCTGCAGGGAAGAGCAGTTGGGGGGAACAGGCCTTTAAGGGAGGACAGTTGGGGGAGGAGGGAAGTTAGGGGCAAACAGGCTGACAGGGGACCAGTTAGTCAACAATCAGGCTGGCAAGGGCATGGTTAGGGGTGATCAGGTTGGTAGGCAGAAGCAGTTAGGGGTAATCAGGAAGGCAGGAAGGCGAGCAGTTGGGAGCCAGCAGTCTTGGATTGTGAGAAGGATGTCTGACTGCCCTTGAGGGGTCCCAGATTGGAGAGGGTACAGGCTCAGTTGAGGGATACACACCCCTGTTCATGAGTTTCATGCACCGTGCCTCTAGTGCAGGAATAAAAAAAGAGAATATAAAAAGAAGGATCTCTCACTCTTTGAGACAGCTTGGATGGTTTTGGAGAGTACCTTGCTAAGCAAAATAAGCCAGTCAGAGAAAGATAAGTATCACATCATCTCACTCATATGTATAATCTAATGAACAAAACAAATTAATGAATAAAATAGAACCAGCAACATGGAAGCATGGAACAGAATAATGAATTTCAGAGGTGGGGGGTTGGAGTGATTATCCATTAACTGGGAAACTTATATGTATATATGCATAACACATGGACATAGACAATAGAGTAGTGAAGACCTGAGAGGGGCAGGTACAGGGTGGAGAAGGTCAATGAAAAAAACAAACAAAAAAAAAAAACTGGCCCACAAAGGGGACATCTGTAATACTTTCAAAAATAAAGATAAATTTAAAAATTTTTGTATCTCTAATCAATAGGGTTATTGTTCTACATTTAATTTTTTATGTTCTTTGTGTGATTTTTATATGAGGCAAATATTAACTTTCAAAATTAATTGGAAATTGTTTCATGTGTCTATTGACCATTTGTATGTCCTCCTTGGAGAAGTGTCTATTTAGGCCTTTTGCCCATTTTTAATTGAACTGTTTGGATTACATTTGTTAAGTCCTATGAGTTCCTTATATCTTTTGGAAATTAACCCCTTACCAGATGTATTCCTGGCAAATATGTTCTTTCTTAATCTATATTCCTGACAGGAGTTTGCACTTTCCACAACCAAGTAGAACTCTGTAGATCAAAAGCTTTGTAAAGCCCTGCCTTGTGATAAAGGAGCACATTGCTAGATAACATGGATGAAGTAAAGTTCAGGTGACCTTCTCAAGTAAGGAAAAAATGTCAAAAGATAAATAAAAGTAAGACATTTATTTGAGGATGGCACTCTCCTGATTTTGAGATATATGGGCCATGTTTCTCACTTCTATTTAAAGACATAACTCATGTGCTCTAAGGTGATATCAATATGAGATTAAAATTAGAACATTTTCCTTTTATTTTAAGTTTGTTTTTATTTATTTACCTTTCAAGGATAGAGAATTCAGAATTATTACCCTGATAATAATCATATATATATGAGTATTATATGTGTGTGTATACACACACATACACATGGATTTCATAGAGAAAGGGAAAGGGAGAGATAGATACATAAAAAATGAGAGAGAACCATTGATTGGCTGCCTTCTGCACACCCCACTCTGGGGATTGAGCCCATAACCTAGCATGTGCCCTGACCGTGAATCAAACTATAGGTCGATGGTCAATCACAGAGCCAGGCAGGCCGGGCACCCAGATGATAATATTAACCAGAATGTTGACCAAAGGTAAAATCTCTCACTGGTTTTAATACTGGATTACACAGAAATTATTCACAGATGAAGAAAGTCCCTAGAAATCCACATTTTTGTTTAGAATGGCTATGCACTTTGTAGGAGAGAACTTGCAGAAAAAACTTAGAGCTGCATAGCTATGGTCCAGTGATCTGAGAGCTAGAATGTGCTGATCTAAGCCTGACATTGTATTTGACCATGTGACATTGATTCTGGCCAGTCAGAATCCTGTGATGAAAATATTATTCTCTGTTCAATGACTATCATGAGTGATTTGCCCTCAGACAAAATTAGTAAGTAGCGGTTCCAACTGAAACCAAGGTATGCTTTCTGCCCTTGAACCTGATGTCATGTCTCCTTGTGAAAGTTTTCTCCTATGAAGGCAATTTTCTTTATGAGAATACTCATTACAGAAATATTTCCCTCAAACTTATAAAGCCTGTATATAGGTTACGGATGCCATTTCATTTTATTTTATTTAACAGCTATGTACTAAGAATTTACTAATTGTCAGACATTGTGCTGGTTTTTGGAGGTAAGACATTGATCAAGATGATCACAACTCTCTCTTTATGAGATGGGTCACCTATTGGAGAAAATTAGAGAGATAAACAGATATATAAATGTGTGAGGAATGGTATTAAGGCAATATTCTTGGAATTATGGTCATATGTAGCTTTATACATATTCCCTTTTTTTATAAGCTGGAAATGGTTTTTAAATCTTTATATGCCCATATATCAAATGTAACTAAAATATCTTCTAAATGCTAATGTGCAATGAGAGCTTTTAGAATTAAAAATGCACTATAGCATGAGGCATAAGTACCTGATAGGCCATTCATTAATGAGGCTGAAGTAGGTCACTTCTTATGACTATGGCATTCTATCCCCTCTATTAGTTTTATTTTATAACTTAAAACTGAAGAATAATTTCTGTAATATGTATAATATTATTTTGGTATCATATATATGTCTTGCTATTGACACCACTTGGTAACCTTTCCCTGAATCAATATATTTAATTGGTGTTGTAGATCAGTAATTTGCTATTTAAATGAATTATCTTACAGCAAACTCATACCACTTTCTCCTACTCTATTAAAAATACATAGATTTTTTTCTCTTTCCAAGTTTAAAATATCATGTTTCAATTGGTTTTCCTAATGCTTAAAAATTTTTTTTGGTTTTCCTTTTAAAATAAATATGTACTCTTTCATTTTTATTGATTGCATGTGGTTCAATTGTATTACAATCACTGCTTTTACAGTGTTCCCATCAGCACAGTTTGGTCAGTAGGTATACATTTAGGCTGACACCTGGACATCTTTTCATCATCCCATTACTTTTAATGCTTCCCTCTTTCTGCTTTTCAGACTTATAGCAGGTTCCTTTCCATTTCCCCTTCTTAGGCACTAGAATCAGACCTTTCTGAAAATTCTAGGTTCTGTGCAGTGGGTAACTCTCTCAGAGACTTAAGTATGGTACTATCAGTGTTTATTACTGACACATTCCTTTAAGAGTATATTTTAAGTTGATAGATAACAATACTTCATAATAACATCAGTTTAATTTTAACATTTTGGTATTTCACTATTAGATCTTATAATTGCATCTCTTTGAATCTACTTATTCATAACATAATTAGCATAACTTCTTTATTCTTACTTATAAATATGGTTTCAAAAATAAGAACACTGACTTTACTACAAACAACAAAATTACTGAGTGAAGTAAACATTTCTTTGTTTTCTTGTAATTCCTATAAATTAAATCCAAGAGCAGTATGGTGGGAGTGGTTAAATCTGGGTGTAGGCAACAAAGGAATGCTTTTTCTATAGAGGATTGTTAGTCAATAACAACATTTATTAGTATTTGGTCTGCTTTTCATTATCATTAGGAGTCAGCAAATTCAATATTGCCTATAAAAAACAATTACCCCTAAATCTTTTCTTCATCTAATTTGTAAACAATTACTTGTATTGTTGAGTTTTAATTACACACAAAAATATGTTTCATATCAGCACATATATATTAATTATCTTTAACAAACATTGTTTTGTACTTGGAGGTTAGAGAACTATTATACAACTAGCCTAGAATAGGCAGGCTCAGCTACACATGATGCTTTCAAGAAGAAATTTGTAATGGTTCAAAATTTGCTAGCTTTCTTCTGGTTCCAATTGTATCTCTCATCCTGGTGGTACCACATATCCTTGTCTGTAAACAACACATTCAGGTGAACAATGAGTACAGTAACAGCAAAGGCAACGATGCAGAACTTGGGTTCCTCCAGTTCTGTTCCTCCTGCCATGTGACCACACTGCAGAATTCTGGTCTAAATGCAGAAAGACTTCCCCACAAAAGCTGCTCATTGTCAAGCTGTGTGCACAGCAAAGAGAAACTTTGGGAAGTTAACTGTAGCCTGTGAGGTATTCTTTTATTTTTTTTCAAATTTGAATACAAAACATTCTGCCCAGATTTTGTGATTTTCTTTATGTGATTTTTCATTTCTAAGTTACCATTTTCTCTTCCCCTGGGATAAAGTTGATAACATTTGCAAGCAACCAAATGAGTCTTTTGTAGTGAAACTAGAGGCCTGTTGCACAAAATTCCTGCATTGGGGGGGGTGGGGGAGGGAGTGTTCCTCAGCCTGGCCTGTACCCTCTCACAATCCAGGACCTTTGTGAGGATGTCTAACTGTCAGCTTAGGCTCGATCCCACAGGGATCCCTGTGCATCAGGCCTAAACTGTAGAGAGACATCCATCTTGCAATCTGGGACCACTGGTACCTAACTGCTCACTTATCTGCCTCATCACCCCTAACCACTTGCCTGCCTGCCAAATTGTCCCAAACTGCCTCTGCCTGCCTGCTTGATTGCCTCTAACCACTCACCTGTCTGCCTGGTCACCCCTAACTGCCTGCCTGCCTCATCGCACCTAACCACTTGCCTGCCTGCCTCATTGCCCCTAACCATTCCCTGGGGGGAGGCCAGTCAGGACGAGGGGCCAGGGTAATTCTCGTGATTCTAGTCGTTCCACCATTTCAGTCACTGGGCTTTTATTATATAGGCTATTAAGCTTTAAAACTGCTTCTGAAGACTGAAAGCAGATATTATGTAGAAGACCACTATTTTTTCAATATCAGTAACAACATGAGAAAATGGAATTTCCATATACAAAATAAGAATCACATTTCAAATAAGAATACCAAAAAAAAAACAATGAATACACTTGTCTTAAGTTTCCAAAACTATATATTTATTCTAAAGCAACAAATCAATGTTTTCTATCATTTAGCCATTTTCTCTGGCTTTCTTTTTTTTTTTTTTTCAGAATAAGAATATGACAAACGTGTGGTTTTTTTGTTTTTTTGTTTTTTTTTAATTGGCAGGTTATATATGTTACATTGTGGAAATATGGGAAAGCCAAGGGAATCAATCCAGAAGGAGCAAAGTCATTGACACACAAAGACTCCACTCTACTAGCAGTTTCCGGAATTTATCATGAATGGGAATTTTAGGAATCTCTGCTAAACTCATGTTATAAGAAATTTCCTATTAATTTGCATATCTATTGCCTTATGGTAAAAACAATTCAATATTAAAATTGCCAGCAAATCTTCTTTGACCAGCTATGAGTAAAGACAGAATAAAATTTGAAGTACATTTTCTAATGAGCATAAATATCTGAAGACCACTGAACAATTTAAGGAAGACGTGAGCACAGCAAATATAATATCACATTACTGTGACAGCAACATGTAGGTGTTTGCTTTTTATTTTTACCACGACAAGGTGACTAATCTGTTTGGAACTATTAATCTACTCATTTTATCTTTAACAATTTTTTATGTAAGTTTATTTTTTACCAGTATGATTATATGTTCAAAGTCCAAAAAATTCTCACTGTCTGAATTTCTTTGCTGCTCATTAGTAGTATTTATTGGGTCGGCAACTAAGTAATTGCGGATTTTTAAAAGAAAATCAAAGACAATTTTTTCATGGAACTAAATAATTTTATTCTGTAATGTATTGCCCATTTTGATCAATGACCTTTTGCCATCTTTCAGGCAGCATCATAATCCCACGTTCAAAAAACTTCTGGTTTTTATTAGCAAAAAACTGAATCAGGTACGATTTGACATCATCATCATTATTGAAATTTTTACCATTCAAGGAGTTTTGTAAAGATCGAAACAAAAAGTAATCAGATGGTGCAAGGTCAGGACTATATGGTGGATGTGGCAAAACATCCCAACCAAGCTCCATTAATTTTTGCCGAGTGACCAAAGCATCCTTGGTTGGGATGTGTGTGGCCTTGCATTGTCATGATGGAATACAACACCTTTTCGATTTGTCAATTCGGGCCGCTTTTCTTCAACTGCATTGTTTAATTTCGTTAGTTGTTCAATGTAGACATCAGAATTGATCGTTCGGTTGGGTGGTAAGAGTTCAAAGTAGACAATTCCTTTGTAATCCCACCAAACTGATAACAAAACCTTCTTTTGATGAATATCAGCTTTTGATGTTGTTTGAGTTGGTTCACCTGGCCTGCTCCACGATCTTTTCCGCTTGATATTGTTGTAAACAACCCATTTTTCATCGCCAGTTATCAGTCGTTTTAAAAATGGATCATTTTCATTACGTTTCTTTAGCAAATCGCAGCTGCTAATGCGTTGCGTTAACTGTGATTCTTTCAGTTCGTGAGGAACCCATGTATCGAGTTTTTGAACATAGCCAAGTTGTTTTAAGTGATTTTCAATGCATGTATGTGATACATGAAGCTTCTCTGCAATCTCACGTGTTGTACTGTGACAGTCCGAATTGATTATTGCTTTGATTAGGGCGTCATCAACTTCAACTGGACGACCAGAGCGTTTTTCATCTTTGAGTGAAAACTCACCAGAACGAAATTTGGCAAACCAATTTTGACACTGCCATTCTTTTAAGGCTTCGTCACCATAAACAGCACATAACTTTTTATGAGCTTGCGATGCGTTTTTCCCTTTGCGGAAATAAAAAAGCAAAATATGACAAAAATGTTCCTTTTGATTTTCCATTTTTCAACGAACGCCAAACAAAAACTACAAAACAGATCAAAAAACTTTTTTTACTGATTAACAGCTGAATAGCCAACTATCAAATAACAAAATGTGTTTTACATTTGTACTACGTCTGCAAACCTAAAAATTCAACTGAAGCCATATATGTGTGAAACCCGCAATTACTTAGTTGCCGACCCAATATTTGTTTCATTATTAACTGAAAATACCTAAGTGTCTGGCTATTTCTTTTCTGAGACTTCTAGTTTCTTGATATGCTTTTAGACTTCCAATGGGTATATATTTAAATTTAAATTACAGTGTGTTGCTACTTTCCTCTGTTTCATTTTAGGCTTTTTCTGGTAAATTTCCTATTTTTCTTGCTGAAAATCTGATATTATCTTCAATCTTTAAAAATATTGTATATCATCACAAGTCTTTTAAACTCAGTATAATATTTAAATAATTCATATTTACACCCTGAGAAGAAGGGGATAAGTTTAAACAGCTTAAAAACTTTTTTCATGGCTCCCATGATGTGCAATTTCTTTAACAAAGGCCCTCTCCCATTACCTTTTCTGCACCTTATCATGTCTTTCCCATTTGCCCTTTTTGGCATTATGTTCTAAGAATCTGTTAAATCAGTTTTTCCTGGGGGTGGAAGTGGGATGCTCTCATTTTGGGGAGAGGGGATGTTAGTCCTAGTTGTGGGGTTATCTTAACATGGCTAATCTCCTTCTGTTTGAGCTCCTCAGTTTCCCCCACAGTTCCTGCCACACTGTCACAGCTATTGGCAATAACTATGTTAGGCTTGGAGATCCCCCTCCTTCCTGCTCGCTTACACCTTAGAGTAGGGGTGTCGAACTCAATCAGAGAAGGGGCCAAAATCTAAAATCCAGCCTAAATCGCGGGCCAAATGGTTTACTGAACAGTCATAAACTGACAATGTCATAAACTGACAGCGGAGTGCAGTGATGACAGCGCGGTGCGGGCCACATTGCAAGGCCTGGTGGGCTGGATTTGGCCCGCGGGCCTTGTGTTTGACACATGTGCCTTAGAGGAAATTTTCTGGAATTCCCTGCTTCTGTCTCACTCATGGGATAAACCATACAGGTTTGTTTTCATTTCCATTGTTATCATCTAATGTTTTAGATGAAGGAGTAGAAAATTAGCTCAAGGCAACTTCCTTGGTCCTATGAAAAACAGAAATGCTAACAATATTTTTTAAAAGAAAATTATGGTCAAAAGTATGAATTAGAAAATAACTATAGCTGAAGAAAGGCAAATGGCTGAAGAACCGGGTAGTCAGATTTTGACTTATTTTAAACTAGGAAGGAAATAGTTAATGTCTAAAATTTATAAAAAAATATTTAGAAACCTGGAGGTAAGGATCAGAAGAATTAAAAATTCAAACTGATAAAAATGAGTGCCTGTGGGAACCAGCAGGATGGTAGGGAAAAGACGGAATAGGACTCTTTAATTTCTTTATAGGTTACTAGGGGGCCCAGTGCATGAATCCGTGTACCTTGAGAGGAACTGTGGGCCATGAGGCTGAGGTGGGCACAAGGGTGGGTCTTGGATTATCCTCTGCACCCCTGCCCAGCCCTTCCCACCATAGTCCCCAGTCCTCTGTCTGCTAGGCACTCCGACTACCATCATTCCCATGTTCTGACAGTGCCAGCCCCACTGGTACCTGCTGACAGCACAGAACAATTGGGGCTGGCGAGTGGGGCCAGTACTGTCAGCATATTCTAGTGGTGGCTGCTGACCCCGATTTTCCTGAGAGCTTTCTCCACCTCCTCCTGCTCCTGAGGGGCAATCAGGGCAGCAGCTGCCACTTGCACTCACTGATGGTGCTGAGCAATTGGGACTAGCCCCAGGCACTGGCTGCAGGTGTGAGCAGGGCTAGTGCCAGCAGTGGGTGTAAGTGGGGCTGTCACTGGTAGCAGGTACAAACAGCAGCTGCTGGCCCCAATGGCCCCTCAGGAGCAGGGGAGGTGGAGAAGCAGGTGTGAGCAGCGGCTCCAGCACCAGCTGTGGGTGCAAGTAGGGCTGGTGCAGGCTTTGGGTGTGAGTGGGGCTGAGGCGGCAGCAGGTGCAGTGGGACTGCAAAGCATGGGAGCAAAGAAATTAAAGCATGGGAGCAAGTAACCACCAGAAGCTCACCCCAATGATAGCAACTGGTGCCCTGCCTTGAATTAATGCCCTTGCTCATCTGCTCCACCATCCCACTGCAGCTGACACATGCCATGTTCTGCACTCTACCTCCTGCTGTCAATGCCCTCCATGTTCCACACATGCTCCCTGGTGGTCAGTGCACATCATAGTGACCTGTTGTTTGGTTATTTGGTTGTTCTGCAGTTTGGTCTGTTTGCATATTATCCTTTTATTATGTAGGATTCTGTATTACTTATGTTAGACTATATGCACATGTTGTTGCCATATTCTTTCTGTTCCTCTGTCGCTCTGTCTTCTTTTGCCTCTGTCTCTGTCTCTCCTTTTACAAGTCATCTATCTAAGACCTGCTCTGGAGCACTCTGGCCCTGGAATAAGAAAACAGGGAGACTGTCTCACATGTAGCTGATGAGAGGATTTTACGGCTGTCATGACACCCTCCTGGCCACCAGGAGAACCAAGGCCATGGACAGGCGTTCATCTAAATGTAAATGTCAGACTTTACTTCAAAGACATTATGAATTATTTAAAACGCCTCAAAAGGCTTTCCGTGTGATTTCTAATAATTTAAGTTACTTTAGAATATTTTCAGTGTAGAAAATCCTTAGACTTTCTCTAAGCATATTTAATTACCACTTACCTATGTACACATATCAATGCATATTATATTTGGGATATGTGTTCTAAACATTTAGTTGCTGACTAACTTCATTGATCTCCTCAGTAGGCAATCATTATGAAGGCAGATTCGAGTAATTCCACGTAGGTTTGTCATTACTATCCGAGGCAGACCTAACTTTTTGCAGATGACAACTTGGATTATGACCATTTAGGGATTTTTATTATTATTATTATTATTTTATTTATTTATTTATTTATTTTTGGTAAGTGAATTTGAGCAATCATTTTTAGAGAAGTACTTTGGATCTTTTTTCCCCCTGACTCATATTAAAACAATGCATCTCATATTAATAATATTTGATAAGTTCTGTGTAATATCATTCACAATTTTTGGAACATTCAAAAATCTATGATATTTTGTCTAGTAGGTCTGAGTATTAAGCCCAGTTCAAAGCATAAGACTAGTATGTTGGCATTTATAAGACATATAGTCAAGTCATTTATAATGAATGCTAAAATACTGACTAATGAAAGAGCTTTTCTCTTTCTTATAGTAAGAAAAGTAAGATAGCTCTCAATGCTAGAATAAAGTTCTGCTTTACTTTAATCATAGCCTGGAAGCCATGGTATGGTTTCTCCTTTTGCAAATAATATATGAGGGATGTGGGTTAGTGCTTTTTCAAACACATGCAAAAACTTACAAATCTAGACTTTTCAGCAGATCATTTTAGTCACTGAGGTATATTGCCATTTCAGTTTTTGGCACTGCTAATTCTTGATTTTATTTTCTCACTGTAAACTTGAGTCTGGGGAGGGCAGACAACTGATATGTCTTCATCAGTGCTGAGTTTCCCCCAGAGCTGCCTTCTGATTCTGATTCCTAGCCCCTGGTACACAGATCCCTGTCTTCCTAATTCTACTATAGATGCCAAACTGCACTCTTCCTTTGGGTTCTGCAGTGGGTGATTTTAGAGCTATCAATACAATCTTTCCTACATTTTCATTATTCTCTCTCATTTTTGCATTTTATAATATTTTAAAATATAAGAATTAAACTCCATTTGTATTTTCCAAGAGACCAATAGACAAATAACTTTGTTTTTTATTTACAATTTAAAGGATAGTAATTTTAAAATATCTAATGTATAGTCACAGAAATTACTAGTAAACCTGGTCTCCATATGAAATATTTTATTCCTACAATTATCCACTTTCTATACTCAATCATATAGTCTGTCAACTTAGCTGCCTCCAATGTCACATAGCTGGGCAGTAGCAGGACCCAAAGTCAGACTGCATTTTTCTGATTACAGTGCCCAGTCTGTCCACATATTTGAATCATCGTAATCCTATTTAGACCATGTCTTTCCTATAGCAAATTGTGTCTTGTGAGTCTGTTCTTAAAAAAACACTATATAACCCGCCACTACCTCGTTCCTCAAATGCATGCTACCTACTTTTATTTTGTATCCTATACTTCTTTCAGGTCTTTAAATACTCCACTCAGTGTTCTTCTTCTTGGCTAACTGCTTTCTCTGGCATAGAGCTCTGTTTTTCTCTCCTGGCCACATATGTATTGCCAAGCCAACTCATATCCAGGCCTGGTAAAATATTTTATCAGAGCCAATGCTTTTCTTTCATTTCTATAATAGTTTAGAATATAGATAGGTATGTATATCTCATAATCCCCATGTAATTAAATCTCAACTTCTTTAAAGTCTGTTTTTTCTCATTTAATTTAATACAAGTTCTTAGGTATAAATCATAGTGCAAGAAAATAACCAAAGTTGAAGATTAAATGTATTTTAATATAAGCTCAAGAATAGATATTTTTCTCCTGTTACTCTTTATATATAGATACTAGACATTGTTTAGTATGTAATAACAATACATACTTTTTCAATAAGATAATGTCTTACAAATATCCTACTAAAATTTAAGCATTTGCAATTAAAATAGCTCAAATATATCTGCTACAGTTTTAAGAAACTTTTCCTACCTAAATCTTAAAACTGCTCTTACACTGAAATGTTTTTGAAATATGTATTTATTTTTAGCATTTCTGTCCATTATTATCCGGTGATCAAATACATTAGTAATAACTTTTCTCTCACCACTGAAAGTTTCATGAAAGCATGGAAATCTAGCCTTTATTAACTGTGGATCTCCATGTAGTTGTTTGTGTACTCATCTGGAGTAAAGTGATGATTACTAGTCATCATGCTGATTTAAGATTACAAGATTCTGCAGTAATTCCTAGGAATCACAGACAGGTTTAAATTGTGCTTATCAATTCTAATGGCAATAATAATAATAATAGCTGCTATAAGCGGCTCACACACAGATACATATACCATTTTATTCACTCATCATCGTAACTCTGAGAAACAGGCATTCGTGTCCCCCTTTTACAAATAAGCTGCCTCCCATGTCACACAGCAGGGCAGGAGCAGGAACAAAGTCAAGCTGGGCTTTTCTGATTACAATGTCCAGTCTCTTAAGAACTACTTACTGTTAGTTCACAGGGGTCAGAATTAGATGCACTAGGTTATTAGGCCAAGCCTCTCAGAGAATCTGTGGCACACGGGGGTACAGGACTTGGGTTTCAGCTTTTTAGGATTAGGGCGGAAAAACACATGTACCTATCAAGATAGCTCCTTCAGGGATGACTCGATAAGACTCACAAGAGATTTGCTTTCAGACCAGGATGGCAATTTCTCCTTTACCCTGAGAATTATTGCTATCAAGCTGGCTCCAGTATTCATGTTTGGATGTTTGGATGTTTTTTACAACAAATTCTATGCTAGGCTCTAAAGTCTGAATCCTTTGAGAACTGAATCAATTAGCTTGAGTGACTAGGCGAAACTGGCATACGGACAGTGCCTCCGTAAGTGCTTTCTCTGGATGATGCTGATAATTGATATCTCCTAAGACATATTCCTCTAAGCTAGTTCTTTCACATGTTTCCTAGCCAATTGTAGAAAATATGGTCTTTCTGGTCACCCTCTCCTTCCAATGTTTAAATTGGAAAAGATAGTTGTTCTCTAGAATAAAATGGTTGCCATTCAGTCTTACAGGTTTAAAAATACAATTTCCTCAGGTTCTTCAAAGCAGCCCTTCCCTACAGGGCCAGATAACCATTAACCAAACTCACAGGACTGACCCATACATTTGGAATATTATTTTATGCAGCATTTTAAAATGTAGACACAAGACCTACAGTAGTAGCATACCCTTAGAATCTAACATCTAGTGCATGCTTCTAAAGGTAATAAAACTCATAAAGCTGCTGGATGAGCATATAATATGATATATATATAAATATATGATATACTAAATGTTTAGTGGCACCAGAATAAAGGATGCCTCATTTGTCCTATACATTTGGAATGCCCTTAACAATGAGGCTAAATTTTAAAACACTCTGAGCACTCAGGGTTGAACAAGTATAGTTTTCTTTATTGAATCCTTTTTCTTTTCTGCTTGGTAGATTGCATACTCCTCCCAATTTAAAAATATACATTGTTTTATTGATCTTAGAGAAATATAAAGGGAGCAGGAGAGAAACACTGATGTGAGAGGGATACATCAATCTGCTGCCTCCTGCATGGCCCCTCCTGGGGATCATGCCCACAACGTGGGTATGTGCCCTGACCAGGAATCAAGCTGGTGACCTTTTGGTACATGGGAGGATATCCAACCAATTGAGTCAGACCATTCCAGGGCTCCTCCCACTTTTGATTTTTGCATTCTTCTTTATATCATTTATGTTATTCTCTAATTAAAAATGGAACACTGTACCTGCTCATTTAAAAATTTTTAAACTAATTTCTGACTAACATTGTGATTTAAAGTTTAACTTTCAGAATGGTTAGACTTCATATTATTTCTTTTATTTCCAAGTTCTTTCTGAGCAGTTCTATGCAGTCTCCATGAACTAAAATATAGGGGAACTTTTGCCTAGTATTTGGATATACAGACACTACATTGGATTGCCTGAACTCAGACCCTTATTACATAATTTGTTAAGGGAAATTGGATGCTGATCTATTTGTACTGATGTTTCCTCATCTGTATTATGGGAGTAATATATAATAGAAGCAAAAAAAAAAAAAAAAAAACTCAGATGGTTCAGTAAAAAAAAGCATTAATGGAGGGGACAATATACAGAGATCTGTTTGGGTTTCAAAGGAAAAAACAACAACAAGAAGGAATGATGAGGCACAAAAAAAACTAACCACAGAGATAAGCTCTTACCATTACTATGATTGAAGGCATAAAGGAGACAAATAGTGTAGTTGAAACCAGTAGTAATGGAACTATAAATTTGGGCCACATAGCAGAAGCTGCTTTCAAGGCCGGATGCATCTATGTAAGAAATGCAATGGCTAAGCAGGAACACAGTTGGAAAAAAACATCCTGATTGCTCTCTTTTCTCCCACAAATCTCATACCATCCCCTCCCTTTGGCTAACAGAGCATAAGTAGAGGTAAGGAATGGGTTAGGTAAAGGGCAGAGTAGGGAGTAATCTAAATATCCTGTATCTGTAGGGACTTAGGAGGGTGGTAGAGAAACATGTGGGAAAATGTGTATGTTGACAAACTTTCTATTTGGGAAGAGAAAACCGAAACCAGAATGTTTGTGCAAGTGAAGCTGACACAATAGAATTTGTAGCACATGAGGCAAATCAGGTAAGGGGACATACTGATCTTATCAGCTCCTCAACTCCTAGGCCTCTGTGTTCAGAGAGCATGCCTCCAACATCAACCCCTCTACAATTTCATTTTGTCTCCTAGTATGATAGGCTTGATGAAGAATGCTAGGAACTTCCTCCTGAGCCTCATAGTATTTCCAGGAGGCAATAAGATTTAAAGGATCTATCTATTTCTATCTATATATCTATATTTTTATCTATAATGTCCCCTTCCCCCCACCCCACAAAATAAAGAGTCCTAATGAGTATTCCAAGTCAGTGTGGACACCTCTCTTCCCTTAGGCAGTGTTCTGCAAACTCATTAGTCAACAGAGCCAAATATCAACAATACAACAATTGAAATTTCTTTTGAGAGCCAAAATTTTTAAATTTAATCTTCTTCTAACACCACTTCTTCAAAATAGACTCACCCAGGTATTTTGTTGAAGAGCCACACTCAAGGGGCCAAAGAGCCGCATGTGACTTGCGAGCCACGGCCTTAGGTCATTTAGGCCCTCAAGTTCCTGCCATCTAATTTCTCTGTTATCCCCTGAAGAGTTGTATTTGTCTGCATGGCCAAAGCTATCCTAGGCACCTGCCTGTATTAGTTTTTTGGAAGGGAAAAGTGTGTGGGAGCATGCTCACTGCTTCAAAGTGCAGGCACAGAAATAATACCTATCACTTCAGTTCATATTCTACTGCCGACAACTTTATCACTTAATCTTATCGCCAAACATAATGACAAGGTGAGCTAGGGATTGCAACACTGCTGAATAGGTGATGTACCTAAATATTCTGAAAATTATTAAAGAAAGAATAAGGGAGTGGATGCTATTTGACAGCCATCCTTGCTGCTCTTTGGTGGAATAATTAATGCTGAGATGTGACCTTACACGTTTTAGTTTATATATAGAATGTATTTCAAAAACTTCTTAGCTATGTATTATTTAGCTCAAAGTAATATAGTTAAAATGGGCTATAAAGGATATGATGAAAGTGTACAGGAGGGTATACTGAATGTATATTTAAATATTTCATACCCCCCCAAAATACACACATAACCCTCCTCCTTCTCCCTTCCTCTTGGCAATGTTTTTCTTCCCTCTTATTGTTCCTGTGTGTTATATTTATTCCTTTTCTCTCTGAAGATCATTTATGTGTGCTCCACTTGAATGTACAGATTCCTGGTTGGCTCAATGGAATAAATGTTCTATTCCTATTCTCATCACTTATGTCAGAGGCTTAGTACCATGTGCCCCACTACCCATTAATTGGTTATGAGAGAAATTATCTGAGAGCATGATATGCTTAAATTGTCCCATTGATACATTTCCTGTGATAAATCTATCTAATTTATTATTGCGCATCCCCTATTGGAGTCACATCTCTAAGCATTACTTGTTTAATTAGTGGGAAAATGTCCTGACATATCTTGAAAGTGTTAAATGAAAAGCTTCAAATCAGAGCTGTGAATTTAGAGCACAGGCATTCCACTGTGGTTCCCATGGGCTCTGATGGCTTTGGGCAGGAGTACAAGCTAGGGTGCATTCTTGCAGATGAAGGAACAGGTACTCAGAGGGTAGTGAGTAGAAGAGGTTAACATACTTAGATGAGCAAATACTTAGGCATAGAAAAACCAGGTTTTGTTACACATAGGTAAACAATAAATGAATAACAGAAACATTATTTGGGACATTAAATATTTTGCCTGCAGTATTCTGATGCTTTCACAGATATTTTAAAATATAATTTTACTCAGTTTTTAACAGCTTTGTAGTTGGTTGCATTTGACTCTTATTTTTTTACACGCTGAAAGAACAAATAACTGGTGAGTGTCAAAGACAAATTTTAAAGTCTATTATTTTGACTCACACGTAGTGGATCATAGCATTTACCCAATATCAACAATCCTGTTTACCTTACCTGGCTTGGCTTCATTCAATTAAGGCTGTTCAGAGGGTATACTATGTTCCAGATGGCTTCTTCAAGTTGTACCTTGATTATAGCAGCCATGGCAGGCCATTTCATGGCAGGTACTTGCCAAAATATTCAGAGAAGAATACACCATTATAGTCAACACTGCATGGATATTTCTGGAAAGCACTGACTCACAAATAAAGCAGCTTTCCAACTTTAAGTATTATGTATTGTTTTGACTTTCTGTAGCAGTGTTGACCTCTTTTTGGTAAGAAATTTTTTTAGATGAGGATTAATCTCCATTTTTAAGACTCCATACACTCTGTGCAGGGAATTTTTAGGTAAGGATGAATCTCCCCTTTTTTAGGATTCCACACTTAATTAATTTAAATTTAACTGCCTCATTTGGCATATCAATTAAGCAAATTTATAATTATTAATAATAAAATTATTTCAAAGCCTACAAAATTTAAACTTTCACTAGAGTTTTAGAAAGAATGGAAGTCATCAAGTAAAAATAATTAGCATTTTAAAAACTAAATTTATTTCATCCATTTGCTTCATTCTGTTTGAGTTGTTTTTTTTATTGGGAAGATAGTGGCTGCTGAAAATTTAAGTGTTGTTTTTAAAAATTAAAAGAAATATCTATATTTACAAGAGCATTAAAATGAACTGTGTCCTGTACCTTGCTTTTAATGGTTTGTTAATATATAATTCAGAGAGCAGATACAACAGAGCATGAATTACTCTTCTTGTGTGCTTATTATACTGTACTCCTTAACATATATTTGGAATACCCAAGATTGTATAGTGCCATGTAGAGTGAATGAAGTCAGGTTGACGATTAGTCTATGTCCTGGGGCTGAACCCACAGTGTGTACCCAGTATGTAGGTATGCGCTGGCCTCTGCACTCTCTGCTGATGATTAAAGGGAGGTCATAACAATTAAGCAGGATTGTGGAAGGAAACTCTAGGTCTATTGTGGAGACAATCACATATTATGATTCACAGATTTTATGACATAACTCTCCTCATCTTTAAAGCAACATGAACAGTCCAAAAGACTCTAAATTCACATCTCCAAGCTGCTCCATACAACTTTTGATTCCGGTTCCTTTCCTCATAAATGCAAGACCCAGCTGACTCACATACAACATACAGTGCTTTCTCAGCAGAGCTCTACAAGGCCCGCCTTCTTTGTAGCATTGGATTCCACGGGGACCAGGAAGTGGTAGACTTACTACTGTTCTTGGAATTGACCACTTGCCAACTTTGAATGGGGTGTCTGTGTTTGGGTCTCTTATTTAAACTGAGCACTCAGTTTTTCCATTTGTATTTTAAAATGATAATAAACTAACTCTGTGAGAGAATGCAATCATTTAATGATATAATGTATGGGGTAGTATTTCACCGAATAGGCATTTAATAAATATTTGCTCAGTATGAGAACAACATTTCTATAATGAAGAATCTTGTTTTCAGAGACAGAAAGTTTTCAGATGAGTGACTATGTGAACACCCTCCCTTGTGATGAAAAAGAACCAGTCTTCATCACTCACACTTTATTTTTTCTTCACATGTTTTTAATCAAGGTATCATTATATTCATCTATTTTAGAGTACATTTTTATGACTTTTAATATAATACAGACCCATGTAATCATGCTAAGAACTTTACTCATAGATGTAATCATTAATCCATATATCTGGCTTCATTTGCATGTAAGATTTGATATCTGTCACTATTGTGGGTATTTTCATTGCTCTAGTTTCATATACATAAAATAGTATGCTATTATTATTATCCATTTGGCTCAGTATAATTTAAAAATACATATTCATAGCTTTTATGTATTAGTAATTTCTTTCCTATTCTTGTAGAATACTTTCAATATTAAAAATAATCATAATTTATTCATTCATATATAGACAAAAATGTAGGTAGTTCTCACAGTTTGGTTCTTATAAACAAGGTTCTGAATTTTGATATAGAAGTCTTTGAGATGATGTATGTTTTCCTTCCTCTTGAGTAAATACCCAAGTGGAATTTCTGAGACCTATGGTATATATGTTTAAATTTTTAAGAAGCTGTCAAATGATTTTCCTAAGTGCTCCTGACATTTCCATCAGAAATTTCCATAAGTTCCAGTTGCTACATATACTCACTAACACTTAATGTGACTCAATATTTTATTTTATTTTTATGGCTCAATATTTTAAATGCAATGAAGTAATATCTTGTGGTTTAAATTTGCCAGTTAATGATGTTATGCATCATTCATTTGCATATTATTGGCCATTCAAATATCTCTATTTGTGAAAATTTAGTTCAAATAATGTTTCCTACTTTAATGAATTATCTAATTATTGAGTTATTAATGTTATTTATATTATATTCAAGATATAAGTCTTCTGTGGCTTGTATTTTCTTAATTGCATCTTTTGAATTAGAAGATTTCAGAGTGATCTATAGACTCATTGCAATCACTGTTAACATCCTATGAAATTTTTCACAGAAACAGAAAAAACAATCCTAAAATTTGTATCAGCCCAAATATTACATAACAACTCTGAGGAAGAAGAATAGAACTGGAGGCATTACACTTCTGAATCCAAAGCTGTAGTAATCAAACAGTATGGTATTGCCAGAAATAAACTATGCATATATGATCAATTAATTTTTTATACAGGAACCAAGAATATACAATGGAGAAAGGATAATCTATTCATAAATGGTGTTAGGAAAATGAGACAGCCACATGCAAAAAGGAGAGAGAGAGAGAGAGAGAGAGAGAGAGAGAGAGAGAGAGAGAGAGAGAATAGTCCATATCTTACAATACTCACAAAAATTAACTTGAGAAAAAGATGAACCTAAAGCATTAAAATATAAAAACTTAGAAGAAAACCAAGAAGAATATTCATGACATTGATCTTGGCAATTAGGTTTAGATAAAATATCAAATGCACTGATTCTGACAGGGCTTTAGGTAGGGGGGCGCTGTATTGCTTTCTGGGACTGAATGGCCATAGAAGCTTCGAACAGACCATCCAACCTCAGAGGAAAGGCAGGGGAGGGGACTGGGAGTAAAAGGTCAACCAAAGGACTTGTATGCATACATATAAGCATAATCCCTGGACACAGAGAGTAGGGGTGCGGGCACGTGCTGGGGGTGGGAATGTTGGGGAGAGGTCAATGAGGAAAAAAGGAGACCTTTAAACAATACAGAATTTAAAAAAAGAAATTAAATGCACAAGTAGCAAAGGCAAATATCAGTAAGTGACACCACATCAAACTAAATAGCTTCCACACGGGGAGGGGGGAGGAAGGAGGAGGAGGAGGAAGAGGAGGAGGAGGAGGAGGAGGAGGAGGAGGAGGAGGAGAAGGAGGAGGAGGAGGAAGGAAGGGAGGGAGGAAGAGAGGGAGGGAGAAAAGGCAGTCTATAGAATGGGAGAAAATATTTGCAAACCATAAACTGCATAAGAGGTTAATACTAAAGGTATGTAATTAATAAACTCATACAACTCAACAACAATCTGAATTTTTATAAAATCAGAAGACATACAGATACATGAAAAGATGAAATACATGAAAAGATGCCCAACATCACTAATATCAGGAAAAGGCATATCAAAACCACAAACATGTATCACCACATACTTATTAGAATGCCTATTATCAAGAGGACAAGCGATAAGTATTGGGGAAGATGTGAAGACAAGGCAACTTGTGCTCTGTTGGTGGGAATGTAAACTGGTGCAGTCACAATTTTGAGGTTTCACAAAAATTAAATTATCATGTGATCTAGCACTCTCTCTTCTGTGTATATATACAAAAAAATGAGGAAATAAAATTATCTTGACAAAATATCTATCATATTTATTATAACATTTTTTACAAAAGTCAAGATAAGGAGACAACCTAGGCTTCCATATCAATAGATGAACAGATAAAAATGTAGTATGTATATATATATATATATATATATATATATATATATATATATATATATATATATATGTGTGTGTGTGTGTGTGTGTGTGTGTGTGTGTGTGTGTATATATATATATATATATATATGATCGGCAACTAAGTAATTGCGGATTTTTTAAAGAAAATCAAAGACAATTTTTTTCATGGAACTAAATAATTTCATTCTGTAATGTATTGCCCATTTTGATCAATGACCTTCTGCCATCTTTCAGGCAGCATCATAATCCCACGTTCAAAAAACTTCTGGTTTTTATTAGCAAAAAACTGAATCAGGTACGATTTGACATCATCATCATTATTGAAATTTTTACCATTCAAGGAGTTTTGTAAAGATCGAAACAAAAAGTAATCAGATGGTGCAAGGTCAGGACTATATGGTGGATGTGGCAAAACATCCCAACCAAGCTCCATTAATTTTTGCCGAGTGACCAAAGATGTGTGTGGCCTTGCATTGTCATGATGGAATACAACACCTTTTCGATTTGTCAATTCGGGCCGCTTTTCTTCAACTGCATTGTTTAATTTCGTTAGTTGTTCAATGTAGACATCAGAATTGATCGTTCAGTTGGGTGGTAAGAGTTCAAAGTAGACAATTCCTTTGTAATCCCACCAAACTGATAACAAAACCTTCTTTTGATGAATATCAGCTTTTGATGTTGTTTGAGTTGGTTCACCTGGCCTGCTCCACGATCTTTTCCGCTTGATATTGTTGTAAACAACCCATTTTTCATCGCCAGTTATCAGTCGTTTTAAAAATGGATCATTTTCATTACGTTTCTTTAGCAAATCACAGCTGCTAATGCGTTGCGTTAACTGTGATTCTTTCAGTTCGTGAGGAACCCATGTATCGAGTTTTTGAACATAGCCAAGTTGTTTTAAGTGATTTTCAATGCATGTATGTGATACATGAAGCTTCTCTGCAATCTCACGTGTTGTACTGTGACAGTCCGAATTGATTATTGCTTTGATTAGGGCGTCATCAACTTCAACTGGACGACCAGAGCGTTTTTCATCTTTGAGTGAAAACTCACCAGAACGAAATTTGGCAAACCAATTTTGACACTGCCGTTCTTTTAAGGCTTCGTCACCATAAACAGCACATAACTTTTTATGAGCTTGCGATGCGTTTTTCCCTTTGCGGAAATAAAAAAGCAAAATATGACAAAAATGTTCCTTTTGATTTTCCATTTTTCAACGAACGCCAAACGAAAACTACAAAACAGATCAAAAAACTTTTTTTTACTGATTAACAGCTGAATAGCCAACTATCAAATAACAAAATGTGTTTTACATTTGTACTACGTCTGTAAACCTAAAAATTCAACTGAAGCCATATATGTGTGAAACACGCAATTACTTAGTTGCCGACTCAATATTTTATGTTTTTAATACTTTAAATTTCCAAATATTTGCTTTATGGCTTAGATAACTGTCTATTTTGGAAAATATTCTATGTAAATAGGATAGAATTTACATTGTTTGGTCCCTGGAGCCAACAAAAAATATTAAGATTGCTCTCTATGTTTATTTTACCCAGAGTGTCTGTGAGAATTATCAAAACTATTAAAGATTACTTCATACCAGCACATCAGTCAGAGTTCAGTAACACTCATAAAAGTAAAACAATGGAGGCATTACTTTTATTTTTTATGTTAGCATCATAAAATCTGTTTGAAACATAATAGCAGAAGGATTTCCTAGCTTAAGCAATAGGTAACACATAAACGATCTGTTTGCAGACTCAAAGCCATAAGATAAAAATTATGAAGAAAAAGTCATTTTCAAAGGGGGTTTTCATCACTTCTTTCAGAATGAAACATGGAGTCTGGCATCATAGTTAATTCCAATGGGAATGTATCTGATTTATTATATTATATTACCTTATAATTTGAGTTATTAGTGGCACCTATTTATATCACATGTAAAGAAATTTTATGTGCTCACCAAGCTAAAATAACTTGCCAGGGAATAACAGTTTATTACTAAATGTCTGTAAATTAAAAGAACACTTTGTCTACACAGATTGTTCTTAATATGTATAAATGAAAACATGGCCTGATCAGTAGAAAATAAAATGCCCTTATAACCCAGAAAAAATAATTTCAAGCAATTTTTACTAGGTATTCAGTTTTCTAGTATTGCTTGTGTTTAATACCAACTTTCAACCCCTAAAATGTTTGGCAGTAATACAGATTAGTAATTTCTTAATCAAGTCTATTCTCAATCAAATGGGAATTATAATAGTTCCTACCTGAGACTTCTGTGGGAGAGAATATAGATGTTTGAATCAGTAGCTCTATTCCCAAAATTAATTCTTTCATTATTGTTGTGATATTATGCTATTGTGATACTCTTATTGGGATATTATCTTCCTTCTCTGACTTTAGCAATAGGTAACACATAAATGATCTGTTTGCAGACTCAAAGTCATAGGATAAAAATTATGAAGCAAAAGTCATTTTCAAAGGGGGTTTTCTGCCGAAACCGGTTTGGCTCAGTGGTAGAGCGTAGGTCTGCGGACTGAAAGGTCCCGGGTTCGATTCTGGTCAAGGACATGTACATTGGTTGTGGGCATATCCCCGGTAGGGGGTGTGCAAGAGGCAGCTGGTCGATGTTTCTCTCTCATGGACATTTCTAGCTCTCTAGCTCTCTCCCTTCCTCTCTGTAAAAAAAATCAATAAAATATATATTTTTTTAAAAAAGGGAGGGGGAGGAGGTTTCCTTTGAATCAGTAGCTCCACCCCCAAAATTATTTCATTATTGTTGTGATACTATTCTGATACTCTTATTGGGATATTATCTTCCTTCTCTGACTTTAGCAATAGGTAACACATAAACGATCTGTTTGCAGACTCAAAGCCATAAGATAAAAATTATGAAGAAAAAGTCATTTTCAAAGGGGGTTTTCATCACTTCTTTCAGAATGAAACATGGAGTCTGGCATCATAGTTAATTCCAATGGGAATGTATCTGATTTATTATATTGTAACTTTGACATACTTCTCACTGACATACTTCTCATTATAGTTAAAAAAATTCAGTCTGGTTGCAGAACCTCCATTATAAATAAATAATCTCTCTCAATTTCTTCAACTTTGAGGCAAATATATATCTTTCAAGTTTACTGTAACCAATTAACTTGGAAATGTTGGGAAATGAGCACTTGAGAAACCATCGATGACACTGAGAGATACAACAGTGTTTTGACCCTTTTTTTCCACCATTGATTTAAGTATAACATATTCATTTTACTTTGAATATAAGTCCTATTTTTTAAAAAACTAAGCAAATGAAGCAAGTGTTTACACAAGTCATTGTAGGTGTGAGTACTTAAAGCAGAAATGTTCTTTGAAAAGTGGCATTTTCATTTGTCTTTAGCAATTTTAACTGTACCAAGGACACAATAAAATGCCTTATGATAGAAAGAATGCATGTAGCATCTTAAAAATATCAAAACACTCCAACCGCTTTTTAAGTGTTTGGCACTATGCTAAGTGGAAGAAATGCATTAATGAAAACTTAGTGTAGAAAACTGGTAAGTTGTTTTATTGCAGTGTGTCAGAGCTGGGATGGGGTAGGTTACATGATGGCCCCCAAAGATATCCACGTTCTAATCATCAGAGCCTATGAATGTTACATGTTATGGCAAAAGATATGTTGCAGTATGGCTAAGATCATGAAATGGGGACATTATTTTTTTAACCTGGTGGGTCCCATGTAATCAATCACAAGGGTCCTAACAAGAGGCAGACAGACAGCAATTTAGCACAAAAGACAATGTGACTGCCAAAGCAAGAAGCTACATTGCTGGCTTTCAATATTGGAGGATGAAGCCATGAGCCAAAGGATGTAGGAAATGCAGTTTTAAAAGCTGGAAAGAAAGTGAGGAAACAAGACTCTCCTCCAGATCCTGCAGAGGGCGCCAGACCTTTGGACATCTTGATTTCAGCTAAATTATTTTGGACTTTTGACTTCTCAAAATGTAATAGAATAAATGTATATTGTATGAAACATCAATTTTGTACTAACTTGATATGGTAGTCGCAGGAAACTAACACAGTAATGTACCACTAAACAACAGGGTGTGTTCTAAGAAATAAGTCATTAGGGGATTTCATAGTTGTACAAATACCATATAATATATACTCACGCAAATCTCGATGGTATAGCCTACTACAGTAATTGTATGTACTAACTTTTATGTAAATGGCAGTGCAGTGGGTTTCTTATAGCTGTATCACCACAGACACATGAGTAATGCATTGTGCTTTATGCAGTGTGTTTTTGTGCAAGTTCTTTGGTTGAACTTTGTGAGGATCTGCATATTTCCCTGCTATAGAGCTGGAGTAAAGTCACTGATGCCGTGAGCTGCAGTGACACAATTCTGTGCAATACCAGCTCCATCTCTTCTGTTACCTGCAAGCCCCCTACACAAGGACACATTTCCCCTGGAAAGCCACTCCGTGATTGCTCCTTATCACATTAAATTACAGATACACATGCTCTCCATACGTTCTAAGTAAAATACAAACTTGAGAGTTCATTTTAAGACATTCAACTTGGGCATGTTTTATTTAGGACACTTTCCAAGGTGAACTAATTTAAAAGTACCTATTTTTTTTTTGTATTTCCTAAAATAATTGCATTGTAAGATAGAATTGTATCTGAAATTTTAAAAAATGATTACTATGCTATAATAATATTATCTCTTGACACAATATTGGGAGCTTAGTAAGCACAAAATTAAAAATGGTTGAATTAAAGACAAAAAGAAATTCTAATGCACGGTTCTTATAAGGAATAGACATGTTCGTTGTCAGTCTTTGCCAACCATTCACTCATTATGGTGTTGTTTGCCAGTATATTGGAGTGGGTTGGAGAGTTTGTTCCCAAAGGGAAATTAAATGCAGGGGTTGAAGCACTGAGACATGAACCAGCTTCCTATTACCTCACACATGGGCTGTAGCGGGGATATAAGGGATACATCCCATGGGGAATACATTCCAGGACCCTTCCCCGAGTGGATGCTTAAGATCACAGATAGCACAAAACTTTTTTCTGTACATACATAACTCAGGTAAAGTTTAATTTACAAATTAGGCAAAATGAGAATATAAAACCAACAACCAGTAATAAAATAAAATAACAGTGCGCAGAAGGTCTGTGTGACAAAAGGTATGTGAACGCGGACACTCATTCCAGGGGACCTCTTGCTGAAGTGTTTTTATAGCCTCTGTGCTTTCTGGTGCAACATACTGATGTCAATCAAACATGTTTTCATGTCTCTCACCCACAATGCCTTTAATGCCTTTCCCATCTTTACTAAGCACTTATCAGGCGCTGAGGAATGATTTTTGCAGTTTGAAGTGTGACAGCAATCGCACAAATTTCTCCTCCTTCGGCATTTCACAGGTAGATTTGTTGTTCCATAGAGCTTAGCAGCCTCAGCACACTTCTTATTTCTTTCCTTATTACCTCAAGAACTCCCACCTTTTCACTTAACGGAAGCACTTTCTGGTTTTTCTTTGGTATATCTAAATTACCGTATCATGGCTCCTAGCATCAGGTGACATGAACACAAGTGCTGTGATTCAGTTAATATTCCCTCTGACCGCCCAGCCAGCTGGCCACTAAGTGCCTCACCGCTGGGAGCCTCTACACAGCGGGGGCACTGGTCACAGGGGTGACTCACAGGGGGCGGGCCGTGGTGGCTGGAGTGAGGTTCCCTCCTGCTACTCAGAATGGTGCACAATTTAACATTTTTGAATTGTTTATTTCTAGAACTTTCCATTTATTATTTTCAGACTTTTCTTGACTTTGGGTAACTGAAACCACAGAAAGCAAAACTGTGGAAAGGAGGAAACTACTACATGTTTTTTCCATGAAGTTCTAAAGCTTTATCAAATCAACATAGAAATTTTGTTGTTTTGTTAAATAAAGTTCTATGATTATTTGAATGAAACAGTTCTGTTTTTATTTAACATTTAATTTAGCCTTGCCAGGTGTGGCTCAGCTGTTTGGAGCATCTCCCTCTACACCAAAAGGTGGTGGGTTCGAAACCTGTTAGGGCATGTACCCCGACGTGGCTCAGTACCTTGTTGGGGCACATCCAGGAGGCAACAGATAGATGTTCCTCTCACACATCAATGTTTCTTTCTTCTCCTCTCTCTCCAAAAAAAAAAAAAAAAAAAAAAAAAAAAAAAAAAATCAATACAAAAACATATCCTCAAGTGAGGATAAAAAAAGAAAAAGTTTCAATATTTTAAAAAATAATAAATTAAATAAGAGTTTAGGTGTATCTTTAAACAAAATATTTTTTAAATAGTGGGGTTTGCATGTAAGATAGCATTTTTTCAGTGTTGATTACAGACGGGGCTGCAGTGGGTGCCGTGTTAAGAGAACTTACTATTATCAGGCTATTGGTTTCAAACCCATGTTCAAACACTAAGCCAGTCGTCTGAGTGAGCCTTCTCATTTGGGGGAGGAGAGGAGAGTTTTGTAGAGGGCTTTTGGAAGGAGGGGTTCAGTCAGTTTCAGGTTTAATTGGTCAAGGTCAGTTCTCAGAATGGGGAGAATATTTTTCATGTGAATTATCAGACTTTATTTGGGCATTTACATTTTTAAAATCTGTTTTTATTGATTTCAGAGAGAAAGGGTGAGGGAGAGAGAGACAGAAACATCCATGATGAGAGAGACTATTGATTGACTACCTCCTGCAGGCCTCCTCCTCCTCCAAGGGATCAAGACTGCAACTTGGGCATGTGCCCTGACCAGGAATTGAATCATAACCTCCAGGTTCATAGGCTGACACTCAACCACTGAGCCACACCAGCCGGGCTGAGCATTTAAATTTTATCAACAGAAATTGGAAGAAAAATCAGTTACTGAAGACACATGCATGAGTGGATGGGGATACACAGGCCACAAAAGAAAAAAATAGATAAATTGTACTACATCAAACTTAAAAAACTACTGTGCCTCAAAAGACACAGCCAAGAGATTAAAAAGGCAACCTATGAAATGGGGAGAGGGCCAAAATATTTACAAATCATGTATCTGATGAAAAACTAATGATATGAATTTATAAAGAACTTCTACAATTCAACAACAATAACCAACAACCTGATTATAAATAGGCAAAGGGCTTGAAAATATATTTTCCCAAATGTGTATATATGTATACGTGTATATATATTCAATAAACACATGGAAAGATGCTCAACATCACTTATCAGGGAAATGGAAATCATATCTACAATAAAATACCAGCTCACACCATTGTGGATGGCTAATATAAAAATAAAACAGAAAACAGGAAGTATTGGTGAGGATATGGAGAAACTGAAACACTTGCCCACTGTCAATAGGAATGTAAAATGGTACAGCTGCTGTGGAAAAAGTTGGTGGCTCCTCAAATAAATAAATAACCATGATAAATATGATCCAGCAAATACTAGTATAACTTCTAGGTATATGCCTAAAAGAATTGGAAAGCAGGTCTCAGAAGAGAAGTATACACCCATGTTCTTAACAGCATTATTCACAGTAGTCAAAAGGAAGATGCAGCTCCAATACCCATTTATGAATGAAAGGATAAATAAAATGTGGTATATACATACATGGGAATAGCATTCTGCCTTAAAAAGGAAAGAAAGTCTTACACATACTACATGGATAAACCTGAAGGATATTATGCTAATTTAAATAAGCCAGTTACAAAAACTCCTCTTTGATTTCAATTATATAACGTACTTACGAGTCAAGTTCATAAACACAGAAAGTAGAATGGTGGTGGCCAGAGGCTAGGAAGCAAGGAAAGGGGAACTTTTGCTTAATGGATAGAGAGTTTCAGTTTTGTAGGACAAGAAGAGCTCTGGAGATTGATCACAACAATGTAATTGTATTGAACACTACTGAACCGTACCATTAAAAATGGTTAAGATGTTAGTGTTTGTGTCTAGTTTACTGCAATCTATATATCTTTTCTAATAACAGAGAAACATGTAAATTGACCATACCTTCGCTACACCCACAGCCAATCAGAGTGAGTATGCAAATTAACCTAATAAAGATGTCGGTAATTTGCATACTATATCTGGGTTCCAGAAACCTCCTAGGCGCCTAGTTCACTCCCATCCAACCATCCTGCGGAGGCTTTATGCTTGGGGGACGTGGGTACCCACTTCCCAAGCCTACAGCCTGGGAAGTGGCCGAGCTTGAAATCGAATGGAAGGGGGAAGAAAATCAATGGAAACATCCTCAGGTGAGGATAAAAAGAAAAATAAATGTTGTATCTTATGAAAGGCACATCTTGAAAATGCCTAAAGAAAGTTGTCATTTTTTTTCATGGTGAAGGGACTGGAGTCTGTTTTGATGAAAATACCTTGGCAGCTGTGGTGACTGGCAGTGGCTGCAGTAGCAGGATGATGGGGCTGGCACCTTCCCCTGATCAGCCCAGTCATTTCCCACAAAGGGAGGCCAGACTGCTCCAACAGGGAGCGGGCCTAAGCCATCAGTAGGACATCTCCCAAGGGCTCTCAGTATGTGAGAGGGGGCAGGCTGGTCTAAGGGACCCTTTCCCCATACACGAATTTTGTGCACTGGGCCCCTAGTATGTATATCAAAGCCTAAGCAACCCTTAGGACCAAACAACCGGTTGACCAGTCACTATGACGTGCACTGACCACCAGGGGGCAGACACTCAATGCAGGAGCTGCCTTCCAGTAGTCAGTGTGCTCCCATAGCCAACTTCCCATGCCCCCCACCCAGACCAACTTCCTGCAATCCCTCCATCTCCCTTCCCCTCCATCCCCCCCACCCCCCACTGGCCAGGTCCCCAATAGGCCTCAATTGCTGGCCAGGCTGAGGTACCCCACCCATGAATGAAGTCATGCATGAGGCCTCTAGTTAAAAAAATAAAGAGTGAGTGGAGAAGAAAAGTGTTGGGGACATGAGCTTGCTAGGGCTACAGTGAAATTTCCTAAGAACTTCTGTATTTCTCACAGTGATATCAGGCAAATTATTTAGCCCTCTACCTCAGTTTTCTCACATTTGAAATAATAGCACCTAACTTGTTAAGAAGATTAGTGAGTTGGTACATGTGACACCTTCAGAACAATTTCTGGAACACAACAGCACTAGAAAACTCTTCGTATGAAATTATTTTTAGCAGTAGAGGATAGCTGGGGGGAAATTGCCTATGGTTGCTAGTACAGTGAGAACCATTAAAAGTTGGATCATCATCTCAGTAGTACTCAAAAGAATATATCTTGATGTAGCCTTTATTAATTTATAATAAGCTTTTTTTTTTTTTCCAAAAAAGTAATCTGCTTAGCTTTCAAAATACACATTAAAATATGCTGAGCATTGCTTCATTTCAACCTTCAAAGCTATGTTTTAAAGTTCACTCTTTATTTCCAGAGAACTTTACAACAGAATTTGATTTTTATTTAATCCCCTCTGGATAAGTGTTTCAATTAGTCTTTTTGGTATGTCAGTTTGTCATCTTGAGAGAGAAAAAAAAAAAAATAGTGCCAATAACATTTCCAGAGAAGCCAAGCTTAGAAAAATATTACTTCTTATCATAAAAATTCTGTCAACAGTAATTGGTTACAGACGCATGCGACTGTCTGAAGTCCACAGCTAACACAACATTAGTACTGGAGGGCATAATTGATAGGGGACACTTCTGTGGGGCTAGACATGCCCAAAAGTTCTTACAATGTTAATAGTCACTGTAAGTGAACTAAAGATCTAACACGTAACAGATGTATAGTGTTTGCATCACTTTAGAAAAAGTCACTTAATCTACACTGAATCTCTTTTGCATTTTATAAGTAGCAATGCCAATAATACCTGAGCTTGTTCAGACTCTATAATTAATACTATTGCTTTTATAACATAGTGAGTTTAAACATACCTTTTTCCTCATAATCTTTCTTGCAATATTTGAAAAAAAAAAAAATACACACCACTCATTAAAGAAACTGGTTTTTGAAAAAAACACCATTTATTTTTATTCAACCACTTAATTTTATTCTATAAAATGCAACAACTCTTTAATTAAACATGTTTATGAGTCCCTGATAAGGATGGAACTGGACTGTTCCATCTTCCTTTATTTCCTGCATTTCCCCTCTGACAGAGGTGCTAATGAGCAACAAATTGGTGCTAAAGACCAGCCTCATGAGGGAGGAAGCAGCAGTGAGACTGCCTTGGAACTTGATCAAGGGAGTGATCTGACCCTGAATAAAAGATGCTGTTTACTTCAAGACAGAGTCAAATTGTTACTATGTGGAATTAAATTTATGCAGAATTAGGTGGCCAGGGTCATGTTTTTTAGAATGTTTTAGAGGTTAGTCATCATTACAATGATATCTCAAGAGTTAACATGGCAAGTTATTGCTACTGGTTCCCTAGGGCATTGGGCAGAAGAGGGGCCATGGCAGTATTTGCTAGTAACACGCCAAAATGTCTCATATAGTTTGGGGCTAGTATCTTTTTGCTATATTAAAATTAGAATATATAATCAACATGGAGGTGCTCTTTTGTTCATTTGTTTTGTTTTTAAACAACTGAGTGTAGGCCATCTCTGGGGAAGTTTGAGCGTAAGTCCTATTTAGTGCTCATAGTTCTCATTTCTGTGTCCTGTCACTTTATACCTTAAATATAAATTTCCTCTCCTTCCAAGGGCTTAGAATCCTGGTTTTAATTCTACCACTTTTTTTCCTTTCCCTGTATATATTATCATATCCTATGAAACCAAAATTGTGGGATGTTGAACCATAAACATGAAGAACAAAGTCGGGGAAAAAAACCAACTAGTGGAACCATAGTTTATGGAGAGAAGCCAGTCCTGGAAAAGGTGCAGCTGGGATTCCAGGAGCAGGCCAGTGTCCAGAGTTTTCTTTCCACATTACAATTGGAGCAGTTTGATATTCAAGCCAATTAAAGACTGTTAGTCCACGTGTGGAGGCCCCCACAGCACACAGGGGATTTGCTCTCTCATAAGAGTAACATCAGGTATCCATTGTGTGCTGCCAGGGGAGAAGGAGGCAAAGAGGAAGTCTGGGTGCTTTTAACTTTGGAGGTGGAAACAGCCCTGCTAGTGCATATCTCCCACAAGCACCATTCCTTTCCTAACCCACCCCTATCTACCTATTTTTTTTTTTTTTTTTCTCATGGTAGCATCTCTCAACAAGCTTGCATACCTCAAGTGAATTTATTGTTTTCCAGTGCTTTTTACCACTACTTGTAACATGAAAGTGCATCTTCATTAAAATATCTGCAGTCATAAATGTGCCTGTAGCAGTGTTTTTAGACTGGTGCTGTAATAGCCTGAATTGTGTTTCCCACCCCTTAAATTCATCTTAAAGTCTTAACCCGTAACACCTCTGTGTGACTGCATTTGGAGATAGGGCCTTTATATGACATCATTAAAGTGGCCCTAATCCAATAGAACTGGTTTTCTGTGGGAAAAAGGTAAAGTGGAGACAGGGGGAGAAGACAGCCATCTATGTAAGAGCTAAGGACAGAGGCCAGAAAGAGCCCCTGTCCTCATTGTTCTCAGAGGAAACCAACCCTGCTGACACCTTGACCTTGGACTTTTAGCCTCCAGCACTGAGACAATTACTTTCTGTTGTTTAACCTACCCAGTCTATGGTGTTTTGTTATGGCAGCTCTAGCAAATTAATAAAAATGCCTATTTCAATATTCCTAAAAGCATATTCCAAAGTTCACTGCTAAGTGTGTCTAGAAATAAAGCAAAATCTCTTCAGGGAGGCAGCCTCTTTCCCATGGGGTATAAAACCCCCCAAAAATGTAGTCAATAAATAAAGACTTATTTAGTGACGATTATGTATGAGCCTTTGAACTATACAAAGTCCTGCTCTCAAGGAACAAACCCAAATGAGGAAGAAAAATATATATCTCATTCACTTATTCCTAAATCTGTAGAGTTTTAAAAGTGTTGATGGCAACAGATTTACTGAAAGGCAGATCAAAACTCCTCTTAGAAGTGCAGTTAGGGTAAAAAGATGGGGGGAAAGAAATTTCAATTGGGTATATTGGGGTATTCTCTCTAGAAGGAATATCTAAATTTAAACTTATATTTTTTCATTTACCAAACAGTGTGTGTGTGTGTGTGTGTGTGTGTGTGTATGTATGTATGTGTGTGTATATATATATATATATATATATATATATATATATATATATATATCTCGGGTCTAGTAATAATTAATGTCGTTTTTAAACATTCGTTTAAAATCTTGCTTGTATTGACATAACCTTCAAACACGTGGTATCTACAGAACGTGTGAAGTGCAATTAACAAGTTTTGCTTGAAAAAGTTTGTGTTTGGTTTGGTTTTTGTTGCAAAACTAGGGCTAAGAAGATGGCGGATAAAGAGCATATTCGGCACTGCATGCTTTACGAGTTCCAATTAGGAAGAAAAGCAAGTGAGGCTGCAAAAAACATCTGTAGTGCTCTTGGTCAAGATGCAGTTAGCGCCAGAAAATGCCAGCGTTGGTTTGAGAAATTTCGCGAGGGAAATTTTTCGTTAGATGACAAGAGTGGTCGAGGCCGTGTGTCCAATTTTGATCAAGAAGCTCTTCAAGCTCTTTTGGTGCAAAATCCTCAAACTACCCAACAAGAGCTTGCGACAACTTTAAATTGTTCACAGAAAACAATTTCCAATCAATTGCGTGCACTTGGCAAAGTCCAAAAGTTTGGAAAATGGGTTCCTCATGAGTTGACCGACAACAACCGTAATCAAAGAGTCACAATTTGCAGTTCGCTCCTCTCTCGTCAAAACCGTTTGCCGTTTTTAGAGCAAATTGTTACCGGAGATGGAGAATGGGTGCTGTATGTTAATTTGAAAAGGTTGGACAAAAATGAGGCTCCGCAGCCCATGCCAAAACCTGACTTGCATGTGAAAAAAGTGATGTTGTGTGTTTGGTGGAATTTTAAAGGAATTCTTCATTATGAACTTTTACCATCTAACCAAACCATTACAAGTGCAGTGTATAGTGCCCAATTGGAAAGGTTAGCCCAAGCTTTAAGAGAAAAAGAACCTGCGCTGATTAATCGGAAGGGCGTAATTCTTCACCACAATAACGCACGACCGCATACTGCAAGAATCACTGCTGAAAAACTGCGCCAGTTGGAATGGGAAGTTCTCCCTCAACCTGCATATTCTCCTGATATTGCCCCTTCCGATTACCATTTGTTTCGTTCTTTGCAAAACTTTCTTCTTGGAAAAAAATTTAATAATGAAGAATGCCTCAAAAATGCATTGACCGAATTTTTTGCATCAAAATCACAAGAATTTTACAACAGAGGGATTAAAATGCTTCCTGAGCGTTGGGCACAAGTAGTAGAAAACAACGGCAACTATATTGTTGATTAAATTTTGTTGTATTGTTTAAATAAATTCGATTTAAAAAAGTATTAGAAAACGACATTAATTATTACTAGACCTAAAATATATATATATATATATATATATATATATATATATATATATATATATATATATGCAAATCGACCAGACAGCAGAACAGCCAGTTGGCTATGATGCAGGAGCTGCCCCAGTGTGCAGGCCCTGATCGCCAGATCGGGGTCTGCTGGCCAACCTCTCGGTATCCCCTGCCGCCGATGATCACCCAATGGGAAATGGGGAACTGGGGCTGGGTGGCAGCAGATACGGGCAGTGCCAGGGCCCCAATCATCCTGCCAGTCATCCCAGACACAGGTCAGCAGCAGAGGCAAGCAGGACGGGGCAGACATGTTGGCAATGTCAGCCAGAGAAGATCAGCCCTGGGACACAACCCATGCACGGATTTCATGCACTGGGCCTCTAGTCATAGATAAAAGAATTGACTGTGGTAAATTGCAGATATTATATTAAACAGGGCTTGTTCAAGGAATAAAATAGGGATAGTCTTATAGGGAAATGATTCAAGAAAAAAATATCAATTTAGGATAATTAAACTTATTAAAAATAAGGCAGAGTATAAGACAGTGAATAACATACGAAATAGATGAAATACTATTCATTACTGAGTACTGTTAACCAGAGGAAACCTGTAAGTTTATATGAGCCAAACTGTAGACAACTTCCAGGAACCAGAATCTCAGCCCATTGAGACAATGCTCCAGAGAATGGTGGTTTTTCACCTATTTTTATAAATTACCCTCAAAGGAAGAGATATAGGTTGTTTACCTGAAATCTACTGGCAATAAATTAGGGAGGTAGGAGAAAGCAAAGTGGGGGAAGCCTGTGGGATTGGATAAAACATAAAGTGATAGACACATGCTTCTTTCACTTACATGGGCAGAGGGTAGTTAATGGTCAACAATTAACATGATAAAAATAACAGTGAGGGGATTTGTGGACTCTGCCCTGGTGCCCTGCCCTGGTGCATTTGTTGTGCCCTGAGGGGTCTGGAAAAAGGAAAGTTACAAGTTATCTGACATTCCACAGGAATGTTATCTCAGATAAAAAAAGACAATAGGCTCAGTAAAGATGGAAGTTAATCTTTGCCAGGGAAGATGCTGAGGAACATTACTACCCACCATTGACAACTTTTTCATTAAAAAACTTAATTTTATCTAAGTAGCCCTTTGTGGCTACTTTAAGTCTGAGTTAACAAGGTCCCCACGCAGAGGCAAGCATCTAAATCCCTGAGTTAGATGAACATGTGGCTGACCGATTTTCGCCCACAGTACTAAGCAATACTATTTTTATAGACGATGTGTGTGTTTTTTTTTTGTTTTGTTTTGTTTTTTTATGTAAGTTGTTTACAAAAGCAGCCTTCCACTTCTCACATATAAAACAAAAGCCAAGTAAAAACCATCTTATTGCTTTGCAATACAGTATCAAGGCAAGTTTTTATGTCAAGATGGGGTTTTCCATATACAAATTCTGATTCTGCTATGTGATGATACAGGAATATTTATCATCATGGCTCAGTGACTGAACATCAACCTATGAACCAGGAGATCATGGTTTGATTCGGGTCAGGGCATGTGCCCAGGTTGCAGGCTCAGGTGTGCAGGAGGCAGCCAATTGATGACTCTCATCTTTGATGTTTCTATCTCTCTCTTCCTCTCCATTCCTCTCTAAAATCAACATATATTTTTAAAAGAGTATTTAGGGTAAAATTAACATGTTTATGGAATGGTGATCTAATTTGCAGGAAAGGGGAAAGGTTTTTTTGTCTATCTTTTAATGTAGAATCAGTAACTTTAATAATCAAATATAATCTCTCCTAAAATTCACACACTAGAAAAGCACCCAATTTTGGTAGAGAATTTTATTTTTGTTGTCTAAAGTTTCATTGTATATCTGAGGCCTTGATCAATAAGAAATGCATTTGGCCAAGGCTGGGCAATAACCAGTAGTTTCCTCACCTTATGCTTACCATACATTATGCTAAGTGATGTTCATTAGGACCGATTTGTTCAGACTTCATAATTACTAAGTCTTTAAATGTTTAGGTTACCTCATAACAAAACCTTGAAAAATAATGTGGCAAAATTTTAATGTGATGAGGGAAAAAGAAAAGTTAAACGATCCTGAAATAGAGGGAAAATAAGGCATTATTAGGACAATTGACCAAATTTAAATATAGGTGATAGTTGAGATATGTGTCAATGTTAAATTAATCTCCTCAATTGGATAATAGTAATGAAGGTGTATTAGAGATGTCCCGATTTTGCGGATATGCCATACCCAATTATCAACTCTCATGTAAAAAAGTGATGTATACAGTATATACTCTAAGTCAAAGGAAGGCACTGAGGAGGGGTATGGCAAAATGTTGAAAATTAATAAAAATTGGTAAAGGTTATCTAGCAGTTTTTTGCTATTCTGGAAAAAAAATTCTCTAGGTTTATAATTATTTCAAAAAATGCATAATTAAAATGGCAACCGTGTCCACGAGTAGATAAAGTAGCAAGAGAACACCTCACTTCTCTCTCTTTTGGGACTCTGTTCATTTTGCTCTCATCTTGCTTGACATTCTGACCTTTTTAAGCCTATTGACTGACAGCTTTAAGTACAAAATCAACTTTTTTAAAAAAAGAGAAGTTTTTTCAATTTCTACATTTTGGTGGGTAAGATATCTTTTCTCACAAAGACACTATGAACTTATTTTGAACCAAAGATTCAAAGTTTTGAGGAGGGATAAATATTTGTTGTTTAACAAAAAAAACTTTTTGGAATTGCATACATACCTTGCTTTGTTTTTAAAACAGAACAAAACAAAATAATTGCCTAGAACTCTTACATTAAATGTGAAGAACAAGTCCCCTGAAATTGTTGCATCGTCTCACATTTAGCATTCAAGCTGACAAGTGGCTGTTACCATAAAACTTTGCTCTGCAGATTATGATTCTATGAGTGGGTGCACTGAAGCTGGAGCTCTGAGAAAAAGAAAGCATTGTCATAAGTATTCTGGCATTTTTCAGCACTATCTCTAATACAGACCTTTTCTCCGGTTTAAAAAATAGACTTGACTCACTCTTGACCGAATGAAACAGGTACATAACATGTTTCTTTTTCATTATGGAATTATTTCTTAAATAATAAGAGCAGCCAAAACTGGTTTGGCTCAGTGGATAGAGCGTCAGCCTGCAGACTGAAAGGTCCCAGGTTAGATTCTAGTCAAGGGCAAGTACCTTGGTTGCAGGCACATCCCCAGTAGGGGGTGTGCAAGAGGCAGCTGATCAATGTTTCTCTCACATCAATGTTTCTGACTCTCTATCCTTCTTCCTTCCTCTCTGTAAAAAATCAATAAAATATATTTAAAATAATGACATTCCCCACTTAATTAAAAGAATGGTACAAAATTCAAGCCTTTTATATGATTGGAAAAAAAAAACTTACTAAATTTAGAGTTGCTCCCATACTTTTTAATTTCCTTAAGAATACATATATTTGTCTCACAAGTGTGTTTAACAGAAATAGAAGTGTCAATAAGGAAATGAAACAGCCAAATAGGTAATGGAAAAATGTCTCTTGGGTAAAAACAAACAAACAAACAAAAACACATGTTTTCAATAAGAATATGTAGTTTCAAGCCTTCCCATAAATATAATAGCTGACTCAAGATTCTCATGAACACAAGCTTCACATGTGATTTTAGAATGTTATGATTGCTTCAGAAATGGTTTAAAACTGTATAGTTAATTCAACTTATAGCATGGCAACCTGAGGAGTTATGCAGACCAGCTCTCCTGTGATATGCTAACAAGCAAGCTTATCTAATAAAAGAGTAATATGCAAATTAACCACAACTCCACTATTCCCACCAGCCAATCAGGAGCGAGTATGCAAATTAACCCAACCAAGATGGCTACAGCCACAAAGTGAGCAGGAGGCTTGGGTTTCTTGGCAATGGAGGAAGCCAAGCTTTCCACGCATCCTGATGGGCCCAGGCCTCCACTCAAGACTACAAAATTTCAATTATAGAAGATAAATAAATCCCAACAAAAATGTCTGTGACCACAGAGCAAGCAGGTCTTTGGCTCCGCTCAAGGCTACAAAATTTCAATTATAAAAGATAAATAAATTCCAGACACCAGGGCCTCTGCTTGGGTCCCCAGAGGTGTGGCTGGCCTGCAAAACACCACAAGCCCTTTGCTCAGGCCACCCCACACTCCAAGGGAACACCCACTCTGATCTGAGACACCCTTCTGGACAAACCACCCGGCCCCCACCCATGCACCATTATTATCCTATCTAATTAAAGATAATATGCAGATTGACCATCACTCCAACACACAAAATGGCTGCTCCCATGTGGACACAAGATGGCTGTCCCCATATGGACACAAGATGGCCACCACAAGATGGCCAGAAAGGGAAGGTAGTTGGAGGAAGCAGGCTGTCAGAGGAAAGAAGTTGGGGGCAACCAGGCCTGCAGGAAAGGGCAATTGGGGGGACCAGGCCTGCAGGGCAGGGCTGTTAGGGGTGACCAGGCCTGCAGCAGAGGGCAGTTAGGGGTAAACAGGCTTGCAGGGGAGTGGTTAGGGGGTGATCAGGTTGGCAGGCAGAAGTGGTTAGGGGCAATCAGAAAGGCAGGCAGGCAAGCAGTTGGGAGCCAGCAGTTCTGGATTGTTAGAGGGATGTCCAACTACCTGGTAGGATTGGGCCTAAATGGGCAGTAGGATATCCCTTGAGGGTCCTAGATTGGAGAGGATGCAAGCTGGGCTGAGAGACACCCCTCCCATGCACAAATTTTGTGCACCAGTCCTCCAGTCTATATATTAAAAAATGCTAATATGCTAAGTGTTCCTCTGACCAGTCGCTATGTTGTGCACTGACCACCAGGGGGAAGACTCTCAATGCAGGAGCTACTGTGATGTGCACTTGACAATTACAAAAAAAAAATCTCACTGTGGACCTGGATCCTACAAAGCAACACTAGGCTTCATCTAAGTGTAACATAGGCCCCATCACCACTCTGGAGCGACACCCCACCAAATCGCAGCCCATACTGCCAAGACCCCATGGCACATAATATGGCCCACAGCCCAGGCCAGAATCAGTGGCTGTGAGAGCCAGGTAATGACATCATGTAGCAATGCCCAGATTCCTCTTCCTAGCAATTAGCCTCTGTGGAATTTCTTTAGCTCAGGAACACAACTTAGTTGCTTTATAGCCAGTTGGAAACATTTAACACTATAACCAAATGTCTGTGAAGCATTTTCCTGTGCCTCACCTGATTTGATACTCACAGAAGTCCTGGAGTAGGTATATAGGAGACTCAGTGGAATCCTATTTTCTTTTCATTAACCAGAAAACGAATATTTAGAAAGCTTAGAAACTTGACCTGACTGAAAAGAAGAAATGATGGACCTTGAAAATGACTTCAGGTTTTCTCACTACACAGAATATAGTAAAGCACTGCTGCAGTTAAATATTTCACCCTTTGTTCTCCCTGCGTGACCTACAATAATAATCTGTTTTGTGTTGATATTTACTACTGTGTTGCTGACAATTACCTGAAAGAGAATTTGGGGTGTTTCAGTGGGCTGGGAAAAGCTAAATCAGAAAGCTAGTCTAATTAAGCAATTTTATTCCATATCTATAAAAGGTTGACTCACACATGTGAGATACATATAAAGCTCTCACTGGTGCCAATTGCATGTATGTGTTTTGATCTGTCATTGTAGATTGTGAATTTGGTTGACATTTCTATTATAGAGAAAAGGTAAATAGTGATATTAAAATATTTCTTCTAATTAATTTTCTTTCAATGTGCATGAATTTGTGCACCAGGCCACTAGTTAATAATGAAAGAATATGACTTAAATTCTCTGAAAGTGTTTCTAAAGGAATACCAAAAATGAAAGAAAACATACAAAAACAAACAAATCAAGAAACTTTTGAAAATTCAATAAGAAAAGTGAGACTGTATAGTATTAAAATCAAGTCTATTTCCTTCCTCCACCTCCTAGCTTAGCAAAACAGAAACTCCAGACTTATGTATCCAAGCACACAGGGCTCCCTGTCCTACCAGTTCCTAGCCAAAGAGCTTTATTCCTGGAAATAATAAGATGTCAGCATTTCTAAACCCTTCCTCACTTACCTATAGCCAAGACTAAGTTCTGGATAAGCATGGTTGAGAGATGGAGCTCTCTCCTTCTGCCCAGCCTCCACAATGGAACAGAGACTCTACATTACTTATAGGATGATAAGAATACTTGGTCCCTTAGCACACTTGCCCTGTCTTTTAGGGCAGTGGTTTCATGGAAGGAAAGGAGAGCCAGATACCTCAGTTTATTGTCCACCCACTGAATGTTTAACATTTTAGCAGGGGCTGTCACTCTGGGGGGAAAAAAGAAGTGTGCTATTGTTCCCACTTTCAGATTTGTGGTCTTGGTGCTGAGATGTTGCCTGGATTGAGAAACAGGACATGAACAAATAGATCTTGAATCCTTCACAAAGGATCTGATTTGATTTGCAACAGGACCTGGAGAAGTCCTAAGGACTCACCAAAACAAACAAACAAAATAAATACAAATATAAATATATAAATATATAAATATATAAATATATAAATATATAAATATACAAATATACAAATATACAAATATACAAATATACAAATATACAAATATACAAATATATAAATATATAAAATACACACACACATATACATCAAAAATACCATGAGAGGGAGATAAAAAATAAAGATATATAGAAATATCATTTTATATTTCACTGAAATTAAGCTGTATAGATCTGATGGTAATTCTGATAAGTAATGAGTTATTTTATCTATAAAATAAATGAGATTCTTATGGAAAAATTCTTATGGAAATAAAAAAACAATAAAATTATAATGGGAAAATAACTCAATTCAAAAGAAAGCAGTAAAGGAAAGATAGATGAGTAGAAATGTGATACATAGAAAACTAAATGTAAAATAGCACACATAAATCCAACATTATCAATAACATAATTAAATGTAAATGAATTATAATAAAAACGGAGATTATAAAACTAGATTTTAAAAATCCAAATGTATGTTGTATATAGCATTTATATTTAAAGCTACACAAAATAAATAAAAGTAAAAGGATGTATAAATATATATTATGCAAAGAGCAATCACAAGAAACATGAAGAGGGAAGAGCAGCAGTGATTGGAAGCCCAGCCTTACCTTCAACTGGGGAGACCTTGGATACTTCCCTGAACCCTACAACCACAACGCCCAGCAACAAGCTGCCTCAGCTGCGAATCCACAGACACTGAGACTCCAGCTTTCTGGGCCGCGGGTGCCAAAGAAGTTGGTCTAGGGGGAGACAAAGCAGCACCGAATACATGGCTGGGCCCTGTGCCTTCTCACAGAGCAGATAGAAGGAACAGCTGAATCGAACAACATCTACCCAGAATTGGTAAATTAAACGCAGCTAGTGAGGCAATCCTTGGACAGAAAGGTCAGAGATCTCCTGGAGAGAGGTGAGATCTTGGATCCAGGCTGGAGGAAGAAACATGTGCAGCAGGACCTAGAGCCTGAGAGGGAGACTGCACCCCACCAAATCTGCATCCCTTGGGGTCAGTATAGCTGGCTGTGGAAGGGGGTCCAGAGACCTGCTGGCAGAAGACTTTAGATATAAGACTGCAGCTGTGAGAAGCTGTGACCAGAAAGGCAGCCTGATGTTCTATACTGGCTGCACAGTGCCAGGGGAAAAAGACATGAGTCAGGGAAGCTCCTTTATTTTTTTGTTTTTACCTCCTTGCTTTTGCTTGCTAAGTCCAGTACATAGGATCTTCCGATTAAAAAACACTCACGAAGAATGCAGGGGTAAGTTGTTTTTGTGGAAACTGAGGTTCAGAAATATTAGAGATGAGTGGGAAACCAGCTCTGGGTCAGTCCTTCCCTCTAACCCACTATTAAGGGTGGCAGGGAAAGAAGATTCTAAACACTATGTAGATGGGCCATTTAGTCCTGGACATTAATACAGAAACACTGCCACCCAGGTGTTGTGTCAAAAATTGACTCTTGTGTAAATACAACTGAGGGCAGGCAGAGAAACATAGTGAGCAGAGAGATACCACTGTTTGAAAATATGATTGCGGCCTATGACACAGAGGAGCTATGGATTGCAGGGAACACTAACACTGTGCTGACTACCTGACAGGAAACAGATGTGTCATGCAGAACAGTAAAGAAAGTGAATGACTTTCACTACTTCACTTTTTTATTTATCTTTTACTTAAACTTTTCCACTTAACTTTACTTTTTTAATTATTATAGTCATATTTTTAATTATTATCATTCCTACTTTTAATTTATCTTTTTTAAAGTTTTATTTTTCTATATTTTATTTTGAGATTGTTCCACATTTTACTTTCATTTAGCAATACTTATATCTGACAATTAGATCTCAAAGTGAAGGCTATAACAAGAGAAGCAATTCAACAAAAATATATAACTCTGGTAAACATATATGCACCCAATACAGAAGCACCCAAATAGAGAAACTTCCAGAGGGTATCAAGGAAGAGACTGACAACAATATAGTCATAGAAGGGGACTTGGATACCCCACTAACACCACTGGACAAATCCTCTAAACAAAAAAATCAGCAAAGAAGCATCAATCCTAAATGACTCACTAGATCAGATGGAATTAATAGACATCTTTAGAACATTTAACTCCAAAGCCACAGAATATACATTCTTATCAAGTGCACATGGGTCATTTTCAAAGACAGATCACATATTGGGACACAGCCAAAGTCTCTTCAAATTCAAGAAAATAGAAATCATATCAAGCATCTTCTCAGATTACAATGGCATAAAATTAGAAATCAACTACAATAAAAACAATGAAAATATCAAATACTTGGAGACTAAATAGCATGCTATTAAATAATAATTGGTTTTCAAAGAGATGAAAGAAGAAATAAAAAGCATCCTGGTAACAAACAGCAATGAAAACATAACAATCCAAAACCCAGGGGACATAGTGAAAGCAGTGTTGAGAGGGAAGTTCATAGCTCTACAAGCTTACCTCAAAAAACAAGAAAAAATTGTAATAAGTTACCTAACCCTGTAACTAAAAGAGGTAGAAAGAGAGCAACAAGAAAAGCCCATATAATTTATTATTTCCTTCCTTGTGCAAGCAGAAGGAAGGAAATAATAAATATCAGAACGGAAAGAAATGACATAGAGACCAAAAATATAATGATAATAAAAAATATCAACAAAATCAAGAGCTTATTCTTTGAAAGGATAAACAAGATTGATGAATCTGTAAGTCAGGCTCACCAAGAAGCAGAGAGAGAGGACCTAAATAAACAAAATTAGAAATGAAAGAAGGGAAGTAACAACCGATCCCACAGAAATACAAATGATTATGAAAAATTACTATGAATAACTCTATTCCAATGAAATGGACAACCTAGATGAAATGGACATATTCTCAGCAAAATACAAGCTCCCAAAACTCAATCAGGAAGAATAAAAAAACCTGAAAATGCAGATAATTACTAAAGAAATTGTAGCAGTGATAAAAAAATCTTTCAGCAAACAAAAGCCTTGGTCCAGACGACTTTACAGGGGAGTTCTACCAAGCATTCAAAGAAGATCTAAAATCTATCCTCCTCAGACTATTCCAAAAAATTCAAAAGGCACACTTCCAAGCTCTTTTTATAAATCCAGCATTACCCTAATTCCAAAACCAGATAAGTCACACACAAAAAAGCAGAAAGAGAAAGAGACAGAGAAAGAGAGAGAGAGAGAAAGAGAGAGAGAGAGAGAGAGAGAGAGAGAGAGAGAGAGAGAGAGAATATTGCAAGCCAATATCCTTGATGAACATAGATGCTAAAATCCTCAACAAAATTCTAGCAAATCGGATTCAGCATTACATTAGAAAGATCATACACCATGACCAATGGAACAGAATATAGAACCCAGAAATTGACCCAAGCCATTATGCTCAATTAATATTTGACAAAGGAGGCAAGAGCATACAGTGGAGACAAGATAGTCTCTTCAATAAATGGTGCTGAAAAATTTGGTCAGATACATGCAAAAAGAAAAAAAAAAAAGGAAGAAACTAGATCACCAACTTACACCATACATAAAAACAAACTCAAATGGCTAAAGGACTTAAATTTAAAATGGGAAAATGGGAAAACATAACAATCCTGCAAGACTCCATAGGCAGCATAATGGCAGACATATGTTATAGCAATATCTTTACAGACACAGCTCCTAGGGCAATGGAGACTAAGGAGAAACTAAACAAATGGGACAACATAAAAATAAAAAGCTTCTGCACAGCAAAAGAAACCATCAACAAAACAACAAGAAGCCCACAGCATGGGAGAACATATTTGCCAATGTTATCTCTGATAAGGGTTTAATCTCCAACATTTATAGGGAACTCATAAAACTTAACAAAAGGAAGATAAACAACCTAATCAAAAAATGGGCTAAGGATCTAAAAAGACTCTTTTTGAAAGAGGACATACAGAAGCCCAGAGATATGAAACATGCTCATCAGAGAGATGCAAAGCAAAACAATCAGAAATCATCTTACATCTGTCACAATGGCTATTATCAACAAATCAACAAATGACAAGTGCTGCTGAGGATGTGGAGAAAAAGGAACCTTCCTACACTGCTGGTGGGAATGCAGACTGGTGCAGCCACTGTGGAGAACAGTATGGAGTTTCCTCAAAAAGTTAAAAATGGAACTAACATTTGATCAAGTAATCCCACTTCTAGGACTATATCCCAAGAAACCAGAAACACCAATCAGAACGGATATATGCACCTCTATTTTCATAGCAGCACAATTCACTATGGTCAAGATTTGGAAACAACCTAAGTTTCTATCCGCAGATGAGTAGATTAGAAAACTGTGGTACATCTTCACAATGAAATACTATGCCACTATGAAAAAGAAGGAATTTTTACCATTTGCAATGCATGGATGGAACTGAAGAGCATTATGCTAAGCAAAATAAGACAGTCAGAGAAAATTAAATATCATATGATGACACTCATATGTGGAATATAATGATCAACATAATTTGATGAACAATAGTAGATCCAGAGACAAATAGCAGGGGAGAGGGTAGTTATAGAGCAACCAAAAGACTTGTATGCATGCATATTAGCATAACCAATGGACACAGACACTGGGGCAGTAGGGGCTTGCCTGGGGTGGAAATGGCTGTGGAAGAAGGGCTTAAGTGGGGAAAAAGGAGACATATGTAACACTTTAGATAATAAATTTAAAAAAAGAAAGAAGCATGAAGATCCTATACAGATATCAGACTAATAGATGTTAAGGCAAAATACATTACTAGAGATTCAAAGTGACACATTGTAATGCTAGAATTGTAAATAGAATAAAGCCATCAAAATGAAATAATTATAGACATATATGCACCTTATAATACCATTTACATGAAGAAAATTGGCAGAAATGAAGGATGAAATCAATACAAAATAATGGCTGCATATTGCAATGCTCCATTTTCAATAGTTAATAGAACATTTAGGGAAAATACCTACAAAGGACATAAAAGACTTAAACAACACTATAAATCAGGTAAACTTGACAATCACTTATAGTACACTCCATTGAACAATGGAATGAATGTATATTAAGTTCACATGGAATATTCTCCAGAATTGGTTATATCTTTGATGATAAACAAATTTAAATTAATTTAAAAGAATAAAAAATAAAAAATATTCTCTTTTCAAAATAGATGAAATTAGAAATCAGTAAGAAATACTTAGAAAATTCACATATATGTAGATATTAAACAGCACATATAGAAATGTTATTTAAATAACTATTGAGAAATGAGAAATCAAAAGGAAAATCTGAAAATACTTTGGGATAAATGGAAATGAAGGCATAATATAACATAATGGATCTAGTATAAGAAGTCTTCACAGCAGATTCATAGCTGTAAATGGAAGAAAAAAAAAAAAAAAGATAGCCAAAACCGGTTTGGCTGAATGGATAGAGCGTCGGCCTGTGAACTGAAAGGTTCCAGGTTTGATTCCAGTCAAGGCCATGTACCTTGGTTGCGGGCACATCCCCAGTGGGGGGTATGCAGGAGGCAGCTGATCGATGTTCCTCTCTCACTGATGTTTCTAGCTCTCTAATCCTTTCCCTTCCTCTCTGTAAAAAAATCAATAAGATATACTTAAAAAATAATTTAATTTTCTAACAATGCCCTCAAGATCCATTCATGTTGTGTAAAAAAAAAAAAAAAAAAAAAAAAAAAAAAAAAAAACCCAAAAAAACCCCCACAAGATTTTCTTCTTTTTACTGCTTAAATAATACTCCATTGTACATACATATACTACATTTTTATCCATTAATCCATTGATTAACAGTTAAGTTGCTTCCATGTATTGACTATTGTGAGTAATGTTGCAATGAAGATAGAAGCATAGGTATCTTTTAAAATTTACAATAATGTATTGGTTTTCTTCTGATAAATACCCAGGAGTGGAGCTTCTGGATCATATGGCAGTTTTATTTTTAAATTTTTAAGAAAGTTTGTACTTTTTTTCATAGTGACTGCACCAATTTACATTCCCACCAACAGTGCACAAGGATTCCCTTTTTCTTTTTCTTTTTTTCTTTTTTTTTTTTTATAAAATATATTTTATTGATTTTTTACAGAGAGGAAGGGAGAGAGATAGAGAGCTAGAAACGTCAATGAGAGAGAAACATCGACCAGCTGCCTCTTGCACACCCCCTACCGGGGATGTGCCATCAACCAATGTACATGCCCTTGACCGGAATCGAACCTGGGACCCTTCAGTCCGCAGACCGACGTTCTACCGCTGAGCCAAACCGGTTTCGGCAGGATTCCCTTTTTCTCCATATTTTCACCCAAACTTTTTATTTCTTTTCCTTTTTTAAGACAGCTATTCTAACTGGCTTACTAGTATTTCACTTAGCATTATACTCTCCAGGTCCATGCATGCTTTTGCAAATGGTAAGCAGGTCAGAGAAAGATAAGTATCACATGATCTTACTCATACCTGGAATCTAATTAAAATAAACTGATGAACAAAATAGATCCAGAGACATAGGCACATGGAACAGACTGGGAGGACAGGGGAAGGTAGGTGGGTGGGTAGAAAGAGATCAACCAAAGAACTTGTATATTTATATTCATATCCTATGGACACAGACAATAGGGTTCTGAAGGCCTGGGGTCGGGGCAGGAGTGGGCTAGAAGAGGTCCATGGGGGGGAAAAAGAGGACACATGCAATACTTTCACAATAAAGATTAAAAAAAACAAAAACAGTTATTCTAAAAGTTATGGGGTGATATCTCATTGGGATTTTGACTTTCATTTCTGAGATAAATAGTAATGCTGAGCACCTCTCATGTACTTTGGACATTTGTATGTCTTCTTTGGGAAAATATCTATTCAGATCCTCTACCAGCTTCTTCTTTTTTTTTTTTAATATATTTTTATTGATTTTTATACAGAGAGGAAGGGAGAGAGATAGAGAGTTAGAAACATCGATGAGAGAGAGTCAACGATCAGCTGCCTCTTGCACACCCCCCACTGGGGATATGCCCGCAACCAAGGTACATGCCCTTGACCGGAATCGAACCCGGGACCCTTCAGTCCCCAAGCCGATGCTCTATCCATTGAACCAAACCGGTCCCGGCCCTCTACCAGCTTCTTAATCAGATTTTTCTTTGCTATCGAGTTGAAAAATATTTAATCAATAACCTAAACTTCTGATTGAAGATAATGGGGGGAAAAAAGAGCAGACTAAATTTAAAATAAGCATAGAAAGAAAATGATAAAGATTAGCACAAAGATTTAGGAGAAAATAAAACAATAGGGAAAAATCAGAGACCAAAAGCTTATATTTTAAAAATAAATCAAAATTGACAAACTTCTAGTTAGATTAGTCAGTGAAAAATGAGAAAAAAAATTGAATTGATTGTAATCATAAAGAAAGGGGAGACATTACTACAGAAATCAGAATTTAGAAAGGCATACTATAAATAATTGCATGCCAATAAAATGGATAATTAACATAAAATGGATCATGTTTTAAATAAAGAAACCAACTATTATCTACAAAATACTTAAAAACAATTTATATTATTCACAAGCTTTTCCAAAAATTAAAATTTTCAACTCAACACCAAACCCATACAAAGACTTCACAAGAAACCAAAAGTAAGACCATTATCACTTATGAATATGGACACAAATTCTTAACAAAATACTGGCAAAGCCCATATAACAATAATCATAAAGATGGTATTTGTTCTAGGAAGGCAAGTCGGTTTAACATTTGAAAATAAATTAGTACAATACATCCTATCAGTAGTGTGATATACATCACATCCATAGAAGAAAAACAAAAATTACATGTTCATCTCAATAGACATAGAGGGAAAAACCCTAAAGGACACTGACTAATGAGAGACACCTGATATGTCGGCTCCAATTATAACAATATACCACAAACTCATTGACTTACAACACCTGTTTGGCATCTTAGCATTCTGGAGGTTATGAATCCAAAAAGACTGAAGGACTGAAATCAATCAGTCACGTGGTCCCTTCCGGAAGACCTAGAGGAAAAGCTGTGTCCTTGTATTTTTCAGATTCTAGGAACTACCCCCATTCTTTGTCACAATTTCACACCACTCTGACTTCTGCTTCTGTCATTGCACCCTGTTTCCCCTCTGCTTCTGCTGCCACAGGGCCATCTGTCTCCTTTAGTCCAAGACGACTTTCTTCTGACATTACATTATCAAGACACCATCCCCAGTGCATGTCATGGGGTTCACTTCCTTTGACCAGAGGCTCCTCCACAGACATTTTATGGATAATCCCTCCTGTGTTCCTGGATTCTGCTGAGATGGCCAAAGGATCCAAGAGTTCCACACATAATCTCGTCAGAGAGTTCTCTGGGACTGAATACTTGATTTTCCCCAAGCACTAATAAAAGGTTGTCCAGCCGTACCCTTGACTTTCTCTTAAGAGCACACTTTTCTGCTAGAGAATCTCCTGAGAATATTTCCCAAGGAGACAGGCTGAGAGCTTCCCTAATTATCAAGCCCTAGTTCGGTTTGTTTGTTTAACATTCCTTCCCTTAATCGTTCTCTTTTTTTCTGGCTTTTTGTTGTAAACAGCAAGGTCACCCCAAAGCATTCTTTCAATATTACCTGGAAATAGCCTTAGGTAAATATTGCCCAATTCCAAAACCACTTAACACTGTCAGGTGTTTGTGAGAGCAGCGCCCCACTTCCAGGAACCAAAATCGGTACCAGTCAAGGTTCAACTGAAGAAACAGAACCGAGCGGGCTCTATGTAAAAAGATTCGTCACAGAAACTCATAGAATCTCCTGCTTGGCTGTGGGGCTGCCCAGGGGCCTGTCTGGAATTCCTAAGGCAGAGGTCCTAACACTCAGGCATAATGTAGGCTCCTGTCCTACTTTGTGCTAACAAACTATCACAGAATATAAACAACACAAGCGGATTTCTTACAGTTTGGAGACCGGAGGTCTGAGATGAGGTGCCAGCACGGTCGGGGAAGAGGATCTTCTTCTGGGATGCAAGCTTTTCGTACCCTCCCAACGTGGGAGTGGATAAGCGGGTGTCCTTGGAGCTCCTTTCTGCAGGCACTGCTCCCAGTCACGAGGGTTCCGCCCTCCAGATCTAATCACCTCCCAAAGGCCCCGCCTCCTAATCCATCACCTTGGGGGTGGCTTTCACATGCATTTGGGGGCAACAAGTTCAGAGGACAGTAGCTAGTGTGCCTCGTAAGTTAATCAAACGCTTTTCTGGGTATGTTTGTAAAGAGATTTTCTAGATGTAATTACAGAATCAGCTGACTTAAATTAAAAAGTTCTACATACTCTCAGTGGTCATTCTATCATCTGAAAGGCTATGAGAAAAGGGCTTAGGCTTCCCAGAGAAAGAGGAAACTCTGCCTCTGGAAGGCAGCTTTAGCCTGAATCTGAGACACCCCCTGTGCTCTTCCAGGCGGCCTGGCCCAGGGGTTCAGACTTACCTTGCCAGCTCCGACAAGTGTATCAATCAATCCCTTGCATTCATGGCTTCTGATGGAACCTTGACTGATTCACCTGAATCTAGAATACATTTGTTTTTCATAAACTAGACAATCTATTTAAATAGATGGCATCTGTTTCCAATAACCGGTTCTTGCCTGAATTTGATTTGGAACACCTTAGTGTTAAAGTCATGAAATACCTACTTATTACACTTACCAATTCAGAGTTATATTAAATGTAGTGTTGGCCTGACAAGCCTCTGGATAGTTTTGTTTTATCATGAAATGTAATCACTAAAAACCCTATAAATGTCTAAAACTTAGGGAATTGTCTATGTTTTTGTCCCATAAGTGCTTTCTTTATTTAAACTGATATAATTAGTCACACAAAAAAGCAATGCCATTCTTCCACATCAGGGGTCTAGAGAAGCCTTTTAAAGAGATCTGTTAAAGATCACCTTATATTGATTATTTTCAAGTGAGGAACCATTTAGATCCAATTTAGTTTCATGGTCTTAATGATGAAAACTAAATAAACTTTCCAATTGTGAACATTTTCACTGTCTGAGGCAATAAAGACATCTTGGTTGACTACTAGTGAAACAAAGCAGCAAAAAAAGTCCTTATTTTTTTTTTATAGGAGAAATTTTACTTAATTTGTGATGAACCGGATGTAGAAAAGGACCGTCAGGACTCCAAATGTAAGCAATTAAGATCTGATTCTGTCATTTAGGTTTTATTGCTTTAAAAGCAGTTAGATAAGAATATACTACTGACAGCATTTGGAAAATATCAGTAACAAGAAATTATGTTTGGCTAGTTTAGTCAGAAAACATACTTATAAGCTATTATGGACCACAGTTACTTGGAGAATTCTAATGATGCCAAGAGAGTTTTAATGAGCAAAGGTATATAAAATATTTTGTATGTAACCAACATATAATTTTAGATAGAAAAAGCAAAAGCCAAAAGCCTCTGCTTCCAGCAACTGGTATGAGGCTTCCTTTTCCAGGAAAAAAAACAGTAGCTGTAACATTAGGCAAAATATGTGGGCTAACGGCTTTTAGGCAGGGAATTACAGGGAGCATGGGACTATGATTCTTGCAAAGAGAAAAACACAAGCACTAAGCCTCCAGGTGAAGCATCTTAACCTCCTGCAGGGGGTGCACTTCTGAGATGAGTTAAGAAGCACCTTGGGCTTGGCAGAGCTAAGAAGGCAGAAGTTAGGGTTCCTTCCCACTGAAACAGTAGGATTCCAGAGAAGGGTGGAGCAGAGCATGATGGTATATGGAATGTGCCTGAGTACCCACCCTTACCTCACCGAGGCCTGTATTTCTCAAGTGCAAGCAAAGGCTCCAGAAGACCTGCAGATATCATTTCCTTCTGGGAGGAGAACTAAGGGAAGAAACAGAAGGTTATGCATCACTGGAGGATATTGGAGCTGCGGCCCAGGACAAGGGGGAGTCCTCAATTAGCACTGGATACATTCAGATGGAGTCCTCAAATAGAGACACTCCTTATGGTGTGGAGCTACCCTAGAGCAGTGGTCGGCAAACCGCGGCTCACGAGCCACATGCAGCTCTTTGGCCTCTTGAGTGTGGCTCTTCCACAAAATACCATGTGCGGGCGCTCACGTACAGTGCATTTGAAACTTCGTGGCCCATGCGCAGAAGTCTGTTTTTGGCCTGGACGAGTCTATTTTGAAGAAGTGGCATTAGAACACTCAATGGGCCAAAGAGCTGCATGTGGCTCTGGACTGGTTTGCCAACTACTGCCCTAGAGCAATGACCATTCTCTAAGCTTGAGCCTCAAACTGTTGCACGCTCGCTCTAACAAACAATTAAGTCCATTTGAAAACTACAAAAGGATCTTCCAGTGGTTTAAGCACCAGCAAAAACACATCTCAACACTCTTCAGAGAATCAAGACCACAAAATAAAAATTCACTAGATATGTGGTAAGCATAAAAGCATAAAAATGTGACTCATAATCAAGGATAAAGGCAGTTAGTAAACAAGACAAAGAGTTCCCCCACATTTTTAAATTAAGAGAGTGAATTTGAATGAACTACTGTATCTTCAAGAATTTAGGGGAGAAATGATCTTAATGAGTGAGCTGTGTGAAATTTAAATAAAGAAATGTAAATTAAAACAAAACACAAATCTAGACCTGAGAAGTTCAGCTTCTGAGTTAAAAATGTCATTGATGTGGCTTAACGGCAATGATGACTGCAAAATAAATATTTACTGAACTGAAGGACATGTGAATATAAAGTCCTCAGGTGGAAGACAGAGAGCAAGGAGATTAAAAAATAATATAAAGAGCCTCAGTGACTTATGGCATAGTAACAGTGCATGTGCAATTTGATTTCAACATGAAAATGATAAATAGGAAAAAACTGAAGAAAGCATTTCAGCAATGCATTTGAAAGTTTGTTTCAGTTTATCCAACATCTAAGTGTTTTGCCCTAGAAAAGTTTATTCAAGGTGTCTATTTTACTATACTGCTACTAGTAGGAGATTAATGCATTATTTTTGAATTGACATTAATTTTTTGAATATTTTTATACCTGTTTACACCTAACCTTCAGAAAATGACAGACAGTGTGGAGGCACAAAATAATTAGTGGACTTTTCTAATCTGCCAACAAGGGATTAAAAAAATGCTTGATGAATCAAATCTCTTTGGGCAGAAAGTGAATGATATTCTCATCTTAATATTTTTTTTTTTTGCCAATGGTATAATACAGACATCAACTACATAGAATTTCTCATTGTGCATGTCTCATGTACAAGAATAATACTTATGACTCATTGTCCAGGGAAATCTCTTTGAATTGTTTTTCCAGTAAGAAGCAAAAGAAATTTGGTGATATGCCAAACAAATTGTTATAAAAATTGCAAATACTGCCTCAGATCACCTTCTCTCCTCATCCATGTAACATCAGTAGACTAACATTCAGCATGACTCCAGAAGTTTCTTAAATTTGGGAATGTAAAAACATTAAAATATACACTTTGTGTGCTAATTCATTTCTAATGATCACAGCACCACTTGCAAATAGCTAACAAAATATTAGGACTTAAGCATATTTGGTTCTAGCCATTTTAAATACTAATTATTTTTTCTCTCTGACCAAATTACCAAGAACCTAAGACAGTGAGTCTCAGACTGTGGTCCTGTCATACTTTCCTGATGACATGTTAGGAGGGCTTGATGCCAAAAGAGATCTCTGTGCACTCCTTGAGAAGATAAAACAACTGAAACCTTAATTTTATATTTTTTTCTTTATTTTTAGTATTCTTTTATTGATTTACTAGAGGCCCAGTGCATGGAATTCCTGCACAGGGGGAATGTGTGTCCTTCAGCCCAGCCTGCACCCTCTCCAGTCTGGGACCCCTCGAGAGATGTCTGACTGCCTGTTTGCAATTAGGCCTAAATGGGCAGTTGGACATCTGTCTCACAATCCAGGATTGCTGGCTCCCAACTGCTCACCTGCCTTCCTTCCTGATTGCCCCTAACTGCTTCTGCCTGCCAGCCTGATCACCTCTAACCACTCCCCTGCCAGCCTGATTGATGCCTAATTACTCCCTGCCAGCCTGATTGCCCTTACTGTCCTCTCCTGCAGGCCTGGTCACCCCTAATTGTCTTCCTCTGCAGGCCTGGTCACCCCTAACTGCCCTCCCCTGCAGGCCTGATCATCCCTAACTACCCTCCTCTGCAGGCCTGGTCCCCCCACAACTGCCCTCCTCAGCAGGCTGGATCACCCACAACTGCCATCCCTTGCAGACCTGGTCCTTCCAAACTTCACTCCCCTGTTGGTCATCTTGTAGTGGCCATCTTGTGTCCACATGGGGGCAGCCATCTTTGACCACATGAAGGCAGCCATCTTGTGGGTTGGAGTGATGGTCAATTTGCATATTCTCTCAGTTAATGAAGATTCAAAAAGAGGCTCAGCAAGAAAAAGAAAAATCACTGAATAGAATTTACCATAATATGTCAGAAACAACATCCATAATTTTGTGTAATGCTACAAAGTTAAATATATTTTAACATATATAAATAATATTTAAAAACTATTCCATAGTTTAAAATTAAGTCAAAGAAAATGCAGCCATATATGTTAGAACAAGAATCTGTATGCTATTTAATAAGGTCCTTCAGTTTTACAAGTCATAATTTCATAAATTATTTTGACTTCATGCATTTTATTGAACCAGCCTTCAAGCTAATCAATTGTAGCAGTGTTTTCATCATAGACATTCACTTCTGTGAATATCTGATGAATTATTATCTTCAGAAATAAAAATTGAACATTATAGAAAAAAATACAGATCTCCCTCTTAAATATAATTATCTGTCCTGTAGAGCTGTGAGAAATACACACATACACTATGAAAAGTAGGTACAGAAGAAATGTTAAATTTAGTTTGAGATACTCTATATTCAAATTTAAATTTTAAATAGACCCACACTCTTCTTAGTTATGACTTGCACAAGCATACCAATATGCCTAGTATCTTCCTTATTTTTGTTCTATAATAATTTTCTGTTTCTAATCAGTTTCAAAACTCTCCCTAGTTTTACCTTGGGCCCAAGACATTAAAGGAGACTTTATAGAGGACATATTAGCCAATGCTTAACCTCCTCCTTTGATTTTGACTTTACTCATGCCTATCCATGCCATACTGCTTAGTATATTTTCTGCTTTACCTCAGGATTATCAAAAATAGCAGTAATCAAAAAAGGATTCATGTACTTAACAGTTTCAGGAAAAGGATTAATATAAGCAAAAATAGTCTGTGACCAATCCAATTTCAACTGAATTGTACAATAGGAAGACATAGCTTATTTTCTGTGTATGTGACTCTGATGGTGAAAAGAAAGGTAGAAGAGATAAGATTTAAGAATTTCTTCTTTTTTTTTTTTTACTCATGAAATTCAGCAGGAGTAATCATTACATCTACATTAGCATATTCTTTCCAACTGAATTACAATCGTTGTCAGCCCCCTGAAGATTTCTTACAACATGTGAAATATTTCCCTTTTCTCCAAACCAACATCGAAGTCACCAGTTCTATAGCTACAAAACATACTGTCAGATAATTCCAACACATGTTTGTCTTTCTACAATCCTCAGGAAAAAAAATGAGTCAAAGTCCTACTTGAAATTTATACATAAAACTAGAATGCTTTGAAATGTATTTGTAGCATATTTACATTCTCACTTATATTTAGTTAAGTAGATATCACAATTTGTTTACATATGAAGTCAGATCATTCTTTGTGAAGAGTATAGAGCTGTATAATGTGCCTTAAATTATTGTAATGAACAAGCACAGATCAAAATTGTTCTGAATAGTTTGGAGAAAATGCTTAAAACTGCCAGTAAAATCCATATATAATGCAAACACATTATCAGAAATTAATTATCTTTGTACAGTAAAATCCCATTTTTCAATTTTCAATATGTTCTTCATTTGGTGAGAGAGTACTCATGCCTGTAAGACTGAAGGTCCACAAGCTTTCCAAGTGCTATGGCATCACCTTAGTTATTCCTACTTGTCCACACACCGCAGTGCTGAGCATATGCATATGTTATCAATTTTAAATGCACATGTTTAATAATTTAACGTCTCTGAAATGTGTCTTATAATCAATGGCAGCTCATAGTTTCTTTTTAAAATGTATTAGTTGAACACACATAACTGTGTATGTGTCAATGATGCTTTTGACTCAGTTGACTATATGGTAGACAGTTTGAACATAAAAAGCAGCATATACGGTGGAAAAATAAGAAGTTCTAGAATCAGGCTTAGAGATCTATTGCAAGATATAGACTGACACAATGGTGTCCAAGGGAAGGTGGGGTCTGAGGCCAATGGTGGGTGATTTTAGCAGATGGGATAACCTTTTACATAAACAAGATTGGATAGAATGGAGGACAAGATAGACATATTGCCTTTAAACAAAGCTAGGGGCACATCCCCTCACACCGAGAATGGAGGTTGGAAGTGTGGGAGCCAAATTTGTGTGTGTGTGTGTGGGGGGGGGCGGGCGGGGGTGAGGCAGGGATGATTAAGAAATAAAACTCATAATGCTTAGTTATTTTAGTGAAGTGAGAGACAAGATCATAAAATGAGGACAAGGCCAGTTCTAAGCATACAGCTTAGAAAGGCTGGTCAATACTCTGGTTATCCTCCAATACAAAAATTGAGAATCCTAAAACAGTGCTTTGTGAGGCTCTGGTCTGAATTACCTGCATGAAATGTGCAGTCCTGTCTGGGAAGGAATTGAAAAAAGGCCTCCTGTGGCTCTTCATTCCTGACCTGGACCATTCCCTCCGTCCAGCACTTCATCCCCATTCAGTACAAGGAAATCCCTGAGACTGAGCAGTATTGAAAAACGCAAATTCACTCTCATGGTATTTTGTAAATAAATAGGCATGCTTAAAATTAATCTAATACAAAATGACTCTTCCCAAACACAAGCTGTAATACCAACTGCCACAACAAGATCCATTTTTCATATAATCAGGATTTAAATAAAATTTAAAAAAAAGAAGAATGGACCTAATATAATTTCAAGTTAAATAACTTTAGACTACCTCAGGGGGATTTCTAGGTGTGAATCTAGATTGGATAAGGAAAAAAAAAATTACTAAAAACATTTTTTCAAGGTATTTAAAATTCTCTTGATATATATAAATGCATATAAATGTGTGTCAGAATTCTGGGGCCAGGTAATAAATCAAGTAATTTTGTGTTCATGTGGCAACATTCACCATATTGTTCAGCATCACTACTTAGATGGACACAGCAACTTTTAAACTGGAAAAATTCTGACATTGTCATTCCTGGTCATAGATGGAGGATTCTTAGGTAGGAACGGTCTTGACAGCTTTTTTTCTTTTTTAAAAAAATATATTTTTTTTATTGATTTTTTACAGAGAGGAAGAGAAAGAAGGGATAGAGAGTTAGAAACATCGATAAGCTGCCTCTTACACACCCCCTACTGGGGATGTGCCCACAACCAAGGTACATGCCCTTGACCGGAATTGAACCTGAGACCTCCCAGTCCGCAGGCAGACACTCTATCCACTGAGCCAAACTGGTTTCGGCTTAACAGCTTGTTTTTAAATCACTTTCCCTGTTCTGCAGCACATGAGGCTGGCCCACTTGTAGTGGGGAGAACTGAAAATAACACACTACGTTAAGCAATCACACTCTCCATGGAAACAGTGTATTTGGGGGGCTTGAGCCCATCATGATCATATTATGACAGAAATACATCCAAATACATACGTGACTTTCTTTGAGGCTTGTGGTAATTCTTTAAAAAAAAAAACCCACAACATTTTAGGGTCCCATGAAGTGTCAAATGATACTTGGATACAGTGGGTACCTTTGGGAACTGCATGTTCCCTGTCCTGTGGGCAGCAGGGTGAAGGGGAAGAGGTTAGGGCCAGGCTGGGCATCGGGAGGCGGCTGTGTTAGAATGAGGGCGGCGATCTCCATGTTAGCAGAGTGCCTCCGGGGTGGCTGAGCACAAGGCCCAGCCTGTTTGAATGGAGAGTGAAAACCCAGAATGCGGTTGATTGATAGCAAGAAAGGAAACCATCCAAGAGATAAAAGTCTTGCAACAGTTTTAGTGAGAAAGAGTGATGAGTGAAAAGATGAACTTTTAACGTGGGCTCTGAAATTGCACTTGTACAAATAAGGCAAGAAGCAGAGCGGCCTCCCTGTGAGAACATAAAGCAGGCAGGAGGTGCTGGGATCTGGCCCGTGTGTGCCCATCAGGGTGGGAAAGGATGAGTGTAGTGCATTGGCCATCAGTTAGTTGTGGAAAAAGAAGTCAGAGAGGAGGGAAAAAAAAAAAAAAAGATAAGAAAAAAGAATCTCAAGGAGCATGATGTGAAGAGTCACTAAATTTCATGATTAAAGTCAAGGATGCTGAAAAGCTGGAGCAGCACTGAATGTCTTATTCACCTGTTTCCCCAGGCGGTCCTGACAGAATTCACATAGGAACCATGGGCTTTCCACTTAAAACCTGATTCCCAGAGACCCTTGATTTTCTGAAAAATGGCAATAGCCATTTCATAATTCACAGTCACCCACACCATATAAATTCCATAAGCAATTTTAGCTGTCCATTTAAGAAATACGTTTTCATTGTGGTGCCTGTTTTTTTAAATGAATATTTTCGCTTGCTTGTTTTCACTAATTCTCTGGTAAATGTACTTGAAATGGTTGATCCAGCTCTATAATTATGTAAAGCTAATGGATTTCTTGGACCAAATCATTAGATAATTATATTAGTTAATGTTCTTTTGGTTGCAAGCAATGAAAGCTGACCCTGTTAGGGCAAATCAAAGACGAGACTTAATGGCAGGACATTTTGAAACAGTTTATGTCCTCAAAGGAAGAGTTGGACAAACAGGACAACAAGGGATTGAACAGGGACAGCTTTAAATATGCCTCATGCCCTCCTTTAGACTAGAGTAGAAGCAAGCACTTTTCCCCACAAAGAGCCAGATCATTTCAGGCCCTGGTTGGAGTGGTTCCGTGCCTCAGCACTGACCTGGGAATTGGGAGGTTACGGTTTGATTCCTGGTCAGGGCACATGCCTGGGTTGTGGCTTGATCCCCAGTGTGGGGCATGAGGAGGCAGCCTATCAACGATTCTCTCTCATCATTGACGTTTCTGTCTCTTTCTCCTTTCTCTTCCTCTCTGAAATCAATAAAAAATATTTTTAAAACATAATATAAACAATATAAAAACATGTCCTCATGTGATTATATATTTTTAAAAATTAGACTTTCTGGGCCACACAATCTCTGTTGCACTTCTCAGTGTTACCAATGCAGTGTGAAAGCATTCACACAGAATGTATTAATAAGTGGACATGGCTATACTAAACACACACACACACACCACAACCACCACACCACCATTATCACCACCATCAACAACAAATCATTATGCATATTGAAATGTGAAAAACCATAGATATTTCATATGTCATAACGTGTTATTTTTATTCTGACCATTTAAAAAGGTAAAAACCGTGCCCTAACCGGTTTGGCTCAGTGGATAAAGCGTCGGCCTATGGACTCAGGGTTCCAGGGTTGATTCCAGTCAAGGGCATGCACTTTGGTTGTGGGTATATCCACAGTAGGGGGTGTGCAGGAGGTAACTGATTGATGTTTTTCTCTCATCAATGTTTCTAACTCTCTCTCCCTCTCCCTTCCTCTCTGTAAAAAGTCAATAAAATACTTTAATAAAATAAAATAAAAAGGTAAATACCACCTTTTCCTGCTAATCACACTGAAACAGATACTTTTGCTCTAGAAGGATGCCAAGAATTCTTTTTTTTTTAATATATTTTTATTGATTTTTTTACAGAGAGGAAGAGAGAGGAATAGAGTTAGAAATATCAATGAGAGAGAAACATCGATCAGCTGCCTCTTGCACACCCGCCCGCTGGGGATGTGCCCGCAACCAAGGTACATGCCCTTGACCAGAATTGAACCCAGGACCTTTCAGTCCTCAGTCCTATGCTCTATCCACTGAGCCAAACCAGTTTCAGCGAATGCCAAGAATTCTGAGCAAGGTAATCCTGTTGTCTTTTTTCCAGTTGGTTTCTACTTCGAGGTCAAGTGCTCTCTGCCAGATGGGAAGGCAGACATATTCTGGGGGAAGCTTATCCTGGGACCCGGTACAGTTATCAGGAAAGTCTGCTCCCATATTAGCAATCCCTTCAACAACAATGCCTACCACAATCACATTATTTATTTTTATTTGTCTTCTGACTGCTAAGTAAGGGTACCTATTTAATACACAGGAACTTTGTTAATCAGTGCATCCACACTTAAGTTCTGTTTTGTATCTTTTTTGTCTTATCTTTGAGATAAGCAGTAAGTCCTCAGCTGGGACGATAAGAGCTTCCAGACATTGGTGCAGCCTGGCTTTGATCTATTCCAAGTCCCATGAGCTCTTCTTACTTGAAAGGTTTCAGAACCATAAAGAAAAAGTTCCTACTGCTTCAAGAGGTTTAAAAGCTACTAGATGCCTCTTGCAGGAAGATTTCTGCAATAGGGCTTCCTACTGTCGTCTCAGCCCTGCCTGCTTCCCTCCCTTTTCCGCAGCTCGGCAGGCTTCTCTCCCTTCTCCGCCAGCCTGCCTGCTTCCCTTCCATCTCTGCTGCCCTGCTTGCTTGCTTCTCCGCAGCTTCGCTCCCTTCTGAAGCACTTGGCTTCTTTCTAGCTGTCTTCAGTCTTCATTCTGGCCTGGATATGCAAACTAACCGCCATCTTGGTCGGGCTAATTTGCATACTTGCCCTGACTGGCTGGTGGGCATGGCTTGTGGGTGTAGCGAATATGACTTCAATTAGCATGCTTCTCTTTTATTAGAGAGGATTGTCTACATGATAATATCTAACTTGTGAGGAATGGCATGCAAATCCTTCCTAATCAGATAACCTCAATGTACACTACTATTCTTCTACTCCCCTCCCCAGCAATACCCTTTATGTCCCTGCTGTGCTGTTCTCTAGATACACTGCCTGGACAGCTTTGCATCAACTTTGTGTCTTGCAGCAAGTTCCACCTAAAATGCATATTTCTCCTTCCTCTCCCTAAGAACTCTTGTTTGGCATTTTTTAACCCACACAAAGTTAATGGTTTTCCCCTCCTCTATGTTTTTAAAACATTGTTAATTATTTTATATTTTTTCATGCACCACTGGGGTCCCTCAGGTTGGCTGGCGGTGTCTGGCCAAAAATGGCTCTCTGACATCCCCCAAGGGGTCCTAGATTGTGAGATGGTGCAGGCCAGGCCAAGGGACCCCACCAGTGCATGACTGGGCCGGGCAGGGATGCAGATAGGTTGGCCAGTTGGGGAGGGACAGCAGAAGGGCTCGCTCAATCCTGATTGGCCGGACCCTGGCAGCAAGCTCACCTACTGGTCTACTGTCTGCCCCCTGGTGGTCAGTGCACATCACAGCAAGCAGTTGAGAAGCCTAGCATATCATTAGCATACTACACTTTGATTGGTTGAATGGCCGACTGGCCAACTAGAAACTTAGCATATTAGGTTTTTATTAGGATTAAATTTATTGGGTTAGCATTGCTTAATACGATTCTATCAGTTTCGGGTGAGGGTTTCTATGTTACAAAATATGTATATTGCAATGTGTGTCCACCACCCAAAGTCAAATTTTCTGTTACTTTATACATCCTGTTAATTCTTACTATAGAATTATCACATCTGCCCAACTTTCTTTCAAATATTGAAACACAACTGAGTTTGTGCTTTCATTATTTATTTCTCCTTTGGTCAAATTTCATATCCACATATATATTCATTAAACACATGATGCTCTAACTTCTCCCATATTATGCCATCTACACACCCTCTTCCCATCTCTCTTAGTCCAAGTTACATATCACATAAATCATTACTGACAATGTTTGGAATTATATTTAAATTACCTAAAACCAAAGAATATATCATTTTTTGCTGCTGATATGCTTCAAGTTTAAAATAACTTTGAGTAAATGACATTATTTTTTGTGGTAGGCATAATTCTAAATGGTCTTAAAGATTTTCACCTCTTGACCCACACACATACCTGTATTAACCCATGGCTTTAGTGTGAGCTCAACCTGTGAATATGATGGGTTATCACTCTCATGATTATGTTACATGAAAAAACAAATTGTGCATATGTAGTTAAGATCCCTAATTAGGTAACTCTGATTTAATAACAAGTGATATTGTCCTGGATGGGCCTTACCTAATTAGGCAAGCCCTTTAAAGGAGGGAGAGATTTCAGAAAAGGTCTTTTAAAGGGATAGATATATAAAGTAAAGTAAAACATACACACATAGTGGTACATTATTCTTCCATAAGAGAGAAGTAAATCTTTTTTTTATCTTCACTCTAGGATAGTTTTTCATTGATTTTTAGAGAGAGTGGATGGGAAGGAGAGGTGAGAGAGAGAGAGAGAGAGAGAGAGAGAGAGAGAGAGAGAGACATTCATTGATTGCCTCCTGCACTCACCCTAACCTGGGGTTGGGGATCTAACCTGCAACTGAGGTGTGTGCTCTTAACCTGGAATCAAACCTGAGACCCCTAGGTCTGAGGGTCAATGCTCCAATCACTGAGCAAAACCAGCTAAGAGAGAGAAATCTTGTCATATGAAACAACAGGGATGAAACTGGAGAACATAATGCTAAGTGAAATAAGCGAGACAGAGAATGACACAAACTCTATGATGTAACTAAAAAAGCACAACAACAAAAAAAGTCAAATTCATGCAAACGGAGAGTAGAATGGTGGCTGCAGGAGCCAGGGGGTGGGTGGTAGAAATGGGAAAATGGTGGTCAAGGATGCAACCTACAAGTTATAAGATTAATACGTTCTGGTGATCTCAGGTACAGCATGGTGGCCATGTTAATAATACTGCATTGCATGTCTGACATTGGATAATAGAGTAGGTCTGAAGTACATCTGTGAGTGGTATGGTGGATAATAGAGTAGGTCTGAAGTATTGTCCCTACACACACACACACACACACACACACACACACACACACACAACACACAACTATGTGAGGTGAAGGATGTGTCAACTTGATTGTGGTCACTGTTTCACAATGCATGTCAAATCATCAGAGTGAACATTTCACTAATGATGAGATTTTAGACTTTGAACTGATGCTGTTCAGATTTCCCTTTGACTTTGAGTTGAAGATATGATGACATTTAGATTGATATTATGAGATAACGAGGTGCAAGAAGTGAATTCTGCCAGTAACCACATGAGGCTGTAAGAGAACTCTAGCCAACTAGAAAGGCAGGGAACCCCAGCTGCCACCTTGACTTCCGCGAGGTCAGATCTGAGCAGGAGATTCAGCTAAGCAGAACCTGAACTGCTGACCTACATAAAGTATGAGATAATAAGTGGATGTTGAATTAAACACTTAAGTTTGTGAGCATTTGTTACATAGAGATAGAAAATGAATGCGACAGTGTTATTATTTTTTGTCTCATTTCCCAGATGCTAGCCTGGTGTGATTGTTGACAGTATTTTATAATCTGCATCTAATTGCACATATTCTAAAAATTTTTGTGCACATTTGCATAATTCCCTTAGCAGTAAATTAACTGCATTCTTTTTCTTACTTTTCCCTTTATAGGAAAGCTCAAGTTCTTCTATATTTCTTGTCTGTTCATTGTTTCTGTCCTTGTACTGAAATTAGTATTATTTTTCATTTGTGTTTTTAGTCTTTTTTTTCTTCACAATTTGATAAGTGTTTATGTTTGCTTAACTGCTAATCCAAAAAACAAAAAACAAAAAAAAAACCCACATTATTAAAACTTTCATTTGTATATGAGTCTATTTTATGCCTCTATTGTATACAGCCACCAACTACATTCTCTCAGCAGGAAAAAGATCCAGAAACACAGCCAATTTTTATTTCATTACTAGAGGCCTGGTGCACAAAATTTGTGAACTGGGGGGGAAGGGGGAGATAGGGGGCATCCCTTAGCCTGGCCTATGCCCTCTTGCAATCTGGGAGTTGTCAGCCATCACCAAGGTGCTCGCCAGCTGTGAGCCTGGCTTCTGGCTGAGCAGCGCTCCCCCTGTGGAAGTGCACTGACCACCCAGGGGGCAGCTCCTGCATTGTGCGTCTGCCCTCAGGTGGTCAGTGTGCATTATAGCAACCAGTCATCCTTCCCTTGGGTCAATTTGCATATTAGCCTTTTATTATATAGGATATACTTGTCTTCTATTAGTTTCCTTCAGTATATTGGAATTTAGGAAAAACTGTAAATAGTGGGGGAAAAATATTGGAACCAAATCCCAAACTTTCTCCTTTAACATAGGTCCATTTTCCTGCCAGGGTTTCTCCTGTAGAATTTTTCCTTTCCAGGTGATCTCATCTTGCCAATCTTTTATTTAATGCTTAATGATGGACTTTTTCAGTCCCTGTCTCCTGCATCTAAGTCACAATCTACTTACCTGATTTCATAATATATTAACAAGTTTTAGGTTACAGTGTATAAAAAGTTTTCCAAGTCATTCCCCAAAGTTTTTACCTATCACAGCAAAAATAACAGTCAAGTTGTTTTCCAAAACATTAAAGCCATCAGCCTCTGAAATGTATCTAGCCACTGCACCTGGAATATGGAAGCAATAAATATATTATTGAAATAGTATTTTTTCTTTCTCTTAGATCACTAACGTAATTGGACCTGTTGTTGCTACTGTTACTTTTACCGCAATTACCACCACAACTGCTGGCATTACCACTGAGGAGCAGCGGTTCATTTTTAATTGATTCTATCTCAAAACTTAGGGTTTTGCCCAAACCAGTTTGGCTTCAGTGGGTAGAGCATCGGCCTGTGGACTGAAGGTCCCAGGTTCGATTCCGGTCAAGGGCATGTACCTTGGTTGTGGGCATATCACCAGTAGGGGGTGTGCAGGAGGCAGCTGATCAATGTTTTTCTCTCATTGAATTTCCTAACTCTCTATCCCTCTCCCATCATCTCTGTAAAAAAAATCAATAAAATATATTTTTCAAAAAAACTTAGGGCTTTGACTGTTCTCTTGTCCTTAGGATTCTGGCTGCCTCTAAAATGGCCCCCAAGTTTCCTACATCTTGGTAATTATGAACATATACACTCCTTCCCCAGGAGCATGGGTTCCACTAGAGACTCACTTCTAAAAAACAGAACAGGGCAAAGGAGAATGGAGGTCGCTTCCAGGGCTCGGTTACAACAATACTCTGGCTTCTGTCTTGCAGGCCCTTTCTTGCTTGCTGACCTTGATGGAAGCCGGATGACATGTTTTGTGTTGATCTATGGATAGGTCCACGTGGGAAGGAGCTGAGGGAGGCCTCTAGCCATGCCAAAAGGACCTGAGGCTCTCCGACCAACAGCCCCCAGGGAATGGATGCCTGCCAATAGCCAGGTGATGGGGCTCAGGTGCGAATCTGCTCCCAGTGGAGCCTTAGAAGAAATTTGGACTCCAAGGGCCCAGCCACAAAAGTGTATCTATCTCTGTTGTATGTTTAACTTGCTGGGTTGGGTGGCATTTTATGATACAGTGATAGCAGACACCACTAAGACACTTTCCATAACCGAGCTTTTGGTCTCTGTCATGGTTCTATAACTCCCTATGTCAGTCCATAAATAGCATTCTTCAGGTGCTGTCATGATGGATTGTTGATTTCTCTACGTGACCTACCTGACAGGAAGCAGAATAGGAACTGTCCCTCTGCTCTTCACTGCCCCTCCTGTGATGAGCACTGTGCTCTCTCTCTCAGCCCCCCACTGTTTTACATAGAGTGACTTTCAAGTTAGCAGGCACCAGCAAGATCATTTTTAAAAAGGATGCAAATTTATAATGTTTGACAACTACAGGAACAATAATCGATTGATTCAGAAATGGGGCAATGTGCACAGAGAAAGGAAGACCACCCTCCTGTTATTTGTTTTACACATATAGGAGAGAGAAAAAGTCATAGAAAATATTTGCACATGTAAGAGAGAAATTGAATAGAGATGCAAAAAAAATGAAAATAAAAATAATAAAAGTAAGTGTATAGCTTATTTATTAAATATCAAGGGAGCCAAAACTGGTTTGGCTTAGTGGATAGAGTATTGGCCTGTGGACTGAAGGGTCCCAGGTTTGATTCCCATGAAGGGCATGTACCTTGGTTGTGGGCACATTCCCAGTGGGGGGTGTGCAGGAGGCGGCTGATCAATGTTTCTCTCTCATCAATGTTTCTAACTTTCTATCCTTCTCCCTTCCTCTCTGTAAAAAATCAATAAAATATATTAAAAATATATATCAAAAGGGAAAAGCTGACACAGATGAGTCTTACTAGCTCTCTTACCTATTTTTCTCTTTCTTTTTTTCTTTCTTTGTTTAAAGATTGCTGCATTCGTGGACACTCTCCCACTTGAGTTATGTGCTTGCTGAGCCTCTGCTTTCTTATGTTCCAGACATCCTGGTAAAGAGGATTGCTCTTCTCTTCTCAGAGAGGTAGACATGGAAACGCTGTGTTTCTAAGTTCTCAATCACCTGCTTTCCTATCCCCGTCCTTTCAATCACCCCACTGCGGATTTATGGGTGCCTCACCACGAAACAGAAAGAAAACCAACATGGATTTCCCAGGTTGCCACTCCATCTGCTTCTGCTGGAACCCTGGTCAGCAGATTATTTTAAGGAGGACTTCAACTTCTCCTAAAGAAAATTCCCAGGAATAGACCAGCTGTTTCCCATGATGGCTTTTCTTTCTTTCTCAATGCCTGGATGCTTCTTCAATTGCACATGTCAATGTTTCTCTGTAAGAAGATTCACAGTTGCTCCTATGTGTTAAATCCAAGATTACCTCACTTCTCTATTATACACTCTGATGCTGTATAACCTGATGTTTGACAAGTATCCAGGGTGATTCTTAGTTGCAGGGAAGTCTCAAAATCACAGGAAAAGAACTGAGAACTGAGCCTGTGTTGAAATAGTATCCAAAGTAACAATGGTACTTTGTAATTCTGGCAAATGATTTAATCCAAGCCATTTAAATATTGGACCTCTTTAACTTCACACATGTTGCAAACATAGCTATGCTTTTTCTTTATGCCACATGCACTCTAGTTTTGGGGTACAGAAGAATCAGACATCTGCCCAGTCCTTGAGGAGCTCAAACGCTGACAACATAGTTGCAATGGATGAAAACATGGAGAAGAAAAAAAATCTTTCAGAAAAAAAGGAGAATTAGAAATGCCAAGAATCTTATTGTAGGATAGAGATTAAAACCACGTGTAGGCATGGTAATCATATTTAGGATTGTTAAAATCTAAGGCCAAAAGAAAACACATCACATACTTCTCTTTATGGAATGAGGAGAAAATGAGATCCTACGAAGCCAGCCTTTGTTTCAGCCTGTATACTGCATGAGAATAAATTTTGCTTTTTTCCATGAGAAATATTAGGCAACATAATCATGTTTATGAATGAATATATGAAAAACAGGGTCATTCCTGATGGCTTGGATTAAATTATTTGCCAGAAACAAAGTCAGTGTGGAAGAAGGAGAATGGTTTGTGTGGAAGGGATGGTAAAGAGAGTTAAGTACTGAGCAATGGGGCCTGTTTTAACAGGTGCTTACAAGTCCTGTGCCTGGAATTCAGCAGGCAATCATACTTATTCATGCTAATAATCCTGTCAACGATGGAAGTCAATAGGAGCAGAAAGTCAGAGACTTTATTTCTACGCATCTGACCCAGAATATTTAAAAAGCAATTTTTGACATTATCTTTAACTGTACATTTGGCCAAGTGACATATAATTACAATCATTTTACCATTAGGCTATGTCAATGTCTCCATTTAAAATTTAGGGACTATAGATTATTTTTTTTTTGCCAGTAATTTTCAGAGTATATCAATTCAATGCCCATTGACTTCTGGAGGTCACATGATGTCATTATAAAAAGGCCAATGTCTGAACCAAATGAAGATTCAATGGTGAATCTCTACCAACAGTTTATGAAATCTAAACCTTGGAGTTGCTGAGTAACCATGTTCCCATAGGGTACCTTGTGCACAATGGACTGTGATCTGCTATGGCTTTACATCTCCTTGATAGTCAATTGTGTGCCTTGTTCGCAAATGTAGCGCTTCGTGGGAAGCAGTTCGCCATTGAAGTTACAAATCCTAATGGAAGTGCTTTACCTCCTGCCAGATTTCAGTGGGGAAGGTTTCTGAATGCGATGCCATTCATACATGCCTGATTTTACCCTCAATGCACAGTGAAATCCTACTGAACAATGTGCTTTATTTTCTATTTCCTTTCTCCGGGATGTATGTTGAAAGACAGAAAGTAGATTGGTGTTATAAATGCAAAGAGCGAGAAGCAATTCAGTCATAAAAAATTGGGTGGGTTTTCCTAATGGAGAGGCAGTGTTATAAATAGATGTGTAGAAGTCTGTGGACCTTGGGATTTCATTCGCCATGCCACGGGTCTCAGTTTTCTATCAGTAGCGAGATGGCATGAATTCTATTTTCTTTTCTCCTAGGGCCTGACACCTTCAAAAACCATACAAGCATCCCTGGCCAAGGAGCTCTGTCGGTTAGAGCATTGTCTGATATGTCAAGGTGGCAGGTTCGATCCTCAGTCAGAGTGCATACAAGAATCAACTAATAAATGCTTACATAAGTGAAATAACAAATTGATGTTTCTCTTTCTTCTCTCTCTCTCTCTCTCTCTCTCTCTCTCTCTCTCTCTCTCTTTCTTTGAAGCAATAAATTAAATTATAATATTTTTAAAAAGCAATAGCTGCAAGCTGGTAGTTTGAGTGTTTTAGAGATCTCATTCTCTATTTTTCATCTTTCTGGCTCAATGCCATCAGGAGTAACAAAGTTCAGGCACCAAAGGAAAAAGTGTTAAGCCAAAACTTCTGGGGAAAAACATTATGCCAAATAAATAAAAAATGGGGAAAAAAATCACAGAAAAAACAAAGCCATTCATTTTGTTTTTATACTATGCAGCACTGTTTGTTATAATAATTGTAAGTCAGTCTGATCACAGTGGGAGATTAATTTTGGTAAACTGACAGTGAAAGCTCAAATAATTACTGTTTACTTTTGGCTTTGAACTTTCAATATTTTAAAACTAAAACACATATTGTCTTCAATGACCATGAGCATGGTTTTGATTTAACTAATCATATTTAGTAGATTCATAATTGTTTTTATCATCCAATAACAGAAAAGTTAATGCCATGCTAATAAAACATAGTATTCAGCATTTTTTCACTTCTATAATTATCAGTATCACTTGAAAAAATACTAGAAGAGGCATGTATCTTTGGCTTCTGTAGCTACAAGTGCGATTGAGGTGCAATAAAAAATGCTGAATGCATATTTCAAAGCAATTTGATACGATTATACCCTTGGTCTTCAGTGACAATCATAAGTTATTACATAGGGTAATTCTGTGCCAGGTGTTGTTCTAAATGCTTTCCCCATATTACTTTACTGCATACTCTCAATAATGTCTTTTTGCAGATAAAGAAACTAAGACTCAGAGAATATAAGAAATATACTGTGTCCTGATCTGTGTGGCTCAGTTGATGAGCACCATCCTACGCCAAGGGAGGTGGCTGGTTGGATTCCCAGTCCAAGGCACATGTCTGGGGTTGCAGACTCAATCCCCAGTGTTTCTCTCTTCATTCTTCTCCCTTCCTCTCTCTCTAAAATCAATAAGAACATTTTTTAAAGAAATACACCTAAGATCGCTAGCACTGTACATATAATAAAAAACGAATCTGGGCCAAAGCCGGTTTGGCTCAGTGGTAGAGCGTTGGTCTGCGGACTGAAAGGTCCTGGGTTTGATTCCGGTCAAGGGCATGTACCTTGGTTGTAGGCACATCCCCTGTAGGGGGTGTGCAAGAGGCAGCTGGTCGATGTTACTCTCTCATCAACGTTTCTAGCTCTCTATCTCTCTCACTTCCTCTCTGTAAAAAATCAATAAAATATATTAAAAAACAAACAAATAAACAAAAAAACGAATCTGGGACTTGAATCTAGAAAACTTAGCTCAGTTCCAACACCAGGTTTTTAAGTGCTGTAATCTACCTCTTCACTAGCTATTTCATATTCTAAGGATTCTACAGCCAAAACAAGAAAAAGTTTAAAAAATAATTTTAAAAAAACACAAAAAAACTATAAATTTGGAACCACTCAATACTATTAGTTTGATCCTTTGATTGTCTTTGTTGCAATGATGAATGAGCAAACAGGAATTACTTTTAAGAAAGCACTGAGCTAGCAACCAATAAGTTCCTGTTGTTAATCTATGGTGTTGACACAAATGCAATGCCAACAGAAATCTCCAATTTGAGATGTGGTGAAGAAGGCATCTTATTTCAGTACACACAGCTCTATTATGATACAGCATTACTGTGAGAACTACAGGGCTGTGGTATAGCTCAGTGGTGTTATAGGTCAATCATAAAATAGCAGAATGTGGAGGTGGCCCTGGGGACAGGCTCCATTCCATCACAAGAGCTCAGTTCTTTGCTCAGCTCCACGCTGCCCAGCTGGAGTCCTCTCCACCTACTTCGCTCTGCTTGTCTGCTCCTGTCTGCTCCACTCCACTCTTTCCAGTCTTTAGTGTTTCAGGCTCAGCCAGAGAGAGAGGCTGCTTCCAGTCTGCAAAAGGGAAAGTGAGCTTGGAGTCCAGAATGGAACTGACTTATGCAGAGAGAAATCCCCACCCCTGGTCTCTGATTGGTCTGTCTTCATGCAAAGGAGGATGCCAAAGTCTTGCAATTCTATTGGTCCAAAGGAACTATTCTGATTGGTCAGAGCGAAGATGTTCTGATTAGCTCAAGATGCTGATGGGGATATAGCTGCACAGCTGCATCAGATGGGGAAAATCATAGTCCTATTGGTCGAAATACAATTAAAGGAACTCCTTCATGAGGGCTGGCTCAGATGTCAGGAACATAGGGCTGGAGGCAAGCAATTCAATGCAAGCTTCTGCAATTTAGGCCTTTGTGAGAGGTCCCTACTTAGAAAGGGTTGCTAGGTACTGCCTTTTTTTTTTTTTAATTTGAGCTCAGTTAGCCACCAGGAGCCTTTTTTTTTTTTTTTTTTTTTTTTTTTTTTTTTTGGCAGGTATCTCCTTTTTTCAGGGTCCACACTGTCAACTTCCCATGAAAATATCTGTGCAGACACAAAAAGAGTATGAAAGCACCAATAAACATTTTTTTTATAAGAAGCTTTTCTCTTCTTTTTTTTAAAAAAATATATTTTATTGATTTTTTACAGAGAGGAAGGGAGAGAGATAGAGAGCTAGAAACGTCGATGACAGAGAAACATCGACCAGCTGCCTCCTGCACACCCCCCACCAGGGATGTGCCCGCAACCAACGTACATGCCCTTGACCGGAATCGAACCTGGGACCTTTCAGTCCGCAGACCAATGCTCTACCACTGAGCCAAACCGGTTTCGGCCCAATAAACATTTTAAAAATTAGATATGTAGGCCATTTACTGCCATAATCTGTTAGAAACATTATCTGCTATAGAAAAGGAGCTGATGCCCTAGCCAGTTTGGTTCTGTGGATAGAGCATTGGCCTGTGTACAGGGCCCCGGGTTTGATTCCTGGTCAGGGCACATTCCTGTGTTGCAAGCTTGATCCCCAGTGAGGGGCGTGCGGGAGGCAGCCGATCAGTGATTCTTTCTCATCATTGGTGTTTCTCTCTCTCTCCCTCTCCCTTCCTTTCTAAAATCAATAAAAATATATTTTAAGAAAGAAAATGGAGCTGAACACACATGGACTTCATATCACAAGATTGGTGTAATAAAAGGAGGAGAGGGAAATATAATATTCACATGGATAAGGTGCTATGAATTCTCAATTATTTAGTCTGGGCACTTTTTATCATTGGGCATAGATAGCATAGTGTTTATTCCTCTAAGATTTCAGGGGTCTACAAAATAATTGAAAATAGAAGAGACTTTTAACCATAAAATCCAAAACAATAAAGAAAATAAAAGTGCAAAGTTAAAAAAATACACAGCTAAACTATAAAACATTGCATCATATGGACAAATTCATTGCAATTTAACTAAACTTGTAATATATATGAAACAAATAACATGGGATGTGTTTACATGCCATAATAGGGGTATGAATTCCTGAAAATTTCTTTGTATTAAACTCTTTCCAGATTCTTAGCTCTTGACTTTGCTATCTCCAGCCCTGCACATTCGGTGCTAGGGCGTTCCTTTCCTGCAGGCTCCACATCACTGTTTCTCAGGCCAAACATAACTCATAAAAGCAGAAACAAAGACAACTTCTACCTCCCGCCAAAATGAGAGTCACGTTCAATTATTCTGACGCGATGCAGGAGTGGCACATAGGCCCATGGTGTGGAGTAACTGCTGGTTCTCATGCTGCTTCCATGACCCAAATCCCCCTCCCCCTATTTTTTTTTTTTTTTTTTTTACTTTTGACCACATCCATATGTCTAGTACTTAGCATTAGATTTCAACTGTGGTCTCCAATCTATTTTCTCTTTACCAACAAGTCCCTATTAATGCAGATTATCTGAAAGTTCTGTGAACTTTTGAGCTCAAAGGACTCATACTTTTCCTAATTTTTAGTTGGAACTCAATTTTATTGACTATGCTTTTCTAAGCTACTATTTCAGTGGCCTATCTACTGCCGCATTCTCCTTCCTCATACCCGACCCTCTTTTTCCTCCTGTAGATTCAGAACGTGCCCCAAACCTCTGTTATACCTGCGCTACCTCTCTCCATGGATCACTCAAAAGCTGAGCTGTTGCTTCTTGGGACGTTGGAGGTCTCCATTCATTTAACCCATCGTGGGAGAAAGATGGTCCTTCGTGTCCAGTTGGATCTCTGGTCAGTCAGGTCCAAATGCATTCCTGGAATAAAACCAGGCCCCAGCTTTCTCTAGTGCTTGGCATAACTTACCATCAATAAAAAGCATACTTTCCTGACACTTTCCAAGATTATCTGATCCAATCTCTCACTTATGATTTAAGTGAGAGGTATATGCTTTTAATATTTAAGATTCATTTCTATCTTTAAAAACAAATTTGGAATCCTCATACCTAAAGGTGTTTATTTGTTTTTGATAGCACGGTATTGTATAAAGGGATTCAATAGTCCATTGGAGTCTATCAGGCTTGGAATTCTAGAATGACTTCTGGCCTAGATCCATTTTATTAATGACTAGCAATAATAAAAAAAAGGGGGGGGGGAACATTTAAAAGCCCTTGATACCCTTAGTAATCATTGCTGTGGAAGGTTAAGAATATTGTCAAGAAATATTATAAAAAACAAAACAACAAAAACAAAAATTCATTAGCTTATAGTAGGGTGAGGTATAGGCCTAGGAAAGGAAATATATTTTGCTTATCTTTTCTCAATAGAATTTTCTCCCCCTCTGCATTTGTTACATGCGATCATTAGATACCATTGTTTACTTGTGGCTGAAAGGGTTAAAGAGAATAAAACGGGGCAGATGAATTACTGTGCTTAGCAGTATCTTGCAGAAAGCTTGCAGCCTTGAGCTCGGCATAACCTAGACATCTGGCGCTGGAAGGAGCCAAGGACAGACCGGACCCTTCCCTCAGCAGAACTGTTTGCAGCCAGCAGAGGTTAATAAATGTCTGCCTCCCCCTGCAGTCACTGCTGACTCCTTTTTTGCACTCAGTCCACCTGCACCAGGTGACTGAAATAAAAGTCCTTTTGATACATTATGGCCTCATGTCATAGGTGCGTGACCTCGGCCTATTCGGAACTTTTCAGTGGCCACCCACAGTGATTAATCGGCAGGAACTAGCTTGAGGGGTGCGGCTTTAGATGGGGAATGTTGGAATAGTGTATACACACAGCAAAACTGGACACTTTATTATTCAGTTATCCTTTTGGTTCAGGATATCAATCAAAACGGAGAGGTAACAGGACTTGGACAGAATGTCCAAGTGCTGCAGAATGTGGTTAGTTGAGTGTGCTGATGAAAGTAGAATTATAACAACACTGATTTGAGGGAATATTGTGTTTTTTGGGGGGCGAGGGGGGTTTCTTTGAAGTACAAAATATCATTAGTGGGTATTGATAGGAGGTACACTGGCCTCTGGTATTTTCTTCCTCAGCAAAGAGGATATTGCTGACATGGGCAAGTTGTAATAGTTCTGTCCTACATAAGCCTGTCTTACACATCTTTTTATGTTCCCAGGGAACTGGATCGATATTGTCTTACTTTTAATCTCTTGTGTATAAATGTTATATAAGCTCCAGGGCCATTTCAAAAAACTATAAGTATACCTATATATTTTTTCAAGGCAGTATTACTTTCAAAACAAAAATAACACCCTTCCTTATAAATACATTAATGGCATAAACATTTCCTTCACCCACGTTTTGAGACTAAATGTTTCAGATGAATTCAGAAGAAATGGAGAAGCTAGTCAAAAGAAAAATCAGTAAATAAACAAGAAAAAATTAAATACAATTGGATTTTATCTATATCATAACAAATCACTTAGCAATTTAAGAATCACATACAAGAAAATCAGCATCTGTTATTTTTTTTTAAAAAATGTTTCCAATTTCCTTTTGTGGGGGCAGTGTCTTTGTGCAAATACTTTCTTTGCTAATATAATAGGAAGTAAAGACTCTAGGAATCAAAAGAAACAAAAAAGAAAAAAGAAGGAAAAGAGAAATATTTTATGTATCTTAGAAATTTAGGAGAAGCTTTACATTAAGAGAATTTGATGAAAGCAACTTTTGAAGCACATTTTAAAAAATGCTTTTGAGTAATTGTATATCACTTTAAAGTTTTATTTGCCATTCTTCCAACAGCTCCTAAATATTTGTAAGTCTTAGGACAATGTATAACAGTTACTACATTTTGGAAACATCATATAATTAGATCTCTATTCCTAGAAGTAGAAATGTGAGCAACATAAATTATTCTAACTTTTCTTCATTTTAAAAAGAATCAAATGTCACTCTGCCATTCAGCCTAATATATCTTTTTCTCTTAGACTCTTGTCCATTTTTTCTTTCTTATGTAATACTAGAAGCCCGGTACATGAATTCGTGCACAGGTGGGGTCCGGCCAGCCAGCCTGATGGGGCTGGTAGGGCTGCCTGGCCAGGTGATGAAACTCCGCCCACCCTGCTACTGCTCCACAAGGCTCCCCCAACCCTGAAACTGGTCAGTGAAACTACCCCACCTAGAGACTGCTCTGAGAAACTCTCTCGCCCCCGTGAAACTTGTTGCCACCAGTGATTGCTCCGCTAAGCTCACTGATGCCCAGTGAAGCAGCCTGCTGCTACACTCAACAGTCCCCAGTCCCACCAACCACCACGCCCCCGCATGGTGAACACCTTAGGGGCATGGGGGGATCAGTTGTCTGTTTGGTAATGATAACACCTAGCTCTTTTATATATTAGGATAATTTCAGAATTTTTGCTGATTTTAGTTTGCATCACTGAAAAAACTTTTCTTCATTTTAAAGAAAACTTTAAATGAGTAATTTGGCATTTAAAAGAAAATATATTGGGATCCAAGAGATCTTTATTAAAAACTGTTTAGAAGGGAATAGGGAAAATAACAAAAGCATTATAAGAAAATCTAGTACACCAAGGCAATCAACTGGAACATTTCTATACATTATTTTAAGATAGAAATGTTCTTGGTTAAAAGACGTCAGGGTAGATTAACATTTTTTTCATACACAATCTGACTTGAAGGTAAGAGAACTCACTGACCTTGTGTGCCAAATTCATAGTATTTATGATAGAACTGTTGAGCCACTTCATCTGCCATGCAGGGAGAAAGGGTCTAACGTGTACTGAGAACTTGTAGAAAAACTTCAGAGGGAGAAATTGCTATGTTCATGAGAATTTCTGATGAGTTTTCAAAACTCATTAAATACTTTGGATCAGGATAAGGATGTGAACTTAGCACTGGGAAATTCTCCCTCCACATGACTAAATGATGATGATCCCAATAAAAAAAAACATTCAAGGGGACCCTTTTCCCCCTCCCTACTTGGGAGCCCATTCAGTGGGACTCGTTCCCTCTCCCCACATGGGAGTCTGTACTTGTTCTTCAATAAATCTCTATCTGTGCTATACAAAAAAACAAACAAAAAACAAGCAAACATTCAAATAAATTATAACATGATAAAGTAAAAAACCATAGCCTCGATCATAACACAGTTTTTCATAGGCTAAAAGTGCACAGACATGATGTGGGGACAGGGTGGCATGATACGGATAACAGGTATTGAAAAACCTATGAGTGGTAGGGTCTGAATCAAGACCAGCTACTTGAACTGCAGAGACTGAAATAAGTTGGGAATGCTTCCTGGGACCACTGCAGACATAACCCCGTGTACCCATGGCTGCAGGAGAAACGTTTGGACATGGGGCTTGGGGCAAGTCACCCCATGGTTGAATAACTATCAACCACGTGAAATATCCACTATATTAACTATAATAACTATAGTGAAATATCCACTATATTACCATGAGACAGAAGCTTTAGCCCCTAATAGAATACCCAAGTCTGGATAGAATACCACCAAACCTATGAAAGACCAAGGTTAAGTGCAAAGACTGAGAGGAACATTTCACAAGAGAATCTCCCCACAGAATTAGACCCAATCAGTAAAATTCCCAAATCTCTTAAGGAAAACTAAGAAAGGAAACAATTAACAGAAATTGTTACATGAGGCTTACAAAACAATCTCAAAATAAATTAAAAATAAATGAAGATCTGCAAACTATAAAATGAGGGAATATTTGTCTTATGAATAAAATAAGACATCAGAAACAAATATCTCTAAATAAGAAATACAGTTTTATAATTATTAAATCAATAAATAGAGACCATATGTTGTTAAAAAGTAGATCAGGCATTTTATTTGTAAATGAGTCTATAGTGCATATATAATAACTAGAGGCCCAGTGCATGAAATTCATGAACCGGGGGTTGGGGGGTGGTTTTCATCTCAGCCAAGCCTGCACCCTCTCCAATCTGGGACCCCTGTGGGATTGGGCCTAAACTGGCAGTTGGACATCCCTCTCATAATCCAGGACTACTGGCTCCTAACTCCTCACCTGCCTACCTGCCTAATCACCCCTAACTGCCCCCCCCCCATGGCCTGGTCACCCTTAACTGTCTCCCTCAACCCCCCACCCCACCCCCCACCAGCCTGGTTGCCTGTAACTCCCCCAACTCACCCCTGCCAGCCTGGCCACCCCTCACTGCTCCCCTTTGCTGGCTGGTTGCCCCACACAGCCTGTTCATTTGCGATGTTCACTTAGTCTTTTATATTATATAGATTCTTGCTTTTACCTCTTCACCCACAAAATCTAAAATAGTTTCTGACTTTTAAAAAAAATGTTGCCAACTCTGATCTATACATAGAATAATAAAGTATATGTAAAAGGTCAATTTAGAGGAAAAAAATCATCAGACCTCTTGTTTAGCTAAATTTCCAACTGTTTTCAACAGTACAATTAATTACAGAAAGTTGATCCAGGTGTTCTAGGTAAGCACAACCAGTAATTCAGCTCTGAGCGTCTGCACTAAGGAACACTATTACTCACATTATGTTAAATAAAGTGGATCAGTTCCAAATTTGGGATGTACCAGCCACTTTATTTTAGGCTGGGATTATACAATTTCTTCCAGAAGTAAGGTAAACACACCTGCTCCCTTACTTGATACAAAGTCTATATACTTGGCAAGTTCAGGTCATCAACTCTGCTAACACAGATGCCAGAGATCTTGACTTCAGAGAGCTTGTTGGCTCAGTGTTACTTGGCATACATCAATAGGTCAGAAAAAATCGTTCTGGACACTATCTTAAGGTGGCCCTATAACTGGTTAATGGTTAATATCCAGATAATTATCAGTGCAAAATGCTGGCCCGGAGAATGTGATTCGCATCATTTCTAAAGGAAAATTATCAAGTCTATTGTAAAGTTTTATCAGTGGAATCAGAGTAAAAATACAATTCTATATCTAAAATATAAACCAAAGCTGGGGGATATGGTACAGAACCACACTGTCCATTCAATATGGCAGTGACTAACCACATGGAGTTATTTAAACTGAATGAAATTAAAGCAAAATTTTAAAGATTCAGTTTCTCTATTGCACCAGCCATATTTCAAATACTCAATAGCCACAGGTAGCTAGTGGCTGCTATTGTGAACTGTGGAGACTTAGAACATTTTGCATTATTTCTACTGGACAGAACAGTTACAGAAGATAGACTGATATCCATATCTAGATGCAATCATAAAGACTTATAAAATAAAAGCTCGTTTAACTTGAATGATTAAATGCCTATGAATTTGGATGTGATGTAGTGAGTACAGTCTGAATGCATTTAGTTTGAGTACTTCTGACACATGTCTATGCGAGATGTCAAATAAACCAGTAGAGATAATAGTGTGAAGCTCAAATGTCTGATGTCAAAAATAGAAATAAGTATTGGGTGGCTATTAATTTCCAGATTGTATTTGAAGTTGTGAAAATGTTTTACTTCACCCTGGAATATAGACAGAAAAGCATACCTCATGGGCAAACACGGAGGGACACTGTGTCAGTCCCTGATCTTAGTTGCTAATAATAGAAGCCGTTGTAGCAAGTTTATACAGAAAAGAAAAACAAAGGAAATAGGTAGCTCAAAGAATATTTGTGACCCCTAGAGATTCAGGCTTGGAGACTGTGCAGCCAAAGGACTCCTGTCTATTGTCACAGAAATGTACCAATTACCCGGCACTGCAACCCATGTCATTGGTGCTGGCCATGGACCACAGGACCATGAACCTCTGCTGACAGGCTCCATGCTTCCATCTTCATTCTCACCCTGTCTTGCTCTTCATTTCCCAGTTAAAGTTTAATAAAGGAAAACTTGATTTGGCAGAGCCTGTTCTTTAGCTCAGAAGAAAGTCAAGACTACGTTTTCTGACTTCTTGATTATAGATCCATTCCTCATATTGTATGAAATGTCCCAAAATATGGGGGAGTGTCTTAAAAAAGAGCTAGACATCTTCACTGCTGTTCAAGTATAATATGGCTATTTATATATCTATACTTGGTAAAAGAAGAAGAGCAAAAATATTTTTTAAAAATTACTAAAAATAAATAGGGCTTGAGATCCAGAGGACACTGGATTTCCAGAAAGGAAGGGTGAACTGCAGTGTCCAATGCAATAAGATGACCAAATAACTATTTTGAATTTAATTATGTAAAGGTTGAACTAGTTGATGTGAAATGTTGCACTTCATGAAATAAAGTGAAACTTCCACATAAAAAGTAATCCTAGCAAAGGACTCGCTTCACTTGTTTGGTGGGTTGCCATCTTAGCCAGTCATGTACCTCATGGTGGCATGCGATATTGTATCTTCACCTCAAACTAAAAAGCACTTTTGCACAGATAAAGAAAACTGGAGTTAAGAGACGTTAAATGATTTTCCCAAGTTAACGAAGCTAGTGGATCCTAGAACTGGGCATCCAGAGAGAATACGCTAACCCCAATGCGCATGATCATTCCATTGTGTTTACTACAGATGTTATTAGACACTGATCACAGCAGGGTATTTGATAAGTATGACAATTTCTGTTAGAGTAAAAATGAAAACACCCATCCAAAATGGAAACCATCCCCACTGCGTTTATAGATGCTCATGGCATACAAAGGATTAAAGTAAGTTTATAGACAGGTGAATGAACAACCAATTCTCAGAGAGGATCAATCAGTAATATCATTTAAAAAGATGTGACTAATGATACACCATTGGGCTCTTTGCATTTATTGCTGTGTGTTTTTCAAATGTTGCAATTGTCAAGTTGGGACTTAGCATTCTAATCCTGTTGCTGTTGTTTTCGCTTTTGTCATACCCTTATAATTATGTCATTTTTTTTTTATTTTACCTTCTGTTTCTGGCATGTTTACTTAAGTCATGGCTTTGGTTTAATTCCTAGCTTCAGCATTCAACTACAAATTAGTTGACAGGCCATTGATTCAATCAATGAGCATTGTTGGGCCTTTGCTGGGTTCCAGGAATATAACTAATGAGCAAAAGAGTTATGGACTCTGACCAAACGAAGCTTAAGTCTCTGTTTCCTCACCTATAAGGGAGACATTGTACATCATGCCTAAAATAGTACTGTGAATTAATGAGCACATGCATGTAGAAAAGTTAGCACAATGGTGACCGATTTATTTATTTACTCACATACTAATTTATTTACCCCATCACTATTGTTTCTCTGTGTGTTTGCTTCTCCTGAACCAAGGTGCTCCAAATACCTTGAGTTCTACTTGTAAATACCAGATTGCTCCAACCCTTATGAGTATATATTTCAGAAAATCTACCTAACACCCCAGTTATTGTGTAACTGGGCTGTCTGACCACCTAGATCTGCTCACCATTAGTACATTTGCCCATTAGCCCTTGATTAATTTCTTTGAAGGATGACTATGTCTTCTTACCTATCAATAAATTGTTCTGATTCCTTTCATCCTCAGCCTCTTCAAATGCTCCCACCCCCCACCCCCTTTTTCTTTTTCTAGGTCTACTCTGAAAGTTCACAGGGGTATATGCGGAATTTATCTAGGGAATTAGTTTAATTGGATTTTTTACCCCACAATTGCTAGATTCTGAATGTTGGACCACATGCTTACTAAAATACAAACCTCAACCTGAGAAATTTCAGAGTTGGATAATTAAACTAAAGAAAAATTATAGAAAGTAAATTCTGAATGTCTACTACATGTAACAGACATTTTAACTGATATTTTATATGTTTTGATTCATTTAATGCTCAGGAAAATTCTGAGAACTTGAATGTGATTATTGCAATTACATAGACATGGCATCATGGGATGAAATGTGCCCCAATATTTCTGAATGTTGACTATATTTGGAGGTAGAGCCTTTAAAGAGGAGATGGATTTAAAATGAGGCCATTTATGTGCTTAGTCCCTAATTAAACCTGTCTGTGTCCTTACAATAAAAATAAATTTGGACTTCAGGATGCATAAACACAGAGAAAAGAGGAAATGGAAAGGCTTCAGAAGAAACCAAATCTGATGTCATAATAATCTTGGGCTTTTAGCTGCCAGACTAAAGAAAAAATTTTTCTGTTAAAGCCAATGTTTACAGCAGCAACAGCAAACTAATACATATCCTATATAATAAAAGCCTAATATGCAAATAGACCAAACAGCAGAACAACCGGAACAACCGAATTACTGGCCACTATGATGTGTGCTGACCACCAGGGGGCATGTGTGGAACATGGCAGGTGTTGACCATGGTGGGATGGCGGCAGGTGAGCAGGAGCTCCAGACAAAGGCAGGGTGCAGTCCCTGTCATTGGGGTGAGACTCTGCATAGTAAACACTATGTTTACTGAAAATTCTTTGCTCCAACACGCTGTGGTCCTCGCTGGTGCTTGCACCTGCTGCTGGTGCTAGAGCCACTGCTCGCACCCACTGCCAGAGCCGGCCCTGCTCTAACCCTCAGCTGGCACCAGAGCCACCGCTTGCACCTGCTGCTGGTGCCCGGAGCTATTCTGATCACTTGGCACCATTAACAGGTGCGAGGGTGGCTGCTGGTCCCACTCACCCCTGAGGGCTTTTCCACCTCCCCCTGCTCCTGAGCGGCGATTGGGGCAGCAGCCGCCACTCACATCCACTAACAGTGCTGACCCAGTTTTCACCAGCTGCTGGCACCAGCCCCAATCACTCTACACTGTCAGAGGGTACAAGTGGGGCCTGCACCATCAGTATGTGGGAGTGCCGGTGCAGGAAAGAGAGCTGAGGCTGGGGTGGGAGGGGCCAGGCAGGAGGCATGGGAGGATGGGCCAAGATCTTCCCCTGGGCCTACCGCAACCTCTTGGCCCACAGTTCCTTTCAAGGTGCACAGATTCATGAAATAGTTCTAACTGGGCCCCTAGTGATAAATGAAGCTCTGAGTGTATGTACTTTGCCCAAGGCTCAGCCATGTAGATGAGGGGAATGATTCAAACACAGATTTCTTTAATCTCAGTAAGTGGTGTTTTTAAGTTATACCGTGTCGGCTCACATAAAGAGTGGCAGTTATTATAAGTAACACTTTGCTAACAGTGAATGTTTTTATGTATTTTCAAGAGAGATCATAACATTTCCAACATAGAGTTTTACATACCCAGGTTGTGTGTGGGTGAATGGTTGGGTACCATGGCCCATCTTTTAGAGCCAATTCCTGTATCACTGCGAGTTTGTGGAATAATGTTTCCCTCTAATGTCTGTCAGCCTCACAGACTTCCTTCTCTTTCATTTTCCAACTGGTGTGGTAACTTGTCAGTGTTGCTGACTTTCAACTGTTGCTATTTTCCCTCTTTATTTCATTAGAACAAACAGGGCAGATCCAACACAGCCTTATAATGTGAAGTTGAAGAAAGGGATAGGACAAAATATCTTGTATCTAACATGAATTTGAAAAGATAAATTATAAATAACTCAAAGTTTTCACCCAGTTAGTATATAAGCTTACGTTTTGCTATTCAAGATCATGAAATGAAGTTCGAAAATAATGCATCCTTCAGTTTGAGACACTGAACTACATCCAACGGCAATAACCAAATATCCTGATGAAGCTGATGTGAGATTAGAACAAACAGGGCAGATTCAACATCTCCTCTATAATGTGTGATGGAACATTTACCTGCCAGTTTTCAATCATGATGAGCAATCAGTCCTAGTCTAAGAGTTTAAGTTGGCAACTGATTACCAGCAAGCAATTTTTTTTTATCACTCATCTAAGCTTCACTATGTAAGAAAAACTCAACTCTGATTTCACTTTTTTTAAAAATGGTCTTTTAAGTTTGTAGAAAAGTCCTTGAGTCTTGTCTATTTTTTGTAGGTGTCAGCATTTTCAAAGACATTATTTGCAAATGAAAGAATTACTTTCAAGGAGTGTGAAATTCTGAGAAAGCAGCCTCATAATGAGAAGGTGAAGAAAAGGATAGGGCAAAATTTCTTGTACCTAAAATGAATTTCAAAAGACTAATTATAAATATCTCAAAATTTCCACTCAGTTCATAAAGCTTATGTTTTGCTATTCAAGATCATCAAATGAAGTTAGCAAAGAATGCATCCTTCAGTTTCAGACACTAAACTACACCCAACTGCAATAACCAAATATCCTGATGAAGCTAAGTTGTGAGATTAATTGCTCCCTTATATTCATTTTTAATGAAGAGTAACAATTGACTCGACAGGCTAATTATTATAACACCCAGGGTCCACAGTATGTAATAAGATTCATAATGTACCAGTCAGTCAAAATCTTTCACTTCTGTTATTGTGCTTGAAATCCTCAACTTTCTTTGTTTGTCCTGTTAACTAGACGACATATGAAAATTATTAAAGGTGTTATTCTCGAGAGAATGGAAGCATGAAATATTCTTCTCATATTTCTACTGCAATTGATGTTGTGAAATGGCCTTGAGTATATTAAGCATGAATTCATTCCAATTTTATAATAATCACTATATTTATGGGGCATATTGAAATGAAAATTTTGATAAGATGCACTAATGCTTACTGTACTAGTATTCTATTGTTAGACAGTATAGGTTCTTTTAGAATGGAGATAGATTGCATAAACTTTACAATGCAAATTCCTAATGTAATGTATGTTGGAAGATACTATGCTATGTTGAAGTGGTGGTGTTGTGGGAAGTTGTGTTGTTACAGGAAGTTGTGGTGTTACGGGATTGTTTTAATATATGTTTCCTTAGTTCTATGCTTTCTCTATAAAAAGTAGAGTTATTTTCTGGGGAATTTTTATTTTTTAACAGCTTATATTTAAAATGTATTACTGAATGTGTGTGATTTTTCCTTTCATCGCAATTTAACCTCTCTGATGTGCCTGCCCACCATGTGTGTCCAGTACCCTCATATGTATACTGAGAGCTCCTGCTGTCAGACAGAGGAAGCTACCGTGAGAAAGGGGAATGTGAAGCGAGCATTTCTGAAGTTGAGCATACAAGAGGATGAGAAGTGAATGTCCTGTTTAGAAATATTGTGTGTTAATGGGGGCTTGATACTGGTGAGACACCTATAATTTCTTCTTATTAGGATGCTGTTAAAAATATACTTGCACCCTAGCTGGTTTGGCTCGATGGACAGAGCATTGGCCTGCAGACTGAAGGGTCCCAGGTTCAATTCTGGTCAAGGGTACATGCCTGGGTTGTGACCTCGATCCAGCATGCAGGAGGCAGCCAATCATTGGTTCCCTCTCATCATTGATGTTTCTCTCTCTTCCTCTCCCTTCCTATCTGAAATCAATAAAAATATTTTTTTTAAATATATATACTTGCTACGACTAAATGAGTAAACATCTCAGACCTGATCTTGGACCTCCAGGTTTCAAATTTTACCTTTACCTCTTTTTTATTTACGATGAATAAATTATATAGGCAAATTTCTATTGTTGCATATAATTTTTTTAATATGAGATGGATAATATTGGTGAATGAAAGTTAAGTCACTTCTTTTCCTCCTCTTCTACTTTCTTTTGCTGCTTTGAAATTTTTTTGAACTTCTGTAACATTAGATGTTTCTAAAATAATTCTGGCTCTCTTATTTTGGTGAGAAATAGGTCAGTTCTGAATATTTCACTAAATAATTAGCTGTGGACCATCTATGTTGTGTGAGGCATATGCTAAGACCTAGAAATAAAAAATATGCTCCTAAAGTCCTCATGGAAGTCAGTCCAGTGAGCAATTCATATGCACAATATGCAGTTCTAATAAAATATTATATTCATATCTTGCATATAAACATTAAGGCAAGAGAATAATTATTTCTGTTTACAAAGAAGAGAATGATGAATGATGAATGGCCATTTTCAAGGAAGACATAGATGAGCGGGACTTTAAACGAAGAAGGGAAAACCAGAAAACTGCATGGAGTTTAAAAAATGCTGAGTTCCAAGTTATGTTTAATGAGGAAGACAGAATAATTAGACATGCAGCTTCATTTATTACAAGTTGTCTGAGTACAAAAAAAATTCTCAAATTCATTGAAATATATATATATATATATATATATATATATATATATATATATATATATATATTTGCCCCTTTAAAACATGTGTACAGTTTCCTCTTTCTTTAAGAGACCACAATTATATTTTGTTTTGAGAAGCCTGCTGGCTCATTGTCAGATACATAGGCAGAATACCACTTTCCAGGTGAGCTGGTTACCTTTTAATTTGCCATGTCCAATTGGATCACCATAATGGGATAGATGCCCATAAAAGGTCCAATAGGCATTTTGACATCTCAAAGTCTGTGACAGGGACTTTTGTTCTTTCAGTCTTAGTGAGCAAATTGGATCCAGGTTTGCTTCGTTTAAATCACATGTCGTAGCTGGTTTCTTAAACTCGCTCAATAAATGCAAAAACTATTGAGAGTAACAATGTTGGCAAGTCCAGCCTGATCCAAAATGATGTTCCCCAGCCTTCTCCTCAGCTAAACATTCTCAACATCTAGTCTTACAAATAATTTCTCAGCTTTGACTACACAAATTAGCAAACTCCTATAAATCCTTCTGGGACTAAGCTTTACTTTCTCTAATTCTGTATCTCAATCTCTGTATATATTTATGATTTTTGAGGCCAGTAGTTCCTCAAAAATACAAGGATTGCTTGATTTCTCTTGCATGAGAAACATGGATTCCTTCCATAAAAGGATGTTTCAATAGGATTTGAAGGATCTAGGTTCTCCCACTGGTCTTATTCTCCTATCTACTACACCCTAATTGTCCCAATAGTTAGGTATATAGAAATTCTAGAGCTGTGTGTGAATGTTACCTAAGACAACTGAGAAGATTGTAAATTCACCTGACTTGTAATTCAGCAATCCACAGAACTGCTCTCTACGGTTGTTTAGAGATCTCAGCCCTATGGTTGTTAAGAGAGAAAAGATTCTTCCAGCACAGTCGTGTAGGGCCCTGAGTTTCAGTCCATGCCTTGAGGCAAGAAGTTTAAGATTTGAGCTTGTCGTTCTTCTGCTTTTCAAATATTGAATACTGTCAGAAACAACTCTCCTTTCATTTGCTTGCAGAAATTATTCAACCTTCCAGAGCTATTCTGTGACACAGTCAGTCACCCAAAGCTTTGCACTTGTTGGACACATGGTTCCAGGTGACCACAGGGAAATAGTTAATTAGCTGTTTTACGCTGCCGATTACCTTAGGGCAGTTACTTTTCCATTCTGGAATGTTAATGGGCATCTCAATGTCATTTCCTGCATTTCAAATGCCATCCCCATTACAAATACCCCACATTTCACTATTGTGTGAAATTCATTCTAAATCTTTATATCGGTTACTGTCCATACTTGCTCTGGGTAAATTGACCTTGGAAAGCTTAAGTTTTTATAATCAAAGATGAAAGTAAAGAAATAGACTTTAGAAAGAACAAATATCAGAACTTTTAGGATTAAGGTAGAAAAAATTGATAGTTTTTAATCTTGCGGATGTTAAGGTAATAACGTTTCAGCAGTTTTCCATCCTTGGGTAATTTTTCTTAACTGCCAATATGTAGATGTGTTTGGCTATTCTGTGTCACTGTTCCCCACCCTGCTTAGGTGGAATCTTGATTTATATTCCTACAGGGAGACATTAAGTGGAAAAGCAGTGTGCATGGGAACAAAAAAAAGAAAAAAGAAGGGATGCTTTCAGACAAAAACAACATATGGCCAATAAAGTCTTTTAAATATATATTCTTTATAGTTAGCTCTAGATTTAAGCCCCACTTATTCATAGATATGGTAAGTGTACTTTTATGTATAATTTAAATATTTATATATAAATGATAGGAAAAACATTATTTTGGGAGGGTTCTTAGCTTACACATGACACTCATATTATGAAAGCCAACAACTCTCTCTCTCTCTCTCTCTCTCTCTCTCTCTCTCTCTCTCTCTCTCTCTCTCTCTCTCTCTTTCTCCTGACCCCTGGCTTGCAGGACTCTCAAGCTCTGCACTCACTGATGTGACCCACAGCCAGGTGGGGCCCACACAATGGACTGATGGGTTGAACATAGCGTAATGCTACATCACAATTCAACCCTGAAATGGAAACTCTGGATGCTGCCTTCACTTTGGGCTCCGCTGAAGCGCCAGCTGCATATTTTCCAGGACTGGGTTAAAGACAAAGAAGGCCTTTACCACATCTCACCCTCCAGTGCAAGTGCTCGTTCCAGTGACGCCCCAAGAACCCCCCTCTCTCTGTAACACTATTCACTGGTTAAAAGTTGATAAAAGTAACTGAGTGATATAAGGTGAGGGGAGCAGAATACACTACCCAAAGTGTGCTACTTTGGAATGTGGATTATTTTGAACTGAAGACTCAGGAAGAGCTGTTTACTAGTACCTCTGGCTTACCTGCCTAAAAGACTAGATAAAGGGCCTGCACCAGGAAGGAATCTGCAAGGCATGGCATGGCAACCACTGGTTTATCGAATATCTGCTCCTCTCAACTCCCTGTGAATTGTTTTCCTCCCCCTTGAAGCCCCAGACTCAGACCCCTTCTTCTTAGTTCAGGATGGTATATAAGCCCCTAATACCTGTGACAAATGCATACATGAGTATTGAGTTTGGTCTGTAAAGAACATGAGGAATTTACTCTCTACCCTCCAGCACTTTTTTTTTTTTCTGTAATTCAGGTTAATAAAGGTTCTCATTTCTATTCCCCCCAGGTAAAGAACGACAGGACCAATAGTTGAGGAAATACACTTTGTTCTTTAAAAGTCAGCAGAATAGAGCCCTGTGACAAGGTGATTGGTTTCCACTTGTATGCTGAATTCCTTGACAAAATAAATAATTTTGTAAAGTCTCAAACAAAGACCATCCTCCCGAATAAAGAACAAAACGGTAACAATCTCACAGTGTGGGAAAAACACACACCCTCAGAAAAACACCCCACAGGACTAAGATGATGACATTTAGATTTAACCGCTTTCTAAATTGCCAAATACAAGCCAAGCCCCAACTATTTCATACATGATAAATCCCTTTAGTAATTCAATTATGACTTGAGCCATGTGGGATGCTTTTAGCAGGTAGTAATGAGAACCCTGGTGAAAAGTGGATCCAGCCCTAAGAACCTTAGGAGGACAGCGGGAGGCAGGTTTAGAGGGCAGGTGGACCAATGTTTGTTCAAAGATTTGTGAAGGCCAGCCTGGACCAACATTTTCTGATTCTTCTGCTAAATTCATGGTTGGCAAACTTCGTCTCGTGAGCCACATGCAGTTCTTTGGCCCCTTGAATGTAGCTCTTCCACAAAATACTACAGCCTGGGCAAGTCTATTTGGAAGAAGTGGCATTAAAAGAAGTTTAAGTTTAAAAAATTTGGCTCTGAAAAAAAAAATTCAATTGTTGTACTATTAATATTTACACTGTTGACTAGTGAGTTTGACCACTGTGCTAAATCATTTTCAGTTTGATGATAATGCCTCTCAAACACCCAATGTCCGCAGGGAAGGGTAGCCAAACAAGAAGAAAGATGAGGCTGGAACAGCAGGAGAAGGTCTTTCTCAGCCCAGTGACTTCTCATTGCATTTCACTGGCCACAATTAGGCCAGGAATCTGCTATGAGATTAGAAAGAGACTGGGAACTGGCATTTTCCACCTCTGAAGTGTTGAAAAATTAGGAGAGATCACTTAGATTACATGAAATAACTGGAGTAATAAGAGTTCATTGAATAAGAAATATATTGTTTGAGTTGTTTGTATATTTGAAATTAACCCTTTACCAGATGTATCATTATCAAGTATGTTCTCCCATACAGTGAGCTCCCTTTTCATTTTGTTGATGGTTTCTTTTATTGTTTTTCACCTCATAGTTTAATTTGTTTATTTTCTCCTTTGTTTCACTAGCCCTAGGAGATGTAAAGGAAGACAAGCTATTCAATTTAAAAATGGGGAAAAGACCTAAATAGACACTTCTCCAAAGTGGACATACAGAAATTCAATTGACATTAAAAAATGCTGAAAGTCACCGATCACCAGAGACGCAAATTAAAACAACAATGAGGTATCACCTCACACCTGTCAGAATACCTACCATCAACAAGTCAAGAAATGACAAGTGCTGAGGATGTGGAGAAAAGGGAATCCTAGTACACTGCTGATGGGAATGCAGACTGATGCAGCCATTATGGAAAATAGTATGGCGTTTCCTCAAAAAGTTAAAAATAGGACAGCTATTTGACCCAGTGATCCCAGTTCTAAGAATATATCCTAAGAAGCCTGAATTATCAATCAGAAAGAATATATGCACCCCTATGCTCATAGCAATGAGATTTACAATAGTTAACATTTGAAAACAGCCCAAGTGCCCATCAGCTGAGTGTATAAAAAATCTGTGGTATATTTACACCATGGAATACTATGCAGCAGTACAAAAAAAAGAACCTCTTATCCTTTGAGAGAGCATAGAGGGACCTGGAGAGTATTTTGCTAAAGGAAATAAGCCAGTCAGAGAAAGACAAGTATCACACGATTTCACTCATATGTGGAATCTAATTGAACATAATAAACTGATGAGCAAAATAGATCCAGAGACATAGAAGCACGAGACAGACATTTGAAATGCCCCAAAATGTAGTATTAAATAATCTTCCAAAGGGTAACTGAGGAAAATATAAAGTGTTACCTTTTCAGTTAGCACCTAGGGCTAATGCAATATTTTCTCTTATTTTCCCCTAAGATCTCTAGGTTTGTGATTGCTGAGGTGGGTGCGACAAGCACAAGGTCTGGCAGGGAGGTTTACAGTGGTCGATGATGGCAAGTGTCAACATTTAGTGTGGACTCTCTTTCTACCTCTAGCTCCAGGCCCATGCTCATTCCCTTGATCATGGACAAGCACAGCACGGGCAGTGGTCAGACCAGACATCTCAGCTGCAGAGTGCCTCAAGATGTAACCATTATCTTCAGTTTAAGAGAACAGACTTCAACATTGCTAGGGTTTTTCAAACCTCCAGGGTTGTGGGTAAGAGACGATAGAAATCTGCACCTGGAATTGTCCTTTCTAAACCTCTACACTAGAAACAAATTGAAGATGAAGCAAATTGCAGAGTAAAACCAGGTTGGACTTTTGGGATATTTCTCCGTGTAGGGAAGAGCAAATGGACTTAATAGGTTTTACATGTAACTTGTGTATTTATGCATCTATGTGTACATGTGACCCATTTGGTACTCAAATGTTTAAGCATGTTTTATAAGTGAATGAATCAATCAATCAATGAAAGCTGACTTGCTCTTTCTACCCTATATTCCATGTTGTGACTATAAGAAATTCCCTTCTAAATTCTCTGTGTTTCTGTCCAGGTAGTTTTATATGAATCCCTAAATGAATTTACTCTAAAGGAACCCCTTTTATTCTTTAAAAAAAATCTATTTTCTCATTCTGTCTTGGTGAATGACAACATCTATGCAATCATTCTAATCATAATTAATTCTTAAGTCACTCAGTAACTGAATCCCCTGACTTCTGCTTTTCAACATGTTGAGTATTCATGCCATTTCCTCCATCCTATCTGTTAATGCTGCAGATCAGGGACACATTACATCTTACTTGGGCAAGTGAAATAGTATTTTTAAAAGTTGGTTGCTCTCCAGCCTCAGAAATCTTCAACACTTTCTCTGCAGTGTCTAAAAGAGAACAAAATAAAATATGAATCTGATCCTATCTCTCCCTTGCTTAAATTTCTTGAATTTATCCTTACTGCAAAGGAGATAAAACATAAACTTGTTGGTATCATGAATATTTGCCTATTTTTCAAGAATGTAATCAAGTTCTAACTTTATTGTGAATATATTTATTATCGCCTCTAATTCACAAGTAGCTCTGACACTGCTTTTCTCATAATAAAATTTTCTTATGCACAAAAGGGACTCAGCAATTGACTGACAAATAAATGAAAATGAAACAAAATGGAGATTATATTGAACTGAAATCTGTTTCCTTACAACTTCTTTTCACTTATCCTAGATATTATCTTAGAATATTAAAACTCTAATTCTACATAGGTCTGTCACCTTTAGCTGAGCAGTATCTTCTATCTATGCTGATCTTCCTAATTCTTTATTCTCTTCTTCAGTTATATAATTTTAATTTTATTAATTACAGAACTATTTTAACATATGTAAAGGGAAGAGAATCTTACATTGAGACCCAAATAGCTAGTTTTAGGAACCCATGAAGCCTGCACTAAGTTCTTTCCTCAGTATTATAACCACCAGTTACAAACAACTTTGATTTTTATGAAGCACATTCCAGACATATTACCATCTCATCAGTAAATATTTTGACCTGTATTTCCAAAGGATAAATGTCTTTTACATTAACATGGTGTCATGGCCCACACGCCATTCTGCTCAGTGTCCTCTGAACATGGTTCAGCCTCCTTGGATCCCTCCACAGGGGACATCCAGAGCCTCACTTGAATGATCAGAACAGATAAAGGGCAGAGAAGGAGGATACTCACCACCCTGACTCCACATACACGCTCTTCCATAATTATACTTTTATTTGCAAAATAAGAAACAAGCCATTTGCTCTGTTCGTAGCTATTTTTCAATGTTGATTGATGTGAATTTACCAAGTGAGGTACTTCTGACATTTTGCTCGCATCCGCTGTTCTCTGAGCCTTGCACATGCAAATTTGTACACAAAATCTGAGAAACCCCAAAGAGCACAGTTCATCTTCTATTATTTTTGTAGAATTTTTATGAAATTAAATACAAATTTAAATGGCCATGGCATCTTAAACAACTTATACGTTATTCTAAATAGATAGTAAAATGGAATGAACCTGAGAAAAGAGAGCAAGCTAAGTGGGGAGAGGTAGTTCAAAGGGGAGAATGAGTAGTTTTGAAATTTTTAAACAGTCAGAAGATATTACAACTGTTATTGTTACAATTAGATAGTTATTAATGTTATTATTAATAGAAAGAGAGCAAAGAGGGGCCTTATAAGCTTAGTCGTCTGAGCAGCATCACCAGCAAGCTACATTTTCATGCTTCCCCGGGAACCAGCTGTCCATTCTCTGCAGGTCACTGAGGGAAGGGGTCAAAGAAGGGGAAGATGGGTGCATGTGCACCAAACAAAGGGCAAGTCGAAGTGGCATAGGGGAAATGCTGGCCTGCCAGTCTAGCCTGGGGAACAGTGGATTGGCTATTGGTGACCCCATCAGAAGCAGGCAAAGTCTCAGAAAGTTAAAATCCCCAGAGCTCTCTCTCTCTTGTGCACTTGCTTGCTCTTGTGCTCTCTTGCTCCCCCACCAACACTCACCTCTTCTCTCTCCATAGCTACGTGGCCTTGAGCAGCTGCATGGGCCATGCAGACCCCACACGCAATGGCCTGCAGCTGGGACACAGCTGGGACACAATGGCCTGCAGCTGGGACACAGAAGCGAGCTGGATGCTGGATTGGACTGTGCTTTACTATGGCACAGACATTCTGGGCAGTGGCCTTCATTTCGGCTCCGCTGAAGACAAGATTGAACTTCCTCCATGGTGAGGTGGCCAGAGATGGGACCTTGGAGGGTACACCCTTGATTTTACATCATCAGCCAAGCTTTCCAGGAAACCTCATCCTCCCTTGGGGGCCTCTGGGATTTCTCTTCCTCAAGAGCTCCACTTCTGTTGATAACAAAACCACTGGCTACAAATTGCTGTTTGACTTTAAAATCGATACCATTTTAGTTGTGCAGAGTAGAATAGATTCATTCCCAAGTCACTACTCCATACAAAGGGACAACACAAGTGCTAACTTCCGAGAGATCCCAAGATGAGCCCAAAGCTATTAAGACTCTTGGTAGCTCCCCTCCCACTTCTGCTCTGTGCTGATAACGGACACATCCCTTTAAGCATCTCTCCTCCACAGGGAGCACATACTGAGCTTCCTCAGGATGCTGCACTGGAGGGGAGCTGCAGGAGGGAGAGCTCCTGCTGCTCAGGGGATGGATGGGGTGAGGTGAGGGCAAGGAATCTAGAAGAGCCCTGCTCCCTGCCTCCTCTCTAGAACCTCTGCCGAGCCTGGTGATCCTCTGCCCCGGTTCTCCAACATGGAGAGCAGCGTCCGTAAGGCCTGCCTGCTCTGGCACCCTGCCCCCCTCTGAGCCTCTGCTCTCTGGGCACACTCAGGCTTGGAGCTGCACCTGTGTCCTCCAGAGGGCTGCTGGATGGCAAACCAGCTCTATTGGGCCAAACCTGAGATACAGCTCCTGTGGAGAGACTGAGCTACACCTTCTGTAAGGAGGTCTGAACCACAGCCTAGAGCGGGAGTGATTTTGAGTTTCTTCTTTCCTTTGGGATTTTCTCTGAGCCCTAAGGGTATAACGTAGAGTGACTTTGTAGCTTATAGACACTCTTGTGTTAGAACTTAATTGTTTTATATTAAATATGTTGTGTTTAAAAACAAACACAAAGTCACTCTGTCAAGAATTAACTTCAATGTATGTGAAGTATCTCGATACTGGCAACAGTTTCATTACATAAGAGCCTCTATCCCAAACTAACACACAATTAAATTGAGTCTAATAAAGTTAAGTCAGTGTCCACGGTCATTCCCCTAACTAGTTGATAAAGCCACTTTTCAATCCAGCTCATCTTCACTCTAAAATCATGCTGTTTTCCTCTAAATCATGGATAACATCCTGGTAAAGGTGAACATTTGTGATGAACAACAAACATGGTATATATTTCCTAATCACACAAGCTTTAGAAAGCATGTAAAGTCTCTCTAGAAAGTCAATTTAACTTTCCTTCCTAACTGTGGTAACTTTGCAATGTCAAATCCATAATATGAATCATGTAACAATTTTCTGATAAGATATTATGTTTTAACTTCATTGAAATGAACCATGTAACACATTATTCGGTGCTTAAATTTTCTGTCAGAATAGCCAAATATTCATGCCAGTCATATTTTTATGCTTCACATTGCAAAATAAATATGAGACAAATATTTTAATGTTTTTATCTCAGGAGTGCTTTAAAAATCACAAAAATTCTTAAATCATAATCAGGGAATATGAATACTGGGGCATCAAGGTTTCTAATGCAATTACAAATGAGTGCCTATACTATGTGAGAAAGAAAAGTAAAAGCTGCAGAGGCTATGGAATAAATTCAAAGAACTATGAACAATAATTTGAGTGGAATGTGTGCAATCTATGGCATGGGTTAATTTAGCATCAAAACCAGCAGTGGGGAAAAAAACAAACAAACTCTGATAATGTATCTAATGGATTTGCTCAAGATTAGTTCACTTAAAAAACAGGTAATAGGTCTTTTACAAAAGGGCATATTAGGCAGTAACATTTATGATAAGAGATGAAATCTAAAAGATATGCATAGCTCATCATATATTGAATTATATAATAAAAACTCCTGGAAATTTGCACTTTCATTTTTCAGACTTTGGTTCTGCTATATTTATATGTACTAATAAAATATTCCAAATTTCTTTATGTAGGCCAGGTCTACATAGATCAGCTTTCCCAGCTGCAGGTTGATTATCCTATCTAACAAAAGAGTAATATGCAAATTGACCATCACTACAAGACACAAGATGGCTATTCCCATGTGGTCAAAGATGGCTGCCCCCATGTGGACACAAGATGGCCACCACAAGATGGTCAGCAGGGGAGGACAGTTGGGAGGTGCCAGGCCTGCAAGGGAGGGCAGTTGTGGGCAATTAAGCCAGCAGGGGATGATAGTTAGGGGTGACCAGGCTGGCAGAGGAGGGAAGTTGGCGGCAACTGGGCCTGTAGGGAAGGGCAGTAGGGGGGGACCAGGCCTGCAAGGGAGGGCAGTTAGGGGCAATCAGGCTATCAGGGGAGCAATTATCCATCAATCAGGCTGGCATGGAAGTGGTTAGGGAGTAATCAGGCTGGCAAGCAAAAGAGGTTAGGGGCAATCAGGAAGGCAGGCAGGTAGGCGAGCAGTTGGGAGCCAGCATTCTTAGATTGTGAGAGGGATGTCCGACTGCCCGTTTAGGCCCGATCCCAGATTGGAGAGGATGCAGGCTGGGCTGAGGGACACACACCCTTGTTTATGAATTTCGTGCACCAGGCCTCTAGCTAAAAATAAAAATGGATTATAATAGTTAGAAAATAAAAGTATCACATGTTAGCTATAAAATCTAGTATACAACTGGTAGCTATAGAAATAAAAAAGGCTAAAATGTCTTATGAAGGTAACATGGTAGTGAGACATATTTAATTCAAAAAATCTCATGTGGCTTTTTTTTTCTTATTCAAATACACTATGGTGACAAGAGTTAATCAGTAAAACAAATCATCTTTATTCTTCTAACACATTTAAAGTCATTATCATATAGTGTCTTGTAGTACAACTTCCTTACTTTCTCTGGGCCTAAAATCCTTTATCTCTAAAATAATAGTTTATATAGATTTAAAAAGTAAACGTTATTAACATGCATTTTTATTCCAGGTAACAATGTACTGTTATGTGGAAATAAAAAAAACAACAACAAAACAAACAAACAAACAAAAACAGATGTTATAGTTTCTGCCTTATGTTTCTGTCTTAAATTTGAGCTAAATAGATTTTTTTATTGTTTTGGTTACTTGATGGAGTGATAAGAAAGTTCATTACCAACATTGTTCATATTAAATGAAACAGAAAAAGAAAACTTTAGATGTTTTCAAAAACTATTACCAAAGATTAAAAAATAATATCACCCTACAGCAGTTTTAAGGACTTATTAATATCCATTAAAAAACAACTCAAATCATATTCATGATAATAAAGAAAACGTATTTAAGATTGTACATATATATTGAGAGATGATACAATGTCTAAAATTCTTTTCTTTTCAAAAATTGAATAATTCATTATAAAAAAAACATAGAGCTAAAATTGTTAGAGATATATGAGGAACAAACTTGAGAACTTAAGATAAATTTGTAAAAAAATAAAAAAAATCATAGGCTTTATTGGATAGTAAAAGGAAGATTGTTGATGTCATCCTCACTGTCCTTGAAATATTTTGGAATTATAGATAAACTTGATAATATTTCCAATTTGTTTCTTAGATTTTCCTTCTCTATGTATTTTTATATGAGATAGTTTCCTTGAATGGCCATACTTAAAATGAGTGCTTTATTGAAAGCTGCAATCTTCTTCATTGAATGATCTGAAATGATGTACTACGTTCTCATAGATCCTCATAGATCCTCATTTTCTTATTTGAGCAGCTGACATAGATTGAGGGTAATTTACCTAGATGAATTCCTTGCTTTTGCTTTATTCTACATTGTAACTCTTGGAATAGGCAGAATGAACTATTAGGAAGATTCAAAGGCCCAATAAAACAGAAAGTAAAACTTTAACTTAAGATAGAGTCCCTCCATAAAGGAGCTGGGCCACAGATGCTTCCATTCAATCTTCCTCTTGGGATAGTCAGGGTGGCAGAAGGTTAACTTCATTCACCATCTCAGAGAGGCACCCTGACAGAATTCCTATTTCCGGTGCCAAGATGTTGACTCCAAATGCCAGAGTTTTGTTTTATTTTGTTTTGTTTTCCTCTCCCTGGTTTAGAACCTTATTTTCAAACAATATTAAAAAAGTAATTTGCTAGAAATTTTATGAAGAGTAGCAAGTGTAAACAAATTATTATATAGGTCAACATGTAATTAACATAAGTACAAATATGCTAGAATTCTATGTTCCAATGTGTAAAACCACATAGTGGTATTAGCAAGTAATTTCTTAGCACCCAAAATATGCAACCACATGGAATCTCTGAGCTATTGTTGATTGTTGTATTTATACCTCTGTGACATATTTATATTGAAGAGGGGCCAGCAATTTTTTTTTTTCTCAAAGGGTCCAGATGATAAATATTTTCAGCTTTGTGGACTATGTGGTCTCTGTTGCAACTACTCAACTCTGCTGTTGTAGCATGAAAGCAGCAATAAACAATTTGTAAGTGAACAGAGGGTAAAAATATGAAAGCGATAACAGAGAAAGTCTGTGCAGAACCATCTACAACACAGCTTGCTCACATGTGACACTTTTGCTACCACTTCTCCCTTCCTGTGCCTGCTGTGGACATTGTTAATAAAGCACTTTCTATCTCTGAGCTTAAAGAAAGTTTAGAAGACTTTTTAAGACAATAAACCATGTGGCTGCTACGAATCAGCTGTACCCATATACTAAAAAACTCAATTTTCTATTTCCTACCTAAAGAAATCACTTAAGATGGAAACGTAAGTTTAAAGAAAGACAAAGTGCAGGGTACCAGAGATTACTGGGATAGGTGGCTCAGTTCCTCACTGCTGGGTATATTGATGGAAGCTTGCACCCCAAGCAGGTGAGATAGACTCAGAAAAGATTTCAGTGACACTGACAGCAACATGGGTGATTCTTATCTCATCCAGAGTATTTCCAATCTTAAGTTGCTATTTAAAGTGGATTTCCTACCATACTAGATATTAATTATGAAATTGATTATAGGCAAATTTCATGGGAAACTAAGATGGTTACATTTTGGCAAAACTGACAAAAAATAATATTAAAATGACAGGGAAATGCTACAACGTGGTTGGACAAATCACCTTTGAGAATGTCATGATTTACAATATCAAAGTTTCCTTCATTGACCATGCAACTTTATAGAGGACTAGAGGCCCGGTGCATGAAAATTCATGCACTTGACGGGGGTTCCCTTAGGCTGGCCTTCCCCCTCTCACAATCTAGGAGCCTTCAGGGGATGGAAGTACCCAGTTATCACACCTCTCATGCTTCCACTGACAGCACAAGCCTCGGCTGACCCTGGTTACCTGAGCCTCAGGCAGCCCTGTGTAGCTGGGGACTGAAGATGGGTCTTGCCACATCATGTGTCTGCCCGCACTCCCCCCTTGAGGCTGAAATAACTGGGAAACTCCAGCAGGGCTGAGGGGACTTGGAGCTGCCATCTTTGCTATGGTGTTAGTCAATTTGCATATTCCCTCTTTATTAGATAGGATGATGTCTATCCCTGAAAAATACCATCATCCTTGGTTATTTGACTCATCACTGTCTGAACAGAAACTATTTCAACTCTCACCTTTTTTACTGGCCTTACCTAATCTCTCACTTTCAGGCAGGCCTACACCCTCTTTCACCAGGACACACTGCATGGCATTATTTCTGTCTGTGCATGTGAACATACATATTCAATTTTAAACAAACTGAGAAAATAGATTTTGTCATTTTTCTTTAAAGTTTTCATGCATCACATTAGAGCTATTAAATCATTTGTATGTTTATATGTATGTATATAAATAAATAATAAAATAGACTAGCTAAGGGGACATTTATAACTTCTATAAGATGCTTTTGAGTTACATGAGGTTTTTACTTTCCATAACTTTTAGAAAATCCTACCTTTGTGGACCAAATCTGCCTGCTGCCTGTTTTGATGTAGTTTTGTTGGGACACAGTCATGCCCATTCACTTACAAATTGTTTATTGCTGCTTTCATGCTACAACAGCAAAGTTGAGTAGTGGCTACAGAGACCACATAGCCCACAAAGCGGAAAATATATATTATCTGGCCCCTTAGAGAAGAAAAAAAAAATTGCTGACCCCTCTTCAATATAAACAGAGGTGTAAATACATTAAGATCTGAGCAGAACAGGGCATTTGCCAAGAAGATGTGTTCACAGAACAAGCTCCTTGCTTTTTCCCACCTTCCACTCCATTTTTATTTGGGATGTCTTTTGGGATGTTTCCCAGTTTTCTGGGCCTTTATCCCAAGCCAGCTCTTCATGATCTATTGCCTGAAATGACATAACATGCAGTTTTAAAGGCCCCTGGATTTCTAGGTTCTAAATCTTCCTGTGAGCCTTATTACCACAGTGGTCATTAGTAAACCAGTTCTCTTTGGATTTTTCTTTCCTGTAAAGCAAGATGTTTAGAAGCCAGGCAACACTGACTTCCTGGGGATAGGATATGTGCAGTCACCCAGTTCAAAAATTTACTGTCATTGTCTTCCAGGCTGCAGCATTTGTTGTTTTTTCCGTCAACTTTTAGAGGCATAGCGCAGGAGCTGGAGCTGAAGTGTTTCTTGGGGATTGCCTGTCCACCACTTAATCTGTTTCCCATTGACAGTGTTTCTCTGCCACCCCATCTCTTCCCTAGAAGCCCAGCGCTCCTGCGCCTGCCTTTTGAGGTCCCACCAGCCATGAAAAAGACGTGGCTTAATGATCTTTCTTCCCAGAAATACCCATATTATCTTAAACAACCTTGAAAATTAGAAAAAGTATTAAGCCAACGAGCTATGACATTATCGAGAGATCTAGTTCTCTCACTGTATAGATGAAGAAAAAGAACCAGCTATGTTCTAGGATTTGCCCAAGATAAAAACAAAGCCCAGACCAGGGCATACGACCTGATTACTACTCATTTGTCTATTTCGGCACTTTGGGAGGGCAAGGCATTTCCAAATGTTCCTACAACACCCAGCAAATGGCAGGGAAGAATCCCCTGGTTACTTTAATAATTCAAGAGAGGTGCAAGGTGTTTCAAAGTTTTAACGCAAAGCATTGTTAAGTGCAGCCTGGTGTTCAAGGAGCACTTGACTTCAGGCTTTCCATTTAAATAATAATAATCGCAATGACAGACATAGTGGTGGCGTCTTTTTCACTGTGTGGCTGCAATGCATCGAGCATTGGCTAAGCCCTTTACATGCATTGCCCACTTGCTCCTGTACTAGCCTCGCTGTAAAACTCCTTAGGTGTAACCTCACCTCTTTGCATCTCGGTCTTCTCATATGTAAACTGGTAAGTACAGGTGGCACATAATCAACCTGGAAACAAACATTATACCAAAAGTATGGTGAAAAGTTTTGGATAATTTTTTTGCTGCATAAAAAATTACCACAAAATGTAGAAATATAAAACGACAAAATATTGGGGTCACAATTTTGTGAGTCAGGACTTTCAGGAAGGGTGTGGTGGGCTTGCTATGTCTCCTGGGGCTGCACCCTGATGTTGGCTGGAGCTGCAGGCATCTGAAAGCTTTTCCTGACTGTATGCTCCAGATGCTTCCCTCACATGGCAAGTCACCGAAGACTGGCTATTGCTCACAAATTTATCTGGCGATGTTGACAAAAGAGCCAACCCAGGGCATTTTCAATGTTTCTGTCTCAGAGCAATCGAACTTCCTTAGTAGCAGCTGTGTTTCCCCCAGAACAAGGACCTTAAGAGAATCAGCTAGAAGCTGCCTGGCCTTTTGTGTTAGAAATACACCTTCCACCATCCTCTTTTGTTCAAAGCAGTTACAAGCCCAATCCGTGTCCAGGGGATAGGTAGAGGCCACAGTTCTTGAAGGGAGAAATGTCAAAGAATGTTGGGGCCATCATTTAAAACCAATGCAGGATTGATCGCTGGTAGGAAAAACATATTGATTGTACTGAGAGGGCTAACCGCTATTTTGTAATACCGCTGTTTGAAATTCTCGGCTATGTATATAGTCCCTTATTCTGTAAAGTCAGCTCTGCCATTTTTAGACAGTTCCTTATTCTAAAAAAATAACTGCTTTCTAGCCTGCTTGATTAATGAGGAAGATAAACTTAGCCGTCTGACCTTGTAGGCCAGAGACTAGATACGCCCATACTCTCACGCCATATCAGATGTATTTTTTTAATTGAATAGAACTGTGTTGTTTTCAAGGCTATAAGCTTCCAGTGAGATAACCACTAAGCACACATAGGACTGGCTCTTTCATAAAAAGGAAACTTCTGCTTGTTGCTTGAATCAGAAGTTGAAAAACATTTTCTCTCAGCCCACTAGTGTATAATAAAGTGGAACTCTAATCTCTCTAAGCAGTGCTTGGTTTCCTTCGGTCTTCTGTAACAGTATAGGGACAAAATGTTGATGACATTTAAATAGCAGACTATGGCATCCTCTCCAAAGCTAGCCTATCTTCTTTTTTTTTTTTTTTTTTTTTGTATCTTTCGATCTTTAACTGAAAAATCTTAAAGAGTATATCACCCAACTCTCATCTCTGTAACAACTGATATACTGTTTGAGGTCTGCAATGCAGAGCAAATTCTAATCCAATTTGTGACCCACATAGAAATTGCCAAAATGGGCTGCAGTGTAAGAAATTCCTATTAATTGCTTTTTGCCCAAAGGGAAGGAAAGGATGTGTTACTAGAGTTCCATATAATCCCAATTTTTGTTTAATTGTGCTAATGACAGAATCTGCTAGTAAACAGAAGAAATACTATTTAACAAATTCACAATAAAAATATATAATATGCAACTTGGCATATGTTACAATAAGGGCATAGATTCATAATAAGAACTTTTACAAAATACGGCTTAATTCAGATTTACATATTTATGCTACCATTTGTTAATTCTAAAATTTTTCATGTTTATGTATGTTTAGTAGGAACATATGTCCCTTGGTACATTGTTCCATGAATGTGAGTAGCCACCTAGATTTATGTTGAGGTAGGTCCACAACACTTTAAAAAACATCAATATATATCCATCAAACAATAAGTCAATTAACAAATGTGGGGAGCGGCTACAGTGTTTGGACAGGTTCAAGACTCAGACTAATGAGAGGGCACAGTCCTCTCATTGCCACGTGCAAGTCCCAGCTTGGAGGACAGAGCCCTCCCAGCACAATTATAGCCAACAGCTGTAGTTGTAAGCTAGAACCTATGGTCTGAACACATAGCCCCACATGCCTGAGTGACGTGGGCTTGATAGAGTTCATGTGCATGTGGTTGAGTAGGATTGAAACACAGGAGAATGTTGTAAATATCTTGACCATGCCCTTACTTTGCCTTGTAGCATCTGCTATAAAATAAAGACATGGCTTGTGGGTGCTGCCACTGTCTCTCAGAGAAGGAGCATCCCCACCGAGACCCAGCTTTCATTCTCTTGTCTGTCTTTTCTAAGCCTTTCAGTCTCCCCACTCAGATTCACCCTTGGCAGTGCCATTATGGCACAAAAAATATATTTATTTATCAACCTTTGAACAGAATACTACTATTTAGAGGTAACAGGGCTATACAAATCACTGAAAAGTTTCTTCCCTTTAGCAGCTTCTATACTGGTTTTATGGAAGTAACTAAAAATAATTAAAGAAATATATGGATAAGACAAGTGATATCGGCAATACTTTTGCCAGTTGATCAGTGGAGAAAAAGGATGTTGTTGATTATATCTGTGAGAAGGGCTTATTTAAGTCCCTGGTGTCACACACTGCAAATGTGCAGGAACATTTTCATAGAATGGCATAGACTATACTTCCTTACTTCCATGTGGAGAAGCATTTCTTTAGCTTGTGATACAGGGTAAGTGTTAAAATAGAGACATCTCTCCTATGATATAGTCATAGCTTATAAACTTCTGACGGGGAGGGTTAGGTGACCTTTACAAGTTGCAAACTATTTATTATAGCCCTAGGTTTCCCTTGGGGGTGGTTAGAGTATATTGAAGATGAAGGCCAGTTGCCCAGCTGAATTTTAGAATGTTCCACTTGCCTTATGCCAAATTTGCATCAGGTCTAGAACAAATAACAATACTGCAATACCTTCAGTTTTACAAAGTCTTAATCTTATCACCATAATACACTAAACTCAAACTAGGCAGTTACTTCAACCAGTTAACCCATTTCAACGCATTATCAATTATATGTGATAATCTGATCTAGAAAATAACCATGGATTTTTAATTTAAGTGTAAATTATTTATATTGACACTGGTATTCTTAGTTTTGGATATGTATGCTTTGGGTGGCATGCTTTTCTCTGACATGTATTGTTATCATTAGTTTTGACCTTGATCTTCTCCTTCAGTCCAAATATCTACTATAACCTCCCTCAGTCATACAATCTCTCTTTTTATTTTACTTTAAATTTTATTTTATGTTTATTTAGGCTGGGTCTAAAATAAGAACACATGAGGAGCAGATCCATGTGCTGGAGCAGAAGCACAGGTAGTTAGTTGCCTACATATGGCTTACCAGAAAGATTTGGTGAGAAAATCTATTCAAACTTTTTTTTTTTTTACTGAAGCAAAAGTGATTTAATAAACTGAACTATTGGAAGCAAGAAATTAACTTGAACAGAGAACAGGTGAGTAGAAACATGAGAGTTTGTCCTTCATCACCACAAATGGTAAAGAGGAATTGGGCAAACATTGACTTTATTTTTTATGCCGGGTACATTTTTTCCATTATGCAGTTTTATTTATTTATTTTTATTTATTTTTATTTTTTTTTAAATATATTTTTTATTGATTTTTCACAGAGAGGAAGAGAGAGGGATAGAGAGTTAGAAACATCGATGAGAGAGAATCATCGATCAGCTGCCTCTTGCACACCCCCCACTGGGGATGTGCCCACAACCATGGTACATGCCCTTGACCGGAATCGAACCCGGGACCCTTCAGTCCGCAGGCCGACGCTCTATCCACTGAGCCAAACCAGTCCCGGCTATTTATTTATTTTTAAATATATTTTATTGATTTTACAGAGAGGAAGGGAGAGGGATAGTCAGAAACATCAATCAGCTGCCTCCTGCATGCCCCCTACTGGGGTTTGAGCCCACAACAAAGTCATATGCCCTGGACTAGAATTGAACCCAGGACCTTCTGTCCGAGGGCCTAAGCCAAACCGGTTCCATTATGCAGTTTTAGAACAAGCTTTTCAAGTTAACAAACTTTGGCTGCAAACATGTGAACTCCCTTTATGGTTATTAGAAGGAACAACAGACTTTGTGTGCTTTGATGGGTCTGAGATTTATGTTTTGTGACTTAGTTAATATTTCAGATATTATATTTTTTCAGTTTTAGAATTTCCATTTTAATAGTTTTATACTCTGCTGAGATGTTGTATATTTTCATTTATTACAAGCATATTTCCCTTTATGACATTGAGAACAGTTATAGCAGCTGCTTTAAAACCCTTGTGAGCTTATTCTAACATCTAGGCTATTGAATAATTGTTCTCTGTTGATTGTTTTTTCTCTAGAGAATGGGCCATGCTTTCCAGATTTTCCCCTTCTCCCATATGTTGAGTAGCTCTGGATGGCATGTTGAACATTGGAAATGATATACTGGATTGCGTTTATTTTCTCAAGATCATTCATTTTTCAAGCTGAAATAAGACTACAAAACTCATCCCCCTGTGCTGGGTGCAGCTCACAAATTTTTAAAATCTTTTCTATTTTTTAAATTTATTTTTTAGTTATAGTTGCCATACAATACCATATTAGTTTCAGATGTACAACATAGGGAGTAGACATTTATGTACCTTGAGAAGTCACCATGGGCCTGGCACTCATCCGGCACCATGCATAGTTACTCCCATGCTGTTGGCTATGTGCCTGTGCTGTGTACTCCTCATCCTCATGACTGTCCTTTGCTGAGATGTTGGATTATTGGTGTCACTTGTGCATAATCCAGGCCTGTGTAGTGATTGCACGCTGGACCAAATGTTCTCACTCTCGGGCCTTCATATTTCAAGGATCTCTCTTCTCTGAGATTGATGTTCCTATGGCTCTGGTTGCTCTAAACTCTGTCCCCTGGTTCCTCAAGCCAGCACTGCTGTGGGTTATTCATAAAAGTTTTAAACGCCCTGAATTATGCAGGCTTGACCTGCTCTCAGACTAAAAGCCATAAACAAATGAGAAACTTACTCAGTGTTACTGACTGTATTCTCTTCTTCCCATTCCAAGAGTTAATTCTTTTTTATTTTTTATTTTAATTTTTTTTTTTTTTTGTATTTTACTCTCTGACACATTCAAGTAGGTCCTCCACCCCCACATTTACAGTTATCTTCAGAAAGGTTGTTTTAATAGGCACTGCTCAGCCAAACCAGAGGCCAAATTTTCAGATAATATTTGAAATGCAGATAGGTTTGTTATCTACTATTTATATCCATAATTGAATTAAAAGCTTATTTTTAATTATATTGACTATATCATTCCTCATATTGCAATCCTCCCACACTCTATTGATTGACTTTAAGAGATTATTTTTAAACAAAATACTCTTTATAAACTAATTTCTAGAACATTAATTAAAAGATAATGCTCATAGTTGTAATTGAAATGATTTATGATCTAGTTCATTTGTAATTTACTCAGTATAAAAGATTTAAAAACCTTCAAAGTATTCTTTTAATTTTAGTAGGAATGAGGTTTGAATTCTTTTGTGGCACCTCTGCACAAGGCATTATATTTTAAAAAGACTTTTTTAAAAATTAGTAAAAAGGCCCCATATACTAGAAGAAAATAAAGATAAAAAAGAAGTACAACGTTTTAAAAGTTTTAAAAGTAATTGTTATTCATTAGCATATGTTATAAGAGTCTATTACCATCCTTCAAAAAATAAATTCTGATTATTTTATATGTTTGTTCCTATGTTTTCCATGGTAAGTTTTGACATTCAACTTAAATTCTGAAGAACATAGTTACCCTGCTTCTCTTCCAGATGAATAAAATATTTGAATAATCCAAGCATATTCTGGTGAGTCAATATAAGTAGTAAATTGAATTCATGTCCAAACCAATAAATTGCATACATTAACCAACAGTATATATACTGTTTTATTTCTCTTGATACATAACCACTATAAATACAGGCTATTTGCAATACAAAGCATAAGTTATCTAGAAAACCATTACTTATTCACTCTGATATCATTTATATCAAAATAATATGCATACTTTGAACAGACCAATTTATTCTTGTATACATAAAAACTATTCATAAATCCTATCTGTTTTTGCTTTCATATTAAATCTTATGTTTCTTGTACCTTTTAATTGAATCAAGTTTCACTCAGAAAATTTATTTTGTGGCATAAATCATTATCTTATTTTCTATAATGGTGATATGAAATAGAACATTATTGTGTCCTTGAATCAGTAAATATCACATAAAATCAATATGTCTTAACTAAAATTTTAAACATATATATGAAGCTATGCTTTGTAGATACTATAATGCTTTTCAGAAACAATGTTTTTTAGATATTACAGTGCTTTTTAGAGAAATTACACGTCTGTGATCCAGATATTTGCTAACAATCACAATAAAACAGAAATACTGCTGGGCAGGGATGAATGGACAACTACCAGAGCTCACTGGTTGAAGGCCGTTTTGGACTACAGAAGAAAGAAGGGAAACTCAAAGATAAGCCAGGGGTCACCGAGTTGAAAAACAGAAGTCAGAATGTGTGGAAGCCAAGAATCCTAGGATTTGTGGGGTGGAGTATCAATATATGAGGGGCCCTATTCCAATAAGTTGCATCCTAGCCTCCCCTGTAATTTTCATCCATTGGGAATGACACTGAACAGCAGCACTAGGGATTTTAAGGACCAAATGAGTCACTTAAGAAAATATCAATGGATACTATCAAGGGAAGACTATAGAATGTTTTATTGCCAATTTTTTGAGATAATTGAGACAGCATTTTTGGTAGACACTGGAGAGTGAACTTCAGTATACCCCTTCACCACCTGTATAATGTCTGAAATTGAATTCCCAACAAGCCTGTGATGATGGAGGCTAAGAACATTATTTAATTCAAAAAACAATGCTATGAAAATATAAATTCCTCATTTTATTATTTTCAAAAAAAGGCATTACTGCTTTTAATTTGAGCAATTAGGAATTACACACAATAAAAGTTAATTGTGACAGGAAATTTGAGAGCATGGTGGAGATAAAAATGAATAGAAATGTGGAGGAAATACCCAACAAAGACTAATTAAGAAATGAAAGGTAGGTAAATTAAAATAGCTGGATAAAGGAGGTTAGGATTATAGACAACTAGAACATACTTTCGAAAATTAGGTTTCTAGGATGTAAAAAGTAAGGATTGTGCTATATTTTGAGTGGGCAGTGGGGAATCATTGAACACTTTATATCTACAGAGTAAATGACATCATGGAAACAAATTTTAGAAAAATGTGCTTTCTGTGGGAATATAGTGAAAATTATTAGGAGGAGAAAAGAGGAGTTTGGAGATACTATTTATCTGTGATTACCAGAGGCCAAATTAGCATGAATACAACAAGTGGACAGATTATTATGATCTCTGAATGCATAATAATATGGCCACTCAGTGTATATCCTATATAATAAAATGCTAATATGCAAACTGTCCCCTTGATCAGGAGTTCAACCAACAGGCAGGCCAACCAATCGCCCATGTCCCCTGCCCCTGGCCAGACTGGCCGGACCCCACCCATGCACGAATTCATGGACTGGGCCTCTCATACACACACACACACACACACACACACACACACACACACACACAGACACATACACACAGAGTGGCCAGAGTATTATGAATTTAGAGATCATAATAATCTGGCCACTCAATATATATGAAATGCAGAACTGAGAAATATTAAGAGGTATTCTGACAGCATAATTGGCAGATTCTAGTGAGTTAATAGACTTGAGAGATGAGAATGTGTAGATTGTAACATGATCAGGTTTTCTGAGCCCAGAACATGGGCTTTGTCACTAACCAAATTAAAGCTGCCAGAAATGGAATCAATATGGAAGCCATGGCTATAAAATAGTTTATAATTGCATCAATATTTTTTTTATAAAAACAAACGTAGGAAAACAATACTTAGAAAAATGTATAACTAATTCTATTATAGAGACTAATATTTTATAAAATTGGGAGTGTGACTAAATACCATATAGGATTATATTTATAACAAAGCAAAGCCATATTTTGTTACATCAGTACTAGATGGGGATTGAGTATGTAATGTATATTTTGATAGAAGAAAAAAACTTCTAGGTGATTCTAATGCAAATCACTTCTAGGTGATTCTAATGCAAAATAGTGCCTAGTCATTCTAATCCAATGACTAGGCACTATTTTCTGGATGATCTTAAGTGTTTTAAAAAGCTAAATCGGAGGCAAAATATAAAAAAAATATTATTACCACTTGCCTATAATTTTCTTTAAATATATATTCTTTGATTAGAAAGATATTTGTCCACTTCTACATGGAATCTTTAGCAGATCACTGTGAATTATCAAAACAATCCCTACACTGTGTGAATGTGAAGTAGTCTATTTACTGTTTTACTGGTCAGTTTCAAACTATGTGTAACATGTTTTATTCTGACTCCACCTATTGATTTTATTTTTGAAAGAGTGGCTCCCTGAAGGTAGATTCAGTTTGAGACTTAAAAACAGATAAGTGAGGAAATTTTCAATAATTAATGGTATTCTATTATCTATAATAATAAAAGGGTAATATGCTAATTAGACTGGACATCATTCAGTCATCATTCTGTACATCCTTCCCAACTAAGCTGGGGCCAGAAAGAAGCCAGCCTGGGTCCTATGTGCCTGCACACTGCCCGAGGGAAGTCAGCCCAGGTCTCAGGTGCCTGTGGGTGGCCAGAGGAGGGAAGCCTGGGTTCTGGATGCTGGAGGGCAGTCGGAGCTGGCAGCTGGAGGAAGGGAGGCCTATTCTTGCACGAATTTTTGTGCATCGGGCCTCTAGTTTCTAATAATTAAGAAATTCTATGCAAAAATAAATGACTCCATCAGATTCAGCTCTTGAAAATTGCTGAGACACAATTAACTGTGAAAAATAAATTTGGAGATTGGCATATTAGAATTACAAGAAGAAAATAACCAAAGGGCCTGTGATGTTACAAATTACAGGTAAGAATTTCAATTTTCTTGAATCAAAAGAATTTGTTTTGAAATTAACTATGACAAAAGATGGGGCAAATGGAAAGAAATAAACATGATGACTTCCAAGTACTAAAGAGGAACAGGGAAAGAGAAGAAGAGCACAACTGGTTAGGTAAAACACAAAAAGCAAAATTTGACTTTATCAAAAATAACCGATATAAGGAAAAGGAAATAAAGAGTTTCTAATGTTTTCATTTAAATATCAATTGCATAGCCTTATATCACTTAAAGTAGGACAAACAAGTACTCAGCTACAAAAGTATTTCCAGAGAGATAAATTAAAATCATTTTATCTCATGATTAAGTGGTTTTACTTATTTACAACATTTGTGATTGGCTTACTTTTTAAAAATTTATTTTTATTCAGAAAATATTTTACAAAAGTTCCCATGTTAAAGCATGGACAATGTTCTCAGATATGTAAAATACATGCTCAATCATTCACACATTTTTGGGAAGAAGCATACAATTAAGCAGGGAATAAAACTCAGCATGGTAATTCCTAGATAAAAGCATTTACAACAAACAAATTTTCAGTGAGCACAGAGGAGTTTTTTTTTTTCACTGTTATATTGGCAACACTCTTTGCACTGGACATACTGAAGGCATAATAGGCAATCAGTGAATATTAGAAAAAATAATGAGAGAAAATAGTAAAGAGATTGATAGGAAAACATTGTTCTTTTAAATCATAGTTTTAAAAAAAATTGTGATAATGTATTAACAGATATATATATATATATATATATATATATATATATATATATATATAGATATATATATATACAGAGAAAAGGGTATTTCCTTTCACCATTTCCATTTGCATTGATTGCATTTTCAAATCTAGCCAGTGCGATAAGGCAAGATTAAGAAAGTAAAAATACATTATTTTTAAAAATACAAATTATTTGAAGATGAAATGGTAGCTTATGTAGAAAATAAGTAATGTATATAAAAACCCAACTAAATTTATTTAGTTTTTCAAGTTGTGAGAACCCAGTGTCATTATACTGAAATCAGCTGTGCATTGGAAGATGACATTTAAAGAGCACACTTTACAATAGCTTTATGAGATATTTTGGAATAAATTCAAAAGAGATATGCAAGACTTCCACCCTGAAAACTTCAAAATTTTAGAGGGATATTTTTTTTAAATACCAAGATATATATAGCTATATACTACTGTCATTGATTTGAAGTCCCAAGATTAAGATGCTGTCCCCTTGGTCAACCTATATATCAAGGCAAAGCCAATTAAATCAGATAATACAAGATGGTTTTAAACTGTACATACAAAATAATAACCAAGGAAATATTTTTTAAAGAACATATAGGAGGACTTATATTACCTCATTTCAAGCCTAAAAAGCAACTAAAATTGAGATAGGATGGTATTGGTGCAAAGAGAGACATCTGGGTCAGGGGAACAGAATAGAAAGCTCAGAAATAGATCAAAACATGTGTTCAATAACTTTTCAACAAGGCCACTAAGGTTACTTATTGAGAAAAGAAGTATCTTTCAAGAAACAGAGGGAACAATTGAATATTTGAGTGAAAAATGATGAACCCCAGTATCTACCTTATACCTTATGAAAGCATTTTGAATCATTGACCTAAATGTAAAAGCTAAAGTGATAACAACTTCAGAAGAAAACATGTGAGAATGACTTCATGATCTTAGTGTAGATAAGGATCCTTACACAGGGAGAAAGTACATACAAGGAAAAAAATTGCAAATTGAAATTCAAAACTTTAAACTTCTGCTAGTCAGTGATACAATTTTAAAAATAAAGTAATATATATGCACATAATATGACATTGAAGCCATATTTACAATATACTAGTATATAGAACTCCTATACTCAACAATAAAATAATTTCATAATGTTTAAATGTGCAGATAACTTGAACAGAAACTTCATAATAGATGTTATACAAATGGCCACAAGCACATAAAATATCCTTAATATATGGTATTTAGTTAACAGGGAAATGCAAATTTTAATGGCAATGAAATGCCAATTCATATTAGAAGGATACTTTAAACAAACAACACAAAGTGATAGTGATGGTGTCATTGCAGAAGAAAAGGAAAAAGGCAAAAATACTCTGAGAAAAAGTCTGGCAATTTCTTGCAAAGTTAAGCACAAACCTCCAGTAAAATACAGTGATTCCCCTCTTTTTTATTTTTATTTTTATTAAATTATTATCTGTGTACATATCTTACCATTGCCCCCCCCCATACATGCCCTTCCTCCCCAGAGTTTTGTGTCCATTGGTTGTACTTATATGCATGCATACAAGTCCTTCGGTTGATCTCTTATCCCCCCCAGATCTCCCTATCCTCCATGATGCAATTTGACAGTCTGTTTGTTGCTTTACTGTCTTTATATCTATCTTTTGGTTCATCAGTTTATAATGTTCTTTATTATCCATAAATGAGTGAGGTCATGTGGTGTTTCTCTTTCATTGACTGGCTTATTTCACTCAGCATGATGTTCTCCAATTCCATCCAGGTTGCTGCAAATGATAAGAATCCCTTCTTTTTATGGCAGCATAGTATTCCATTGTGTAGATGTACCATGGTTTGTTTGTTTTTTAATCAGATCATCTGCTGATGGGCCCCTAGGCTATTTCCAAATCCTAGCTATTGTAAATTGTGCTGCTATATATCCTTTCTGATTGGTGTTTCTAGTTTCTTGGGTTACATTCCTAGGAGTGGGATTACTGGGTCAAATGGGAGTTCCATTTTCAGTTTTTTGAGGAAACTCCACACCGTTCTCCACAGTGGTTGCACCAGTCTGCATTCCCACCAGCAGTGCACGAGGGTTCCTTTTTCTCCGCAACCTCACCAACACTTGTCGTTTGTTGATTTGTTGATGTTGGCCATTCTGACAGGTGTGAGATGGCTCTACATTGTTGTTTTGATTTGCAACTTTCCGATAATTAGTGACTTTGAGCATGTTTTCATGTGCCTCTTGGCCTTCCTTCTGTCTTCTTTTGAGAAGATTCCATTTAGGTCCATTAACCATTTTTTAATTGGCTCATTTATCTTTCTTTTATTAAGTTGTATAAGCTGTTTGTAGATGTTGGAGATTAAAACGTATCAGTGATATGATTTACAAATATGTTCTCCCAGACAGTGAGCTTTCTTGTTGCTTTGTTGATGGTTTCTATTGCTGTAAAAAAGCTTTTTATTTTGATGTAGTCCCATTTGTTTATTTTCTCTTTAGCTTCCATTGCCCTACGGGCAGTATCAGTGAAGTTCTTTTGGCATAACCCTGAGATTTTGCTGCCTGTGAATGCCCCTAGTATTTTTATGGTTTCCCATCTTATGTTTAAGTCCTGTATCCAGTTTGAGTTTATTTTTGTGTATGGTGTAAGTTGGTGATCTACTTTCATCCTTTTGCATATATCTGTCCAATTTTCCCAACACCATTTATTGAAGAGACTGTCTTGACTCCATTGTATATTCCTGCCTCCTTTGTCAGATATTAATTGAGCATAGTGATTTGGGTTGATATCTGAATTCTCTATTCTATTCCATTGATCTATATGTCTGTTCTTATGCCAGTGCCAGGTTGTTCTGAGAACAGTGGCTTTGTAATACAGCTTGAAATCTGATTGAGACCCCTCCTACTTTACTCTTCTTTCTCAGGATTGCTGTGGCTATTCGGGGTCTTTTTTTTGTTCCAGATGAATTTCTGGAGAGTTCTTTCTAGGTCAGTGAAATATGCTGTTGGGATTTTAATGGGGAGTGCATTGAACCTATAAATTGCTTTGGGAAGTATGGACATTTTGATGACGTTGATTCTACCAATCCATGAACATGGTATGTTCTTCTATCTGTTTACATCTTCCCCTATCTCTTTTTTCAGTGTCGTGTAGTTTTCTGTGTATAGGTCTTTTACCTCCTTAGTTAAGTTTATTCCTAGGTATCTTAATTTTTTTGGTGCGATGGTGAATGGGATTGCTTTTTTTTATCTCTCTTTCTATGAGTTCATTATTGGTGTATAGATTTCTTGATGTTGATTTTGTATCCTGCTACCTTGCCAAATTCATTCAATAATTTTTTGATGGAGTCTTTAGGGTTTTCTTTGTACAGTATCATGTCATCTGCAAATAAGGACAGGTTTACTTCTTCTTTTCCAATTTGAATGCCTTTTATTTCTTTTTGTCTGATCGCTATGGCTAGTAGTTCCAGCACTATGTTGAACAGGAGTGGTGAGAGTGTTTGGATTTTGTCAAATGCTTTTTCTGCATCAACAGATATGACTATGTGATTTTTATCTCTCAATTTGTTTATGTGATGTATCACGTTTATTGATTTGCGAATATTGTACCATCCTTGCATCCTCAGGATAAATTCTACTTGGTCATGGTGTATGATCTTTCTTATGTACTGCTGGATCTGATTTGCTAGAATTTTGTTGAGGATTTTGGCATCTATGTTCATGAGGGATATTAGCCTGTAATTCTCTTTCGTTGTGTTATCTTTATCTTGTTTTGGTATTAGGGTGATGCTGGCTTCATAGAAGGAGCTTGGACATGTTCCTTCCTCTTGAATTTTCTGGAATAGTCTGAGGAGGATAGGTTTTAGTTCTTCCTCGAATGTTTGATAAAACTCCCGTATGAAGCCATCTGGCCCTGGGCTTTTGTTTGCTGGAAGCTTTTTGATGGCTGCTTCAATTTCATCCATAGTTTCTAGAGTATTGAGCTGTTTAGATTCTTCCTGATTGAGTTTTGGAAGGTTATATTTTTCTAGGAATATGTCCATTTCCTCCAGGTTGTTCAGTTTGTTGGAATAGAGTATTTTGTAACAGTCCTTTGTATTTTGGCGGGGTCTATTGTTATTTCACCTCTTTCATTTCTGATTTAGTTTATTTGGGTCCTCTCTCTTTGTTTCTTGGTGAGCCTTGCTAGAGGTGCATCAATCTTGTTTATCCTTTCAAAGAACCAGCTTTTGGTTTTGTTGATCTTTTGTATGGTTTCTTTGGTCTCTATATCATTTATCTCCACTCTGATTTTTATTTTTTCCTTCCTTCTGCTTACACTGGGCTCTTCTTATTGCTCTTTTTCTAATTATTTGAGTTGTAGAGTTAGGTAATTTATTACCATTTTTTCTTGTTTTTTTGTGTGTTTTTTGTTTGTTTGTTTGTTTGTTTGTTTGTTTTCAGTAAGCTTGTACAACTATGAACTTCCCTCTCAAGACTACTTTTGCTGTGTCCCATAGATTTTGGATTGTTGTGTTTTCCTTGTCATTTGTTGCCAGGATTTTATTTTATTTCTTCCTTGATTTCTCTGGTAACCCAGTCATTGTTTAACAGCATGCTGTTTATTCTCCATGTGTTTGATTTCTTTGGATTATTTTTATTGTAGTTGATTTCCAGTTTTATGCCACTATGATCTGAGAAGATGCTTGATATGATTTATATCTTCTTGAATTTGAAGAGACTTTGCCTGTGTTCCAACTTGTGATCTATCTTTAAAATGACCCATGTGCACTTGAGAAGAATGTATATTCTGTGGCTGTGCGGTGAAATGTTCTGAAGATGTCAATTAATTCCATCTGGTCTTGTGAGTCATTTAGGACTGATGTTTCCTTGCTGATTTTTTTGTTTAGAGGATTTCTTTTTTTATATATTAAAAACAAAACAAAAAAAAAAAAATAGAGGCCCAGTGTATGAATTCATACACTGTGGGGTCCATTGGTCTGGCCTGTGTGATTGAGCTGAAACTGGCTCTCCAACATTGCCTGAGGGGTCCCAGATTGTGAGAGGGTTCAGGCCAGGCTAAGAGACCCCATTGTGCAAGATTGGGGCCAGAAAGGGACTTGGGAAGTTGGCCAGTTGGGGAGGGACTCTGTGAGAGCTCCAGGGCATGTCCAGCCCATCTTGCTCAGTCCCAATTGGCCAGACTCCTGCTGCAAGCTAACCTACCAGCCAGAGAATCTGCCCTATGGTGGTCAGTGCAAGTTATAGCAAATGGTCAACTGCTGCTTGCTGGTCAGTGCATGTCATAGTGAGTGGGTGAGTATGCTTAGCATCCATTAGCATATTACGCATTGATTGGTTGAACAGAAGACTGAATGACCAGACACTTAGCATATTAGGCTTTTATTATAGAGGATTATTTTTATTGTTGAAAGTATTGCAGATTTCTCCACATTTTCCCCATTGACCCCCTCCAACCCAAACCCACCCCTCCCAAGCCTTTACCACACTATTGTCTGTGCCTATGGGCTATGCATCTGGGTAATCTCTCCCTACCTCCATCCTCCATCCCTACGTTCCCTCTGAGATTCCATAGTCTGGTCCATGCTTCTTTGTCTCTGGATTTATATTGTTAATCAGTTTATTTTGTTCATTAGATTACACAGAGGAGTGAAATCACGTGATACTTATCTTTCTCTGACTGGCTTATTCTGCTTAGCCTAATATTTTTCAGGTCCCTCTATGCCAGGGGTCCTCAAACTTTTTAAAGTGGGGGCCAGATCACGGTCCCTCAGAGAGCTGGAGGGCCGGACTATATGAACTACTAATTCCTACTGTAACACCTCGGCTGCGCTCACTGCCCAAAAAACCTGGTGGGCCGGATCAGACTTCCCTGGGGGCTGCATGTGGCCCGCAGGCCATAGTTTGAAGACCCCTGCTCTATGCCATCTCAAAGGGTAAAAGGTCCTTCCTTTTCACCGTTGCATATTATTCCATGTTGTAAATGTACCAGAGCTTTTTTATCCACTCATCTACTGATGGGCACTTGGGTTGATTCCACATTTTAGCTCTTGAAAATTGTGCTGCTATGAACATAGGGGATGCAGATATTCCTTCTGACTGTTGTTTCAGGTTTCTTAGGCTATATTCCAAGACATGGGATCACTGGGTCAAATGGCTGTTTCCTTTTCAATTTCTTTAGGAAACTCCACAGTTTTTCACAGTGGCTGTACCAGTTTGCTCCCCCAATCATCAATGCACTAGGGATCCTTTGTTTCCACATCTTCACCAACACTTGTCTATAGTTGATTTGTTGTTGATAGCCATTCTGATAGGAGTGAGGTAATACCTCCTTGTCATTTTAATTTGCCTGTCTCTGATGACTAATTACTTTGAGCACTTTACCCTATGTCTATTGGCCATATGTATGTCCTCTTTAGAGAGGTGTCTATTCAGGTCCTTTGCAAATTTTTAAATTGATTGCTTGTGTTTCCTTTAAGTGGTATGAGTTCCTTATATATGGTAGAAATGAACCCATTATCAGAAGTATCATTGGTAAATATGTTTTCCCATGAAGTGGGCTACCTTTCCAGTGACTTATAAATTACCAAGGTCAGGATTTTTACCTCTTAGGTTCAATTTATTCATAGGTGTGTGTGTGTGTGTGTTTAGCAGTTGTGAATGGGATTGTTTTGTTGGTTTCCATTTCTGATAGTTCATTAATGTGTATAAAATCCAAACAGATCTGGATATTTATTTTGTATTGTGCTACTGTACTACATTCATTTATAAGTTCTAGTAATTTTTTAGTGGGATCTTTAGGGTTATAGTAGCATGTAATCTGCAATTAATAACAGTTTTACTTCTTCCTTTTCAATTTCAATGCCTTTTATTTTTTATTTTTTTCTGATCAATGTGGATTGAATTTCCAGTACCATGTTGACTAGTAGTGGTGAAAGTGAGCATCCTTGTGCTGTTCCTGATTTTAAGAGAGCACTTTTAGTTTTCCCCCATAGAATATGAGTTTGGCTGTGGGTTTTTCATATATGTTCTTTATTATGTAGAAGCGTATTCACTCTATTCCCAATTTCCTGAGAATTTTTATTACAAACTAGAGGCTCTATGCATGAATTCATGCAAGTGGCTCTGCCCTCACAGTCCTGGTGGCAAGCTGTCTGAAAGGATGTCTAATTAGCATATTTTGCTTTTAGTATTATAGATGGGTGCTATATTTATTCATCTGATTTTTCTGTATCAACTGATATAATCATGTACTTTTATATTTCTTCATTTTTTTAATGTGGGGTATCTCATTTATTGATTTGTGGATATTTTACCTGCCTTTCATCCTGAGAAGACACAAAAAGGCTCATATTGTGAGATGACATTTACCGGAAACAGCAAGAATAAAGTTAAAAAAGAGAGAGAGATAAATAGCATGTTGGGTTTACAGGCGCAAAAGGAGAGGGGATTGAGTTCCTTTGGGGCAGGGTTTTCTTTTTCCTGTAGTTTGACCAGACATTCAGCAACTAGGCAGTAGTGGTGATTACACAGCATCATGGATGTACTCCATACGCAAGAATGACACAATTTAAAATACAAATAACATTTATTATTTAAAATTAATTACAACATGGGAAAATGAAGACTAAAAAAATATAAAAATGATAAAATAAAAACCGGAATCTGATGGGAGTGATAGGCCACATTTAACAAACAGGCATTGAGCTGGCCCTGAAGCCTTCTCTAGAGGTAGCTCTTTCTCTGAAGCAGGAACCTGGCCAGGGTCCAGGGAGGCTCTGCAGCCGGGGTGGATGGTCCTCAGTTAGGTCAGGAGTGCTGCACAGGCTGCCCCTGGCTTTTCAGCAAGGGCTGCTGGAGGTGTTGAGATGGTTGGAGGTGGACAGGCCTCTACATTTGCCTCTGCATTGGGCTCCTCTGGACGGGAACAGGAGCCTGCTCTGCCCCCTGGGCTGGAGCTATAGCTGTGAGAGGAGAAAAGATTACTCACCAGCCTGCATTTCCATGTGCCTCCCAACAGAGAACACAGCTGCAGCTCTGAATCCTTGATAGGACATCCTCCTGGGAAAACATTCCAACGGGTGGCGGTCTGAGGCTGGTCATTGCTCCTAGAGCCTCTGGGATTCCCCCTGTGTAACTGGGCTTGAGTCCTCCCCATACACTTGCATCCACCTCTACCCCAATACCACCTCGACTTCCTCCAACCTCTTACCAGTGGACTTTGCCTCCTTGGGCTCCAGCTCATCAGGCCAGGATTGTTGATAATGGGCACCGTGCTCCAGGTTGGAGTCAACATTGGTGAGCTGCCAGCAGAGAATGAGAGGCTTTGAGGTTGGAGGCTTGTTGGGCCTGGGCAGGTTCGGTGAAGGAGTCCTTCCTCACCCATCCATGGACCCTATTCCTCCAGATCCCCAGATGGCCACACTCATTTCGGACCTGCTCCTCACTGGTGGACATGTGTAGGGGGTCTTTGTTCACCAGCTGGTGCTCCATTACCTGGGATGAACTCTGCAATGACAGTGACCAGCAGCTGGTTGGGAAGACTCAAACCCTGCCCAGGTGTAGTAGCTGCTATTTCTGCTCACTGGTCACTACCCAGGTCCCCTTCCTGAGTGTGTCCTCAGATCAGAGTAGTGACTTCACTTCCTGACAAGAGCAGCGACCTCACTTCCTGACAAGAGCACTGACCTCACTTCCTGACGATGGAGCCCAACGGAACCTGGAGCCTGGTAACCAGGCAGCCCCATTCTATAACTGCCTTTCCCACCTCACTCGGATAGTGGCATTAGAGAGGACACCATGTCTTCATGTTGTCTCCCAGTGTGCCGAGGACGAGGCCTCCAGACAGGCAGACGCCGCCTGTGGCCTTTTTCACGGCGGAAGCCAAAGGTAGCACAGGGAGGTTTATTGGGGCCAGGCCACCACTCTGATCCTCCCTGAGCAGCCCATGTCTGGTGTGTGTGTGTATGTGTGTGTGTGTGTGTGTGTGTGTGTGTGTGTGTCCAAGGGCGTTCAAGTGTGGAGGGCCTGATCCAGAGCAGAAGGTGCAGTGGGCAGAAGCAGCAGTGACTGGGCCAGGTTTGAGGACTTCCCCACTGGCTGATGGTCACTTTCATTGCAGATCTCTTTCTCCATCAAGGTGGTGCATGTTCCACTACCTGAGGAAGAGCCCAGTGACATGGGCATCAGTGAGAGCCCGGTGAGCCACACCACCAAGGGCCAGGAAAGACCTGAAGTGAGTGTGGCCACCTGGGGCTCTGGGGAGCCAGGGCCCGTGGATGGACAACCAGGGACTCCTCTACCGATGCCGCGCAGGCTCTTCGGGCCTCCAACCCCGGAGCAGACCAGGTTTAACCGGCAGCTCAAAGTTTTCACCAGTGACCTGGACTATGGTGCCCATGTCAACCAGACTGGCCTGAAATACCTGCACCCCAAAAAGGCAAAGCCAAAGGGTGAGAAGCTGGGGAAGTGACGGTGGGATTGGGTTGGAGTGACATGGGAGCTTATGGGGAGGGATTGTTGCCTGGCACACAGGGAACACCCCAGAGCCTGGACAGGAGCAATGATGGGCCTCAGACCACCCATCTGTTGGACTGCGGGTGGGAAGGACGTCCTGTGGTGGGTCCTGGGCTGTGGCTGTCTTCTGTCTTGGGGGAAGATAGACATGCAGACACCTGGGTGATCTTTTCTCCCCTCTCAACTCCAGCACCAGCTCTTCCTGTCATACTTGAAGTTTATCCTGAAGAGGAAGATGTAGAGCTAGAGGAATCACCACCTCCAGAAACCCTGCCACCTCCAGCAGCCTCTCCAGCTGCAGCTGTGGAGCCAGGGCTGGCCTTAGAGGATACTGAGGCTCCACCACCACTGGATGAAGAACCCTCCATGGAGCCCATGCTGGATCTTGCCTCAGAGGAGGAGCTGCCCCTGGAGGGCCCAGCTCAAGGGCCCCTTGTAGAATGTGATCAACCTGTCCCAAGGGACAACCTTGTTTTTTTTGTTTTCTTTTCCCTTTTTATTTTGTTTATATGTGTTCCATGGTATGGTTCAATTTTCTCTCTTTTGATGTTTATTGCTTGGGGGTTTATTGCTTTTATCATTTTATCTATTCTGTGCTTATCCCTCTTTTTTCCATTGTACAATTTATTTTAAGTAATAAAAGTTACCATTTGTGTTTGAAATGGTGCCGTTCCTGAGCATGGAGTACATCATGATGCCTTGCAGGCCTCACCACTGTCTAGTTTCAGGATGTCCCATCATCCCACAAGGAAACCAGCACCAACAGTATTCACTCCCCACTCCCCTTCCCCTGGAAAACCCTGATCTGCTTTCTGTCTTTATTTCTTTAAATTTCTGGATAATTCCTTTTACTGGAATCTTCCTAAAAATATGTGTCAGCTCACATATTTTTATAGCATTTTTGTAATCCTCGCTGGATGAGAGATCAGATGTAAAAGAATATGCTTTTTTACAATAGTAGCAAGAATTTTGTTGAGGATTTTGGCATCTATGTTCATGAGGGATATTGGCTGTAATTCCCTTTCATTGAGTAGTCTTTATCTGGTTTTGGTATTAGGGTGATGCTGGCTTCATAGAAGGAGTTTGGAAGTGTTCCTTCCTCTTGGATTTTTTGGAATAGTCTGAGGAGGATAGGTTTTAGTTCTTCCTTGAATGTTTGATAAACTCTCCTGTTAAGCCATCTGGCCCTGGGCTTTTGTTTGCTGCAAGCTTTTTGATGACTGCTTCAATTTCTTCCCAAGTCACTGGTCTATTGAGATTTTTAGATTCTTAGTAATTCCCCTCTTACTTATTTACCAAAAAAATGCAAATATATGCTTACAAAAAAAGAAATGAACTCAACTCTTTCAAACCTTATAATTGAATGTTTATGTCAGCTTTCCTCTTAGTAGCCTTCAAACAGGAACCAAGCCAAATGTTTATTACTGGATAGTTGTTAAACAAACTGATTTACTTATATAGTACAATATTGAGATTTAAGAAGAAAAAACTACTGACACACAGCATGCATGTTACAAATGAACCCCCAAACCAATATTTTAAGAATAATAGTCCTTACACAAAAGGGTACATATTTTATGATTCCATTATGATGAAATAATCCACAGTCAAATCTATGTTGCAATTGCAGATTTATCTCCCTCTTAAAAACCCACAATCTATTATGATTTTGGATCGTTATATTAACTGGAAAAGAAAAACTAATCTCTTTTGATATAAAATTGATAGCTAATAATATATTTAATTATTTATTAAGCCATTTAATTTTCTTTCCAAGTTAAGATGGAAATCTAAAAATGCAGCAATATAGCTACAATATGACCAAGAGGAGGTAGAAAGAGAAGAATATTTTCTGCATAAAGGCGATCATTTTTCTTGCTGGCAGGGTCAAGATACATAATTTTTTTAAAAAAATTAAGAATTTATTGTGCGTATGCAAAAGCAGTTCACCCTGAATCATTTAGACTCCAAGAACAGCAGAATGGGTTTGACATTTTTAAATAATATATTGTAGCAGAGATGAAGGGCTCTCAGACATGGCCCACTGCACGCCAGAGCTTCCTGCTAGAGACTGAGTCAAAAGAAGCCTCACAAGGAATCAATGCGAATTCTCTGCATTCCCGTTAGAAATGTCATTCAAAATTGATGACAATACTTCTGACCAAAATCTATTTCAGGCTAATACTCTCTGACCTCACGCGCATGGCTCCTTGACCTGTGTTACAGATACCTGAAATTAGAGATGAAATGTTAATGACTGTGCAACATACATAGGCTGTCTATTCACTCAGCAGTGAACCTAGAGGTAACTCCAGAAAACACACACACACACACACACACACACACACACACACACACACACGGATTTCTTTGAAAAGCAACCCTGAAAAATATAAAAGTTCAATGAACGTAATGCATTATTAATCTCTGACTTATCTGGTCAAGTAATCTGCTTCCTGTGTTCCTGATGGTTATCCAAAGATATTATATTCAAAGAACACTGATGGTGGTTAAGGTCAGCGCATCAAGTTTGAAAAAGTGCAGACCTGATGTTACCATTTTTTTCTAGAATTTACTACCCATAACAGAATGTAAAATCTGTTAACGTCCATTATTTGGTTTAATTGGAGAAAGAGTTTCTTTTAAATGCTGGGTATTGAGCCTGCAACCAAAGTACATAGGTACATGCCCTTGATAGGATTCAAACCTCTCACTCTTCAGTCTGAGGGATCATGCTCTAACCACTGAGAAAAAGAGCCACCGTCAGGTGTTTGTTTTTGTTTTTGTTTTTTATTAAAGAACATGATACTTAAAACATGTGGTAAGTAAAAGGTATAAAAACATTAAAAATCTAAATAAGTTTATAAAAACCAATTTGGGACTTAGGCTACAAGTAGTGGAGCTTAGATAATTCCCACTGGTCCTTCAGATGGATCTGAAAGAAAAATCTTAAAAAATCTTCTAAACACCTCAAATTTCCAATAAAAATTTTAAACAAAATAATGAGAATTATTTCAAGTTAAGAAAAGAGAGATATGCCATTTTCATATTCAGGATGACAATAATGTAAAGCCCTAATTTTTTCTAAAATTCCTAAAAATCTCAAAATGCTGTGTGTGTGTTTGTGTATAACTTGATGTGGTGATTCTAAAGTTTATATTGAAATGTAAGAACTCAGAAATGTGAAAGACAAGTTCAAAATATAAAAGGTAAGATAATTTCTTCTATCAAGATAAAATGATCAATGCAACAAAAAAAATGATATCCAAAAACTTGAATTCCACAAAAGTTGGTGCTGCATGAATATGAAAATATGGATTTTATTCAATGAATGACTAAACTGATAAGTTTTGCCAAAGCCGGTTTGGCTCAGTGGTAGAGCGTTGGTCTGCGGACTGAAAGGTCCCAGGTTCGATTCCGGTCAAGGGCATGTACATTGGTTGCGGGCACATCCCCAGTGGGGGGTGTGCAAGAGGCAGCTGGTCGATGTTTCTCTCTCATGGATGTTTCTAGCTCTCTATCCCTCTCTCCTCCTCTCTGAAAAAATCAATAAAATATATTTAAAATAAATAAATAAAAATAAACTGGTAAGTTTTTTCCATATTTAAAATATTATGACCATATATCTTACCATATGAAATTATTTCCATATGCATTACTATACTAATGTGAAAGGTAAAATAGAAAAGCTTCTAGATAAAAAATATAAGTGAATATCTTCATCAGTGAAGATTAAAACTATATATCTTTAAGCAGATTACAAAATGCACAAAAGGAAAAAAAAATCAATAAATTTAACTATATTGAAATGAGAACTTCTGTTCAACTAAAAATAGTGGTAAATTTAGCCTCTCAAATTGGCAAATATATTTGGGACACATAAAACTTACAGAGAGTTTACATCCAGAATAAATAAATCATATAATATATCATCAATATATAAGGCCTACAAATCAATAAAAGATAGAAATCCTAAAAGAAATATGGGCAAAAGACTTGAGCAGGGTTTACACAAAAGATGAAACAGAATGTCCAAAGATTTATTAAATATATGAAAAGGTCTACTACTATATTAGTAAATAGAAATATGAAAATTAAAACAATTGAAACCTTTATTAAGGAATAAGAATGAAAATTTTACAAAAGAAATAACTAAAACTATCTTTGGTATGTGAAGGGAATAGGGACTCATAAAACATTTGTGGGAGGGTGATTTGCTTAACTACTTTAAATAAAAATTTGATATTATTTACAAATTTTGAAGATAAATGTTGAATAATAGGGAAAAATTATTTTTGTTTCAAGTTCCCTGGCACCAAGCTTCTAAAATCCTGAATTTTTCCCAAGTGATAAAAGTACCTTTTTTATTCATAAGCCCTTTGGATCATAACTGAACTTATGCTAATAATTTCAATCATTAGCATAATTAACATAATTTAGAATGGGGCTGTGAAGAGAAAGATGAGCCATATGGTTAGAGGGTTAGGGCTTTGAGCCAGCGGAACCTTCTGGGAGGGGAAGATGGTTGGGTCGTTTTAATCAGGTGGTCACTGATTCAGCCAATGGCTTCTACATAATAAAACCCCAAATGAGAACTATGAACACTGGAGTTCAGGGGGGCTTCCTTGCGGGTGAACACATCTGAGTGCTGGGAGGATGATCCACTCTGATTCCATGGGGAGAGGGCATGGAAGCTCCACATTTAGGAAGCTCCCATCCCTTGACCTACTTGTCTCTTTATCCCACTGATCCTGATTTGTATTCATTAATATAGAACTGTAATTGGATATATAGAACATTCCTGAATTATGTGAGTTGATTTAGTGAATTTTCAGATCTGCGTTGGGTTGTGTGAACCCCTCTGTACTTGTAGCCAGTTGGTCAGTAGTACAGAAGGCCTTGGGGGACCCTGAAATTGTGTCTGGCATCTGAAGCACTGAAGCAGTTTCACTCTTATTGGGGATCATGATGTCCTTCGCCTATAGGGTTTGCGCTAACTTCAGATTGTAAGCATCAGAATTATATTGCAGTGTAATAGGCATACCACCATTCTGCAATAATGCTCCTAGGTGTCTTTCCTGGAGAACTGTGTTCACCAGAAAGCAGCATTATTCATATAAGCCATAAATCTAACTGCCTATCAGCAGTGCAAGGGATAGATGCTTTATATACGTATAAAAGGAATTCCAGGCAATGGAGATTAATGAACTACAGCTACATGCAAAAACATGGCTGAGCCTTAAAAACATAACTTGGAATGATATAAGCTTATCATAAAGGAGTACATGTAGTATTGCAATTCTCTTGATGTATAATACAAATATAGGCAAAACTAAACCATATTGTTTATGAAAACATATACAGGTTTTAAAATATATAAACAAACAAGGAAGTGGTTATCAAATTTTAGAATGATTATCTTTAGAAAGCAGAAAGAATGATATTACTGCAATGAGGCAAAAAGAATTGAAGATGCTGACAAATGTTACATATATTGTCTCAGTCAATGGTTACATGACTGCTTATTTTGCCAAATAAATTTGCTAAATATTTGCTTTGTGCACATTTTTATATGTAGGTTATATTTCACTGTACAAAAACAAATCAGAATAATTTCACAGTAATAAAGACTCATGAGAAAGTTTTACCAACTTCTTTGATTTGCTTTGATCAATATAGATAATGAATGCATAATGCTTATCACATAAATTTTTGCAACTAAAATGACTGAAGCAAGTTATTAGCTAAAGGACAATTTCACAAAATTATCTGCATGATTTATTTGATATGGATATCAATAATTCATTAGCAAAGTTGAATGAGGCTTTCTCCAAATCTCTTATAAAATGTAAATACTGTAAACATTAATGCACAGTCCAAATAAATGAGATTTTAGAAATGTATGTTTTTCTATTAAACATAAAAACATAGGTCATAAAGCTATTTGATCTTGTTGTTACTTAACTCATAGTCCAGGAAACTAGTGTTATAGAAATCAAGCTTAAAACTGCCAACTAAGTGCATAATGTTGCAAAAATCTATGATTTTTGAAATCAGAACAAATTAATATTTTGCCAAAAAGAAATGATTAAGAAATAATCAAAATACTATTTGAGTTAGATATATATTATCACGGATTCTGTAATATATATAATAATTTTAAATGAATTACTTAAAACATTCTAGTGAGCCAAAACCGGTTTGGCTCAGTGGTAGAGCGTCAGTCTGCGGACTGCAAGGTCCCGGGTTCGATTCCAGTCAAGGGCATGTACATTGGTTGCGGGCACATCCCTGGTGGGGGGTGTGCAAGAGGCAGCTGGTCGATGTTTCTCTCTCATCGACGTTTCTAGCTCTCTATCTCTCTCCCTTCCTCTCCGTAAAAAATCAATAAAATATATTTTAAAAAATAATTCTAGTGGATGATAAGTTTTGAGCTTTATTTGATTTAATATTTCCAACCTTCCTAATATTTAAAGGTTATCCCAAAAAGTATATACACACTTTGGATAATTATAAAGGCAATGTTTATGAAAATACATTTCATTTTCCAAATGGAATAGAATCAGCTGTTGAAGTGTGTATACATTTTTTTGTTACATCCTGTATTTTTTTAAAATATATTTTATTGACTTTTTACAGAGAGGAAGAGAGAGGGATAGAGAGTTAGAAACATCGATGAGAGAGAATCATCTATCAGCTGCCTCTTGCACACCCCCTACTGGGGATGTGCCCACAACCCAGGTACGTACATGCCTTTGACCAGATTTGAACCTGGGACCTTTCAGTCCGCAGGCTGACATTCCATCCATTGAGCCAAACCGGTTTCGGCACATCCTGTATTTTTAAAGGGATTTTCATGATATTATAAAAATATGAATCTGTATATTTAAAAGGTTAATATGCAAAGTGTCCGCTCAGGAGTTCAACCAGGGGGTTTGATCGCTTGCTATGATGTGCACTGACCATCAGGGGGTGGTGTGGAATGAAGGAAGCCCCCAGCCAGCAGCTAGGGAATGCTCCTGCTGGCAGCTGGAATGCTCCAAGTGGCCCTGACCGCTGGCCAGGCCTAGGGACCCTATCTGTGCATGAATTTTGTGCACCAGGCCTCTAGTATCATGGGGGGGAAATTCTTATTTTTCTCTATTTTATATTTCTATTCTTTAAATTGTTATAAAGTGGATAAGTGAAAATGGTGTTTTTTGTATTCCTAAAAAGAATAGCAATTCATGGCTCATAGAGGTCTTTCAATAAGTTAGTGTCACAGATCAATTATTATGAGATGGAAATTCCAATTTGGTAGATTTGGCGTGGGGCCCAAATATCTGTTTTTGAGAAGCTCTATGAAACAATCCAACGTGCAGTAAGGTTTTAGGATGAATAGAATATACAGAAAATTATATTTATTACCATTGTTACCTTCTATCAGAAGTGTTTGTAATTATCTGCAGCATGAAATAGTTTAATCCTTATGATATATGATTTCACTCTATTCTCTCTTATATTTAGGATTATATTTAGGATCATTCTTCTTGTAAACTATAAAAGCTAAGTATTGTAGTTTTTTTTCTTTTGATTCAAAGATAGTGATTAATATACAGGATTTTTCTCCTTTCCTAAAATATTTAAATGACTGAAATCAACTGAAAATTGTGGCTGGCTCTCCTAATATAGATCTACATTTTTATTAAAACATACACTACTATTTGAATATATGTACCCCCAATTGATTTTCAAGTATTAACTCAGAAAGATTTGAATCAACTACCCCAACAATTAAATAAGATAATTGCATTTAATCAATGATTTTAATAAATTACCCTTCTAAACAAAGAGGATAAAAATGTTACCTTTACTAACCTTGGTTTAATATCATTGATTGAAAAAGGATGGGACTCTCTAGAAAGGCTTTAAGGAATGAGGTAGTTAAGGACATAACACATCCATCCAAGTATATTGGGCTGCTGACAGTACAACTGTCGTCCACTTTTCTGTTTTTCTGGTGTTGCCTTTGTAACCCTGCATTGATGATCTTAGCAGTGCACAAATTTCAAGTCAATTGGCCCATGTTCGAATTTACAAGTACACTTGACCTCTCAGAGCCCAATTTTTCTTTTCCTTAAATAGGAATAATAGTGCCTTTTGCCTGGAAAGTGTTTATCACGGAAGGAATCTATTGCATAAAAAGAAGGAAAAGGCATCAAGAGTAACTAGAAGATATAGATTATATTATCAGACTCAGGAGAGACTGGGAAGACATCAAGATTTGTGGAAGAGAGACTGATTTTGAGAAGAGAATAGTTTTCTTGTTTTTGTTTTTTAAAGACCAAAACGAACAAATGAAAACCTGGGAAGAACCATGAAATGCTTTTTATGTCATTAACTGAAATCATAAGGGGAGCCAAGATCATAGCAGAATTGTAACCAGTATATTCTAAAATCACTGTCAAAACTTCCCTGACAATTTTTTTTAAATAAATCTTTATTGTTCAGATTATTACAAATGTGTTCCTCTCCACACCCCCCCCCTCAATTGCTCCCCTCCACCAGGTTCCCACCCCACCCTCTGCCCTTTCCCCACTCCCCATTGTCTTCATCCATAGGTGCACAGTTTTTGTTCAGTCTCTTCCTGCACCCCCACTCCCCTTTTCCCTGAGAATCGTCAGACCAATCCCTTTCCATACCTCTGATTCTATTATATTCACCAGTTAATATTGTTCATCAGATTTTTTAATTCCCTTGGTTTTTATTTTCACTTGTTGATAGTTACGTATTTGTTGTTCATAATTTTTATATTTATCTTTTTCCTCTTCCTAAATAACCCCCGTCAGCAATTCATATAATTCTGGTTTGGTGGTGATGAACTCTTTTAGCTTTTTTTTATTTGTGAAGCTCTTTATCTGGCCTTCGATTCTGAGTGATAGCTTTGCTGGGTAGAGTATTTTTGGCTGTAGGTTCTTGCTATTCATCACCTTGAATTTCTAACTGCAGGTGCTAAGAACATTATATATAGAAAAAGTATTTCAATAGAGTAAATAATTTTTAGAGGTAGTAACAAATGTCCAACTGGCTTCATCTTGTAAAACCATCTGGGGAGGATTTTGACTAAGGTTTGTGCCATAAAAAGTAGTGCAATTTCTGATAGTCATTGAACACATATTTGATGTCAGGTATAGTGCTAAGTTATTTACATGTGTGGCCTCATTTAATTCTCACAATAACTCTTTGAGTAAGTACAATTATAATCCCCTCTCTGCAGATGATGAATCTGAGACAAAGAGAGCTTAAGTAAATTGTTCAAGGTCACACAATCTGGGTGAAGATACAAAAAAGTGATGCTGATGATTAGAGAATACAAAAAGCAATTTGATACAATGTAAGTTTTTTATAATTTCCTAAGTCATTTTCCCTTTGCTTCACTTAGCAAAAATAAAATCACTGAAGATTATCTCTGTGTGAAACTGGAGCTATCTTTTACAGAAAAAAAGGTATTTGTTTATTGAATTTTGTAATACTTGTAAAGGTGAATTTCTCATATATTGACAGAAAATAGTTTTTCAATCCAGTTAATACAAATTACATAAATAGGTAGAATTTTTTATTCTTTTAAAACCAACATTCAACATCATTTTATCTTCTAAATAAACTCAATCTTTACGACTGATTTTTCTTTAGGTTAAAAATAAAAAATAAAAACCTCATTGAACTTTTTAGCTCCATCTACTTTGCACTTGATCTTAGCCAAAAGGCCGAGAAGCGATAGCTCCATCTACTTTGAAGTATCTACCCCACCTTTTCCTTTCCTTTTATTGTTCCTAATTTTACAGAATAGTCTATGGTAGAATCATAGTAAACATGTTAATATTTTTATTGGAAAAGACCATACTCTTTAAGATGAACGTACTCTACCCCCTCCCCCCCAATTAGCTGAGATTTTTAAGATTTTCAACTAATTCAAATGCATGAAGTGGGAACTAATTTATTGAATTTCTATTTTTAGTTTTTATATATTAGCACATTATAGAACATCATGACACAGATATAGACGCCCCACAGATGGGGACCCATCTGTTCAGCCTGATTTTTCTACAAGCTCATGAACAAAGCCCAGGCATCCACCTTTTGAAGTGCTGCTGCCTTAAACATTCACTGCATTTTTATATCATAGACTCTCACTGTTTCCTGCCTTAAATATTGTTTTCTTTTTCTGGCAAAGACTTGTTTTGCTAGAAAATTTGCCCCCACATACAGCATGTTATTGTGGTCAGGTATTACTGTTAAGTCTTTTCTATAAATTCTAAATGTAAATCCTATATAATAAAACCCTAATATGCAAATTGACTGAATGGCAGAAGGACCAGTGGCTATGATGCACATCAGGGGGTAGAAGCTCAAAGCAGGAGCTTCCCCCTGGTGGTTAGTGCACTCCCACTGGTGTGTGTAGTGGCTAAAGACCCCTCGGGGGATGGGGAGTGGGCTTATGCCGTCAGGCAGACATCCCCCAAGGGGTCCTGGACTGCAAGAGGGTTCAGGCTGCGCTGAGGGGACCTCCCTCCAGTGCACAAAAGTCATACACCGGGCCTATAGTTTATTCATAAAATGCCTCTTGTTTGCACTAATATTCCAAATATATATAGTATCTTTTAAATCAACACAATGAATGCATCAGTGTGGTCCTAATAATTCCTTTGTTACTTTAATTAAAACAATATTTCTACTTCAGCTTTTTAGTCCTGACTGCACTGGCAAGGCATCACATGAAAGGGACAATGGCAGAGCAGCTAAATCTCCGGGACACATCAGCACAGACATATGTAAGGCCCTTCGTGGCGCCCTCTGTTGCCTGTAAGCAGAAGCGAGACAGGGTGGATAGCCCCTAGGCTCCCGAGGCAAGCTCTGCCATCTTCTCTTCCAAGCAGGTTAGAGCAAAAACAGACATAAAACAAAACAAAAGAGAACAAAGAGATGAAATTAAGAAATCCCTGCTGCCTTGACCTCTACTGGAACACCTATATTTTGCAGGGGAAACCCGTGATGTTTAGAAATGCAAGCTACCAAGCACCCGTGGTAGAAAATCCATGACAACACCAGCAGCTGGTGTTGGTGCCGTAAAATACACTGTATTGGAGGACAGGGAGCAGAGGGGCATGCATTTAATGGGTAGACAACTGCTTTACATAAAGTTTTAAACTTTCTAGATCAGAGTTTTCTTGCTTTGTGACTAGTAGGCCACAGAACTATCTGTTAATAGTCTGTTCTGAAATACTTTTCACCTGAGTTGCAATCTCTCTCATTGTTTTCCTCCTTCTTGCTGCCTCAATCTCGCTTTAATCCTGGGAGTTCAGACTGTTTCTCCTGGGAGTTCAGAGATGCCTTGAGTCCCTTTGCTCTGCCGAAGAAGTAACAGCTTGTTTGTTTGTTTTAATATTCCTGACCAGGGAGAGACTATCACCTCCCATCTCTCTCTCTCTCTCTCTCTCTCTCTCTCTCTCTCTCTCTCTCTCTCTCTCACACGCACGCACGCACGCACGCACGCACGCACGCACGCACACACACACACACACACACACACACGCTTCCTTGTGGGCTACCACCTAGCGGGAATTTCAGTGTGAGGGAAGTTCCTTCCTTTCTCTCCTGCCAGCTATACTCAGAGGTGGAAGCAGAAAAGCCTCCCACCTGATTCTGAGTGAGGCAGCGAATCTCTGTGCAGAGAGGAGCCACCTGCCAGGAAGCTGTAAAGAACCACCAGTACAAGTGGTGATCTTCATCCCTGGAACTTACAAATGGACTTGGTCACTGTTCTTGGCAGGTACAAATCTCAGAGAGCACAAGACTCACAACCTTCATCAAATAGCACAGGGCAATGGGGGGAGGGGGGAAGGGGAGCAGAGTTGGATCCAGAGAATCTTGTTTTGAATCCTGGGTTTGACAAGTATTTGCTCTGGTTTCTTAGCTTTCTTCTTATACACATAAGACCTGTTTTTGCTCAAGTGAAACTATTGGGTCGGCAACTACGTAATTGCGGATTTTTTAAAGAAAATCAAAGACAATTTTTTCATGGAACTAAATAACTTTATTCTGTAATGTATTGCCCATTTTGATCAATGACCTTTTGCCATCTTTCAGGCAGCATCATAATCCCACGTTCAAAAAACTTCTGGTTTTTATTAGCAAAAAACTGAATCAGGTACGATTTGACATCATCATCATTATTGAAATTTTTACCATTCAAGGAGTTTTGTAAAGATCGAAACAAAAAGTAATCAGATGGTGCAAGGTCAGGACTATATGGTGGATGTGGCAAAACATCCCAACCAAGCTCCATTAATTTTTGCCGAGTGACCAAAGATGTGTGTGGCCTTGCATTGTCATGATGGAATACAACACCTTTTCGATTTGTCAATTCGGGCCGCTTTTCTTCAACTGCATTGTTTAATTTCGTTAGTTGTTCAATGTAGACATCAGTATTGATCGTTCGGTTGGGTGGTAAGAGTTCAAAGTAGACAATTCCTTTGTAATCCCACCAAACTGATAACAAAACCTTCTTTTGATGAATATCAGCTTTTGATGTTGTTTGAGTTGGTTCACCTGGCCTGCTCCACGATCTTTTCCGCTTGATATTGTTGTAAACAACCCATTTTTCATTGCCAGTTATCAGTCATTTTAAAAATGGATCATTTTCATTACGTTTCTTTAGCAAATCGCAGCTGCTAATGCGTTGCGTTAACTGTGATTCTTTCAGTTCGTGAGGAACCCATGTATCGAGTTTTTGAACATAGCTAAGTTGTTTTAAGTGATTTTCAATGCATGTATGTGATACATGAAGCTTCTCTGCAATCTCACGTGTTGTACTGTGACAGTCTGAATTGATTATTGCTTTGATTAGGGCGTCATCAACTTCAACTGGACGACCAGAGCGTTTTTCATCTTTGAGTGAAAAATCACCAGAACGAAATTTGGCAAACCAATTTTGACACTGCCGTTCTTTTAAGGCTTCGTCACCATAAACAGCACATAACTTTTTATGAGCTTGCGATGCGTTTTCCCCTTGCGGAAATAAAAAAGCAAAATATGACGAAAATGTTCCTTTTGATTTTCCATTTTTCAACGAACGCCAAACGAAAACTACAAAACAGATCAAAAAACTTTTTTTACTGATTAACAGCTGAATAGCCAACTATCAAATAACAAAATGTGTTTTACATTTGTACTACGTCTGCAAACTAAAAATTCAACTGAAGCCATATATGTGTGAAACCCGCAATTACTTAGCTGCCGACCCAATAAATTTGCCTAACTTCTGCAACACATTTCCTATTGCCTTCACACCTTATTTCTAGCTCTAAACTCCTATTCTCAATGTATTTTGTGTAATTTTAGTACACAGATAAATACACGAGTTTTTAAACATATACAAAATGATGATCTTGTCACATTTAGAGGACTTTTACAGTGTTTTCTCTTCCTTTACTTCTTTCGTTTATGCTTGGCTCCCACACTCAGGGTCCTTTTCTATTACTGGTATATTAATTAAACATATTATATTTTATAAAATAATTAAATGAATAAATTTGTTATATATTAACTTCTGATACATGGTGGCACTATTTATAAAGTCTTGTAGCATTCTATCTTGTCAATAATAATATGATATATTTTATAACACTTCAATTGAAAGAATTAAAATACAATACAGTATACTGTATCAAGTATTCATTCAATTTATCTATAAATATTTATTTTATTTTATAATAATATAAAATATATTTTATTATTATAGATCACTGCATCAAATGTATAAAGAAAATCACAGATGGAAATTAAGGAGAATAGAATGCTTTTAGGTGTCTTTGACTGACTATTATAGATAGATACATGCAAATAAGAATAATTCTGCTTCTACTATGATGGACTAAGTTGCAGAATGATGTCTCTTCCACCCTAACAAGAAGAGCAAGGCAGATGACCCACAAAGTTATAGTTGTACTTAAACCTGTAAAAGCTCCAATAATCTAAGCAAACTGAAATGAAGTGAAATAAAATAAAAATCCCCTTCTAATAGAGAAGAGACCACTGATGCTTTCTTTCTTGACAGAACAATAAGAAAGGAGAAGGAAACAGCTGAATGTACTTCAAATGTTTTTATTGCTGAGCATCCTCTAGCATGGGTACTTAGATTCTAAAAGGGTCTGAGGCTCCAAAGGGGTTTGCACCCACCACCACTTTCCCACAGGACTTCACTAAGTGCTCACTCAGAAAATAAGGGATCAGCAGAGTAATCAAGGAAAGTACACCTGAGTTCTCCAGTTCTTGTTCTCTCTCTCTCTCTCTCTCTCTCTCTCTCTCTCTCTCTCTCTCTCTCTCTCTCTCTTTCTCTCTCTCTCTTTCCCCCCTCCCTTTTTCCTGGGTGTATTTATAGGTAGGAATGAGCAAGTAAAATTGTTTCTAATTACAGGCAACCCAGTTGGCTATAATAAAGTTCTAAGAGACAAACCAAAAGTATTTTAGTATTTTACTTTAACTCTAGAGGTATTAATTAGTAGTTCACTAGCAGTACTATTAAGCTAAGTGGCAAGACACAAAGTCAATACCTAAAATCAAGTGCATTTCTAAACACTGGTTACAAGTGATTGGATTGAATTTTTAAAATACTAGTTAGATAACATAAATTTTATAAAAACAAATACATTTAACACAATAATGTGTACAGTATGTCCTTTGAAGGCTATATCAGTAAGAAAAATTACAAAATACTTTAAGAGCTGAAGAGACATGTTCTTAAAACAAAAACCTCAATAACGTTATGTTGCCAAATTTCTTCATACTTGTATATTAATCGCATGCAATTCCAATCAAAACAAAAGTAGACTTTATTGAAGAAAAAAAGGCAACTTTATACTCTCACTACACTGATTCGCCCCGGTATTCCCAATAATGTTTAGTAGTCAACCCCATGAGCCATGGAAGCATAGCACAGCCCAATTTTTACTTTTAAAAATTCACAATTCATGCTAACATTGTCTAGAGGAATATAGGAATATATAGTGTTTAATTGGTGTTGCCCACACATTTGATCACAAAGCCTCTTTCTATTCATTTAACTTCCATGAACATCTTTCTGCAGTAGAAGTTAGGATATTCTGTGAGTAACCAACGTAAATCTCAGTGACTGGCAAATCACAACAATCTCTAGGGGAATGTGCATGTTAAACATTGTGTAATGCTGCAATAAACTATCAAAGTCTACGATATGGTTTTATTCAATGCTATAGTTGCAGTATTTCCACCCCTATGGATAAGAAGTATTTTGTTAAATGTTATGAAACCCTGATTGTCTAAATATTCACTTAAAACTTGCTAGTGACAATGTGAGACTGAAAAAAATATATGACTGTTGACTCTCAATAATTATCTTCACTAAAGAAAGAGTTCTAGAATGTATGGAAAGAAACACTTTTTTACAACAGCGGTGAGTTTGTTTCTTAAATATAATAAGTAAATGTAATTAATAGAGCAGAAGTCTGTGTGTTACATAGAAAGGCCACCGTGTTGGTCAATAGTATGCATTAACTTGACTATGCAATGGTGTTCAGATATTTGTTCAAACACATCTGGACGCTGCTGTGAAGGCATGGTTTAGGTGAGACTGACACTGAAGTCAGCAGGCTTTGAGGGAAGCAGCTCACCGCCCATAATGCAGGTGGGCCTTCTCCATTCTGTTGGAGGCCTTCAGGCCTTAAGGGCCTCCTGAGGAAGAGGGGCTGCTGCCAATAGGCTGCCCTGGACCCCACTGCAGCCCCAGCCCCGTCCTGGGTCCCAGCCTGCCAGCTCACCCTGCAGAATTTGGACTGGCCACCCTCCACAATCACATGAGCACGTTCTTGAAAAGTTCCTTAATATTTACTTTTATGTTTATCTGCCATCCTTATGTCAATCTGGAGAACTCTGACAGAGTTCCCTACTCTCATTTCACATACCCCTACTCTCATTTCACAAACCTCTCCCTTTATTACAGCTAAAAGCTGTAAAATCCCTTTCAATGTATTGTGTCTGCTGTGAGATCCAAGTGGATGTACTTCTTATGCAGGGTAGAAAGAGGAGGCTTGCATTAAATAATTTTCTAAGTGTGGCCATTCATACAGGCTTGTGATTGTGAAATAATTCATCCAGCAACTGCATTTTGAAATTCATCTGATCTGGGCAATAATTTTGCTGTCACCGTGAAAGAGAAATCAGAGTGCATTTTACAGGGTTTCTCTTACAAACAGAGGCTCTGAAGCCTTTGAGTCAATGTCTTTGATGAATGAGCTCAGATTACTGGACACCCCATATATTCGGTATCTGGTCAATGCGGTTTCCCTCTTTATAGCTGTCTGGGAACCCACACCTTGGTAACCACATATCTGGCTAATTGCGCTGAATTACACAGTAAGGTTTAGAAGAAAGAATAATCCCACTTAGCTGGTATTTTTTGTGCCCTGAGTCCTTTAGATTTCATATTCAGGTTTTAAAAAAGTTCCTGGGGGAAGTGATGAGATCTTTCCAATAAAGAATAAAAACCTGTCTGGTGATTTAATTTTGTGATCAAAAGAGTGTCTTGATGTAAGAGAACGATCTCTCATTTTTCCATTCTCAAGCTTGTCTTATTTCCATGTAAAATAATTCAGAAAGAAAGCTATGGTGCTCCTTAAGAATAAAAGTAGAAAGGGAAACTGCCTAAAGATGAGAGAATTCATGATTGTTAAAAGTAATTCATATTTAATGGGGCACTCTAAACTTCAGCTCCATATAATTAAGAAATTATACTTTGCTGGTGCTACCCATGAAGTTATAAGAACATCATCTTCTCTGACATCCTTCCTGATTAGCTCAAAATTTGGGAGGGGGAGGTGCTCCTTAATGTCCTACTGAATGGGGAGTCCTCTCTTCTCTATCTCTCTTAGCTTAGTCTATGTTAATCATCAAAATTCCCAGCAAGCATGCTTTTCTATGCTGTTTTTTTTTCTTCTCCCTATTCCTAATTTTAGATGAGAAGTCTGACATTTCTTATTAATCCAAAATATGCTCAAGGCTCAAAATAATTTTCAGTGCCCTCTATTGAGGCACCTGGACAACCCTGCTATTCCTTCAGATAAAAGCCACATGAATCCTCATATCCAGTAACTCTTATCTCTTATGTGTGCCTATATCCTCATTTAATTTTCAGTTTCTGTATCCTTACATTGGCTGGCCAAGAAATATCCTCCACTTTTAAGATTATTATGTCTTTTTTTTTTTTTTAGGGTTATTAGTATATTTATTTATTTGTTTGTTTGTTTGTTTGTTTTAGTTTAAAATATATTTTTTATTTTGAGATTATTATTTCTATTTAATAGACTCCACAAATGTCCGGACTAAGGAGAAAAGGAAGAATATCTGAATCACCTCCCATGCCAAACTCAATATAATCCTGTCATTATTTTTGAAGCTTCAAGGCTCTCTTATTCTAGAATGGTTTCTTTCTCCTGAAGACCTCCAACACTACCACCACAACAAAAGAATGAACAAATATGAATCAATGTGTCCTGCCAAGACAGTGTGTAAGCCTATATATTTGCGGTGAATACACAGTCCTATAGCCACAATGGCTCAGTGGTGCCCGGTGTCCCCACTACATGAGCAGTGATCGGTCTGTTTGAAACTGATGGTCAAAATTTACAAAGTATAAGGGATGCTATTCAACTTTCAATGCAGGAAGGCTACATCTGGAAGGGAGAAGGAAAGGAGCTAGCTTACCTTAGCATAGAATACCCGTTTAAATATTAAAGCGGCTTTTAACTGAGCTACTGTCTGATACCACCCGCAGAACAAGATATCTGGAACAGAGATGGGGTCTTATAAAACTGAGTTGTTAAAACTACTCCAAGGACAGAAACGCAAGGTAGCCCTATATGATGTTCCAATAAAAAATGGTTGTAATGCAAGTGGCAGAGAGTCTATTCCCATATCAGAGCAGCATAGTAAGTTACTCTTTACTGAGAATATTTTATGTATATACATGATCCTTAAATGTTCTAAAAATCTAAAGATATAAACTTTCATAGTATGTACTTTGGGCCAGTCCTTGAGATAGGTGGTGTTGATATTTTCAATTTATAGATTTGGAAAGCAAAGTACAGAGAGGTAGAGTAATTTGCTAGCTAGTCTCCCGAGAAAAAGTGAAGGCCAAAGTTAATATAGAATTCTCGGCAGCCATGCTTTCTAAAATATTTTAAAGCAAAATATAACATATACTCAATAAATATTGAACTAAACGGAGCTGAATTTTACCTTACTTACAATTTTAAAATGTGGTTACATGAGTTACCTATATTTTAGAGTGAAACAAAGAGAAGGATGAAATAGAATGTAACACACTATTATCCAGGAGAGTTTTTCACACCCACATCTCTGAAGATCACATTAAAAGCCTTTTTGGGAATCTAGTAACCAAAAACAATAACAACAACAACAACAAAAAGCCACAAAAATGATTAAGCTGTTCATGCAATTATTTAAAATATATTACAGAAAGAGCTCTGAAGTTTTCATTTGATGTTTTCTTTTTTGAGAAAATTACTTCCCAGATGCGTAGTAATTTATCATAAATCATGTGATATTTTATAGACTACCTAAATATGAAAGCACACATTTTCCCTCAACTAAATTCTAACATTTAAGTAATTCATGGTGGTGATTCAAAGTTGAGGCTGATGACACCACACGTTCACTAGGATGGTATAAAAAGAATATTTTCCACACGTAAATTTTCAGTTCATATTTCTTTTTTAGTTTCCTCTCCTTTTCTTTCTTCTATTGAGAGTGGTTTTCCACTGTCAGTTATTTCATATGACCCCTTCATAGATGAAGACAATAAAAACTTTGTGTCATGGGTGTCATGGTTGCAAATATGTTTCTCATTCTTTTGTTTGTGTTCTGGCTTTGCATTGGCATCAATGCAGTCAAATCTATTAACTTTTTCACGCGTGGGCTCTGTCTGTCTGTGTAGCCCAGGCTCCCGTATCTAACTGCCTATTTGTTGTCTACAATTGCTTATTATGTAGGTACCTGTGAAATTTCATTTCATATCACATCATCCTGACCTGTATCCAGGGGCTTGGTCACTTCCACCTCCATCACCTAATTAGTTTAATCTTAATCCAGCCATGAGTGAGGATACAGACTGAGAGAGTTTGACTGCTTGCTCTGTAGGAGGTGCCTTGCTTCCCTCTCCAGGACCTCCATGCTGTCACGGAGGTAGAAGCCAACATGGCTTCCTGCTAGAAACACATAGTTTGGATGTGCAGCGATTGTCCTTGAGGTGAATCTGTGATGGGAGGTGGGAAATTGTTGGATATAGTCTTCTTCTTCCCTCCTCTTGGACTTGCTATCTCTGGTTCTCTATGATATAGGACCTGTTGGAAGTCCTATGAGATGGAGCCATTGGTTGTACTTGATCTAGTAAGCAGCTGACTCAGTGACACTCCTGATACTTGTCCTTGCTCCTTTCATACCTCCTGCCCTCTGTGCCTCAGACCTTCTCAGCCCCTGCCCTCCCTCACAGCATAGTAACACATACACTTCTGCTTCAAGCTCTGACTTCTGGGCATGCCATACTAAGACTGATGTCTAATAAAGAACTGGTTAACATAAAAAATGAACTATTGATTCCATAAAACCTGCTTTTAACATCATCTTCATCCTCTCAATAGATGACAACCCCTTTCTTAGGAACTCCAGCCCACATTTCTGAATAACCCTTGCCTTCTCTCTTCTCACACTCCACGTCTAATGCATTAGCAAATCCCCTTGTGTGTGTCCTCAACATCCATCTAAAAAACAATCAGATCTCTCCACCTACACCACAAACACTCAGCTCCAAGGCACCATCAATGTTCATTATGGCTTTTGTCATTATCCTTCTAAACACTCTTGTTTTTATAATTGATGCCTACAATTTATTTTCCATGTAGCAGAGGGAAGTCCTTTTTACATGTACATCATATCATGCCCCACTTAATAGGGAAAGGAAGACCTTTCAGTGGCCTGTAAGGCCCTACTTGTTTTAAACCCTTGATATTTCTTTAATTTCATTTTCCTGTTACACATCCGATCTTCACTCCTACTCACACACCTCCTTGCTGGATGTCAATCAAACATGCCAAACATGCCTCTCTATTGTGACTCTTTTCACTTGCTATATTTTATTAGCTTGTCATGAAGTTTTAAATAATCTAGCAATTTTTTAGCACAATGCCTGACACATAGTAGGATCATAATAATCACTTGTTATGACATTTTATAATAGAAACTGCTATTATTTTTAAATGCCTTCGTCCTATTAGTAAATGAGTATAATGGTAACAACATCAATAACAAAACTAATAATATGTTCTTCTGGATTTAAGTGAGGAAATATGATGGATTAGCATGAAACAGTGGTCCATAACCAATAGAGCATTATACAAATCCTAGTAATTATTTAAAGGTTTAATATATTCACTAAATTAACAATCACTTTTTTCATATTACTAAAAATGTATGATTACTCCTTCCATTCCAATCCCATTGTCGAATTGTTGAGCGTGTTTTCTGATCCTGTTTGTTTCCTTTTTCCTCTAGCAATTATTCTGTTGATTTTTCAAAAGTCTCTATCATCATTGTTCACTTTACTATTTCTCAGGTCCACTTTACTATTTCTCAGATTCTCTTCAATTTTCTGTTTTCTTCTAATATAATTTTGAGGTTTCTCAACCAGTGTTGGATGCCAGGATTTTGGAGTTTGTTGCCATGGAAACTGTTTCAGCTACTTGCCCACAGGAGGGAGCCCTCTACCTGTTAAAAGGTGGGCTGGCAGCAGCAATATTTTTGTTTAGGAAGAAGACAGTGGAGAAGGGATCAGTTAATAATAGAGACACACTGTGGATTATTTTCACATAGGGGGCATCTCTTACTGGTGACAGTGCGGCGTTTGGCACATTCTGTAGGCATAAATAAGGATCATACTAGAATGTTGCCTATAGGACACAATATGAAAGGCGTCAGAAGGCTCACTGAACAAATATTTCTTCTCATTTTCTTCTACCAGCCCCAACACTTTGCATTGAAATCCCAACATAAAACACCTGATAACACAACTAGTCATCAGAATAGCTCTCGTAGAAAAATAAAAATAAAATAAAATGATTGGTTCTGAAAGAAAGGTCTAAATGGGACAAAGCAATAGAGTTCCCTAGAAAATTGTGCCTTTTGGGAAGATCTGTTTAGGACAGTGGTATTCTTGAACCAAAGGAAATTTTAAGACAATCTTACTACTTTCATAGTTTCTTTGGGGGCAATTATGCTGAAGTAAAAATAATTTCATTCAGGGCCAAAGAATGAATTCTAATCCTAGAAATGTTTCCATAGCTATCTCATACTGCAGGCTCCACAGACGCACCCGCCTGCTCGGGGACTTCGAGGCTCCTGAAGACAAAGTGTACCCAAGATCTTCAAGGCAGTCGTTTCTGCCCATGCTCTCACCCCTGAGGAATATTACTTGTCTCTCTGTGCCCTATGGCCCGGAATTTGTTTATAAAGAGAGCATTGAGTAGTCATATTTGGTGGCCCCAAGATGAAAGTTCTCTTAAAAAATGTAAAGCCTAATGCTCTGTATTTCTTAAGGAACAAGATAAATCCAAATTAATTGGGAATAAAATTGGCATGAACATAGGACAGACTTTGGAACAATGTCTCATGCTATGCTTGCTTAGTTTCATTCATGACTGCTATTTTATCATAAAAATACTAATTAAAATCAAATTATTAGATTATACTTACATATATATTATATAAACTAAGTTTCATTATTAGGAGAAATGTTACACCTTTTGTGGAGAACAGAGATTTAAGATGACAGAACTCTTCCTCAATCCATATTGAGTATCAAATTTAATTATAGAATATATACTCAGTGTAAGAAAATAAGACTCTACTGTATAATTTAAAATATAAATAAAGTAAATTTGATGGACTGTCTGCTTATTTTTATTCATTTCCTTTCTGCAGGCTTTTCAGTCTTCATAGTTCTCTCATGTCTAGGAATTCCATTTTTTATATGCTTGTTGTGTATGTTGATGTTGAAAATATCTTTTATTTGAATATCTGAGAGGAATTTAAGAACTAGAAAATAACAATATAGGCCAAATCCCTCAAAGAAGAATATAAAGAGGGATTTTTAAACCAAAATTATTTTTAAAATTTTAAAGAAAAGAGGCCACATTTGCTATTGTACTAGCAGAGGCTAAAGGAAGACATCTTTCATAAAAGCAGAATTGAGGTTTTTTTCATTACTTCCCAGACTTAAAGTTCTTGTCACAATTAAAGAGCACAGGTTAATTTTTTAACATCTCATTTGAAGATGTCAGTCAGAGAAGAACAGAACTTTAAACAATAATAATTTTACAGTATAAATTTAAATAACAAACTAATTTTGTGAAAAGTATTACAACAAAATAACTATGTAGTTAAGATCTTCATGGGGTTACCAAAGAAAGGAAAATATGCTCTATTTTTACCTAAGTTTTTGGGTTATGTAGGGGAAGGAAGTCTTTGGGGGAGGTTTGTTAAAACCTAATAATTTTCAAAATGTGCTAACTATAGAAAGTGGATTTATTCAAAAACATTTCATTTCAGTTGCTGTGCATGAGTCCCAAAGGAAGACAACACACACACACACACACACACACACACACACACACACACCACAAATTATCTGATGGATATATAACTATATAACTCGCATACATCTATATAACTCGCATACATCTCTGTGTAAAAAAACAAAAGTACCACCACCCATCATCACAATAAAAAATAATAACATATGGAGCTTTAATGAGGACAGCTGTTTGAAATTCTCACTAAAATGTTCCAGTTTACATAACCAAACTATCATTCTATCAGTCCACTGCTATGAGCAGATTGAACTGATTACTTGTCCATACACAATAGTTGTAAACCCAGCCTTGTTTTGAAACACACACACACACACACACACACACACACGCACAATATACCCCAAAAATGTATAAATGCACCTTGAATTATTATAAAGGCAGTGTTTAATAAAATACATTTCATTTTCAAAATTGTGCTATAGGCTTTTAAAGTATGTATACAGCCTGGGGTTTTTTATTTTTTTTTATGGGTATTACATACATGCATCTATTTAATCTTATTTTTATTAAAGCCTATTTAAGTTATTTAAATTTTCTAGGTAAATTTGCAACTTTATATTACTTAAAACTGACTTTGGTCTATTTGTTTAGTGTAAAAGATAATTTTAATAATTTTGGGGAGATAATTGATCCAAACTGCTAAAAATATGCCTTTTTAAACATGAAATAAAATTAAACAATTATTTACAAAGTCTGGGCCTTGCACAGTGAGTTATTGACTTGATCTTTTTGTCCTTTATTACATTATTGTCAATTACACATTTGACTTTTGAACAACTAAGGTGAGAATCTAAATTTAAGCAGGTTTTCTCACTTGACCTCTTTTACTTTGCTTTCAGCCTTTAGAAAGATAATTACTCATTTACATCAAAGTCTTCTCGCTAGGTTATTTTAAAAAACAGGCCTGCCTAGTTTTTTTTACAAGGTGACATGGTCCGTATTTGTTAGCCTAATACCGTGGTCGGCAAACTGCGGCTCATGTGCCACATGCGGCTCTTTGGCCCTTTGAGTGTGGCTCTTCCACAGAATACCACAGCCTGGGCAAGTCTATTTTGAAGAAGTGGCATTAGAAGAAGTTTAAGTTTTAAAAAATTGGCTCTCAAAAGAAATTTCAATCATTGCACTGTTGATATTATATTTGGCTCTGTTGACTAATGAGTTTGTTGACCACTAGCCAAATATATAAAAATGTTAAATGAGTGAAATCCATGCCGCCTCTCTGCACTCTTCCCAACACACTCACTGTGATCCAAAGGTAGGCAAAAATTAAGGAGCTTGATATATAAAAAAATAGTGATATTTCATTGTAAGACAGTCCAAAGTTTTCATTTATTACAAAAAAAAAATTATCTTGGCTCTTACTTCCAGAGCCATGCTTGTTGCACACCTACTAGCATTCTGGGAGTTTTATGTTGAAATAAGTTTCCATTCCTCCTCCTATGTGGACCTTCCGCATGGTTCCTACTTTCTTCCCACTTACTAATATTCCAGGCACAGAGACGGGGAAGGGTTATGTTCTATATGTGAACCTAGTTGCCACCCCTCACTTTGGTTCTCCTTTCCCCGCACTAGCTTTGCCTTGGAGTATGATATAGGCCTCTGCAGCCCTCTGGTTTCTTGGCCAGTCCTCAGTAAATCTTGGCATCAAGTCCTCTCTGTTGCTTGCTCAGGCCTGATTCCTGATATCACAGTCTGAACATGCTCCCAAATCTATCCCCCTGCTGAACTTGGACCTGAAGTTGTAGAATAAGCACACTGACTACCATTTATAACTACTACAGTGATTTAGCAGATTCTAACTGCAACCTAGTTAATCTTTGTCTTAAAGAAGATATGCCAGCTTTTCTGTAAAGTTATTTAAAATTAATTAATGCTCCTTTATGGATCTCCCAAACCCGATGTGAATATAGATTACAATTGCTATGACATGTTAGTCAATGGATTTTTTTTTGTCTTTCCTACAGCTCTAAACTGCAAATTCTTTGAGAACTACACTTATATTTTTTATGCCCACTAGTGAGAATTATACCATGCATATAATAAACTCTTAATAAATATTGAATGAATCCTCACAACAACCTGGTAATAAAACCCATTAACACACTTTAAGAAACCCATGAATGGGATATCAGTAACTGCCTCTAGTTCTTAGTGTAGATAAATAGTAAAACAGAGATTGAAACTCAGCTAATTCTGACCCTACAACCTATTCTTTTTAGTGCCCTGTTGTATCCCATAGGACCTCAGATTCTGTTCTCATTATTCACAAAAATAATTATGTCAGTGTTTTTGCTGTTGTTTTCAATTTTATCCTACATGAAAATTCAAAGTGGAAAAGTATAATTTTTTAATTAAATAAGAAAAAAGTGATGGAAGGAGAATATTTTGTTTTGGATTTTCTGAATGGGGAGGATTATGATTTGGATAAAATCAAATTAGGGGAAGTGATAGTAAATACTAATGATAAATTAGGAATAAGATTGGCAACACAGCATTTACACTCAGAGTTCATGACCCTAGTCACATCACTGTTACAAAGAGGAGAGAACGAGAGGCTGACATTAGCCTGGTGGCCAGGATTATTTTTCCTAGGAGAAATATCCCTAAGGCATGTACTCTGATTCTGATTCTGTTGTTTTACTTTGTTTTTATTGCTGCTCCGTTTCCCAACCCCGCACAAATGTGGCGCCTGGGAAATGTTATTACATCACATCCAGTGTAGCTGGGCTTCATTAGAGGCCAATCAGCCTGCGTAATCTGTTTTATATGTTTCTGTACCATTTGCTGAGTTGTTTCTTCTCAAAATAACAGTTTTAATATCTTCCACAGCATAACCACGAGTAAACATGTGAACTTAATAAAAACATTCAATGTTCATGTCCTCAAACATTCATGAAAATAAGGGAAAACAACTTCCCAGGGAATACCACAGAGAGAGAAACGCTGTATTTCATGGATGGTGGGTGGGGTGGCAGGCTGGTCTGAAGCAAACTGGCTGACACACAACACTGAGTTGTGTTTTTTTTTTTAATGGTTTACATTTTAGCTCTCTTTTTATAAGCACATAAACCTTCTTCCAATGGATACTTACTATCACAACTCTGTCTTATGTGGATCTAGTATTTTAGAGAATATTGCTATTAAAGAAACAATACCCCAAAATGCTTAGTGGTAAAAATGCTGAGAGTGAAATAAATTTTGACCTCAATCATACAAAGATGTGTAGAAAATTTTTTGCTTCATAATAGAATAATTGAGTTGCAATAAAATGAATCTCTGTCCCATTCTCCCCTTTCCCTCACTCCCCCTCTGCTCCACTTCTATACAGATAATAGTAGATGCAGGCAAAATTTACTAAATGCATACATAACTATATTTATTTTTGAAATCACTAAGCCAACAAGGAAAAAATGTGACTACTGAATGTGTATATACCAGTATAATTATGTAGCTAGAGGAAGAAAGTGAAAAAGAATATAAGGAATTCTATAATGTCAAAAAGAAAACAAAATTGCTGGTAGATGTACATTTAAAATGCTAGCTTCCTTAAATATCCATTATACTGGAAATCTATTTGGTCATAAACATTGCTTTCATAACATAAAGCAAATGTATATGCTGTAGGATTTTCACACTAAAGTATTCTTCAAGTATGTAAAAATAGTTTTCTCTATTTTCTTATATTATGGTGGACTTTCACCTTAAAATAAGTTTATCTCACTGCTTTAGCTGCACATCTCCTAACTTTCAATTTTTGAGAAACAAATTCTGATATTAACTTAAAAAAAAACACACAAAAAAAACCTATGGACTCAAATAAAAGAGAATTTTGCAGTTCCATTCGCTTAGCCCTAGAGTGATGTTTCCTTCCATTAAAAATTTATGGAGTCTGCCAATAGATTCTTTATCATTTTCTTGCTTTCTAAACAGTTCAGCAGGCATGGACTATCTGCTCTCTCTCCTTGCAGTGAAAAAGAGTTGCTTGAAATTATGATCTATTTATCTTTCATTCAGTGTTTTAAACAGTGTTATAAGGATCACATTTAAACAATTAATAGGCTTTATTTTTGGAGCAGTTTTAGGCTTATAGCAGAAAGCACAAATATCTCCATTCTCCTCCCCATACTCCTCCAGTCTCCCCATTATTAAAATCTGACATCAGTGCGATGCATTTGTTACCATGTAATTCAAATTGATCTGCCACTATTGATATAGCATGACTGACTGACTGACTAATATTAACGCACTTACTGGTGTCCCACATTTCTCTCAGACTCTGCTGAGCATTTTTTTCCCATCTTCTTTTCTCTCTATTCTTCTGATTACTTGATCTGTATCCATGCATCTTCACACAGTTAATTCTTTCTTCTGTCAGTTCAAAACTAATCTTGAGTTCCTCTAGTGAATTTATCATTTCGGTTATTATACTTTTTTTTTTTTTTTCCAACGGCAGAATTTCTATTTGGTTCTGTTTTATCATTCCCCAGTCTTCCTTGACAGTCTTCGAGATGAGACATTGGCATCCTAATTTCCTATACCCGTCAGCACGGTTTCTTTTCACTCTTTGGATGTGTTTGCAATACTGCCTTTGAAGTGTCTGTTAAGCCCGACACCTGAACCCTCTCACAGACAGGTCCTGTGCCTGCTCTTATTCCTATGGTTATCACACTTCCCTTTCTTATCGCATGTCTCAGGATATTCTGTTAAAATTGGACATTTTAGTCCATTTGGAGCTTGCTGTTGTTTACTCTTTTCTCTTTTGCCTGACAGGACCATTCTGGTGCAGTCTACCCTCACCGCCCCTAACGGTGGGAGCTCTGCAGCTGCTCCTCAGGGAGCACAGTTGCGGGGACCACAGTGTGCATCAGCAGGACTCGCCTTGACCGTCTCATTTCTGACCACCCTCAGTGTTAGGTCCCATTAGTGGCCAGCTCAATTGCTTTTGACAATCCACTGGACACAAGTTGCTCCAGGGTCTGTATCCAATTAAATGGGATCCCCTTTGCAGGGGCGGTTTTTGAGCACAGTGCTAAGGTCTGTTCTGAACCTAGGAGGATTCTTCTTAGCTATTTGCTTTTCTTGTCTTTTAAAATGAGTGGACCGCGGAAACCGGTTTGGCTCAGTGGATAGAGTGTCGGCCTGCGGACTGAAAGGTTCCAGGTTCTATTCAGGTCAAGGGCATGTACATTGGTTGCAGACACATCCCTGGTAGGGGGTGTGCAGGAGGCAGCTGATCGATGTTTCTCTCCCATCGATGTTTCTAGCTCTCCATCCCTATACTTTCCTCTCTGTAATAATAAAAAAAAAAATCAATAAAATATATTTTTAAAAAAAGTGGACCATTGTTGACTTTTTTTTTCTCTTGCAAAGGTGCTAGCATCCTTTTAATTATCACCACAACCTCTCCCCGCCCCAACTCTTTTTTGAGAGGAGTTCTATGTTTAAACTTCCATAAGATTCTGTTTCTAACTATTAGTTTCTCTCAGGTAAACCTCCGTGTTTGTTGGACTGAGTTAAGGTGGCACCTCCCTCTGGGACTGTCTGTGAGCCACAGCGCTGGAGCTGGAGCTGGAGCTGGAGCTGGAGCTGGAGCTGGAGCTGGAGCTGGAGCTGGAGCGGCCTCTGGGTGACCCCCTGCTTCAGGAGCCCACACCGCCTGAGCAGGAGCAGGAGCCTCATGGAATCTTCTCCTTGTAAGCATGCTGGGGCAAAGGTCATCAGGTCCAAGCACCCTCCCCAGGATATGCTTCTGCAGTTGATGACTGTGCCCAGTGGCTGGAGACTGGATGCCAGAGGGAGTCTCCAACCTCTCAGATGCACTCATCAGGAATTTAGCCTCTATAGGGATAAGAAATGCTGGCACTGCCCACCCTCAGAAGGTTCCATCGCCCTTGGCTAGTGAGAGAGGGAGCCCTGTGCTTCTAGCTGCTCCTGCTTGGGGAGAAGTTTCTGTTACACTGCATGTGCACAGGGGAAAGAGAGAGAGGGGGGGGGGGGGAGGAGGGGGGGAGGGGGAGGGCGAGATGGTTTAAACACTATTGCCTCTTGGTATTCTTACTAAGCTGTAGAATATTTTCTTGAGTAAATGTTTCTTCATTTGCTGTAGGCCCTTATTTTTGTTTATACTTTTGTTATGCTTGTTCTGTTGGAGAGGGCTCCACAGGGCAACTCATGCCCAATTCCAGAATTCAGCTCTACAACTCATGTCATTACACTTATGTCAAAGTGAAAGGTTAACTTGTAAATTATATTTAAACACAGCATGTTTCTTATAATAGAACTGATGCCCAAGTTTGCTTAACAACTCTCTAATACTAGTGAAAGAGCAAGAACTATAATCCAAGTTGTTAATCTCCCAATGTTTTTTCTTCACTAAATGCTATACTAAACTTACATTTATAGAAAATCACTCCATTTCAAAATTACGTATTTTAAGGGAAGAATTTACTGTTGTTGACTACTATAATTTGTGTTTAGAGACTGATAAGAGGCAGATTCCAATTGACAAATGTTTTTAAAGATTAATAGGGAGATAATCTGATTATTCACTGCACTAATTCTGCATAATGTACCCTCTTGTTTACATGACTATTTTATAACTGCTACTGTTTTATTGAATGTGAGAATAATACTAATTCCATTATTCCAAAGATAAATCTAGTGAGTTTTTCTTATATATAGTAATTTATGAACTAGAATGTCACACAAAAATGTTTTCCTAGTTGTTTTCATCATGGATCTCTAAGAAAGTCTCAAAATAAAATGAAGATTATTGAGAAAGAATAAATTTACTATTAAGACTGAAAGATAATGCCACCACTAGCAAAAGTCACAAATCTTATGAAGTCTTGTCTGCAAAAATGGACTATGCACACAGTAGGTAAACAGATAAGTTGATGTAGATGATTATACAAATTAGAGCTTTTTAGCTAAGGGTGATTTTGTCTCCTGAGGGGTCACTTGACAATCAGGAGGAAATCAGAGCACAACCTCACAACAAAGTCATCTAGCCCATGTCATAGTCATGGCTGAGAAGTCCTGTTATAGAAAATTGTGAGTACAAGCAGAGGCCCCCATTACAATATTGCCACAAATTTATTCAGCTCATATTTCTATTCTACATACCAAGTACCAAGCTCTGTCCTAGGCTTTTGGGAATTCAGTGGTGAATAAAATACAGTCAGTTTCCTCATGGAATTCGCAACTTCATAGGAAAATTTGTATAAAGACAACCATGAGGCACTTGGATAAAAATCGGAGGTTGTAGAACAAGGATTCAATATTGACATATTCAATGATTGACATATTCAGTTTTATGATAACCTAGCTCATGGAGTATGAACATAAATTTCAATCTTTCAAATACAAAATATTAAAGAAAATAAAGATGTCTTATTTTAAGCTTGTTTTGTTCACTGAGCATTGCAACATTTTGGATCTTGTAGGTGATCAGAGGATCAAGCACAGTGGATTTAATCTTAACATGAGACAAATAACTTTATTTCACAATTAATAGAGTGGCATCCTAAAGTACCTTAAGGGGAAGAGGTAGAAATTGTATAATGATTTTGGTTCAAAAATAATTAAGCAGAAGCAGAGTGTGATTATTATAACGTGATGCTATCAATTGCCCTCAGACCTCTGGCCCCATCCTTATGTACTTTTATTAAAAACATAGAGTAATAGGGATGAAAGAAAAGCTAGCACAAATAATGCAAGCTATTTCTCTGTAATGCCTGTGGACAACATATCAGCAGACTGGGTAGCAGCTCTTGGTCTTAGACTCTGCAGACTGGGTAGCAGTTCACTCAAGTCTAAATTGGGACAACAGAGCTCTGTTAGCACAGTTTCCCCACTTTGCTTCCACAGCTTAAATGGATATACCTGCAACAGGTTAGAGAAGGGGGTGAAGAAGCTGTCAGATGACTATAGTAGCCAAGAAATTCTGTGGCTATTCCAACATTAGAAGAAATGGAATTTCTAAAGAATACCCAAGGCAAATAACTGAAATACATTTTTTACTGAATACTGTATTTTTGTTTTACTGCCTGACTCATGCAGTGTGAGAAACATTTATTTAAAAACATTTTATTCTCCTCTAGTATATTTTCTTTCATTTACAAAACCCCTTTTAAAAAAAGACAACTGAGCTCATAATATGAATACATTTGTGTATGTTTAAATCAGCAATAAAATGACTCTCTTATGTCTCTTATGTATACAATGGAGGACCATTGGCCCATATATTTTTATTATAATAAGAATACAATCAGAATAAAATTAAAAATTCATTATTTGAATGCCTAGAAATGATATTCTGAAGATTAACAAGACATTACTGTTTCTTTAGGAGCAATCTTTTTTCTTCAATCTTACTAACCTAGGACTGATGTCACTCGATTAAAGAGAGTATAACAAACTATGTTAGTTTAGATTTTATATTTTCCTTAGGAATCTAATAAAGTAGAAGAATAAAAGAAATTTCTAAACAGTTAGCAGGGGGGAAAACCTATAACACTAGTACTCCACTATTTTGTCACTTGATTTAAACAAAAGATTTTAAGAAGTCTTTCTAACATTTAGATTATAAATACCTCCCAATGCCCTATTTTATTACAATGATGAGATCATGCATACTTTTAGATTTTTTAAATGGAATTCCAATTAAGGAAGTCCAATTTATTATATCCTTAGAGAATTATGTTTTCTGAACATATATATAAAGAAATAGAAGCACTCTTTAAATCTTATGTTTTATTAATACAATGGAGGAGTAAAATTGAACAAATTGTTGTTCTTATCTGACTGCTTATAATTTCACAAATTGATTCATGTAAAATCTCAAAAGTATCATTTAAAAAAAATCTACTTTGAATCATTCTTAGAATGTACTTAAATAATATAAAGAAAATTATCACTAGGAATAAAATTTATTTCTATGCTGCCTGGAAGGAGATACAAAAAGAGAAAAATGAAAGGCATACTAAGATATCACTCATGAGTGAAAAGTTGCCAATTTCCCCAGATATTTAATCAAATGTTTATGCACAATACATTCTTAGCTAATTCATTTCATAGATGTTTATATAATATTGGATATATGAATGATAATATATTTCATAGTTTTATAAAAGTTTAAGACATAGTTTTTCTTGCCTATTTATTTTCTAAATTGTAATGAATTCCAATGATAAATTTGACATGTTAACCCATGGTTTATGGAAACTACTTTTAAGATGCATGAAATGCATTTACATCATGTACTTTCTAGTTATCTGTTCCCAGGGTCAACAGGGAATACATTCAGTATAAATAATGAATCTGACATTAAAAATTTAGATTGTTAGGATTGTAAATAATTAGAATGACTTTTCAGGACTAAATATTCCTTATATTAATTGTTTCAGCGAAACTGTTAGGGTCAAGTTATGAAAAAGAACTGAGACTAACACGTTGTTAAGGTCTTAAGTAGATTTTCCTAATTAATTGAATGAAAGCAGACTCATAGGCACAGGTGTTATCACTTATATTGTGAAGAATTTAAATTATTTTGCAGAAAATGTGAAGGCAAGTTGACATGAACAGATTTAGTTCTGCTCGAATATGTATGCAGTTGAACTAACCAGATTGTGAAGATTAATTTATTTGGAAAGATTTTAAGAAATTTTGCTTAGAAAGGCTACTAAATGTTTGACTTCAAGCAGAACCATATTGTACCATCAAAGTATCTTATTTTGGATTTCCTTAAAATAGATCCAAAACAAGGACTTTGGTGTAAGAGTGAGAAAATATGACAAGTGGGGAGAAGGGAAAGACTCCAATATAAAGATAACTTTTCAAGGTCATTGCTGGTAGGCTTCCACTCCAAATTTTCCTTGGATATTTGAAGTGTCAGAATGTCTCTCAAAATGGTCCATATAAAGTAGGAGGTATTGGAGTCCTCAATCAAAGACTCTCTTCTCCATTGCCGCAGGATTGTTCAAGTATAATGGTGAGGATTATTATCACCTTTATACTTCTAGGTCTCTCTTGTGGCCAAATCAAGTCAGGTTAGAATACTGGAAGATGCAATGAGCTTAAATTTGGACAACAGCAGCCCACAGCGAGTCTAACTTACATAAAAACTTCTATCAACATAGACTAAAATCAGAGATGAGCCAAAATATTGTGATACAGGCAACAAAATCAAGTTTGAGAGAGAGTTTTGAGGGGAAAACAAATATATACACTAACCGTTTTTACCAGCCCATTTGAATTCTGATGAGTGTCTGCTAAAAAGAAAGACTTGGGGCATTAATAGAGCACCGTTTCTTCCAACAATTACAGCTATCTTTGAAGGTAATCCTGGATGACATTGTGATGAAGTCAGCAGCAGATATTATTGCCATCTTATTGGGTATATATTACTATAGCTGATAAATTTTCCAAATATTGATTTGTAAGTAGAAAGTAAATTGAACCATTGACCACTTTTTATCATTTAGGGTTATAATATCTTCTAACAAGAGCAGGGGTTTACCTATAATACTGAACTGTGGAGCAGATAGTCATTAGGCAATTATTTCTGCATTAGGTAAAACAATAGATAAAACTTAGCTAAACCATACATACTAGTTATCAAAATATTCCATTGGAATTGTGAAGTCTGTAGCCTTGCAATAAAAAAAATAGTTTTTGAGGAGATAGCTAACAAAAAAATGGATCTATAATTTTAAAGAAAGAATTAAATATGTGAAATATGCTAAATGAATGTGCAAAGTTATATTGGCAGTCAAAGGAAGAGACACATAGTCCATGCTGGTATTTCAGGAAAAGTTTCCTATAGGAGATTATCTTTGGGCCATTTCAGAAAGACAAACACAGTGATCCAGGTAAAGAAGAGAGTGACCAATCATTACCAAACACAACCACATTGACAGTTTTCATTATGAAAAGTAATTATCATTTTGAGTTATGTTTTTAGATGGTGGAAACTACCAATTATTTTGTGCAGTGAAATATTAGATTATTTTAAGTTAAATATCAGAAAGAATTTCAGAAGGTTAAAAAGTAAATTTGCAAGTAAATGCCTAGGCTTCCAAATAATCTTAAATAGAAAAGTTCTTTGGTAAATCCCCTAAAATTTATCATTTACCTTTACTTTATATTTTACACTGAGTAAACATTGCCTACAGCTTAGTTAGAAGCAGACTTTGGGAGGAACTGCAACTTTAGCATAAAAAAACAAATAACTATATTTAATTATTAGATATTTTTCTATCCTTCAAAGACCAAAAGAAAAATGGTCTTGGCCCTTGAGAATATCAGAGCAAATAGACAAATTACTACAGTGAAATATGCTAAATGGTATGTTAGATGAATGTGCAAAGTTCTATTGGCAGTCGGAGAAAGAGACACATAGTCCATGTTGGTATTTTAGGAAAAGTTTCCTATAGGAGATTATCTTTGTGGCCATTTCAGAAAGACAAACACAGTGATCCAGGTAAAGAAGAGAGTGTCCGACCTTTTCAGAGAGAGTAACAGATGCAAACAGAGCAAGCAATTCCCCAGCTCTCAGAAAGCACCGAGTAGGGTAGGATGTTGTTTGCCCAGGATAGGCTACTCTTTACAGATTCTGTGTTTTGAGAGAGAGATACAGCTTCTGTGTTTTGATTCTGAAAGCCAGAGGTACTTTTTGAACCATACCATGAGGATGTGTTGGGAGGAATAATTAAGTCTAATTAAAGAATCACTAGACTAAAGCTTATTCAATTGATCCATCACCCTTTAATAAAAGCCCCTGCTTTAAAAGAATCCTACTAATTCCTGATCATCAAACTTTACATTATCTAGGTCTGGGATAGCATAACAAGATTTTTTATAAAGGAGTGGTAGTATTTATTCAGTTTGCTGTTCCTATTTTCAACATTTGTACACTTACTCTCAATAGTATTCTATCACATGTTTTTTAAATAAAGACAGCACCCACAATTTTCTGCATCAGACAAGGGCTGCCATGAAAATAGGTATAAAGACCAGAATATCTGCAATGTCTACATTCCTTAGCAGGCATATATATATATATATATATATATATATATATATATATATATATATAGACTTAACTATTCTCACATGAATACTTATACTAGTATATGCTATCCTATTGCCTAAATAGGGATTTCTAGTACAAAGTTATAAAATTAACCCATATCCTAGATTTAGCAGTGGATCACAACTTCATTCGAATAGTTCCTTTGGAATTACCAAGTGCTGCCATAAATTCAAAGCTTAGAAATGTTAGTTATTTAGCCTTCTAGAACTTGAGATAGATAATTCAATGGATTAGCTGAAGGGAAGAGATAAATTGTTAAAATTTGTAGCTGGCTTAATTAGAAAGGTTTAGGGAATGAGGAGGGTCCATGGGAGAGGAATACATAGATGGAGACTTGAAGATGCCAGGGAGCTTATCTTACTTGTATAATAGAGAAATGCCACAGGCAGATGAAAACATTTCTGGCCTAAGCCATTAAAACAGCCATAAGCCAAGGACAGACACATCTCTGGCCTGAGCAGCCTGAGATCAAAGACAACTCCAACCATCAAGATAAGGGGAGAGGGAGAAGGGCTAGGAGCTTTGAAAACTAATACCATGTAGCAGAAGGACCAATGAGGAACACCTGGTGGTCCCAAATTAAGGAAAGGGACCAATAAGAACGGTCAGGTTCAGACAAAGAACTGCAGCGTATATGAACTGGACATGAGATGCATTTTCTTTAGATTCGTTTTCCCATTAGAGAGAGTAGGCTCTCCCATTGAAGGGTCCTCCCCATGGCATCCCCGTTAGGGAAACCTCTGCCCAGAAGTTTGTATCTGCTTCCAATAAACTTCTATATTTTTTATTAAAGAAGCCTTTTTGTCCACAAGTTTATTCTTCAAACTTTGTGAGAATAAGAACCCACGGGAAGAAAAGTCTGCACCCTGAACCCCACATTTCATTGTCATGGCCAGCCCCTAGGGAAGTGGGTCAGAGAAACTGGCTTCAGAGAACAGAGCAGTAGATGGCATCCTTTTATTACTTGAGTTCCACTGACAGCAAGGGATTGTGGGTGCACTCTCGACTTTCCTGCTTGGAATGGATCTCTCAAACATTCTGTATCTCAGAAGGCACTTACTGGCATCCTTTCACACTGTAACTGTTCAGTGTGTCTTGGCTCTAAGCCTAGGGGTCCTGTGAAAGTCATCATTTTAGCATCCATAGAGTCAGCTAATGCTGAAATTGGAAAGCGTTTTAGAGGTCAGCTAGTGTATTCTTTGTGTGATGCATGGTTCAACTATTTACTGACTGCTTGCTTGCAAGGCAGCATACTGGAGATGTTCTCCCATGGCCCTCCTTCTGAGGTCTGAGAGTCAGATTCCCATATAAGTATTTTTATAAGATTACTAGAGGTCTGATGCACAAAATTCTTGCAAAAATAGGCCTTCTCTTTCCCGGCTGCGGGCACTGGCTTCCCTCTGGCACCCGGGAATAGGGCTTCCCTCACAGAGGAAGGGCCCGCCCACCCACTGCAGTCCACTGGTCCGTGGCCCGGGCCTCCCTCCGCAGGACAATCATGGGGTTACGGCCGGGCCCCGACCAATCACATTGCACCTGCCTTGGCTGGTCTGGTGCCAGTGGGTGTCATAGTGTGGTCCTCTGGAAGGTCGTCTGCAAGGATGTCCTGAAGGACGTCTGGTCTAATTAGCATCTTACAGTTTTATTATTATAGAAAGAAAAAGTTCATAGCCAGATTTTTAAATTCCATCTCTCATTTAAATTGTGTGGTTTTCAATAAGTTGAATGTTCTTTGCCTCAATTTTCATTTCTATAAAATGGGATGATAATAATATCCAACTCATAGACAGATCGTATTTTACAATATTTCCTGGCACTCAATAATGTTTAACGAATGTTGCTTACCATTTTTATTGAATTCCATTCAACTTAATACTTCCTCTTTCTCACAGCTATCTTTCCTAATAAGTGCTGAGTGTTCTTTTATGCCATCTCATCATGTAAGAAAGGATACTAATAAATCCCTGCTCTCCTTTGCCTGCTGTTCAGGAAAAATTTAAAGTTAGCTTAGCTGGACACTATAGTCAATCATAGAACAACTTTTTCTGTGAATTCCAGAAATCAACATGTTTTATAACAGCAAATCTCAGTGGCATCCTAGTTATGTTAACGTTTAAGATTTTTAAAAATTTTATAATCACTTTTAATTCTTATATGTTCTGCAATGTAAAAAAATATGTGTAAATGGAGAGATTTTAACTTTAAAATAATAAATTGGACACTATAAAATAACCTGCCATTTTAACTAAAATTAAAAGCTACTGAGTTTTATTTCAGATATAAAAGGAAGACAGTCTATAATTCATTCATTGCTATGTTAATAGTAGGGTACTTTTAAACAGAGGACTCTAAAATATTGTTGAATGAGTGATTTAATTGGTTATTAAAAGGTAAAATATAAATTTTATTATAACAAACATTAATAGAATCAATATATTTTACTAAAGGAAGATAACTGACATGAGCATGATAAACTTCCATTTGTAGCAGAATACAGATATTACAATAGCTGATGCATTGGTGAAAATAACCATATTATAGTTTTAGTGGTAAGTCTTACTTAATACTCTGCATATTTGCTTTCTAAACAATGTGCATATTTTAATATCCACCTAGTTGTTGTTTTTTTGCTCATGAGCAGCATAAGCTCTTTCTATATTCTCTAAGCTATACATTCTTAACAATGTATATAAAAATGTAAAATATATCTTAAGCTAAAATGAAATGGAATATTTTATTCAATATTCTCATCTTAATGATAGATTCCAGGATAAAGACTTATTTGAGGTTTAGCTAGGTGAGAGATTCAATTTGTCCATCCTACAAAAACTCAGTTAATTCTTTCAACATTTCAAACATTAAAGTTTTTTCTTAAATATCTTAAACTCAAAAATAGCCAGGTTGCAAGTTTTTCTGAGTTTCCTTTAAAGACATGTGTTACACTTATTTCTCTAAATGACTACCTGGTAGAGTTATTTCCTTAGCCATGCCTCTTTTAACACTTTTCCCTATGTGCTTTTTATGCTTCATATTTTTACTCTTTAGTTTAGTACACTAAAATATACAATATTAGATGCTACAAATCAGTTAGATAACTATTAATTCTTTATAAATACATAATTGTTTTCACGTTCATATGTTTATATATTCACTATCTTATTTTATATGACAGATATTTTGTTATGAAAGATATGTAGATACATCTTTAGCACAAAGAAATATATGCATGCAAACAACCACAGATGCAAATCCTTTCCCCTGACCAAAGAAGCCAATAACCTTTGCAAAAAATTCTACTGTTTCTTTAACTGAAATATACTTAATTTGTGCTTGCTTTCCCTTATTCTACTATTTCCTAAACGCATTTTACTCTTCTGGTTAATTCTGACCTCATAACTACTTTATGGATTCCAATGAATCTGACATCTCATGTTGTCCCTTTCCACAAAGACATGTTCTTTTATTGTATTCTTATTCTTTCATCTCACATTTTAATTATTCCACATATTTCTTTGATCTGTAATTTGAATACTCAATTTCTGTTTTTAAATATATTTTTATTGATTTCAGAGAGGAAGGAAGAGGAAGAGAAAGATAGAAACATCAACTATGAGAGAGAATCATTGATCGGCTACTTCCTGCAAGCCTCCCATTGGGGATCGAGCCCACAACCTGGACATGTGCCCTTGACTAGAATCGAACCTGGGGCCTTTCAATTTGCAGGCCAACACTCTATCCACTGAGCCAAACCAGCTAGGGAAAATACTCAATTTCTTATTACTTGAAGGCCTGAGAAAAATATCATTTTTGCATATTCTCAAATGTGTACTGAGTTTTTCAAGAAGGCTCTTTCACAGCATTCTCATTGCCTAGCCTTGCACCTGTCATAACTTCAATGAAAATGGTACAGAAATTCCATTTGAGACAATATTGGAGTCCAAAATTCTACTGAAAGTTTTTTTTCTTTTAAAATATTTCCCATTTCTGTTTTGAAATAATGGAAATAACACATATTATAATGATAATATTGATTGCAATTGTTAATAACATAAAACCTACCGTATTTTTCGGACCATAAGACGCACTTTTTCCCCCCCAGAAGTGGGGGGGAAAAGTCCCTGCGTCTTATGGTCCAAATATAGCCTACACATATACTTTTAAAAAAAAGTTATTTTACTTGCCCGGCTCTGTGTGATCTCTGTGTGCTTGCCCGGCTCTGTGTGCTTGCTGCAGCCACTGTCCATTCCTCCGTTCCCAGAGTGTCTGCCCTGCTCTGTAAACCCCGAGTGGTAGAGGAGTTCCCATGTATGGTAGTCAGCCTCCATGCCCTCGCTGCAGCCATATCTCCATGTCAGCCCAGGTGCGGTGTACGGTAACTGCGTAATCCAAACCGTAATCATCTCCTGTACCCCTTGCTGTCCCGTACTCCGTGCCTGGAAGAATGCCGCGTCTATTCCCCCAATCATTCCTCTCCGCCCTCTGTTGCCGAGCTTGACTACTGGGTAGGCGTACTGTAGATCTCCGCCCACCAGTAAACTCCGCCCTCCGCTGGATGCCCTGATTGATAACGCCGCTACGTCAGAACTTCTCTTCATACTATTATACCGGTAACTGTCAAAATGTTTGTACTGCAACAAACTTCATACCGGTATATTGTATGCAGAGACTTTCTGTGATACCAAACCAATAACATTTACCATAATGTAAAACACTCTCCAGCCTCTTCTCTCACCACTACAATGTGTAGATACCCATAAACTATGCAAAGAAAGCATAGAAAGTCTCTGCATGATTTATGGGTTTACACATTGTAGTGGTAACACTGAACTTTGCTGACGGCTTTTAGCCTTGTGAGAAGCTGGAAAGTGTTTTACACAGTACCGTAAATGTTATTGCTAAATCACAGAAAGTCTCTGCATACGGTATACAGGCAATATTCTGAAAACTACTACAACTTGCCCCCACTATACTAGTAACATACAGTGTTTAGGCCTGAGGGCCCTTTCACACATATGCAGCTGTGTTGTTGTGTTAAAATCTCTGCTGCATGTAGTACACGTTTTCTATGCATTTTCTGTGCTTTTTTTGTGCGGTGTGTTTTTTTTCCCATTGACTAGTATGATGTATGGTGACGTTAACGCACAAAAGGTGCAGCATGCCGCATCTTTAAAACTGCTGCAAAACAAACGCGAAATAAACGCATATACCTACGCAGTTTTGCTGCGTTTTTTATGCGGTAACTGTCCATTTTTTTATTGTGTCTGTTAACGCACTGAAAACGGACAAAAAACGCATACTAAGTGTGAAAGGGGCCTGACTGCAATAAAATGTGTGGAGGGGGAAGGGAGAGATATGAGAGCACTTGATGGAATATGGGGGGAAGGATTAAAAAGACATACCGTATTGGTATTTTCTACAGTTCTTTAATTACGGTTTTGCAGAAATACGGTACCAGTACCGCCCCCTCACTAAGATGTCCAAGCAGAAGAGATGCACATATAAAGTTGGTTTCAAACTGGAAGTTATAAAATATGCAAAGGAACATGGCAACAGGGCAGCAGAGAGACACTTTGGACCACCTCCTTCTGAAAAGATGATAAGAGAGTGGAGGAAACAGGAGGATCAGCTGCAAAAGTTGGAGAAAAGTAGTAAGCACACTTTACGTGGGCATGCTGCAAAGTGGCCAGAGTTGGAGGTGGACATAAAGGAGTGGATCACACATCACCGTGAAAATGGCTTCTTGGTCTCCACAAAAATGATCATAAATAAAGCAAAACTCATTGCTGTGGAAAAAGGAATTCAAAATTTCACTGGCTCACCATCATGGTGCTACAGATTCATGAAGCGATCTGGCCTTGCTATGCGCACCAAAACAAAAATTGCTCAAAAAATGCCCAACGAATACGAAGAAAAGATCTTGTCTTTTCACAAATTCGTCACTGATGCCAGAAAGAAGAATCAATTTGAACTAAGCCAGATTGGAAATATGGATGAAGTCCCGCTTACTTTTGATGTGCCATCCAATACAACAGTAGACCACAAAGGAGCAAAAACTGTAACCGTTAAAACTTCAGGGTATGAGAAAACCCATTACAGGCTTGTGTTGTCCTGCTGTGCAGATGGTACTAAATTGCCACCAATGCTCATCTTCAAAAGGAAAACTTTTCCAAAAGAAGCGATTCCTCGGGGAGTCGTGGTGCATGTCCATGACAAAGGATGGATGGACGAAAAGGGAATGAGGCTCTGGATTGAAAAAGTGTGGTCCAAGCGTCCAGGCGGGCTTTTAAAAAAACCATCCTTGTTAGTGCTTGACCAGTTCAGAGCACATATCACCGACACTACAAAAAAGAACTTTAGAGAAGTCAAAACTCATTTAGCTGTAATTCCCGGTGGTCTTACCAGCCAGCTGCAACCTCTGGACGTGTCCATCAACAAACCATTTAAAGTGTTTATGAGGGAAGAGTGGAACAAATGGATGGCTGCTGGTAATCATGATCTTACACCTACCAGTACTGGAAGAATGAAAAGGCCCACTATTACCCAAGTTTGTGAGTGGGTGAAAACCTCATGGGACTCAGTTAAGGAGGAGATCATTGTACATTCCTTCAAAAAATGTGGCATCAGCAATGCCTTAGATGGGACTGAAGATGATATGTTATATGAAAATACTGGTACCAGCACCAGTAGTGACGAAAGTCCTGTTAGTGATTGTGAGGATCTGAGCTTTCTAGATTCTGACTCTAGGGATGAGGAGTTCTTGGGGTTCTCATAAAACAAGCAGAACCTTTACCATAAATCTTCAACTTTATTCTAATTTATTACTGAAGTCTCTCATTATTGTGTTTTACAGTACATTTTGTCTTTTGCTGACTGTATTTGTTAATAATGGTTCTAAATGGTTCTAAATGCTGCTGTTTACTTTACAGGGTTGATTACATGTGTTTATGACTGTGATGTTGGGTTTTAATGCACATAAAATATTTTAGGACACTATTTGTTTCAGAATCTTTTTTTCTTCATTTCCCTTCTCTAAAAACTGGTGCATCTTATGGTCCAGTGCGTCTTATGGTCCGAAAAATACGGTATGTAAAATAAAAGATAAAAGTCACTTATAGTCTCACTCAGGCTCCCCATTTCTACAAACCATCAAAGCTAACAGTTTGAAGTAAAATTCTCTGACATTTTTATTTCACCTAAAACTATTTTATAAAGGAATTTTCTTTATATGGTGCTATGAGCATGAATTGGGATAAAATATTCTTGGGTGACCCGTTTAAGCTGTTTTTCACATTATGCAATAAGAACGGTATTCTTGACTGCCATGCCCTCACTACTGCCCTAACCCAGAGCTTGGCTGAATTTAAGTCCAGGAGGCCAGCGTGGAAAGGGGCTTAGTTGCTGGCATATGTTAAAGACAGGTAGTGTGCATTAAACTTCCAAAATCAGAGTAGACATCCATGATAGAACTCTGCATGTATTAAATTATGGAAAATAATGTATTTCTTTTTTCTATTTTAGTTTCTAAAAAAGTAAATATGCAATTGTCTGTTGAAAATAGGAGCTTCCCATCCTGAAGAACATTCAGTTGCTCCAGTTATAGACCATGGTAGTATGTTTTATGAGCATATATTTTTTCATTATCTTTTCCCTATCAAGACCTTTTCAGAAAGGTCTTAACTTTTATCTAATGAAAGTACTTATATTGAATGCCATGTAGGTTTTTAAATATACTGCCCTTATTTAAAAAGCCATTACTGGCTTTCTTAAAGTAATTTCAATTAATTATACTGCATATGCCAATCATTTAGAAAGTCATTATAGCTTAAATATTAGAAATCATTAATTACTTTACACATAGTAGCTGTCCAATTTTATTTAATTTACTCACTAATATCTCTGACATACTGAAGTTGATTTTTTATATAAAATGGAAAACAAAGCTGATAAAATAAATTTAATATTTTCAAGAAATGTTTAGACAATATCAAGCAGAAAATAATTAAAATAAAGAAAGTTATGTACTCTATACCTTTAATTTTCCATTGTATACCTTTTTAAATATAAAATTTATGGTCTGAATGCAATAAGATGTGCCCTGAATATGTTCTGAAATATAATATATATTTTGTACTTCAGTCTCCCTGGTATCACATATTTGTGCTAATACATAGTTTTTATATGTGCTGTTCTGTTACATACTATTTAATTCCCAGAATATGACAGATATTTGAATGAAGTACTTTAAATAAATATAAGAGCCTGGCCGGCATAGCTCAGTGGTTGAGTATCAATCTATGAACCAGGATGCCATGCTTGGATTCCCGGCCAGGCCACAGGCTCAGACTCCAGTGGGTGTGTACAGGAGGCAGCTGATCAATGATTCTCTCTCATCATTGATGTTTCTATCTTTCTCCCTCTCCCTTCTGCTCTGAAATCAATAAAAATATTTTAAAAATAACTCTAAGTAAATCATTTAGAATAATATATGTACAGGAAAATATTGAAAAATATTTGGGTTAAAAAATTCCTAATTTTACTAGCACCATTTTATTTAAAGTTTCCCACAAATACCATTGTGTCTGCTATTCAATATTTTCTAATTTACAAGGACTTAAAATTTAATAAAATTTTAAGGGTGTATAATGAGAAAGTAATGTACTTTCCACAAAAAAAATAATGTAAAATATTTCTCTGAATTTCATTAAAAAGTTATATATTGAAACTTTTTACTTCAGATAAATTTTATACTAATAATTAAGAGTTCATCTTGCAATATCTAAGAACTAATATTTCTATGTTATTTATCAAACCTAATCACAGAAGTTCTAGTTTCAAAGAACTGTGTATTAACATTTTCTTCTTCAGTTTTTGCATTTCCAACCCTTTCTTTTTTCTAACCATTATATTTTTCTTTTTTCAATTTATTTTTCAGCTTTCCAATTAGAGTTGATATTCAATATTACATTGGTTCCAGGTGTTCAGCATAGTGGTTAGACATTTATACAACTTAATTTGACTCCCCCAATAAATCTAGTACCTATCTAGATAAAACATATTTATTGACTGTATACTTACCCTTGCCCAGCAATATCTAATGAGGCAGTGATAACCTCTGCCTCTGTTACACGCACTGAGATCTATTTCATTCTGAAATCCCATCAACTTGTAGAGCTCCCTCAGTAAATACTCAACTTTATCTTATGAAGAATAATCTTGGGAAATAAGCATCAAGAATCATAATAATTAGTACTTATTTCAAAAGAATAAAATAATAAGTAAAATATTTGTTAAAGTAATGTATCACATGCGTTTTACATGATGATGACATTTTTGATGGCCGATTATTGACTTCTTTTTATGCCTCCACCTTTTTTGTCACTTGGTCCCACTCTGGACAGGTTGATAAGAGAGCCTGGACAGACTTCCTCCTTTGGAGCAAGCGGAAAATTTAAACTTCCCAATCTCCAGCCTGCGCACCAGAGCTTCCCCTTAATCACTGTCCTCCGACAACACTCCCTTAGCTTTGCCCAAGTCACCTCCTACCTGTTTGCACAACTTGATCTCCTCAGGGGTTTCTGTGTAAGGATCAAACTTTCGGTTCCCTTGGTGTATCCAGTGTCTTCAGCTACAACATCTGAATCAAATTTTGGGAGGGGTGCTTCCCGTAAAATGACCAAATATTTATTTATAAAGGAGTTTCCACCAAATTTTTCAACCAAATTAATTATATTACTCAGAGATGCCAATAAAAATATCTAAAATATAATGGTTTTGTAATGGGTAGCTGAGATGTATCAATATTTCCCACAGGTAAAAGTTTAAAAGTGAAAATTTTACCTTTGACCCATTTTCCTATTACATAATTTCATTGGACACTGCTATAAACATGATAATTGGCAGAAAATAAATACTATATCCATTTTAAAAATACACTCTGTGCTAACATATAATAAATACCTAATAAAAATGCTGTTTAAATAAAAAATAAAGATTACTGATATTCTACTTATATTTACTTTTAATAGTATTGATATACATTGTAGAGGTCCACTCAAGTAGGAATCATTACAATAGATTGACATTGTTTATACTGTTTTAAATTTTCATAGAAAAACAACATTTTCTGTAAATAATGCATATATTAATAATCTAAAATTCTGCATTTATGTGGAATTATCACTTAAAAAGAGGGAAAAATTCAACAAAGAATGTCAAAGTTTGGGAAAACATAATTTTGATGCTGCAAGATCAACATGTGGAGATGTAACTGTGTTATTAATAGGTTATGGCCCTGCTAGATGCCTTATTAAATAATTAGATGCCTTAATTAGTTACACTATTAATGAACTCTGATCCTCTATTAAGAAACTGAGAGAAAAACATTTATGTTCTCACTCTAAAATAAACAAATGCACAAACTGGAAGAATCAATTATTTTCTGTCAGTTTTTCTTAGTCCCCCACTGATGAAAGAAAACAGTAATTTGTTATAATTCAGCTTTTTCATGGATTTCTTTGGAGTTTCATGCCTTTGCAGAGAATTTATATTCCGGGAATATTGCTTTTTTAACTATCTCTGCTGTAAGTGGTACAGATGTCAATCAATATAATCCCCCCTTTTCAATCATCCTACAGTAATAGTAAACTTGTCCAACATGCTTTCAAATTAAGATTCTAACCATGAGATAACCTAAATGCCTTTAAAATCATAACTTTTTGGTCTTTTCAGAGCTTATGTTCAAGATACATTTTTCTGCTTGAAGAAATGAAAAGAATCTTGCTTGTAATATATTTATTATAATCCTTACTGTGCTAATATAAACAGTAGAGTTCCTGTGGGATACCTGACATTAGAAATATTTGGAGAACCACAAAACAGAACATGAGATTTGGCATATTTGTTTGATTACAAAAGAGTGTGGAAGAGATTTACTCTTTGGAAAGTGAATTTGCTGATATGGAAGCGATAAGGGTAGCTAGCTAGCTTAATTAGGAAGGTTTAGGGCAGTGGTTGGCAAACTCATTAGTCAACAAAGCCATATATCAACAGTACAACGACTGAAATTTTTTTGAGAGCCAAATTTTTTAAACTTAAACTTCTTCTAATGCTACTTCTTCAAAATAGACTCACCCAGGCCGTGGTATTTTGTGAAAGAGCCATACTCAAGGGGCCAAAGTACTGCATGTGGCTCGCTAGCTGCAGTTTGCTGACCACAGTTTAGGGAATAAAGAGGGTTCCTGGGAGAGGAATGCACTGATAGGGACTTGAAGATGCCAAAATGTTTATCTTACTTGTACAGAGGATAGAGAAATGCCACAGGAAAGAGGGGTCCAGAAAGACAGAGATATCCCTGGCCTGAGCAATTGAAGTGGCCATATAAGTTTGATCAAAAGCAGCCCTGATCTGGACAACTGGAAGAAAGTCAAAAGATAAAATGAAAAGTTACTCCAACCTAAACAGATAAGATGACCAAACGGAGGAAAAGTGCAGGTGTGGGGGTTGTGGGAGCTGATTACACGGCTAAAGTCCCAGGGGAGGAAAGGGTAGTCTGTCTAGAACATATAATATTTCAGACAAAGAAAGCAGCGGGCACCTTTCTAGTGACCCCTCTGCCTCCTTGTGCCAAGGGTGACAGAGTCTTAGGCTTAGAATTTAGAATTAAGGTTTTAGAGGTAGTATTTGCTTGCAGTGAAGTTTCTGTACTTTTCACCTACCACCTTTTGTTCATGGCTTCATTCTCTGAGTCCATCTGAACAAGGAACCGGGAAAGAAATCACCCTGCTTAATAAAAAATAAAAAATAAAAAAAATAAAAATAACCAACCTGAATCAGAGGGAGTGGAACTAACCAAAGGCCATTAGCTCAAACCTTCATATACAATTGAATATTGTAACATAAAAACAACTCAAGATAAATAAGAATTTAAAACTAATAGAAAAGGGAAACTACTAGGAAAAAAAGGAGGAGAATGAGTTTTCTTAAAGATATGGCGATCTGTTCTAACTGGTTGGCTCAGTTGGTTAGAGTATCAGTGCTGTGCATCAAAAGTTGCTAGTTCAGTTCTCAGGTAGGGCACATGCTTATGTTGCAGGTTTGATTATCCCCAGTCAAGACTCAGAGAGGCAACTGGTCAATGCTTCCCACATCAATCTTTCTCTTTCTCCCTTCCTTTCTCTCTAAAAAAATAAATAAAAATAAAAAAGTCAATGAAAATTATCATCTTGTTGTTATAGAAGACTGGAAAAAAACCAAGCAATGCTTTTGAGAAATGGAGTTACATAGTTTTATTACATGGGTAGACTCAGTGGAATAATTTCCCAAGTCTGAGTAGAGAAACATGCAGGGAGTTTCTCTTTTATATTTTATGATGCCTTTGTCCCCAAAAAGGCCACAGGTGTTGGGGGTCTTGAGACCATATCTAATGGTCTGGCCTGGAGCCGACACTAATAACAGCCCCCCTCCCCCTACAGGGCTGCACACTGTTCATAGTTTATGGCCTCTGTGAAATGTGAGCATTTGGGTAGCAGGTCATGCAAGACCAGTTTCTGGAAAGAGGCAGTGACTTAAGTATAGGTTATCAAGAATGTACACTGGGCTTGCTGGCACAGATTCAGATTGCTAGCCCCCATCCACCCAAATGTCAGGGTTACATTGGAATTAGCCTTTTAGCCTCCTCATTGCGAGAATTAAAATTAAAAAAAAAAAAGATGTGTCAATCATTGGCTCTTGGCATTTGGGGTGCCGGTCCTCAAATACTTAGCACTAGAGGCTTAGTGCATGATATTCAGGCACCAGGGGAGGGATTCCTCAGCCTGGCCTGTACCCTCTCCAATCTGGGACTCCTCAGAGGATGTCTGACTGTCCGTGTAGGGTCAATCCCACAGGACAGTCAGACATCCCTCTCACAATCCGGGACTGCTGACTCCTAACTGCTTGCCTGCCTGCCTGATTGCCCCTAACCACTTCTGCCTGCTAGCCTGATCACCCTAACCACTCCCCTGCTGGCCTGATTGCAAACAAGTGCCCTCCTCTGCCAGCCATCTTGTGGTGGCCATCTTGTGATGACATAGGGTTGGCCATCTTGTAACGATATGGGGCAGCCATCTTGTGATGATACGAGGGCACAAGGACTACCTAGGCTTTTATTAGTATAGATTGTGTTAGTTGAGTGAAGATTCTTGAGAATCTTGATTACTATGACTTCTGTCAGCATTGAAGTCCTGAAGTGCACATAGACAGTCTTTTTAAGTAAGAGATGTGTACCCAAGAATTAATTTTTCAGATATTCAGTGCAGTGTTTGTGTTTACATTATCTGATGTGATCCCTTCAGTGAGGTTAAAGAGAAGTCTTGTATCAGAGTTAATTTCCAGTTCTCGGCTAATAGTCACACAGGGGTCTGGACTTTATCCTTGAAAAAAGCATGCAATTTGGCTACAGTGCATTAAAAGTCTATAATAACATCAAATAATTGTGAAATATTTTAAGGGTCATTTATCAGTTTTTGTTGTTGAATACAGGGAGTTGTGTTGGTTGATGATGAGCTATATTGAATAAAACATTAATACTTATATTCATTGAAATTATTCTGAGAGCAAACATCTAGTTTCCAGATTAAATTCCAACTGTTCTTAATTACAGTAATAACCATATCTGTTTTCCATAATCCAATATTCAGAAAGATATGATGAGAGGCAGATGGCTACCCATGCAGGTACAATAGTGGTTTTCTATTGCTACAGGTGAGGAGTCTGAAATTATGAACTTGTAAGTATATATAAAAAATGATGCACTCAGAGAGAGAGAGAGAGAGAGAGAGCGGAACCTTATCTCTCTAATGAATGAAGATTAAATGTTTCTGAAAGAATAAAAGAGCCATTCTCTATCATTATAGAATGATTTAGGCCCACAAAATTATAGAATGATTTAGGTCCATTTTATTGCTCAGAAAGCCAGAGTCTTATAGGAACAATGAGAAATCCAGGGAGAATTACATTCCCAATGACTTGCAAAGCTTTTTTTAAAATGCAAAACTATGAAATATGTTTCCTTGTTATTGGATAATTAAGTTATATAATCCAGGTTGGAAATGCAGTGTCTTCAAATGTTAGGTTTTTTTTGTTTGTTTTTTATTCTTGATATAGTTGTCTTTTCTTGGAGCAAAACTTCTTGCCTGCCAGTCAGAAAACAAACAATAGTGTTCATTTGAATGATACAATTGTATAAAGTCCATTTGTAGGCATTCAATTACCTATGTTCCACTTTTACAGATTTTTGCCAGGATTATCAGAGTGGCAGATTGAATGTGTACTGGAGAGATACCCTCATAAATTTTAGATTATAGCTAAATGTTCACTGTTATAGTGAAAACTGAACAATGTTGGCTGATTTAAATACATTGAAAGAAAGTAAAACATAGTTTGCATTTTTTAATACTGTCAGAGCCCAGTTTTTGGGTCCTGGCTGAAGTCTGGTCAGTTTCCCTGTGTGAGCAGCTGATTAACTCCACACCCCAATCACTTTACCTTATTGGACTCTAATCCTCCAGAACACTAGTACACACAAGGTACTAGAAAACTAGGGACAGCCCTGTTTAAATTAGCCAGTCCTCAGTGATCCCAGGATATCTAGCTAATGTCACCCTACTTGCCCTACATAAGCTGTCCCCTCAGCTCCAACTTGACCCCCTGCACCATGCCCTTCCTGACATCCTTCTCTTGTTTTGCCTTTCATTTACCTAGAGTGTTAGTGTGTTATGTACAACCATGAAAGGAATCTTTAAATTTTATAAAACAGATGGTAGAATCCTAATTTTAGAAACGGCATTCAATTAATTTATAAGGATATAGTCACGGGTTATCCTATATAATAAAAGGCTAATATGCAAATCGGCCCATTGCTATGAGGTGCACTGACCACCAGGGAGCAGATGCTCAATGCAGGAGCTGCCCCCTGGTGGTCAGTGCTTTCCACAGGGGGAGTGCTGAAGCAGCACTAAGGATATGCAGGGAGCTTGAGTTAAATCGTCAGTTGGACATCCCCCAAGGGCTCCCATACTGTGAGGGGGTGCAGGTCAAGCTGAGGGACTCCCCTGAATGCATGAATTTCATACACTAGGACTCTAGTTGTTGAATAAAAACATTAAATATTATTTTTAACACAATTTATTATTAGTCTAAGGTATTAAATTTAATAATTTCAAAATTTTAATTAAACTTAACATAGTAATCCCTTATTATCCATAGCATTATTATAATTTATGAGATTTAACATTTTACCAGATATCCTATTATTACAAATTTCTTTAAATATCATTTTATATAGTTGAAATCTTAAACAATTGTGAGAACAATGATAGCTTCTTTGACTCAGACCAATGTAGAAATAGAAACTTTTAAAAAGTTTAGCCATAATCTTATAAATCAGATCATTTTGTTGTAAAGCATGGAAGAAGACATTTGTCTTCCTTAACCTGGGCTATTCACCTACTTAACTTGAATATTGCAGGCACTTATTTTTAACATTTACAAACTTATATTTTTATAAAACTTAATTTTAAAGACACCTTAAATTATATTTAAACTTTCTTCCTCAGGTTGTAGAACTAGTGGTCTTTTTTAATTTTATTTTATATTTAGTGAGGCCATTACTCAATTACTTTACCTAGTTGCACGTTCTTGTGTTTGTTAGTATTTTTTTTCTTTGTTTGTTTGCTTTGTGGTTGGGTTTTTTTTTGTTTTTTTTTTTTTTTCATATAGCTCACATATTTAAAGCAAAATAAATTCAGCTTACTCGTTATCTTCACTTTTTTCCAAAATGCAATTGCTACTTACTATCTATCTAGAATAGATATCTTTAGAGTGAATACATGGCAACATCTTTTTGATTAATTAATCCCCAAAGTTCTCCAAAAGAGAGAAAAAAGTGGGAGAGAAAAAAAAAAGAAAAGAAGTTTGACAGCCAATTTCAGACAAATGTGAATTGATTATGTCAGAAGCTATCTACCTTCCCTGTGCATGGAGAAAACATATTCGGTGAAGGAAACCTTTTCTGACACACACATTTTTATAGCTGGTAAAATAAAGTGAACCGTGTCACAAGTGTCTATTTTATAGGCAAATACAACGAAACTATCTCCTTTTTGTGCTAAGATGTCTCTAAAGTGAAAAATTTTCATTCCTCTAAGTGACCATTGTGAATCCAAATTGTCCTTTTAAAAATCCTTACAGAAACTAAAATATTTCATGCTATTGGCACTCATACAAATAGGCAGATGAGAACTGACTTAGTGGAAAATTTATAAATGATGGTGGCCCTTTGCCTATATATATATATATATATATATATATATATATATATATAATCGATTTTTTACAGAGAGGAAGGGAGAGAGATAGAGAGTTGCCTCTTGCACGCCCCCTACTGGGGATGTGCACACAACCACGGTACATGCCCTTGACCAGAATCGAACCTGGGACCTTTGAGTCCGCAGGCTGACGCTCTATTCACTGAGCCAGACCGGTTTTGGCTCCTTTGCTTTTTATTATTGAAAAAATAAAAGGGCAAGTCCTCAAAAGTCAAAACCCATGTCATTCTTATCTAGCTCATAAAAGCTTAGCAATGATGAAATCAAGCAGTGAAGTTTCAACTAAGGATGTTAATAATGATGATAGTAACAACAATGAAGTCACCAGCAGCCCTCTGCACAAAAGGGCAGGGTCCTGGGCAGCAGCAGAACTCCTGCCGTTATGAACCAGCTGGAAGGGGAGACAGGCTCTTCATGAAGCTCTGTCTGCACTGAAGCCTCTGGGCGTGGCACGGGGAGTCTGGTTCTAACTTACTGACACTACCAAACTACGGCATGAAAAATAATATACAAACAGAGCAGTAAGCTCAAACCTCTATTATAACTTTGCAAGTGAGAACACCTTCAGGTACTAGTAAGTGTTGGCGAGGGGAAGGGCAAATAATCAAGCTTTACTCAGGGGAAGATAGTCAAACTTCCGTTTGCTTTGAGAACTATTCATTATTCAAAGCCCTGGAAGCTGTGAGGAAATAGGTTGCATTAATCATGGATCAGTGGGCAGACAAGCAAGAATGAAGTCAGGGTATAGCAACTATTGATCAAACAATTTCAGTTTAGCAGAATTGAGCAGAAATATTTGGGGACTAAGGTCTTGCAATGCTCAGAAATAAATAAATAAATAAATAAATAAATAAATAAATAAATAAATAAAATCAAGGTTACACTCCTTTAGGTACAAAGCTAGACATGATCAGCTGGGGTGGGGCCTGGGCTAGGGCCTGAACAGGGGTCAGACCAACATTGCCTTCAGATAACCTCCTTATGGGCGGCCCAGCAGCCAGCAGATCACCAAGAACTGGCTGGAAGAAAATGACATGACCTCAAGGCAATCTCACTAGGGCCCTGGACAAATTATAATAAAATTCACATTGTGGTTTTGACTCCTTTTCCCCTCTTGAATTTATCTGTATGCATTATTAGTAAAGGTATGCACAGAAGAAATATAGTTACGTAACCCTTTTCTGTCAATTATCCCTGAATGCAAGTAACAGTCTCCACCCGGAAAATCCCTCATTTAAGTCATAAATTTAAACCCAGGAGTTTGGGGCCATTGTCTCTCTCCACTGGGTTGCTCCTTGCTTGGAGTGTATCTTCAATAAACCCCACTTTGTTTTACTTTCATTTTATTGACCTTAAAATCTTTTCTGCATCAACAAGAAGAACAGAAGTCCCAGTTGATAACCCCAATCAGTAAAATTTGGATTATGTGACAACATTCATAATGAAGATAATGCAAATAGTCAGTTATTGAAAACTATGAAATTTTCAACTTGTTTTAAATAATTATAGTCTTGAAATACCATCCTATTTAATAAAGAGAAACTTGCAAATTGACCATACCTCCGCTATGCCTACAAGCCACACCCACCAGCTAATCAGGAGTGAATATGTTAATTAACCCAACCAAGATGGCAGAAGACAGCTTAGAAGGAAGCCAAGCTCTGCAGAAGGGAGTGAAGCTGGAGAAGCAAGCAAGCAGGGCAGTGGAGAAGGGAGGGAAGCAGGCAGGCTGGGGGAGATGACTGCTGCAGGAAGCCCTATTCTTTTTTTTTTTTTTTCTCGAAGTTTTTTTTTTAAATATAATTTATTGATTTTTTTACAGAGAGGAAAGGAAAGGGATAGAGAGTTAGAAACATCAATTAGAGAGAATCATCAATCAGCTGCCTCTTGCACACTTCCTACAGGGGATGTGCCCACAACCCAGGTACAAGCCCTTGACCAGAATCGAACCCGGGACCTTTCAGTCCACAGGCCGACACTCTATCCACTGAGCCAAACTGGTTTTGGCATGAAACCCTATTCTTGCAGGAATCTTCCTGTAACAGGCCTCTAGTTGTAAATAAACAGGGTCTTAAAATATATTTTCATTCTCTCTACCCTTAACTGCAAATAAATAAAAGTTCTGGAAAGTGAGAAAATAAACTGCTAATGCAGTATCTCATTTATTATATTTCACTAAATTAAGTCTTTAGAGTCTTTCACACATAAAAAAAATGAAGGTTATTATTACTTGTTTGTCTTCACAGTTAGGGCATGTGTCTCTGTGATGCCAGTTGATTGTCACTATTTCCTTTGATAAACAAAATGGCATATAGTAGTTTCTGGAGTTAGCAATATTTTTGTGGAATGTTACAATTATTTTCAATTACAGTTTACATTTGTTATTTTTATGTTAGTTTCAGATGTTGAAACTTTGTTTTGTTTTCAGAAAAGGATGAAATAAATAAAAAAATATTAGTGCTGACTGGAGAGAGTTCAAGAACATTTCTTCCTGTCTGACTTATTTCCCTCAAGCTTTTAAATCAATAATAAAACAAAAAATATTGCTGAATCCCCCCATAGAGAAGCATGGTGCTTGGCACTGTGGAAATTTTATGAGGATACCAGAAACATATTACTCCAGTAGAGCTTATCACATAATTAAAGATAGGTACATACACACATACACACACACACACACACACACACACACACACACGTGAAGAAAAATAAATAAAATAAATGATATTTAATCATTTGGGTACAATACAGTAAAATATTTAAACTTATTATATAAGCTTTTAAACAGCAAATGACTACAAAATATAAGTTAAAAAATTGATAATATTTGAGAAATAAAGGTGAATTTAACCATAAGGTTGTAATGAGACAAATAGCTCTCAAATAAAGGCAAACTAAGGGATGGAGGAACAGTGGAGAGAAAAAGGGACCTGCAAAATCTATATATTTTTGTAGTTTTTGTGAAAGATAATGATCAAGACAGTAGATCCTTTCCCCCTACAACTTAAATGTATTTTTAAATAAATTTAAGAATATTATTTGAAATAACAAAACCTGAATGAAAATAGATTATATAATTTTCAAATCACTAGAGACCTGACTGGACAGAGGAGGGAGGGCATTCTCTTATAAATAACAAATGTAAGGAATTACTCTCAGGCACTGAGAAAGAGGAGTTGAAATGTAGTCACAGTAAAAACACAACTCTGAATCCCCCTCTAAGGTAAAACGAACAGTCACACAAAAAGGCTGAAAGGACAAGAATGAGAAGGGCCCAGGTAAAAGCCAGGTAATTGTACTAGTTATAATAATAATAGTTGTATTAAACACAACTATCAGAAAAGTGTATTCAAAGCAAACAATATTAAGTAAGAGCAATTATTTATTATTAATGAATAAAAATTAGATGAACAGAAATAACAATTATTTTAGTCTGTTAATCTGTTTGGGCTGCCATAACAAAAAATACCATATTCTGGGTGGCTTATATACCTTTTTTTCCCCCCACAGTTTTGGGGCCAGGAAATCCAAAATCAATGCACCTACAGCTCCAGTATCTGAACCCCCTTATCCTTAGCTCAGGATGGTATAAAAGCCTCAATGATCTGGCGGATGTTTTCATGCTAATCTAGCATGTATACAATTTGATTTTCTTCTGTTAATCTATTTTATATCATCTTCATAACTAGGCCAGTCAGAAAATCCAGAAGGGAAATGGGAAAATTTTTCTGCCTCTCTAGTAGCAAATATAAACTACCAGCCAATCTTATTTTTGAGTATTTACATACAAATACACACACACACACACACACACACACACACACACACACACACCCCAAAACTAAATTTAACTTTAATAGATTAATCCTCACTGACATGAAAAGAACAACCCACTGATAGACTGGTTGTGTGTTAGTTGAGATTCTACAATAGAAGAACAGAGATGAAACACTTAAAAGGGTAACATTTAAGAGAGTTCAATGAAGGGACCATTTATAAACTTTTGAACAGAATTAAACCAACATGGAGGAAAGTGCACGTGGTGGGCAGAGCAGCTGTGGAACACACCCTGCTGAGTGCAAAAAATTCATGCTGAACTGTAGAGTGAAACTATGACACAGTTTCTCTTTTTCATTTCTTTTTTTCCTCCGGGAGCAGCAAAACTGCCAGAAAGTCAGAGGGAGTGCTCAGAGTGTTAATTTGGTGAATGAAAACACCTGTAATGGTTTCTGTTTAGTGGGTCCTAAATATCAAAATAGAGGTCTCTCTTCCTGGAAGAAGGAGATGCTGAACAAAAAGAACCAGCAGAGACTGGGCACCGAGGATCTCTGAATCCCACACATGTGGAATCTAGGATCCAATATCACTCCGAAGGGCTTTTGCTTCTAGCAGAGTGTTCTGGCTGAGTTAAACGCTGGTTTCTGACTTGCATAATGGTGAGGGAGGGAGTTACCCAAATTAAGTTTACTCTCTCCCACTTAATGCTAACAGCTAAGGTTAACAAGGAACTAGTCAAGTGAAAGTAGGTACTTGCTGTTAATTTACATTTCTTGTTTATATTGTATTGTCTTTAAAATAGAACATATGTACGTTAGGTAATGCTTCAAGATTGAGTTTTATCAAGGAATACTGTTTCTATGGGAATAGAGAAGTGCCTAGGTTAAAAGAAGAATAGGAATAGGTGCTTTGTATGAAATCATCCTTACGACACCATTGTGATTAGTTAGTAATTAGTTATTAACAATGGAAAAAAAAGGTGAAGGGAAGACCACATGTCATTTGGGCAGCTTCACAAGGAAGCTGCAACTTTGCACTCCCTGGCAAGCCAGCAGTCCATTCTCCACAGAACAATGGGGAAGAGGTCCAGAGAGAGAAGGTAGATGCATGCCCAGTAAAGTTGGGGTAACATAGTGAAGGTAGTTGTCTGTCAGTCACACCTGGGAATAAAGATCATTGGCCAGAATGGTTGTGGCTACTGAAATCCCACGAAAATTTGGGAATTCATAATCTTCTAAACAAAGGCGTTCTCTCTCTCATTTTTCTTGTTGCTCTAGTTGCGCTCGGCTCTAGGCTTGCTCTTGGCTTCCTTGCATTTGCCTGTTGTCCCTCCATAGCCATGTGGCCCTGTGGACCCACATGCCATGACTGGTAGACTGACTACAGCAGGGAACACAAATTTAGCTAGCATTGGATTGGACCCTGCTCCAACATGGAAAGGAAGCTCTGGACACTGACTCTGACTTTAGCTCTACTGAAACCCCAGTTACACTGCTTCCATGACTGCACACAGGGCAGGGGGATTTGGAAAGTCAGGGTCTAATTCACAAAAAATAAAAACCACTTGTTCTCCTGGATGAGTCTCAAAAAATTATTTTTCTTGGGATATTGCAAGAATTTCACTCCCACTAGCAACTGGGGGAGATAAGCCCCCCCCTTCCTCCATTAACACTAAGAATTCTTAGCTTCTTCGACTTAAAACACATAGGTGTTAACGAAAGAAAACAAAACAAAACATTGAAATCATAAAGAATTTTTTTGTGAATTTAGTTGAGCCATACTGTCTGTCGACAAATGCCGGGAAGCAGAACCTCAATGGATTGAGATAATGCTCCAAAGAATGGTGGGTTACATTTCTCTATTTATACACTAAAATCAAAGGAGGGACATAGGTGGGTTACATGAAATTCATTGGTGATGGAGTAAGGAGGCGGGAGAAAGCAAAGTGGTGGGAAACTCCTGGGATTGGATTAAAAAGTAAAATGATGGACGTGTACTCAGGTGAGTGCAGGAACAATTAACATGATAAAAAAGGAATTTGAGGCATCTGTCCTGGCGCCCACCACCTTTGGTTGTTCCCCAGGGGCTCTGGAAAAAGGGAAGTTACAAGTTACCCAGACATCTCACAGATATGTTATCTTAGAGGCAAAAAGGCAAATGGGCTAAGTAAAAAGATCAAAGTTGATCTTTGTCTGGGAAAATATCTGGGACATGACTACCTACTATAACCTGTTAGATATTTAATTTTCAAACCATCTTTTGTGGTTATCTTAGGTCTCTGGGTTTGCAAGACTGCCATGCAGGCCTTCCCTGAGCTTGTCAGGTCAGCATGTGGCTCTTTTCTTTCACATAGGGTATGTGCAGATATATGTCTGAGTGAGTACATAGATATAGGTGTATAATTTCGTATTTCATGCATCCCATGTAATACAGTATTTTCTAAGGGTATGCTGAGGTATACTAGAAAAATGCAGTCCTTACTCTTATACCAGACACAATGGAGACACAGTGACTAGGAAAACGTCTCTCTGCATGGCTAGCCTTGAGCAGAAGCGAGCACTCTGGAATACTAAGAATAGAAAATCCCTCTTCAATGTTATGCTTCCCTAAATTTCCTTCTATTTTTGGCCTGTTTCTGCTCACACTAAATAATTTCCAAACGGTTATTTTTCTATTTAGACTTGTTATTGCCGGGAGCATTGGTTCAGCACCAGTTAATAACCACCAGAAAAGTTAACTGTACAATTTAATCTCCACAGGTGATGCTAATGCGTACCCAAAACTCTGCACTAGCTAAATACTAACCTATTAGCTTAGAGATATAAATACTTTGATAATTGGATTATGAGTTGAGTTTACACTGATAGTTCCACTAGCATAATATATGTTATTAAAATACTTCTTATACAGTAGTCCAAATTTCCTACTGGTAATGTCAAGGAAATATGATAAATACAATACTTGGTATGTTATTATTTTTGGCCTATAAACAGCAACAATCCTCACAGTTCTGTAGCTGCTTATGGACTTTAGACATGTTTTATTCTTTTGAAATTATTCATCTTTGCATCTTTCATAAGGAAGTTGCACACTGTGGTGTTTCAGTATATTTTCTTGGATTGGCTGAAACTACTTCTGGAATTTTAAACTGCAGTCCTTGCAAAGCGGTGTTCCCTTGGGCAGGATGGTTCCCGAGCTCTTTGTCCCTTGGAGTTGAAGAATGAATCCCTGGATGGAAGGTGGGATAGCAAAGGTGGAAATTAATTGAAGAACAAGTACAGATTCTCACGTGAGGAAGGGGAACAAATCTCACAGCACAGCCTCCCATGTGGGGCGAGGAAAAGGGTCCCACTGAGTTCCCTTTTCCATGGTTTATAAAGGCTGTAGATCTTTGAGCCTTGTTACTATAAGGTTCTCCCTCCTCCCAACTGGTGGGCGGAGTTATGACATTACTGGCACCTGTCACAGAGACATCTCCAAGACATTGAGCCATCAATCAGCGCCTGCCAAAGTGTCCTGGAGCCCACCCCTTCCTGTTCTGCCCTGGGTCTAACCCTCTCCTGTTCCTCCCCTTAAAAGGACACCCAGACAAGCCACATGCTGCTGATCCTCCATGCCCAGGTGGCAGCCCGGCTGGGTCCATCCCCCTCCCAACTCCTTCAATTCTGATTTCTCTACCTCTGTAATGAGTCCCGCTCATTACTGGGGAATAAACTTTACTTTAAAACTCCTTGGTGGTCAGTTTCCTGCGCCTCAAACCTTACAGTTACCCTTTCTGATTGGTCACTATTCCTTTAGACTGGTTACTATAGTAACTCCTGGGCTCAAAGGTGGAACCCCTTTTCTATGGAGATGCACCTTCTGCTGCTCTGCAGCCCTGTGCTTCTTCCAAGGTCCCCTTAATTTCTAAAATGTCCTAAAACCTGTCCTATTTTATCCCTAAAATTCCTGTTTCATTTGCTTACAAAAGCAGATATTCCCTATTAGGATGAGTTAACAAGTCTAAGGTGTCCCTAAACATCTTACATAAAAGACTGGACATGTGTAATGTAACTAAATCTAATAGTATAGCCTTGGTGAACCCTTATACCTCAAGGTGGTTTTTTACAGAAGGACACATATTACTGACTTGAGTTTTAATAGATGAATTACATAGGAATCAGTGTGGTTCCAAATATTAGGAAAGGGTCTTTAGAATATTTCTTTTTTAAGCACTTGGATTCTGGAACTCTATTTAGAGCAGTATTTGTTGCTTTAAATGTAACATTCTGAACATTTTCTTTGCTAATTTAAAAACAATAATACTTGTGGTTAATTGGTACTTCCCCGATGAAGTAAGAATGGTTTAAGTGCAGCAATTCACATGCAAACAAATACATCACCATTGCTTAGTCAATTTCTTTTACATTTCAAAAGCCCTGAAACAAAACAAAACAAAAAAGCTGCTCAGAGCAGAGTTCTCCCTCCTTGGCATAAAGGGAACTTCAAATAAACCCTCTTTCAAACATATCAAAGAGCCTTTAATAGGAAAATGAAATTATAATCTCTAAAAGGACCTGTTTAGTGGCAAATTGAGTTCCTAATTAGTGGCCCCTATCATTTTGCTATTTGATAATTTACCTTCTTAATCAAATGTATTAATTTTTTAAAACTTTTGAAGACAATTTATAAATCCTGCCGCCAAGAGCACTACAGTCAATGCGCACTATTTATTTAGACCCAATTAACCAGCCATGTCCCAAAGCAACTGAAGTGTGAATGGTGAATTACAGCCTCGGGGTCAACATACTTCATTGTCTCCCCATCTCCTCTCTCATCCTAAAAGCTGAGACAGATCTAGTTCAGAAGAGGTCATCTGTTTGCATTTGTAAGGTAGGGTAATTTTGACTCAAATTCTATGTATATCTTCTTATATCCAATCCTTGAAAATGAAAGGAATTTTTAGGGGTAAAACAGGCAGGTTTAGGGAGTTTTAGGAATTAGGGGGTCAACGCGGGAGGAAGGCATAGTTGGTCCGGGGCTTGGAGCTGCCAAAAGGCATACATTCACAGAAAGAAAGAAAAAAAAAAAAAAAAAGAGGTGTCACAGGATAAGGGGGGGAAAGGAAGACATCCATTCACAGAAGATAGGAAAAGCCACAGGTATGAGGAGAAAGAGGAAGCAAACTTCCATAGAATTTAGAAAAATGCTGACAAATGGGAGAGAGAGGAAAACAGATTTTCTCAGGAGATAGAGAATTCTACCACTGAAAGGGGAGAAAGAAAGTGTGTGGGGGGGGTAAGGGGTACCACCTGCATTTTAAGCTTTGAAGTTGATAGGCAGCACCAAGAAACAAAGACCTGCAGCCTTTATAAACCTCAGGAAAAAGGAGCCCAGTGAACCCCCTGGACGAGAACCCTGGGAAGAAATCATCCTTGCATCCTGCTCAGAAAAGACCACCGGACTCAAAAAGAACACATCAGGAAATAAAACTGTGAATTGGTAGGCTTCATGTGTTGAGCGTGGCCCTAAAGACATTTGGACAGGGTTCGAACACAATGCTAAAAATGAGGTAAGAAATCCAAGCTGAAATCCTTGTCTCTCATATAAAACAATCATTAAAGAAAGTAATAGTGATGCTTCCGAATATTTCTATTAGTGAAAGAAAATAAGTTTTGACGAGTCTCTTTATTATATCTAATGCTCTCAAGCTCAACTTTTTCTTTAAGAATATAGTCTTGTGTTTTTATTTTACCAAGCTTTTATAAAGCATATGAGAGTCACCCCAAAATATGCTTTTTGGGTATTTTTAGGAAACAAGACCAGGAAGAACCTTTGAACTCCACCCTAGCAACCTAAAAGCGAGCTGTCATCCTAGGTAGCTCCAGTTCACTGTGAAAGGGTTTATTTGAAGTTTCCTTTATGCCAAGGAGGGAGAACTCTGCTCTGTGCAGCTTATTTTTTGTTTCAGGGCTTTTGAAGTGTAAAAGAAATTGACTAAGCAGTGGTAATGTATTTGTTTGCATGTGAATTGCTGCACTTTAATCATTCTTACTTCACCAGCAAAGTACCAATTAGCCACTAGTGGTATTGTCTTCTAAATCAGCAAATAAAACTTTCTGAAAGTTACATTTAAAAAAACAGACACTGCTCTAAATAGAGCTCCAGAGTCCAAGTGCTTAAAAAAATGAGTATTTTAAAACCTTTTTCCTAATATCTGGAATCACACTAATTCCTACATAATACATCTATGAAGTCAGGTCATATATTCTGTAATTTGTGATGTTCTATAGGAAGGAATGTAGCAACAAGTTTGATCCAAGTCCTTTCTCTGTCCCATCCAAGTCCTTTCTCTGTCCCATCTTTAAAGATGGACCAGCAAACTTGTTTGCCCAACATTTGCTTTGTCATCCCCAGGTGAATTGCTTTCCTCCCCTTTGAAGCCCAAAGCACCACTTCCCTCTCTCCTTGGTTCAAGAAAATAGATAAGGCCCAACCGCCAACTAGGCCTCATGTTCTTAGGGAACCCCCATATGGACATATATAATTAAGTTTGGCTATTACCTTCATAATCTGTCTCATGTTAATTGAATTCTAGGCTAGCCAGTAAAACAAAGGGGAAAAAGAGGAGAACATGTCCCCTCCCCCATTCATGTAATACAAGTAACGAAAGGATAGTGGTAAACCGTATCTAAACAAGAAGCTTTTTGAAAGCACAATAGCAAAGTATTTCTTGTTTGGACAAAAGCATGGCTTGATGGTGATTAGGTCACTGGAAATCGATCTTTACTAATAATCATAGAAGAAGCTGAGGTGAGGAAATGGAATGGATTACATTTATAGTCCGAGGATGAGTGTCTGTTTATTTTAATCAGACCAAAGAAAAAAATAGGATATCTACCAAGCTACAAGGTCCTTGCATCTTAAGTATTATTTATCTCCCTCTTCCTTTCTCACACTTTATAAGCATTAGGTTGTGTATATCTTTTGGAGCATTTATTCTGTCTGTCACACTCCCTATGAAGTATCATTTATTTATTAACTGCCATTCTAACTGAAAATGACTCATTTTTATCAGTTGATCTGGTAGATTAATTAACCAAACATTTAATCAATTGGACACAAATTATATTCTCAAGATTATTTGATGCTACAAGAAATAAAGAAGCGTAGGGACATCCCACTGCCTTTAAGAAACTATCAATTTAGTTGACAAGATAATAACATTAATGAAACCTCATTTAAAGTGGAGTAGGAAGCCCTGTAGGGGGAGCTCTCTCACACTACCACTACTATTCTGCCAAACTGTAACCGGAAGAAAGGTCTTTTATACTCCCCAACAAGAGGATCTAAAGTTTTTCTCTCTGATCAGCAACAGTCCAGCCAATGAGAGCCTCCAGAATTCAGCCAATGAGAAGTCTTCACGCTCTGGGCTCCTGCTCTCCTCCAATGGCCTTTCATTCACCACCCTTCTCAATTCCATTCTTTCCTCTATAAAAGGAAGACCTTATCCTTTGTTCTATCAACTTGCCTAAGGTTAGTCATAGCTTGCTTGTCCCCAATTCCAATTCTCTGCTATTTGTGAGTAAACTCAGTTTTTATTTTATATTTTGTTAGTTACTTTGAGGTTGACATTAATATGAAATGTGGTCCAGTGAAAATTATGCAATAGCTTTTGAAAACTGAAGTAGGTATAATCCTAAACAAATATTGCTAATTAAAAGCTTCACAGGCTATTAAATCTGAGCCCATCAGTGAAAATAGAATAGCATTTGCATGAGTAAGAATAAGAGAAAATATAAATATACTAGGTGAGGAAAACAACTAAGGAATGTAAGGTAGGTTTAGAAAAAATGGCATTACCACAGAACATGAGGAAAGAAAAGCAGTGGGAAATAAGACTGTGGCTTTAATTAATAAAACTATATTTTACTTTTCATATATCTGAATATATATATATATATATGTGTGTGTGTGTGTGTGTGTGTGTGTGTGTGTTAGATATACTTTACAAAAGCTGGATCTGAAACAAATTGAAAATATAAGAGAAAAAAATAATTTAGTGTTCTTTATCATAATTCTGTATCATTGGTGATATGAGTCCTTTATTAGACATATGCATTGCAAATATATACTTCCTTATTATGAAATGCATATCTTGTTAACTTCATGCACCCTATCCATTATTGTTAGATGGGCCCTATAGGTAAGATAACCAATATTCCAATATTTGATTACCTTTGAAGGAAAGGTAAGCAAATTCCTAGTGGTTTTGCTTATTCACCAGATAGACAGAAAAGGAATGGCCTGCTGTACTAGAGCTATTATACTTGGGAATGTGGCAAAACATTATTAGAGGCTATTTTTACAAATAATATTGAGCTATATGGGAACATTGTAGAAAAACATTGGCAGAAGTGTGGTTAACTGTATTAAAAAGAAAGTAAGAAATAATAAGGAAGTGTATATTTGCAATGCATATGTCTAATAAAGGACTCATATCACCAATGTACATAAGGGCTTCTCAAAATTAATCAGAAAAAGACAAAAGGGAAAAATGAGAAGAAAGGCCATACGCTCAGGACTTGATCCTACAACAACAAAACACCCTGTTGGTAAAAATGTCTCAGTCTATTGTACTGGGTAGGGACATTTTTAGAATGCCATGGCCTGGTTTTCAGGGTCCCAGGTTCTGGTGGCCTCTATCATGAGGAAGAGAAGTCACTGCTCTTGTAGTAGGAGACCTCAGGATAGGGGACACTTACAGCAGACACTTTACAATTTCTCATAATTGGTTTTGTAGTAATAAACTCCTTTAGGTTTTGTTTTGTTTTTGGTCTGGGTAGTTCTTTAGTTCTTTAATTTTAAATGATAGCCTTTCTGGGTAGAGTAGTCTTGGTTGGTTGTCCTTGCTTTTCATCACTTTGAATATTTTTAAAAATATATATTTTATTGATTTTGTACAGAGAGGAAGGGAGAGAGACAGAGAGTTAGAAACATCGATGAGAGAGAGAGAGTCACTGATCAGCTGCCTCTTGCACACCCCCTACTGGGGATATGCCTGCAACCAAGGTACATGCCCTTGACCGGAATCCAACCCAGGACCCTTCAGTCCCCAAGCCGACGCTCTATCCATTCAGCCAAACTGGTCTCAGCCACTTTGAATATTTTTTGTCACTCCCTTCTGGCCTGCAAAATTTCTGTTAAGAAATCAGCTGATGGTTGTATGAGTGCTCCATTGTAGTAACTAACTGCTTTTAAGATTCTTTATCTTTCACCTTTGTCATTTTAATTTTGATGTGTTGAACTCTTTGTGTTTACCTTAATTAGGACTCTCTGTGCTTCCTGGATGTGTGTCTTTTTCTTTTCAACCATTTTTTCTTCAAACGGGTTCTCAATCTCTTGTCTCTTTCTATTCTTCTGGTTCTCCTATGACGTGGACATTGTTATGCTTGATACTGTCCTAGAGGTCCCTTGGACTTATATATTACCTTTTAAACATATACTTTTTTGCTGCCCTGCTTAGATATTTTCTGCTATCTTGTCCTCTAACTCACTGATTCAAGCAGTGAGTTCATAGCTACTGATCATCGAACCTGCTAGCAAATTCTTCATCTTAGATATCATGGTCTTTATTTCTCACTCACTCTTTTTTATAGTTCTATGTACTTTTTAATGCTTACCATCTCTTTTATGTTCTCACTGAATTCATTCATTCTTCGTCATAGGTGCTTTAGCATCCTTATAACCACTATTTTAAACTCTGCATCTGGTTCCTTCCATTTCATTTAATTGTTTTCCTGGAAATTTTTTTTTTCTTTTAGGACATATTTTTTTGTCTCCTCTTTCTGTCTACCTTTCTATGTTTATCTCTGTGCATTAGAAGGTAGATTTGCTATGACTCCCAATCCTGTTAAGGTGTTTGTTGTTGTTGTTGTTTTGTTTGTTTGTTTTGTTATAGGTATCTTGTAGAGCTCAGTGGTACAATCTTCCAGATCACCTGAGCTAGGTGCTACAGGAAATGGTTCTTATGTAGGTTATGTGCACCCTCTGGTTGTAGTTTAGTTGAATGCTGTTGGCTTGCTCCTGGGTTTGGTTAACCCTCAGGCTGGCTGACTATAAGGATAAACCACAATCATAGTGAATGAACCAATGTATAGCGGAGCTGACCAGGAGGCTCTTGCACCTGCTAGTATCTCCCTTTGTGTGTGTTAATTGTGAGGTTAGTTGGTAGAGTTCTGGTGTGCTCTGAAGTCCTGGACTTGTGTTGATTTTTGTGCATATTTTGTTACATTTTAAATGATCTAATAGCCTATCATAGTTTAAGTGGTAGATTTGGAGAGTTTTGTATTATTATTTTCTAATTGTAAAAATTTTAAATCTGTTGCTGTTGAAAATATTTTTTTCATTTTTTTAGGAATCTTATACAATGTTTCTAAAAAGTAACATAGTTTCAGTCTTTTCATAATGAAACAAAATACATTGCTTAGTTTAACTTTAGTTTTTCCTTATTTTGTTTTCCTACTTTACTTCTCTTTACTGGTGAACTTAATTATTTGAATATAGATTTATTAAAATGTTATGAACCAAATAATTTTTCAAGGTCTCAATCATGAAAATTTAGAATTTTGGTTTTTGCCTTTGCTGAAACACAGCCTAAGAACATAATAGATGCATAATTCTGCTCTATAATGAAGACATCTATTTAAAGTATATGGTGAATGAGCGTAGCTCAGTTCTATCATGGGCCTCATAATGTAATAGGTGCTTTAGTACATTACCTTATGTAGCCTCACAACAAAATTATCAGTCTCATCTTCCTCATTTGTGAAATAGAGAGGAAATACCCATTTTTTATCATTAAAATATATATCATAACTTGTTGGCAAGAAGTATTGTAACTGTTAGCTACTTAATTCCTTACAAAGATCCATTATTTATGTTCTAATTAATTAATATATTTAAAGTAATCAAAAACAGTTCTAGCTGAATCTTAACTTTTAATTAATTATTTAGTGCCACCGAAGGTAGAGTTTTGGTTTAATATTAAATTGATTAAATAGAAACTATTTGATAGAAGCTCCATTACTGTCATAAAATAATCACATCAAATAATCAGACACTCTAAGAATTGGAGGAAAATGTCACACCTGTGCTAATAGTGGCATGGTGTTGTGGTGTTTTGAAAGGAACACAAAAATATGGAGACATTATACCTGAATTAAAACTTACACATTACTAACTATATTGTTGGACAAACAATTTCCCTGAGCTTTATTGTTTCATCAGTTAATGCACAAAATTCATTCATGAGCTTACATTCTAATTGGCTTCATTTTTTTCATCTTTACAATATAGGTAATGACCAGCTCAGAACTGTAAATTCTAAAGATGTCTGCGTTAGCATGCTACACTGCAAATCATAAAGCCCTATGCAATTGTAATAAATTATTGTTCAACTCTATTTAAAAAATAGGATTATTTTGATTTGTGTATTTTACTACCAGAGAGCTATAGTCTTTTAAGATTTTTTGTTTCTGTTAATAGATTGTTTCTCAGGTTCCACTGTTATCATTCTACAAGTTTATTATTTACATTGATTATTTTATTTAATTTTCACATATATCATTTGTATATTTTTAAGACAAAACATTTTTGTGGCTTTGGTGCAGTTTCTAGAAGTTTAAAAATTCTGAAGAGGCCATTATATAAATTCTGTGTAATGATGTTAAAAAAAACATACTAGATAAGAAAAAATGTTAACTTTTTCCTCTGGATTATAATATATGTTTTCCTATATATTTTTTATTTTTTTCATTGTCAATTATGAGTACAAGATAATTTGAAAATAAGATTTCCTTTGTTTTAAGTCCTTTCTGCATCAATATAATACAATATCATATTGCCATAATAAGATTGCCAGATGTGTGAAGGGTAAGGTGGGCAAAGGTGAGGAGGACAGGAAGACAATGCAAGGTGGTCCTCCTCTCCCATCTCAGTCTCACTCCTTAATTGGCCAAATCGTTCTGAATGGGGACATGAATTTAGACCAAAGGGATGTCAGGTTAAAGAACATGTCCCACCTTTGGAATATTATTAGCGCCGCTTTATTGGGTGAGGAGAACTAATGGGCGAGAAAGGACACTGGCTGAAGATTAATGGGCTGGCTGCCCCCACATTTTAGAAGCACATGTCTGTGATGTAAGGGAACATTAAAAGTAATAATGTTTATATAAATTAAAGGCAGATTCTTCTGCAATCCAGTTTCTTTAATTTTTTTTCTATTATTTTTATTATGGTAAAGTTTACATAACAAAATTAGCAGTTTAAATTGCTCAATTCAATGATTCCTAGTATATTCATAATGTGTAACTATCCCTACTCATTAATCCCAAAGCATTTTTATTGTTGTTTTTTTTTTTTTTTTTTGCTTTTTAGAGAGAGGAAGGGACAAAGGGAAGGAGAGAGAAAGAAAGAGACAGGACAAAGGGAAGGAGAGAGAAAGAGAGAGACAGATCAACCAGTTGTCTCCAGCACTCATCTTGACCAGGGATAGAACCAGCCACCTGAGTGTGTGCCCTGACCAGGAATCAAATCTGCCGCCTTTTGGTGTGTGGGACGATGCTCCAATGAACTGAGCCACCCTGACCAGGGCCCAAAGCATTTTTATCACCCCAAAGGAAAGCCTGCATCTTAGATAGTAGTCACTCCACGTTACTTTTTTTTCCTACCAGCCTCTGGCAAACACTAATCTGCTTCCTGCCTCTATATATTAACCTATTCTTTTTTTTAAAATATATATTTTTATTGATATTTTACAAAGAAGAAGGGAGAGAGATAGAGAGCTAGAAACGTCGATGAGAGAGAAACATCGACCAGCTGCCTCTTCACACCCCCTACCGGGGATGTGCCCGCAACCAAGGTACATACCCTTGCCGGAATCGAACCCGGGACCTTTCAGTCCGCAGCCCGACGCTCTACCACTGAGCCAAACCGGTCTCGGCTATATTAACCTATTCTTGATATTCAGTATATGCTGACTCAGTTTTTTTTTTTTTTTTTTAATTACACTTTGTGTATTTATTTAAAAAAAAACGTTTTAAAATATATTTTATTGATTTTTTTACAGAGAGGAAGGGAGAGAGAGAGAGAGAGAGAGAGAGAGAGAGAGAGAGAGAGAGAGAGAGAGAGAGAGAGAGAGAGTTAGAAACATCAATGAGAGAGAAACATTGATCAGCTGCCTCCTGCACACCCCCCTCCGGGGATGTGCCCGCAACCAATGTACATGCCCTTGACTGGAATTGAACCTGGGACCCCTCTGGCCTTAGGCTGACGCACTATCCACTGAGCCACACCAATTTCGGCTGACTCAGTTTTTTACAATGGATCTTTATGCTTTTCTATTTATGTTCTTTTGACACTTGCACATCTTAGAGGGTAGTAATAGTCCTCTTTTGCATCACATTGTGCTGTCACTAATTTCATTGTAGCAGGTTTACACAGCTACTTTATTTGTAATTGCCCACATGTTCCAGTTAGTATTTCTTAATGTTCCAATTCATAAGTAAAAGTACACCTCATCTGTGATGAGTCTGGGTGAGTGTCAAGGAGATTATCCTTATAACATTATGGGAAAGTGGCCTTGGGCATCGATGAAACTGTCTCTCACTTTTTGAAATAACTTTTCTAATATTTCATCAGGTGTGTGTCTTTGTGTGTTAAGAGGAAATACTTGCACAGTTATTCATGTTGGCTTTCTTATCCATATTTGTTGCTTACTTTGTGTAACGTTCTTCAGTGGTGATTAATTGGACAAAAATATCTATATATCTACATATCTAATATATCTACATTGCTCCATATCCATATATATATTTATATCTGCATAATATATATGTATATGCATATGTACATGTATATGTATACCTATATCTATATCTTTATCATCTCATATAGAATATCTACTATTCAACTAGTTTTACAATCCAGATCAGGAACCAGGGATAGCAGTGATGTCAGCAAAAATGAAAGGGCAGGGCTTCTAATAGCTTGTCCCACTCCAGAAACACTAACAAACCTGACAAAAATGATCACAATCATCCTTAGAAAAACTCTGAAAAATAGATACTTAAGCAAATGCCTACAATTTATATGAAAAATAAGGGAACCTAAGTAGTGAAAACACTTGTGAAAATTAGGGACAAAGGAGGACTCACGTTTCTAGACCTCAAAACTTACTACAAGGCAATAATAAAAATATTGTGACATTGGCATAAATACACATATATCAATGGAATAGAATTCACTGTCCAGAAATAAACACTCATGTTTAAAGTCAGTTGATTTTTGACAGGCGAATCAAGAAAATTCACTGGAGAAAGAATAATCATTTCAACAAATAGTTCTGGGTCAGCTGATCAACACATGCTGAACATACATACATGCACTGCACACAGGCACCCATGCACACATATGCATAAGTTGACCCTTAAACATATCATACATAAAACTATTCAAAATAGGTGAAATACCTAAATGTAAGAGCAAAATTATAATCTCTCAGAAGAAAATATAATGGTAAACTTTTATGGTTCTGAATTTGGTAATGGTCTCTTAAATATAAAATAAAAACACATGTAACAAATAAAACTAGATATTAGACTTTATATAAATTAAAAACCTTTGTTCATAGAAGGGCACTATCAAGAGAATCAAAGGTAACCCTTAGAATGGAAGAACACATTTGCAAATCATGTATCTGATAGATAAACACCTAATATGTGCAATACATAAAGCATCCTTAAAACTTCAAAAGGAAAAGACTAACTACTCAATTAGAAAATAAGCAAAATATTTGAATAGACATATTCCAAATAGATATAGAAATGTCCCGTAAGCATATGAAAAGGTGATCAGCATCATGATTCATTAGGGAAACCACACTGACATCCCACTTCACCTCCACTAGAATGGCATAATAAACAAACAGGTAAAACCAGGTACTGACAAGAATGTAGATAAATTGGAACGCTTATAAAATTAAAATGGTAGTCACTTTGAAAAACAGTTTGGCAGATCCTTACTCAGTAAGTTAAAAGAAACAATTTTACTTCTAGGCATGTACCCCTAAGGATTGAGAACAGACATCCAAATAAACACTAGTACATGAATGTTCATAGCAGCACTTTTATCATTACCAAAATGTATAAATATGTATAATGTATAAATGTATAAATGTATAAATGTATAAATGAATAAATAGCCCTAGCTGGTTTGGCTCAGTGCATAGAGCATCAGCCTTTGGACTGAAGGGTCCTGGGTTTGATTCCGGTCAAGGGCACATGTCCAGGTTGTGGACTCGATCCCCAGTGGGTGGGTGTGCCGGAAGCAGCCAATCAATGATTCTGTCACATCATTGATGTTTCTATCCTCTCTCTCTCCTCTTCTTCCTTTCTCTCTGAAATTAATAAAAGTATGTTTAAAAAGGTGGAATAAATGGATAAACAAAATATCATAACTAAATAATATTATTCAGGCATAAAAAGGAATGAAGTATTGATATTTATTATAATATGTATGAACCTTGAAACATTATGCTAAGTGAAAGAAGCCATACATAAAAGGCTATTGTATAATTTTATTTATATGAACTATCTAGATCCAGAGAGATGGGGGGGAAAAATGCAGTTGCCAAGGAGTATTGGGAGAGTGATTGCTAAATGGGTACCAGGTGTTTTTGAGTGAAAGAAAAATTCTGGAACTACCGTGTTTCCCTGAAAATAAGACATCCTCCGAAAATAAGACCTAGCGCATGGAAAGATAAGACATCCCCTGAAAATAAGACCTAGCGCAACTTTGGGAGAAAAAATTAATATGAGACACTGTCTTATTTTCAGGGAAACAGGGTAGATAGTGATAATAGTTGCACAACATTGTAAATGCACTTAATGCTACTTAACTGTACACTTTAAAATGGTTCAGTGGTAAATTGTGTTTATATTATATATATACATATACATACATATACATATATATATATATATATATATATATATATATATATATATATATATAAATTATAGTTGACATACAATGTAATATTAGTTTCAGGTGTATAACATAGTGATTAGACATTGATACATCTCATGAAGTGGTCACCACAAATCTAGTATGGTATTTTAACACAATCAAAATAATGAAACAATCATAAACTATTTTCTCCTTTGTACCCAAAAACTATATAAGAAAATATACTCAATTTCTGCCATTAGCTCTATTAAGCAATAATGTGATCTCTAGCTTAAGGTAGAATAGACTTCTAAGATTCAACCTGTGATCTGTTTCAAAAACTATTGGACAAAATAAATGCATAGAATTATTTTTAAAATTTAAATTCTTTATTGTTTAAAGTATTATATAAGTCTCTGTATTCCCCCATTGACCTCTCTCCAGGCGCCCCACACCCCAGCACATGCCTTCAAAATTTCCCCCGTCTGTGTCCATTGGTTATGCTCATATGCATGCATACAAGTCCTCTGGTTGATCTCTTACCCCCTCATTCTTCCCTCATAAGACAGTCTGTTTGATGCTTCTATGAATCTGGTTCATAGAACAAATTTTAATAGTATCTCAGACTTCTTCAAAATGATGTCCAATGTAACCACACCACATTCCTGGGAGAGAAAAAGTGAGCATTGCCTTACTTAACATTTTTTCCAAATTACTCATGTGAAAGAACAAACTTTTTTAGTAAATAAAATAAAAATTTGTTATTTATAAAATACATAGAATGACAACTATTTACTCAAGACCAATGGTCCTATGATCTCAGTTACTTGAAAACTTTTTGAAATTATTATAACAAAAATGTCATTGCTCAATTTACTCTATCGGTTAGCACTTCCCCTTGGTGTGATGTATCCCAGACTGTGCTACCTCACAATAAATTGCCCTTCTTCTTTTCCCTTCCTATAAGATAAATAATGTGCTTTTCTTAAATATACTTCAAGTGTTTAGATTTTTATAAGTATCTTTCAGGCTTCCTCGACTCAGTAAAATAAAATGAAAGTGGTTGAATATTTGAACTAGAAGAATCCTTAGTGATTTAATCATTTTAAAAAACTGATTGCCATAGATTTTAAATGTATTATTTTTTACATAATGTCAAACACCCAATGAATAGCTCATCTGGGTCATAGGGCATCAGGATCTAATTTAGTGTTTCTTTCCCCCCCTCTTTTTTATTTCTCCCATAACTTCTATTGCTGTTCACTAATAATCCTTCATTTCTTATAGGTTAAAAATTACTTTAACATAAAATACCTCAGGTATTTTTTCCCTAGGGTCATAAAAAAAATGATGTCTTCAGAGGTGACAGTTGAGTTTGGTTCTGAGTAAAGAGAAAGAGATAGCTATGCAAACATTTAGGGGAAGGGAGTCCCAAGGTGAAGGAAGAATAGATAATCACAAGGGGAATGATCTCTTAATACCTCAGATAGAATATCATTGCAGCTAAACATAGTGAAAATGCAGGCAATAGGAGAGAGATGAGGTTAGACAGGTAGGCAGAGCGTGCAGGGCCTGGAGGCCATGGGGAGGAGTTTACTTTTACTATAATTGCAAGAAAAAGATATGAGGATTTTAAAAACAGACATTATACCTTCGATTAAAATATTAAAGAGTTTATTGGGAGATGTCTTTTCTATGGAGTATGAAAGGATGACAGCGCCTATGAACAGAATGATAGCAGTAGTGATGCATGGGGATGGAATGGTGCAAACTAAGGCACAGTTTGGAGGTGGTGTGAAAGGCCTGCTGAAAGGCTGGATGTAGATTTTGAAAGAGATGCATAAATGATGACTACTTGACTTATAGATTAAAATCTAGGTAGATGTTGTTGCCTAACCAACATGGCTTGGCAGTTGAGCATTGACCTATGAAGTAGGAGGTCACGGTTTGATTTCTATCAGGGCATATGCCAGGATTGTGGAATTGAACCCCAATGTGCAAGAAGCAAACATTCAGTGATTCTCTCTCATTATTGATGTTTATTTCTTTCCCTTCCTCTTTGAAATCAATAAAAATGTATTTTAAAAACTTTAGATAGATATTGTTGATACTTTATGGATTTGAAAAGGAAATCTAACTGTTGTGTTTTGGCCATGTGCAATGGTAGCTATCAATTTACATCACTGTGGAGATGTGCAGTAATTAGTTGGACATACAATCTTTAAGCTCAGGAGTGAGACCGGAGAGGAATATAAATGTATATACTCTAAGTGGTAAATCTTGCAACTAAATGAGATCATTTAAGAAAATAATAAAAAAAAAAGAATAGAGAAGATCACCAGGTACTACCCCAAGGATACCCCAACGTTTAAAAGTTAAAAGTCTGTAACAAAAAAGAAACCAGAAAATGAAACTGGAAGCCCATGAGAAAGTGTTTCAAAGAAGGGTGCAGGGAACTGTGTCACGTGCTGCTCAGGCATCATGGAGAATGAAAATGGAGAATTAGTTAGTGCATTTGCAAAATGTAGGTCAAAAGCCACGTAACAGTGGAGTGGTAGATTGAAGGACGCAGTGACATGAGGTGAGGAGGTAGAGACATTTTTTTGTGTTTAGCTCTATGTGGGACAGGGAAATGGGGCACTGGATGCAGACTCAGGAAGGCATGCAACTGATTGGCTTGCAAAGTTCCTCAACAAAATTCTGCAAAGCATTCATTTATTTTTCCTTCTCAGAGTTTACAAAGGAAGAATCTGTGGCTCAGTGATTTTGCTGAAGCCCTATTGTCTGCAAGAGGGGATTCATTTCTGAAACTTGAATTCTAAAGATAGTATCACTTCTTTAAATAAAATCACTGCTTCCAGTATGCAATCTAAGAAAATCAAGCTGGTAAAATGCAGTTTTAAAGGGGCTTTTGGTATATGACATTTGAGAGTCCATAAATTCTGTATCTGTGTGCATGTTCCTCAGAACAGGAAAGAACTGGACACAGTTTTTGGATGTCTTAATTTCTTAATCAGATAATAAAGGACTAAAGCATAATTGTTTAGTGCAAGTGCAATCAAGTGTATGTTGGTTGCCTGACCAAATGCTTTGGTACAACTACTCATATGAAAGCAATGGCCAGATGTTTGTGATTTCCTACTATAGAGATCCTAGTGTACTTCGCAGTGACATTCTGGTCCCAAGTCCATGTCTTTATACATCTAGGTAGCATTATGGAACTAATTTTTACTAGTACATTTTGAACAGAGATGTGTGTCAGTTTCAGACCAAAGTGATTAAGTACTGGATATACATTTATCATGGTTTCCCATCACTCATGTAACTGATTCATGCAGACAAATTTGATGCTTTGGATTAGTAGACATTCTTTTTAAATGGAAAACATCTGGGTCTCTGAACGCTCCCATAGAGGGCCACTTAGAGATAAGAAACTAGTATTCAACTCATATATCAGGATATGAATGAACATCAACTCTATTAAGCCACTAAATTTAGAGATTTAGATACCCCAAACATTATGCTTACTTTGATTAATACGCTCAGCTCATGCTAAATTGCTCTGTATCAAATCCTTTAGATTTGGAGTCATAAATACCCTGTTTCCCCAAAAATAAGGCAGTGTCTTATATTAATTTTTTCTCCCAAAGTTGCACTAGGTCTTATTTTCAGGGGATGTCTTATCTTTCCATGCGCTATGTCTTATTTTCGGAGGATGTCTTATTTTCAGGGAAACACGATAGTTTGAGGATATTTGGACTTGATAATAGTTGTGTGGTGTTCAGAGGATGGAAACTTAAAAAACAAAAAACAAAAAAAAGACCTAGATGTATTTTTCTACCTTCTGGGCATCAGAAGGTTACAGAGTACAATAAAAAGAGACTGATTAAATAAAACTACCCTACCTAGCAACTGCACTATTACCCACAGGTACCTGGAAAGTTTCTTATTAACTTTAAAATAACAAGTTAAATGAAGAAAATATTTCTCCAAAAATAGATATTGTTCTAATTAAATGTATTTAAAAATATCTCTTTACTCTGCTGCCATGTCATTTCACATGTGCATATCAATCTTGACAAGCTGGAAGGAAGGATGGTTTACATTGTCCCCTTTAAAGTATTAAAATACATAGGTGGTCAGCTTTTTTTGCAAGGAGTAAGGGATGTAACATTATTGGAGATACAGATATATGTGATGAAAGATAGAAATGCATATTTGTATGCATATAAGAGCTGTAGTAAGTATATATATCTATACTTTCCTATTTTTTGTGAAATAATTCTCTATTGGTGATTTCGTTTTAAACCTTAATCTTGAAATGAAGAAAGTTCAGATTTGGGTTAAAGATGATCATTACATGGCAGAGCTTCATTTATTCTCATACATTTTTTTCCTCAAAACAGGAACATGATAAAATATTGGTTCATAAAGTCTTACATATGCAGATACATTTCCAGGGCAGAGAGGCAGAGCCCTTGAAGCAGGCCATGTGCTCAGAGAGAGATTTCTATGACCGGCAGGTGCATTCCCCTGCTTCAGGTACACATATTCTCTTGTGAGAAAATACCCCCTCCTCTACTGTGCTCTCTGCATTTCCACACAGAAGCATACTTTACATCCTGGAGTTCATATAAGTGAGGGTGTTTATACAACATGTCGCTGGTGTTAGCAAGTGTATTTTTCTAACCTTGTTACAAATGTTAAGGAGTTAATTTATTTTTTAACAATCCCAGCACCATGTGTTTACTAATATCACTTAGGGAGTCATAAACAGAGAAGGGGTTAGCAAATTTAACCATAAATTACAAAGTAAAAGCATCATATTTTGGTTCTTTTTCAAAATAATGGAGCAGATACACTAAAGAAACAGCAATTTGGTTATGGATGGTTTTCTAACTTCTGGTCCCTGTCAGACTTCTCTTTTATCGTTGATTCTCCCTTCTGTTGGAAGCACTTTGAACAGTTCACAGTTCCTTGGAACCAATGGGAGACTTAGGCAGCTTTCCCCAAAACTGTCATTTAAATGTTCTCTTTGCAGAAAACTAATGAATGCATGAACTCTCTAATACAATAAGTGCAAACACGTTTTTATCAGAGAGAAGGTCCTAATGGTGGCATATGTACTAGGCAGCAGCTACGGAGCACAAATGGGGAAGGGGAGTACATCAAACCACAGTTTCCCCCACACTACAATTTCCCCATCATTCATGCAAAGGGCAGTGCCTCACAGAAAGTAAGAACTTAGTAAATGATGTGTTTTGGTGGCTATTGTTACTAGGCACTAATGGTCCCTGAGTAGTCTCTCCGATCACAGTAGAATAATATAACTCTTTATACTGTGATTGGTAGGATAATTTGGATTAATTAATAGTAAATTATAAAAAATCTCAAGCTTCTAGGTAGAAAAATAAAGGCTTGACAAATTATGGTCATATCTACCAATTATAAAGCAAAATATAGCATGGTTGAAACTGCCAAAATTACTTTAATGTTGTCTAATGTGTCAATTATATTAATAATCAGTATGGAAGTGGGATTTTTTATTATTAGAAATACTCTGTAATCAAAGTATTAAATTATGTCAAGGACAATAACATAAAAACTATAGTAATAAAATAGACTATATTAATATATAATATTGGTTCCATAAAGAGAACCAAATTTTAATCTTGTATTTACTATCAATTAATTCTTTGGCAAATAATTCACTAAATATGAATCCTCATTTATTTTATCTGCTAAGTGCAGTGGATTTTTTAATCTCAAAGTTTAGTGATTCTATAGTAAAGTTAGTTTTATTTTTTATAAGCCATTTTCTCATCAGTTCCTCATCACTCTCATGCAGATTTTCAGCATATCAATTGCAATTTCATTTCATTAGTGAAAGTAAAATAAATCTGAGAAACTATAATTCCATAAGATCAACAATTTCCCAGTTATTGGGGTAGAGTTCTAATCCAAAACTTTTAAATTCAGAATTCTTTTTATTAGCGATAGCAATTTTCCTGAACATTTAAGATTCCTACAGTAAAAGAAATATATCTTCCGTAGAGCTCACTAGATTCATCAATATGACCAATAAAATATCATTACTATAGAAATTGTACAATGTTTTAAATGTTTGTAAAGGTAATACTTTTATATTTGATTTAATTCAAAACTATTTTCAAGCGTTAAGTTAGGTCATCTGAAGAAGAGAGAAAAAGAAATGTGATTCAGTAACTCCCCCTCCCCCAGTGATTAACACAACAAATTTTACTCAATCACTAATGAACTAGAGCAAATAATTTATCTATTTAAGGCGAAGAGCTTGTAATAACTAGCGGGCATCACTTGTGAGCAGAAGCTTCTCTAGGCTTATCTTGCTTTAATTGCCAAATGGAGCCGATAATGAGGCCACACTCCTTGCTCTGCATCGTTCCACAAATCTCGAACTTCCTCAGGCATGACAGCACCTGGACAGGGAGCCAGACAAACACCTTCCTAACAGGTTTAAGCGAGTTTCCTCCTATAGGAAAGGTCCTTCCTATCATCTCCCCCTATTGCTTCATTATCTGGAAATTTCCATCTCACCCGTTAAGATCAGCACCAGAACATCTCTGCTATAAAGGGGAAGGACTTATCCCCTTTACTGCTATATAAGGTGTATACACCAGCCTGCCCTCTTCTATTATCACATTAATGATATGGTTGTGCATCTATCCCCTTGTCTCCAACGGGTTTCCATCCCACTCTGGATAAAACAGAAAGGCCTTACCATAGATGGGAGGTAAGGCATGGATCCCAGTTTCTTCCCACTCCCCCACGTGCAGGCTTTCGCAGGCACACTGGCTTTTATCTGCTACTCCAGGACCTTTGCATTGTTGGTCTCTTTGACTAAATATATTTTCCTTTAGGTAGATGATTGACTCATTCTTTTATTTACCCCTTTAAATTGTCTTATCAAAAAGGTCTTTTCTGATAATTCACCTGAAAGAGACCTGTTCCCAATCATATCCTTTTCTCTATGTTTACCATTTCTATATTTCTCTCCATTGATTTTTAAAATATATTATGGTTCAATGCTACTGTCTATCCAACCACGAATACAATACTTTTTTATGAGAGAAGAGGATTTTTTGTTTACTGTTGGCATTCACTACCCAGGACATTTCCTGGATCCAGCACAACTATAGGTTCTCAATAAGTAGTTGCTGAGCAAAGAAATAGGTTCTAGTCTCACCTTGTAAGCTATTGATTCCATAAAGGCAAGACTGACTCACATTTCTTCACTGATTGGGCCACCATCATCTATAGTTATAAACCCACACTCAGTGTTTCATACAAGTTTACTGAAAGAATATGATACTTTTCTTAGATTATTAAACACACACTATTTCCAAGATTAGTCTACATATGCTACAGATTTAAAAGACACAGACAAATGAAGATAAAGAACGAGCTAGATGGCAGAGTTGGTGTTTTCAGTTCCTGCTGCTTCTCTTCTCTTTCTGATCTTGGCTTCTCAAGCTTCCATGGATACACTATGCCCACATTTTAATTTTTGCCTCTTAATCCCTATCAGGTTACAAAAAATCCTTCTGGTGTCCCTACTTCATCATAGCCATCCTCTGTAACTTTTAGATATCATGTCTAATGTTACTTAAGAAAACAGCAAATTCATTGAAGGGCAATGTGATATGTGGAATGCTGACTGGCCATACCTCAGTGAACACCTCTCTTTCTGACATCAGAACTCAAAAGTTCCCTGATGCCTTCATACAAATATGGTTATGTAATTAAAAGTTTACATATATTTTCTAGTTGTTTTAAGCATTGGTCACTGCAATCTGTTTCTTCATAACAAGAAATTTAATATATATATTTTAATATTTTAATTAAGCAAGGTGAATTCTAGGCTTGCAATCTGTTTGTTATAGCTTCTTTCAGGATAAACTAATTGGGATATTATGACAATAAAACCATTTAAAACATGGTGGATGATGACACTATAGAGTATATAATTTTAAAAAATCTAGAAGAAAAATGAAGACTTCTATGCATTTTCAACACAATAATCACATTCTGTCTTGAAGTTTTCAGGTCATAAATGTGAACCAATGAATGAATGCATTTAGTGAAGTATTAAACGTATTCACTTAAATTATTTTAAACACAATTAACTATTTATAAGTATTAAATGTACTGGAATATGCAAAAATAAGCACCTAACACCTGGCTATCCGTCTAGAACTGCAGTCACACTGACCTACTTACTCATTCTTCCTCTTTCTGTTTCTCTAGAACAAAAAATATAAATACTATTAAATATCATAATGGAATGAAAATGCATGATACAACTATTCTAGTTAGAAACTGTAAACTACTTAGTAACAGTAGACAAGAACCACTTATAAGACATGACCATGAAAGTAAACTGCAGCACATGGGAAGATAACATATATGAGGTTACACACACATGCATGCGCACACACATACAGTAATCTGTCATGAACTGGCATCACTCAAATTGTGAGAAATCAATAGAATACAAGTTTCAGCATTTTTACAAAAGTTTCATTCTTACATGAACTTATTCAGCCAATATTTGTTGAATTATGGCAGACACTCAAGCAATGGGGATTTAATAGAGATTAATTGCTTCAGTACAAGCTTAGAGTATAGAGAGGAAATACAAATTAATTGGACAATGACACAAAGTATTTATAACTGTATACAATGGAACTGAATGAAAAGAGAGAATAATGTATTATGGGAGAAAAGATAACACTACTGTTGCCTATCCAACAGGCATCACCTTTTTTTTTCTTTTTAGCATAACCACACTTTTATGTGGTAAAAGCCTTTTTTTTTTCTTTTTGTCACAGCTCCCTTCCTTCCTGCTGGAGTATTCTGGACTAAGTGTGTGAAGTTTGGGACTCCAGCACGTATCTTACCAAGCTAAGCATCTGGGGATGGCAGGCGAACTTTATTTCTTGATATTGTTGAGCCACTGGATTTACCTCCTGGGTGAAACTGATAATATTAATAATACACCTATTTGGGTAATACTCTGTCATTTCAAGCTAGTCACATCTTTCAGAGAATAAAAAGGGAAAAAAAAGAGAACATTACTTCAACTAATGTTTGGGAAGGATATCACAAATTAGATTTCATTTTCCAAACTCTTCTTTCATTTTGCAATACTGGCTATCATTTACTATGTGAAGTATGCCAGAATCACATATATGATTGCTAATTCTTATAAAATTTGAAGAGATAGATAGTATCATTTTTAGAAGAAAACTGAGATACTACTTAGAGTTAGAGTTTTAGAAATTATATAGCTGGTGAATGGGGGACCCAGATTTCTAATCCATGTCTCAAAGACTCAAAAGCCGAATATCTTCCTAATAAATCATGGAAAATATCTCATCACTTTGACATTTAATTGAGTCAAGTAATAACTTATTAGTAGGATAATACAAAACTGTGACCCTCAATTAATTAATTTTGGCCACAGAATTAATGGTGAATAGAGAGACTCAGATCACATATACATAGAGATGTTTATTATTGTCATGTTGTTGTTTTTAATTAGTGCACCTTTCAAATAAACTTTATGATATATCCAGATACAATTGTTCAATAAAGCCTATGAAATCAGGAGTAGTATAATAATTCCAAATACACTGTTCAACTTATGAATGTTTTTCTGTTCCTGAGAAGATTAGAATTCAACATAAATTCATGTCTTCTGTAAGTAGTCAGAAGAAATTTAATAATATAAAATGCATACATTTACATCCCAAAAGTTCTCATCACAAAAATATGATGGGTTCCCTTTGCACTCCGCTGGACATCGGAATTCTAGCATATCACTCGGATGTCCCCTCTCAGGGGACATTGCAGTTTATTAGTGATTACGGGGAATTGAGTTATTTCAACGCACGTTTCCGCCGCAAAGTAGCATCCAGTAGCTGGTAGCCAATGTCCAGAATGGTTCGGAGTGCAAAGGGTTAAAGAAATGAGTAGTCATTTATGTATATGTATACATATAAACACACATGCATATAATTACTAGAAGAAACCATCAATTACTCCCTTTTAATTGTTCATATTTTATAAGATCGCATTATCTAATTTTAAATGAATATTTTATTCAAAGACTTAGGTGTATATTAAAAGAAGTATTTAAGAATTAAGAATGTATAGCAGTGTAAATTTTACTTTTCATGTAAATTTTACTTTTTACAAAACTACCCATTGAAATTAGACTATTGTTTTTAAAGATTTTAAAAACAATTTTTAATGAAAATCTAATTTATCTGGCTCACTAATACAAGCCAATAAAGAATTTGAGAACTAGTTAGGAGTAAGCGACTCAAGGGAACAATGTTTTCCAGGGAGATGATAATGGGACACAGAGCCTTTCATTTCTGGGTCACTAGCTTGCAGGTGGCTCAGGCTGTTAGTGATGGAAAGTCACTAATGTTCGATGGCCTGTGTGAAATTAGTTGGTGCCATCAGTCCAGTGCCTAGTGAATAGGTGTCCATTCACATCCCAGTTGGCATTAATTGACCTGCATGTTGACAGTCTTAATATGAGGACCGAGGGCTCTCAGCACTGAAAACTTGATTTTGGAATAAAAGACAAATAATTGGAGGAAGGTGTGTTTCTACAGAAGGCAGCCATTTGGGTTTGGAAATTATTTCTCCTAAGGTCCCTTCAAAAGGTTTCTTTGATCCTCAGAATTCTTAAATTGCAGAGGTGTTTTTATGACATCAATCTAGTGTATTTTTAACATTGTTCCACAGCCTCAGGAACAATCCCTGATTAAAAATCCCTGGTTTTTAAAAATATATTATCAACAAAACCAGTAACTGTTACTTAGAATCCATCCAAAGACTAGTTCTTAATTTTCTTAGATCAATTAAGTAATAATCTCATGGCTGGATCTAGTAACCTATATTATTTATTTTTTTTTTAGATAATAATGATATTCAACCAATTTTGGAAGTTACATAGACTACTTTATAGGGGCTCAATAAAATTTTTGGACTCACATGGTATTAAAATAGACTTTTTTTAAAAAATATATATTTTATTGACTTTTTACAGAGAGGAAGGGAGAGAGATAGAGAGCTAGAAACGTCGATGAGAGAGAAACATTGACCAGTTGCCTCTTGCACACCCCCTACCGGGGATGTGCCCGCAACCAATGTACATGCCCTTGACCGGAATCGAACCTGGGACCTTTCAGTCCGCAGACCGACGCTCTACCACTGAGCCAAACCGGCTTTGGCTAAAATAGACTTTTTAATATAGGAAAGTTTGTAGCGATCTATGTCTGATCTTTCCCATTTGGTAGACATGTAAATTGGCAGGGCTGGAAAGCCAATTAAATCAGAATCTAAGATAATCCATCAAATAAATATGTGCTGAATAAAGGGAATGCCTACTAAATGTTTCATGTGCCAAAAGTTGGATAGTAATGTCCACTAGACATATTAAATAGGAAACCCCCTCTCTGTCTCCGCACAATTAAACACACACACACACACACACACACACACCAATTAGAAAACAAGCTATGTGCCAAGCATTTATCAAGTACCATTATTTTATAACTTTCCGGAAATTTAGGCTTCTTCCTAATGATAGCTTATTTAATATTGACGAATATCATGAGGGGTTGTCATTATTATTTCATTATCTTAAGTGAGATAATAGCCTTAAATAAGAGATTTGTTCTAATGGCTAAATAATAGGGCCAAGTTTTTATTCTATTTTCTTTACTTCAAATAATCTATGTTTAGTCCACTATACTAATAGTAGAGGACCAGTGCATGAAATCGTGAAGAGGGGGTTTCCTTAGCCCAGCCTGCACCCTCACCCATCAGGGACTTGTCAGGGGATGTCCAACTGCCAGTTTAGCCCCAATCCATGGGGCATCCCTTTCATAGTCCTGGACCACTGGCTCCTGACTGCCCTCCATGCTAGCCTGGTCACCCCTAACTGCCCCCCACTGCTGTCCAGGTAACTCCCTGCTGCTGCCTCCCTGCCAGTCTGGTCTATTCTAACTGCCCGCCCCCCCCACCAGCCTGGTCACCACTTACTGCCCCCCCCCCCCCCCCCCCCGCTGGCCTGGTTGCTCCCAACTGCCTTGCCCTGCTGGCCTGGTCACCCTCAACAGCCCCATCTGCTGGCCTGGTTGCCCACAACTGCCCACCCTACCAGTCTGGTCGCCCCACAAAGCCTGCTGTTCAGTCTTTTGCTCATCCTTCACTAACCCCCCTGGTCATAGGCAGCCATCTTGTGAGGGTGTGGTAGTCAATTTGCATATTATCTCTTTATTTTGTAGAATAGGAACCTATTACAAATTATAATTTAGGAACCCACAAGCAGTCAATTCTTTCCTTTTAGAATTCTTATATGTAAATAAGAAAGTTGAACTGGATGCATTCTGAAGTCTCCATTAACTGTCATAAGATTCTGACAATATATTAGTTGGGTGATACAAACAATAAGCGGAATCATTAAAGAAGATATTCTATCTATTGTGCATCTTAACGATAGGTCCTGCACAGAGTGCAAAGATAAATTAGAGTCCTCTGTTTAAATGCTAGGAAGCTTAGTGACTATTTATTAAAAGCAATGTGTTTTATGCAAGGAATATATATCAAGAATGGTAATGGACAAGCATTCATTGCTAAGAAAGAAAACCAGTTAGCAAAATTTTAATGGGCAGATGAAAAAGTTAAATCAATTATAGTAAGAAGACCAAATTTAAGTTTGGAAACAAATTTCACCAAATCTGAGGCTCAAAATGATTCCTGGTTGAGATTTGTTAGTATTGCTTCCTATTTAGAAGGCCCTAGCTAGAATCCCAAGATTGAATGCATATATTTCCCTTTCCTGTTACACTAGGAAAAGACTATACTGTTGGATTCTCACTTAAGGATGGAATTGTGAATGTGGTAGAAATTGGGTTGGATATTAAAGGATAAGAGGAGATACGTTCAGGCATTTTAAATATTTTTTCTTTTAATATTCCTGGCTTGTCATTATGATTTCAGAATTACTGAAATGTCTGGTAAAAATGTTTTTGTGGCTATCTTTGTTTAGTAAATTACACTGTGTATTAACCAACACTAGGAAACAGAATAAGTAAATGCACTGTTAAAATCAGCTACAGCCGAGACCGGTTTGGCTCAATGGATAGAGCGTCGGCTTGGGGACTGAAAGGTCCCGGGTTCGATTCCGGTCAAGGGCATGTACCTTGGTTGCGGGCATATCCCCAGTAGGGGGTGTGCAAGAGGCAGCTGATCGATGACTCTCTCTCATCGATGTTTCTAGCTTTCTATCTCTCTCCCTTCCTCTCTGTACAAAATCAATAAAAAATATATAAAAAAAAAAAATAAATAAAAAAAAATAAATAAAATCAGCTACATAGAAAGAGCAGAAAATGTTCACATTCTCAATCTAATTAGCCAAAATAAAGGCTGGTACAACACAAGATGGCTGATAAATTTTTGTTAAGTATGTGAAAAACTGGAAAACTATTAATTCTATTCACTTATTTGTATTGACTTATTAGTGAATATCAAAACAATGTTTTATTTGACCAAATACTTAAAAAGTCTTCTGGTAAAATTGCCTGCAGAGTCCATGGAGTGGTCCTTTAAAAATAATATAACTTGTAGAAAAAATTTCATCTGCTGAGGGTGGCTTTGGGTGGAGAAACAGTAAGACACAGTTTAGCACCAAGTATGGTGAATTGAGTAAAGATCCCAAGTAGAAATACTGTTTTTGAACAAATTGAAGTGTGACAAAAAGGTAATATGAATAGTTTGTGTGTTGGTGACTTATGAACCATCACCGGTGGCAATCCCGAGGGAAGAGGACTGACAAAAATGTAAGCACTCTTAGAATACTGAGCAGTGTCCAACTCCCTCTTGAAAGAACTATTTCGGAGACTCAATTCCTATTTCAGTTTTTGTATGTCTATGATTTAGTAGGTTTTGCAGGTTGATTTCATACAACAGTCATGTTAGATATTAAAAGTAAAAGTAACATATTAATATCTATGTTAATTATATGCAATAAATCAAAAAAGAATTTAGTGATTGTGTAGCTAAAATTATTACAACATAACAGACAGGAAAACAAAACCACTAGACTTGATCATCAAAACCCTTCTTTTCCATGTAATACCCTAAGACAGATGATACCATCTTTAATATTTTACTAGTAATGTTAATAACATTAGCAATGCTCAGGCTTATTTTAAGGTTAAAATTAAACACTGGATATGAAATTGCTATTTTGGTGCTACATCAGGTAGAATGTGTTTTCAACAACAGGTAATCCATGTCAAGGAGCTTAAATGGTAAATGAATGTGTGGTCACAAGTGACCTTAAACCAAAGATATTCTAACTTTAAGAAGGATTAATTTAGTAGCTTAGTCATGTTATCATCAAGCCATCCTCCTTGAATTTTATCACCTTACCATCCTTATGTCCTAATGATGCTACTACTATTCTTTGCAAGATGGCTACGATATTTCTAGTTAGCACATCAAAGCACAGTGATGGTCAGAGATAGAAAATACTGTTTTAGGATCAGGCCCCATTTTCCAGATACTTCCTATTCCTGGGTCTGTCTCCTCCCAGTCTTACTGAACATAGCTAGCTTACACAGCAAGACCGAACTAGAAACAGAGGAGGAATAAAATTATCATGAGGCCTTAGACTAACTAGAATTTCTTCAGAAGACGGAAAGGGTCAAATTCTTAGGGAGATGTCCACCTAAACCAAATTATGGCTCCGGTAGAAACATCATCAACAATACCTACCATGCATGCCTATTGATTGGTTCAGGGGCTCTGCTGTTCTCTTTACTGGAAGATACTTCCTTATCTTTGATCCCAGAACATTGGCAACCCAATAGCTGTGAAGTTGTATAAAGTTTATATATTCTATGTATAAAAAATACTCCTACATATTTGTAGTATGGGAAAGGAAGAGCCCAGCAACAGCCAAGGAACTACAAGGAAATATTAGGACACACATTTTTTCTGTAGTCCCAATCTACTAGTAATATTTATATTTGATTGACCAAGCCAATTCTAAATCTTTACCATTAATTTTTAGAATAAATGTTAAGTGAAAAAATCTGAATAACCACCACATGGTCATAATATAGAATATTTTCACCTCTCATAAATGTCTCTTCATCCCTCCTCTTGGTCCCTCCTCCCAATCCAGAGCTCTGACAACCACTGATCTACCTTTTAGTTAGGCTTTCTTTAGAATGACAGTCTTTTGTGTCTGACTTTCCATAATGTTTATGTGATTTATTCATAGTACTGCATTTAACATTTTTTCCCCTAATTATTGACATACCATATGCATTAACCTCTTCATTAGTTAATGGATATCTATTATGAATAAAGTTACCTTGAATATTAAAGTTTGTATCTTTGTGTGGATATGTGATTTCATTTCACCTGGTGAATTCCTAGATATTGAATTTCTGGATTAAAAGTCAAGCATTTTTACCTTTATAAGTATACAAGAGGCCCGGTGCATGAAAATTTGTGCACTCGGGGGGACCCTCAGCCCAGCCTGCACCCTCTCACGATCCAGGAATCCTCAGGTAGGGTCCCTAGGCCTGGTGTGAGATCAGGACCTATTGGGGCTTTCCTTCCCCAGGGTGCACAGGGCCGTGCCCCCCGCTCTCCCCCACCACTGGTGGCCTCCCTCTGTAGGTGACAGGCTGGGGTGCAATGGCTTGGCTGGCCTGGGCCTCCCTTTTTCTTTGCTGGGTGGGGGAGGGGGAGGGCAGCCCTGTGAGGGGCCCTCTTCCTATCTGATCGCCTCTAACCGCTCACCTGCCTATCTGATCAAATCTAACTGCTGGTCTGCCTACCTGATCACCTGTAACCACTCTGGCTATCTGCCTGATTGCCCCTAATTGCTTGCTTAGGGGCAGGGCCAGCTCTGCGAGAGGCTGTCTGCCTACCTGATCTCCCCTAACTGCTGGTCTGCCTGCCTGCCTGCCTGATTACCCCTACTGTTTGTTTGGGGGCGGGGCCAGCACTGACTTCCAGTTGGTCAGCCTCCAGTTGTTACTGGTTGTTTTTATATATTAGGATATTTAGCTTCAATTTGTATTATGTTTTTTATTGATTGTTTTAAAGAGGGGAAGGAGGGATAGAAAGACAAACATCAATGAAAGAGGAACATCAATGGGCTGCCTCACTCATGGCCACTACTAGGCATCCCTGGGGATGTCCCCTGATTGAACCAAGAACCTCTGAGTTCATTGTTCAATGATCAACCGCTGAGTCACACCAGCCAGGCTATATTTAGCTTTATAAGAAGGTACTCTTCAGATGTCTAAAGAGTTTGTACCATTTGTGTTCTTAGCCACAATATATGAATGATCCAGTTAATTTATTTTCATTCTCTCTCTCTCTCTCTCTCTCTCTCTCTCTCTCTCTCTCTCTCTCTCTCTCTCCCCTCCCGCCCCCTCTCAAGATAAAGCATGCTTTATTGGGAAGATAGTAGAGAGTGCTGGACAATGGGCATCCTACAAATTTTCTTATGAGAAGTCATTATTCAAATGTTTTGCCCATTTTTATAGGGCTCTTTTCTTATTATTGTTATAAAAATTCTTTCAATATATAGGAAACTAGTCTCTACATATATGCATATAAAATAGCTTCTCAGTCTATATCTTGCCTTTGATTTTAGTTATAGTGTCTTTTGAAGAATAAAAGCACTTCTTTTTTCTTTTATGATTTATATTTCTTTGTGTCCTGTCTGAAAATGTTTGCCTGATATTTTATAATTAACATTGGTTTACAGGTTTGAGTTTTAATTTTTTTATGTATGATATATAATTTTTCCAGTGCTATACTTTGAAAATAATATTCTTTCTTAATTGAATGCTGTTTGCATCTTGACTGAAAGTCAATTGATTATATATTTGTGCCCAGAGAGGGAATTATTTCTAAGCCCTGTTTTTTTATTGTAAATCTTAAAATATTATATCTTCAAGTTTGTATGATTTCTAAAATTTTTAAGGCCATTTCTATTTCCATATTCTAGGTACATTTTAGAGTTACCTTGTTAATTTTAACAAAAATCCCAGCTGGAATTTGGTGACCTTTGTGTTGAGTCTATACATTACTTTGGTGAAGATTGACATCTATACAACACAGAAGCTTCTGATCCATGAATATGTTGTATCTTTTAATTTTTAAAATTATTTTAAATGTCTTTCAGCATTACATTATAGGTCTTATATATTTTTTCCTAAATATTACATATATTTGTTAATATTTTAAGTAATACTAATTTTTTAAATTTAAAAATCCAATTTTTCATTGATACTAAAAAACGACAATTGATTTTAAAATTTACCTTTTATTCTTCAAACTTGCTAAGCTAATTTCTTGCTTTGGGTAGTTTTTTTGTTTATATTCCTTAGAGGAAATCTACCCATTAAATGCTCATATTAGCAAATTCTCAGATAAATTATCTAAATTTCTGCCTAAAGAAAAACAAAACAAAAACAAAACGAACAAACAAACAAACAAAAAAACCTAAATGGCCATACTGCTGTGTCTATGAGTTTTTGTTTGTTTTCTTGTTTATTTGTTGTTTTCTGTTTTATATCCCACATATTAGTGAAAACACATGTTTCTTAACTTTTTATGTCTGACGTATTTCACTTAGCATAGTATTCTCAAGATCCATCCATGTTGATACAAATGGCAGTAGTTCATCTTTTCTTATGGCTGAGTCATTTTCTTTATCCCATCAACTACTGAGGAACACTATATATATATAGCCATTACCCTGATCTCAGGTCTGGGTAGAGGACTACATAATTTAAGGTAACACAAATGACATTATGTACTTTTATTGATTTTTCATATATATATATATGATTGTTTCCATGTCTTTGTCACTGTGAATAATGCTGCAATGAACATAGGAGTACATATATCTTTGCAAATAAATGTTTTCAAATTTTGGGGTAGATAACCTAAATCTTAGAAGACAGGTTGCTGGTTCACATGGCAACTGTATTCAAAAAATTTTTAAGAACTTCCTTCCGTACTGTTTTCTACAGTGGTTGTACCAGTTTACATTCCCACCAGCAGTAAATTAATATATACATATATGTCAATTGGCTTATCTTATAGTTTTCCAAATTCCTTCTTTTTACTATTTAACATCCATAAAAAGTATATGAAGAAAGAGGACTTAACAGAATAGTATTTGCACTGATAGAGAATGAAGCTGGAATAGAAAACACGACAAATGCATGAGAACTTGTTCAAAATATGGCTAGATTGTTACAGGCATATTAGATAGTGTGATTCAAAAACAATTTGGGAAAAGGCATGTTTAAACTTTGCTAAGTATTGGTTTTTGAAAGGAAACAAATCTGCCTTTACATTTGATTAAAAAATGCTTACCTTCAACTTCTTCACTATCTTTTTATATATAAGCTGGTTTCATTGCTTTGTGATTGTACATTTGCATTTAAATAGATTCATCTTTAAATGATGTGCCACATACAATACAAATGTAGACTAAAGAGGCCACTTTATAGAAGAAATTTTTACTGACCTGATAGTCTAAAATGCTATAAAGCTCTCTGACATTTTAAAAATTGCACAATGAATTTTATCACATCAATAACTCACAATGAAATTACAATTTGGAATGATTTTTCAATGCGTCTTGAATCCGTCTCTTCCTTCATTCTTCATCTCATTCCAATGCAGACTGATGAAACAGAAAGGCTCAGCCATTACCCTGATCTCAGGTCTGGGTAGAGGACTACATAATTTAAGGTAACACAAATGACATTATGTACTTTTATTGATTTTTCCTTCTAAATAGCAGTATCTACTTTGACTTCCAATATTGGAAAGCAAAATTCTTTCTTAAAATGATTATGTCAAACATATACATATAACCCAATGAAATTATAATAGTAGTAGTATTGAGGAACAGGTAACAATAAGATAAATACAAACTCATGCCTAAACACTAACTGCATTTTATATGTACCTGTCATTACCTGTACCTGACTTAATTCCCTGCCAGAAAGTTAGCATAGCAAAGGCTATTGCACATAAATTATAAGGAATCCAGAATGTTCTTAATTTTAAGATGTCCAGTTCTGTTTGTGCAGGTCTGTTTTATTTCTTTCCTTTTATTTTCTTTTAGGTCTTACCTTAATTTATCAACTATATAGCATTATTTTGTTTTCGCTTAGTATTTCTCAGTTTCTCCTTTTAAAAATTTTATATTTTTTTACTTTTCTCCCTCACTAAAGTAGGATCTATACGAATATAACTATTATATTCAATGTAGCTGAATGTATTCATGTGGAAACCCTTTTTTTAAAAGGTCTGTCTTTTTTCCCCGCCAGTTATGGAAAGGGACACAGAACCCTGCAGTGATGTAGAAATTACCGAAGATCAGAGTTTCAAAAGAGGAGGCATGACAAGATGACCATAAAAAGGTGAGAACTAAAAGGAGACAATTAGATCTGGTTAACAATAAATTAATTAAAAATAACTAATACAACAGAGTTCTAGGAGAAAAATAGGATATCGAAGAGAAATAGAATAGTAAGTTCTGTTATAAAGAAAAATGAACCCCTTTAAAATGTATGGTTGAGATGTAGAATAGCTACAAGATGATCCACAATCTTAGATTTGAATATTCTATACTTAAACACATGCACATACTCAAGAAGTAATCTATATAATTACCCTATATAATATATGTGCATATGTAATTAATATAATGTATATAATTACTTCGTTTATAGGTAAAAAATAGTGATACTATACCAATGTTAAAACTTTCACAATTAAGGGAATAAACATTTAAAGGTGGACTGTATAAGTACTAATCTAAATATTTGGATTATTGGCTGCCCTTTTAGCTTTTTACAAATATTTATTCTGATACAGCACATGTATTTGCTAGAAGAAGATAAAAAATAGAAATAAAGAAACAAGTGGCAATTAACAATTGCTAATTGTTCAAGCTTAATCAATGATATGTAGGGCTTTCAGTTTTAGAAAACTCTTGACAAAGCTAAATTGACCTAAATATCCATGGTCTTGACCTAGGAAGAATTTTTACCATCAAACTTAATTTAATATATATAAAAAAATTACTTGGTGCTTATTTATTTATGACTATTTTTCCATAACAGTCTAGTCAAAAATATTATCACTTTTCAAGGTTTTCTTAATTCTAAATTCTCTACTTCTGAAGAGGTAGATACATCTTGCACATTTATGAAATGTAGAAGACGACGACTATTTTGAGGTTGTGAGCATTTTTCTTCATAAAGGTTGTGAGGAGCAGCAGTTTTACTCAGCCTTATCTCCCACTGCTCCTCTGCCAGCACACTCCGGATGTTGCATTTATTATTATTTCCATTACAGCCACCACCGTTGGTTTGGGAAATATTAATTTTGTCTAAATACACAGCTTGCAGATTTTGAATCATCATTTCTGGAAATAACAAAACACACACTATCGAACTTAATGTTATGTTGCATAGTATCTGAAAATGTAGTACTCTACCAACAGAGTTCTCTTGATCCGAAACTTTTTTGAGTGTGAATAATTCTTTTTTTTTCTGCTTAGTAAACAAAATACATCCAGGGGACCCAACAGAAACCAGAAACATCTCAAACTCTGACAACCTATATATAACTCAGAGACTGTACTGAAAGGCCATCTGGGTGCTAGAATCACAGAAAGCTAGACTCGAGCTTGAATCACTTATGTCACTGGTCACTGGCAAATAATGTAACTGCTGTTAAGTGAGGATAACATTATAACTCTGTTTTATGATTTTTATTGTTTGTGTGGAGATTAAATAAAATAATGATAAGATTTTTAAAAAGTTTTCTGGAACATTATAATGTCAACTATTATCATCGTCTGAAGTTAAAGGGCATACACGGACTTAAAGAAGATACATGGATTCCAAGCCCGAGGTGAGAAATAAAAATAATACTTATTCATACATTCTGTGAGATCTCTCAAAATTTGGGAAGACCCAATACACATTAGTGACTACATTTATTTCTAAAAGTTTGCTCAACATTGATAAAGTTTTAGTAGTCACTATTTAAGTAAAATAGTATTTAAATTGTACCAGGAATTTTCAGTGCTTATTTTTAGTCTATTTACTGAATGTTTGATATGCTGTGTTTTTCTAATTCATTTTATAAAATGTACTTTAGTCAAAAGTTTTTGTGAGGATTTAAGGAGGCCAAATAATTGAATGTGAAATATGCTCTAGGAGCCAGGATTTTAAGAATAACAATAATCACATACTGACACAATAATGTAGGGTCTCTGCATAGTCTCTGAAAATCAGTTTTGTGAAATGTCTTACATATAAGAAATAGACGGTGAACCTTAAACCACTATATCAATATTTTAAAAGTAAAGGTTTCACTTAGTACATGCGTTTTCATTTTTTTATACTGACACAAATGCAGGCCTAAAACATAGTGATTTAAACCTGCCTATTAACTTATTTAAGAGACACAATCCTTCCAAAGTTAACCAAATTTTAAAAAATATTTTTATTCATTTCAGAGAGAAAGGGAGAGAGATAGAAACATCAATGATGAGAGAGAATCATTGATTGGCTGCCTCTTACACACCCATCACTGGGGCCCAGGGCCTGTGCCCTGACAGAGAATAGAACTATGACCCCCTGGTTCATAGGTCATGCTTAACCACTGAGCAATGCCAGCCAAGTTCAATTAAATTTTTAAAAACGTGTTCTATTTACAATTCCATTTCTTTCCTTTTTCCTCTCTAATGTGGTATATGTCATAGCAAATACTTACGGAACTGGTGTGAGAACTAAATGAGAGAGATGCTCAGCAAAACAGCAAGTCTTACATAAATTATTCTTATTGGTGGAAGTATTGGTATATACAGTATATTAAAGTGTGAGAGCCTAGAAATTGTGTCTACACAACTAGTCCAGTTCTGTAAATATGTATGCTTCCTAAAATTGTTTTAGTAAAGAAAGAAGAGAGGAGGTCAAGAAGCAAGAGAGAAAAATATCTAAATAAATGCTTTTGGATCCTAGTTGTTTTTTTTTTTTTTTTAACTATATAGAGCTTTTTAGAACCTTTAATCCTTTAAACTTATTTAACTGTCATGATTTCATAATAAATTTTGATTGCATGCGAGGGATATTTTGCTTAGACTATAAAAATATCCAAAATATAATTTTAATTTATAATATTTGACCTTCGAATATCAAGTTGAATGTGAGTTGTACCAGGCAAATCATGTAAGACCTTCCTTCCACATAATATTTTCTAAAACTAACCTCATGAATCCTGGTCTTTCTATAAATTGTCATTTTTGCACCCCCACATAAAATTTCAGTGTCAGTGGTGTCATGTCAAAGTAACTAAAGCATGACTTATTCTCATTTCTTTCCAACTAAGAAATTTTTTTGTGCACAGTATAAACTATTTTAGAAAACTCAAACAAAAGCAAATATTTCAAATTACTTATTCTTCTCTTCAGTTCTAGGATCCATCCTCATATGGTTTTTTTCTCTTCCTACCTAAGTTTCTACACTATTCTGAGCTATTCTGAGATGCCTTGATCAATTTACATCAGAAATTTATAAAACTTCTCTTTATTCCAACTCTTTGTACAAACCCAAAAATACTGACTTCAATATTGGTTAAGCTTACCTTCTTGGATTTCCAAAAATATCTACAATTTTTTTTAATTAGATAGAACTGTGTTATTTTCAAGGCCACAAGCTTCCAGATAGCCACTAAGCACTGGCTCTTTAATAAAAAGAAAAATGTTGCTATTACTTTGCTTAGAATTTGAATTCATTATTTTCTAAGCCCATCGGTGTATATTAAAGTGTGAGTCCAATCTCTCTAAGCATTGCTTGTTTTTTTGTTTTGTTTTGTTTTGTTTTTTCTGGTCTCTGCAATAGTTTATATTCATAGAGGAAATTATCAAATATACTAAAATAGTACAGACAAAAGATAATTTATAGTGTAAATTTGTAAATATATAAAAATAATATGTAAATAAAATACATCAACTTTAGGCTCACCGAGCTTTTATGTACAGGTACAATAGTTTTTTCACTTAAATATGTTATTTTTTGAATTTGTTATTGGGCACTGCATAATAACTAGGTATTTTGTTGGCCTTGAAAGCACAAGTCACTGAAGACCTCTGTATAACAGTTTGTCTTTTTTGTCTTTTCTGTACTAAGTGTACAGAAAGCACAAGTACACTTAGTGACGGTCCCACAAACCTAAACTTTGAATAAAGATTACTATAAAAATATAGGGTATCTTATGGACTCCTACAATCCTATTGTTGAAGTTTATAGAACAGCTACATCAATGTTCTACCCAATAAAACTTTTCTCTAGAAAGTTACCATTATTATAATATTTAATCTTTCCTCAAAGAAAATTATATAATGTTTCTAACTCAAAAAGCAGTCCTCAACTTTATTGCTCTGATTAATGAAAAATACTTCCTGTTATTAGGTATTAAGCATCTTCTCTGGACCTACCAATGTAAGGTATTAGTTCTGCTCTCTAGGGCTCTACAGTACAAGTCTAATCCATCTTCCACCTGACAGCACTTTACATATTTGAAGACAGCTTGCACTGCCCCACTAAGTCCTCAATCTATATATTCCTGCGATTCACCTATGTACTATATTCCTCTCAACTCCAGTTATTTTTCCCTGACTTTTGTTGTGGTTATTTCCTGTCACATTTTAGCTTTATTTTGTTAGTACTTAGTTTTAAGACATTCTCTCCTGGAATAATCCTTGAGTGAGCGTTGTATCAAGTAGAAACTATTAAGATGTTGATAAAAATGTAAAAATCAAGAGTCACTACTTGGTTCTTTAGATATCAATTAGATATTAGAAATGGTTCCAAACATTGTGGTATAACACAGCAATCATTTTATTAAGTTTAGAATTCTGGGAATGAGAAATTTAGAAAGGGCAAAATAAGGGTGGCTCCTCTCTGTTCTATTATGCCCCAAGCATCAGTTGGGAGAATTAGACAGCTGGGAAGATTCAAATGAATGGAACCAGAAATTATTTAGAAGCCTCATTATTATCATACCTGAGCCCTGGCAGCAATGGCTGAAGGGCCTCAGCTAAGGTGAAAGTCTGAGACACCTAAATGTAGTCTTGAATTGAAGTACAGAAGCTGAGTTCTTCAAGGGAAACAGCAGAGAGAACGTACTTAAAAAAAAAAAAAAAAAAAAAAAAAAAAAAAAAAAAAAGGGAGAAGCTGAGTGCCTTTTTTTGACTCAGTTTCAAAAGACACTTCCATTACTCCAAAGTCTCTAAGTAAAGCCCAGATTGAAGTGGAGGGCAGCCAGACTCCTCTTTATAGAGAAGATGCAAGATGATACGGCAGAGAAGTATGTGAGATAGGGATACCGTTAGAGTCATTTTGGGGAAATATAATCTGCTCCAGTATGCTCTCTGGCCACAACTCACCTCCCTCCACATGCAGCATATACTTATCCACTTCCAGAGAATCTCATCCCAACAATCTCATCCCACACAGTATTTGACTCAAGTTCAGAATTTTACATCTAAATAATGACCAGGTACACTTGAGTCTTATCTGTTTCAATTTTTTCCATATGGCTCATCTCCATCAAAAGCTGGACTAAAGAGATCAGTTACCTTTCTCCTACAACTCAACATATAATGGTGACTAAAACCTGGGACCATTACAATACATGTTGGCATAGAAATGAAGTAAATAAGAACCCAGTGCCAATCAGTAGATGAGTGGATAAAAATGCTATGATACATTTACACTATGGAATGCTATGGAGCAGTAAAAAAAAAAAAATATTTTACTCTCTGAGATAGCATGAAGGAACCTGGAGAATATTACGCTAAGCAAAATAAACCAGTCAGAGAAAGACAAGTATCATATGGTCTCACTCATATGTGGAATCTAGTGAACAAAACAGATCCAGAATCATAAAAGCATGGAACAGACTGTCAAGTCTCAGAGGGAAGGCAGGGGTGGGTGAGTAGGAAGAGATCAACCAAATGCACATATGCATAACCCATGGACACAGATAATAGTGTGGTGCAGGCCTGGGGTGGGTAGAAGAGGTCAATGGGGACGAAAGGGGGACATATGTAATACTTGCAATAATAAAGCTTAAAAAAGAAAGAAAAAGGGAAAATAAAAGGTTCACAGTAGCCATTTCTCCATAGCAATTCTGCAGTCTAGCTAGGTATATGATGCCAGTCCTACATGCCTCTTCATTTTAAATTCCTATTGTCACTTTTAGTTCAAGCTGATAAATTCTTTTAAAAAAAATCCGTGTTTCTCATGTATCTATTTATAATCCATTCCACTAAAAGAAAGACACAACTGAAATAAGAAATTAAGAATATACAACTCATGTAAAGACTGCTGTTTGAATTTTAAACCCTGCTAAGGCAATTTTCCTGTGCCTGGGACCGTAACCTTTGGAGATTAACCACTGAGTTCTGCTTCTGCAAGATAGGGCCACATTCCAATGTCCAGCAGGATGTGACTGCGGATGACCCTATGGCTGACCCCAGTTTTTAGAATATAGTCTTTAGAATTCAGAATTTAGAACAAAGGAAAATTCCTGTGGTTTGAGCTGTTGCAGAGTTTCCAAGCGGTCGGATGGTGCAGGGGGAGAATTTGAAGAGACTTGCTTTGTTCATCGCGCGATGGGCTTAGGGAGGATGAGTTCAAGTTCTGGGCAAAGTTACAGGCAGAACTTTCTTTTTCATTAAAGAGCCAGCCCTATGTACACTTAGTGGTTATCTCAATGCTGGCCTCGAAAACAATGCTGTTCTACCCAATTGAGAAAATGCACCTGGCATGGTATTGAGATTGTGGGCATATCTGGTCTCTGGCCTGCAAGGTCAGACAGCTAAGTTTATCTTCATCATTCTTCAAACGGGCTAAAGCAAACTAGAAAGCAACATTTTATCTAGGAAGAATAGCAGAAAATTCCAAACAACAGTTTGTTGCAGAATGGGGGTTTTCATTCTCAGAACCTTTAAAAATAACTACCTGCCCCTAAAGCAGCGCAGTCATTTGGAGCCCACCTGTGTGTGGTGCTCTTGCGGCTGCCCTGGCCAGAATTTCAATAAATTCTTGCCTGCTTTTTTTTTTTTTTTTTTTTTTTTAAATAAATCATCAGCCTCTGGTGGTCTTATTTTGAACCCAGGGTTCGACCCCACAACAACAACCACAAATTTCTTTGTGATAAATTATCTCAACCCTGGGCTTTCTATGAAAAGTTGTGGGACAATACCCTTAAGATTTGTTTAGTTTTTTAACAGAGTACCTCAGAGGCACATGCTAGAGAACCTTAATAAACCTTTTCCCATCTTAAAGAGTTCATGAGATATCATTTCAGTAGGTAGATTGTCAGTCACACCCTTGGCTTTATTCTTACTCTGAGGCCACATTTTCCCTATATCACTGTATAGCTAATTATTTGCCCGAATCCCTTTACTCTTTTGAAATGCTTTTACATTCTAAAAAGGCTAGGAATAAAAACAAATAGTTTTTTAATTACGCAAGTTTTGTCTCCTTTATTAAATTTTTCTTAAGTTTGCTTGAAAACTGAATAATTCTTTTTTTTGTGCTGATTTCTATTTGTATTTTTATCATTTACAGCTAAAAGTACCTGCTGACACTTTAAAACTTCAGCATAGAAATATCTTTAGTAAATTCCACTAGCTTGCTAGACACATTTCCATCTTCCGTGTTACCTCAGATGACAGTATTGCCAAATATACTAGTATATCAAGGATCATTTTTTATTCTAGCTGAATAATATATACTCCCTCCCCACTCCGCTTTCCTGAGAGCCTTCACTGCAGCATATTCAAGGCCTGCCAGGCTATACCTATGACCAGTTCCAAAATCACTGACCAACGTTTTAGGTTAGGCTATATTGATACCATATTTTGAGATACACAATTCTATTACAATCATCTCTTGCTACACAACAATATACTCCAAATTCCTGGTGCAAAACAAGAAGTTACATTATGCTTATTCTGTGAATCAGGAATTTGAACAGACAACGGACACAGAAGGGATGGCTCTACTCCATCATGTCTGGGGACTCAGCTGGGAAAAATCATACGGAAATGCTGGCTTAAATGACTCTCAGATAGAATTTTTTCAGGCATTTATCTGATTCATAGGTTGGAGTGATTAAAGGCTAGGCTCAGCTGAAGATTACACATTGGAACCTGTACACATGATCTTTCAATGTGGCCTGAGCTTCTCATTGCATGGCAGCTAAATTTAGAGAGAGGGAATCGAGAGAATGAATATAGAGAGAGCGAATTTTTAAGAGACTAAGGCAGGGCATGCACAGCTCCTACTGATATAGCCTCAGAAGTCAGCCAGTTTCACTTCAGCCTCATTATATCGATTATAAGGGAATTGCTATGATAACCGGGATGGTGAGCCGAGGTTTTTTTTTCTGGGATTGTCTTGTGAAGCCAAAGAATGAAATTGCAGACCAGAAGATTTAAGCAAAAATGTGGAACATTTATTATAAGCAGATTCAGATTTCCCACACAGGGATGGGGGCCAATAATGGGTTTCCCATGAAGCTTTGTTGTCTAGGGGTATGTATATATTTGCCACAATCCTGCTCTGTATCTATCCCTGTAGTCACCTGATTGATTCCCTCAACATTTCTTACCCAGAAAGGAACTTAAAAAAACAGAAATACCTTGAGAAAGATTTCAGGTGTTCTGTTTATATACAAAAAAAAAAAAAAAAAAAAAAAAAAAAAAAGGTAACTATTTCACCACATACCCCAAATGCTAACTATGTTAATTAGCTTATCTGGATGTAAATTTCTCTTCTTCCTTTATTGAGTAAGATACTTTCCTCCAAGCAATATTATCCCTAACTAGACTAAAAGAATAGTCAAATTAAATTTCTATATATTAGTACTGGGAATGGGCTTTCTTTGTTGGCAATCGCTTATGTCCATATAATTCATTTTGTCTCACTACCCTGGGGCTTCTTAAAAATGACCTCCATCTTTTAGTGTAGATTAATGTAAAATGCTTTCACATTTGGAGAACAGGATTGAGACTTGCAGGTCAAGGATAAAAGAAAATTAAATTTTCAACATTTCAGGTTTTCTTCTCTTTCTGTGAAAACAAAAACACGTTTTGCAAAGAAGTGATATTTTTTAATGCAGTTTACTTTAAAGGTGGCTTATGTAGGGAATGTAAAAGAAACACATTACTGATGACTTACAGTAAGGTTTGAAGGGAAGAAGCATAGTGGCACATACTTTTGAATTAGCAGTGGCAGCAGTTTATGTGCCAACTCATCAAATAGCACACATGGAAACTGCAGTTCTACAGTGTAATCAGCAGACAATTAATGAGAACAGATCTCTCAAAAATATGCAGGAAACCATTAGCCACAGTGCTAGGCAGTATGTGAACAGTGATATGTGAGAGGAACAATGTAAAACGAGGAAGCAGAAGGAAGAAATAGAAATTTCTTGAAAAAGGATGGGAGAAGTCTTTGTGAAAGGAGAACCTAGACTGAGTTGAAGAACAGACTGGATGATAAAAGACAATTCAGGAAGAGGGAAGAGCATTAATATGGCACAAATGCAACGAAGTTTGTGGTAGAATAGGACAGTGCTATAGTTATATCTGAATTGAGATTTCTCGACAAATTCTCCCTGGTATTTGCCAACTTTGGGAAATGAAATGGCTATCAGTATAAATATGTCTTGCATGGAAGTTATGCTGACTTCTTCAACTTTCTTCAGCAATAAAGAACTTTGAAGACAGAAACATCAGCATTGCCTTCCCCTGAATATATAATTTGGGAAGGTGTAGGCAGTTAAACCACTTTTATGCTGATATTAGTTCAGCACCTGACACAACAGAGGGTATTTTTCTTGTTAATTTTCATAATTTGAGTAAGGTCTTGGAGGAACTGAATTTTACTCTTAAACTAATTTTAAAGATAAATTCTTTTAAAAAAAATGAAACAGAAGCATAGGATTAATGAGGCTATGTTTAAAGGATCTTAAGAAAAATCTCAAACAGCCATTTAGTCAAAAGACTAATGTGGTAATTGTCAGCAATTTTATCCAATCATTAAAGTGTCATCACTAATGACAAACTTGTAAATGCCTCATTTACCAAAGTTACAAATTCATTATTATTTAAAACATTTTATGACTCAAATTAATTTCTTCATTTTTATTTTTTCACATTACATCTGAATTATGGAGACTTATTTACTGTGTTTTACTTTATCACTGTGTGTGACAACAGTATTTTTGAAAAATGGTATCAGAAAATAACTTATCTCCCTTTTTCTGTTTTAATGATATTGTCACCTAATACTAAAACTTAAAGGATAAAGCAATTTATAGTTGTTTATTCTATTTGACAATTGCAATGCAAATTAGTATATGAGTGACAATTTAAACAACTTTTATAACTAGGTTACCACATACCCTTTTCCTGAATACTTAATTGTACCAAATCTTATACTTAGCACATTAACTATATTGTTTTAAAATATTCAAAATCTTGGTTTCTTTCTAATTTTATAAACAAGAAATGGATTCTTTGAGGAATTATATTAATTCCCCAAGGTCCCATAAGTAGTAAGTGGCAAAATGCTGAAAATGAATTCTATGCAAATCTATATGATATCTCTATGTCAAAGCTAAGAGTTGTATCCTGCACATGTCACTTCTGAAAAAAACAAGAACATAACTCTATGGATGTATTAACTTCTATACACCTTATCACTCAGAATTACTGTTTACTGCTGATCTTACAAAATTTCTTTTTTTTCCTTCTTTTTCTTTTAAATTTGTCCTTACCGTCCTATTCCCCCTCTCCCCCACACTCATGCCCTCACCCCCCTGCTGTCTGTGTTCATTGGTTAGGTTTACATGCATGCATACAAATTCTTCGGTTGATCTATCCTCCTTACCACCACCCTCCCCTACATTCCCTCAGGATTGAGGGTCTGATCAATGCTTCTCTGCCTCTAGATATATTTTTGTTCATCAGTTTATGTTGTTCATTATATTCCATAAATGAGTGAGATCATGTGATATTTCTCTTTCTCTGGCTTATTTCACTGAGCATAATGCTCTCCAGTTCCATCCATGATATGGCAAATGCAGAGAACTCATACAACTTAACAAAAGGAAGAGAAACACCCAATCAAAAATGAATATGCTGCAAAATATGGGCAACGAACCAAAATAGGTACTTTTTGAAAGAAGATAGAAGAAAGGCCAAGAGACATATGAAAACATGCTCAAAGTCACTAATTATCTGAGAGATGCAAATCAAAATGACAATGCGGTACCATCTCACACCTGTCAGAATGGCTATCACCAACAAAAGACAATTGCTGGTGAGGATGAGGAATAAAAGGAACTCTCCTGCACTGCTGGTGGGAATGCAGATTTGTGCAACCTCTGTGGAGAACAGTATGGAGTTTCCTCAAAAAACTAAAAACGGAACTCCCATTTGACCCAGTAATCCCACTTCCAGGACTATATCCCAAGAAACTAGAAACACAAATCAGAAAGGATATATGCACCCCTATGTTCATAGCATCACAATTCACCATAGCTAAGATTTGGAAACAGCCTAAGTGCCCATCAGCATATGAGTGGATTAAAAAACTGGTAAATCTGCACAATAGAATACTATGCTGCAGTACAAAATTTATTTTCTTACTTGTATAAAAAATGTACAGATACTGTTTATATATATAAAACCCACAAACATGTACTCTATACCTCTATCAATACAGAATGTTTTATTTTCTGAAAAAAATATTGCAAAAGTAATATATATTGAAATTAAAATGACCATACTAATCAGAGAGCAATTAAGGATTCAATGCAATTCCTATCAGAATGCCAAAGGCATTTTTCACAGAACTAGAACAGATAATCCTAGAATTTAAATGGCACCACAAAAGGCTCCAAGTAGCCACAGCAATATTGAGAAAGAAGAACTAAGTTGGAGATAGCACACAAACTGATATAAAACTATACTACTAAGCTATAGTAATCAAAAGACCATGGTACTGTCATAAAAAGACACATGGATCACTGAAACAGAATACAGAGTCACTTGTATGGTCAACTCCTCTATGACAAAAGAGATAAAAAAAAAAATACATTCGAGTAACAACTGTTCTGGACTGAAAAATTCCCAAGGCCAGCGCAGCAGCTGTGCACCACAAATTCCACAAGGCCAGCATGGCAGCCGCTGCACAGCTCATTAAAACAAGCTCATTAAAAGCAGGATGTGCTGACCACTATCTGATGCAAGAGAGGTAAGGCCAGGTGGCGGGAGGAGGAAGGGAGAACTGACATGTTAAATGTAAAAAAATAATTAGGAATGGCTGATGGCTAACAGCAGATATCCACTTCTGTACACGTAGCTTGCTTGCTTGCTAAGGATGAGAAGCCTATATAAGCAAAAGGCTTCTAGAGCTTGGGGCTGCAGTCCGGTCCGTCTTCCCTGCAGGAGCTGGCCGCAGACCCTGCACGGGAAATACCGCGTTTCCCCGAAAATAAGACATCCTCCGAAAATAAGACCTAGCGCAACTTTGGGAGAAAAAATTAACATAAGACACTGTCTTATTTTCAGAGAAACAGGGTAAACGCGCTTTTCTAAACATTTTTAATCTGTGTCTGAGTGAGGTGTCTCTCCTGGGTTACAACACAACAGTTCCTTCAACAAAGAAAACTAAACAAAAACATGAAAAAACAAAAACAAAAAACTGGACCACTCTTACAAAAATAAACTGAAAATAGATTAAAGACATCAATGTAAGACCTGAAACCATAAAGTTCCTAGAAGGAAACATAATATGTAAACTATCTGACATCAGTCTGAGTAATATCTTTTTGGACACGTGCCCTAGAAAAGGGAAACAAAAGAAAAAACAAATGGGACTTCATAAAACTAAAAAGCTTCTGCACAGCAAAGGAAATTTCAACAAACCAAAAGATGACCCACTGACTGGGAGAGTATGTTTGCAAATGATACATTTGATAAGAGTTTGATATCCAAAATATGCAAGAAACTCACACAATTCAGTTACAAAAAATAAATAATGCAATCAAAAATTGCACCGAGGAGCTGAAGCCGGTTTGGTTCAGTGGATAGAGCGTCAGCCTGCGGACTGAAAGGTCCCAGGTTCGATTCCGGTCAAGGGCATGTAGTACCTTGGTTGTGGGCACATCCCTAGTGGGGGTTGTGCAAGAGGCAGCTAATCAATATTTCTAATTCTCTATCTCTCTCCCTTCCTCTCTGTAAAAAATCAATAAAAAATATATTTTTTAAAATTGCGCGGAGGGTGTAAAAAGACATTTCTTTAAAGAAGACATACATCTGGCCAACAGACTATGAAAAGATGCTCAATATCACTAAACATCAGGGAGATGCAAGACAATATTTTTGTCACCCAGGAAACGTCCCCCTTGCCACTCACCAATCAATTTCTTCCTATTTTTCACTGCCAAGACCATGAGTCAATCAGTTTTATTATTATTTGTAGATTACTTTTGTTTTTTTCAAAACTTTATTTAAATGTGTTAAAAAATTTAAGTACTATTTTGTGTCATTTTCTTTCTTAGAACAATGTTTCTGTGGTTCATCCAAGCTGACTGTATTTATAGAATGTTTCTTTTTATTACTGAATAGTATTCCAATGATGAATAAATCACAATATTTTAAATATTTTAATTAAATTTTGGGAGTTACATTGGTTAGCATAATTATATAGGTTTCAGTTGTACAATTCTACAATATGATACATCATTTATATATTGCAATGTGTGCTCACCACCTCAAGCCAAGTCCCCTCCCATGACCATTTATCCTCCCTTTACCCCTCTATCTCCTTTCACCACCCCTTTCTCTCTGGTAATCACCATAATGTTGTTTGTGTCTATATTTTTTCTTTGCTTTAATATACTTAAAATACTAAATTATAATATTTTAGTCAATGTTCCTATACATAGAAATTTTGGTTATTTCCAAAACATCATTATAAATAAAGCAGCTATGAATATTTGTGCATGAGTTTTTTATAGACGTAAGTTTTCATATTTCTTGGTCAATATAAAAAAGAGTGAATGGTAGTTCACAGATTTGGTGTCTTCTGAAGTCCTATTGGAAAGTGTCAAACCCATTTCTGATGTATTTCCTCACTTTACACTCCCAGAAGCAACATGCAGATTGTTCTGCATCTTTGTCAACATTTGATGTTGTCAGTCTTTTACTTAAATACCTCTCCTAGGAATGTTGTAGTAACTCATTGTGATTTTACTTTAATTTTCTTGATGAATGATAATAATGAGTATTCATGAAATTATTAACAATGTGCGTATTTTCTTATGAGAGTCAATGACCAAAATGATCATGAAGGAAAAAGCCAATATTATAACTATGTTACTCAATTTAGTCTAAGTGGTTCTGCTTTAACAATGTCCATTGATGTGAATCTGACAAACATTGCGAGCAAAACAAGACATGAAAAAAAATTTCAAAGCCCAATAACAAAGTAAAAAAAAAAAAAAAGACTAACCTTTTAGGTAGACAGGTTTTGTGCCTTAAGCCATTCCTTTCAATTATTAAATAGAGGTACTGTGTCCAGGATGGAAAAAAAAATTGTGCTTAAAAAACAGGAGTGTGAAAAAATATGAGGTAGCAGTACCAGGAGTCAAAGAAGTATATTTTGAAATCCTGGCATGAATATACACTTGTTAGATATAAAAGCAGTGATTCTCTAAGTCTATAGGCAAAATTGCATCTGTCGATTAAGGTGATTACCTTGGAAAATCAAACTCGATACCAAATAAAAACATTTTCATTGATAGAGGCATTGTGTTTCTGCTCTCTTCTCTGCATGCTACATAATTTATAATTGGGCCTTTATGTTTGTGGTCAATATGATCTGTTTGAACGATTGGTAGGTGTAATTATTCTGTCGAGCAGCTACGCAGTTTTGTGAAAAATCAATGCCCCTGGCATTTAGGTCAAGTTGGAGCATGGAGTTCAAGCTTTGATCACTTTCTCTGTTCTAAACACACAGAAATGATTGATACAATATTAAAGAAGAAAACCTAAAGGCACCGCTGGGCTCAAATACAAGACACAAATCTCTGTGCCAGATATAGTACAAAAACAAGACGCAATGAGCTGGGCAGAAGCTGCAGGCCTGCTGAGCTCTAGATGCAGAAGAAAGTGATGGCCAGGGGTTCAGCTTGGGACTGAACTCCCAAGCTGGTAAACGGGACTAAAATTGATTCACAAAATGAGAACTCTGAACCATACTGACTGCATGATGCCCGAGAATAAAATTTAGCCCCCATACCCATCCATTTCTGAATGATGACAAAAATAACAAAATAAATTATATCAATCTTTTCTTTTAAATATATTTTATTGATTTTTTACAGAGAGGAAGGGAGAGAGATAAAGAGCTAGAAACGTCGATGAGAGAGAAACATCGACCAGCTGCCTCTTGCACACCCCCTACCGGGGATGTGCCCGCAACCAAGGTACGTGCCCTTGACCGGAATCGAACCTGGGACCTTTCAGTCCGCAGACCAACGCTCTACCACTGAGCCAAATCGGTTTCGGCAATTATATCAATCTTGTGTCTATATCTGTATCTGCCTAAATATCACTGTAGGGCAGAAAATTAAAATTTTGTTAAAGACTTTGCTCTTTACTATAGATCTGTATGGTTGTATGGAGGCAACTGATATATTTCTAAAAAGCAAGAAGTGATTTGAGAATGGTGGGGAGATAGAAACAAGACTCTACACTCCAAAAATTCCAAACCAACCACACAAGATAACAAGATAAATAAAAATAATCCAGTGCAATGGTAGTAAATAAAATATGAATTGAATTATAAAAACTTCACACTCACTAGTAAACTGACCTTTATAAAAGATTATTTTAAAGACTGTAATTACATGAAAATATTCAAAGAGAAATGTGGGTATATAGAATTCAGTTTAAAAGGTATATTTTAAAGAAAAACAAACATAATTGAAACAAGGAAAAGCAAATGTAAAATAAAAAAAATATTCAAAGTAATTAATTAGTGAAATGCAATATGTGAGAAGAATTCTAGACTGAACATATAATATTTGATAAATGAAACAATTAGTGAATGGTGGGTTAAGATTGAGGAATTCATACAGAATACAGAGGAAAGTAAAAGCAATTTAAATACAAGAAAGCTGGGAATATTATAAAATTCTATGTTTGAGTAATAGTTGTTATAAAAAAGTGGGAATAGCAGAATATTAATATTTAAAGTAATAATAGCTAGATTTTTTTTATAACTGAGATAGATATAAGCACTTATTCTCAAAATGCATTCATATTGATTAATTAATAATATAAAGAAAAGAAAATTTAAATCCATTGTCATTTTAAAGAAATAGCAGACCATTGTGAAAAATAAACATTTTTAAAGCTATAAGATGAAAATATTTATGAAGGAATAGTTACTTGTCTTACATACCTTACATACATGTCTTACATACAAACATCAATGTCAGAAAAAATGTGTGATATCTTCAGAATGCTCTTGGAATACAATTAACAACTCAGAAATTTATACTCAACTGAACAAAATTAGCAGCAAGAACAAAATTAAGACTCACTCAAAAAACCTAAAATTATTAGTAAATATCAATGAAAATTGGAATATATAAAGTCTTACAACCAAAAGACCCTCACTAAAATAATTATCAAATAGCAAACTTCACCAAAAATAAACTGAGATATATGAAAAAGAGTTAGAATATGTGGTAAAATAGGATTAAATCCATGAGGTAATTAAACATGTAAATTATGTGGCAATGGTCTTAAAAACATATAAACCTAACCAATAGATACACATGTTGGAGGGGGGTTGAGGATATGAGTGGTGGGGTTGGGGCGGGGGGATAGGACACATATGTAATACCTTAATCAATGAAGAAAAAAAACACATTAACCACATGATTGTATCGAAAGTAACAGAATCACCTAATATTTTAAACAAAAACAGTAGTGCCATTAAGTAAATGTTTAATGCCTATTTCACTAAGGCTGTTGTCATAATCAGAAGAAGTATATAAATACTTGTGTAGAGAACTATTCGAGATCCAGATCCCTAAAGATTTCACAGTTCAAGCTCCTTGCAATATAAAATTAAACTAAATTTATTCAGAGCTTATTTACAGAAGATACAAAATAAATACAAATACACCCAAAGACTATATATAAGACTAGGCTTCTGTACAATATTTCAAACTGAAACTTAAAAAAAAAATCAAATAGAGTAGAATATTATTCAGCCATGAGAAAAAAGGAAATCTTGCCATTTGCAATAACATGGGTGGACTTTGAGGACATTATGCTACGTGAAAATAGGTCAGGCAGAGCTTTCTCTATTATATAAATCCAGTATAATAGCAATTATATGTGGAATCTAAAAATACTAATCATATAAAAATAGAGTGTGGAATGGCAATCACCATGGGCTGAGGAAACTAAGTTAGTAGATAATTTCTGAAGATCTAATGAATGTTATAGAATAGCAATCATAGTCAACTATACTGTATTCTAAACTTTAATTGATAAAAAACTAAACCTTGTTCTTAAGATTTAGTCTCTCAGACCAAAAATGATAGCTATGTGACTTGATAAAGGTGTGCTACTGTACTAATCAAACAACAAGATATAAATGTATTCTGCACCTTGAACTTCCACAACATTACATGCCAATTATGTTTTAATAGGGGTGGTAAAGATACAATACAATATGCAGATGGTGTATTGTAGAATTGAAACCTATATAATTTTTATTAACCAATGTCATCCCAATAAATTCAATTTAAATACTTTAAAGCTGAAATACAAAGAGCAAACTCACAGAGGAATGAGAACCTGAAATAAAAGTCTTTGCATGAGACTACAGTCTAGGTTAGCATCAGCTCAGTGGTTCTGAGTACCTCAGGACTTGAACTTGAATTAAAGGGGTTTTCTGTCTTTTTTCTGGGGAATGGTAGCATCATTCTAGGCCAGAGGAAGAAGAGATAGAAACGTAGAAAAGGGGTAGGAGCAATTTTTGGAGCAAAGAATGGCTGAATTCTTAAAAAACTAATGAAATATCCCAAACCATAGATTCAAGAATATTTACAAATTGTTAAAATAACACATTTTTTAAAAGATCCATACCAAGACACAGTAGAGATAAACTAAGAAAACCAAAGAAAATAGGACATTTTGTAACTATTTAGAAGTGGTGGTGGAGGACAAGCTATGAGTGTCAGTCATACAATAGAGACCTCTCTGTTAAAGATGCAAGCTGAAAACAACTAAAAGATACCTTTACTCTGATAAAGGAAAATAACAGCTTTGTAGAAGACAAAACTGCGAAATATATCTTTTAAGAATGAAGGCAAAATTCAGATAAAGAAAATGTTTGCCATAACTGATGCACAATCATTAAAGTCTAAAGAATGTGCTTTTGTTAGGAAAATTTCATAATGGAAAATTATAAGGAGAAAGAAGTTAGTAGGAAAAAATGTATATGTATATATAAATCATATAATATAGATTAATTACATAGTATAAAACTCTAATGATAAAAAGCATAATATGCTAATTAGACTGAACAGCCTAACAACCTTCTGGATGAAGCCGGGGCTGTGAGAGCCAAGGCAAGCCACCAAGGCTGCGAGGGCCAAACTGCTAGCACAAATTTCGTGCATCAGGCCTCTAGTTATATAATAAAATTGGTTATCTGTTAATAGCATATAGTATATATTATATCAGACTATTTTAAAAATTACTATCCATGTATATAAAAGCCTAAGCGAATGTTATAACCAGATGACTGGACCACTGGCTGGTAGCTATGATGCACATTGACCACCAGGGCTCAGATGCTCAATGCAGGAGCTGCGCCTGCTGGTCAGTGTGCTCCCACAGCCAACCTCTTGTGGCTGGCCAACCTCCCATGCTCTTCCCCCTCCTCCCCCCCCCCCCCCCCCCCCTGCACCTGCTCGCCTCAATCAGGACTAAGTAAGATGACACCGATCAGCCCTGGTTACTGGCATTGTCTAGGGACCCCACCTGTGCACGAATCCGTGACTTGGCCTCTAACTCTATATATAAAAGGCTAATATGCAAAGTGTCCCCTCAGGAGTTAACCCGGAGTTCAATTGCTCACTGTGACCACCAGGAGGTGGCATGGAATAAAGGAAGGTCCCAGCTGGCACAGCCAGCAGCCAGCAGCTGGGAAAGGAAGGCCCCAGCCAGCAGAGGGCAGCTGGGGAAGGAAGGCCCCAATTGGCATCCGGAAGGCCCCAATTGGCCCTGATCACTGCCCAGGCCTAGGGACTCTACCTGTGTACAAATTTCATGTACCAGGCCTCTAGTATAAATATAATGGTTTGTAAAGTTTCAAAAATATATTTGGAGTCATGTGTGTTCTGTGTATATCAATGTATTAAAGGAATAATGTTGCCAAAACTGGTTTGGCTCAGTGGATAGAGCATTGGCCTGTGGACTGAAAGGTCCCAGGTTCAATTCTGGTCAAGGGCATGTACCTTGGTTGCAAGTACATCCCCAGTAGGGGGTGTGCAGGAGGCAGCTGATCGGTGTTTCTCTCCCATCAATGTTTCTGACTATCTCTCTCCCTTCCTCTCTGTAAAAAATCAATAAAATATATATATTTTAAAAAAGAATAATGTTGTGTAAGTTGATAAGTTGAAAATAGAATGTGCTCTAAAATCTAATTAAAAAGATGAATCTTATTGTGTTATCCATGTAATAAGTGACATAAAGTACTGATAAATATTTCATGAGTCACAGGACAGTTCCTTGAATATCAGGTGTTATGACATGTCTCTGACCAGTGAGTAGCAAATTAATATTTGCTGTCATTTGGTATATTTTTTAAAAATATATTTTTATTGATTTTTTACAGAGAGGAAGGGAGAGAGATAGAGAGCTAGAAACGTCGATGAGAGAGAAACATCGACCAGTTGCCTCTTGCATACCCCTTACCAGGGATGTGCCCACAACCAACGTACATGCCCCTGACCAGAATCGAACCTGTGACCCTTCAGTCCGCGGACTGATGCTCTACCCCTGAACCAAACCAGTTTCGGCTGGTGTATTTTTTGACCCATGAGGCTACAAGATTCTAAGGCAAGTATATCAAACTTGTAACCATCAGGCTGCATGCCTCGAGGAACATGGCCCGCCAGCTGTGAGTTTGACATGCTTGCTCTAAGGAAAACTGGTCAATGATTGGTTGGTAATCACCACCTTCAACACTCTCCACATTGTCTACCCATTTACTACTTTTATTTTTTTCTCTATGGTTCTTTGGATCATACCACACTCTAGTGGTAGAGCTGTAAAACAAAATACAAAACAATACAAAACAAACACCCATAAGTCTAGTTAAGAGAAGTGACAACTTTACAAGGGTGAAGAAAATACTTTTTAAAACTTTATCCTTGCAAAGCATGTAGGTTTTCCAATTATTATACACAGTATCACACGCAATAAGGAACTCTGGTTATCTGAATTAAGAAAACATGATAAATGATACACAATTTATTACAGTTCAAAACATTCAGCCGAAGCCGGTTTGGCTCAGTGGTAGAGCGTCGGTCTGCGGATTGAAAGGTCCCAGGTTCGATTCTGGTCAAGGGCATGTACCTTGGTTGCGGGCACATCCCCGGTAGGGGGTGTGCAAGAGGCAACTGGTCGATGTTTCTCTCTCATCGATGTTTCTAGCTCTCTATCTATAAAAAATCAATAAAATATATTTTAAAAAAATAGAAAATAATTCAAAGAAGTTAGACATATAAATCATGAAAACAAGATAAGTTATGTTTTTCAAATACTATTGGGTGGCGATTAAATAATAATCAAGGTTCATAACTGGAATGGTTTTTAAAGATGACTAAGATGTCCCAAGTGTACTTTATGAACATAATACGTTACTTTTAAAAGATGAAATTCCTAAGACAAAAAGGAATTTCTAAGACAAAAAGAAAATCTAAATGATCTACTCTGAAAATTGGCTATGTCATATGTGTGTATCTATATTATAGGTACACACATATGACATAACTATATATGTTAGAGTTTGGGGAGGAACCTCCAGAGGACCCAGAGATAAAGTGTACTGTGCTCCACTATCTCTGCACAGCATGGCAAATGTTTGTTTAGGAAGCATTTGCTCTTTCCACCTTCCTGTACATGCCATCCTCCCCTTTGAGGTTTCAAACCCTTACTCCTTTCCCTTAGCTTAGGATGGTATACAAGCCTTCATTCTTGGACTGCCTGTAGGCTTCATATTCTTATGGGAATTCCCTATATATGTAATTACATGTATGTATTTTTATGTTAATCTGTATTATGTCAATTTGTCAGAACAGCAAAAGAACCTAGAAGAGGGGTGTGTGTGTATAAACTTCTTTATATAAATTAATTATATGAAAGAGTTATATAAATGCATATGTTTGTGTATATATAAATATATATAAGAGAGAGAAATGCTATACCTACCCCAATAATGGTATAATGTAAAGATATAAGGATATGTGTGTATGTTTATATATAAATGTGTGTATACACACACACACACACAATTATACACACGCAAAGAAAAAAATGTGCCTGGAGAAAATTAGTCTTCTATATATTAGTCATTTTTAGTCATTTTATACTAGTTAATCTGCTATTCCGAATTATACTTGTTTTTTATAAATATGAGGTGAGATCAAATTATAACAAATCATTTCTTATTAGGGTAAACAACAGCTAATTGTGAGATGATGTTAATTCAGTGTGATGGAAAGCTTGCAATGAAATGACTCTCAAATCGTATCAGTGTACAGATACTATGCTTCAAGATCATTTCCCACAGCGTTACAGTCGGTGGTTAATGACCTGCCTGTCCTGGAGACAGAGCACATTTTATTGGATCAGGTAGGTTAAGAACTGACAAAACATTCCATTATGAGACACTTGATTGCGAAGCATTCTTGCTCCTCGCTGGTTATTTAAGAACATTACTCATTTCTTTAAGGAGACTAATTGGAAATGAATGAACTCTCAGAGTTACCGGTTTATGAAGCAGCATCAATCATCCCAGTTCCCACACTCTTCACCAGGCAGTGGGTGGGAGCACAGGGGTGGAATTTCACGGAGCCATCTCACAACCACAGTCAAATGCATCATGTTGTGGTGATGTCTAAGGTTCGAAGTATGAGCGGGTTGTTTAGATTAGAATCTGCCCTAATCCTGCAAGTTTTGTTTTAAACCTTAACCTCTAATCAACTGAGAATTCAACAAGGGATTGCACTGTGTAAAGCATCTGAGTGAGGAACTGTGGTTTAAAATGTTTAAAGGACTAGTGTTTTCAGCAACATCTTGCCCAGGATTCCTGGAGGAATGGCACCTGCATAGTAACCCCACAGTGCTTTGAAGCCATTAAAAATGTGCACTTCTGGAAGCTGCAGGTTCAGTAGCTTAAATATGACTCATGTCAATTATATATTTAACCACATTTTCTGGATGTAAATGGGATATGTCCCAGGACCCCAAGTAATTTTTTAAAATTACTTTTATTTTTTACTCTCTGTGTGCAGCTGAATTGTTTTTAAAAATAGCTCATAGTACTTTGAGATATGAAGGATCATCTGTTCCTGTGCTGAGTTTTTGTTTTATTTCTTTCTTTCTTTACTTTTAACTGCCCGTCAGTGTTTGTATGAATACCTGAAGCTATATGTTGAAGATTACATCTATGATTTTTTTTGGAAAATGGTTTCTTTTACAAAGTTGTTAGACAAGTTTATAACCCAAATATAAATAACCTTAACTTTAGAAGCTTTAACATTTTTATAACCTAAGGGTTCAATTTTAGTGGTAGAGTACAGTGGTCCCCCTTACTTAGGGAGATATGTCCCAGGACCTCCAGTGGATGCTGGAAATCTCAGATAATGCCAAACCCTATGTGTATTACATTTTTTCCTATACATGCATACTAATGATGAAGTTTAATTTACAAGGTAGGCACAGTGAGAGATTAATAACAAACAATAAAATAGAACTGTAACAATTTACTGAAATAAAGTTATATAAATGTGGTCTCTTCCTCTTATACAACACTAGAGGGCTGGTGCATGGGATTCTTGCACTGGTGGGGATCGGCTTGCAGTGGGAGCACTGCTCATTCCAGTCAGTCCAGTGGCGCTCCCACTGTGGGTGCACACTGACCACCAGGGAGCAGCTCCTGCATTGAGCGCCTGCCCCCTGGTGATCAGTGTGCATCATAGCAACTGGTTGACCAGTTGTTTTGGTTGTTCTGCCATTTGGTTGCTGGGCTTTTATTATATAGGATATTGTAGTATACTCACCCTTCTTCTTGTGATGATGTGAGACGTCATGATGCTTACATGCTGAGACAAGTGAGGTGAAAAACATAGGCATTGTGAGGTAGGCTTAGGTCACTAGAAGGGTTATTTGAACACAAGCACTCTAAGACCAGACAGTTAATTTGATAACAGAGATATTTACTGAGTGATTAACCAGCTGTTCGTATATATAGTGTGGATATGCTGGACAAAGGGATGATGCGAGATTTCATGTTACTCAAAATTCTGCACAACTTAAAGCTTGTGTATTTTTTTATTTCTGTAATTTTTTATTTAATATTTTCAGACCATGTTTGACAATGGGTAAAAGAAGCAATAGAGGAAAAAAAAAAAACCTATGGATAAGTGGAGACTAGTGTATCTGTAAATTAAGAATATGTCTACTTACCAGAGGCATATTTAGAGTCTCTTGAGTAAGAGCAGTGTCAACAACTGGACAAGCAGCTATTTTATCTACAACTTCATTTATGATATTAAAATTTCACTCTATGCATCACACCCTTTTTGTTTCTTTGCTGCATTTTCATCTTTATTAATCAATTCCCTTTCTTGATTATCTACTTTTGTAGACTGTCATAGATTTTGTCACCAAGAGACAAGAAAGTAACACATTGACATGCTTTAGTGTAGTTGATATAAATAACAGATGTGCAGTAATCAACCACTGAATGAAATTTAAAAAATGATGTAAGCAGCAGATAATCATGACATACATCTGTTACTTATAAATTGGTTTGTGGACTGAACAGATAGCATCAATTTTGTACTTTATATCATCAGTACTTTATACCACAGTTGATATGCTGTGGTAACTAAAAGCTGAACTATGTTATGGGAGATTATTATTAGTTAACCACAGTAACTTAAACGCATACATATCAGAATCATATCAAGTGAAGACTATCTTTATTCAATATTTAGTAAAAATATCATTACCCTTACTGGTTTAGCTCAGTGGATAGAGTGTCAGCCTGTGGACTGAAGGATCCCAGGTTCAATTCTGGTCAAGGTTCATGTATCTGGGTAGTAGGCACATCCCCAGTAGGGGGTGTGCAGGAGGCAGTTGATCAATGTTTCTCTCTCATTATGTTTCTAACTTTCTATCCCTTGCCCTTCCTCTCTGTAAAAATAAAATGAAATAAAATAAAATAAAATAAAATGAAATGAAATGAAATGAAATAAAATAAAATAAAATAAAGTGTATAGTCTTAAAAATATCATTCACACCTAAGGGAAAATAATCTTTCAGGTCAACAGAAGCTGGGAAAATTTGTAACCTCTGTATCTGAATTATATACAAAAATATGGAGGGACTTCTTCAGACCGGAGGGAAATGATAGCAGCCTAAGGGAAGCATGCACAGAGAAAGGAAAATGTAACTCTAGATGGAAGATCCACCTGAGTAGCTTTAAAGAGCATATACATTTTTCTTCTTTTCAGTTACCTAAATGTCAATGAAAAGTTTAAATAAATAAAAAAAAACTATTGTAAAATTTATGATAAGGTAATTGTAAAACATAAGAACACAATATTACAAAGAATGTTGATAGTAAAAAAGGGAATTGAAGTATCCAATGTTCTTCTAAAGCATGATATTATGTAGATGCTGATAAGACAGTGTTAAAATCCACACACTGATTTTTAAAATAGATATAGTTAAAAATACCAATATATGAATTAAAATAGAATACTAAAATTCTTGCACTAATCCAAAAGTAGGTAGTAAATGACAGTGTAAATGAGAAAAATTAAACAATGGAAACTCCAAATCAAGTACATTAGTAATTCCACTAAATGTAAAACTACTAAATATTATTAGAAGTAGTTATTATCAGATTAGATAAAATAGGCAGTCCCAAATACAGTCTAAAATACATTAACTTGAAATATAAAGACATAGTTAGCTTTGATACAAAGAGAAAAAAAGCCATTTAAAAATAAATGTAAGAGGCTGTTTTATCTATATTAATATCAATTTGTATATGAAGATAATGAGTCTTACGATAAAGAATAGCTATTGATAATAAAGGGTCGATGCATCAGGAATATATGACAATCATGTGCGAGTGCGATTAACTAAATAGTTTAAAAAAACAATGCAATATACAGATCTTGTATCATAGAAATGCACACTTGAAACTTATATAATCTTATTAACCAATGTTACCACAAAAATTAATAAGCAAATAAATATATACTCTGGAAAAAAGAGGGAAAAATAAGGTGCCCATCATTAGTTGAGTGGATAAAAAAGCTGTGGTACATTTACACAATGGAATATTACCTGGCTCTAAACAAGGAGGAACTTTTGGGACAACATGGATGGGCCTGGAGATTATTATGCCAAGTGAAATAAGCCAGTCACAGAAAGACAAATAACATACAATCACACTTACATGTGGAACCTAATGAACAAAATAAAAACGGAGGCATGGATACATGGAACAGACTGGCAGCTGTCAGAGCGGAGAGGGGAGCAAGGACTGCATGAAAGAAGGTGAAGGGATTAGTCAAAGAACTATACGCATAACACACAGACACAGATAGCAGAGTCCATCAGGCTAAAGCAGTAAGGTTTGGCCATGTGGAGAAAGAGCTGTGCACAGGAATGGCAGTGCTTGGTCAGGCGTGAGAAGAAATGGCCCTCTCCTTAGAGCCACACAACCAGTCTCTCCCTGTGCGCCTCTGAGATCCCCCTGCCCAGACCTCTAAGAAGTCTCACCGGGGGCCAAGGCTGGCTGCAGCCAGCAGACTCCTCCCAGGGCAGAAGCTCGGCAGGGTGGGCAAGGTGGAGTTGAAAAGGTGGGGTCGGTACCTTCTCCCAGGCTGATGCCAGAGGAGGGAAGTACTCTGTCCAGGAAAGATGGCACCTGTGGGCAACACGGGGGGTGGACTCAGCATAGGGACCTTGGCCGTTGTTCTCCAGTCCTCTACCTTTGCTCTGAGCTGCCATGTCTCTGCTTGAGCCAGGGATGTGTGGCCACAAACAATATTTTGTGCATGGTCTTCAAGAAGGCACCTGATTTTCTACCAGGCTCCCATCTCTCCCTGGGGGACAGAATCACCACTGATATTTTTCATAGCCATATAGGGTGTGTGCCTCATCCTGGCCCTAGGGCTCAGGGCTGGGGATTCCAGCATGGGTTTGATACCTCAAAACTCTGGGGGACCCTGCAGCTAAGATATTTCTGTGGACTCTCTACTGCCACATGAGGAGGGTGTGAGGTCAGGCCGTTTCTTGTCTGACTTTCCTATCAGCCCCATGTGGTGATGAAGCCTCTGGAAGCCAGGCTGTGTCAGCTGCATGTCAGAACACAGCAGGGAGCTGTCTGGCTGGAGGCTGTGTGGAGCCCTGGCTTCCCAGTCAGTGATTGGTCGCTGATCCGGGTTTCCATTACTGTCAAGGGAAGGACAGAGGTCCTTTGTCTCCTGTCTCTGAGAGTGTGTGCTACATGCTTCTGCTTCATCATTTCCTTCAAAAGATGGGCTATCCTATGTTTCTAAACTCTTTCCTATGACTAAAATAGGAAGATGAAAAGTGTTCTATTGTTATTTAAATAAAAATTTCAAACAAAACATAATTGGCATCATTAAAAAAATCCATCTGTAATAAAAATTAATGTTGTTTTGCAACACTGTAATTAATATCATTGTCATTTTTCTTTCTTGTGGTTGATTATTAAATCAACACCCTACCCATTTAGTGGCCTCATCTCAGAATATCATTCTGCATTTATTTTAAGCATATTATTATTATTTTTAAAATCTTGTATTCTAAACAAAAATTATAAAAACCTGTTATTTTGCAGAAAATTGCCTTTGAATTATAACAAAATGAAAAGTATAAGAAGTTATAAATTTTGACCACACAGTCTGCCTAAATGAAACATGCATGTACCATTTTCACCAAGCAAATTCCTCAGCATAACAGTAGAAAACTTAGATAATGACAGATACAGAAGTATGGTTTTAAAAATTTAGTTAATATATGCAAACAGTTGAGTGGATGGAGTTCCTGCTTTTCCAGACATGTAAGTCCAAAGAGGACATTAGGAAATACATATGGGCATTCTTACAAATTATATTTTATTTATATGTCTTCTTTTTCTATCTGTAGTTTTTCTTTATCTTTTCCTTTTTTGTTTTGTTTTTTGAAGCTGTTTCCTTCTATCTTCTTTTTCATGACCCCTGTGATAAATAGTCAACCTAAAATTACTTGTCAATCTCTTGTTTAAATTGGACCTTACACAGAGAAAGAAGGTGCTCTTTAGGATGTAGAAAGTGCATTTTGTTTACAGAGTCGACTCTAAAGAGATTTTCTCAGGTAACATGGGAAACCAAGTGTACAAACTCTGCATTCGCTAATGAGCAGGTTCACTCCCTTCCACCCCACTAAGGGGTGATAGCTCACATGATTCACCCTTTTACTTGGGGGGCGGGTGTACAACACCAACTTCTTTGGGACGAAGAGGGCCCTACATGTCTTTCTTCTGGAAGCAATCTACTCCAGTTCTATAACCTATACTCTGTTCCACTGTGCTGGTCTTATGACAAGTAGGATTCATCAAGGTTAACAAATATCCTGAGCTCCCCTCATAGTCCACAGGATTGTGAGCTGACTAAAAGATGTCATAAAATACACATTAAGTGTCTAGACTCTTATGCAGAGTATAAAAGGAAAGACGCAGATGTTGAAACCTGTACAAATCAATGGACTGTTTTTAAAAGTCCGTGTCAGGCAGCGTGGTGGCTGGGAAAATAACATTCTCCCAGAGTTTGGTGAGTACAGAGTAATGACATCACCTTTACAGCCAGCAATTAGTCTGATGTGAAATGTCTTTACAGGAAATGGAATGCCAACAGGATCCATCCCTATCAGAAAGCCACATATATTGTTAATGAGAAGCCTATGTATTTTTTTATTTTATTTTATTTACTTCAGAGAGGAAGGGAGGAGAGAATCACTGATCTGCTGCCTCTTGCATGCCCCACACTGGGGATTGAGCCTGCAACTGGGCATGTTCCCTGACTGGTATTGAACTATGACCTCCTGCTTCTTAGGTTGATGCTCAACCACTGAGTCATGCCAGCTGGGTGCAGCCTATATCTTTTTTGTTCTTATTGCCTTTATAAATTCAAGAGTAACATAGGATAATGATGTGAACTAGAAAGAAAGTGTTACCTCTTCTTTAAGTAAGGGAGAAAAGTCAGTTGGTTGTGGATTTGCTGTTAAATTGTTATAGCCATTTAAGTTCTTCTTATATCTTCAGTTTATCAAAAACAAAACACTTTGAAAATGTAAAAGTAAAACATATTTCTGAAAATACGAGTTAAGTGTTAATGATTTCATTACTTAACAATCATGTCTAAATCAAATCTTTCTCCTTTGAAAACAAAGACAGCCTAAACCACAATAGGAAGGGGGGAAAATGCCTGTTTTTTGCACTTCTACTAGAGATACTAGAGGCCCAGTACCCAAATTCCTGCATGGGTGGTGTTCAGGAGGCCCACTGGGGCAGGGCCAGCCAGGCCAGCCAGGGGGAGGGACCACAGGAAGTCAGCTGGCCTCACCCCTGATGGAGAGAGACTGATTGAGGGTGTTGCCAGCAGGGGGGCATGGGAGGTTGGCTGGCTGGCCCTGCCCCCAATTGGGGTGGGGGGGTTGGAGGTTGGTCCAGCTGCAGGGAGGCCATGAGTGGTTGAAGGGGGGCAAATCAGGGCCCTGATCAAGCTGGTTGGCCGCCTCCTTGTACATCATAGTGACCACTTGGCTTTTATATCTTATATTAGAGGCCCAGTGCACAAAATTTGTGCAGAGGGTGTGTGTCCCTCAGCCCAGCCTGCACCCTCTCCAATTTGGGACCCCTTGAGGGATGTCTAACTGCCATCCAGTGGGATTGGGCCTAAACGGGCAGTCGAACATCCGTCTCACAATCCAGGACTGCTGGCTCCCAACTGCTTGCCTGCCTGCCTGCCTGGTTGCCCCTAACTGCTTCTGCCAATCAGCCTGATCACCCCCTAACCACTCCTCTGCCAGACTGAACAATGCCTAATTGCTCCCCTCCCAGCTCAATTTCCCCTACCTGCCCTCCCCTGCAGGCCTGGTCACCCCTAACTGCCATCCCCTGCCTGCCTGGTTGGCCCTAACTGTCCTCTCCTGTAGGCCTGGTCATCCTAACTGCCCTCCGTTGGCCTGGTGACTCCTAACTGCCCTCCCCTGCAAGCCTGATGGCCCACAACTGCCCTCCCCTGCTGGCCCTCTTGTGTCCACATGAGGGTGGCCATTTTTGACCAAATGGTAGCAGCCATCTTATGTGTTGGAGTGATGGTCAATTTGCATATTATTTCTTTATTATCCTATATATGCCCTCACACAAGATGGCAACCCCCATGTAGTCACAAGATGACCACTACAAGATGGCCAGCAGGGGAGGGCAGTTGGGGGCTACTGGGCCTGAGGGGAGGAAGGGCAGTTGGGGGGGAGGGGGGACACAGGCCTGCAAGGGAGCAGTTAGGTGTCAATCAGGCTGGCAGAGGAGTGGTTAGGAGGGGATCAAGCTGGCAGGCAGGTGAGCAGTTGGGAGCTAGCAGTTCTGGATTGTGAGAGGAACGACTGACTGCCAGTTTAGGCCCAATCCCAGACTGGAGAGGGTGCGGGCTGGGCTGAGGCACCCCCATCCCTCCCAGTGCATGAGTTTTGTGCACTGGCCTCTAGTATTCAGATTAGTGTCATTATCCTATCCTAATAGAAATGCACTGACACTATAATACCAACAGAAACAATGCATAGTAATACCATGACTTTGTTTTCTTTTTTTTTTCTTTTTTTTTTTTAAATATATTTTATTGATTTTTTACAGAGAAAAAGGGAGAGGGAGAGAGAGTTAGAAACATCGATGAGAGAGAAACATCGACCAGCTGCCTCCTGCACAACCCCTACCGAGGATGTGCCTGCAACCAATGTACATGCCCCTGACCGGAATCGAACCTGGGACCTTTCAGTCCGCAGACCGACGCTCTACCACTGAGCCAAACCGGTTTTGGCATGACTTTGTTTTCTAACTTATGCATGCATTGTTTCATTCCTTTTTTCTAGAACAGTGGTCAGCAAACTCATTAGTCAACAGAGCAGCAAACCACGGCTTGCAAACCGCATGTGGCTTGCAAGCCTCAGATTGCCAAACACTACTCTAAAATATTCATCCTTGTATTATATATTTGGAAAAAATAAACTCATTCTTCATGTCACAGCTCAAGCTTTAAAATTTTCTGCGGCTCCTGTCCCTGATCTGAGCACAGAGAAATGGTTGCATCAATGTTTAGCATTTTGAGTATACATATTGTACTTCAGTTTTAACATTTATTACCTCCAGATGTTCAGTTGTTCCTTTATTCATTTTTTTTTTGTCTTTGTATCCATTTGGGATAACACAGTTCCTGGTGCATAGTATGCACTTAATAAAATGTACTCATTATACACAACCATAATAGACGCTTGCATGCATTAATTATTAACAATATTTTATATAAAAGTACTTCATTATTTGCATTTTCAGAAGAGACAAAAAGACCTTAAAATTTTAACTGGCAGAACATTTGACTGGGAAAATGTATTTGGGTACAAAGAATCTCCTAAGCACCTCTGAAATTTAAGCTTGCACATACTAGTTCAGTTATTCTCATTTGAGATATTCTTTCCTACAGACCCTGATAAGTTTCCCTGCATCAGTGCCCTGCGATTGCACTGGACACGAGATTAAATGTGCTTGGTTGCCTTCCCAGGACATGCTGTTCTAGTGCTTTGATGAACTCAGTATCCCTCTGCCTGCAACTCTGGTCCAGGTCCTCTTTCTCTTCCCAATCATGCTCTGGGCTTCTGTGGTTGACACTCCATCATTTCCTACTATGGCAACGTATGAGGATACTCTTTCTTTATTACCACTGCTGCTCTCCCCTAGAGCTACACCTGTGAACTTTCAGGCAGTAATTTGATTTTTACTGCATGTGGACAGTTTTCCATCTTCCCTGCTCAGTTATTTCTATCTGGAAAGGTGTCCTTGCTTCTCCTAGGAATCTCAGTTAGCTTTTGAAAAGTATGAAGATGGGCATTTGCATAGTGGCGTAGGGATCTAGGCCTGCTCAGCATATTGAGCCTCTTCTGTCAGCTGCTTCTATTCTGCCCACCTAAAATGGGCAAGTCACTGACAAGTCCTGGAACTCCCTACTCTCCAGGCCCTTGCATGCCCCAGACACTTCAATCAGTAGAAGCTAAGAATAATTAGGATGAAAAACATGAGAGCAAAAGAGGAAAAAACTTTTTAGGAAGAAAATCAAAGTTTTATTTCCTTAGATCAGTGTTTCCCAACGCGTACCCCCACCAAATTCTTCCCAGGGGTACGGGAAGAGTTTGGTGGGGGTACGCGTTGCACCGGAGTTTGGTGGGGATACGCACTGCACCGTGCTTAGCTGTGCCTAATTCTATGTTCTCATGAGTAGAAGGGTTACTCAGCGTTACAAAAATTATAGAAGGGGTACACATATGTCAAAAGTTTGAGAAACACTGCGAGATGGTTAATCCTCCAAGAGCTAGAAAAATATCATTTGCCTTTGCAACTCCTACTAAATTTCTTATGGTATCAAAATATTTAAATTAAACTAAAAGTTTGACTTTACATTGAAATAACCTATATCTTAGTATTCTTTTCTTCAGTTGTTTCAGAATTTCTACTGTTTTTATAATTATTATCAATATATACTGAAATCTAATTTTAAACAAGCATAAATTATTTACTAAGCACATGCAATATATATATTACAAAGAAAAATGTAATACCCTACACCTAAGGAAATTTACTAATAAACTAATACTTTTCTTGACTATAACAATTATCACTTTCCTTTTCTTTACAGACTAATTTTTTTTTAATTTTAATTACATTCATCTAGGTGACATTGGTTAATAAGATTCTATGATACGTCATCTGCATATTGCAATGTTAGCCCACCACCTGAAGTTAAATCCTCTTCTACCACCTCGCCTACCCCCTTCTCTCCGGTAATCACCATACTATGTCTGTGTCTATGAGTATCTGTGTGTTTGTTTTCTTGTTTGCTAATTTACTGCTTTCAGTGTTATATCCTACATGAGTGAAATCATATGGTTCTTAACATTTTCTGCCTGACTTACATTACTCAGCATGATACTCTCAAGATTTATCCATGCTATCACAAATGGCAGCATTTCATCTCTTCTTATGGCTGAGTGCTAATCCTGAGTAAATACATTTTCTTTTCATGAATTCAGGTATCATTCTAAGAGGTTCACAGACACCCAAAGGCATCACATCTTAAATCCAGGAATCCATAACATGTGAAGAAAAAATATCACACTTTCATTTTCAGTAACACTTAATTTAAGCATTTTCTTCACATTCCTTATAATTACAGGCAACAACGTATAGAGCATTAATAATAACTGTAATTTGTGAATGAATGAAATGAATGGATGAATGAATGAAACAAAATATATTTCACATTGGAATCATTGCTTTGCTTGGTAATCCTATGGGATATGTATGTATTTAAAGGCTCATTCTGGTAAGTGGGTCCATGGGCTTCACTATGCAAAGGAGGACATGGAACAAGTTTAAGAACATATGCTGCAATGCTTTTGTGTTTAGTGTATTTACCTAGTAAATAATCTCTCTCATTGTATACCTTATATGTCTCCTCCTAGATAATACTCCAAGAGCAGACCAACTTAATTTTTTCTGGTTATTTCAGTGAAGTAAGTTATATTGTGATGTTATAAACAAAGATTATTTTATAAAATTATATTTACTACTAGGGGCCCAGTGCACAAAATTCATGCAGTTGGGGTTGGGGGGTCCTCAGCCCTGCCTGCACCTTCTCACAGTCCAAGAGCTCTCAGGGATGTCCAACTAATGGGGAGTGGGTCTAAGCCAGTGGTCAGGCATCATTATCACTGCTCTGGAGGAGGGAAAGGCTTCGACCAGCCCCAAGCCTGGCTTCTGGCTGAGCAGAGTTCCCTCTGTGGGGAGTACACTGACCACAAGGGGGCAGCTCCTGCATTAAGCGTCTGGCCCCTGGTGGTCAGCGCGCATCATAGCAACTAGTCATTCCACTGTTTGGTCGACTGGCATGTTAGCCTTTTATTATATAGGATGTCAAAATCAAACTTTTACATAGGAAGAATGACATCTAATTATTGAAATCATAGTTCATGGTTGGATATATTGGGTCGGCAGCTAAGTAATTGCGGATTTTTTAAAGAAAATCAAAGACAATTTTTTCATGGAACTAAATAACTTTATTCTTTAATGCATTGCCCATTTTGATCAATGACCTTTTGCCATCTTTCAGGCAGCATCATAATCCCACGTTCAAAAAACTTCTGTTTTTTATTAGCAAAAAACTGAATCAGGTACGATTTGACATCATCATCATTATTGAAATTTTTACCATTCAAGGAGTTTTGTAAAGATCGAAACAAAAAGTAATCAGATGGTGCAAGGTCAGGACTATATGGTGGATGTGGCAAAACATCCCAACCAAGCTCCATTAATTTTTGCTGAGTGACCAAAGATGTGTGTGGCCTTGCATTGTCATGATGGAATACAACACCTTTTCGATTTGTCAATTCGGGCCGCTTTTCTTCAACTGCATTGTTTAATTTCGTTAGTTGTTCAATGTAGACATCAGAATTGATCGTTTGGTTGGGTGGTAAGAGTTCAAAGTAGACAATTCCTTTGTAATCCCACCAAACTGATAACAAAACCTTCTTTTGATGAATATCAGCTTTTGATGTTGTTTGAGTTGGTTCACCTGGCCTGCTCCACGATCTTTTCCGCTTGATATTGTTGTAAACAACCCATTTTTCATCGCCAGTTATCAGTCGTTTTAAAAATGGATCATTTTCATTACGTTTCTTTAGCAAATCGCAGCTGCTAATGCGTTGCGTTAACTGTGATTCTTTCAGTTCGTGAGGAACCCATGTATTGAGCTTTTGAACATAGCCAAGTTGTTTTAAGTGATTTTCAATGCATGTATGTGATACATGAAGCTTCTCTGCAATCTCACGTGTTGTACTGTGACAGTCCGAATTGATTATTGCTTTGATTAGGGCGTCATCAACTTCAACTGGACGACCAGAGCGTCTTTCATCTTTGAGTGAAAAATCACCAGAACGAAATTTGGCAAACCAATTTTGACACTGCCGTTCTTTTAAGGCTTCGTCACCATAAACAGCACATAACTTTTTATGAGCTTGTGATGCGTTTTTCCCTTGCGGAAATAAAAAAGCAAAATATGACGAAAATGTTCCTTTTGATTTTCCATTTTTCAACGAAAGCCAAACAAAAACTACAAAACAGATCAAAAAACTTTTTTTACTGATTAACAGCTGAATAGCCAACTATCAAATACAAAATGTGTTTTACATTTGTACTACGTCTGCAAACCTAAAAATTCAACTGAAGCCATATATGTGTGAAACCCGCAATTACTTAGTTGCCGACCCAATATATACAGGGTTCCCCCAATATATATATATACAGTTTAACAGTTGATAGCTCAATTTTGAAAATGAAATATATTTAATTTTTTAAAAATTTTTTTCACTCTTTGTAAATAATCATTAATTATAGTTCATTTTGTGGATATGTTTTCATCTGATGGGGGTGGGGGAAAGAGGGAAAACAAGAGCCACAGAAGTAAATAAAATATATGTTGTAAAATGTATTTTAATAAACACTGCCTTTATAATTATTCAAAGTGTGTGTATCTATTTTTGGGTTACTCTGTATATTTGTATACTCTATCATATATAAAACTATACATATAAAGCACATGTGTTTTTTATGTATAGTTTTATTAATTCATACACTATAGTTTATATTCTCTCTCTATCTCTAAAGAAAGATATAGAGATTGCAGCACATCATTTTGTGCCTTCCCTCATGGCTACAGCAAACAGGTAGGCAGCACAAATGTGAGGGGACCCTCTATCATGTGTCTTCCTAAGTATGGGGAAAGAGTCTTAATTTTTTCTAACCGACCACAATAACTAAATTTGTAACTACTCACATATTTGTGAAGAGATTGATAAATTATTGTAGAGTAACATGTAAAACATATTACATACTAGCATATATATTGTAATACTTATAGTAACATATAGAACATATATAACAATTTAAAACTTAATTTTAGTATTAGACCTGTGTTGTAATATACTAGGCCACAACTTGCTCCATAAAATTGTCAATTGGCTGTCTCCTATATGTCTCCTACTGGAGATTGAACTTGCAACCCAGGCATGAGCCTGACTGGGAATCAAACCTGTAACCTTTTGGTTCATGGAATGATGCCTAACCAACTGAGCCACACCAGCCAGGGCAAGCCTAGGGGTTTTGAGGTTGTCTTTCTCTGTGTGATTTAAGCCATCTCTCTGGTGCTGAGACTCATTGGAGACCTTAATGCACATACACAATCGTCACCTAGAGAACCTGGATATAAAGAGCAGGTGGTCAGATGGTGAGTTGAGTTGAAAGCTTACCTCAAACTTTCAATGCCTTATTATCGGCACACAAAGATTTACCTCAAATCTTGACTTATTTGTGTATGATAATTTACCAATACTTACAACAGAAAAAAAAATATAACCTGGAATATAAGCAACAGGTTGTTATGAAATCCCAGACAAGCTAGATACGGACATGCATGTCCCTTCCCCCTGCACCTACAGTTTAATATTTAAGTCATATGTTCAAGCTCATTCTCACAGTTGTCACAGAAGGCAGCTAATGCTGAGAAAGCAGAGCTCTTTGATCTCTCATGCAAAATTAAAGTCAGTTTTAATTTATTTAAATATTTGCTTATATTTTTCTTTTTTTGGAGAATTGTCTGTGTAACTTAGGTCTCTCTCTGTTGCAAAAGCAAAGATAGATGTGGTGATCAATTAATCTCCAAGAGGGTTCCTTAATAATTTGAATCACCACTATAGACAGACCATCGTAATCAGCTATTTTGTTTCAAAAAGGTTTAAAGGTTTTCTTGTTTAAAAATATGCAATCTGAAATGAATTATATGCTTCACTTCTATATTTTAAGTTAGAACTTAAAAGTGCATATCCTGAAATTACCACATGGTTTGCATACCCAGACAAGACATTTTGAGGATTCTTTCTATAGTTGAATTGAATTAAAATGCTATTTATTTTGCAGGATATGTAGTGATTTTTCTCAACCATGCAGTTGATCCTGACATCTCAGTAATGTTCAATAATAAATCATATTACTAAGGAGCCTGGAGTTTATAAAAATAAGCTCTCATAAGAGAGAAGACTGTTCATAAGACAATTTTTCAAAGACAGTTAACAATTCTGGTTGAATAAGAATGTGCCAGATTTTAACTTAAAAAAATACATTTCTATATTTGATAACAGTTTGTCAGTCTATCACAGAATTTAAAGCTTTTAGGATGCTTCTATGGCATATATTTTAGAAAGCAAGGTCTTTCCTATGCCATAATAGTCTCATGTTTCATTGCCCACAATAAACTGGACCAAGATAACCAATAATGCTTTATATTTAATTATATTCATCAAATCCTCAAAACAACCATAAATATTTAATAGTCATTAGTTTTATGGAAGAATTGAGGATTTTCAATTTCACAGATTTGTATAATTCCAGGCTTATGCATTTTTTCAGAATGCAAGCCTCCAGCATCCTTTGGATATGTTGTTAAACCCCTAATTTCAGGATACAAGCATTCCTTTTCCACAGACTCTGGATGTATGAATTGCTTCAATAATTTCCTTCATGAATATGTTTTCTAATCTGTTCTTGCACTGGAAATTGAAGACATATAAAACCTTGAGTTCTTCTTAGAATATTCCCTCTATCTGTTCTTCTGCCTTGAGTCAAGTTACCATATCTTTCAAATTATTGTTCACAATGCTCTTTTGATAGGTGTCAGAAGAGGAGCAAGGGAGGAAACAGAAAAAAATCTTGCCTTGTTACATAGTTCAACTACAAATAGTTCTATAATGCTTGTTTGAAACACAAGTTTGTTTCAGTGAAACTGATATAATAAGAAACAAATTAAGTATAACACACACTTCACATCTGTTTATGTTCAGTACTGCCCCAAGAAACCCTAGGAAAACACAGTCTTTGAACCCACCTGACCCGTGCTGTGTAGAAATATACAGATTGCACGCATCTAGGCCATCTATTCACCTTTTCAATTCTTTGATTCTGTTATGAGTCACACTTACGCTCATTGATGTTACAAACATTCACCTGATTTCAGGTAACCCTCTCTCTACCAAGTCACAATAATTCATAAGCTTAGAGATGAAGAATATGCATAACTCTTTTAGATTTGTAATTTATCATTACAGTCAGTTTTATTCTGACCAGAGAGAAACCACTTCCCCCAACTATGCAGAAACGTGAACACACGTGTATTTGCTCTACCAGCTGTGGTTAACCTTAAGATTACTGCTACAAAGCAACCTATTTTTATTAAGTTCCAAGAGGCTGACTTGTGTCTCACCATTTAGACACCCTTGAGCTTTGGCAACTGTGCCCAAACAAGTATGACTATTGTAAACCCTAGAATAGGTCAAATGCTACAAATAGCATTGTGCTGATTTTATAAATAGAATTAACATTATCTATACTTTCAAAGAGGCCTTTGAAAAAAATCTAGGTTTTGGACGGCAGCCCAGTGACTATGCTTTGAAATTATATATATTTAAAAGGTTATTCTTTAAAAAAGAAAGAAAAAGTGAGTATTTTGCCACCTCAAAAGAATAGAGGATTCTCTCTTGAGATTGACCCTTAAGGTCATGGATCAGGGTTATTATTTAGCCTGTGCAGCCTTCTTTAACATCCCATCTAGCTTCATTTGTGTTTTTTGTATTTCAAATGTTCATTTTTGGTGTAATTGAGCAGAGGAATAAAAACATTGAAATTTCTGTCTGCAATAAAGTCCCTGACATGTTCCATGCTTTTTAACATGAAAATCTTAACTGATCCTCACTTATGAGTTCGGCATTATAATCTTTTTTTTTTTTTTTTTATAAGAAGACACTGAGTCTTTAAAGTTATCTTTTTAGCATGGCTACTAACTCTAAGGCCTATATTGTTTCATAAATATTGCATAATCAATGAGGAATGAGGAATTTTAAAAAGTGATTGGAAATGAGAGCTTCTCTCAATTTTAAATTCCTGATCTTTCATTGGTCAGGTTTTGAGAGCTTCAGCATCTTATGAAAATCTCACTGGATTTTGCCCTACTTATAAGATACTTTTTTATGGTAATATTTTTTGGCTTTGTCTTTCCTGGGAAATGATGTGTAATGTACAGAGTATAAACATTTGGATGTAAACCTTGGGAGAGAAGGAAAAGCAGGTTACCTGTGCATGTCTCTAGCCTTGACTGAAGGGCCAGCTCCTTGTCACTGAGAAGCAAAAGAGAAAACCTGGAAGTCTCGATACTCCTTCTTCCTCAGCCTGAGCAGTACTGGTATATTAAGTATTTTATTGGGTCGGCAGCTAAGTAATTGCGGATTTTTTAAAGAAAATCAAAGACAATTTTTTCATGGAACTAAATAACTTTATTCTGTAATGTATTGCCCATTTTGATCAATGACCTTTTGCCATCTTTCAGGCAGCATCATAATCCCACGTTCAAAAAACTTCTGGTTTTTATTAGCAAAAAACTGAATCAGGTACGATTTGACATCATCATCATTATTGAAATTTTTACCATTCAAGGAGTTTTGTAAAGATCGAAACAAAAAGTAATCAGATGGTGCAAGGTCAGGACTATATGGTGGATGTGGCAAAACATCCCAACCAAGCTCCATTAATTTTTGCTGAGTGACCAAAGATGTGTGTGGCCTTGCATTGTCATGATGGAATACAACACCTTTTCGATTTGTCAATTCGGGCCGCTTTTCTTCAACTGCATTGTTTAATTTCGTTAGTTGTTCAATGTAGACATCAGAATTGATCGTTTGGTTGGGTGGTAAGAGTTCAAAGTAGACAATTCCTTTGTAATCCCACCAAACTGATAACAAAACCTTCTTTTGATGAATATCAGCTTTTGATGTTGTTTGAGTTGGTTCACCTGGCCTGCTCCACGATCTTTTCCACTTGATATTGTTGTAAACAACCCATTTTTCATCGCCAGTTATCAGTCGTTTTAAAAATGAATCATTTTCATTACGTTTCTTTAGCAAATCGCAGCTGCTAATGCGTTGCGTAAACTGTGATTCTTTCAGTTCGTGAGGAACCCATGTATCGAGTTTTTAAACATAGCCAAGTTGTTTTAAGTGATTTTCAATGCATGTATGTGATACATGAAGTTTCTCTGCAATCTCACGTGTTGTACTGTGACAGTCCGAATTGATTATTGCTTTGATTAGGGCGTCATCAACTTCAACTGGACGACCAGAGCGTTTTTCATCTTTGAGTGAAAAATCACCGGAACGAAATTTGGCAAACCAATTTTGACACTGCCGTTCTTTTAAGGCTTCGTCACCATAAACAGCACATAACTTTTTATGAGCTTGCGATGCGTTTTTCCCTTTGAGGAAATAAAAAAGCAAAATATGACGAAAATGTTCCTTTTGATTTTTCATTTTTTAACGAACGCCAAACGAAAACTACAAAACAGATCAAAAAACTTTTTTTTACTGATTAACAGCTGAATAGCCAACTATTAAATAACAAAATGTGTTTTACATTTGTACTACGTCTGCAAACCTAAAAATTCAACTGAAGCCGTATATGTGTGAAACCCGCAATTACATAGTTGCCGACCCAATAGATACTTAGAGGCTGGAATTTAAGAGCCCCTGTATGACAGAAGTCGGAGAAGATCAGGAATGTACCTTTGCTCTCCCCTGTTGTAGCGAGTAGTAAGTAATTCTCCTGCACCAAGCTTCATAGGCTTAGAGTTTGGCACAGAGATGGTTCATGTAATGGGCTGGGTTCTCTTCAGATCACCTTGAGTATTTGGCCATATTGGGGCCTTCAAGTTGTTTCTATGGAACCAACAACTGCAACATTTGCAAGAAAATTAAATAGATAGGCCTTGTAACCATTGTATGATTTTTTCCTTATAATTCTCCATTCTCTCTTTTTTTTTATTATTATTATTGATTATGGTCTCACATAATTGTCCTTATTCCCCCATTCCCATCCCAAACTCCTCCCTAGATATGCCCCTCCCAACCCCCATTGTCCATGGCCACTGGCTAGGCCCATATGTATACACACAAGTCCTTTGGTTGATCTCTTCCCCTTAGCCCCATCCTCCCTTATTTTCCCTCTGAGGTTTGAGAGTCTGATCGCTGGTTCTCTTTCTCTGGGTCTGTTTATGTTGTTCATTATTTCCTCTAGATGTGTGAGATCATGAGATCCAAGAAATACCCTTGTAAGAAGCTAAACTGCAACAAGCCATAATGGTTATGCTGAGAGGCAAATGAATGAGTGTTGTGAGTTCCTTTCTGGGCCAACAGTTCTTTTGAGTCCCAATTTCTTATGAAAGAATAGTTTTTGAAAAAATCCTCACCAATTTATACATTTTTATTGATGAGAGAGAGAGAGAGAGAACATCAATCAGTTGACTCCTATCTTTGTGCCGCCCTGACATGGGTATCTAACTCACAACCTAGGTATGGGCTCTGACCAGGAATCAAACACCTTTGGTACTTGGGACGATGTTCCACCTGATCAGGACAATGGACTGTCTCTTAATTTGATTTGCTATGTTCTTTTTGTTTAATTTTCATGTTTGTGGTAGAAATTCTTCACAAGATATCAATCGTTAACCTTGTTCAGAAAGATTCTTTGAATGCATTCACTTAGTATAGGATTTTTCAGATCATCCTATATAATAAAAGTCTAATATGCTAAGTGTCTGACTGTTCCTTCAACTGTTCAACCAGTCGTTATGATGCACCCTGACCACCAGGGGGTAAGACACTCAGACAAATAGGCTAACTTGCTGCTGGGGTATGGATGATTGGGATCGGGGAAGATGGGCTAGACATGCCCTGGAGCCTTCTCGAGGTCCCTTCCCAGTCGATGATGGTGCACTGGTGGGATCCCTTGACCTGGCCTGTGCCCTCTCATAATCCGGACCTCTCAGGGTATGTCAGAGAGCTGGTTTTGGCCTGATCCCCACAGGCCAGGCCAAGGGACCCTACCAGTGGACGAATGCATGCACCAGGTCTCTAGTAAGTATATAATGACTAATTTATGTTTGGGAAATAATTCTTGGTGAGCACACACACATATATGTAGGATACTACACTGCTTTTACTTCATTAACAAAGATCAATGTAGGCCACAACTACTACACAGCTAATGAGGCAAAGCAGGAAAAATGTATGTATGTAAATTTATATATCACAAGCATTTTAATTACCGTATTTTCTGATGTATAAGACGACCCCCTAATTTTACAGTTAAAACATAGGTTTAGGCCTATATTCGCTGTATAAGACTACCTCCCACTTCCGAGGCAACACCAGTTCTTTTTTTAATGGACCGCCTCTCTGACTCTGGCCAATCTGAGAAGGCTTTTTACTAGAATACAGTGTAGCTTCGGGTACAGAACATGTACACTGTGTTCTAGTAAAAAGCCTGCTCAAATTGGCCAGAATAAGAGAGGCGGTCTATTGAAAAAAGAACTGGTGTTGCCTCGGAAGTGGGGGGTAGTCGTATACAGCGAATATAGGCCTAAACCTATGTTTTAACTGTAAAATTAGGGGGTCGTCTTATACGCTGGAAAATACGGTATCCTCTGATATGGTAACTACACTGGGACACTAAAAACCATTTCCTTTTGCAACTTCTGACTGGTGGAAATTTTTTTAATCATGACCTTGAAAAACAGTATTTGTGAACTTGATTAAATATATATGACAAAATCAATATACTTTAAAGATGTAGTAATTACCTTACCTTATAAGGTACCAACCATGTTTGATTTAACTTTGGGATTTAATAGTAACTTCAAAGTACTCAATACACAAAGGTTTATAGCAGGCACTCATTTTTAGACTTAATACAAAATGATATAAAGCTATTAGATCCACAAAAATCACTAAAATCTCAAAATATATTGTGAGTTCTCCTCATGTGTCATAACTGAAGTTTTCTCCAATGTTCAAATATGGTGCATCAATGAAAAAAACATAAGGAAAGGAGGTTCAGTGGCAGGTAATTTTCTTATTTATCCTTCAGTGTTCAGAAATATATTTTTGGGTTTAAGAAAGAGTTTACTTATCACTTTACTTCCCCCCACCCCCCAATTATGGTTAAATGATTGGAAAAGAAATGATCTCAGATGTAGAAGTTATGGATAAAGTTCTAGGGCTACTGTTTATAAAGAGACATTTATGGAACTGAGTTGGGTTTTTCTTTTAAGGTTTCTTTTCTGAAATTCATTTAATAGTGTGTTAAAATTTCTGTTCAATGTCCAGGTAAGTGACACTATCTTCCAATTAATTTTCTAAAGATATTTTATAATCTTTCTTGAAGAATATAGGCCAAACCAAATGTATTTGGTTTAAAAATATACGGTTGATGCCCAAGACTTTGAAGTTCCACTGATCATCTTTAAAAATTGATAGTGCAAATTGGATGGCCTAGTTTCATATAGCAAAGGTTATAAAACAAACCTAAATAAAATGTGTTAAGTATTTTTGTAAATTACTTAACTTTTTTTTTCAAATTAAAAACCAATAGTCAGCTTTGAAACTATGTCTTCATCTTTAAGATGCTGCTAGAGAGTTAATTACAACAATTATTTAGTTATATGTGCAAATTCTAGATTTAGTCTCATATGTGAAACCTCCTAACAGGTTGAGTTTTCCAGTTGGTCTCCCTTCTTTTTATATTACTGCTCTGTTTTGGAATATTTTCTGTAAACTAGCCCATTAATGAATCAAAATTACATTGCATATAATACTCTTAGGAAGGACAATTATGAGAATGAAAATGAAAAGAACAAGGAAAAACATTACTTCCAGAGAGAAGCTGTATAGAAAATAATTTGGGTGATCTACTTAACAGAATCAAAGAATTTCTTTTTTTACTGAAAGCACTTTTTTTGGACTCCCATAAATGCTTTTAAGACTTTCTTTGGAAAACCTGTCATTTTCAAAGTACCCTTAAGAGCACATAATCCCTACATAATTTGAACAAATTGCACTTTTCTGAAATAATGGCAATTTTCTAGATAACTAGTTTATACAATAAAGAAATGCTCAGACTTTCTTCAAAAAGAAAAGTGCATTACAGATGGACACCTTGTGCCATACTTCAGCTGGAGTATGTTACCTACAGCACAGAAATACATAGATCAATGTGCATTAGATTGTAATATATAGGTTTTTTTTTCCAGCGAAAATTATGCAGTTCAGAAAACAACCAGGCATTTTGGGAGGAGAGAATAGGGTTATAAACCAGCACTTCTTGAAGCCTTGTTAGAAGAAAAACAAGAGCTATTTGAGAGTAATACAGGTACACTGGTATTTTTAAAGGTTACTTTGCACTCTATATGAGGTGAGTTATGAAAGTGAATGCAGATTGATCCTGACCTACTTTAAAAATTATAACTATCACATTTGTAATGTGATTCTGAAGTTATTCTTACATTACACAGATAGTAAAGAAAAATGATGTAGGTGGAAGCAAGAGTGAAACTGAATGAATTCTCCTACAAATGGGATATTTCCCTAAAAGTCAGAGACTGCAATCTTTTTCGTATTTCCAATAATCAAAATTTTTGTTGTCATATGCTCTGCTACATCATGAGACCTTATTAAAATTGTTTATAATTATACATTATCAAGCCATGAATGGCTTCCTTTGGTCATTTCTAGACAGAAATTATATCAGACTTTCTACAGCAGAAATCTTCCTGCAAGTTCAAATTTTGGCTTGATTATTATCAATGTTTTCTTATAGACATAATTAAATTTTTTAAAACCAATTCTTTGGGAAACAAAAAGTCACTTATAAAAGAATAGCCAAGTAGCAAATCTCTTACATAAAGGCAGTCAGTGATACTTATTAAATTTTAAAAATATATCATTGTCAGTTATAGTCACAATCAATAAAATGCAACAGGAACACTGAATTTAAATCCTTTTTCTGGGGATTACTCATTGCAAAATACTTTAGGATGGTAAAATATTTATAATTCTTAAAAAAGGACCTGGAAATACTATATAAAATCCTCATGAAAACATGGTCAGCATTGTGTTTGAAAACTCAATTAAAAAATATTAGTTTGTAAGTAGGTCTCATATTAAAATAGGTGAATAGATAATATATGTGTTATCATAAACATTCAAAAGTAGACAAGGAATATTATAACATATTATTCTTGACTCAATAACAAGGTAATTTTAAACGAGCATCTTGAATACCTTGGAGCTAGATATAACATGATATGGAGATATATGTTATACATAATCTGTAATAAAAACACAAATACACAAAACCAAAATACTTTTGTTCCAGGTAAGTAATATTTTATAAGATAATCACATAAATAGTAATATTATTTTGGACAAGTCAAACATAAAGTGAAAAATAATGTGATCACAATAATCATATGCCATATGTATGGGGCTAGAGCTAAAACTGACAAGTATTAAACATTACTATAATAAATGATCAAATTATCTATATATATATAAAAGCCAAGCAACCAGAATGACTGGAATGACCTGAACGACTGGTTGCTACAACGCACACTGTGGCTGGCCAACCAGCTCGATGGGGGTGGGGCTGACTGGCCAACTTTCTGTGGCCCCTGCCCTGGCCAGCCTGACACCTGATCAGCCCCCACCATGATTTGGGTTGGACCTGACCAGTAACCTCCCACAACCCCTCCCACTAGTCAGCCTGCCTCACAATCATCCCAGGCCAGCCCAGCCCCTGATGGGACCGCTCAACCCAATCAGGGGCAGGGGCAGCTGGCCAGCCTCTTATGTCCCCTCCCCCCAGCTGGCCGTTCCCAATTGGCCCTGATTAGGGAGGGCAGGCCAGACCCCACCCATGCACAAATTCATGTACCAGGCCTCTAATTCAATTATTAAAAGGATGGGAAATGAAGACATTTAGTATATCCTCATTTTATTTCAGATAACAAAATTTGCTTTACTTAACAGTAGCTTGCAGTGTTTCACGGAGTATAAGCTGAAGTTTGAGTACTTATAAGGCTTACATCACTGTGCCATGTATAGTAAAAGCATTTTATTTTTGTTCTAGCCATTATTCAATGAGTGTGCTATAGTGGATAGAGCAAAATTATTTATTCTATAGGAATTGATTTTCAATTAGGTAAAAATTTCATGAAGTCAAAATTTCTTTACTAAATGCCTTAGAGCAGTGGTCCTCAACCTTTTTAATGCCGTGACCCTTTAATACAGTCCTCATGTTGTGGTGACCTCCAACCATAAAATTATTTTTGTTGCTACTTCATAACTGTAATTTTGCTACTGTTAATGAGTCATAATGTAAATATCTGTGTTTTCTGATGATCTTAGGCGACCCTGCTAGCAGTTCTCAACCCTCAACCTGTGGGTCATGACCCACAGATTGAGAACCACTGCTGTAGAGATATATAAGAAAGAATATCAATTCTTTAGTTTAACCAAGAATATTTACCTCTTTGCATATACTACACAATGCTCATTTTATATATTATAAGTATATGATAGTACTTATAATTCTAATGTACTTATTGATATTATTTGTTGATATGATAGTACTTATAATAATTCTAATGTACTTATTGATATTCTTTCTTATATATGCTCATTATAATTTGTAAGTAGCACATATTTTTTGAGGTAGGAAGACTTGAGTTCTAATTTGATTTAGCTTTTATTTGTTGGTTGGCCAGCATGTTTTTCTCAAGCTTTAGTTTTCATATGTGGCAAAAGGAAAATATTTCAAATTCCTAAGATGATTGTTGTTTAGGATTAAGGATGTAAATATATAAAGCGCCCTTGGGGTGTACTTAGTATTAGTTTGTAGATGCCCTCAAATTATTAATTTCACTTTTATTAAATTTAACTATATTATTTTTAATATTTCTAGATAAAACACTGAAGTACATAGGCAAATGATGCTATAATATGAGTTTCCATCATTTCTTTCATCCCTTTAGAGATGACTTTGGACAATTTCTGTGAGCTCTCTCTACTGTGGTTCTGTTACCTATACAGAAATTTAATATATATATATATATATATATATATATATATATATATATATATATATATATTTTTTTTATTGATTTCAGAGATGGAGAAAGAGAGAGCCATTATCATGATCGGCTGTCTCCTGCATGTCCCACACTGGGAATCAAGTTCTCAACCTGGGCATGTGCCCTGACTGAGAATCGAACCATGACTTCCTGATTCACAGGTCTACATTCAACCAGTAGGCCACACCAGCCAGGCATATACAACAATATTTTGTTCTTTCTTGTCCCCATCTTACTATTCCTATTGTATATCTTCCAATCTACTGGTTAATGGAAAGACATGGAGACCTGGAATGGACCAAAAATAAAAATAAAAAAGGAACACAAAAGATCTGAGTAATCTTTGCTCATCTCTTTCACCTCTCTGAGCAGAGGATACTATACCAGAGCACACAGGTGTGTGTACCTCAAATAATTTAATGAGGACTTCCTTAGACTGGGTCTGCATATGTTTTTAAAACACTATTTCTCCTGTTCCTACTATAAAAGCTGACGTTTACTATTTTTTCAATAAATACTACTGAAAGGAAAAAAGAAATGAAGTAAAACTTCTCCAATACATAGAGGATGTTTCCTTAGTTTAACCAAGAATATTTACCTCTTTGCATATACTACACAATGAACATTATAGATCTTTCTATCACTTACTAGTTATTTCTTAAGGTAAAAAGCATGCGTTTAGTTTACTCAGTAGAGAAATAAGATTGTTTATAGTAGAGGTTGGTAAACTATGTTATGCTGCCTATTTTTATAAATAAATTTTATTGGAACACAGTTATGCCCACTTATTGAGTTATTGCCTATACATGATTTTTAGTTACCATGGTAGAACTGAGTAGTTGCAGTAGAGACTATAGCTAACATAACCTAAAATATTCACTATCTAGCTCCTTACTGGAAAAAAAAAAAACAACAACAACAAAAAAAACTCCCCTCAGTCTAGAAAAATGAGATTCTAACAACAATGCTTAGTAATTGCTGCACTATTTAGAAAACTTCCCAGAGAAAATATCATGTGATAATACTCAGCCTCGTCTAGAAAAAATATGACTTTAAAGGTATGCAACAGATTCTGTAAAAAGCATTTAAGAAAATATACATCTAAATGAATGTCGGATCCTATGCTGGTAGCTCAGTTGGTTAGAGCACATTGACCCAATTTGACAAGACTGAGGGTTCAGGGCACATACAAGAATCAACCAATGAATGCATAAATAAGTGTGACAACAAATCAATGTTTCTCTCTCTCTTCCTTCCTCTTCTCTCTAAAAATCCTATATACGTAATAAAACATAATATGCAAATGTACCAAATGGCTGAACGACCAGTCACTATGATGTGCACTGACCACCAGGGGGCAGGCGCTCAACACAGAAGCTTCCCCCTGGTGGTCAGTGTGCTCCCACAGGAAGAGGGCTGCTCAGCCAGAAGCCAGGCTCACAGCTGGCGAGCCCAGTGTGGGTGACGGGAGCCTTTCCTGCCTCTGCAGCCCTAAGGGCCCCTCAGGGAATGTCTGACTACCAGCTTAGGCCTGCTTTCTGGAGTGGGCCTAAGCCGGCAGTCAGACATCTTCTGTGAGGTCTTGAACTGCAAGAGGTTGCAGGCTGGGCTTAGTTACCCTCCCACCCTCCAGTGGATGAATATCATGCACTGGGCCTCTAGTCAATAAATAAAATGTTTTAAAAAATAAAAAATGAGTGCTGGCTGCTGTGGCACACCTGTTTAAATCCTCAATAGTAAAAACACATCTGCCCCTTCATGCTACATTTAAATTTTGGGAGCAATTAAGTTTTTTACAGAGAGGTAATGTGACTGAATAATGAGTCTGGTAACTGGCCAGGCAGTTTGGGTTTGAAATTTGAAGCAATGGCATCTCTTTCCTTATGTGGCCTGTGATCTGACTCCTAAGATAACTCCAAAGAAATGTTAAAAATGTTTTATACAAAAGAAGCATCAGGAGATTGAATGTTAGCTTCCAAAATTTCTATGTTGCAACACCCCAAAATTTAGAGCCACAGGTGGTATAAAAAGGGCATATAGTAAATATGAAGCTGATGGCAGTGTAGGCAAAATCACAACAGTTGTGAGTATCAACCTTTATCCTGATTCCATTTTTTAATCAACATTTGGATCAAGCAAAAAGAAAAAGTAATCAACATAACACATTGAATGGTCAAATAAATTAGTTAAAATGCAGTTTTGTCTAAAGTAAATTATGGAGCCTCAGTAAACTGACAATTGATTCGTATTCTGTTCAGGCAGTCTGACAGTCCACATTTTCACTACACTGTTTGGGAGAACATGTGTCAGCTGGAACATAATTTCTTAGGAATTTGAGGGCATTAAATATTCCCTTGCAGATGCTCACAAAATATGTACCCATTTTTGCCATATGGGAGAGACAAATGAAAGTCTTTAAGGATCAACAAGAGGAAAAAAACAAAACAATGCTAGTGCTGATTAAACTAAGTGCCAACTTGAGATAATATCCACTTTTTGAAGTGTCAGGAATGATAAGAGAGCTTTATATATATATAATGGCACAAACAAAAGAAAATAATATAGTAAAATTGATAGTCTATGTTTATTTTTAAAAAATACTGAACTCTGATGAAAGAAATACCATAGTGATTGTCTATGTCTCAGTTTTAAGCAGGGTGTAGAAGTGAAAATAAAAGATGACATTCCAATATGTTACATTTTTTCAATATAAGAAACCATTAAATAGCCAAAGAAACTATTAAATACACTTAGTCCTTTGAATATGACTGTAGGATACACAAAAATATTGTTTTTCTCTAATCCTTTCTTATTCAGTTAGAAGTTAACAACCCTCCTCTTTACATCTTATAAATTGGCTTCCTTTCCTGATTTTTTTAATCTCAATAATGAGAGGCCCTGTGCACAAAATTCGTGCATGGGGGTGGATCCCTCAATGCAACCTCCATCCACGAATTTTGTGCACAGGGCCTCTCCAATCTGTGCACAGGGCCTCTCCAATCTGTGACTCCGCAGGGGATGTCCCTGTGGTATTGTCCTACACTGGCAGTCGGATATCCCTCTCACAACCCAGATCCACTGACTCCTAACTGCTTGCTTGTCTGCCTGATCGCCCCTAACCACTCTGCCTGTTGGCCTGATTATCCCTACCTTGCCCCCCCCTGCGGGCCTGATCACCCCTAACAACCTCTGCCTCAGCCCTCAGCCTAAACCACAGGCTGGCCTCCCTCTACAGGAGGCTACCTGGTGGATCAGGAGAAGGCACTGCCCCAATTACACGGCTGCTGCTGCCACTGCTTGCCTGAGCCTCAGCCATTTGCAGTCACACCTGGGCCCTTCGAAGCCACCCATGGCTGCCTGAGCCTTGGCCCTTGCAGCCATTTCAGCTTTGTCCAGAAGGACATCTGGAAGGTTGTCCGGAAGATATCTGCCCTAATTAGCATATTACCCCTTTTATTAGTATAGATTGGAATAATCATAACTGTGTTGGTCCTTGAAGTCACTCATTTCTTATACCAGTGAACAAACGCTATCAATGGTACCTGATCTATATCTCTCCTTTCTCCCCTTGCTTCCATTTTCACTGCTTCTATTTCAGTCAAAATGACCAACTCAATTTATACAGTCTACTTAGCAAGGTTATAAATCCTTGCATAATGTTGTCCTCCTTCAACAAACCTGAGTAATGCAGATTTCAATGAATAATAACACTCTTTTCATGGCACACCTCATTTTCCATAAAAATAATGCAGCTATAAAAATGGCTGTATTTGTCTACCAGTGTATATATGTAAAATTTTTTCACTGTAAGTATAGATTTATATGTCATTACTGCAACAGTATATACTAGTACATTTGAAAGATACCATTACATTAAGGTTTTAGTTTTTTTTAATCTTTATTGTTGAAAGTATTAGATATGTCCTCCTTTTCCCCATTGACCTCTCCCAGCGCTCGCCCCCGCCAGGCCTTCACCACTCTATTGTTTGTGTTCCTGGGTTATGCATATATGCTACAAGTGTATTGCTTGATCTCTTCCCACCAGCCCATCCTCCCCTGCTTTCCCTCTGAGGTTTGACAGTCTGATCCCCTATGTTCATAGTGTCCCAATTTATAATAGCTAAGATTTGGAAACAGCTTAAGTGCCCATCAGCAGATGAGTGAATTAGAAAACTATAATATATCTACTTAACTATAAAAAAAGAAATAATTTTTACCATTTGCAACAGCATCGATGAATCTGGAGAGCATTTATGCTAAGCAAAATAAGCCAGTCAGAGAAAGATAAGTATCACATAGTCTCACTCATATGTAGAATCTAATGACCTACATAAACTGATGGACCAAAATAGATACAAAGATATGAAATTTTTTTAGTAGTGTTATATACCTAAAATTACTGGATTATAGTGTATGAACATGTTTAATTACAAAGTAATCCCAATTTTGTCAAATGGTTGTACTAATTTACATCCCTACAGGCATAATACATAAGCAATACTCTCCTGCTTGTTACAACACTAAATATTGTCAAACTTTTTAACTGGTGCCAACAAAATATTTTTATACATTTTATGTTCATTTTTCTGATGAACATGGAATACGTCCTCTTATTAGCTCTAGTATTTCCTTATTCCTGCCCCAATGTAACCACAAATGCACATGTGCAAATGCACACTCATACACACAGAGTCACACTTACACATCCACTACTTACATAGTTTTAACTCAGTTTCTTTCAAAACAAAATTACTACCATCTCTTGGAAGTTTTTGTTTTCCCTTTCTGATTTCTACTATATCTGGTTTAATTAGACACCTGTGCTCACCATACAACCGTTTCTATTTCTTCTGTCACAGAATTGAACTATTCCATATACCAAATGTTTTACTTCTTTGAATATCCAAACAGGAGCACGTGAAATTAGTGACTATTTCTTTCACATCCTTAGAGCTTAATAGGATGAACACTAAAGCTTCTTACGTGTCTCTTTACTCTTAAAATACATTTGCCCTCCTCCTTGTTCTCACCACATTTGCCTCCAAACACTCAGAGGCTTCACATCAGCTGCTCTCCTCCACTCCTTATCACCTGCAGGCAATTTTCAAAATTTTAACAACAAAAATAAAGTATCTGAGAGTTTCTGATTCTCTGTGTACAAACCTGAAAAACTAGCATCCCTCTCTCACCATTCCTCTAAAATAGCCTTCAAGACAAAGCATTGCCACAGTGAAGAAAGTGCATGGATTTGAAATTAAGACTATCTGCATGCAAAGGCTTACTTTTCTCTCTTTTGTGTATAATGTGTATTTTCAGCAAACATGTTTATTAATTTAACAGCCATTTGTCCACATAAATTGGTTAGACTTCCCTTTTTTCCCAAGCTTAAATAGAACTTTATTTATTTATCTATTTGTCTATTTATTTTTATTGCATCTATTGAGGTGACATTGGTTCACAAAACAATATAGGTTTCAAGTGTACAACTCAATAAATATCACCTGCAAACTGCATGGTGAGCCCATCGCCCAAGCAAAATCTCTTTTTAGTATTAAAAGAGATGCAATTTAATGATTGACTATTGTTTAAATTATCCACTATCCTTCCAAGATATATAAGCTGAAGTTTGTTGGACTAAAAAAAACAAAAACCTCAGATCAGCTGTGTCTTTAAGTAAGCACCCTTAAATATTCTGTCATAGAAAGTGGGGTTTAAAAATATCAAACAAGCAGGTGAGATCCTAGTCCACGCACTAATGTTTGAGAGCTGCTGTAACCTGTGACAATAAGAACAAGAACGGCATTGAGCTGACTCAAGACAAACAGGAATGTATGTTTCCTAGGACTGGTGGGGAAAAGTAAATACTACAAACCAGGTGGCTTAAACAACAGAAACTTATTTTCTTGCGTGTTTTGGGGGCTTGAATGCCAAAGGCCAGGTGCTTGCAGAGTTGTTTCTCCTTGGAAGGCTCGCGTCTTCCCCAGCTTCTGCGGACAGCCGCCCTCCCCGGTGTTTCTGGGCTGTTGATCCATCAGGCCATTCTCTGCCTCCACCCTCCCCTTGTCTTACAAAGACCAGTCATATTAGATGAAGGCCCTGCCCTATTTCAGCATTACCTCGTTTTAACTAATTACATCTACAATTACCCTTCCAATTAGGGCCTGATAGGGGCAAGCTCCACAGCCAGGGTCTTGACCCTTCAGGATGCAGGGATTTCGAAAAACATCTGCATAACTACAGGCAAGCGGCGCATGCTTTATTACAAACAAAGCAGCCAACAATTGGCTTGTCAGTGGCGACTTACAACACAATCACACGGGCTCGAATAAAAGAGGCCTTGTGCCAATTAGAGACACTTGTGCTTCATTATCATAACCAGGTTACATCAGGGTGCCCTTGCCCAGTGAGGAGAGTGCTCCTGCTGAGCCATTGCCCCTATGCCTGTGTGGGGCAAGAGGGCTTTTTGCCGGGAAATACTGCCCTGTCCTCCCTGCACACATGCGCTTGGCGAGGAGGCCTTGAGTCCCCAGTGACCTCTGGTGGGGCCCCCACAGGGCCACATTCTGGGGTGTTGGGGGTTAGGACTTCAACATTATCTTTTGGTGGAGGTAACACAATTCAACCCATAAGAACAAAATAGCTGTGTATTCACCCGAGACCTCTCAGGATATATGAATCAATTTTCTAGGTAGCAGGCTAGTGCTGGTGCTTCCCAGCCTCAGGACCCCTGAGTCACATTGTGCAAGGCTCTTGAGCCCACATTGGGGTTTTTTAAAAACTAGTACAAACATTTTACAATAACTACTATAAATACATGTACTAATGTTTCTATGGAAATGGTTTGTGCTATTCATAAGATAGAACACCTTTTGACATTGAACTTGGGTACAACAGAATACTGAATTTTAAGGTAGCCTAGTAGCATTATTGCTTATAGGAGGTTGCTATGTTACAAAAGGAAATACATTCTTTGAAATTGATTTCATCTAAAATGAAGTATCATAATAAATGCCTTCTCTGTTTCTATCCTATTTTTATACAACTCTATTTCGGTTTGTATTAATCTTTATTCTTTATATGTTTCTCTTCTGTTTCCTTTGTAGCAGAGAGAATTCTTTTTACAAATACACATTCAATATGACACATTCATAGTGCATACTTACTATGTATTTGTTTTGGTGCTGGAAGCTTTGGAAATAATGTCCTTTAAAAAATAGCTACTTCGAAATGTGCAACGAAGTACTTGTCAAACTTTAATGTGCATAAGAATCAACTCGGGGTCTTGTTAAAATAGATTTTGAATCCGTAAATTTGGGGTGGAGCCCGAGGTTCTTCATTTCTAACAAGCTCCCGGGTGGCCATGCTTCTGGTTTGTGATCTATGCTTTCAGTGGGAAGTGGACAAGAAATAAAAGGGAAGTACATGCAAAATGCTAATGCAACACAAATGGAGAAAATATTACAGAAAAAAGGATGTAGATTTTGGACATCAAATATTACTAGAAGTTAATTGCCCTAAAGGAAAAAGAATACTCTTGGCAATGGGAATGGAATAAGTAAGGGTTTGTAAATAAAGAGTAATGACCAGTAACTACCTTGGTTAGACACATGCTTTTAAAATTCCCTTGTTGGAAAAAAACCACACACACACACACACAGATTTTTAGAACACAACTCAGAAACAATGATTTAGAATTCAGAAGACTAAAGGCATGAGGCTCACTCATAAGTAAATTCTAAACTCCTTCCTATCTGCCACCTCCAGTTTGGGCTTCAGGGTGTCTGGCTACAGGGAGGAACACATGCTTGAACACAGCAGTGGCCAAAGGGGTGAAGAGCATCCTGTCCTTTTTCTAGGAATTTACATTTTATTTTTCAAAAGTGGTGTTCAGCTTTTCCCCCAATGCTTTGTTCTTGTGAAAGAAAATTGGGCACACCTCATGTAAGTGCCCTTATTTAATAAATATGCAAATAAAGTCATATGCCTAAACTATTTCATTTTAAATCACAACTCTCTAACTGACAGAGGCCCTAGAACAGCAGCCTTATGGCTAGTCCAACAGCAACCCACTTTTTGTCTCTGATTTTAAATGTTGATACATTGATTACTTTTAAGTGTCTTAATTTTTTTGTCAATATAAACATTCTCTTAATCATAAATCCTAATTGCTATGGAGCTTAAATTTGAGTAAGACAAAGGTGTTAAGAGCTATTTTAGAAGCAATGTTTTTCTTTGTGTTTTATTCTCTCTCTCTCTCTCTCTCTCTCTCTCTCTCTCTCTCTCTCTCTCTCTCTCTTTCTCTTTCTCCTGCTGAAATATGGAGGAAAAAAAAAGAGACAGCAAACTTGAGCTCCTGGATTATATGATTTCCCCATGCATCCCATTCACTTATTTATATTAGAATAGCAAACAGGATGTGAGGGTGATCTGGCTGTGACATCTGTCACCCCATTGATGGCCAGGGTTGATTCGGCTGATTTGGCTGGCTAGGCGGGTGTCCCCCTCCTCCCTCACGGATCCATGTGTGTCCCTCCTGAAGCTGCGCGCTCGGTCGAAGAGGACGACTTTTCCCCAAGAGGAGAGGACCAGTCTTCAGTCAAGGGTATACGAGTAGCTGTGCTCCCCTGCTAGAACCTCCAAACAAGCTCTCAAGGTCCATTTGTAGGAGAATGTAGGGTAGTCAAACTTCCAAGACCCCAGACACATCCAAATGAGGCGCTGCACGTGGCAGTCTGCCTTTATTAAAAAAATAAAAATAGAATAGCAAACATTTATATCCTATTGGCTTACAGAATGAGTCATTTATAGTTGTCATTGGTTGTCAATTTTATGATAATTTTAATGGAAAGGTCTCCAGTCCCTCCAAATGTAAAGGATGTTTAAAGAGGAAGATAATGCTCAACAGTTGAGAGGATATAACCAACAAGGGAGAACTGATGCAGTAAGAACAAAGCAGAATTGTTGCAATGTGACTGTTCTCTTCCAATAGCCTTATCCACGTCTTTTTATGCTCCAGATAAACTATCTTACGTAGCAGTGAATAAGTAATAATGGCTCATATCCCAGCTGTGAGCAGTTTTGTGGTGAGTAAAATAGGAAGCAACCAGGGATTTCCAATCTCAAATAACATTGTTTATGACAAGTGAAACTTTAATAATTTCCAGTGAATAATTATATAAAAGAAGAACAGAAAATGATGGCCATGTGGCTCAGTTGTTTAATATAATCTCATCTGTGTTTAAAACTTGAGAACCAGGAACTTAATAAATTAGGGAAATTCTATTAGTTACCTCAGGATATTAGGCAAGTTGTTTAACTTCCACAAACCTTCATTATTCCCATCTACCTAGTATAAAACAGGAAGTGAGACTTTATAGATTTCATATATGCCATAGTGGTCGATAAAATTTGGCTATAGCCTCTCTCACAAGTACTAGTCCTTCTCTTCTCCTCAGTGCTCAGCTTTGGAGGGCCCAGGATGCAGCTGCAGGGCTCTCCTCCTTTCTTGGACACTCTCTCCCTAGAAAAGTTATTCTTGCCCGTTGTTTTAGGAGCAGACATACCTTGGAGATATTGTAGGTTCAGCGTGAGAGCACTGAAATAAAGGGAGCATCACAATAAAGCGAGTGATACACTTTTAATTGATGGAGGATCTTCCCTTCAATTTGTAAGAAATGTAGCATCTTGAGTTAATCAAGCCAAATGCCATAAAATGAGGTATGCCTGTACTATAGATACAACATGGGCCCTGGTATTTTATTTTTTTATTTTTATTAAATTATTATCTTTGTACATTGGGCTCTGGTTTTTATCTCCAACCCAGACTGTTCTCTTTCTTGAACTCTAGCTTGGCTTATTGAACAATGGTAACTGCCTACTTAACTCTCATAGATGTCTAGTGAGCATCTTGGGCATCACACATTCACAACTGACATATAATTTACCCATTCCCCAAACCACTGACCCTCTGTTGCCCCAGCAAATAAGACAACTCGATTTCCATCAACTCATGTTCAATCCATTGACAAATCCTATTTTCTCAACTTTTGAAATACCTCTGAAACTCACCAATATGCACTTAGCTTTACAGTTGTCATTATGTCCAACAATCATCATCTCTCACCTGAACTGCAACAATAGGCTTGCTAATTAGGCCTCCTGCTTTTATCCTCACCCAGCTGTAGCCGATTCTTTATTTAGCAGAAAGAGTAATTATTTAAAAAATATGTCAGATGGTGCAATCTGATGGCTTATCTTTTAGAGCAAGCATGTCAAACTCTCGGCCAGCAAGTTTGACGTGCTTGTTTTAGAGCATAATCATGTCATGTCACAGCTTCCGTGGCCTGGCTATCTCTCTGCCCTCATGCCCTAATACTTGTCCTTTCCTCATTCCATTTTATTCAAACAGGCAACATTTAATAAGCTCCTACCCCAAGGCTTTTGGATTTCTAGGCTTTTTCATGAATTAGGGACAATGTTGTATGGCTGAGACATCTGGGATAGCTGCAACCTCTATTTAATTTTTTAAAAATTTTATCCTCAAAGAAGTCACATTGGGATTTTTCACAGGATAGTAGCATATTTTCTGGAAGCCAAAGAGGGACAACTTTAATATGCTAATGCAAGCTTCTGGTTGCATTATGTTTGTTAATTTATCATGGACCAAAGTAAATTCCATGATCAAATGCAAGAAAAATGTGGAAGGGGATGATAAAAGAACATGGGCATGTGAATGCAAAATTTAATGATGGGGTGACCATAACAATGATTAGTTTCCTATTGTTGCTATAGTAAGTTATATAAATATAGTGACTTAAAGGAACGAAAAAAATTATTATCTTGATGTTCTAAAAGATTTAAAATTAGCCTTACAGAGTGAAAATAAAACTGAGGCTTGTGGAGAGCAGCTATAGTATTTGGACAGGTTCAAGCCTCAGGCTAATGAGAGGGCACAGGCCTCTCATTGCCATGTGCAAGTCCCAGCTTAGAGGGCAGAGCCCTCCCAGAACAATTATAGCCAACAGCTAAGGTTGTAAGCTTGAACCTGTGGTCTGAACACGTGGCTCCACATGCCTGAGTGATGTGGGCTTGATAAAGTTCAGGTGCATGTAACTGAGTAGGATCAAAACTCATGAGAATGTTGTAAACATCTTGAACACGCCCTTACTTTGCTTCATGGAATCTGGCTATAAAATAAAGATATGGCTTATAGTTCATGGTGCTGTCTCTCTCCATCAGAGAGGGAAGCGTCCCTCAGAGAAGCAGCTTTCATTCTCTTGTCTGTCTTTTCTCAATCCTTCATAACCCCCACTGGGGCTCACTGTACCTGGCTGAGCTGACGCTGCACATAAGATGCCTAATATGGGGCTGGCTATGCCATGGCCATGCCAGCCCACCACAGAGGCTTACAGGCTTTATTCTGGAGGAAGAATCTGTTTCCAGGGAAGAACTTAGCATCCGTACCTTTTCCAGTTTCTAGAGGCACCTATGTTCATTGGCTTGGGACCCCTTTCTTCCATCCTCAAAGCCCTCCACTGCCTTCTCTACTTCTATCATCCCATTTCATCTTCTGACTTTGACTGTCCTTCTGTCTGATGAGGACTCTTCTAATCACACTGAGTCCATCCACATAATCCAGAAATTTGCTTCATCTGAAAATACTTAATTTAACCACATCTGCAAAGTCTCTTTTGACATATAAAGTAACATACACAAAAGTTCTGGAAATTAGGTAATACATATCTTTGGAGTCCATTATAAAACACACTGTACTTACCACATAATGTATTCTTATGGCCTAGGAAGAAATTCTGGCAAAAAGTGAGTGCTCCTTAGATACTTGTTGTATGAACAAATTATTGGAGTAAACTTATTTAAATACCTATTTATGCTATAAAATACTCTGAAAAGAAACTGTGTATGCAAGATAATCTTCAAATATATTGGTCAAATAGGATGTATTATGAATTGAAAGAAAAATAAAGGCAATATCTATATTGCAATATATGCATTTAATTGTTTGCAGGTATACGTATGTGTGTATTGTGGGGCACAGGAGAAATCGAGGGGTTAATAATACTAATTATATAATAAAACTTTGAGTTTTATATAGCAATAATATAAAAACTATTTCAAATGTGTATTATTGACTAATGTGCAATCAATTATTCTAAGCATTTAATTGTATTAACTCACTTGGTCTTTGCAACAATTCAGTGAATTAGATATAATTAATATCCATCATTACTGATGAATATGTGAAAACAAAATTGTTTAAATGATTTGCTAAATATTTCAGGGCTACTGAACAGGGGGCAATGAAGGTAACCCAAGCCCATGCAGTGGTTTTAGAATAAGCTACTTTAATCATTAAGCGATAGTACTGTTCTGAAAACAAAGTGTACAAGAAGATAAAATAATAAAAATAAAAATATCACATCTCATCAGGATCACTAGAAAAAACTTCTTAGGGTGTGCTCCATTTATATCTAGACATATTTTCTAGAGAGAAAAAAATATTCCAAGTAGAAAAATAGCCTGGAACAAAAAATTCACAGAGGCAAGGATTCTGGGTGTATCTAAGAGGATATATATATACACATTTATATATATTTATATATTTTTATTGATTTCAGAGAGTAAGGGAGAGGGAAAGAAGCACCAATGATGAAAGAGAGTCATTGATTAGCTGCCTCCTACACACCCCCTATTGGGGATCGAGCCCACAACCTGGGCATGTGCCCTTGACCATAATTGAACCTGGGACCCTTCATTCCTCAGGCCATCACTCTATTTACTGAGCCAAACTGGCTAGGGCTAAGAGAATATTCTTGATTGACTAGACTCAATGGTTGGCAAACTCATTAGTCAACAGAGCCAAATATCAACAGTACAATGACTGAAATTTCTTTTGAGAGGCAAATTTTTTAAACTTAAACTTCTAACACCACTTGTTCAAAACAGATTCACCCAGGCCGTGGTATTTTGTGGAAGAGCCACACTCAAGGGGCCAAAGAGCTGCATGTGGTTCTAGAGCCCCAGTTTGCCAACCAGGGGCCTAGAGTACATATAACATGCAGGTTGAAAAGGGGAGCACTTTGCACAATGTTTGATACAAACTTTTAATTCACTCTTTTCAAAGCTGAGAAAATGTGAGAATTAATAGGAATGTTTCCACTTTCTTTTCCCCCTCATCTTTCTTCAGTGGAAAAGTGCCAACGCAGGGCAGAGAAAAATAATGGAGATGATTCTGATAGCATAATTGTGTAAGTTTTCATTATCCCTAAGCCCATCTCACCCTTATCCTTCCTTAGGTTGGCTATTTACCACAACAGCCTCTCTGTTTTCACTTGATCTAGTTTAAATTGTGTTTCTGTTCCTTGAAGTGAGAACTAGCTAAAACACTTTTTTATATTGGGGGAATAAGTTCTACACTGCAAAATTTTTAAAGGATAAAGAAAGTTCAGAAAGAAGAAAAACTAGTAGAAATTAAAAGTATAAAAGAAATTGTGAACAAGAAGAGATGTTTACAAGTGTCTGACTAGTATAGAAGAAAGACAATCAAATCCTTAATGGGTGCTCCATTCACTTACATCCTATATAAAAAACCCTAATATGCAAATTTCTCCTCAACTGGGAGTTTGACCAGGGGATGGGAAGGGAAGCCCCACTGGCCAGTGGTGGGGCCAATGGCAACAGCAGACAGCAGCACTGGGAGAAGGGAGGCATCCTGGCCAGCAGCCAGCAGTCACTAGGACAGCAGTTGTCAACCTTTCAGACCTCATGGACCACCAGTAGTCCATGGACCTCTGGTTGGCAACTGCTGTGCTAGGGTTCCTACCCATGAATAAATTTCATGCACTGGGCCTCTAGTTTCAAATAAAAGATCATTTTTGTTTTGTTGGGCTTTATTTAGGTTTTTCCTACCTTTTGCATAAAAGTACTTATCTTTTCAATATGATTGTAATATGTGTCATACATGACTTCATATAATTACATTACTTTATGAATCTTTATATACAGCTGATAACAGTTTTGAGAAAAGCCTTTCCCATAATTCTCAGAAATTCATTTGGTGAATCCCAGGTACCACCTTGCATTAACATATATATGAACAAATACTTTATTAATTTTGAAATTGTGGTGTTTCACAATCATTATCCCATTGTTCTAAATAATTACCAATAGGTAGGCTTTCACTAACACTGTAAAATATAACAATTTATACAATAATTTGCTTTTTGAATTTGTAAAGTTTTTTATTGTTAATTTAATAATAATAATAATAATAATAATATACTATATATTCAAAAAAGGGTATCCACACTGAAATGTAATAATATTATAGGGGAATTGACTTATATTTCTATAAATTAATTTTGAAATATTTTTAAGAATATGAAAAGTTTTGCTCTAGCCAGCTCAATGGATAGAGTTGCAACTGAAAGATCCTGGATTTGATTCTGGGGGAGGGGAGGGAGAATGGACCAGACAATTTGATTGTCTTTCTTCTATACTAGTCAGACACTTGTAAACATCTCTTCTTGTTCACAATTTCTTTTATACTTTTAATTTCTACTAGTTTTTCTTCTTTCTGAACTTTCTTTATCCTTTAAAAATTTTGCAGTGTAGAACTTATTCCCCCAATATAAAAAAGTGTTTTAGCTAGTTCTCACTTCAAGGAACAGAAACACAATTTAAACACAAAATAAAAATTATGCTATAATAATAATAATAATAATATACTATATATTCAAAAAAGGGTATCCACACTGAAATGTAATAATATTATAGGGGAATTGACTTATATTTCTATAAATTAATTTTGAAATATTTTTAAGAATATGAAAAGTTTTGCTCTAGCCAGCTCAATGGATAGAGCTGCAACTGAAAGATCCTGGATTTGATTCTGGTCCAGGGCACATACCTCAGTTGCAGGCTCCTCCATGCCCTGCGTCCTGATAGGCTTTTGCAGGAGGCAACCAATGTATTTCTCTCACATTAATATTTCTCTCTGTATTTTCCTCTGTCTTCCACTCTCTCTAAAAGTCAATTAAAAATATCCTTAAGTGAGGATTTTAAAAAAAGAAAGAAAAAGAAAAAAAAATCTGAAAAATGTTAAGGGCTTTTGACCCAACTATTTCTCTTGTAATTTGCATAACAACATAATTCAAAATAGCAGAGAAAGGCAGAAAAAAATGTAATTAATATATAAAAATGTGCATTGCAAAAATTTTATGTAAAAAATATTGGAATAATCTGTATAATAAAATTGCCTTAAATGTTATATTTATAAAACAAATATTATTGGCAATAAAATGTTTTTAAGGCATAACATATATGCAGAATTTCAATTATAAAAATTAACATCAAAATAATATACACATAAATTTATGTTAAAATATACAATAAGAGATTGAAACAGAGTGAAATGTACTTTCTGATTTTTTGTCTTACAAATAAATAGTTCTAATGCATATTAGAGTCAACGTATAATTTAATCAGTTGACCTTATATCTGCACATTTGCTGCGATGATTTAGAGTAATATTGGCTAGAACTGGAGTCACTTGGGAAACAACCAGTTCGAGGGAAAAAATATGTCAGTTAATGTAGTTATTTCCCCAGTTGATGATAAAGAAATGAATTGAATTTTTCCAAATTCAGCATGGTTGAATAAACTGAACATCATTAAGTCTGAAGGATGGAAAGAGCCCTTGAGATGTCACACATTTCACCCCTTGCTACATAAATTGTCCCCCTTAAAAATGAGAATATGTCCTATTTTGTATTATAATTCTCTAGAGAAAGCTTTTCTATAACTTCCCATTTTAACTTAGTTTTTTTTCAATATTTCGAAGTTCTTTTAAGGAAAAACTTATTTCTTAAAACCTCAAGACAAACATAAATAACCTTCTTATTGGAAATTAAAATTTTCCAATTACCTTGAATTCTTTACAATCTTGTTGATCACTGTTTAGTTGTTTTCTACTTTAGTTAAAGGGTTTTGCATCTTTCAACTTTCTCCAATACGTGCTATTTTTCAGTCACTAATTATTATTGAGCTCTTTTCTGAGGTCTACAGGTTCTGTGCATGTGAGTTAATTTGTGTAAGGAAGAACTAGTCACATCCTAATTCTTTATTTCATAAACTAGAGGCATGAAATTCGTGCATAGGTAGGATCCCTAGCACAGCAGTCGCCAACTGGTGGTCCATGGACCACTGGGGGTCTGTGAGGTCTGAAGGGTTGGCAACCGCTGGTTTAAGAGAACCTTTGGAGCAGAAGTCGCCAACCAGTAGTCAGTGGACTACTGGTGATCCATGAGGTCTGAAAGGTTGACAACCACTGTCCTAGTGACGGATGCCTTCCTTCTCCCAGGCACCTGACATCACCACTGCCCCCACTACTGGCTGGTAGGGTCTGTCTTCCCCTGAATGTCTGTCATCGCTGGCCTCGACCCCCAGTCAGACTCCCATTAGAGGGGGCAATTTGCATATTAGGCTTTTATTATATAAGATTTTAGTAAGTTACTTTAATATTTTTAAACTCATAATGATTGATTTTCTACTTAAAAAAATATTTGTTGTTGAAAGTATTACATATGTATCCTTACCTCCCGCCATCCCCATTGACCTCTTCTGGTCCATTCTCCCCCCCTCCTCAAGACCTCCGTCCCCCTATTGTCTATGTCCATGGGTTATGCACATATGCATATAAGTTCTTTGGTTTCTCTCTTTCCACCCACCCACTCACCCTCCCCACCTTCCCTTTGAGGTTCCACAGTCTGTTCCATGCTTCTGTGTCTTTGGATCTACTTTGTTCTTCAGTTTATTTTGTTCATTGGATTCCACATATGAATGAGATCACATGATATTTATCTTTCTCTGCTGGCTTACTCTTCAGGTCCATCTATGCTGTTGCAAATGGTAAGAGTTCTTTCTTTTTTGTGTAAAAGTACCACAGTGTTTTCCATTCATCTGCTGATGGGCACTTGGGAGATTTCCATATCTTAGCTATTGTAAATTGTGCTGCTAGGAACATAGGGGTGCATATATTCTTTCCTATTGGTGCTTCTGAGTTCTTGAGATATATTCCTAGAAGTGGGATTACTGGATCAAATGGGAGTTCTATTTTTAATTTTTGAGAAAACTCCATACTATTTCCTACAATGGCTGAACCAGTCTGCATTCCTACCAGCAGGGTACTAGAGTTTCCTTTTCTCCACATTCTTGCCAACACTTATCACTTATTGATTTATTGATGATAGCCATTCTGATAGGTATAAAGTGATAACTCATTATAGTCTTGATATGCATTCTGCGATGATTAGTGACCTTAAACATTTTTTCATATTTCTCTTGCCCTTCAGTATGTTCACTTTGGAGAACTGTCTACTTCGGTCCTTTGCCCATTTTTTGATTGGATTGCTTATCTTTTTTTGTTAAGTTGTATGATTTCCTTATATATTTTGAAAATTAACCCCTTATCAGATGTATCATTGGCTCTCTCATACAATGGGCTCTCTTATCATTTTGTTGATGGTTTCCTTTGCTGTGATGAAGATTTTTATTTTGATGTAGTCTCATTTATTTTCTCCTTAGTTGCCTTTGCCCTAGGAGATATATTGGTAAGAATATTACTAAGAGAGATGTCTGCCTATGTTTCTTCTAAGATTTTTATCATTTCACGGCTTACTAGTACTTTTAAGTCTTTTATCCATTTTTAGTTTAATCTTGTGTATGGTGTAAGTTGGTGGTCTAGTTTCATTTATTTTGCATATATCTCTCCAATCTTCCCAACTCTATTTATTGAAGTAATTGTCTTTATTCCATTATGTGTTCTTGCCTTCTTTGTCAAATATGGCTTGAGTAGATTGCTGGGTTCTCTGTTTTTTTCCATTGATATATATGCCTGTTCTTGTGCCAGTAGTAGGCTATTTAAAGAACAGTGACTTCATAGTATAACTTGATGTTTGGTATTGTGATTCCTCCAACTTTGTTCTTCTTTCTCAAGATTGCTGGAGCTATTCGGGGTCTCTTTGGTTCCATATAAATTGTTGGAGTCTTTGTTCTAGATATGTGAAATATGCCATTGATATTTTAATGGGAAGTGCATTTAGTCTATAGATTGTTTTGGATAGTATGGACATTTTAATGATGTCGAGTATACTAATATGTGCACAAAAAGTCACTTTAATTTTTAAATACACTGCTTAAATAAAATTTTTGTGAGTTTAGTATAACCACAGCCAATATTTTGTTATTTAAATATTTACAGTTAAGGAGAATAGTATAGTCAGTGAGCTCCATTATATATTTGTAATCAATTCTCTTGATTATCACAGTGACACATAATTTCATATTTAATTTTAATACCAGGCCTTTCTCTTTTAGTTCAATTGCTGAAATAGCATACCAATCTCTTTATAATATTGATACATATTACTCCCATGATCAAATTTATAAGGGCAACATTTTAAAAAATGAACATGTAGTTTTATCATACTTTTCTCAAAAGCTTATAATTATGACAGATTGCTTCTTATATTGTGTGTGTGTGATAAAAACACTTAACATGACCTAATCTATTGACAATTTTAAAAAAAATCCTTATTGTTGAGGATAATACAGATGTCCCTTCCACCCCCCACTGCCCTCCTCCACCCAGTTCCTGCCTCCCTTCCCCCCCAGGCCTTAACCACCCTATTGTCTATGTCCATAGGTAATGCATATCTATACTAATAAAAGGGTAATATGCTAATTACACCAGATAGACTGGACAGCTTCTTGACAAAGCTGCAGTGGCTGTGAGGGCTGAGGAGGGGCAGGGCCGGCGGCTGTCAGTGGCAGCAGCAATGAGGTGATTGGGGTGGCACCTTCCCCTAACCACATGTGTCAAACACAAGGCCCGCGGGCCAAATCCAGCCCGCCAGGCCTTGCAATGTGGCCCGCACCGCGCTGTCATCACTGCACTCCACTGTCAGTTTATGACATTGTCAGTTTATGACTGTTCAGTAAACCATTTGGCCCGCGATTTAGGCTGGATTTTAGATTTTAGCCCCTTCTCTGATTGAGTTCGACACCCCTACGCCTAATCAGCCAAGTTGCCTCCCCCAAAGGGAGGCCAGACTGCAGCTTAGGCCCACTCCCTGCAGGTGCAGGCCTAAGCCTTCAGTAGGACATCCCCTGAGGGCTTCCGGACTGTGAGAAGGGACAGGCCAGGCTGAAGGACCCCACTCCTCTGCAATACATGAATTTTCATGCACTGGACCTCTAGTATGCATATAAGACCTTTGACTAATCTCTTCCCTTCCCACCCCCTTTCCTCTGAGACCCATCAGTCTGTTCTGTGTTTCCATGCCTCTAATTCTATTTTATTCAAGGGATTATTTTATTCATTAGATTTCTTATTCATTTATTTTTATTTATAGATTCAATTGTTCATAGATATGCATTTATTAACATTTTAATGTTCATATTTCTTCTTCTTCCTTTTCTCCTTCTTCTTCCTTTTCTTCCTCTTCTTCCTCTTGTTAAAGAATATTCTACAATATTTCATGTAATACTGGTTTGTTGGTGATGAACTCCTTTTGTTTTTGTCTCTGAATATCTTCATCTGATCTTCAATTCGAAATGATACCTTTTCTGAGTATACTAATCTTGATTATAGGTCCTAGTTATTCATCACTTTGAGTATTTCTTGCCACTCCCTTGTGGCCTGCATAGTTTCTATTGAGAAATTAGCTGACAGTCATATGGCTGCTCCCTTGTAGGTAACTAGCTGCTTTTCTCTTAATATTTTAATATTCTCTATCTTTAATCCTTGGCATTTTAATTATGATGTGCTTGGTGTAGACCTCTTCATTTTGCAAATATAGACCTTTTACTCTTCCCAACTCCCTCATTCTATGGAAGTGTACCTGTTGCAGCTTTCCAGCTCTGTGCCTCTTCCATGGTTGCCTTAATTTCTAAAACTTCTAAAATTTCCTAAACCTGTCTTTTTCATCCCTAAAAATTCCTTTTTCAATTCTATTGTGCGGTACAATTATGGGAGTGGGGTTTATGATGAAATACTCTCAGCTTTTTCAACCCAGTTCAATGTGGGTATTAGCTCATTTGCCAAAACTGTAGGATTTGGTCAGCTAATTTCTGGATTTCTCTGAGGGATTGCTACAGCTGTACTTTGGTGCATTCCTGGGAGGAGAAAGTTCAGGAGCCTCCTATGTTGTCATTATGGTTGACCCTCCCTTCCCTACATTCTTCAGCCAAAACAGACATGATTTTAAATTCTGTCATAGATATATGGACTGTATCTAACCTATCTACAGCTCAGTTTCTTCATCTGCAATCACAGGAAAAACAGAGCCCTGATCTTGTAGGGTTTTTTGAAGACTAAATGAGGCAATGTAAAAAATAGAGCAATTATTGCTGACTAAAAGGGAATAGATATCATGATGTTTATTATCATGTTTAATGTATCCTTCACTTCCAAATGTGAACTTTCTGAATTATAGGCCAGAATATTCTCCTTAGAATATAAATATAAACATTATTTTCCTTTAAAATTTTCTCACACTTTATTATTTTTATGTACCTCATCTTTTTAAAATTCTCTCTTATATTTATTATTGTCATATAACTCATCAAGTTGACATATCTAGAGCAATCATAAATAGAGTTGCTTTTAAACTCCTATTCTAACAAAAATTAAAGTCACATTTATAATGAATACAAGAAAAAAGAAAAGAGAAGCTGGTCATACATAAATTAAATTTACTTCTTTGAAAAAATTGATGTGCAATAATGACTAAATATGATTCATTAAATAAACAATCTCAGTAAGCCTTAATTAATTTTAAACGTAGTTTAAAATTAGTTGAAAATACCATAATATTACTGTTTTTAGAAAAATATAAATATCAAGCAAGCCAGCAAAAACTGTTATATAAAAAATAATATATAATTTAAATTTTATCAGCCTAAATCACTGTGGTTACTTTTAAAAACGTCACTTACTAATTTTGAGAGAGAGAGAGAGAGAGAGAGAGAGAGAGAGAGAGAGAGAGAGAGAGAAACATCAGTTAGTTGCTTCACTTGTTCATGCATTCATTGGTTGGTTCTTGTATGTGCTCTGAATGGGACAGAATCTGCAAGCTTCACACATCTGGACAACACTCCAAACAGTTGTGGTCACTTTTATTTAGTGACTGTTTTCTAGTCTGTGAAATGCTAACAGGGGGAACAAAGAAAGTTTTTCATGGTCACTATATACATTGGAATATTTAGATGTGACTGATTATTATAGATGTGAGCATATGATCTTAGGTCTCAGCTTATAATATAAATTGTTTCTTTCGTATTTCATATTTTTGTCTGATGAAAGGAATTATTCAAATCTCTTCCTCTATTGCTAATGTCAATACTACACTGATCATAATTTTGCATTCCTTTCTATTCTGACTTTTAGAACCTTGAACCTCTCCATGCTTTAATTGTATTGTGTTGCTGTATTACCAGTATTTTTTGCCTTGTTTGTTGTTAATTAGATGAGAAAAGAGTGGATTGAAGAAAAGCACTTGAAATAAGTGGAGAATTGAGATAAGCAGCCTATTTTATTATATCCTGTATAATAAATATGCTGGGCTCTCTGTTAAGAGAACTGTGTATTTCAGCATAGTTTAGTAAAAAAAATTGTATAGTTCTCTGTACCCACAAATAATTCATTCAGAAAATGAATTTCCAGCAGTCAAAAATCAGCATGTCATAAGCAATCACCCTGTCACAGCAGGAACCCAGTTGAAGAAAAACTTTATGGGACAAGTGGCACCACAACTGCTAATAATGACAAAATGCTAATGAGAATTGAGCATTGCATCTCCTCAAATCTCTAGAAACAAAGCAACATGCTAAGGAATTAACTAGAATACACTTATCCTATCTAATAAAGACAGAATATGAAAATTGAGCATCACTTTGCGACAAAGATGGAGGCACCCACAGCCAATAAGGAGGGAATATGAAAATTAATGTGACAAGGATGGTGGCAACCAGCCTGGAGCAAAGGTGGAAGGCAGCGGCTAGAGTGAAGGCCCAGGTCCTGGGTGCCAGAGGGAAACCGATGACAGCAGCCAGGGGAAGGAAGACCTATTTTCGCACAAATCTTCGTGCATTGGGCCTCTAGTTATTTTATGTTGGAAACAGATGGCAAATTGGGACTTCCAGAATATACTAATATTTTTACTACAGAGCCCATGACTTGTAAATATGTGACTACAGATGGACAATGAAATATACTGACACCATCAAAATTAGGGAAAGGCATTCGAATCTATGGTGTAGATCACACATGTCAAACACAAGGCCCGCGGGCCAAATCCGGCCCGCCAGGCCTTGCAATGTGGCCTGCACCGCGCTGTCATCACTGCACTCTGCTGCGTTCCATCACAATGACGCACGGTGACATAGGAGGCTTGTGATCTCGCCAGCCGCCTCGCCAGCCGCCGTACTTGCTATCTATTTCGCATGTGCATAGATAACAAGTCACGCGAGATTCAGGAGGCGTGACCTATAGTCCGGCATCCGATGTGGTTGTGCGGGTGGCAGAGCAGAGGAGAGAGTGAGTGTGTGGGCATAAAAAATACACAGCAGAAGCTGCCAGTTCCTGGCATAAAGTGCAGGCATAAAAATCGCAACAGAATCTGCTATCTGTACCCAGCCAGGCATTTATTGACTGACTTTTTTTTCTCCACTCCATCTGCCAAATCAAGCTATCCCTGTGCAGTTTTCAACTTTTTCCTTCTAACGCAGATTTCCAATAAACTACATCTTTTACTGCCAATATTGATCCCAAAATGTCCAGGAAAAGAAAAGTTGACGGTGAAGGCAGACAATTTAATGACAAATGGGAAAATGAATACTTGTTTGGGCTTAGAGAGGGCAAACCAGTGTGTATATTGTGTTATGAGACAGTGTCGGTGATGAAAGAGTACAATATACGTCGTCATTTTGACACCAAACATAATGTTAAGTATGGCAAATATACTTTGGAAGAAAAGCATAAAATTGTTAAAGAACTAAAAGGCAAACTACAATCACAGCAGCAACTGTTTACAAAGGCTACAGCGAAAAATGATGCTGTAGTGAAAGCAAGCTTTATAGTGGCTGAAGAAATTGCCCGTACTTCAAGGTGTTTTTCAGAGGGTGCCTTTTTGAAGCAATGCATGCTAAAAGTGTGTGAGCAAGTATGCCCAGACCAGATACAGAGTTTTCAAAATGTCAGTTTGTCAAGAAACACCACTGCAGATAGAGTTCAAGAACTCTCAGGAAATCTATCATCACAGCTGGCCGAACAGGCATGCAGTTATCTCGCTTTTTCACTTGCTATTGATGAAAGCACAGACAACACTGATACAGCGCAGCTGTCCATCTTTTTACGTGCTACGAAGACCGACCTCTCTGTCACTGAGGAACTTTTGGATGTAGCTGCCATGCATGGGACGACGACTGGTAGAGATATATTTGAGGCTGTGGAGAAATCTATAAATAATTTTAAATTACCCTGGGAAAAGTTGGTGGGGCTAACTACCGATGGCGCACCTTCAATGTGCGGAGAAAAGAAAGGCTTGGTTGGACTAATGAAGGAAAGAATGCAAAAAAGTCACTGCCACACACCCTTGATTACTTATCATTGCATTATCCACCAAGAGGCTATGTGTGGAAAAGTTCTGGACATGAATGACATAATGACCACAGTCATTAAAACTATTAACTTTATACGGGCACGTGGCCTGAATCATCGCCAGTTCCAGCAGTTTTTACAGGAGGTGGGTGCAGAGCATGGAGACGTGCCATACCACACAGAAGTAAGATGGCTGAGCAAGAGCGCAGTCCTCAAAAGATTTTTTGAGCTCAGAGAACAAATTGCTCTTTTCATGGAAAGTAAAGGAAAGCCCTTGCCTGAACTGTCGGATCCTGCCTGGCTACGTGATTTTGCTATGATGTGTGACATATGCGAGCATCTCGCCCAACTGAATCTGAAGCTGCAGGGACGCAAACAAGTCATCACGAAGATGTCTGATATGATCACAGCATTCCAGCGTAAACTTCAACTATGGAAGTCCCAACTGGAACAGGACAATCTTGCCCACTTTCCCGTTTGTTTGAGTATCTCAACCACTATTTCTGGTACTTTTCCTTGCAGTCCGCTGGCTACCAAAGTTAGCCGTTTTCTAAGTGAATTTGAGCGGCGCTTCTCTGACTTTAGAACACAGCACTCAGGCTTTGACATCTTTACCAATCCTTTTACAGTTGATGTCAACAATGTGCCCCATCACCTTCAGATGGAGATAATCGAGCTTCAGTCTGACAGTGGCCTGAAATCAAGGTTTCAGGATGTTGAAATTGAGGACTTCTACCCTCTACTGCCCCTTGACTCAATGCCAGAGCTCTGACTTCATGCTGCCCGTATTCTATCCATGTTCAGGAGCACCTATCTTTGTGAACAGATGTTTTCAATAATGAATCTGAACAAAAACAAGCACAGATCACTCATTACCGATGACAACCTCCATGCTGTTTTGCGGGTTGCTACAGCCCAAGAAATAAAACCAAACATTGACTCATTGATCCGGGGAAAACGGTGTCAGACATCTAGCCAGAAAACAAAATAATGAGCATTTTAGGTACATTCCAATATTACTGTTTTGCTTGATACCAATATTACTGTTTTGCTTGATAGCATGTGAGTTGGTTAACAGCACTGTTAAGGAAAAGATTGTTCCACTCATTTTAAATTCAGATTTCTGGTTAACATTGTCAGTTTATGACTGTTCAGTAAACCTTTCGGCCCGCGATTTAGGCTGGATTTTAGATTTTGGCCCCTTCTCTGATTGAGTTCGACACCCCTAGTGTAGATTATGATATCTTGCATGAAGTATTAAATAACACTATAGTTTGCACACATATATTACACAATAAAGTCAATAAGGTGAAATAATAGGAATAAATGTAGGAAAAGAAAAAGCAATAGATTGAAACATTTTATATTCAAATAGACCATGTATACAAGAAATTAAATTGAAAACAATAAATACTCCTCACTTTATAAATAATATTTTTCTGGTTCTTTCACTTAGATGTCCCAATAAATAGTGTTACCTATTGCTGCCACTTTTTATTTATCTACAGTGCCCTAATGCTAACCAAATTCTCACTAAAAGAAGATAAGGTTCTTAGAAGTTGTCTGAGTTTTGAGTCAGGGAAAATAAAGACAGAACAAGAACGTTTTACTCCTACTTTAAAATTTTAATCTTACTGTTGCCAGACAGCAGGAACACTTTCAGAGATACAAATGAGTCAGCTTAAAGGAGCTTCTATAAACAAGGAATGATCGTCTATAAGAATTCAATAAGGAAACAATACTTCTTTGAAAAACCATTGTTCCAAAATTTCTAAAATGTCCTAAACCTGTCCTATCTTACCCCCAAAATTCCTGTTTCACTAGTGTTCAGTTGTAAGCAACCTCCTCCTGGTATCTCCCTGGGTAATACAAGCTCAGAGACTTCAGAAGAGGACACAATACAGTTCTGGTAATATCTACCATTATAGTAGAGGTAAAGGACAGGGGGAAGTGCAACCTGATGAACTCAAATTTGTTTTAAAATATAAAAACAATTTCTAATTCCTTTTTGCCATGTTTCTGTTTAGTCACTTGAAATTCAGACAGGTGAGCCATTTCTCACAGGTTCTTTGAAAAGATTTTGCTTCATTTACAGATCACTACAACTTTGTGAGGTGTGTTATTCTGAACTCACAATTACAGCTGAAGAAACAAAAAACAGTGAAGGGTTCAACTAATTTTGCTAAGGTACACATCACACAAAGTTGGGACTAAACTAAGGTCAGACTCTGAGCCCAGTCCATGAGTTTTCCATTGTGGTTTGCCAAGCTGTAAAATTAGAAAACAATATACTCTAGGTCTTTTCAGCTCTGAAATGCTAATTCTTATTCTTTTTTTAAAAATATATTTTATTGATTTTGTACAGAGAGGAAGAGAGATACAGAGTTAGAAACATCAATGAGAGAGAGTCATCAATCAGCTGCCTCTTGCACACCCCCTACTGGGGATATGCAACCAAGGTACATGCCCTTGACCGGAATCGATCCCGGGACCCTTCAGTCCCCAAGCCGACGCTCTATCCATTGAGCCAAACCGGTTTCGGCTAATTCTTATTCTTAAAACATTTCAAATAGGTATTAAGAAAGTCCCTAAATCTTTTCCTACACTAGGCACATTGAATTATTCATATCTTTGAGTATAGACATAGAAGAGTAGTTCATGAATTGGACTAGGAAAGGCTATATGTTTCTTATGCATTTCCCCTCAGATTCCTAGACATGAATTCACATTGTAGTGAACAAAGACAGGATAGTACATGTAACTTTAACACAGTTTGTCTTTACAGTTTCCTTTATCTGCAGGATCCTTTGATATTAGCAACCTAACCATATATAATTGCTCAGAGAGCAAGGCAACAAAGGAAGTCTTCAATAGCTAGAGACATACTCCATCATTCACCTTTCCTATATAGGCACCTGTGCACTATGAATCTCATTTCCCCCACTCACAGAAAAGATAAATGACTCTTAAGAAAACTATAATCTTCTGTGTGTTTCCTACATGTCTTTCCTGCATCTCATTTCCTCTTCTCCAGTAATTTATTTGTAGTGTCTCACAGATCTTATGCAGAGTTCATACTAGCGCATTATTATTACTCTTAATATTTGGTCTTGATCTCCATATTTTTTGTGACACCAGAAAATCGACGCACACACACACACACATACACACACACACACACACACACACACACACACAAACACACACACACCAGGTTAACCTGCAGGGACTTTGGTTTATCAGATTCCTGGTGTACAATTAAAATGAAAATAAGACGTTAAAACAAGTGCACATTGCTGACTTCAATCTGCCTCAACAGAAACCATCTGTTAAAGTAAAACACACACTGATGCTCCTAGTTGCACAAGTTGTTAATGCCTGTGGCAACAGAAGGGAAATCTAAATTCAGAAAGTAATATTGAGTGGGAAACAGTAAAAGTCTTTTGAACAGGTTAACAATCATTTCAGCTTCCTGGCCTAACAATAGACATTCAAGATGTTATGGTACTATTTAAAACACAACACTGGAAAAAGTTCTTCACTGATATAAAAGTCAAATGTTTGTAATTTTCTACAAAGACTAAGAAAAAAAATGCTATGTATTCATGTGCTATTTTTATATCTCCTAATATGTTTCTCTTCCTGAATTGCTCCATAAGGTCATATTGGATAAAAAATTTGAAGTTCTGTTGAAGGTTCCCAATATCTTCTGAGGAAAAAAAACAAAACAGAACATCTATTACTACTTTGTTCATCTCATTCTTTGGATGCCTCTGGTAGACTCAGACCTCTGCTAATACTTTCTTATTTCTCCACACTGGAAAGCTCTAGTTCTCTTCTGACCACTCCCAAATGTCCTTTTGTGGGAATGCTTTCTGGCTTTCTAACTAACAAAAATATGCATTATCCATTTTTTTTGTATTGCCTCTTTTTTTTTTTGCGTACCACCTTGAAAATATGTTGATCCTTATACTTACCTATAAGAATATAGATCCAAAATTTGTGGTATTATCCCTGGCTTACTTTCTGAGTTCTGACATTTTCAGTAGTAGATATTTCTACCTTATGGTACCATAATTATCTAAACTTAATAATCTATGTCAGATTTTTCTTTATAAAGTTAGATGCATAATAATTCCAAATATAACTTGAGTTCCAAAATGGTTTGAATGGGCTATACACTGACATCTAAATCTTGGTATTGGCCTTGTCTTTCGTGTGGTAGTTACCAGCTTCAATATTTCTGAACACCTAGTCATGCAGTTCTTCACAATAAAGTAAGGAACCAGCTTTTCCTATGATTTTTTTTTTTTTTTTTTTTTGTAATATAAGCACATAGCATTATTCAAAACAAGCCCTGTAGAAATCCCACCAGTAGATTTCCCTTCACTTGAATCTGGTCATAATTGAGACTAATTTTCTTATCTAAACCATTTATCATTAAGGAGCATCGATACCCATGACTGGATGAGACTAATGATCTGGGGTTGAATGGAGGCAATAATAATATCCATCACCATATTTTATTCTTTACATCCCACCTGCAAAAATGTCACTAATTTTTCAAAATAAGTGTCTATGAATATGTTCTTGGTTACTACTAAATCTTTTGTTGTCCTCACTACCTACAAAACTCATACTTTGCACTGACTTTTAGCCTGGCATGTCTACATATCTTGGCTAACTTAAATATCTCTTGGCCCTCTCCTGTATAATAAAAGCCTAATATGCTAAGTGTCCAGTTGTACATTCAGCCAATCAAAGCTTAATATGTTAATGATATGCTAAAGCCACTCAACTGCTCACTATGATGTGCACTGGCCACCAGGGGGCAGACACTCCAACAGGTAGGTTAGCTTGCTGCTGGGTTCCAGCTGATCAGGACTGAGCGAGACTGGCCAGACATGCCGTGGAGCCTTCCCCCGGTTCCTCCTTGAGTGGCCAACCTCCAGCATCCCTCCCTGGTCCCAATCATGCACCAGTGGGGTCCTTTGGCCTGGCCTGTACCCTCTTGCAATCTGGTACCCCTCAGGAGATGTCAGAGAGCCAGTTTCAGACCAATTCTGGAGGCGAGGCTGAGGGATCCCACTAGTGCATGAATTAGGGCACCAGGCCTCTAGTTAATTTATAGAAGCCAACTTCACATTGAATTAGACATAGAACCCACTGGGTTCATAGGCTCCACCTTCCCTCACTGCAGGCTAATATTTACTGAACACTCCAATATCTTTGTGGCCCCACCAGCAGCTGTCATAGATAGTTCATGAGGAACTTCTTCTGTAGCTCTGCTCTTGTCTTTTTCATTGTCTGATTGATCAACTCTTCACTACACAGGCAGGAGACAGTGTTTTCACCAACACAGTTAAACTGACATAATTACCATAAAAACAAATGCCAAATGATAATGAATAAATTATCTAAAAATATAGAACCTAAATAGATAATATCCAAATATCTAGACTTCATTAGAAATATACTGGGGGAATAATAATCAATGCAGACTATTTAAAGAAAAAGATTATGAGAAATGTTAAAATTAAAAAAAAAAAAAAACACCAACAAATATTTACTTACTTTCTAAGCTATTTAGTACAGAATGGCAAAGATGTATAGCAAAATATATGTATATTATCTGAGATCTATTATCTTTCTTCAGACATTTCCACTTTCTGGTAATTCGCATCTTTAGAGAAATGCATTTTATTTATTTTTACTTCTGAACATTTTTCTTTTAAAAATCTAGGTTGTATAATTAAGGACTCATTTATTTCATATCAAACCATTTGGAAATGAAGATTTGTGAATCTGTATGACTATATATATACAAAGTTGTCTGATTTTATGATGAAAAGTAGCTTTTTTCATATGTTAATTACATAAAGCTTACATTATTATAAAATCCTGCTGAAAATCTGTGAGAAACATACTCATTTGCTATGTGCAGATGAAAATTAAATATCTGTCAAAATATCAGTTATATAGACATATATTAAAAAAAAAAAGAAGTTCTGTGTTTCAATCAAATTTCTTTGTTCTTTTTATGCTAATACAAGTGTTTCTGGGTAGCTTTATTTTTTCAGAATTATAGGGCATTTTTTAAACTATGAGTCTTTGAGGAGAAAAATAAGAATACCAAGAAAACCCATCTAGGTTTCTTATTTCAATTATATCAAAGTATAAACACAAGTGATCACAATATAAACATAATGTAATATAAACCCAAGTGATTCTCTATTTATAGCTTTATTTACACAAAATATGTTGCTTTATAGATGGAAGAAAATTAAGTTATATTTAACTCTTAGAAGTCGTAATGCTAGGATTTAGCCTCCATTACCTTCTTTATGGAACTCTGGTAGAATAGTAGTAGGCTTGCTCACCAGATATCAAGACCTGCTGTAAAGTCATAGCAGCACAATAGTGTTGAAATAGAATAAGCATAGGAGAGCAGCCATATTCAGTAAAATAAAAATTTCAGAGGCAGGTGTACATGTGCATGAAAACAATAAAACATAAAATGGACACTATAAATTAAAATAAAAATGATGGGTTCCTTAATGGATAACATAGGATTACTGATTTATCTCTGAGGGGAAAAAAATACAAAACAGGATCTTATATGGAATTATGAACTACTCGATATTAATTATTTAGTAAAATTAAAATATTCTCATTTAATTCTATCATGAAAAAGTGTAAGATTTTATATCAATGACCAAGAATGAGGAATAACTTTTAAAAATATTTTCTATAATAAAGAAAACCAAGGACAAAGTTCAGCAGGTTACAGAAAATAAGAATATACTTGTATAAAGTCAACAAGGAATTCATTATTATTTATAATACACAATCAATTTATTTAAATCAACAAGGACAAGATAGCAACCTCCAAAGAAAATGAACAGAGTATATAAACAAGTAGTTTATAAAAATGAATCCCCAAAGCCAGCAAAAGATGTCAAATTTTTTTTAGTAATAAGAGAAATGCAAACTAGAAGTTAGCTTTTTTATTTATTTATTTTTAACATTTTATTGATTTTTCACAGAGAGGAAGAGAGAGAGAGAGAGAGAGAGTCAGAAACATCGATGAGAGAGAAACATCTATCAGCTGCCTTTTGCACATCCCCCACTGGGGATGTGCCCGCAACCAAGGCACATGCCCTTGACCGGAATCGAACCCGGGACCTTTCAGTCCACAGGTCGACCTTCTATCCATTGAGCCAAACCAGTTTCGGCTAGAAGTTAGCTTATATTTACACACTTTAGATCATTAAAACTCAGAAAACGTATAATATCAAGTGTTGGCTATTTTGGAGAACAGAGATATCCACACATCCTATTGATGGCAACCACTCTGGAGAGGAAAGAAGCACAACTTACTTAAGCAATTTTAGTATATTAATGCAACCTGAAGCCACAATTCTACACTAGGATACACAGCATAAAGGAATGTTACACTGATCCATAAGGGGAAATGCAGAAGCATGTTCACTGGGAGTGTATAGAGTCATATCATGGATCATTATGAAGCAGTTAAGTGCAACAGATATATGCGATATAGCCAAATAAACTATACTAAACCATAGATTAAAATAAAAAAATGTAAAACTCAGTTATTAAAGTAAAACTCAGACCAGAATGTAATATAAAACTAAGAGTAGGATTATATACAAAAATTTGAGTAAAAAGTACATTATTCTTATTTATTATTAGTGGAATACATTAGTCCCCTAATATAAAGAGGGGAAAAAAGTCAACCATGCAATTATACATTCATACAATGAAAATAAAGGTAAATTATTCCTGAGAATTGATACTTACTCTGGAACTTGGGCAGAAAGCTATTTCACAAACTCATCCTCATAAAAAAGATAATGTAATTTGACACACAAAAAAAATAACATCACGATCCATACATTATTGAATTGCAAAGATTTGTATTTTATGAAGAACTTATCTCAGTCAATAAGCTAATATCAATGGAATTTCAAAGTAAAGCAGGTCAATCTGCTATGAGGACTATCATGGATCAACCAAGATGGATATAGGTTTATCCCATGTTAGTTTTCGGCACTCATTAGAGGAATGGTTAGTATACACAATCTTAGAAAAACACACCTGAAAATGAAATATACAAGGTGTTAGGAAGTTGACACAGGAAAAGGTGAACATACTGAAAAATCAACGACTCTTTTCTAAATCCAAAAGAGTGAAGACATCAAGCAAACCACTGTGTCTAGACTGGAGAGACAGATAATAGGGAAGTACATGAGGCATAGCTTACCCCAGAAGAGAGATTCTGAACAGAAACTAGATAGGAACTAGCCTCCCAGTAGGAAAATCTAAACTGTAACGGATAAATTGCTGGGTGCTTAAACACTCTAAGAAACCCAGACATAAGGTAACTCCAACAATTTTTTGAGATTTACCTCCAGGAACTCAACCAAGTTCTCACAATAAATGATTGAGATAAAACTCCTTGTGCTTCCAACAAGAGAGGGGAGAGGATACCATTTTGATTTATGGGAGAACACTCTGTTCTTTCTGACAGGCCTGCTCTCAGGGGACCTTGGTTACTAGAGCCTAATCTGTTGAAGTATTATCAGAGTCTAAATAACCGTGGGGAAAGGAAATACCCACTTCATAAGTCTCTTGGCCATCTGTATGTCCTCTTTGGAGAGTATCTATTTAGGCCCTTTGCACATTTTTAATTGGATTATCTGTCTTCTTTTTGTTAAGTTGTGAGTTCCTTATATATTTTTGATATTAAACCTTTATCAGATGTATCATTGCTAAATATGTTCTCCCACACAGTTCCCTTTCCATTTTGTTGATGATTTCTTTTGCTATGCAAAGCTTTTTAAAAATGGGCAAAGGGTCTAAATAAACACTTCTCCAACGGGGGCATGCAGATAGCAAAAAAAAAAAAAAATATGAAAAATGCTCAAAGTCATGGATAATCAGAGAGATGCAAATTGAAATGACAATGAGGTATTAACTCACAACTGCCAGAATGGCTACCATAAACAAGTCAGCAAATGACAAGTGATGGCGAGGATGTGGAGAAAAGGAAGCTCATACACACTGCTGGTGGAAATGCAGACTGATGCAGCCATTATGGAAAATAGTATGGAGTTTTCTCAAAAAATTAAAAATGGAATTCCCATTTGACCCAGTGATCCCACTTTTAGGACTATATCCCAAGAAACCCAAAACACCGATCAGAAATGATATATGCACCACTATATTCCTAGCAGTGCAATTTACCATAGCTAAGATTTGGAAACAGCTCAAGTGCCCATCAGTAGATGAGTGGATAAAACAAAACTGTGGTACACTTACAGCATGAATACTATGCAGCAATAAAAAAACAAGGATCTCTTAAGCTTTGAAACAGCATGGAGGGACCTGGGGAATATTATGGCAAGTGAAATAAGCCAATCAGAGAAAGACAAGTAACACATAATCTTACTCATATGTGGAATCTAATGAACAGAATAAACCTATGAATAAAAACCAAGACCCTGTCTAAAAAAACCCACTTTAAAAATAAAGATTCTGTAAATTAAAAGTAAATAGAGAACAATATGTTATGCTAAAACTAATTTTAAAAAGCAGGAAAATATATTAATTTCAATCAGAGCCTACTTTAAATCAAGAAAAGTTATCATTAATAAAGAAGGGCATTACATAATGAAAAGAAATAAGTTCTGCAAAAAGACATAACAATTTCAATGTGCATGAACTTAATAACAGTGCATCAAACTATGTATGGCAAAAAGTAATAGAATTGCAAAGAGCAATTCACTATACACTTCAACATGTTACTATCAAAAATATACATTAAAAAAGACAGAAAATCAGTAAGGATGTAGTTGAACTCAATAACAAAATTAATCAACTGGATATAATCCATGCTTGTCAACCTCACAAGGAGATTTCTCTAAGATAGACCACAGTCTGGGCCATCAAATACACTAATTCAAATAAAGATAAACCATACAATATCTGTTCTCAGGCCACAATGGAATTAAACAGAAATCATTAATAGAAAGATAAATGACAAATTATGAAAAACATGGAGCTTAAGTAACACACTTCTAAATAACACATGGGTCAAGAAGAAATTATAAGATAAATTAAAAATACTGTGACCTATATGAAAATGAAAATACAGCATATCAAAATTTGTGAAATGCAGAGAAAAACATGCTCAGAGGAAAATTTATAGCTTTGAAAGTATTGATACATAATAGACAAAAAATGTCAAGAGAATAAGAAGATAAGCCACAAAATTGTAGAAAAGACACATCTGATAAAGGACAATTATCCAAAATAAACAAAGAACTCTTAAAACTCAACAAAAAGAAAACAAGCAACCTGATTAATAAATAGATCAAAGATCCTAACAGCCATCTCACCAAAGATCTACAGATGGCAAATAAGCATATAAAAAGATGTTCCACATCATATGTCATCAGGGAAATGTAAATGAAAACTTCAATAAGATATCACTACACACCTCCTTGAATGATCAAATCTATAACACTGAGAGCAGTAACTTCTGGCATAGATAAAGAACAAGGGGAACTTCTTTCATTGCTGGGGGAAATGCCCAGTAGTACAGCCACTTTGGAAGAAAGTTGGCTTTTTACAAAATATAACACACTCTCACTATGCAACCTAGCAATCACATTCCTTGGTATTTTCCCAAAGGAGCTAAAAACTTATATCCAGACAAAAACCTTTACAAGAACATTTATATATAACAGGAATGTTGTACAACAAGAATGTTACTCAGAATTTCCAATACTTGGAAGCAACCAAGAGTGGGTGAATAAAAAACAAAACAAAACTGTAGTATATTCAAACAATGAAATATTATTTCTCAACAAAAAGAAATGAGCTATGGAGCCATGGAAAGACACGGAGGAACCTTAATGTATATTACCAAGTGAAAGAATACAATCTGAAAGATTACATAGTATAATTACTATAAGCCTTTTTGAAAAAGGCAAAATTGTGGGGACAGTATAAAGTTCAGTGGATACACAGATTTTCAGGGTGATAAAAATGCTCTGTGTGATATAACAATGATAGGTAACAATCATTACACACTTTTCCAAACCCATAGAATGTACGATATTATGAGTGAAACCTAAGGTAAACAAGGGCTATGGGTAATTATGACTTATCAATCTAAATTCATCCTTGGTTAACATTTGATGTGGAACTTCTTTTCATATGCTTATATGTCATGTGTAGATCTTTGGTGTGATGGCTGTAAAGATCTTTGATTTATTTATTAGTCAGGTGGCTGGTTTTCTTTTCAAATTCTTAGGGAATCATGGGGAACTATATAATAATAATAATAATAATAATAATAATAATAATAATAAATAATTTTATCTAATAAAAAAGTAATGGAAATTGACCATACCTCCAGCCACACCAGCAAGACATGCCCACCAGCCATACCCACCAGCCAATCAGAGTGAGTATGCAAATTAACCCAACCTAGATGGCTACTGGCCATAGAGAGCAGGAGGGAGGCTTGGGTTTCCCAGGCAATGGAAGATGCCAAGCTTTCCACCTGCCCTAGCTGGCCTAAGCCTCCACTCAAGACTACAAAGTTTCAATTATAAAAGGTAAACAAATCCAAAAAAATTGGCGGCAGCCATGGAGCAAGCAGAAGGCTTGGCTCTGCTCCAGGCTACAAAGATTCAATTGTAGAATGTAAATAAATTCCAGATACCAGAACCTCTGCATGGGTTGCCCGGGGGCATGGCCATCCTGCAAACCACCACATGCCCCTCACCCAGGTAGCCCCACACCCAAGGGAACCCCTACCCTGATCTGGGACACCCTTCAGGGCAAACCAACTGGACCCCACCCATGCACTAGGCCTCTATCCTATCTAATAAAAGAGTAATATGCAGATTAACCATCACTCCAACACACAATATAACTGCCCCTATGTGGTCAAAAATCATGCCCCCATGTAGACACAAGATGGCCACCACAAGATGGCCAGCAGGGGAAGGCACTTGGGAGGGACCAGGCCTGAAAGTGAGGGCAGTTGTGGGCAATCAGGCAAGCAAGGGAGGGCAGTTGGGAGGCACCAGACCTGCAAGGGAGGGCAGTTGGGGATGATCAATCCTGCAGAGGAAGGCAGTTAGGGGTGACCAGGCTGGCAGAGGGAGCAGTTAAACATCAATCAGGCTGGCAGGGGAGTGGTTAGGGACAATCAGGATGGCAGATAGGCGAGCAGTTGGGAGCCAGCAGTCTTGGATTATAAGAGGGATGTCCGACTGCCTATTTAGCCCTGATCCCAGTGGGCAGTTGGACATCCCTCCAAGAGTCCCAGATTGGAGAAGGTGCAGGCTGGGCTGAAGGACACCACCACCCCACCCCCCTCATGCACGATTTTTATGCACTAGTAATAATAATGATGATGATAAAAATTAAAATTACCATTCTGTTAAATGTAGTTGATATAGGAGAGGTTATTCTTGTGTAAAGGCAGAGAGTACATGGAATATATCTGTATCTTCCCCACAATTTTTCAGTGAACATAAAAATTTGTCTAAAAATATAAAGTCTAAACAAAAGAAATGAGCTGATAAGCCATGAAAAGACATGAATGACATTTTAATATAACTTGCTAATAAAAGAATCCAATCTGAAAAGGCTATAAAATGTATGCTACCATTTATAAGATATTAAGGAAAAAATGAAAAAAAAAATGGAGATATATCAAATACTTACTGGTTGCTAAGTGATTGGGGAGAAGGAGAATGTTTGAATAGACAGAGGATATATTTTTTAGTTCACATTGTAATGATGGTTATGTGACTCCATGCATTTGTCAAAAGTCATGGAACTTAAGAACTGACCATTTGCTATACAAATAAATGTTGACATTCCCTAGTTACAGCATTTCAGATGACCGAATTCTGTTAAATATAAAGATTATATTACCATAATTCTTTGAATTCATTTTTACAATGCATTTTACACCTATCTTTTTATTTTTCAATTGCAACCATGCTGTCAATGTATACTCAATTTTTATCAATCTGTGGGATAAGGTATTTTTTAATGGCCTACCCACCTATTTTCCCTATTATTTATGTATCAAGTGTTTTACCCAGAAAAGCATTTTTATGTTCTATTTTTATAAACACATTATTAAAAAATAAGTTCAGAGAACTTGAAAATCCATATATTTGAATAGAAAATATTGTATATTTAAGCCAATTCAACATCAGATGTATATTTTTAGGTGCTCCTAGTATGTTATCAGCTAATGTTTTAATTGTAGGGGTCTCATTAAATATGGGTGTATAAGTTTGCTAAGTTTGCCATAAAAACAAAACAAAAAGAATACACATACACACACACAAAAAAAAAAAAAAAAAAAAAAAAAACCAAAAAAAAAAAAACCCACAAACACACAAAACATCATAGACTGGGTGGCTTAAGCAATGTGAATGCACTTCCTCACAGGTCTGGAGACTAGAAAACCAAGGTTAAGATGCCAGCATGGCTGATTTCTGGTAAGAGCATTTTTTCTGGTATATAGATGGCTACTTTCTCATTGCACAATCACATGGGAGGGAAAAGAGAAAGACAGCAAGCTCTCTGGTCTCCTTTTCTTATAAGGGCACTAATCCCATCATAAAGACCCTGCCCTTATGACCTCATTTAAATCTAATTATCTCTCAAAGATTGGTCTTCAAATATGATCACATTCAGGGCAGGGTTTTAACATGGATTTGTGGTGACACAATTTAGTCCAGAGCAATGAGTATTACAGAATTTGTGGTAGATGTTTTAAAAGCTTTTTCCTGTCTTCACTTTGTACCTCAGATGGTCATTTCCTTTAAATGATACCTTGTGGTTTTTCATTATTCATTTTCCATTTTATTTGCCATACTTCTAAAGTAAGAGTACTCCAGGGTTCTACAGAAAACAATTTCATATGCACTTCATGAATTATTGAGACCTTTTAGTTCATATTCTCATTTTAATTGCATGGATACACAATGGTGTACAACTATTGATAAACTGCAACGGATTTATTAATATACTGAGACCCTGGCCGGGTAGCTCAATTGGTTGGAGACACTAAAAGGTTGCAGGTTTGATTCCCAGTAAGGGCACATACCCAGGTAGAGGATTCAATCCTCAGTTGAGGTTAAGTAAGGGAGGTAATCATTAATGTTTCTCTCACATCGATGTTTCTCTCTAAAATCAATAAATATATCCATAAGTGAGGATAAAAATATAAATAAATAAATTATGTGAAAAAAACTAGTATTTATAATTTAAAGCATTCTGATTTTAAACTGACTTCAATTCTCCATTTTAAGTTCATGGACTTTCAAAAGATATGCTAATACATTTATAAATGTACACATGAAAGACATAAATTAAAATACAAAAAAAATAGAAAAAATCTTCCTTAAGTACGCATTTTTTTACTGAATTTATTGGGGTGACATTAGTTCACAAAACCATACAGGTTTCAAGTGTACACCTCAACAAAACATCATCTGCACACTGCATCAGGCACCCATGGGCTCAAGCAAAGTCTCTTTCCCTCCTAATTCTCCCCCACTTTGCCCACCTGCACCTACCCCAGCCCCATGTAATCTTTTAACTTGCTAATCTAGAGTTCAATTATATAATTGGATATTAATCACACAACATTAAATTTTTCTTTGCAGATTAAACATGGAAAGCTCTTTTTACATTTTGTTGAAAGCTAGAACAGATGCACACACATTTATACTGAAAAATGTTTAAGGAGACACCATTTGACAACTGATGCCATTTATGCCATAAAGATGAATTAAAAATAAAGTTCAGGAATTGTTATGTGGTGATGTTGCTAAGGCTCATTTGATTCCTTACAAAAAAAAAAGCAATAAAAGAGGAAAAGATCTCCCCAAGATAATATAATCCAAAGTGAAGGATAAGGAAATGGCAGAATAAGAACATTCTATATGGCAGACTCAATTTCAGTTAACATTTACATATCTATATTTTTAAAATATACTTTTCACTTTTTTCAAGTTATGCGCTATTTCTTCAGCATTGCAGAGTAAGCAAAAAGGTATTTTCATTCATGAGATTTCTATAACTTCTTCAGAAGTAATAATCTAAAGAAACATATTTGTAAAGTGGAAGTTTAACAATAAATCCTGTGTGTTTTTTTTTACATTTAAATGTTATGCAAGTATATAACAATTCTCAATGCAATTTAAAGTAAACAGTATAGCCAAGCAGAACTACAGTTGTATGTAATATGGCTTCACAACATCTTTGAGAAAGTCTCTGTAGTCTTTCAAATTCACTATGGGCATTTTCACCTTTGGGACATATTGTTTTTCCTATCTGGAACATTCTTCGGTTCTTATCTGCCCAATACCTGCTATTACTTGAATGTCTTTGAAAGTGAGGTCTCCTTTTGATTAAGTTTGGCGATGTCCTCGGTAACTGTTCACAGGGATAGAAAGGCAGGTGCCCTTGCCTCAATAGAGGAGAGTTCTGGGAAGCAGTTTACACATTTTACCTGAGAACACAATTTTGTTCTGCTCCTTTTCTTTCTCTAACTCTGCTGTAATTTCCCAGTAGATCAAAAGCACCTGAATTATTACCTCTGTCTTATTTTTTAAATAAAGAATCTGACCCATTACAGTTTAACTTTGCTCAAGAATTAAGCAAACTTGTTTTCTAGCTCTTTACCACCTACCCTTAGTTTCAGAGGCAAGTGCTTATTATTGATGAGATCTGTGATACAATTTAATGCGGTTTCTTGGTTTCCTCTCTGCCAGATAAGATTTGTGTTTATGATTCTCCTTAGTCCATTTGCTGTGAAGCTTCCCAAATGCCACCATGGTCCTTTTCTTGTTCTCACTTTGTAGCATACTGCCTTAATAATTACTTCCCTGCTATCATGTTAGAGTTTCTGAAGGCAACCAAAGTAGATGTGTGTTCAGTGTGACATTTTTATTCATTTACTTCTTTATAAAAATAAAACAATTCAATTTTATTTTGTTATGTATTTATAGTGTGAGTGTATAAATTTTAGACAAATGGGACTATTTTACACTAAATTAACAGATTTATGTAAAATCCAATATTACAGCATTGGAAATATATTTTTTGACATGAAATTTGAGTGATAATTAAACTAACTATAGAATGCAGGTTAACAGTTTTTAGCTCCTCCACCTTTTATATTTCTAACATTTATATCTGCTATTCACAGGCTGTATGTATATGCCTGGAGGTGGAAGGGACAGTGGAGAAGGGGATTGGGTATATGTGACAAGTATAGAAAAAAGGTTTTATCTTTTTACCTAATTATATTATATCCATATTTAAAGGGCTAGTGTGTTAGTCAAGCACAACTAGATAATTTCCTTATTTTAAGGTAACCTGAATTGTTACTTTAATTACGTACATATGTAAAGGTCCTTTACATCAATAACTAGATTTGTAATTGAATAACTAGCACAATCTGGCCAATACTTGTCATTTGTTGATAATAGTCACTCTGACTGGTGCTGGTGTGAGGTAGACCCACTTAAGCTTGGGTGACCAAAAGGGATCTTACAAGGGGTTTCACAAAATGAGCCAGAAGATCAGAGCAGCAGGCATGGGGTTCAGTGGCAAGCCACAGCATCCAATTATAGGTCAGGGAGCTTTAGGAGTGATCCATGCCCCATTCTTGCCCCAGTCCTCAACCCTCATATCGACACATTCAGCTTCTGTGAGGGGAGCTCTGCTCAGTGAGCCCAGGGAGAGAGCCATCTCCTTCAAAGTCAGGTCAGGGGGAGTCCACTTGATCTGAGGCTGCCAGGAGAGGTCATAGTCAGGGACATGTCTCTTGCTACCCAGAAATGGGCCCCTCAAGCTGAGAACATAAGTCTTTGAGGTGGGGACTCACTAGGTTTTCCCTGGAAGAAGGGAGAGTGACCCTGATAATTGTGGGGACAAGAGATAGGAGGAGTAGAACATTGTGGATGTTAGTCTTTTAACTGCTTTTAAGATAAGCCACAGACTCGGAGAAGGTGTTTTCAAAACACATATCTGCCGGGACCGGTTTAGCTCAATGGATAGAGCGTCGGCTTGGGGACTGAAGGGACCCGGGTTCGATTCCGGTCAAGGGCATGTACCTTGGTTGCGGGCATATCCCCAGTAGGGGGTGTGCAAGAGGCAACTGATCGATGACTCTCTCTCATCGATGTTTCTAACTCTCTATCTCTCTCCCTTCCTCTCTGTACAAAATCAATAAAATATATTAAAAAAAAAACACATATCTGATCTTCTTAATCCTCAAAAGTAAGAAAATAAACAACTCAATTAAAAAATGTGCACAAGCTCTGGACAGACACCTCACCACAGAAGATGTCAGGTGGTGGAGGAGTAGATGGAAGTTACTCTCACCCCCTCCCAGAACCAAATGCAAATGAGAACAAAATTATAGAACAATCATCCTGAATAACCAAAGGAAAACTAGCTGCACAGAAGTCTTTTAGCCAAGGATTCCAGAAGGAGCCACATCGGGAAGGAAAGGGAGGACAGAGAGGTGAAAAGGCTGGATCCACACCTTTGTTTGATGGTAGAGAATTCACAGGGATAACTCAGCTGCAAAGGTGACATCTGAGGGGTCTCAGCTACATGCCGTGCTCCCCAGGATTGGGCACCAGAACCAAAATGAGGTGCACACATAACAGCTGGCTATGTAATTCAGTGGGGATTCTATTCACACTACAATGACAGGGGTCTGGTGGAAAATGAGCTACCCTCTTAAAGAGCCAGTGCACAAAATTTTGAACATGGTTTCAGCATTAAGGATGACAGCACAGAGCCAACTGGAGTCATAATGGTAGAAGGCTGGAAGGACAGCTGTCAAGGTCCCTATGTCACCTATAGACACAATTTTCCTAGGTCAAGCACCCCCTTCAAAAGGCATCAGCCTCAGCATAAGTGCTAACCCCACACTCCCAACTCCATTTAGCCCCATTCTGCCAAACTGGACATGCCCGGGAGGGATGTCCGACTGCTCTGAGGATGAGTCTGTTAGATGCAGCCAGTCTGATCTTAGTGCAGACATTCTTGAAAGGCTCTTGAGGCAATCCAGGCAGACACAGGGTATGGAGAGACAGACAGACAGAGAGAGATAGTTTTGTGGCTCTAGGGTGAGGGTCATTATCTCCTCACACACCTGACCAGCACCACCATTCCTGTGCAGAGCCCTTCCCCCATATGGCTAAATCTTAAATTGTTTAAACCTGATGAATTCTGCTGGCCTCACTGGTGGGTCTCTGAGGCCCTGCACCACATTAAAGGCCTGTAGGCCCAGGCAGGTGGTGAATGGCCCTGAGACTTTTGCTAAGTGGCCTCAGGCCAAGCACTTGCACCAAGTTTGAATCTGTGAACATCACTGGAAAATAACGGGTGACTTACTGAGAACCTATTCATGCAACTCATATACCAACAGAGGCTCTTCTAGTTACTGAGCGTAAAAGGCAGCTGGCAAGTGGAGGTGGATCTCTGGGTGCAAAGAAGCATCGAACAGACTATCAAACTAAAGTGGGAAGGTAGGGGAGGGTTTGGGGGGTAAGAGATCAACTGAAGGACTTGTATGCATACATATAAGTACAACCAACAAACTCAAGACAAGGGCAAATGGTGGTAGGTAGAGAAGGCAGAGGGGAGGTCAGTGGGGAAAAAACAGAGACATATGTACTACTATTTGTAATACCTTAAACAATAAATTAAACAAATATTAAAAAAAACAAAAAACACTTTTGCGGACTTACCCTTGTGTTTGGTACTGGTGGAAACCAGCCTTGGTATGCAGCTTCGTCCTCCCACATATAACCAGGCCCAGCAGATGCAGCCATGAACTGTGGATTTCTTTGTGGATACAAAAAGTTTGGCCAGGGCTGGGTACAAGCAGCATCTGACATTGACCTGAACAAGAGTCCCTCCCAAGAGGCCCCAGAGCCAACATACATACTGGTGGGCTTCGGAACCACCAGTATGTATGACCCAAATAGGTCCACAAGTGGCACACCCAAAGGGACATCTTGGCAGGCACCAAGATTACCAAATTAGGCTTTGTGAGGTCAGCCCCATCACAGCAGCTTGGATACTGTAGTCAGGGTGGATCCTCATATTCAGTCTGCCTTAGGGTCCACTTCACTCAAGAATGAATCACTACAATGGAGACTCAACAACAATTTAAAGGATCCTATAACCCACACAAGGGACATTCCTGGAGCACCTTGCCCTGTGCCCCACAAGACACCTATTATGTAAGGCCACCATACTACGACTGGGAGACATGGTACATATGAACAGATACATAGAAGCAGCCAAAATTGGGAGACAAGACGAAAGGCCCCAAATGAGAGAAAATGAGGACCCCCCCCCCAAAAAAAAATGCTAAATGAAAGGGAGGCAAGCAATCTACAAGATACTGAGTTCTAAACAATGATTATAAAGGTGCTTAAGGAACTTATAGGAAGAATGGATAAACTAGATGAGAACTTAGAGAGATAATAAGCATTAAAAAAGGTCATAGAAAACATCAAAAGGAAAAAGTCAGAATGGAAGAATACACTATCTGATACAAAGAATACACTAGAAGGAATCAACCACTGACTAGATAAAGCAAAGAATATGAATCAGTTATTTGGAAGACAAGGTAGTAAGAAATACCCAATCAGAGCAGAAAACAAGAATGAAAAATATGACAATAGTTTGAGGGAACTCTGGGACAACATCAAGTGTAACAACACTCATGTCACAGAGATAGCAGAAGGAGAAGAAAGTAACAGCAAATGATTGAGGACATATTCAAAGAAATAATGACTAAACACTTCTTTAACCTGGTGAAGAAATAGATATACAAATCAGGAAGCATAGTCACAAAGAAGATGAACCCAAAGAGGTCTACCACAAGACACATCATAATTAAAATTGCAAAGGCTGAAGACAAGAGGATGGTAGTTAGTTACCTACAAGGGATCTCCCAGGAGGATCTTAACTGATGGCCCAACAGAAAAATTTCAGGCCAGAGGAATTTGCATAAAATACTGAAAGTGATTAAAAAAACACAAAAAAAACCAAGGGCCTACAACTAATATTACTCTACCCAACAAACTATCATTTAAAATTGAAGTTGAAATAGAAAACTTCCCAGACAAAAACAAACAAACAAGCAAATAAAAACTAAAGGAGTTTATTACCACACAACCAGTATTACAAGAAACGTAAAGTGTCTTCTCCTCCACCTCAAGGTCTCCTTAGAAAGGAGCAATGACTTCACTTTTCACTCCTGACAAGGGCAGAGACCTCACTACACAGAGCAGTGAACTCACTTCCTGGCGATAGATCCCATAAGAACTTGGAACCTTGGTAACCAGGCAGCCACGTTCTAAAACAGCCCCTCCAGATAACTTGGATATGGACATTTTTTACTGACAGGATGTTTTGTTGTTTATGCACAAGGCCCAAGGCAGTGGCTTCCAAAAAATTAACCATGACAGTATTTTCTACCTCTGCTGCTGCTGGGATCTTGACTCAGCCAGGAGCCTGTGTCCCTTTCCACCAGGGGATCCAGAGGTAACACAGGGAGGCACAGAGTATTTTGTTCAGGCAACAGCACCTCCTGAGCAGCCCGATCACTTGTCCCCATGTGTGTATATGTGTGTGGAAGGGTGGTTCATGTGAAGAGGGCCTGTCTGAAGCAAGAATAGGCTAAGGAGAGGGGAGTCAGAAGTCTGGTTGATCTGTCATGTTCTCTCCCTAGGTCAAGGCTGGCTGGGTGGGCATGGAACATGGGTCCATGTCCTCTGCCTGACGTTTATCCTGAGTCCTGGAGGTGAATCTCATTTCCGTTGGGTGAAGGTCTGTGCAGACACAGGGCTGGGCCTGATCTGGGAGCATAAGTTCCAGTGGGCAGAAGCAGCAGCAAGTAGGGCCGGGCAGGACTTGAGGCTTCCATTTGGCTGTCAGTCACTGCCACTGCAGGGCTCACTACAGGACTCTGGGGAGCCAGTGGTTGACAGAGACCCCCACCCAGTCTCCACCAGTCGGGGGCAGGTGTGGCACCCTACCGAGGGCCACAGCAGGAGTGAGTGTGGCCTCTTGGGGGTCTGGGGAACCAGTGCCCATGGATGGTCAGGGGAGGACTCCTCTCCCAAAGCCTCCCAGGCTCCACCGGCCTCCACCCTGGGAGCCGCTCAGGCTCCATAGGCAGCTCTTGATTTCCAACTCCAACCTGGGTCACCGGGCCCATGTTAAACAAATTGGGCCAGAGGACCTGGAGCCATAATAAGTCCATTAGAGGTTTAAGGTTTAGATCCCAGAAGCACATATGGAATACTTCCTATAAGCCAGTTTACTCAAATATTCTGCATCACACCCAATCCTTACATCAATCTATGAAGTAGTTGTTGCTAACTCAGTTTTACCATTAAAGAAACTAAACCTTGAGAACCATAAAAGAGCAGTACATTATCCAGTTTGCAAATATGAAAATCAAACACAAGTATTTTGAATCTTTTCTCCATGCCACAAAATGTTAAGTCCATGCTAATAATTCCTGAATTCTGTGAGACCAGAAACAAAAGCTTTTTAATTCAATAAGTGGGCTCTTTTATCACTTTCCCTTTGGCAAAACTATTGAATCCGATGCTCCGCTGTGCTAAATTAAAACAACCGAAACTTTTCCATCATACATTTAAAGAACACTGAGTGTAATTTATTTTAGAAATTATTTAGCTTTATTTTTCTCTCTGAAGTTAAATCGAATGGAACTGAAACTTGCTATGCCATAAATGTGCAGTATGGTGGATTTAAGATAGCACAGATCTTTTTTCTTTAATATAAGAATAATAATCCTCCCCCCCCCCCTTTTTTTTTTCTTTCAAAGAGCTGTGCCTGATAGTCTTTAGATAGTGCTAGACTAAAGAAGGTCAGCTTTCTTACCAGACTTTTTCAAAGCAGTGTCTTAAACTGCTCAGAAGCAATTTTGGTAAACATGGCATCTTAATGCTGCAGTCCTTGTTGGCTCAATACAGGAAAGATTCACAGATTGAAACAATCAATAGAAAGCAGCAAGCTAGTCTAGTCGGCCGCTAATGCCTACCCTCCTTCTAAGCCCCATTAAAAGCTGACATCAGCAAAGAAAGTCATGATAACTGAAAAATCAAGACTAAAATGGCAATCTTCTGCTCTTCGAGTATCTAAAGCCACTTAATGATCTATTTAAATCTCTCCAGACTCCACATGGCCCTTGATTATTGCTCTCCAGTTTTGGGGACTATTTTCTATTTTATCCACTGAGCTGATATTGACTTATGTTGATAGAACATCTTCTAATCTTGATTCCATCTTTCAAAATAGTCTAAAAACATCCTAGTATCAATTGCTAACATAAAATTAGGACAGAGTGACTCCGGTCTGGGAATAAGACTCTGTTCTCATATTCAGAAAGAAAATAACCATCTTTACCCCTGCAATGAATAAAGAAAGTGCTTTGCCATGATGATTAACTAAATCTCATATAACCATAGTATCAGGCTTGTGAAAACTATGGCAATGATAATAAGATGTCATCTTTTTGCTATTTCTACTTTTAAAATGTTCACTTGAGATTCATCGGGTTATAATTTCTCCAAGAAGATACAATAAATCAGTAAAACAGGAAAGGTATTATTTCCCCTCCAGCTTGTCACATAGAGAGAAGTGAGACTGGAAAAGGAGAAGGCAATCAACATTAATTATTGGTCATTAACTTATAGCAGGTTGTGTGCTACACATTTTTATTATGCCACCCAAGAAATGCTCATGGCTTTCACAAGTGCTAGGTGTTAATATTACCCCCAATTTATGGATGAGAAAAGAAAGTCTGGATGTCTAAGGATGATGGTTAACTTACCCAGCAGCAAGAAGAACAAGTGGAACTCCTCTGACTTCCATTTGTTCATCTCAGTGAGTTTCACTGGATTGCTGCTAGTAACTTCTTTATGTTAAAAACAAAACAAAACAAAACAAAACTGTCCTGTGTGAGGGAACAGGGAGATGGGGAAAGACTTTGGTTGATTTTGTATAGATCTAGGGAAACCACTGACTGCATCAATATATAATTTGTGACATTTTTTACATGAGCATATAATAATCTTATCTGTCTGATGACTGTGGTTCCTTCTGGCTAGAATAACATTTGCAGAAAATGTAAAATTATATCTTCTGGATTTTTCAAGCTGTATATTATTTTTCTATTACACTATATAAAATTATATTACTATGCAATTTTCTATAAAATCACTATATTTCACTACATATGAGTTCATACTGGTATCTGTATCATTAATCCAGGCTGATATAGTTCATTCTTGACTGTCCACCTTGTTTACCTGTAACTTCCCACTACAGTGATGAGAAACCTGGTTTCTACCATCTGCCATCAATTTTCTTAATAGCTGCATCCACTATACATGTATAGTAGTTTCAGACTTTTTAACTCCAGCCCCATGAAAAATCATTTTTCACAGTAGAGCACAGTGACTATGTATAGTTTTTTTTGTTTTTTTTCGTGTTTTGTTTTTTTAACTTTGTCTTACACTCTCCATTTATTTCAAGGTTACTTAGGTTAACACTTCCCCCTCTCACACTACCTTCAGTTAGGTTGTGTAAAATAATAGAAAAAAAATATGTTGGTTTCTGAGCTCAGCTCCTGGCTCAGAATTAGTAATAGCCTTGGAACTCCCTAGGTGAAAGGAGTGTCTTTTGTTCTGGTGGGGAGACCCTTGGTGAGCTCCTGTATAGTTTCAGAATGGGGGCGGGCCACCAGAAAGACCAAGCCATGGAACTTTCTAACTCACCTTTTGCTCTCCATGGAGGGGAGAAGACTGCACATTGAGGTAATGATCTATCATGCCTATGTAATGAAGCTTCCATAAATATCCCATAAGTACAGTGCTTAGAGAGCGTCCAGGTGGCTGAACACATGAGAGGGGGTTGCCCCGTGAAGTGTGAAAGCTCGGCACTTTCCTTCCATGCCTCACCCATGCATCCCCTCCACGGGGAGGCTCACCTCATCCTCTGTATCCCTTTATACTAAAACAGCAGGCTTAATAAATGTTCCCATGAGCTCTATGAGCCTTGATGGTCAGTTTTCATGCCAGTCAACTTTAAAACCAAGAAAGGGAATAAAACTGAAAGCAACTAATGAAACAAATAAGGCAAACAAACGAGCAAAACTCATAGACACAGATAACAGTATGGTGGATAACAGAGGGAAAGGGGGTGGTGGAGAGGTAATAAAGGGTAAAGGGGGTCAAATATATGATGATTTAACTTGGGTGGTAAACACACAATACAATATACAGATGATGTATTACAGAATTGTACACTTGAAACATATAGTTTTATTAGCAGTGTTACACCAATAAATTTAATAAAACATAAAAAGAGAAATACCAAGAAAGGAGTCATGGGAACCCTGATTTATAGCTGATCAGACAGAAGTACATATGACACCTGGGAGGGGGAGAGAGAGAGAGAGAGAGAGAGAGAGGAAAAGAGAGAAAAAGAGGTGGGGGGGGGGGTAATAGTCTTTTGGGACTGAGCCCTTAAGGCAGTGGTTGGCAAATGACCACTCTCAAGCCACAAGCGGCTTGCAGGCCACAATTTGCTGCTCTGCTGACTAATGAGTTTGCCAACCACTGACCTAGACTCTCAATTCCAATAATTACAGGCTGTTGTTGTTCCTTGTGATTAAGTCCTTAAGGTATAGGCTATGGTGCTATTCCAAGTAGTGTCAGAGTTGAGTTAAATAGGACACTCAGCTAGAATGGCAAAATACTGCTTGCTGGGGGGAAAACCCACACATTTGGTGTCAGAGGCATTGTGTGTGAGTAAAGAAGTAACACAGGAGTATTCTTTTAGCTATATAGGTTGCCTTATTCATGTGTAATATGGTTAGATTCTCTTCTCACAGCCTGTACTGGGAACTCCCTGGTATTCACAGTCTACAATGGGAATCAGTATGACTCCCCTGACATACTATATAATTTTTAAAATTTTTATAAACAGCAAAGTTCACTCTTTGTGCTGTAAAGTTCATCAAAAGTTGAGGAATGTATACAACACTATCATACACTATAAGTTTACTAGAGGCCCGGTGCATGAAATTTGTGCACCGAGGGGGGAGGTGGTTCCCTCAGCCCAGCCTGCACCCTCTCCAATTGGAGACCCCTTGGGGGATGTCTGACTGCCAATCCAGGGATTGGGCCTAAACTGGCAGACGGACATCCCTCTTGCAATCTAGGACAGCTGGCTCCTAACTGCTCATCTGCCTGCCTGCCTGATTGCCCCTAACTGCCTCTGCCTGATCACCCCTAGCTGCCTTCTCTTGCCAGCCTGGTTGCTTCTAACTGCTTGTCCCTGACGACCTGGTTGCCCCCAACTTCCCTTCCCTCCTAGACTGGTTGCCCCCAACTGCCCTCCTCTGCCAGCCTGATCTCTCTCCCATCTGCCCTCCTCTGCTGGCCAATTTGGTTCTGATGGTCAGTTTTCATGCCAGTCAACTTCAAAAGCTTTGCCTCCTAGGCAGCCATTGGCTCCCCACAGTACCCACATTTGGTTCTGATTGTTTGATGTCTATGCCAGTCAGTGTCAGAAGCTCCACCTCCTAGGAAGCCATTGGTTTTTCACACCATCCACATTTGGTTCTGATTGATGGGTTGCTATTTCAATCAGCATCAAAAGCTCTGCCTCCTATGCAGCCATTGGTTCTTCACAGCACCTACATTGGTTCTGAATGGTTGGTTCCTATGCCAGTCAGCATCCCTGGGCCTATCAACAAGGCCTGATCAGAAAGGTGGGGCTGATCAGTAGCCCCAGTGGAGGCCTGGAGAGAAATGGAGACACAGCTGCTGGCTAGACTGGGAGAGAGAGAGAGAGGCAAGTGCTGACCAAAGACTGCTAAAGAGGCAACAGATCAGTCCTGTTTCTCTCTTAAGGCCTCTCTCTGGCCCTAATCCGCAGCTCCATCAGCAATCAGTGCTGGGGCACCACACCTGCAGTGGAAACAGTCTGCAGGACTGACTTCCTGGTTGGTCAAGACTTGGTTGTTATTGGTCGTTACAACCCAGGGTTTTTATATATTAAAATTTCTCTAAAATATTGCCTATTCTACATTTAGTCAACCTTTTTCATCTCTCAAACCCCAGGCAAATACTTTCTTTTTTTAACCATCTCTCAACTTTTTTCAAAATGTCATACAAGTCAAACCATGTATTACAAAATATTTTTACAGCTGCCTTTTTTTGTAATTAGCATATGCATTTAATGTTCATTCATGTAGTTGTGTGTGTTTGTTTAAGTTGTGTGTTTTTTGATAACTCTTTATATCTGAGTAGCATTTTATTTAGTGTATGTACCATGGTTTGTTTATTCATTCATCTGTTGAGGTCACTTCCAGCTTTTGGCAATTATAAATAAAACTATTATAAACATTAATGGTCAGGTATTGTGTGGATATAAGTTTTGTAATTATTTGGGTAGAAATGTGGATGCATACTAGCTGAGTCATAAGGTAAAGCTGTGTTTGGTTTTATAAGAATATGCTGAAGGGTCTTCCAACTGGCTGTACCATTTTGCATTCCTACTAGCAGTGACCCTGCAATTGATATTGTCAGTTCTTTGGATTTTGACTGTTCTACTAAACGTGTAGTGGAACTTCATTTTTTTTTCCATTATAACTTTTAACTACTTTCTTAATACTTTCATGTGTCTGAAAATAACACCTTTACCAAATTCTTTACTTTTAGCTTTGTTGAGTCACTTAAGGTTAAATGTATCCCTTGAATACTGAGTATATTTGGGTCTCAAATTGTGAGTCAAACTGCAAATCATTTTTTTTATAGTTACCATAAGCCAATTCAATCTTATTCATATAATTAAATCATGTGGTCATAATTGTGTTATTTTATAATTTTGTGTATAATTTTTTATTTACTATGCTCTTCTCTATGAGTTTATATGCAACTTTTAAAAATGTATTTTGTTTAGGAATTTTTTCTTCTTTTTTTCTAGTGCAATTTACACATTTAGATGCCCTTAGAGTAAATATTCTCTTATTTAACTTTGAAATATGTTCTTTATCTGTGCTTAATTGTATACTTCTACTACCATATATTTTCTTTGCGATAATCTGTGTTTTACTAATTTTCTTTTCACTTTTCCTACTCCATTGTTAACTTGCATTATTTCTACTTGTAAATATATTTTCATACCTCATTCCTCCACCTTTGTCTTTACTTTCCTTTTTAGTCATCTTGATATATATCAATAGTTATGTGTTCAACATAAGTTATTTCTCTGAAACTTGCCTAGTCATATTTGGTGGAATGAAGCATAACCTCTAAGAGATTCCATAAAAGGTCTCATGGTTATACAATATTGAACAGTAATGCAGATTTAAAACTGGCTTCCTATAGAATTGACAGAGGTCTGAGATAAATATAAACATTTTTATTGAAACCAAAATGTGGTATTTGGATCTGAATTCTTTGTCTCACAAAACCAAAGAATGAATTCATAGACAAAAACAGTTGGTGGAAACAAAGTTTGTTGCAGGACAGACTGACTTCCTGCTGCAGGGAACAACAGGAAGGAGCCCAAAGCGGGTCAGTGGTGACGCTTCTTCATCTCAGATTCCAAAGTCCCATGCCCCTTGAGCCAGTCCTGGAAAAGGACTGGGTTCCAAAAGCAGGCAGAATCCAGAGCTTCCAGTCCATGTTGTAGTCAGGGTAGTTCAGTACCAAGCTGATTAAAGTCTATTAGTCCATGTGTGAAGTCTGTGCATCTCGCTGCCAGAGGAGCCCAGTGTGCCAGTGTCTCCCAGAGAGGAAAGAGAGAAAGTCCATGCTTTTTGTCTAGAGGTAGATATATGCTTGCTAGCTCCTGGTTGGCCCTTTCAAAGAATTCTGCCTTAGTAACATCCTTGGGATTGGTTTATATGCCCACTGTCTTGTGATTGGTTATCTGCAAGCTGCCTGTCTTAGCAACATCCATACGGGTTGCCATAGCAATTCCCCCTTGCTGGGTGTAGTCTTCTCCACTCAGGTGAGTCTAGACCAGTGGTTCCCAATGTGGGATACACACCCCACAGGGAGGAAATGTGATTTTTAAGGGGGACAATTCTAGAATGAGTTATTAACAGTGATTTTTTTTTGCTATTTCTTATGGTTCTTAGGCATTGTATACAATAAATATGTATTGTGACATATTTGTGCATTTCAGTTCTCTATTGTAGTATATGTTTTGAAACTTTATTTGCTATTTTTTCATATCACTTCATATTATTATTGATATTATTTTAAACAATTTCTTAGTGATTTCTTCCTCAGTACTTCAACTGATGCTATTTTCAGGTAGACAGTGTCAGAATTGAGTTAAAATAGGACACTCAGCTGGCATGGCAAAGTACTGGTTGGTGTGGGGAAAAACCCACATATTTGGTGTCAGAGACATTGTGTGTGAATAAAGAAGAAACACACAGGAGTGTTCTTTTTGCTACATAGGATGCATCACACATGTGTAATATGGTTAGATTCTCTTCTCACAGCCTGTACTGGGAACCTCCTGGTATGCAGTCTATACTGGGAATCAGTGTGACTCCCCTGACATACCATATAATTTTTTAAAAATTAGTAAACTTTAAAATTCACTCTTTGTGCTATAGCACAAAGAGTGAACTTTAATATCTACCACTAACACACATTATAAGTTCATTGTTCTAAAATGTTGCCTATTCTATATCTATTTAACCTTTTACTTCTCTCAAACCCCAAGCAACTATTAATTTTTTACCACCTCTCAACTTTTTTAAAAATGTCATATAAATGAAACCATAGAATACAAAATTTGTTTACAGCTGCCCTTTTTTTTGCAGTTAGCATATGCATTTAATGTTCATCCATATAGTTGTGTGTTGGTTTTTTTTTTTGTTTAGTTTTGTTTTATTTATGTGTTTTGATAACTCTTTTTATGTCTGAGTAGCATTTTTTTTTCTTTTTCATGATTTCATGTCCTTTGGAAGCTTGTTTAGACTAAGTTAATGGCCTTTTAGGCTTCTCCACGTGAATAGGAGTTCACTTTTTGAATAATAATTATATGTCACAGAGTGGGGAGGGGCATCAGATTTTAGAAATGTTTAGGTGGGGCATGGCAATTGAAAGGTTGGGAACCACTGGTCTAGTTGTGGGTCATTTTGTCTGTTTCTGTGGTTTTTCTCCACAGGGCTCAGTTAGCAAGGTATATTCTGCTCATGTCTGCAATGCTGCACTTCCCATCCAGATGGTCCCATCCCTTTCTAACTAGTCCTAGCTCCTCAGTATCATACTTGCAATCTTTCTTTTGTTATGTGTTTTTTAAAAGTTTGCTTCACTATTGCCTTGCTTTTGGGGGCTCTGAATCAGGGTGGGGGGTCCCTGTGAGGAGCTGGCCAGCCTGGGTGAGGGGCCGTGGACTGTTTGCAGGTCAGCCTTCCCCGGAGGTAGGAGTCTGCCAGGGCCAGGAGCCACCTGCAATTTGTAGGCTGGCCACGCCCTTGGCTTTTTCAGGAAGGTTGTCTGGAATGATATCTGGTTTAATTAGCATATTACTCTTTTATTAGTATAGACTACAGGCCTAGTGCATGAATTCATGCACAGGTGGGGTCTGGCCAGCCTGCCTGGTTGGGCCTATTGAGCCCAGCTGGTGAGGGGGGGGAATGCCGCAGGTAATTGGTGGGCTGGCCCACACCCAATTGTGGTGGGGGGCTGATTGGGAATGGGGCCAATTAGGGAGAGGGGCCACATGCAATTGGATGGCCAACCACACCCCTGATGGGAGGCAGAGAAGAAGGGGAAAATGTTGGGAGAGGGGGGCAAGGCAGGCTGGAGGGAAGGGCTGGGGGTGGTTGGCTAGTGGCCCCCTCCGCTGGTCTAACTCCTGGTCGAGTGGACAATTTGCATATTAGCCTTTTATTACATAGATTTCCCCTTTACGCATACTGAGATTTAATTTTAATTACTGAGATAGTTTTTTCTAAAATCTCTTAAATCTCTCTACACTGAGGAAGAGCCTACAATGTGTGTTTACACTCATTTTCTGATTTTAAAAAATAACGACACATTTTTAAAATTTTACTTTGATTCAGGGTAGTTTACAAGATTTCTAGTTTAATAGTACTCTTTTTTTTTTCAGTTTAGCAAAATCTAAATTCTTCAGTTGCTTGCTTGTTTGTTTGTTTCTGGTGTGGAGAGGAACTCTATATCCACAGTTTTTGTCTCCTTTTTGTCTCCTAGGAGACACTGTCTGGCTTTTGCTTCTCTTCCCTTCACCATGCAGTTGCCAGAGGGTGCCTCCCCTATCTTTTTTCTCTGCCTCAGAATGTATTTGCCACTTCAAATCATTTTTCCTTTGAAGTTCCTTTCCTGCATTCCATGCTCTTATCTAGCAGTAAACGTTTTCAGTATTTTAAAATCCCAGTGAGCCTGGCTCCTGTTTATGGATCCCCACGTCTCTCTTCCTTGCAGTTTTTCTCGGAACTCTTCCTCAAGACAAACACTTATGATTGGGTGGGAATATGAGGATTTGGTGTTATTTTCTTTATTTAATGTCAATTATTTCTACATTTGGCATTCTATAATTTTAAGTTATGCTGAGTTAATTCATATGTGTTCTTTTGGTTGTTCTGTATTTTTAGAGGAACTATTAAGAGTTGCCAAGAAGCCACAGACATTATTTTTAAAATTACGTTAATGGTATTTGTCTCTGTGTACCCTCTATCAGCTTATATAATAAAGAGCTAATATGCTAATTAGGTTGGATGGCAGAATGACCTTCTGGAAGGACCAGTGGGCAGGGTCAGGGGGAGAGGGGTGGGACTGCAGGGTCCTGAGGCAGAGGGCTGCAAGTGAGCTGGGGCAGCCAGGGCCACAAGGGCCCAGGCAGCCGGGACCACAAGGGGCTGCTCTTATTTGAATTTTGTGCATTGAGCCTCTAGTCTTCTTATATCTCTCTATCTTTTCTGTTTGAATACTTTAATAGGGATTCTTTTATCCTTTTGCTCCTACATCTAGTTTCAAAATTTGCTTTTCTCATTACTAAGAATTTTAATGTTTTTCTTGCCTCCAGAAGAATTGTGGATTTACTAGTATTTTACTTCATACTAATTATCTTGATATTTGCCACTGTGTCACTAGTTTCATAAATGTAATATACTCTTGAATAAGATGAAAACTTGAATCTGTAATTCCAAATAGAAAGCTTTTATTCTTGCTCTTTAATAACGCTGTTTCTCGGAAGAGAAAAATTTCCCCTTAACCTTTGATGGTGTTGTTTTCTATTTACCTGCAATATGTTTGACAGTTTTGAGAAATTTCTTCCGTGCTTATTTTCCGTTAGTTGAACCTCACTACTCTGGGACACATCATCACTATGCTTTTCTTATATATTCTGTAACTTTTTTGCAATTAGGAGTACCTGGAAAGTCACTATACAAAATCAATTCTTGCCTAATTCTAATTCTAGTTTTCAGTGGTGATGGCTAACCCTTTTGCTCAGATTATAAGCATGGAGTGAAGAAGGAAGACATTTAGCAACAGTATTTAAGTGAAAGCCATTTCTCAGTGGTTAGTCCACTTTAGAAGGTTTATGTCCTAATATTTCTGACTCGATGAATTGGTTGTCACTGCTGAAACTCAGGCACACTTCTAAGCCTAACCCATCCCTGGAAGGGCCCAGACCCTTTGGACCAAAAGCCTCCACTTCCCTTTACTTCTTATAATAAAAGTTCTCACCCCACAAAAAATAAAGTTAGATATTTTAAAACTTTTAACAATAAAAATATTATTTCAATATCCAGTGAGGAAAGTCTACAAAAGTAATTTTTTAAATCTTTTTCTTTTTAAAATTGATTTTAGAGAGAGGAAGGCAGATGGAGATAGGGACAGAAACATCAATGATGAGAGGGAATCATCAATCAGCTGCCTCCTGCTCTCTCCCTTCTAGGAATCCAACAAGCAATCTAGGCACGTGTCTTACCTTAGAATCAAACCTTGACCTTCTGGTTCATGTGTCAATGCTCAACCACTGAGCAACACAGGCCAGGCTCTCCAGAAGTAATTTTTAATTAAGACAAGAAAGTTTTGCCTCCAGGTAATCTTTTCTTGACTATATTATTAAATACATGAGTAACCTCTTCTATATAAAAGAAGGAAAAATACATAAATGTGATTTATGGTGGCATCTCTAATGTTTAAAGTTATATAATCACTAGAGGCCCAGTGCATGGATTCGTGCTTCAGTGGGGTCCCTTGGCCTGGCCTGCGGGGATCAGGCCAAAACTGGCTGTCCAACATCACCCGAGGGATCCCGGATTGGGAAAGGGCAGTTCTTGGGTGACACACCCTGGAATCAAGCTCCCTCCTTTCTGGTTCCAGGTGCAGCACCAGAGAACAGCAGCTGCCAAGTCACCTCAGTTTGGCAGCTTCTGCATTGAGCATCTGCCCCCTGGGGGTCATTGAGCATCATTGCTACTAATCTGACAGTGGAACAGTTGGATGGTCACTTAGGCTTTTATATATATATAGACTAGAGGCCCAATGCGCACAATTCGTGCAAGGGTAGGACTTCACAGCCCCGGCTGTGGGGCCCTTGCAACCTCCACTGCCTCTTGCTCTCCATCCCCCCTACCCCCCAGCTGCCTCCATCCAGAAGATCATCTGAAAGGTTGTTTGGATGGTTGTTCTGCTATTTGATCAGTCAGTCGATTTGCATATTATGCTTTTATTATTATAGATAGTTTTGCCATGTATTAAAAAACACTATACTTCTAATAAATAATTTCAGAATAATGATTATTTTCATCCATGAAAAAAAATATACTGTAAAAAATACCTTTAATTTGTTTTGTATAAAACTGCCGCAGCCTCTGAGATCCTCTTTTCATGATTACAGCCTGAAGTAAAAGTTCTGCAAATGTACTTACAATATATATTTACTAATTGAGCATGACTTGTGGTAATGACAACATTAGAATAATATGAATCTGTTTTATTTAATTTTGTATTTTCTGAAGCATTTAAAAATATAAATTATAAAACACTGCATAGATATTTCAATAAAACTATACCTACCCATGGGAAGTGTTAAAAGACATGTTAGTGTAGGGTACACCATCCTTTTGCAATATTTTGGCTTTAATTCTACTATTTAGAGAAGCAGATGTGTCCTGAAGAGAAATGTTTGTGTGTGTGTGTGTGTGTGTGTTGTTATTGTTGTTGTTGTTTTTAAATGCTGCAACATTCACTGAAAAAAACAGAGATATCATATCTAGGAATTCCATTATCTCCTCCTCATTCTAGCAGCTGGCACAGGCAGATGTTGCTTTCTTTCTGTCTTTTTTTGTTTTGTTTTGTTTTTTCCCCAGTCGATGAGAAGGAACAATACAGCTGTAGCTCACTGGGGATTGAGCCTGTGCTTTCTTTTATTTGTTTAACTTATGCAGATGTAAGGAATTGAAACCTTAAATTTACAACAAAAATTCAAAATAACAGATGGTTATAAAATTGGATATTCTCTTTCTCCCAGAGCAAACCAGTTTTTCTAAAAAGGGAAGATCTGAGCTAAAAATATGTGTGCATGTAATATCCAATCTTTGTACTTAAAAGCGGGTAACAACAACAAGCACACCTTATTTTTCTAATGAGAATTCTGAAAAATTTTACTAAATTAAATTTCACAGTAAATTATATTTATATCGATCCTTGTGTATTGATTTATACTCAGCCATTTTTTTAGTATTTTATACAGCATAATAAATTAAATTGTTGAAATGAAAGGAAAATATATTTAAATAAATCTTATAGCAGTTCAGGTTCCATTAGAGATAAAAATAGCAATACAATTAGAAAATTTAGTGAAGGTGTTTTCCCAAACAATACTATTATAGATAATAAAAATGTACAACCCATAACACTAGTCTATCAAATTTAAAATAATTATATCTGCTATGTACAAGGTTCAACAAGAACTACAAATATATTATTTTGAGGTTATCAAATTTGTGTTTAGTGATATGCTCAATAATGGCCCCCAAAGTTATCCTAATCTCTGGAACCTATCAGTGTTATCCAACATGGCAGAAGGAATTTTGCAGGTGTGATTAAGTTAAGGACATTGAGATGGGGAGATGATATGAATGTACCCTAAATGTAATCATGAAACTTATAAGAAGGATATATACAGTATATAACTTTTAATTACTAAAATAGTATTTTATTTTAATAGTCAAACCAAATAAAGTTGCGTAAAATTAAATGAATAGGTGTATATTTTTTCACCTTTTGGGGAATATTGTATTATTTGATTAGAAAATAATATATAAACACAAGGCAATAATATTAGCTAAAATTTGAAAATCTTTTAATGATTAATAATATCCCATTATTATTGAAAATTGTTTGTCTAATTTGGATTTTAAATTAGAAAGCTACATGTTATATTATAAAACTTCAAATAATTTATTATTTATAAAACTTTTTAAACTTCTTTTGTGAAATGCACTGAATAACCATTTTTCATGCATGAAAGGCTGGAAATTTCTTAAATTGAATGAATTTATAATACCGCCTATGTTCATTTTTCCTACTTTTTCAATGGAGAAGTTAAAATATGTATACATTAAATATAATTTAAGAACAGATACCACTGATTGCTTATAATATCACATAGAGTTACCTGTGAAGGATAAAGCTTGCCCCTTTATGGTGCCTGCCTTGTTCTGCACACATCTCCTGGTGGTCAGTGCACATCATAGCAACTGGTTGGTTGGTTGGTTTTCTGCTGTTTGGTCTATTTATATTTTAGCCTTTTATTATATAAAGGTTATTATATAAGATGATAAAAATAATGAAAACATATCTGGAGCTTAAATATTGTTTATTTAATGTATTTTATTGAGTTTTTACAAAGAAGAAGTGAGAGGGATAGAGAGTTAAAAACATCTATGAGAGAGAAACATCAGTTGCCTCCTTCACACCTCCCACTGGGAATGTGCCCACAACCAAGGTACATGCCCTTGACCAGAATTGAATCTGGGAACTTTCAGCCCGCAGGCTAAAGCTCTGTCCACTGAGCCAAACTGGTTTTGGCAGGAGCTTAAATGTTATTGACTAGAGACACAAATAAATAAAAACAATATATAAATAAGTTATATATTGTAGTAGAATAAAAGTGTTGGAAAAATTGTATTAGGGTAAGACCAATAAAATATGTTGGGGGATACTTTAATTTTAAAAATAAACAATTACCCTCTATTAAGAGGTAACACTTGTGCGGAAAAACAAATTATATTTCCAAAGGGTTATTCTTTCATGAAGATACACTACTAGGTTTTCTGAGAGAGCATGGGGAGGGAGGGAGAGAAGGATAAATTTGGAAGCTGTGAGTCTAGTTAGGAAAGAAATACTAAAACAATGTTAGAAACTGCAATTGGACCAAGCTTGTAGCAGGGAAGGTATTTAGGTGAGAAGTATTCAGATTCAGGTTTTATTCAAAATAGAACTAGAGAATTTTCTGGCAAAATAAGTGTGTGATGTAAGCAGAAAAGAAGTATCAAGGATTATTAAAATATATTAGTTTTTAAGAAAGGGAAAGGATGAAATTATTGACTGAGAAAGGGAAAAGTTGGAGGGCAGATCAAGTATTTGAGAGATATTTGGATGTTAAATTTGAAATACATATTTGAAGTTCAAGTAAAAATATGAGCAGTTCTTTAGATGTAAGCATTTGTTAGAGGAGAAATCTGGCTGAAATATACGTATCAATTATGTATTTTCCACCTTATATGAGGTATTTAAAGGCACAAGACTATAAGAGATGACTAAAAGAGTTAAGTATGTATAATCAGAGATTCAAACATTGAGCTTTGGATTCTATAAGATTAAAAATTGGAGAAAAAAGAGACTAAGAAAAAGACAGTAGAGGAGCTATTTTGCTGGCAGTATAACCATAAGTTGTTGGTATCCTGGACATCAAATAAAGTACATCCAGGAGAAAAGTATAGTGCATCCAGTTGTATGAATGCTAAATACAAAGTTAGAGATTACTGGTGGCACTGAGAGATGAATTGTTTGTTTATCCATCACACAATCTTTTTAATTGTCATACCTATAGTCACCTTTGTATTAATTTCTGAATGCTTTTCCATTAGGCAAAATAATATTCCTGAAGGAAATTATCTAGTCTGCAACATATTATCCTTAGTGTGTAAAGTTTGATGAAAAATAATAAGGTAATTGACTAATTACTAATCTACACTAATAAAGAGAAAGGTGTAAATTAACTCTACCTTTGTGAAGCCCACCAGACAATCAGGGGTTAGTATGCAAATTAACCAATACAGATGGTGGGTTAATTTGCATACACAGGCACCTAGTGGCTGAGGACGGCTTGCAGGCGTGCTGCACTGCCCCAGCCTCTGGGCAGCAAGGGAAGGAGGAAAGGCAGCACCAAGTGGAGGGAAGGCAGAAAGGCGGCTTCAGGCCGAAGCAAAGGCAGTGCCAGCAGCCAGGGAAAGGAAAGCCCATACTTGCATGAATCTTTGTGCATCAGGCACCTAGTCTACTGATCTGATCACAATAACTGCTAATTCATCAGGCATTCTGAAGCACATGGCCTTATCACCTCTTCTAGTCTATACTCATTCAGTTACTTGGATCACATCCTTCAGTTACTTGACTTTAGTTACCTAACCAAGTGAAAACTACCCAATCCATATTGTCAGCCTAGGCTTCTCCCATAAATGCCAGGCATATATATCTAAACACCCATTCAATCTATACTGAAACTTTTAAAAATATATATTTCTTATTGATTTCAGAAAAGAAGGGAGAAGGATAGAGAGATAGAAACATCATTGAAAGAGAATCATTGATCGGCTACTGAGATTGAGCCCACAGTCCACGCATGTGTCCTGACTGGGAATCAAATTATGACCTCCTGGTGGTTAATGCTCAACCACTGAGCCATGCTGGCTGGACTTTACTGAAACTTTTAAATATATCTCAAATTGCTCTGAGATATGTGGTCTGTGAGAGGGCAGGGCGGGGCGAGGATGAGCTCCCAACTCCGCCCCACAGGGCGGAGTTATCCCTAGCCCTCACCCAACCACTCAGGGTTAGCCAAGCCAGTGACATCACCACCGACCGAAGTAAAACCCCTGGACTGGGTGAAATTCGCTCTCTCTTCCGCCATGCTGCCGGCGTGAGTGGGACAGAGCCCATGCTAGCATGGAAAAGGCTCTTTTGTTTATTGCACTGGACTAGGCTCCCTGGTGGTCCTTGGGGATCACGAAGTCTGGGCGTAACAGTCTGCAATAATTCAAATGAGTTATAAATGTTACAGTATTCTAATGTGATTAAGTTAAAACATCCACTGTAGTCCATCAGGATATTTCTTGGATGTTTCTTAAAAAATAATTTTAGTTGGAAAACAGTGAGATCTTCTGAGTATTAAAGCTATGAATATAGTTAAAAGTTGGAGAAGTTCAAGATGAAGAAAAATTTAGTTGCTTATGTTTTCCAATAAATCTTATGCATTAAAGTAAAGTAGAATCGTTTGCTTAGATCTACAGTAGAATTTTAGGCTCAATTTAGATTGTAGAGTGAGACTATTGTACTTGAGTGCAAGATAAAATAAATTTGAAGAAATTATGCTGACTAAAGGAAAATATGACAAAAACGCTGAAATAGGAAAAGTAATGAGAAAGGAACTAGCCCCATTTATTTTCTTTCTTCTTTTTTGTCTTCTATCTATCTATCATCGATCTATCTATTATCTACCTACCTACTCTATCATGTATGTATGTATGTATGTATGTATGTGTGTATGTAGTATGTATATATATATGTGCAAGTGGCCCACATTGGGCTGCCAGTTGTGGGTGTCCCCCCCACGTCCTGTGTGGTCAGGGTTCAGGTTCAGGGTTTGAGTTCAGGGTTTGGGCTCTGAAGGAGGCTGCACACAAATGAAAGAGACTAGAAAATATTAATTTGGAAATATTGGGGCCAGGTGGGAGCTCAACTCAAGGGGAAGGACTCCATTTCCCTCTGGCCTTGCTATCCATTTTATTAAGACTATGGGATGCACCCATAGCCTTTAGGCAGGCAATTCCAATAATAGCCAATCAGCAAGAATTTACATAAGACTAAAAGGTGGAAGTTGCTTTAGCTATCTTTGTCTCATCTGGACAGTGGGTGCTTGGCTCTGATCTTTCAGAGCTTCAAGGTTGAACAGCCTTCTGGTTTCCTTGACCACACCTCTCTACTAGTGAAGACAAAGGGCGGCTTCCAACATGTAGGTATCTATTTTATCTATCATGTATGTATGTATCTATCTAATTTGTCATCTATCTGTCTTCTATCTACTATTATTATTTGACTAATCCTCTGCATCATAAGTTGGAAGCACTACAGTAACTGCAGACATTGAGAAAGCTAGATTCATCCTAATCTAATAAAGCCAAGGAGAAGTATGGCAGGGAAATTGAGAGTTTACATACGCAATGACAAATGGAAGAACACATCAGCCTCCTTTCAACAGTAAGCAAATCTGTGTGCTGAAAGTATAATGAAGATTAACTAAGTTGAAAGTTAATTTTTTTTTTTTACTGTGAAATAAGATTTTTTTTTTTAAGAAGAAAAGGTACACTTCAAGGGGTTTCTTCTTTAATTTTTTCTTTAAAAAGGCTAAGGTTAATTTTCAATATGTACACAGAACTTCAAAACGAATGGTTCTTTTGGTCAGCGTATCTGTGCACCATAGAACACTGGCTGGGCACTATATCTCTATTGAAGTCAGCAATCACTTTATGGTTCAGATCAGTAAGCAGGGTACTAGACACTGCCAGGAGCAACTGATTTAACCTTCACTTAACTGCTCTGAGCCACTTGGCCTTTCATCTTTCCCGACCTGTTGCAGTGTGCCGAGGAGTTTTGTGTCTGCTATGGGCAGATCTGATTTTTCCTTATGTCAGAGAGGAGAAACAAATGATTGACACCGGAATGACCTTTTGGTTCAGGAAAATGCAAGACACTAAACTTTGATAGCAAATGTATTAGACATATTCAGTCAGCACAGCAGGAAGCAAAAATTATATTTCAGAGCAGCTTAAAATTTAAAACAAAGGAGAATGCCATGTTTTTCATGGGTATAACATCCCAAGTATTACATTTCTGCCAATTGCTCTAATGTGCAAACAATTGAATTTATTGATTGGCACGTTAATTATTATCTTATGATCACCTCAGTACTGTAAGTCTCTCCAGAGAATCATATTTTTCTCTGGTACCCCAGGTAGGAAACACATGTCTCTAAATTATTCCTGCTTGCTTCTCTCTCTTTTTAAAACATATACGAAGATATAGATGCACAGAGGTTTACGAGGACAGAGGACAGCAGTACGATACAAATGCAAATGGTAGTGTCATATGTAGTTTCCACCTGCTTCATTTCTGATTAACATTTTACCAATATATTAATAACCAGAGTTGGAAATTCACTATTTAACTTATAGGATTGGAACCTGACCTAACAATGTTATTCTCATCCACGTAAGAAATTGTCTCTGCTATTATAGATTAAAGATAGACTTTCTGAGCCCTGAGAGTCCACAGCTTTCTTAAAAAGGCCTATATAAATTTTTTAAAATTGCTTCATATAAAATATTTTAGTAACATGAACTTGCACAGGTTTGGAAAGGGTTTTCTATCATTTTTACCAATTAGACGAAATAAATATAGGCAAACTAAGGAGATAACATGAGTGAAATTCATTTGTTCTTAAACATAGACATCAATATAAAAATAAGTAAAGGGAATTGTGCAGGGAACACTCACAAAGTAAATTTTCCAACATAATCTCTTACCACCAGTCACTAAAGTAATTGAAATTTTAAGTTCAATTTTAGATCCAATATATATTGTGAAGGTATTAAACAAGAAAAAAACACTATATAAGTATGGGGAAATTGTAATTCTTATTTGAGTACACATTACAATAAAAACATCCAATTACTAGACGTATTTACGTCCTGAATAATGCCCATAGTTAATTATTTGCAACCAATTGGATTGTATAAACTCTGAAGATAGGGTATTTTGAAAGATAACGTCAATATCAATTGAGTTCACTGAAGAGAAAAGTCATTACAATATATGAGACAATCTGAATTCAAAACCCCTAATGGGCATTAATAACATTTAGAAATAAAATAAGATCTTAGCTTACACCAATATTGGAATATTGGGAGTCATAAGAATTAACTGTTTATGGAGAAATTATTGCTGTTTAGAACATTATGGTGTTCTTCAATTATAAGAGAAGAAAATTTAAGGAGGGAAAATGTGATCTTGGGGTGCACATGTAATTAGTTTTATATCCAAATAAGCATAAGATTTCGATAGCAGAATTTCACACAGTCTGCCACCCAGGGAAAAAATCTAATTTTTAAGATTCAGTAGGATATTTCCTGGATATCCACATATGACTAAACTTTCTTAAGTTATTATTTTAGAGATTTCTGAAGATAACTCAAAGGATTTACTGAGAATAATGAGAAATAGCTATATATGCTAACTATATAGTCAGTATGCACAATTTTTTATATACATCTATAATAGGATATAAATTTATAATATAAACTTCCAGTTCTTCTATGTTAGAAACTAGTGTAGCCTTTATAGGTGAATAAGGAATTGTATTTTTTTCTGGTCCAGTTAGAATTTATCCTGCTCACTCATTTTCCCACCAGTATACAACAGGCCATGTCTCTTTAATGAAGGCCTTTTTAATTGGTTCAGTTGTATTTAAAATAAACTGTGGATAATATTTATAAGCAAGCCTCATTTATATGTAAAATGTCACTCATTGCCATGACAGTTTGGTTTTGTCAATATTCAACTTTATATCTTTGTTCCTTTCAAAGTTGTCATTAATAATGTTTCTGTGTTTTGGTACCAATACTCTACAACAGTGAGGTACGAGGGCTTGGAGTATAAAAGTGCATGATCATGGTATCAGCTAAAGGCTGAAAGGATAGCTTCAATGGAATCCAAAGCAGTGATAGGTGCTCCTTTATGATTAAAAACAAAATGAACAAAGACAGAAAAACCTACGTCCAGAAATCATCTTCTAGTCAATATTAGTAGCCACCCTACTTGGTTGCAGTATTTTAGAATAATATTACTTGAGCATTGTGCCAGCTATTGAACATAGTGCTAACACTTCTTTCCCAAATTCTTCTTGTTATGTCATATCTTGTACATGCAACTACTGCAAGATGTCAATAATGGGGAAACTGGTTTTGTGGGGGTGGGAGGTGTATGGGAAGTCTGTTCTTTCCAGTCATTTTCTTTCTGTATAACTAAAACTGCTCTAAAAAAATTAAGTACATTAATTTAAATGAGAAAAATTAATTCAAGTATCTCCTGTACAAATAACCTGAAAAATCCTTAGCATATTTAAAAATTTAAGAAATGAAACAAATGTGGTCATAACTTTAGAAATCACTTTACAACTAATGAATATTTTATATTATTTTTTTAGTTTTTTTAAGGATATCTTATGGTACTTTATAGTTTAACTATTTTTTTATTTAAAAAAATATATATATATTTTATTGATTTTTTACATAGAGGAAGGGAGAAGGATAGAGAGCTAGAAACATCGATGAGAGAGAAACATCGACCAGCTGCCTCGTGCACACCCCCCACTGGGGATGCGCCCACAACCAATGTCATGCCTTTGACCGGAATCAAACCTGGGACTCTTCAGTCCCCAGGCTGATGCTCTATCCACTGAGCCAAACGGGTCTTGGCTATAGTTTACTATTTAAAATATTCAGAAAATGTTGAGGTTGCCATTTCATTTCAAGGGTTCATAGATGTAGAGAAAACTCTTTTATAACTTTCCTTATATGAGATGGTAGCCTTCAACACTTGTAAAAATGGAGAATATTACAATTATCTGAGATGACATTCAGTTTAAGCATGAGTTGATTTACTGAGAATCTGAACTAAGAAAGCTTTCATTTATTGCAAATTTGAAGGATTAAATATGGATACTTTTCTTTATCAGGAAACAATAACCCCCTACCCCCAAACACACACACACACACACGCACACACACACACACACTCACACACAACTTTTTGGATTTTTTTCTAGTCTTCCTTACTAAATGGGTACCAAATTAGCAGAAAGTTTCTTAAAGTTGTATTAGCACTGTTTAGTTGATTGTATAAGTAGATGTGAATGAAATGATGGCTATTAACTTATAAATCATGTGTACATTATGTTAAACATAATTTCAACAATTTCTAAAAATGTAATCTAAAATTACACTTGATTTAACAGCTGTCATTCTAATCAGTCAAATTTTATTGAGCCCCGGTACATCTATACAATGCAATACTACACTGCTATCATTTGCAACAGCATGGATGGACCTGGAGAGCATTATGCTTAGCAAAATAAGCCAGTCAGAGAAAGATAAATATCATGTGATCTCACTCATATGGAGGAAGGTAATAATGAACAAAATATGAACAAAAAAACACCAAATGGACCATCAAACCTCAGAGGGAAGGCAGGGAATGGTGAGTGGGTAGGGGTAAGAGATCAACCAAAAGACTTGTATGCATGCATATTAGCATACCCAGTGGACACAGACACTGGGGCAACTTGTCCTGGGGGTGAGAGTGGTAGGTGAGGGATCAATCAGGGAAAAAGAAGACATATGTAATACTTTAAACATACAACAACAAAAAAGCAAGGCTACTTGACCAACCAGCATGGCTCAGTGGTTGAGCGTCAACCCATGAACCAGGAGGTCGAGGTTTGATTCCCTGTTAGGGCACATGCTGGAGTTGCATGCTCAATCCCCAGTGTGGTGTGTGCAGGAGGCAGCTGATAGATGATTCTCTCTCATCATTGATGTTTCTGACTCTCTCTTCCTCTCCCTTCCTCTTTGAAATCAATAAAAATATATGTATTTTTAAAAAAATTGAATCCTGGTCAGTGTTGCTAAGTGATTAGAGCATCAGCCCCATGCACCAAAGGATCATGGGTTCAATTATTGGTCAAGATCATATACCTGGGTTGCAGGTTCACTCCCCGCTCCCAGTTGGGGTGCTTGAGGGAGGTGACCAAGTGATATGTCTCAAATAGATTTCCCTCTCTCTCTCTCTCTCTCTCTCTCTCTCTCTCTCTCTCTCTCTCTCTCTCTCTCTCTCTCTCTCTTTCTCTCCTGCCCCCTCTAGCACTCCCTTTTACTCTCTGAAAAGCAATGGGAAAAAAATATCCTCAGGTGAGGATTAACAAAAAAAAAAAATTGAAATGTTAGCCTCTAACTTATAAGAAAACATGAAAATTCATGTTAACAAATTTATTAAAGAAAAAAGGACACTTAAGTAAAATTTCTATGTTAAAATGTTTCCTTTTTAGTAAGGAATCATCAGACATACCTTTAGTGGCACTAAAAAAATTACCAACTATTCTTGTCACTCAAATAATGACATTTTATAATGAATGTTCACACACCACATGATCATCTGAAACAATTTTAATTAATAAGTTTTCTATTTTTATTTTTCATTCTTGCTTTTCTGAAGAGATTTAACTCTACCCCTGGTAGTTTTCCACAGATATTGCTTCCATCTGTGAAAACTGAAAATATTTGGCTTTCATTCCTTTTATTATGTTCATATTCAAACTGTTTGAAAAGCTGTTGGATTTCATTGTCCTCACAGATATTGAAATGCCATTCTGTTGTATTCCCCCCACCCTTTCCCCCCCCTCAAATACAACAACTGTGGCATCCCAGCTGTGTATTTGGCTGCAATAAAGTATTTTGTGGAAATAATTCAGTTGGCTTTAACTCATATCAGGAATAACAAAATTGAAAACAAGTAAATAGGAAAAGACCAGGAATACAGTGGCTAGAGAAAAAAGAACCAGTTAATAGTACACTATATACTACATTACTCTGTTTAATTAAATTGATAATTATTGATCTCCTACTACACACTGTGCTTGGCACAGTGGGTGATCTAAAGATCAATTGGACATGACTACTGTGTTGTCAGAACTGAGAGAAATGTAGGTGGGTGTTCTTTAAAGTATGGAAAACAAGGTCAATGCTAATAAACACTGTAATTGAGCTATAGACAAAGAGTAAACTAAACAAAAAATGAGGAAATTTCATGTAACTGGAAAACTTTGGAATAGTTTCCTGAGGATAGACCAAGAAAGATGAATGAAAAATGAAAATAGGGAAAGGCAATTGACATCAAATGAACACCAAGAGCAAAATACAGTCAGGCCTCCATACTCGCAGGTTTCACCTCTGTGGACTTTGCAGGTGTGTACCATGTGATTAGGCCTACGATGGTTGGTCTGTACTGAACATACACAGAACTGGTTTTATTCTTGTCATTATTCCCCAAACAATACAGCATAAATATTATAAGTAAGCTATCCTATTATGGGCAAACACAACACTATGCCATTCTAATATAAAAAGTGCTAGGGTGTGTCATGACCTAAATGCCCGGATGAACAATCGAATACCAGGCTAGGGTCCTGGTCGGTGTGGCGGAAGTTGGTCCTGGGTCCCAGTCAGCAAGGTGGAAGTTGGTCCTGGGTCCTGACTGCCCGCAGTGTGGCGGCAGAAGGGAGCTGTGGGCCCTGGCTGCATGCAGCGTGGCGGTGGGAGGGAGCTGTGGGAATGGAGCCATGATGCCATTGGACTGGCCTCTGGGTCCCTCCCCGCAAGGCCTCAGGCCCAGGGATCTAGAGCCATGCTGCGATGGGACTGGACCCTACCCAAGGGGTCCTGGATTGTAAGAGCGTGCAGGCTGGGCTGAGACCTCCTAACACACAAATTTTCATGCACCAGGCCTCTAGTTTTATATAAGGGCTTGAACATCCCTGATATTAGCATACCCGGAGGGCTCTGAAACATATACCCTTCAGATAATAAGGGGCAATTACATGTAGACAGAAAACAACTAAGTTTACTAATAAACCTAAATAAGATTATTATAACTAAAGATTATTTCTATTGTTTCTTTTCCATCAAAACAGTTTACTGAAAACATTTCTAGCCATATATCAATATCTGAGAGCTAAATGACTTTGTTTTGAGAACTATAATCATAGTCCTATTATTATTATTATTATTTTTATTTTTATTTTTTTACCAATTTACTCACCATCATTTATTGAATTTTGGGGCATACTCAATTATTGCCTAAGCATAGTAAATGTAAAAACATGAGCAAAATGGATTTTGATGTGTTTCCTTATAGGGAAAGCATGAGAGGACAAAAACATATATAACTGATAATGGAGAAATGCTTTATTTATATTTGTTTAGAAAAGTAAATATTTGAGAATTTTACCTTAATTCCAAGCAAATATAATAGTCTGTTATAATTTTATGGATGCTGACAGAAAACACAAAAACCCTGGGTTAGAGGTAAAGGACAGTTTGTTACTCCTAGCAGTAACAGTAGCCAGAATATCTGGTTACATTTTCTTGTACTGATTCCCTAAGTCCTAACTGTTGCAGAGTGACCCCAATTGAGTTGAGCCATGTGACAATTGTACATATGGTAGGTTACATTGCAGTGGAAGAAACCATAGCTTAAGACACACATCTCTTTTATATTGTTCAGTAAGCATACCTACCCTTTGTTCCAAAGGAAGAAACAATTTTGGTCTAACAAGGCTGTTGGCCATGCAAACATCCTTAAAAATACTAACAAGCTAAGAGAATCTGTGGCTCTCTTTGTAGGAAGCACAGAAGTATAAGGAACCCATGAAGAATTATTTTCCTACATAACTGAAATAAATACAAGTAAATCACTCTTTCTCACTAGACTTCAGAAGGGAATAATATCCCGGGCACCTTAACTCTTTAGCTGGCTCTTGACAGTTAAGTAGATAAATCATACAGAAGAGTATTATAGGCAAAAAGACTATAGCCAAAGGTAGAGTGATAGCAGTATCAATAGCATCTTTTAAGAAAAATGATCTTCTGGGTGATGGGTGTATATAGACTAAAATGCAGAGGTATTAATTTGAACAAAATGTGATTTAGTGCCAAGCTATGGAAGTAATTGAATATTCTGCTAAATACTTTATTCTGTCTATAGAAATAGAGAGAGACATCAAAGAACTTTAAGTTACACAAAAATAAATTAATTATTTAACTTACATGGAAAGTATTGATAGCCTTATGAAGGAGGCCAAGATATAATTAAGACTAGAGTCATACAAGAAAAGGAGTAAGGAGGTAATTGTGGTTAGAGACAAAGGGTTATACATAAAATGAGATTATTTGCAGAGGTATTTTGAAAATGTAATCGATGGGGATACTTGTTAACTGGATTAATGGTTTGAGAGTAAAATTGAACATGTTTTTTAAGATAGTAGCTGAGTGAGGCAGAAAATTATAATACTGTCAACCAAAAGAGACAGAAAAACAATATAAAACAAAAGAATCCAAAGAGAATTCTATATTAAAGGGACAATCTAAGCTCTAATTTTAAACACTTTACATTCATGTGCCTGGGAGACATCCAGGTATAGACGTCAAACACATAGTTCCTACTTCAATTTTGAGTTTAGGAGGAAATGGAGGCTGTAGACGGGACTGGCTCTGTAGGCGGGCATCCTGTACAAAGAGGGGATCACTCTCTGCTGTGGCACTGCAGTCTTGGCATTCTTAACAATATCCGAACAGGGAGCTCTGCTTCTTTTCATTTTGTACGGGTCATGCGAATCACGTAGCCATTCCTGATTGTAGATTTTAATTTGGAAGTGAACTTGACGACCTGCTTTAATTAGCCATGCTATTGCTACTTAAAATTAAGAATAGCAATGAAGAAATGACATAAATTCTTTTTTTAAGTTATTGATTCAAACTTTATTTTATACAGCTATTTTTCTACCACTTTTTAAATTTTTATTTTTTTAATTTATATTTATTTATTTAGTTTTCTTTCAATTTTTTAATTAAGGTATTATATGTGTACATATCTTACCAATCCCCTCTCCCCCCAACTCTCATACATGCCCTCCCTCCCCAGAGTTTTGCGTCCATTGGTTATGCTTATATGCATGCATACAAGTCCTTTGGTTGATCTCTTATCTCCCCTATATCTACCTATCCTCCCTGCTGTAATTTGACAGTCTGTTTGTTGCTTTACTGTCTCTGTATCTATCTTTTTATTCATCAGTTTATAATGTTCCTTATTATCCATAAATGAGTGAGATCATGTGGTGTTTTTCTTTCATTGACTGGCTTATTTAACTCAGCATAATGTTCTCCAATTCCATCCAGGTTGCTGCAAATGATAAAAATTCCTTCTTTTTTTTATGGCAGAAATTATGGTCCACTGGGAAACCAATTTAAAGCAATCTCTACCATGTCATAGCTTTGAAGAGATTTGTTTCAGTTTGCATTAAAATTTGCTTCCTGTGAATAGTGCACTTATCCTCCTCCCCTTTGTGTGTGTGTGTGTGTGTGTGTGTGTGTGTGTGTGTGTTTGGGTTATATTCATGTAGTGAATAAATGTTAGTTTCAAAAAATACTTAAAATACATTTTCTCATTATGGCAATTTAGGACAGAGATGAGTCCTCTAGTTGCTATGAGAAGGAGTGCTCTGGAGTAAGGGGACTCAGGACTGTGCACCTGCATATGGCATAGAAGATGGGAAGAGGATGTGATTGTTTGTCAAAAATAGGAAATCTAAACAAATGGCCATTGAATTCCTCTCCCATTTTAGCAGCTTTTTTGTCATTATTGGTCACTTCCCAAGAAAATCTAATTTATTGCAAATTAACAAAGCAATAGATTATTATTGTTCTATAGTGCCTAATCATATTTCTAACTTTTCCCTATTCTTTAGTAACTGACAGTCCCAGCATTATACAAGGATGATCCAAAAAAGATGATATAAATGCAGGCTGATGATCTTTTTTAGTTTATCTCTTTCCCATTTTCCTCTATTAACAAAAAAAGTTAGGGGAGAAAAGATCCCAGTATAAATTTCAATGCCTGTGATCAACCCACTAATTATACTATTAAATTGGATAAGTGGATAGATTAAAATAGTATTTGTGTGGTCTCTAATTTGTTTTTAAATTGTAAGAATTTCATTGAATAATATTTTTTCACTGGGAATTCTGCAATAAGAATGAAAAAAAAAAATATTACCGAGTGCTTACTAAGTGCCAGGCACTCTGCTCAGATAAAGGATTCTGTACTCCTCACACACTGCACAGAAACAGAGAGGTAAGCCTGTGAGTGTCTAATGTGCATATCTGTATATGTATATCAGCATTGCAGTATATCTTTATTACTATTACATATACATTTTTATAAAAATATCAAGTTTACCCTAATCTTGGTTGATACAAGTCTACCTCTGACAACAATGGATCCACTTTTATGGTGCAATTGCAAATGAATTTCTAATCTTACCTAGAGCATCTTAATGTGTGAAATGGAAAATCATCTTCTGCAACCAATTACTGTTTACTCCAGACGACTCCTGATGACTCCTGCCCAGGCACAATTGTATCCCAGATGCTTCACTTGTCTTCAGTTTCAAAGTTGTAAAAACACTCCTCAGAATGAAGCTATATAAAAGCCTCTACAGAACAAAACTCTAGATTTGCATTACTAATTACTACCAGATTGAAAACAAAAATCCTCTTTACCAGAATTATCTTTCAATTGCCCTTTACTCTCTCAAAATCCTTTTTCAGAGAAGAATATGACTGATAGCACTGAACTTAATTTGCTGTAACTGTAATCTGCTCTACTCCACCATCTACTTTCTTCTTCCGGGTTCTCCCTATGGCCTTAGCTGAGTAATCCTAGGCTCATCATCTCATAAGCATGTGGCACATGGTAGGCAACCTTCACTGTACTTTTAATAGAGAGGTATGACAGATCATTGGGAGAGTATGACATATTAAAGAACTTACACAATCATACATACAAAGTCAAAGAAACATATACTGTATTAGAGGGTTACTGAACTCTCAAATTATATGATAAATTAAAAAGACCTGACCTGTAAACCTGACTTTCTTGACAAATGTTAACAAATAAGTGAATTATTTATAATACTAAATCAATATTTAAGACACTGAATTCTTGATTCCTAGCTAAGAGTTTCTGCAACATCAAAAAGCTTACCTCAGAGTAATAGTATACCAAATCCATTGGATGTTAAAATTTGAAATTATACATATAAAATAAGAATTTTTATCTTCACATTTTCTTCTTCCAATTTATTTCTATTGTGAATGTGTGTGCATTCAGATTATTAGAAGAAAGCAAAGATGGAGGCATATAAAAGTGAAATAAATGTAAAGATAATGATCCTAAAGAGAGGATGGAGAGAGGGAACAATATTTGTCTTCCATTAATTGTCATTTGTATTAAAAGTGAAATCAGCATGGGGTGCTTAAATAAATATATAAATTTATGTTCTTTTGAAAACACAAATTTGGGGCTGAGTTTTGCTGAGAGAGGGAAGAAATTCCACCTGTGAACAATGCTGGTCTGTACCCTTCAGACCTGTATCTGCGCATGATCTTCCCTTCCTGAATGTCGACCTCTCAAATTTCAAATTTGGTTAACCAGCCCCTATTTTGATAAAGGTCTTTAATTTTTGTACCAGTCTTATCAGATATACAACATTAAGCTTCTTTTTTATATCTGAGAAGATGAAGGTTCAAATATGTTGTGAATTGGTCAAAGTCACCTAACTACAATAGTAAGCAGCACACCTGGACTTGAAACCCAGGCCACATGCAAGCCTACCATCTTTATTGCTATACAACTGAGTAACAGAATTAAGAAAGAGCCATACCATGAAGTACCAAGATGAAGAAGCTTCAGAATATATCTTCCAAATTTAGTTACTAAGCATTTATAAAAACAAAGCAAAATTAAATTTCCAAATTTAAAATGTGAAGCTTTGCTCTTTTGCTACTTGCAGTATTTGTTGAGATTTAGACACGTCTGCAATTTCAGTTTAAGAAAATAAGAAGGCACTAAGTGTTGAATTAAACTTGGGAAATTCCCAATGTGCTCAATTGCCCCTATGTATCATATAGGTTTAAGAATGAGAGAATAGTGAGCAAGGGGATACAGCCATAACCCCAAACTGATTGCCTGAACATATTTCTACAATCTTCAACTGGCTGTGTTTCGCAGACTCTATTTCCTTTGCCTGCAGCTTTCCTTTCTTTCCTATATTATTGCTGCTCCTTAAGCTCATTTTGAAAACCCTGTGGAAAATTCTATTACAATGTTTTTTATAGTTTGATTTGAAAAATATATCTATTTATTTGTTGGTTTTAGTTGAATGAAATGGTCATGCTTCTCAATTTATATCCATTGGCTTTTAATGCTTCCCTTAGCAACTCTAATGTATTCACTTTATATTTGTTGTGCAATCTTGCAGTTCAAATGCATGACCTTCTGTTACTTTCTTGTGGGAAAAGGATCTTAGGATATGTAATGCTTATTATTTACACAGTGCTGCATTATTATAATGTTTACAATAGGAGCCAATGAAAATATCTGAACACTTATAAAGAAGTTTTATATACCTACTATAACTGAAAGGAGATCATGTAGAAATAGCCTAAAATAGTCAATCAGTCTCCAGGATGGCCAGGCTAATCTTTTCTACCCGAGACCTATCTGGGTGGGTGAAGCAAGTCATTTGTCTTATGTGGCAGCTCTACAAATATTTCAGAAACATGAAAAATGGGAATAATGTGATTTTATATATCTATAAAAAGAAAAAAAAAACAACTATGTACCTTAACAATAATAGTCTACTATAAATAACATATGAATCAATCTAGAAACTAGACCAAAAATTTAAAATATTCATATTCCAATTTTATTCACTAAAGTGGATATGCTATTGGTGAATTTGAGCTGTTGAGAAAAAGCAGTACAGATTTAGAGCCCATTTTAATGTTTACTTTCAGTCCCTTAACGGGAAGCAGGATGGTATTTGTGCCTAGAAGGCTTCATTGAACCTCTTGCAACAGGGATCCCTTTCACACATTTAAACTGCATGTAAAGTAGTTACATACATTAAACTGAGAAGAAATGCATGTTAGAGGAAAGCATATTTTATGGGATTTGTGTGTCAAAAAACCTCAAAATTTTATTGAATTATTTTTATGTCATTAACTACTTTGGAAAAGAATTCCATATAAACATAAAAATTGGGACAGGCCTTTAAAAAGGCTTACAAAGAACCATGCAAACTGCAATATGTCCTCCTATAGTGAATCCATTCATCTCCAGCCCCTCAAACTGTTAAAACCAAGAATATATCTAGAAATAAAGATAGTAATAGGATGGGTACAAATGAGCAGCACTGGGCTCCCACAATGCCATTTTAAAGTATGTTTCAAAGAAAATGCAACAGCTGGGACCGGTTTGGCTCAGTGGATAGAGTATCGGTCTGCGGACTGAAAGGTCCCGGGTTTGATTCCGGGCAAGGGCATGTACCTTGGTTGTGGGCACATCTCCAGTAAGGGGTGTGTAGGAGGCAGCTGATCGATGATTCTCTCTCATCAATGTTTCTAACTCTCTATCCCTCTCTCTTCCTCTCTGTGAAAAATCAATTAAAAAAGAAAATGCAACAATCATCACTGGCATTTTGGGACAGATAAAACTGTTGGGCCCTATTCATGATTCTATCCTTCTGTGATTTTTCAAACTCGTACTCCTTCCTATTAGGTTGTTCTTAATATTAGGCCTGGGGAGCGGGCCTAAGCCATCAGTTGGACATCCCCAAGGGCTCTCAGACTATGAGAGGGCACAGTCTGGGCTGAGGGAACCCCCTGAGTGCTAGAATTTCATGCACTGGGCCTCTAGTATATTTCATAAAAGATTATCAGAGGAGAACCATTTTAGAAATCAAATCCTATTAAAATCTCAAAACACACAAAGGTCAACTTCAATTTGCATGCCACCCATTGCATGTTATGATCAGAGAAAATATTCATGGAAGATAAAAATATACCATGATAACAGTGTTTGTTTCTTTTTTTTTTTTCCTTTAAGAATCAGATTTATGACTGTTTTCATTCCTCATGATAGAAAATCTAATTTTAAAATCTAGTTTCAAAATCCTGCTTTTTCAGCACACTTTACCTAGATAACGTGAATGAGCAGGGCCAGCCCTTATGGCACAGTATCTGTGAAATCTGTAATTTCAGAATCCCTCATATGAAACTTATATGGCTAATTTTATATTTCTTAAAATGAAGGGGGTTTCTTGGTACTGTGCTCTCTAAAACTAGTAAGGCACTGTTATTTATATTACATATCTTCAGATATTACACATCTGGCTAATGCCTCTTCCAGAAGCTCATCATAAATATACTCAATGAAACTATTTTAATTCTGTACAGAACCTTCATACACAATGAAAATCAAGTATTACACATCTGGCTAATGCCTCTTCCAGAAGCTCATCATAAATATACTCAATGAAACTATTTTAATTCTGTACAGAACCTTCATACACAATGCTAAGGCATTCATTAGCTGAATTATGCTGCTGACATTTCATTTAAGGAGCCTAGAAATTGAAATTATAACCTTTTATATTAAAAACATAGGAAAATTGAAGCTTTTAAAAAAATTTTCTTTATTCTAAACATCAGAAAATTTTGCAGTAAATCCTATTATTTCCTTAAATGTACAGGGGCAATTGTACATTTATACGGATTAAATATGGATTAAAAAAATACGGATTAAAAAAATAATAAATAAGGATTCAAAATCCAGATCTTTAAAATTTTGCTCTTTAGTAACTTAAAAGAAAAGTGGCCAAATAATGTATGGAACTCTCAGTAACTGACAAGTTTAAAAGGTCAGGTTTAATTTTTGTCTATCAGATTGAAAAGTAATGTTAAACTGCATTTGAAATGGATATGACTTAGATTTGTGATTCAGCACAAATAATAATCATACTTTATAAATGCTCAAACTAATAAATGTTTCAATCACACAGGTATTAACTACACTTTAAAATATTTCTGTTATTTTTAGTAAAGTTGACATATAAAGCTACTTATTAAAATACAGAACTTAAAAATAAGTATTGTATTGTTAAAGACATAAAGTTTGAATGTAAAGTGTTTTTCCTCTAATACTAGACATTTATTAATGTATTAGTAAATATATAGATAGAAACTAAAACTAAAAATTGTTGTAATTAGTAAGTTTACCTTTTTGGAGAGGGGTTCCTAATGTAACTTGACTAATATCATTTAACTTAAAACTAACAGTTTAACCAGTGTGGCTCAGGTTGAGCATGGAGAAGGTCATGGTCCAATTTCCAGTCAGGGCACATGTGCAGGCTGTGGGCTCAATATTGGTGGGGGCGTGCAGGAAGCAGCTGATTGATGTTTCTCTCTCATCAATGGTTCTATCTCTGTCTCCATCTCCTTCTCTATTTCTCTAGAATTAATTTTAAAAAACATTAAAAATTAATAATGGTGAAATAAACTAATTCGGACAACTAAAAACTGAGAACACATTTTGTTGTTTGTTTTGTTTTTGTTTCCATTAGATTTCCACTACTAAAAACGATAATGAAAATTATTCAGAAGAATATTGCATAGAAATTTGGATCAGCAAAAGGGAAAAAAAGGAGCTTTAAAAAGAAAAATTATGGTAATACAGAAATTTTGTTTCATTTATTATTGTGTTTCTTTAAAAGTTAATTTAGTGCCTTGTTATACATATAACAAATTACTATGGTATTTGTAACATAGGTTACAAATGTATCACTCCAATGGCACAGATGATAGGGAAATAAAATAGAAACACACTTTTGTAAGTATCTTATATTATATATGATATAGTAAGTCTCAAATGTATAAAATCACCAGGTAGTAGAATGTATTAAGTTGATGCATCTTTTAACACTAGAGCAACCAGTGACAGAGTAAATCATAGATCTTGTTGAATGGAGAAGAGACTACCCAAGAGGCAGAGACCCTTACCCGGGAAACAACTCCAAATAGCCAATTGCGGAGTCAAATAACAAATTTATTACAGATTCGAATCTGGGCTGCCGCCGCCAGGATGGAGCAGGCAGAGACAGCAGCCAGCAGTTACAAATCCAGCTTTTTATATACATTTCAAAAAAAGGGGGGTGGAGGTCCACGGGGCTGGAGCTGACTGGTTTCTATATTGCTTAACCTTGCGGTTGTATGTATCGGCCAGATGGCCTAATCTCCCTTCTTGGTTCGTTCTGTTCTTTTAGCCTTGCCTAACCCAGACTGTTGATTTGGCCTTCAGGTCCAGGAGGGGGAGGGATGAGTAACTTTCTACCCTCCAGGCAAGGTCAGTAATTTCCCACTCCTCAGCAAGTAATCAAAGGCCGAAGTCAGATAGCAAAGCTAAAATTCAAACAGCAGTTTTTACCAAAGTATGGTTGCCACTATATTTCAGAACTCATAGTAGAGATAAAATGGAATATGAAATATATTTAAGTCAAAAGAAAAGTTAAACAGAAGTGGAAAGGATGCCCTAGCTTGTTTGGCTCAGTAGATAAGAATGTTGGCCTGAGCACTGAAGGATCCCAGGTTTGATTCCACTCAAGGGCCTGAGTTGTGGGCTTGGTTCCTTTGTGTGGGGCATGCAGGAGGCAGCCAATTAATGTATCAAAAAAATTTTTTAAGGGAAAGGACAAATAAAACATAAATAGCAAGGTGGCCAATGTAAAGCAACCATGGTAACATATTCATTAAATATGTTTGGTCTAAGAACTACAGTTAAAAGACAATGATTGTCAGATTAGTGGGGGGAAAATCAATGATACAACTCAGCAATAAAAATGAATGACTACTGATTTATACAACAACATAGATAAATGTCTAAAGTGTTAAGCTGAATGAAAGAATCCAAACAAAATGCTACATACTCTAGAATTCTACTTGTATGAAGTTCTAGAAAATATAAAACTGTAAGGACAGAAATTAGATCAGTGGTTTCTGAGACTGGCAGTGAGAAGAGATGATTAGCTACAAAAGAACATTAGAGGTGTTTTAAAAAGATGGAAAATTTTTGAAACCTTAATTATGTTAGGGATTAAATAATTGTGTCCTATCTAATAAAATAGTAATATGCAAATTGACCGTACCTCCTCTACACCCACAAGCCACGCCCACCAGTGAATCAGGAGTGAGTATAAAAATTAACCCAACCAAGATGGTTGTGGTCACGGAGCTGCAGCAAACAGGAGGCTTGGGTTTCCTGGCAATGGAGGAAGCCAAGCTTCCCTGCTGCCCTGGCCAGCCCAGTCCTACACTCAAGGCTACAAATTTTCAATTTTAAAAGATAAATAAATCCCCAGTGAGAAGAGGGTGAAAGTCCCAGCAAGTAGGGGGGTCAGAGCAGTGCAAGGCCAAGCTAAATTTCCTTAAGTGCAGCAGTTACTTTGAAACAACTGGATTTTGAGAGAGGAGAGAAGTCCTGAGAAATTGCAGGGCTGATAAGCAAACCCTGAGATATGGATGAACGGATTACTCTGACATATGTTTCTGTGAAAGAGAGGGCTAAGGGGCTGCTTGGTTATAGAGACCAAACAACCCCATTCACCTGACTCCTTAGGCTTTTATTGTAACAACAGCTTGAACTAAAATTAACTATTAGATGCAATCGTAGGGAAAGCATCCTTTAGAATAAACATGCATCTGTAGTGTCCTTTAAGCAAGGACGTGTCTAAGTAAATACCGTGGGGCTCAGACTTGTTTGAAAAAGTTAAGGCAGGGTTTGCTGCCTTCGGCAAGGTCCCCCTTGAGGCCCCCGATCTTTTGGAGAATCCTCCGTACAGGCTTTCCAACCAAGTCCTATGTTTCCCCACAAGCAAATGAGGATTTTTACTAGAGCTTGGAGCTAACCTCATATCTGGTTTGAGTGGACAGTTGTTGCATGTTGAAGGGGCCTGAAAACACATTGGAAGATAGTTCACATTGCTTGAATGGATGAACAAAAGCTAAAGTACATGAACGAATACTTCAGGCAAGCAAGGGGCCACAGGTTCTGGGGTGACATTGGTTAACAAAACCATAAAAGCTTCAAGTGTATAATTCAACAAAACATCCTCTGCACATTGCATCCTGTGCCCGTCACCCCTAGCAAAGTCTCTTTCTGTCTCAATTGCTCCCCCCTTTGCCCACCACCACCTTTCCCCACCCCTTTTTTCCTCTGGCTATCACCACGAAGACTATCCTTTCAGGAAGGATTTTAAGGTTAACAGAAGCAATTCCCCTGAGCATGATCATAGGCATGGTCTTGTTTCTATAATGGTAAGGACTATTATTATTATATATAAATTTCATGTTATTATTCACATTCTTTATGTCCTACTCCAAACTCCATTCAGTAGTTTGATTCTTTGCACTGCAAACATAATCTGCTTATTTATATAAGAGTTAAACTTCAGTGTCCTAGAGCCAACTGCTGTTTATTCCTATGCAATTGGTTTTAATCTTTAAATGCCAAACTCAATTGCTTACTTGTACTTTTCTCCTTGCCTTCTCCTTTCACACTGCTGGGGAACATCCAAACTAGAAAAAATGGCCTTTTAAAAAAGTATTTGCCTGCTCACCATCAATGCCCCTCACCATGCAGGGGCCCTCTAAGTAGATAAATACTAGCCTTGTTCTTAGAATACCTCTTCAACAGTTACACATCATAACATATCCTAGATATTTAAATTGTTAATACTATGCTTTAGTACATAAAAATGAGCATCTTAATGCTAAGGAGCTATAAAATTAGGGAAAGTAATTTATTGAAATTAAAGGTCATCCATAATGGGAAAGAGATATGAAGAAAGCATTCATTTATAATACTTGTGTCCCCACTTTTAGAAATAAAATTAAATATTAATAGGTACTCAGTGAAACACTTATAATTACAAGTAAGTAACATTCAGCTGAAGGAAGAGAGTACAGAGAAGTGAGATTAATGGTAGGAGAAGGATTCTAGACTGTGAAAATGGGTAACAAAATGCTTGCACATACATTTTCTACTTTTCTTTTTGAAAATTCATAAACAAATAGCAAAATACCAAGCACTGGTACTAAGTAACTAAACAATTTAAAATTCAATTGTGGGTCTTGGCCAAGTAGCAGAGTAGAGCATTGTCCCGACACACCAAGGTTGAAGCAACCAATGAATGCATAAATAAGTGGAATAACAACAACAACAAATCCATTTCCCTCCCCTTCTCTCTCCCTTCCTCTCTCTCTCTAAAAAAAAAAAAATAAAATTACTTTAAATTATAACTAAACATAACAAGGTAAAATTCTCAAGATATTTCCATAGGCAAACTGAAGCACCAATATGAATCAATAATGTAATATTTAAAATGACATGTATAGGGATAATTTTAAAAATTATAAGCATGAGTCAACCTAGCTATATAAATTTTTTAATTAAAAAGTTGATAAAATGTTGAATTAGTGAAAGTTATGAGAGGAAAATATACATGGGTGGTGTCCTGAAACACAGAATTCAGGATTCAAAAAAAAAAGGGCAGAAGTGCAAATCTAAAGAAAAATGCAGTGATTAGAAGTGGGTTTTAGCTATTTTTGAGAAATATTTGCAAAATAAACAATCAAATGCATTCTCAAAGTTCTTAGGGCCTATCACACAATCCCCTAGGAAGACTTGAATCTATAGAAAATCTAACTCTGATCTTTTATTTTACCAAAATAAAAGATATTGAATTTAATTAACCCATATTACATATAGTTGACTCAGTTCAATATTTTTATTTTTTCCACAAAATAAATTTATATTATGGGATTCAATCTCCCTATCTTAGACATCTATTGCACCATTTAACTTGTACATCCATATCAACTTGGCTCTACATAAAACCTGAGCCTATGAATGAATAGGACGAGGTTTGGAAATGCATTCCTAAGCTGAAAGTGACCTGGAGGTCATCTTTGCTGTGTATCATAGAAAACAGTTCAAGATAGGACTAGTATTGAGAGACTGCCCCAAAATATATCTACTAAATATATCCCCCCAAAAGACACATTGAACTCTTAATCCCTAGTGCCTATAATTATAATTTTATTTAGAAATATAGTCTTTCCCAAAATAATCATGTTAATATAAACTCATTCTGGATTAGGGTGGACTCCAAATCCAAGGGCTGGGGTCCTTGTAAGGAGGGGAAGACAGAGACAAAGACACAAAACCTCAGAGAGCTTTTTGAAGACAGGTAGACATTGGAGTGAGGTAGTTACAAGCCAAGGAATGCCAGCAACTACTGGAAGCTTGGAGGAAGCAAGGGAACACTATAGGTCCACTGTCCTGCCAACACCTTGGTTTCAGGGTTCTGGCCCCAATATTGTGGAAAAATAAATTCCTGTATTTCTAAGTCACCTAACTTGTGGTAATTTGTTATGTAAACCCTAGGAAACTAACACACTTGTGACAGACATTTCATATTTCTTCATATTTTCACCAAAAACTCTGATGAGGTCAGAACTTTACTGTTTTATGTGTATGCGTGTGTGTTTAATGTAAAGGAGACAATAAATCATTTTCTTGGATATTTAGCATAGTAGAAAGGAAACGGATCCCAGAGTTTGACACACCTAAATTTGGTACTTCTGAGTTTGAATGACAACTTGGGCACTTGGTCATTTTTTTTTTTTTAACCTTTGATACCATAAAGCCTCTGTTTCTCTATATAAAAATGGGGTTAATAAAGTATTCTTCACAGAATTATTATAATTATTTATGAAAATATATGGTGTATCATTCTTTGTCTTTAATGGTTTACCTTCTTCCTTAAAATATGGTTATCCAGATCAGTATATCAGAGTATGACAGTGGTAGAATTGAACATTGATTCAGAGGCTAGTATAAAAAGCCAAAATATTGTTCTGTAGGTTCTGTCAGCTCAATTTGAGGTTCAATTGAAGACCGTGATTACTAACTGTAATTATTGAAGGAAACAGAAATATTTAATTATTTTAACAACGCATTCTCATTTGCACTTCCTTTATTGCCTTTGGACAAAAGTACAAGAAGAAACAACAGTAATACATTATTAGAAATGCTTCACAATTAGTTCATTATAAAAGCAAGAATCAAAGGAAAGAAAAAATTTCAGAGCAATTAAAATAAATTTAATGGGTATGCATAACTATACTTTGAACACTGCTCTCTTATCCTGTTACTATTGCCATGTATTTTAAATCTAAGTCTATTTTACATAATAAAAATTATTTTGTACAGTCAATTTTGATTTATATTTGCCTACACATTTGCCTTGTTTATAGCTTTTGATTATTTCCTGCATATCTGTGCTTTTGCAGACATAGATTTCTTTAGTCTGAAGAGCTGCAACCACTTTTTATCATATATTATATACATAGATTAGCAACAAATGTCTCTACATTTGCTTATTTTTAGACATAATTTTCACTTAAACAATAGAAGTGCATTACTGAGTATGTAAGTCTAGGATCATTTTTCCTTTTAGTCATGTAGAGATTTTCATTACGTTGAAGCTTCCATGGTTTACATTAAAATGTCAATCTAATTGCAACAGCTCTGAAGTACACATTAATATGTACTTTTGTGCTTTCATGTTCTTGTTGACTTCTACAAACTGCGTTTCCACTTGCTGTTGGTGTTAAGCAGGTAGAGTGGAGCTGGACATTTTAATCCTACTCCAGAACCTGAGACTGTTCAGGGCTGAGCCGCAGCTTTAGTCATGTGGTCATAGAGCACAGCCTTAGTATTCCAGCTAAGGACCTGTCATAACACCAGTTAGGTTCTAATTTTTAACCTCTTATTTATTTGTTCGCTTGTTTGTCTGTTTATTTACTCTTTTCTTCTTACAAAATCACCTGCCCCTCACATCCCTATGTCTCTCTACTCCTGTGAACCAGCAGAAGCTATACAGGTCTCTGCCATCTGATGGGTGTTTTGCCAGCATCTTTAAATCACCTGCCCTTATTCTAGAACTGGCATGTGCTTTGTTAGGGAAAATATAGCTGTGGAATGCAATTTTCTTTTCCTTGACATCCCACTTCTCTTACTTGTTTTCCTTGAAGTCTTAGTGCGTCCACGTTTTTAATGCTTTCACATAATATATAGGCAAAATTCAATTTATTGAGTTTCTCTTTATTACACTTCACAGGTGTTGCACTTTTTACAAATGAAAGGCAAGATCTCCCACCAGTAAAGATAATGATGCTTTATCGTGCTACTACTTTATTATAGTGGCCTGGAAACAAAACTGCAATAACTTCACGCGGGCCTTGGAGAACCATTTTATAGTTTTGTTATTTCACATTCTCTTTCAGCAAGAGTTTTGGTCAGCCCAAAGCTGCTTCATCATTCTCAGAAACTGGACTCACATGGAGAGTTGATTTAGAGCTACACAAATTGTTTGAGAGGAGATGAACAATTGGGACTTGTGAAATAGAGCATGCATGTGTAGAAAACAGAGGTAAAGTAATTACTAATGATACACAAAGAGCTATACCGTTTGTTTCTGCTGAAGTTAACTACTCTCAAAGCTTCTGTTGGATGTAAAACTGATAAATATTGATATGCCATGATATAGTATAGGGCTTTCAAAAGGTAATAAATACTGGTGTCCATAATTGACACTGATCCCCAAAAATATTTCAATTATGATTTTGTAACTAGTTATATACATTTTCAAATATGTTATAATACCTTGTCTTTTAATCATTTCATAATTGACTTTTTCTGAGAAGATTTTTTTCTTCCCTAATATATGTGGGGTTAATAGTTGGGTCACCAAAACTGTAATAACAATTACACCAACATAAAATGCACAAGTTTATTTTCTTGGACATTTAACTGTGTGTGTCAGTAAGGAGTTCCTTACTGGGTCTTCTCAATGTGATGATTTATTTACAGAGGCTTCTTTCCTAAGACCACTTCATCATCTCTTAGAGTTTATAATGATAAGGTTTATGGAGAAAGTGAATGTGAAGACAGAAAACAAATGTTTAAAAGCCCTGGAAAGACCCACATCAATTTCTCTAATACCATTTAGCCAAAACTCAATTCATATTGTCATATTCAACTATGAGACTAGGAACCATAGGCTATGTCTCTGCTCAGGAAGGAGACACAATATGGCTTCTTGGTGAAGAGCAGTCTCTGACACAATGGTGACAATAAATAGATCAGAGAATACCAAATGAAGTTTGGAAACAGGATGTGATACTTTTTATATAGACAAAATTCTAAACAATGTATAATCAAACACATACTGAGTTCTGCCATGATATGAGTTCAGAGTCAGCAGTGGCTGAAAGGAAAACCCATACATGATATTTTGTATTATTTGCTTCATATTCCATAGTATGTTTTATCAGTAAAAACTAACATTTTTCTGATTATAAAAGTAACATGTGTTCATTTTAGAAATTGTGTACACCAAGCAAAAAATCTTTTTAAATTACCCTTCATTTCACTATATAGCAATTGCTAATATTCTTTTTTTTTTTTAATTTATATATTATTGATTTTTTACAGAGAGGAAGGAGGAGGGATAGAGAGCTAGAAATGTCGATGAGAGAGAAACATCGACCAGCTGCCTCTTGCACACCCGCTACCGGGGGATCTGCCCACAGCCAAGGTACATGCCCTTGACCGGAATCGAACCCAGGACCTTTCAGTCCGCAGGCCGATGCTCTATCCATTGAGCCAAACCAGTTTCAGCAGCTAATATTCTTTTTGATTACCTTCCACAAAAATTTTTATGCACAAAATACATTTTGTTTCTGTTTTACAACATTAGACTTGAAAGTGAAACATATTAGGGTAAACCATAAGAAAATGTTAATATTTAACACATTTAAATTATGGGTTATCATAGAAAAATGTGGATGATCTTTCTCCGTTGCTAGTGGGAGTGGGATTCTTGGGGTACTGTTGGAATACACATTTCTGTAGGCCCCCGTGGGAGGATGAGATGTGGTCAAAAGCTTTATTTTTATGGAATTGCCTCTTTGGGTTCCTAAAGTTCCCTTTTCCTTAATTGCGTCCTGGAAGAGGAGCAGCTGGGGACTCAGTAAAGCTAGGAGCAAAGCCAGTGTCCACAGCTTCTATCTCAGGTGGAGCTGGGTCTGGCTTAGCATGAGGCTAATTGCAGTCTATTAGTCTACTGTGTGGGGTCCACATGCCTGTGGGTGAATCCAGGACCCTATGAACCCCATAATCAAGCTCAACATGCCAAGAGGCAAGAGTGCAGGAGAGCAAGAATGCAAGAGCACAGAGCGTGCACCAAGAGAGTATACTTCTTTGTTTAGGAGATTAAATATCTCAAATCCTTTTGTACTTGCAGTGGCCACACCTATTCTGGCCAATGGCCTGTTTCCAGGTGTGACTGACAGACAAGTATCTTCCCATGTCACCCAGGCTTTAATGGGCTTGTATCTATCCTTCCTCTGTCCAGTCCCTTCCCCCAGCGGTCTGTGGGAAATAGACCTGGGGAGTGTTAAACTGCAGCTTCCTGGCAAAGCTGTACAAATGACATGCCTCTAATATCTGGCCTTTCTTTTGCTCCTTTTCAGTTATTCATAATAAGATTAATTTACACCAGTATCATAAGAAGGACAATTAATATGGTTTAAAGTAACAAAGAATAAAAATAAAGAGCAAAATATGTTTATCAGTCAGAAAATTAAACTGTTATTATCATATTTAAAATGTGTAGTATAGAAATGGCTAGCCTCTAATAATTCATATTTTATATAAATAAGGTTTCTCAGATCATTCAATAGTATTCATTAGGCAATGAAGAAATTAATTAGTAAGCCTGCTTCTTTAAATCTCCTTTCATTAAAGTTCTTGGAAATAAATGTAATAATTACTGAAAAGCTTGGAAAACAGTACTCAGATGAGAAGTCCACATAGATAAGCAAGTAGTTTTCTTTTTTTATATCAAAGGTATTTATAATAAACAAAAATCATATTTTAATTGAAATTAGAGAATAAACCTTCAAAAATAGCTTTTTTTATAGGTAATAATATTTTGATATAATGAACATGTTGAAATGTCAAGTTTATGGCAGTTAAGCTAATGTCTATATCATTAAATTGTAGCTTAACCAAAAAAATTAATGTTTAAATTTGACAAAGGTAGCTATTTCATTAAGTATCTAATATTTTCCTAATTTTATTGTATATTATGGAGCTAAATGAACTAAGTTTTTTTTTCTATAATGAGCCAAAAAATACAACAAATTACTACTTAAATAGCATTTTGTATAGTACCTAATTCACTGAATTAATTTTTTTAAAGGAGTAATGATGCTTTAACCAGAAATACACTTTACTAAAATTTTATTGAACCTGCTTCTCTTTCTTAAATTTCTTTATTTTTAACTTATTGTAGTCAAAATTTCACATCTTGGTGATTTTTCAGTCTCTCCTATCATTTCCTGTTCTAAAAAATTATACTTTTAAAGTCATTCAGCTGACATCATGAAATATAGCGCAAACATCTGTCAAAATGTGAAGTTCTGTATTTTTATCATAAACATTGATAACACATATTAATCCTATAAAGACAAAAATTCATTAGACTACATATTGAATGATTTGGTAAATAAAGAAAGCATTGTTTATTTACTGACTATGCGAATTATTTTGAAATCTAAAGAAGTCTAACATTTCATTTAACAAATGAAAGTACTTTGCACCATAAGGTTTCAGTGATCTGATTGAGTTCTATTTCTTTGTTACAAGTTTTCCCTGCGCTTTCTTGGCTTTCTATTTCTGAAATTTTATTGACTTAGGTTTCTTCGTGTCTTCAGCTTTTTGGTAAGCATAATAAAAATGATTATTTTTTGCTTTGTCCTTTTTTTTCCTTGTTAATTCAGGAATGATAGTTCTGTGTCTTTCTCTAATCTACCTAAAAATGGAACCATACCAACTATGCTGTTATATAAATAAAAATCCTTGTCTATTTTTTAATAGCAAATATACAATCACCCAGTGAGAAAGTATTAACAATAGGATAAGTCATAAATTGCAAAAATTAGTTCTTTACATTCTGAAATGTCATGTTGTTACTGAGATGTCTGAAGTAGGTTTACTTAACCTGATAAGAAGGACATTTTATTCTAATAGGGAAGCCCATTAGATGTTGAAGCGTGGGAACATGCTAGCTTTGGTTATTGCTCCTTGAATTTAAATACCATTTGCACAGCATCAGTCCTTCTCACTTATAAACTTAAAAGCAGAACATGGAATTAATCTCCACACATAATTTTGAGACTGAATTTTTGTTTACCATTGGAGATGAGGGGCCTAGAAAAAGGGGTATTTCTTTGTCTCTTCCTTTTAAATTACTACTTCCTTTTAAGATCCTTTCATCTTCTTTCATTCTTTCATTGGGTCATGTCGCTTAGCTTTGCTTATTGTTAGGGATGGTCTGCATTTTTTGTCGTTGTCCTTGCATTTATGACTGTCCCAAGGGGCCTTAGCATGGTGATGTCCCAAAAGAACTGGTGGGGAAATCTCTTCTTTGGATTTTTATTATTTTTATGTTGAGCTGCCTTCTGATTCCTCAGTCCGGTTCTCTACCAGCACAAGTATGTTCCCATAATTTTGAGAGTTTTGCCTCCTAAAGATGTATCCATTTAGGGATGAGACATGGAAGATGATGGGGATAGGATTATGTGCTGACTTGCACTGCTAGTTTTAGAAATGATTATATAAAATTGGACCTCTGTGTTGTTTTCTGTTGTTTAAAATTTGCTGTTCATTTGTTTATATTTAGTTACTGTAAAACAAATATGCTATTTTTGGACTTCTTTGTCTTACCTGGATATTATGTATATTACTTTGGGGTTTTGCAGTTAAAATGGCATTCAATCATATATTTGGCAACTTAGTTTTCTTAAGATGATTTATATGTTCATTTACCAACATTTCTAATTATATCTTTAGTATTACATTTGGGTTATGAGTCCTTTAACTGCTGAGATGAGACAATACAGTCATTAGTGTACATCTCAATTTTCATTAGCCTCTTACTCCACTTGCCATTTCTTCTTGTGTTTCTTTTTACTTATGTTAATGATATCCCTATCTTTGTCAGGATATTTGCTAGAGTCACTTTTCATAATGGCAAGTACTTTATATATGCTTCCATTTCTTTCTTGTGGTGGCAGGTCAAAATAGGATTACACGTATTTGTGATTCATTCTCTATCACTCTTACGTTGTGTGTCCTTTAAAATTAAAACTACGTTTTATTCTCTCTCAGGTTATTTCTTTAATATGTAATAGTACGAATTCTCTGCCGAGCTCTAGTTAAGTTAACAGGGGGTTAATTTTTCAGATTTAATGTCTCAAATCTCCAGCAGAGTGCACGGGAAAGCTTCAGATGCATAGTTAGTTGAATAATTGAACCAACTCTACAAACTACTAAACTCTACAAACTGCTATCCTCAGGTGAGGATTAACAACAACAAAAAATAACAGGGAAATTCCTATTGCATCTGGTGAAAATTCTTGGAACTGCACTTTAAATTGAAAATGCGGAACTTGCTTAGATATAAAAGAAATCCCCAGTCCTTAATATTCCTTCGATTCTCTATAGCAAGAACATAAGTGAATTTGAAAATAATCTTCATAAAGTAATTGATTTATTACTAAACATATACAATTCTCTCCCAAAGAATGGATAACGATAAATTATTTATTGAGAATCACAATCATACCACAATAAATGTTTAATAACACTTTAGAAAGTTCTTACCTACTACAATATTCAAACTGATTTTATATTGTATGTGAAGTCTAAATGCCAAAACATACACATTTGGAAAATAAAACTTCTAAAAGAATTATAAAAAATAATGCCAAGTGGGTAGAAAATCAACCCTGACTACTCAATATCCTGCATTACAGAGATTTAATTTAGATTGTTAAAGGAGAAATAAGGACTGTGATCCACTTTTAATATTTGTACTTAAAATAATTATAATGTATTTGTTTTTATTAATCTAAACCTGTATCATTGATTAATAAAAGTGAGATATGATTTGAGTTGCATAAAAACATTTTTATGTTTCAAAAAGTCATGGATAGAGCAAAGTTAATTTTCTAGAAGATAATGTTAGCTAGGTAGCAAGTTAGTTATTACTAAAGGAAGGGAACAAATGGATTCAGACTTTAAGCCTAATTAACCAGGAAACTGAATCCGATGTGAAGGCTGATCTCCCAGGAAGCTCCACATGTCCCCCAGGAGGCAGCCGCATGGCCACCAAGGGGGTTAGCATCCCTTCCTTCTAAGTAGTGAGGCTGGAGCAGGTTCCCAATGTCCCCAGGGACAGCAGGAATAAAACAGTGGCAGGTACACTCAGCAGGTTAGAGTGCCAGCCCATGCACCAAAGGGTTGTGGGTTCAATTCCCAGTCAAGGGCATGTATCTGGATTGCAGGTTTGATTCCTGGCCCTGGTCTGAGCACCTGCAGCAGGCAACTAACCAAAGTGTCTCTTTCACATCCATGCTTCTCTTCTTCTCCCTGATCTTTCCCCCTCCCTATATCCCTTCTACTCTCTCTAAGAAGCAGTGGAAAAAATATCCTCAGATGAGCATCAACAACAAAAAATAACTGTGGGAAAAATTCCTTTGCTGAGCAAATGTACAGTAGAAGCCATAGGCAAGGGGAAGGTAGGCACATGCACAGTAGAAACCAGATTACAAGGCAAAACTTTGAGGCATATGCAGTAGGAGCAAAAGGTGCCATAAAGTGGAGGAGCCTAGCCTGGGAAATCTGGGGAAAGAACTGGATAGGATAAGGGCAAACCCAGAAGATGCAGGAAAGGGATTGGATAGGGCAAGGCCCAGTACAAGCCTGGAAAATTCCAGAAGTAGGTTGGATAGTTTGAAAGAAAGTCTACTTGTTCTAAAAAGCCAAGAAAATATATGGAGAATTATTAAGGACCTCAGAGCAGTTCCTACTAGAGCCTGCCCACCCTCTAAACCTGGGTAAGTTTACCCAGTGACAAATGATTACATACCAGAATTAGTGAAGTGAATGCATTGTACGGTACAAATATATCAACTTAATATATTGTAAAACTGAAACTAATATAATTAATGTAACATTGTATAACAACTATAGTTAAAAAAATAAAAAAGCACATGTACCTCAATATATAAAAACAAATATATATTTAAATTACCTGACTTCTACTTCAGAGATCAAATATTTCTTTACTCTCTTATTCATAAAACCAGAGGCCTGGTGCACAAAATTTGTGCAAGGGAGGCCCCTCAGCCCAGCCTGCACCCTCTCCCATCCAGAACCCCTCAGGGGATGTTCGAAGGCCAGTTTAGGCCTGTTCCCCAGAAGCGGGCCTAAAATGGCAATTGGACATCCCTCTCAAAATCTGGGACCACTGGCTCCTAATTGCTCACCTGCCTGCCTTCCTGATTGCACCCCTGCTGGCCTGGTCATTCCCAACAGCCCCTGCTGCTGGCCTAGTTCCCCACTGGCCGGGAGGCCTGGTTCCACCTATCTGCACTCCCACTGGCCTGGTCATCCCTTACTGTCCCCCTGCTTGCCTAGTAATACCCAACTGCTCCTCTTGCCAGCCTGCTCACCCCAACTGCCCCCATCTGGCCTGGTCATCCCTTACGGCCCCCTTGCCAGCCTGGTGGCCCCCAATTGCTCCCCCCTCCAGCCTAGTTACCCCCAACTGCTCCTGCTGGCCTAGTCACCCCCAACTGTCTCCCCAGCCCAGCATTATGGTTGCCCCTAATTGTCCCCCCACCAGGCTGGTTGCCACTTATTCCCCTCTGTTAGCCGGGTTGCCCCCAACTTCCCCACCCCTGCCAGCCTGATCACCCTCAACTGCCCCTCCTGTGGGCCTGGTCACCCCATGTAGCCTGTTCAGTAGTCCATTCAGTTGCTATGGTCGCTTAGGCTTTTATATATATAGATATTTATTTAATTGCTACTATTGTTAGATAGTGTGTTTGTTTTGGGATACACACACACACACACACAAAAAAAAAAAAAAAAAAAAAAGGATCCAACATTATAAAACTTAGAGTTGACTGACAATTAGTAATTACACTATGACATACTACAAGCTAAGGTAGAGGAAATACAGCATGCTAAGGTGGCACACAGAAGGTATAGCCTATAGCCTATAAAATGAAGACACACAGGGATTCCAGAAGGAGTAACATATAAGTAATGGAGCAGGCTTGAGAGAAATGAATGTGATCCATTTTTAATGTTTGTGATGCATTGAAAGATTTTAAGAATATTTAGTATGATTCCATTTTGTAGAAGAGATAATGGGTTAGAGAGAAACTGGAAAGATTTAAAAAAAAAAAAAAAAAGGTAGATAAAGCCTTATAAACTATCAATAGAATTTGTGGATTTTACCTGAAACTCAGTGGGAGAATCGTTTTAAAGGTTTATGAAGCAGAGTGACCTAGTTATATTTGCATTACAAAGATCATTCTAATCTCAGTGCAAAGTGTGGATTAGAGGGAAGCAAAACTAGAGATAATGGAATTATTCAGAAAGCTGTTTAGTTAATTCAGGGAATGAGTATCCTGTTTTCAGAAAAATTTATGTGTTGGATAAGTGGGACTTTGTAATTTATTAATAAACTAGAGGTTCTGTGCACAAAACTCATGCCTAGGGGTGGGGGAGTCCCCTCAGCCCAGCCTGCATCTTCTCCAATCTGGGACCCATCGGGGGATGTCCGACTGTGGGTTTCGGCCCGATCCCCGGGATTGGACCTAAACCGGCAGTTGGACAATCCTCTCACAATTCAGGACTGCTGGTTCCTAACTGCTCACCTGCCTGCCTGCCTGCCTGATTTCCCCTAACTTCCCCCCATGCTGGCCTGCTCACCCCTTCCTGCCAGCCTGATCACCCCTAACTGCCTCCCCGCCCCCACTGGCCTGCTCACCCCTTCCTGCCCTTCCTGCCAGCCTGATCACCCCTAACTGCGCCCCCCCCCCCCCACTGGCCTGGTTGCCCCTTACTGGCCCAGCCTGTTCTCCCCCAACTGTCCCCCTCTGCCAACTTAGTTGCCCCTAGCTGCCCCCCTCCCTTCCAGCCTGGTCATCCCCAACTGCCCCCCCACTGCTGGCTTGGTCGCCACATATAGCCTGCTGCTCAGTCATTTGGTTCATCCCTCACTAACCCCCCAGCCACCCTGGTTGCCTCCATGCAACCTGCTGTTCAGTGGTCTGTCAGATTGTTTTGGTTGAGATGCCTGCTAGTTTTTTATATATTAGGATTATGATAGAAAAGGCTGGTGTAAATGATAATGATAGATAGTACTCAAGCCTGGCCTATGTGTGGTTCAGTGGCTGAATGTCAAGCCCATGCACTAAATGGTCACTGGTTAGATTCCAGGTCAGGGCACATGCCTGGGTGTCTGGTTCAATCTCCAGTAGCGGGACTGCAGGAGGTAGCAGAAAAGGAAAACTGCAATCATTATTGAACAACCTAGGTTACAATTTTTTCTTATTTCCCCATTTAGCTTTTATCTTTCTATACTTGAGAGGCTAGAAAAATGAAAAATCGTTAGGCCAACATACAGGTAAATGCAGCCTGTTCTAGGGCTCTCGGAGAAACTGACTGCCATACTGTGAGTCAAGGCTTTGAAGTTCCATATATGTGTGTGTGTGTGTGTGTGTGTGTGTGTGTGTGTGTGTGTATAATCTTTCTAATAGATATTTACTATTATCTATATTCTAATATATAAGCATTTCATAGCAAGCTATTACCTGTTTTAAATTATTTGACACTGAAATGTCTGATCATATTAAACAAATACATTTTCAGCAGTAAAAAAATGTTAAAAAATAAATACAAGAACTATGATGCTTACATTCCTAAATTAGTCACAGAAAACTGGCATTATTTCACAACATTATATATAGATAAAATCATACTCTTGTTTTTAAAAAATGTTTTAGTCTTAACCCTGACATTAAAAATAAGTGCTAACAGGTATGTTTGTTCCCGTTGCTAGCTTTGGTTTTGAGAACATGTTTTAGAATGAGGAGGGCTCTCTCAGCAGTTGGTAATGTATTCCTTTTGAGGAATGCTGTAAATAGGCTGCCTTGGGAAGTACTTAGTCTTATTGAATAATATGTCAATGCCAGATATCTCTTATAAAAAAAACTTGATTTCTCTGGGAAATGTGTTCATTTGCCTGGCTTTTAGATAAATCAATTTGGAGAAAGGTCAGGAGGCATTTCAGCTCTTTTTCATTGCTTTTGTTGAAAGTGATATGGGCACCAAGGATTTCCCTGGGAACTTTAGATGAATCAGACAATTGAAAGGTTTCTGAAAATATACCTAAATCCCTTAGTGCAAATAGTGGAGACCTATAAAGTACTCAGAAAAAAAAATAATATAATAAACTAATTTCTAAAACGAGTTAACTAATACTAAAAGGGGAGTACCTAACATGTATGTAGATTTTTAGTACAAATAAAGTACCTAAAGAGTCCAGAAAACATACCTACCTCAATTACATCCTCCTTAACAGTCAGAAACATCTGCCTGGGAGCAGAGCGGGAGGACAGGAGATTTTATACACAATTAATAAAACACCAGAAATGCACTTTAAAGTACAGTCATGTGTTGCATAATGATGATGTTTCAGTCAGAGGCAGATTGCATGTAGGATGGCGGTGCCTTAGGACCACAATGAAGCTGAACAATTCCTGTCACCAGTGACGTCCTGGCTGTCATGACAGATGGGCGGGGGGTACGGTACTCATGTGTTTGTGGTGATGCTGGTGGAGACAGACCTGTGCTGACAATGTATAAGGTATATCACATACAATTATGGACAGCACGTGATATTGAAAATGATAACAAATGACTATGTTACTGGCTTAGGTACTTACTATACCATACATTTTATTGTTATTTCAGAGTATACTCATTTCATCTGTAAAAAAGTTTGCTGTAAAACAGTATGCTGTGTTATGCAGGCAGCACTTCATGCATCTTATGTTCATCATGTGTTGATTGCATTATGTTTTCTTCTTCTTGATTTTGTCTAACTTTTTTTTTTTGTCCATTAACATGCCACATAAGCTAGCAGCCAAGGATTGGTTTATATGATGTTTCATTTTTTCTATATTGTCAAAATGTATTGTTAGTGCAACAAGTAACTCCTTTCATTATGAAGGAGACCATTAACATCAGTATATTTTCTTTTCGGTAATGCTTCGGCTATTTGCTTTCAAGGCTTTGAATTGAACTGTTATGTTCTAATGACTGGTGAGCTAACTCTCATACAGGAGACTATTTTCAAGGTTCCTTTGTGCACCAGTTATTTTATTATATTAAATTCAGATAATAAAATATTTGGATGCTAGAACACAATGGTAGTGAACACTGTGGGATTAGGATTTGCTTAGACCAGTTGTTCTGCTGTCTTTGCCTCTGGCTAGCTCAGGGCTTGCACAAGTTACTATAAAATACTGCAAATCGTATTCTCTAACTTGCTGAAATGATTAAAGGGCACATATAAAATATACTTATGCGCCTGGCAAAGAATGAATATTAAATAATGGGAGTTTTTATTATTTTTTAAATTGACACTAAAGTTATAAAGATGACATACATTGAGAATGTTTCAAAAAGAGTATTGGCTATTTTAATTTATTCAACTTCATAGTGTTAGTCTTATCTTATAAATAGTATAATTTATGTAAAAAATATATTGTTGTTTTTGTTTTCTCTAATTGATCTGACCAATAATTGAACAATTGAACTCTGTATCTAATAGCAAGTGTATCTATTTTGGATTTTGTGTGTGTGTAGGAGGGTTATTGTCTTTATTTTTTAGAGCAGTTTTAAATTCACAGGAAAATTTCCTATGTACCCCTGCACTCCCACATTATCAACATCCCCTATCATCTTGGCACTTTATTTTCCTTTTTTTACAACTGATGAATTATGTGATACATCATAATCACACAAGGTTCACATTACTGTTCTCTAGATGTTATACATTATATGGGTTTGGGGGAAATATAATGCCACGTATCTATCATCATGGTATCACACAGACTATTTCCATTGCCTTAAAACTCCCACGTGCTCTGCCTGTTCATCACTCTTCCTGTACCCCAACACTACCAACCATTGGTCTTTTTACCTTTTCCAAGATGCACCCCCACATCCAGAGCAAAGCCCGCAGCCAGCAGGGCAGGCACCCCCACATCCAGAGCAAAGCCCGCAGCCAGCAGGGACCACACCCAAGCACGCTGCCTCCTGAGTGAGTGGGAAGTGAGTCTGTCCCAGGAGCCTCTGGAGGGAATCCCTGTCCTTGTCGGCAGCGGAGGGGACCAGGGAGCATCTCCCGGCCTTCGGTGTCCTTTGAGGCCAGCCCAGCGCTCAGAGCCTTTGGAGTGAGTGCCCAGGACACCATCACATGCTCTGCCGCCTTGTCCTCTCCTTTCGCCTTTCAGTGGACTGGCCGTGAAAGAGGTGGTTGAAGTGGCCTTTGCTTTGGGGACTGAAAACCTTTCCAAGTATATGGGCTTCTTTGATCTCAGCCCTGCAATGAGTTTTTGGATATGTATAATATTAGTTTTCTAATCATCTGCTTTTGAAGATTAGGCATTAAATCGGCATATTTTAATGTGGTATTTATGAGCACTATTTACCCTTTAACCACACACACACAAAAAAGACAGCCATGATGAATAGCTGCATTTAATGTGACGTTAAATTTCCAATTAAATTGTCCCAAAGTGAGGAAGTTTAATTATATTTCTACCAGCAACACTAACTACTATAACATCCTGTCTGGTAAATACTAGACAGTTGATTAGAAAAAAAAGAAAATGGATTTAACCATCTTCTTTCCTAAAATACAAATGACTAAATAACAAATTAAATCAATATGATTGTTTTTTGTCCTGTATATATATCAGTTATATTTTATTAAAATACTTCCAAACCAAAAGAAAAAGAAAACAAACACCGAAGATGAGAGTAGATGCAGAATCGGAAAGAAATGCATTACTATTGGCATAAATGATTTCCACATTCCACTATTACTTTAGGGCATTTTTCCTTTGGACTTCAAACTGAGAGGTATCAAACTCCCTTTGTATTTATTTCAGTGTGAAATGGAGTTGTGAGGAGATAATTGCTTTTTAATTGGTACAATCACTGTGGCAGAAACTTTTGCTTATTTATAGCAGCATCTCATTGTTTCCTTTCTCTTTTCATTCATATGGATGCGGTGTGATATTGATTAAAAATTCATTTTTCTGTTTTTCTTATAGTTACATCTGAACATATATCTAAGTGGCCTACACAATGTGATATTTATGGAAATTCATTACTGGAGAATTCTAAAGAAAGGGGTGCTCCTCTCCATTCTGCTACTTGTAATGTAGATACAATGGCACAGCTTGACAATAAATATTTCACCTTAGTGAAGACACAGGGGAAAGCTGGAAGTAGTTGTATTGTCTTAATTTACTACCTTTTGGGGCATTTTTAAAAACATGAGACAATTAAAATTCTACCTTGTTTAACCTTTTATTTCTATGTATGGAAAAACAAAATAAACTTTAACTTACACTGAGAAAAAATCCTTCTGGTTACCATTCATTTCTTAGTTACTTTAAAACTATGATAAAGATGCCATTTTGATTTATTAATTAGTGTACTTTACATTAGATTAGTCCAAATCTGTCCAACCATGGAGCCCTGGTCATATCCATGTTCTGAAACTAATCTCCATACTATTTCAGCTGTGTTCTTGGGAAGACCTTTAGCTTCATTTGTATTTGTTTCCTAATCTGTAAAATGGGACAACAATGCATATAAAACACTCCAGTGTACACATAGAAATCCCTCACATCACGTTAGTTGTTGCTATCCAAGGGTTGAGTCAGAAACTGAATGATGATAACTTGAAGAAATGTTTGCCTTTTCTGAGCAATTAAAATCTATAATAGTCACACAATTCCTAGTCCCATTGAATTAAAATCTACAATAGTCACACAATTCCTAGTCCCATTGGTTCCAAGATATAAAGAAATATGTGGCTCTCTTCAAGTATCCTGCTCTGAGGTAGGGCTTTTTAAATAAATAGCCAAAACTCTTAAGTAAATGTCCCAAATAAGCATTTCATATCTCATCCAGAGTGTAGAAGATTACAAAGTAATGAATATTGGTAATAAAGGTGGGAAATCATAAGGGAGGGTGGAGAAATGTGGTAGAAAGAATCCTAAAATGGTCCCTGTATTATTTTTGCAGGGCTGCTGTAACAAGTTATTGCAACCTGCTTGGCTTAACAAACATGTTTTTTCTTTCGTTCTGGAGGCTAGAAATCCAAAATCAAGAAGTTGGCGGGGTTAATTCTTCCTACAGGCCATGAGAGAAGAATCTGTTTCAGGCCTCTCTCCTCAGTTTATAGATGGCTGTCAATATTCACATTGATTCTCCTTGTATCTGGCTTTGTCCAATTTTCCCTTACTTATAAGGAAACCAGTCATATTGGATTAGAAGCCACCAGAATGGAGTCATTTTAACTTGCTTACTTCTGTAAAGACCCTATCTCTGAATAAGGTCACGGTCAGAGGGACTGGGATAAGGACCTCAACATATAAATTTGGAATGAAACAATTAAACTCATAACATCCTTAACAATCCCTGTCCCTTGGTATATATATGCCCTGCATTAAACCATGCTTTTCAGGGACATGTACTTACTCCATTTGTCAGACTATTTTATATAGGAAAATGAAGGGAATTTCAGATCTAGTGAGGTCTCTAGTCTGTTGAATTACAAATTCATCAAAAGGAAAATATTTCTGTGGGAGCTGTCCTTGTCAGGTGAGCCCATAAGAGGCATCCTAGAGCACAGAGGCAGAAGAGCATCTGCATTTGAACAAGCAAACTGCCATGTTGTGGCGAGAGCCAAAGGCAGGGGCTAGGGCAGCCACTAGGAGCTGAAGACCTAAGACTTATGGCTGCAAGAAATTGAATTCTTCCTCAACCAATGAGGTAAGAAGACCCTGAGCCTCAGATGAAGTATGAACCTCATTTGACGCCAACAGCCTTGTTGGGTTCTGTGCAGAGCAACCAGTGAATCTGGACTTAAGCTCCTCACCCATGGAAATGCTGAGATAGTAAATTTGTGTTGTTTTAAGCTACTAAGATGAGAGTAATTTATTAAGATTCAGAAAAAATACAAATGTGTAACAAAGACATACCATATGAAAGATAAACCCTCTTTGGAAACATATTTTACATTAATCCTGAGTATACTTTACCCAGAGAAGATTACGTTTTTTCACACATATTAAGTCTAGAAATGCATATCCAAAGCATAGAAGCTTAGACATATATGTAATTAATTTATCATGTGAATAAGGACCGATTGGGTATTTGGATGAGAACTTGAGTTTTGCCTCATAAAATATATTTCATAATTATATCATATAACATAACATCATATGTTTTATATTATGCATAGAGAAAGGGTCTGGTATGATACGTACCAACATGTACACAGTACTTATCCTTAAGAAATGAGATAACCAATTGGAATGTGAGGAGAGAAAACCATTACTATGATTATTACATTTTTGAGACTAAAATTTTTTTCCTTATTCATTTAACTATTTGGGCACTCTGTTATTGGAACTGAGTTTAAGCAAGTCCAGGGCTGACCAATCAAAGAAAAGCAAATTATAACACTATGAAACAGAATCTATACAGTGAAAGAATGAGAGTTTATGGTGTTGGATTCTAGTCACTAGGTGATATGGAATTAATTTCTCTATTGCTAAAATACAAGTAGTATTGTTAGAATACAAGTAGTAAGGCAGACCTGGTTCAAATCCTGATTAGTATGTTATTTAACCTCTCAGTATGAAATCTGTATATGGACATGCCATGTCACTTATATTTATGTTTTTAATTTACTGAAAGCCATTTTAGTCTCAAAGTAGAAAGTATTTTGAGAAGACTTGCTCACAAAAATAAAGTTTGGAGATATGAAAAAATGTTATTCTCTACATAGATGTTTCTGTTAGCTTCTTCACTTTCAGTCTTTCTCACTATGGCCATGGTTCTGGTTGCTAACTTTTCATTTCACCCCACACACCACCACTAGCACTCTTACACTTTCATATATTCCAATGTTGAACTAAGAGATCGTGACTATCTAAGCATAATGTCTTCCGTCTCAACTCCAGTCATGCATTATCTCCTTCTTACTACAAGAGCTAAATGGGAGAGGACAGGACCCAGCCTTGTGTGAACAAGCTTAGAAGACGTGAAGTGATTATAAATTCTCAGAAGCAGGATAAAATTAAAACTCTGTGAAATGGAATAAATGCCATTGCACCTTTTAGGATTTTCTTTTCTTGCCTAAAACCTTACTTTCAATATTTCAAATATTGATTCTTCTTAAACTCACTAACCTCTCCTCCTCCCCACCCCTAATAAGAAATCACATTTTTGGCTTGGCTTTAGAAAACCATTTACTTTCCTTATATGTGTATACTGGATTCAAGGAATTGCTGTTAAAATTATACACTAATGTTACACAACACTTCAACTTGGCTTATATTTCTCTAGTTTTATTAGAAAGAAAGACTCCATCTACGCTGTTTCCCCGAAAATAAGACAGTGTCTTATATTAATTTTTTCTCCCAAAGTTGCGCTAGGTCTTATTTTCAAGGGATGTCTTATCTTTCCATGCGCTAGGTCTTATTTTCGGAGGATATCTTATTTTCGGGGAAACACAATAACAGCAATATTGTTTTTTTAAACAGAACAGTAAATAAGGCACACTTTTTTTTTTTCAGTTTTCAAATAGCTAAAGCTATCAGTTGTTAAAAAAAATGTCATTAGCCCATTTTCTATTGTATCAGTTTTTCTAGTAACATATTTTCTATTATATCAGTTGAGAAACTATTACACTCAAATATAATCAATTAAAATTAAATATTGCTCTGCCACATTCCAAAGTTTACTATGTTTAATGTTAATCTCTGGGTACCTGCTCCTCATTTTAAAAAGGACTGTGTTTGCTTGCTTTATTACTTTAATTTCTACAATATGGTTTTGGGGAAAATGTTGTAAAAATGATACCCTTATAAAATGTGAAATTTCAATTGGATACACTGCATTGTTTTATAAACCTCTAGAGGCCTGGTGCATGAATTCATGTACTGGTGGAATCTCTCGGCATAGTCTGTGTAGATTGGGCCGTCATCCCGGCCCCGGTGCACCTGTTGTGTGCTTACACACAGTCTTGATCCAGAGAGGCTCACATCGCCAAAGTGGCACTTGCCAGTGGTGAGCCCAGTGTCAGGTGCCCAGCAGTCAGCTGAGCTGCACTCCTGTTTTGGTAGTGCACTGACCACCAAGGATCAGCTCCTGCATTGAATGCCTGCCCCCTGGTGGTCAGTGCATGTCATGGCAACAGGTGGGCCAGTTGAATGGTCCACTGGTCAAATGGTAGCTTAGGCTTTTATTTATAGACTAGAGACCCAGTGCACGAAATTGTGCAGGGGTGGGGTCTAGCAGGCTGGCCCCAATCAGGGCCAATCAGGGAGGAGGAGATGGTGGCAGGTTGGCTGGCTGACCCGCTTGGATCAGGGCCTGATCAGGGCCCCAATCAGAGCTGATCTGCCTGGGGAAGGTGCTGCAGGCAATTGGCCAGTGGGCCCTGCTCCAATTGGCATTGGGGTCTGATCAATGGTGGGGCCAACCAAGGGGAGGGACTGTGAGCCCGCTAGCTCTGTCCCCAAATGGGGTGGCTAGGGGATGCCAATCAAGGGCCAGCAACTTGGGGGAGGAGCCATGGGTGGTTGGCCAGCCAGCCCTGCCCCTGATCAGGGTAGGAGGGTGAACTGGGGTGGAGCTGGGGGGGGGGAGGGGCTTCAGGAGATTCGCCAGTCAGCTCTGCCCCTTATTGAGGTGGAGTAGTGATCAGGGGCAGGGCTTGCCAGGGGGAGGGGGTTTAGGCTGATCAGGGTGGTGGGGTCCATTTGGGGTGTGGCTGGCCAGGGGGAGGGCCTGCAGAAGGTTGGCTGGAAAGCCCCTCCCCCAATTGGGGTAGGGGTGTGATCAGACGTGGGGCAGCCCAGGGGAGGAGTTTCAGGAGGTTAGCCGCCCATCCTTGTCCCCTATTGAGGTAAGGGTGTGTGATCAGGGGCAGGCCAGACAGGGGGAAGGGGCTGCAGGCCTATTGTGGTGGGGTGAGCTGATGGGGGCACAGCTGGCAGTAGGGGGAAGGTAGAGGACATTTGGCCAGCAAGACTGGCTCTTGATCGGGGTGGGAAAGTCCAATCAGGGGCAGGCTTGTAGGGGAGAGGGGCCTTGAGGTGGCCACCAGCCCCACCCCCTGATCAGCAGTTTGCTGGCCACAGTGGGTGTCATAGCGACCCTTTGTTCAGTTGTTATGGCTGAGAGGTGCTCCATGCACCTCCAGTGACTGGTCATTTGGTCCTTTTGGTCATGACACATCTTGGCATATTATTATGATGATAATATGATTTAACACTTGAGATGTAAAGCATTTGTCTTTAACTTTCATAATGTCTTCCATTTCATGAATGATAATAAAATCAGATGGTCAAAATAATATTGTATTTCCTTCTCTCATTGAAATGTTGCTCCAATTGACAATATAATTATTAAGAATAGTGATAAATCTAGTGCACTAGAGCCATGCAAGTGGTTTATTGCCTCCAAGCTTACTTCCAAGTGAACTTGCCCAGACTTCAGGATTTTACACCTAGTGGCCATTTTTTTGTTTGCAATGAACCTGCCAAGACAGTAGGAGTGGGCATATTTCTCAAGAGCAGCCCAATCAAAAATCAATTTGGGTTGGTAAATAAATAGCTGATGTGGAAGACTCATGATCCTTAATGAGTCAGGAAGCAGTTCTTGCATATTTCTTTAATTTAAATGCCTCTAATAGGAAATAGTATAAAGTCATTATAATTTATTCAAAATAATGCATCATTTAAAATGATTTGCCTCATGAAAACATTAAAACTAGAAAATGTTGAAACATTTATTCCATTAGAGTTAAAATATTTTTTATTCTTTTAAATTTGGTGTTAAATGTTCATACATTATTATAAAATACATCTGTAATAATTGTGAAAAAATCATACGCATAAGTTGGTACAAGTTTTCTATTATCAGTAGTTTGAAAAGGAAATCTTTACATGAGATGTATGCATAATCTATCTATCTATCTATCTATCTATTTATCTATCTATCCATCTATCTATCTATCTATCTAAAAGCCTAAGTGACCATTTGACCAGTAGCTATGATGTGCATGCGCATTGACCACCAGGAGGCAGATGCTCTGACTGGTAGGATAGCATTCTGCTGAGGTCCTGCCGATGAATACTAGGCAACATGGGACAGACATGCCCTCTCCAGCCCCAATTGTGCACAGGTGGGGTCCCAGATTGAGAGAGGGCACAGGCCAGGCCAAGGGACCCCACTAGTGCACAAATCCATGCATCGGGCCTCTAGTAACACTATAAATATGCACTTTCAAGATTTCCATCAATGACTTCTAATTAACACCAGTTTTGATTGTTACAGAAAGACATAACTTCATCTCCTTATGAATAAGGTAAGTGCTCCTTATTTTAATAAAGATACTGATTCCTCAAGGTTTTTTTTTTTTCCTTTATTTTCTTTTTGATATAGTATATATTTTTAACTTAAGTCAAAATCAAGAAGATTGTGAGATAAACATAAAATGTATAATTTTTAAGTCTTTCTCTTTCCATGTCTTAAATCATATGTACTATGTCACAACTCTTTATAGTAATCTGGGAAATTTGGAATAAAAAAGACAAATCTATTAAGGATTTTAAAATTATGTCTGTAAGCCAGCATTCTAGCAGATATTAGAATTCTTGGACTGAAAGAAGCAAGTATTTGAGATGTGATTGAAAAGATGGGTTGACTATACAGAAATAAGTTAGCTATTATTGGTAGAATTAAACAAAATGTTCATATTGTTCTGCAATGTACATTTTTTACAACGTTGTGTATTCATATAAGCATTCTTTGCTGTTTTTACATACCATAATTTATGTAAACAATAAAAAATTGGTTAAAATTTTCTTTATGGCCTTTATTTTCCATACTGAAATTTTGGGCTTCACATGTCTGCTTCTTTTTCTAAGTAATCATTTTCTAGTACTTAGTCTTAAAAGTGCAGGCTTATTTACTATATAGTTAAAGAAATATTAGCAAGACAAAAGCTGAAAAATTCTCTCTTTCACGATGCTATTGAAAAACAGATGCGATTTTTCAGATGAAATTGTTTTTAGAAAAAAAAAACTCAGGAAAAGGGATTATTATAAGACACCAGTCTTCAGACATGATTATTCTGTATAAAAGCAACTTTTAAGCTCTAAAAGTCTGTAATTCCCACTAATTTGTTGCCATGGTTATAGTATTTAAATTGGCATCTATGTTTACCGAAAGCACCATTAGTTGCAAGTTTTCTTCACTACACCAGAGAGGATGATTGCCATTGCCATCCTTTTCACATGCATGGCAGCTGGAAAGATCAGGCTCTTGGAAGTTAGTTATAGACACCACAATGCATGCAATTTAGTAGGAAAAGTAAATGTGTTAAAATCAGATAGATTAAAATTTTTCCAAAAAATGTCTTATACCATTTCTACTCCCACTGATACATGACAGTGCACCTTTATCCACACACTTGACAACTTTAGAGAGTATCGATATTTTCATAATATGAAAGAGAAGATTAATAAATCTTTGTAATAGTTTTGACGTGCTTTGCAGTTGACTTTCAGAGGTGAGGTATAGATACTTCTTTTTCTATAGAATGTGACTATTAATAACTTTGTATATTATTGCTTTGTTACATTAAATTTATATCACATTGCCAATTTTAAATTTATATTGCATTGCATAAATGTAATATCATTTATACATTATATAAGTTTAAATGTAATTGTTATAAAATTATTGAAAATATGAGATACTTAAATAAATCACTTTTTTATCTTTTGACCACTTTCCCCATTTTTGTTAATTTTATCTTAGAATTCTTAAAGCTGTATAAACTTTGTTAGCACATTTACAATTATAAAAATCTAAGTGAAGATATTAGTTGTACATATTAAAAAAACATGTGGAATTTTCATCACAACATTATAAAGTGGTAGCAGTGGCAATAATTGAAATATGTAACAATACAGGAATCATTGACTATAAAATTATTTACTATAGAATGAAAGCTGTATGTGATGGTTCAGAGTTTCATGAGTATTATTTTATATTGTTACATAAGATGATATCTCCCTCATCCAAATGTAATGGAACAAAGCCTTTTTATTAACATCAAGATGCTGTTCAAAATTGAACAACTTCTCTTGGCAATATTTTACTAGAGGTTGGAAAAGAATCATTATAACAATTATAGGATAGTAATTATCAATACTTATGCATTTCTATAATCAATCATGCAACTTATATACATAGATACACCTTTAGTCCACAAGAGTTTGCCTATTATTCTTCTTCATTGCTCATCAGAGTCTATCCAAATAACCAATTTTGCAACAATAGGAGAGAATAAAGGTTACTCTCTGTGGAGAAGAAATGCTTTTGTGGAAATATGAGTATGATTAGCTTTGTGGAAGGCTCTAAAATAGATATTTTACTAGAAATAAAGATGGTATAAAAACAAATCATTAAAATATATAATAGAAGTCAGGAGAAGAGAAAGTTATAAGAGGTAAAATGCATTGGAAGACATAAGTGGGTGAACCATAGACAGAAAACTGCACTGAATTTAGCAATTTCTAGGCAGTTCATGAACTTCCAGAGATGTAAAATTTCTCTTCTGGCAAGCTAGATACTTGACAGGAAGAGGTGAAGGACATATTCAAAAGCTACACACACACACATACACACATAACTTACATACAAAAAAAACTGCACAAATTACAAGTATACATTTCAGTGAGTTAGTCCAAAGTAAATGAAATCATGAATCAGGTAAAGAAATATGTTACTGGTATAGGCAGTCCTTGGGTTATGTTGTACTCGACGTATGTCATTTCATGGTTACATCTCCATCTCCCATTTATTTATATATATAAAGAAAAGTTCCGTCATTTTGATGTATGTGCATATATGCTTTAAATTTTTTATTATTTATTTACCACAAGTAAAGGTCAGGGATCGTTATCTTTTATATTTGTTTTACTGCTTCACTTCATTACTGCTGTGTATGTGCTCCCTGTGAGTGATGGAGGTGCTTATGCTGGTGGGTCCCGGCTTATGGAGAAAATCGCGTTACATCGCCATAGGAACAGATCTCCAATGCAAACCGAAGACCTACTGCAACCAGATAGACCCTCTGTGTCCGCTCCAATTCATTACCAGTCTTTCTTCTCAAAATTTAACACCTGCCTGACTTTTAGCACAACTTCTTTTTTTTTTTTTGCCTTAAAACTTTATATAAAGTAAAAAGGGCTATGTGTTTTTATTTGTTGTTTGGCTTCTGTTGCTCAATTCTAGATTTGTGAGATTCATCAATATTCTTTCAAGTTATTTGTTTTCATTTCTGTATAATTTCCCATTAGATTAATGTTTCATTTGCATTTATTCATTTTATTATTGATAGACGTTTAGGTTATTGAGCAGTGCATGCATGCATGCCCACTCTGTTTCCCCTCAGGCCATCTGAGTTTGCCGGTGAACAGCTCCTGGCCTCATAGAGACTCCTCAGCGTCAGCTCCTAAAATGTGTCCCTCTATGTGTAGGCACAATCCAGCAGTGTGGGGGCGCTTATGCTGTGAAACAACTCTCAGCCCATGGGGAATAGAAGCTAGCCCACAAATGCCCAGTTCTCTGGTCTTCCTGACAAACAGTGATGACTTGTGTGTCACATGTGTCTCAAGGGTCCCTAGAAAATTGTGCCGTAGATGCCCACTGTTCTAAACTTGATTAGTTTTTCTTTCTTTTCTCTTCCACTTTCACCATTTTCTCATTTGTGTTTCACAAGTAACCTACAAGCCCTTGTTATGTGTCCCACCTGGGGTGGGGTTAAGAATAAAGTAGTCAGCTACAGAGTCTTAGAAAGAATACCTCAATACAGGAAGGTCAAACAGAGGTTTACAGTGTGAGCTTGTGAAACAAGAGTTGATTCTTGTATTATTAATAATTATCGCATCATTTTTTCATATGCACAACTATAAACTCTTTGCCACACCCTGTATTTTGGAATTTTGATGATCAAATGTAATAAGAACTACATTGCTCTGGAAGTTAGGGTGACAACTCCTGGCAGGCTGTCACACTACAGCCACTACGCTGCTTTCACTTTTTGGGTAGTGATGACTAGTATTATAAGTGGAAGAGCAAACACTTGCTATTCAAAACTTCTGGCATTTTTAAGATGTGAGGTGCCTTTTGTTAACTTTTCTAGGAACCCTGAAGAAGGACATGTTAAGTTTTTATCTGTATTATTTACAATATTAGAGGCCTGGTGTGTGAAACTTCTTGCACTCGGGGAGTTCCTCAGCTTGGCCTGTGCTCTCGCACAGGTCAGGAGCCCTCAGGGGATGTCCTCCTGGGGAGCGGGCCTAAGCTGTAGTCTGGCCTCCCCTTGCAGGAGGTGACCGGGCGGGCAATCAGGGGACAGCACTGCTCCCATCACTCCACTACTGCCTGCAGCTACCCACAGGTGGCCTTCCTCTGTAAGAAGCAACAGGGAGGCCATTCAGGGGATGGCTTCAGCTGGCTGGCATGGTCCCACCCCTCCCCCCATAGCTCCTCCACTGAAACTGATTGCTGCCACCTCCCCCTATCACCGTGCCTGCCCTTTGCCTGCTGGCACTTGCCTTGGCTGGCCTGGCACCCTCTGCTCACCAGCCCTGCCTCCTGCCATTCAGTCTATTTGCATATTACGCTTGTATTATATAGTAAGCTTTTTCATAGTTTTGTCTCTTTTTGCTTCAATATATTTTCTTCTGAAATACATTTCAGAAGACTAATTTTTTCTTAAACTATTAAACACATTTGACATAGTTTAAGTAAATTTTTAGTTTTGTTTCCATGTGATTTTTTGACTTTTTACTCTTGAAATTCCCCATCTATGTTTTATATACTTGAATCTGTCAATCACAGTAATTTTAAAACCTATATCATATAGCTTCATTAGCTTTAATTCCTTTGAATCTCTTTCTAGTTACTGTAATTTTCTTCATTTCAATCTAGGTCCTTTTGGGTGTCTCATAATTATTTACTTACTGAATATAGTATATGAAGAATTAGACACATCATTTTAGGTCACAGAAGGATATTCTTTTATATTTTACTAGAGGCCTAGCGTGTATGAAATCATATGTGCCCGTGCTCTCCACCTCTCATAGCTCTCCGCTGCTTGTAACCCACACCCCTCTCCGCCCGCCATGAGAGCTGCTATTCATGTGGTCATACAGCCTTTTATAATATAGACTAGTGGCCCAGTGTATGAAATTAGTGCACATTACAAAAGGGATTAATTAGAGGAAGTAATTTAATATTGCTACTTGCCCTTTCTCTATAATAGAAGTGTCAGAGATGAAAGAAAATTAGTAAAATGGATATGAAAATCTCCCTCCTGTCAGAGTCTGGGGCACACCTCGGGAGCCAGAGTCAATCCCTGCCCACCCACATGCGCCTCAAAATCACGTAAGACCCAGACCCAGCCGCCACCCTGCCCCATTGGTCTAGATCCAGACCCGGTCAGTCCCACACTTGTCAAGCCCTGCTAGGCATGGGGCATAACCTCAGGTCCCCTGGCCTGGCACCAGGACAGGATGTGTGGCCTGAAGTCCCCCAGCCCAGATCAGGGTGGGGAGGGGATGCCTTGAAATCTCCCATCAAGACCCTCTGGGTGGGGGGCATGGCCTGAAGTCCTCCATCAAGCCTCCATCAAGCCCTGTCAGGTGTGGGGGGGGCACTGCCTCAGGTCCCCCAGCCCAGCACCAGGAGGGGGCTCAGCCTCAGGTTCCCTGTCAAGCCCCGCTGGGCAGGGGGTAGGGAGGTGCATGGCCTCAGGTCCCCTGGCCTGGCACTGGGGTGCAGGGTGCAGCCTGAGGTCCCCCAGCCTGACACCAGGGTAGGGGACATGGTCTGAGGTCCCCTGTCAAGCTCCACAGGGACAGGTGAGGGTATAGCCTCAGGTCCCTGCTGATTGCTCCTTAAGGCTCCTTATGGGGACTTGGCCTCAGCTGTGGGTGCAGCCATCTTTGTGAAGGAATGAGGGTCAGTTAGCATATCCCCTCTTTATTAGACAGGATTATGAAGTCAGGCTCAGTGAAAACCATCTTAAACCAATCAAGGACTTGAAATGATTGTAAGCTGGACTTCACTTCTTAGGAGCAATGGTCCATTCCTCAGTTAAGAACTTCCCTCTTCTTGGTTCTTACTGAAAATGTAGCTTTATTTACTAACTACTTGACAGGACTGCACTTCACTGCTTGTTTCCCCATCAGTATGAGCATGCAGAAATATCTGTTCCAGGTCTCTCTATATGACATTATTGTATGGGAAATGGTGTAAGATGATACCTCTCCAAAATATGATGTTAGCTTTCTTATATCATGAAACACATTTTTTGTCAAACATTTTTTCATGTTATATTTTCCCCTGAAAAAAAAATATTAATTTCAAACAATCTAATTTAGCATGACTGGAAACAGAACTCCTCACAATTTTTATCTCATATTGGCAATACTCATATTTTAAAATTATAAAAATCTTCTGTTATGGCATATCTCACACTGAAGACTTTTATGTGCAATATGTTTGTACATAAATACTTCTAATTTTATTGCAGAATTTACAGTCTGGTTATTATAGAAGATGCTACTTATCATGATAAATTGTTATATATGTCAAGCCTCCAAATGACTAGTTGTCATTTGACTAAAATATAAAAGGCCCATTTTCTTTTTTTTATGTTCTTCAATTAATCCTAAAATTGGATCAATACCAATTTATCTACTTATTTTCTTGGTAATAAAAATATTTATTTTCATTTTATTCATCATTTTTATTTCATGATTTGCATGGCAGTAGAGCCACCTGTTATTTTATCAAATTAAAAACTGTTTAGATGGATATAGCACTTACTAATAACACTCTACTTTGCTACCTAGTAAATATAATATCCACCTCTTTGACCAACTTGCAAATTGTTTTTCTTATTTGAAATATTATTTTCTTGGAAGCTAGTACACTGTATGTAGTATAATTTAAGGGTAATTGTTACATTTCCTGAGAGGTAAAATTATCCCATATTATGATTCCAACCAGTGCCAGATATACACACCTGAAAATTTACTAACTACTGGGTTTTATTAGTGAAGCAAAACCGTGATGCATTTCTTAATATTTAAGAAAATAGAACTGTAATAAAGTTAGAATTGATTTTTTTTTCCTAAGGAAAACCAACTTTTGTTGCCTGTCAAAAAATTAACATATCTATTTGGATGATTACTGAAATAACATTAAATAAAAACTAAAAAATGTCTCATAGAAGATATTAAATAAATTGTATGTTTGAAGAATAATTCAATAATGTTGGTTTTTATATCTGACTCTTTTTTGCAAGAGTCAGATTTTGAAACACTCTTTTTATACCAATTTAAGAAAATATTTTATGCCAATTTATTATACTTCAAATATCAACCTAATCCTTTCTCTACCTTAAGACATCAACTATAATTTTATAGATATTTTCTGTAATTTATGCTTAAATATATTTAATTTTTTTTCTTAAAAGACCTAGTTATAGGTATTTACTCTATTTTATAACTAGAGGCCCAGTGGCACTGGAGGGGCGTCTCTCAGCCCAGCCTGCCCCCTCTCACAGTCCGGGAGCCCTCAGGGGCAGGTGATCCATCAATCAGGGGAAGGTGATGCCCCATCACACCTCTGCTGCTGCCACTGTTGGCAGCTCAAGCCTCAGCCTGTCCTGGTTACCTGAGGGGAGGCCCTGGGTGGCTGGGCAGCCTCCATCAGAGGCTTGCCTGCGCCTCGGGCCGGCCCTGGGAAGCTAGGGGATTGGGTGCCTCCATCTTGTGGGTGTGGGTGCTGCCATCTTTGGGGGTGGGGGAATCAATTACCATATTCCCTCCTTATTGGCTGTGTGCGCCACCATCTTTGTGGCAGCATGAGGGTCTATTAGTATATTCACTCTTTATCAGATAGGATTAGGCTACCTGTCTTCAGGCTAGCAAGATGCTGCACTGTTGTTAGCCTGCCTGAGCTGCCAATCCTGTTCCTCTTTGCCGATCATTATTTTATCTTATTTGGTAAATCCCTACGACAGTTTTATTGCAGGCTGAAAGCAGAATTGATCTTTGCCCAATTTACTTGGGCTATCTTCTCATAGGATTCAGGTATTCCAGAGCAATCAATTAGCATATTCTGTCCTTATTGGCTGTGGGTGGCACCATCTTTGCTTTAGCACAAGGATCAATTAGCATATTTCCTCTTTATTAGATAGGATAGTGACCCCTCACTATCATTCACTTTGGAATGAAAAAAAAAAATGCAAATTGCTTATTTGTTGTAGTAAATATAATTATTATTTTAGTTTCTCTTTCTGACAATTCATTATTGGTGCATAAAAATGCCATAGATTTCTGGGTATTAATTTTGTATCCTGCTACATTGCCAAATTCATTTATTAAATCTAGTAGATTTTTGGTGGAGTTTTTAGGGTCTTTAATTTACAGTATCATATCATCTGTGAATAATGAGTTTTCCTTTTTTTCTTTCCAATTTGGATGCCTTTTATGGTTTTTTCCCTGTCTGATCACTATGGCTAGGACTTCTAGTACTATCCTATATAATAAAAGCCTAATATGCTAAATGTCTGGCTGTCTGTGCAACCAAAGTATAATATGCTAATGATCTATTTTTAACGATAGCCTTGCTGGAAATAGTAATCTGGGTTTCAGATCCTTGCTTTTTATTACCTTGAATACTTCATGCCTTTCCCTTCTGGCCTGTAGAGTTTTTGAGGAATAAACAGCTGAGAGCTTTATGGGAGCTCCTTTGTAGGTAATATATTGCTTTTCTCTTGCTGCCTTTAAGATTCCCTCTTTGTTTTTAAATTTTGGCATTTTAGTTATGATGTGCCTGGGTGTGGGCCTGTTTGGGTTCTTCTTGCTTGGGACTCTCTGTGCCTCCTGAACTTTGCTTTCTTTCTTCACCTTCTGCACTCCTATGATGCTAATATTGTTACATTCATATTGTCCCACAGCTTCCTAAATTGTCCTGGTTTTTAATAATTGTTTTTTTGTTTTGTTTTATTTTGATTTTTAATTTTGGTTCTCTGATTTTTTTTTCTATTCTGTCTTCTGATTCACTGATCCAATCCTTGGCTTCCCCTAATCTGGGGTGTGTTCCTTCCAGCGTATTCTTTATTTGTGCTATGTCATTCTTCATTTATGATTGATTTTTTATAGTTACTATATCTTTTCTCATGCTGTTGAGCACCCTTGTAATCATTATTCTGAACTCTACATCCAGTAAATTTCTTAACTCCATTTCATATAGCTCTTCTAGAGAATTGTCTTGTTCTTTGATTTGGAGCTTGTTGTTATTTGTCTTCCATTTTGGGTGCCTGCTTAGGTTTGTGTATGTGTATTAGGTAATTCATCTATAACTGGCAATCTCTAGAGCAGGACAATGTCAGATGCTATTTGTGACTGGCCCTGCATATCCTGTTAAGAGCTATCAGCAATCCACAGCTTGTGGCTCCTTCTGCTGAGACTGTGTGCCTTCAGAAAAGACCAAGATGTCCCAAGGTCTGCTTTTCCCAGTCCTGGGCCCAGAAAGTGGTCAGGCAAAGAGTCAAATCCTCCAGAGATCCATCTCTGCCTGCAGTTTGATTATTATTCAGTCTTGATTGCCTAAGGCTATTGACCACTGGATGGGGCCAGAGGTTTTCCAACAGGGTGAGGCAATTGCATACACACACACACACACACACACACACACACACACGTATATCCTATCATTTGTGACAACATAAATGTACCTTAAGTCACTTGAAGACGTTATGATAAGTTAAAGAAACCAGACAAAGACAAATACTGTATGATCTCACTTATATGTGAAATATAAAAAACAACAACAAACTCATAGAAAAAGTGATCAGACTTGTTGCCAGAGTTGGAAGTGGAGAAATAGGAGGAAGATGGTCAAAAAGCACCAGCTTCCAGTTATGAGATGAATAAGTACTAGGATGAAATACACAGCATGATGACTGTAGCTTACAGTGCTTCTTGGTATCTAAGAAAATTTAGATTAATTCTAAAAGAGTTATTATCACAAGGGAATGTTTTCCTTATTTCTTTTTCTTTTTTATTGTACTTATATGAGACTGTGGATGTTAGCTGAACCTACTGTGCTAATCATTTCACAACATATGCAAATCAAACCATCACTGTGTACTTCCTAAACTTATACAGTGCTTGATGTACATCTATTATTTCTCAATAAACCTAGAAAAATCTTTTACATGTGCAACTTTTTAAATATTATATTTAAAATTTTGTTAACTATATGTAGTAATTATGAATACATTTCTTTTAGTACACAGAGTACAAATTACGATATCTATTGATATGGAAAACAGTTTTGTCAAAAAGGAATAAAAGCAGAGTGATTAAATGTGCTCTATTGTTCATGAAGACTCACTGGAACCAGTGGGCAGATGATACAGGATATAAGATGTTAGCTCAACAGACAAAATAATGTCTGTTAGTGGAATTGGCTAACATTTAGTGTGATTTATTTGCCATGATGAACTCCCTATTGTTGCAAATATACAGAATCAAAGGTGACTGATCAGAGTAATCTGTAGATTCATCTTCACAGGGAGGAACTACCGTTTTCCTGAATTCAACTACTCAAAATGCTTTTAAACAATCAAAACTCCAACAATGAGTTTTAAATATGGTGAAAGAAGGAAACAAACATGGCTGAATTTCAGTGCAGAAAGTAAGAAGTACATAAAGAAAAGTAAAGATGGAGAATGTGGGATTTCACAAAAGAAGACTCCTTCGCTCTGACACAGATAGAGGGCTTTCACATCTGCCAGGATTTCCTCCAATTGAGATGAAAGCTGAATGAATGATTTCAGACAGAGACAGTATGAATAAAGATTCAGAAACATATAAAATATAAGGATGTTAAAATATCAGTGTTTGGTGAATATCAAAGGAAGTAATTGAAACATTGGTTAGAAATATAACTGGATCAAAGGCAGACCATGGAATTTTCAGATGCTTAGTGGCAATATATTTCTTTAAATATTAAAGAGATGCCGAAGGTTTGGAGTTGTTGGATGGGATGTTTTCTGTTATCTAATAACATTGGCTACTTCTCAACATACAATGTTATGTAGAATTGGAGATAGTTGAAATTATGGCTTATATTTGATTTTTCAAAAGACCAAGTTATGAAATATGTGTCCTATAGGCTGTTGTAATTAAATGCATTTATGTATGAATGCATGTATTATATTTTTTCTTGATTGTTTTAATGTATGTGAAAGATGAACATGTTAAATAACTGCTAGATAACTGAAAGTTATTATGACATTTTTCTTTAGCTTTAATAATTAAATGGATTATTTTTCTATTGTTTGTCATATCTTTTTAAATTTTATTTTTAAATTACAGTTGACATGCAATATTATCTTTCAGGTGTATAGCATAACAGGATGGATTATATTGATGTGTTTTTACTGAGCCACAATTTTTTTTCCTGGAATAAATCCCATTTAGTCATGGTATGTGGGTTTTTTTTATTATTATTGTATGCTTTTACACTGTTTAGAAATATTTTATATGAGATTTTGCATCAATATTCATAAGTGAGTTTGCTTACAGTTTTATTGTACAATGTATTCAAGTTTTAGGATCAATATGAACTAGCTTCATAAAACGAATGTGAAATTTTTCATTCCATTTCTATGCTCTGAAATAGTTTGAATAGCTTAATGACTATCTTATTCTTAAAATACTCCTGAAAAGCAACCTGAGCCTGATGCTTTCTGTTGGACGTGTGTGTGTGTGTGTGTGTGTGTGTGTGTGTGCCTGTGAAAATAAATTCTACTACATGTTTATTGTTTATGTATTATGTTTATATTTTACTTGTCTAGTAGCCTCTTTCTTTTAGTATGGTAGTTGGTTGCTTTAGATTGTTATGTCTATACAGAAGTAAATTTTGGAGAGTTTATTCTTTTTTAAAAAACATGCTTTTCAGTTAGAATAATGCAGTATAAACTTATCGATACATTACACATTCTTGTTATTTATCCTTGCCATTTTCAGTTACTATATTTGTAATTCCTCTTTTTCTTTATTTTTGTTTCTTATGGTTGGATTTCTTAATTATTCATTTAGTCTGAAGATTTTCTCACAATATATCATTTAAAAATTTTATTCAGGTTTGTAAAATAAATTACAAGCTGCCCAATTAAATTTTAATTTCAGTAAAACAACCTTTCTTTACACTGTAAGTTTGCCTCAATATTGCATGAGCCATACTCATATTAAACATTACTTATAGTTTATCTGAAATTCAAATTTAATTGTGCAGACGGTGTTTTAATTTTCTTAAGTCTGGCATTGCTTCTTATTTATTTGTTCTAAACTTTTCTTTAATTCTGTTTATATTTTATGCATAAACATAGGTTTTTATCTTCATTAATTCCTTGCTTCTCTTCTCATTGCTTCACTATGTTATATTTTTATTTTATTGAGTGAGGTATTTAATATATTTTAGTTTTTTGTTACTTTTATTTACCTGGATATTTAATGGCAAAATGTTTCCTCAAATAAGTGGCTTACCTCTTTTTATCTGACCTGCAGGAAAGTCTATCATCTTATTTTAATTTCCCTTTGACCCCAAATTTAAAAATTTTATTGAAAATACCATGTGGAAGGGACTTTTAATTTTATTATTAACTACAGGCCTGGTGCATGAATTCGTGCATGTGGGGTCCCTCTAGGTGGCCTACAGGGATCGGGCTGAAACCCATAGTCCAAAGGCCACCTGCAGCTGCTACCTCCAGCTCCCACTCATCTTGGCCTCACTGTGCCTGCCGCAGGTGTGCCCCCAATCAGTCCCGATTGGGAGAGGCTGGTGCTGCTAAAGCAGCACTTGCCAGCCATGAGCCCTGCGTCTGGCGCATTCCTAGGGGGAGTGGCCTGTGTTATTTGGCTGAAACCAACATCCCTGGAGGGGTACTGGATTGTGAGAGGGTGCAGGTCAGGCTGAGGGACCTCACTAGTGCACGATAAGGCTGGGGAGGGATCATGGGAGTGCTCCAAGGCATGTCTGGCCTGTCTCACTCAATTGGCCAGACCCTAGCAGCAAGTTAACCTACTGGTTGGAGCATCTGCTCCCTGGTGGTCAGTGCATGTCATAGCAAGAGTTGAGCAGCCTTAGCATATCCTACCTAATAAAAGAGTAATATGCAAATTAACTATCACTATGCTAAAGCCACGCCCACCAGCCATGCCCACCAGCCAATCAGAGCAAGCATGCAAATTAACCCCAACCAAGATGGCTGCAGCCATAGAGAGCAATTGAGAGACTTGGGTTTCCCAGGAAATAGAGGAAGCCAAGCTTTCCACACACCCTGGCCAGCCTAGGCCTCCACTCAAAGATACAAAGTTTTGCCAAAACTGGTTTGGCTCAGTGGATAGAGCGTTAGCCTGCGGACTGAAAGGTCCCGGGTTCGATTCCGGTCAAGGGCATGTACCTTGGTTGCGGGCACATCCCCAGTAGGTGGTGTGCAAGAGGCAGCTGATTGATTATTCTCTCTCATCAATGTTTCTAACTCTCCCTCTCTCTTCCTCTCTGAGAAAAATCAATAAAAAATATATATTTTTTTAAAGATACAAAGTTTCAATTATCTATATTAATAAAAGAGAAACATGCAAATTAACCACTACACTCACTAGCCAATCAGAGAGACTATGCAAATTAACCCAACAAAGATAGTGGTTAATTTGCATACACAAGCCTGGAGCGAAGACTGAAGACAGTGTAAAAGGAAGATGGAGGGAAAGCAGAAAGCAGGGCTAGAGTGGCAGTGGCATTGGGAAGGAAAGCCCAGGGAGGCACAGTGGCAATGGCAGTGGTGGCCTTGGCAGCAAGAAGGAAGCCCCCACTGCAGGCTTCGCTCCCTTCTTTGCTTCGCTCAGGCCACAGGAAGTCCTATTCTTGCAGGAATCTTCCTGCAATGGGCCTCTTGTCATTAGTATATTATGCTTTGATTGGTTGTTCAGTTGTTCTGCCACTGGGCCTATTTTCATATTACCCTTTTATTTTATAGGAGTTATCATTTAAATATATTTTGATAAAAATGATATTTGAGTACTTTTTATTATTTAAAATCTATTGAGGATTTTCTTGTGGTCTAATATGTTGCCAGTATTTCCCAATAAGCCTTTGAACAAAATAATTTTATAGGAGTTCAGAATTTGATTATTAAAGCCTCCTTATCAATTATGGTATTAGGCCTACTTATATTTATTGATTTATTTCGTCTATTTAATCTGTCTTCATGAAGAAGGTATATTAAAGTTATCTCATGTTGCTATATTTTTATATTTCTTGAATTTGTACTTTATGTTCTATGAAAGTAATTGCTGTATTATTGGGTACATAAATATTGGTAACTATGATAATGAGATAGTGTCATTTTTTTTAAATCCTTTTATGTGTGCAATCTACCTAGTCCAAAAGGAAGACTGTGAACTCTGTTCATTTATTAATTTATTTTTTAATATGCTTTTACTGATTATTTAGAGAAAGGAAGGGAGATAGGAACATCAATGATGGAAGAAAATCATCATTCTGCTGCCTCCGGCATGCGCCTGCTGATGACTAAGCCGGCAACCTAAGCATGTGCCCTGACTGGAAATTGAACCTTGATTTCCTGGTTCATAGGTTGACTCTCAACCACTGAGCCACATAGAGACTAGGCTTCTGCTTTTTTAAAAAATATATATTATATTTATTTGTTATACCTTTGTTCCTTTGCCCATCCTTTCATTTGAAACATCTTTTACTTTTAATGGGGTGGCTGAGGACATATATTGATACTTTGGGTCCCAATTCGGTTGTATCTCTTATTTTTATTGTTTTGTTTCAAGTAATTCACAACATACTTTATTTTACCTCACTTTTGTTATACAAAATATTTTCATTTTTATATATTTTATGTATATTTATTTGTCCAATCCACAAATTACATTTACATATTAATTTTATGAGTTATTTAAGTAAAATATTAGTTAAGTAAATTAAAGCTATATGTTCATTTACAACCTAATCATCCAGTGTATATTTCCTATTAAAAGTGAACATTTTCTTTTATATAAACAAGTAAAAGTTCCATAATCAGAAAATTAATATTGAAACAATACTTTTACTAATATATAATTCATATTTATATACTGAAAATTGTCACTATAATGGTCTTTCGAGCGAGTAAATTTTTTATAGTATTGCTTTTTTTTTTTTAGTACAAAAGCGAATTTTGGAAAATATACAGTATTTGTGCATTTGTACAAGAAATGCAGGAAGGGTGATTAAAAAATAATGAAGTTGGTTATATGCAAGAGGCAAAGAGGCATGACACTGAAAGATAAAGGGATAGAAACATGAAGAAGTGAAGGACAATTCTCAAAATATTACTTTTTGTAATGTCCTCAATTTAGGAAATACAGTAATTTTTCATACACACACAAAAAGAGAATGAAATACAACCAGGATAGGATGGGTGAAACAAAACTGAATACATAAATGAGGGAAACTAACTGTAGGGAGGGAGAAATTAACTAAATAAATTTTGAACATGATGTTTTAACTATATTTTCAGGCTTATGAAACAGTTTTAGAAATACTCTATGTGTATTCTAAGAAAATGAGTAAATGTATTGTGGATAATGAGAGCCAGGAGTTCACCATTGGGATTTAAAGATGTGGAAAGGGGAAAGCTAGAATAAGCCTCATCATTTGATTGATATTGGAAGTATAATTTTGAATTTATTAATTTAATATAAACATGTATATGTAAAAATATACTTATATAGATGGGCTTAAGTATATACATAAAAGTACAAGCAAATGTCTCTATCAATGAATATATATGTAAATACATAGATGTGTATCTATATAGGGAGGGCAAAAAAAGTAGGTTTATAGTTGCTCATATGGAAAAATGTATAATACAAGAATAAATAGTAATACAAGAATATACATTGTGTTTCATGTACTCACAACTGTAAACCTACGTTTTCCAACCTCTGTATATATAAACTCACATACACTCATATATTTGATTATGAATATACATGTATATATTTATAAGGAGGCAAAAATATCTGGGAATTATGTTTTAAATCTCCTACACCTAGAAATATTTTAAATAAAAAAGCTAAAAAATAATTTCTTTTCACTAACATGTTAAAATCTTTCCCAATCCTTTTTCAAAAATTATTTTGATGCAGATTCTTAAATTTAAAACATAAATTTCCTCTTTTCCTTATAATATTTTGTCTCTTTAGATTCATCCTGTGATAAAGCATTTTCAGTATTTTCTCATGTTATTGTCTTTTTCTTTATAACTGAGCACATTTGATGAATTCAAGCAAAATGAATGATTGATGCTAGAAAAATCACCACTTTTGTCATAATAATTTCCAACTACTTACCAACTGAATTACTATTAGCATCTCCAGCCACATTTTGCTCAACAATTTATTCATTAAAGTAGATCGATGTCATATTCTGATCACTAAAGCGAAGTAGACTTGATAGCATTCGGTGAAGGTAATGACTTCAGAGTTTTAATATTTTTTCAAATCAGTTACTACAAAAGTGACAAAACTAAAGATTCATCTTGAATAGCACATTCATCTTCCTAATACAGAGCTCCACACTCAGTAAATATTTATAATCTTAGTTGTTTGTCTTTAAAATCATCACACTTATCTTACAGTTTTATTACTTAAAATGTCAACAATTGCTTAATTTTGTACAAAGAATTGGGCAATATTCTCCACTGCATTTATGGAAGTTTAAGGATAAAAGGACATGAATGCAATGGCATGTTGGAGCTGGCTCATACTGGCCCTCAAGAGCTGACTGGACAAACCTCTTTCCATCTCCAAGATCAGTGACATCATATAAATAGTTTAAAATCATCACAGGCATATTTGCAGTGTGGGAAGTGGCTCCCTTTCCCTTTTGTTTCTCCCCAGGAGCTGTTTCCTAGGTCCTATCTAGTACACTTTTGCTTTAATGTCCTCTGGGAATATGGCCCACTCCTCCCACACTGACAAAATGAAGTGAAACTTGGGAGTTTAATAAGGTCTCCTCTTGCATCATGTGATATCAGTGCCACTATTGTTGCTTTTCTAAGGAAAATAGGCTCCAAAGGCAGGGCTTCTGCATTTTCTGTTCCTTATGCCTGGAATACTATTTGCCCAGATAGCTGAATACATTTTTTTTTCATTTTTTTATCTATGCCTGAAAAGCAATTAATCAGTGAAGCTTTTCCTGATCACACTGTATGAGATAATTTAAAATATATGTCTAGAAATGTTCTTCCCAAACAAACTATATTTTTTCTACTTAGTAGCACGTATCGCTATCTGAAGTGCTCCTATTGATTTGCCATTTGATTAGTGCCCATTTACTAACAATACAAAGCAATCTCCATGACAGCAGGTGTCTTGCCAATTTTGCTCAAATTTCTATCTACCAGGTCTATAAAATTGGAACACAATGGACACTCAAAATATATGTTGAATAAATAACCATAATGAAAATATAACTGTAAAGAGTATTTTTAAAACATAAATAGCTTATTTTTATAAAAGTAGTTTAAAAGTATTTAGATTCTTAATTAAAAAGTTGGTTCTTTAATAATGTACATAATTAGCTTATCTGTTTATTTCTTATTGAGTATATAATATAAATATATTTAACTGTCCCCTCACTATGGCTTTTTATCCATAATACTTGATGCTAATTATAAAAACTCACTATATAAATAAATGTCACAATAAAGAAATTCTTTCTTCGTAAGACAATTTTATGTTATATGCATAAAAATGTTTATATTTTAAAATATCTTTTTAGGTGTAAAAGAGTTTATACTCCCAATACATGCTTATTAATGTTAAGTATTATAATTAATTTTTTCACTGTTAGAGAAACTAGAGGCCCGTTGCATGAAGATTCGTGCAATAGACCTTCCTTCACCTGGCTGCCAGCACGGCTTTCTTCTGGCACCAGGGACCCAGGCCTTGGCTCTGGCCACTGGCTTTTGTCTTCTTTCAGGCTCTGGACTGTAACCCCAGCAATGGCATCCGCAATCGGGGCACCGCTGCCATCCCTATCCCTCAGCGATCAGGGAGCCACCCAGGTCCCTTAGAGATGGGGGACAGGGCAGTGCATGGGAGCTGCCATCTTTGCTGGATTAATTTGCATAGCATCCCTGATTGGCTGTGGGCATAGTGAAGGTACGGTCAATTAGAATATTACTCTTTTATTAGATAGAATTATGTACCACCTTATATTACAGTATGTTATCATTGCTCATTAATTCTATCAACAAGCTCTTATTTATTTTATACTTTAAATGTAATTTCTCTGTGCTAGGAACCTGTTGATTTTTTTGTACTTTTTATTAGTGGTGAAGTTTACAGTATTTAAATTATGTCAAATTATTCTATTATTATTTACATATTAGAGGCCTGATGCATGAATTCATACACTAGTTGGATCCCTCGGTCTGACCTACAGGATCAGGCCAAAAGCAGCTCTCCAACATCCCCTAAGGGGCCTCAGATTGAGAGAGGGTGGAGGCCAGGCTGAAGGACCTCAACGGTGCACAATCTGGGCTGGGAAGGGACTGCAGGAGGGCTCCAGGGTGTGTCTGACCCATCTCGTTCAGTACCAATCAGCCAGACCCCAGCATCAAGCTAACCTATCAGTTGGAGCATCTGCCCCCTAGTGGTCAGTACACATCATAGTGACTGGTCAACTGTCTGGCCCCGGATAGTCAGTGCATGTCATAGTGAGCAGTTGAACAACCTTAGCATATTATTAGCATATTACACTTTGAATGATTGAATGGCTGACCCGACACTTAGCATATTAGGCTTTTATTATATAAGATTAAATGCATAGACCATTTATAGTATAGAAAATGCTTTCATAATATTATCTCACCTGATCCCTACAATAAGAATTATTGTCCCAAATTTATAGGTAATGACACTGAACAGCTTTTTATCATATGAATTCTTAAAATCTATATAATTTTATTGACCAATGTTATCCCAATAAGTTTAATTTAAAATAATAAATATGTATATATTTCAGTAGGCAGAATTGTTCAATGTTACTTGTTTATGTGCTTTAGGCAACCCCCCCAAAACTTGCAGGAGGTACAAAGAAACAGCCACAGGAGACATTTCTTTATCTTTAATAAATTACATTAAAAGATTTTAGAGAAAATATTTAAAACACACATATCGGCATGTTTCTTTTTTAAGAGAAGACTTGAATAACTTGTTGTGGTAAAAGAAATTCTTGGTTGGGCATGCTATTTTTTCCAGCACAGGTATTCTCTACTCTAGCAAAGGTGCACATGAAGGTGTCTGTTTAATGCTCTGGGAAAGACTGTCAGTTCCTCCTGAACTCAGCTCATACATCTTAATATAGCATCAGGTTCTCTGTACACAATCACGTTGCAGACCCTTTGACAAAACCCATAGAGAAAAAGATGTGATGTTCAAGAAACGAAGGTGGCTTGAATAATTTAGCAGCTACATATAGGCCTATGAAATATTAAAGGGACAGCAGTGTACAATGGGGAGTTTCACAGAGATTCTAGCTTGACATTAGCTTCCTCCTTGCACAGTTAACTCTTGGGCTGTAGTTAATGTGTTATGAGGATGAGACAATAATTACAATGGAGTTAATAAGTACTTTAATGATAGCTAAACCAGCTTACTGACATTGAGAAATTTAAAAAATATAAGAGCTCCAATACTGAAGGATTTTTTAGAATATTGAGCTGATATTAAAAATAACTTAAACAACATTACAACATTTTACCCCTGATATCTTTTATTTTATTTTATTTATTTATTTTTTGAGATAGAGAGGAAGGTGAGAGAAAGAAACATCAATTTGTTGTTCTGTCAGCAGTGGTTAAGGGGGTCTCTAGCAGGAGATAACCTCTGGCCAGAGACAGTGTTCTTTGCCCCCAGTTCTTGTCTTGCTTGTAGGAACAAATTCAAACAAGAGACTACAAAGAGCAGTAAAAGCTGGTGAGCATTTATTTGTAGGAAAGCAGTGCATTCAGATAGGACCTAAGCAGGCAACTCGGACATCTGAGACCTCACCGAGTGTCCTGAGTGGACAGCTCAGCTTGCTGAGACCCAACTGATATTTGGGAGGTTAGAGGATTTATACCCCTAGGCCGGAGCACCCCTAGGCAAGGAGCTAGTCATCCCCTCCCTCATGACTCAAAAAATGTCTCTTTAAGCTACCAGGCTCCTTCATGTAAGTGTTAAGCCTCTAGTGGGCCACATCTTGGAGGGGCTCTGTACTTTTCCTGTTTACAAAGGGGCCTGCCACCTCCACTGTCTATTTGCAGTTTGTCATGTCTCACACTTATTTCCTCCAAGCCCCAACTGCCCCTCTTGGCTAATTTCTTCCTACCTGCCTACTCTAACAGTTCCACTTATTTGTGCATTCATTGGTTGATTCTTGTATGTGCCCTGACCTGGGACAGAACCTACAACCTAGGTGCAACAGGACGACACTCTAACCAACTGAGCTACATGGCCAAGGCTACCTCTGCTACTTTCAAATAAATTTGTTACAATCAAGAACTGTCCAGCTAACTATGTATTTCCTTCAAAATAGGATAGGCTTTAATAATGCTTTTGTAAAGCAAAAGGCAAGATAGAGGAACAGTCTCTGAGGTCATGCTGACATGAATTGAAGAATTGAAGCTCATCTTTTCATATGGGACGTCCACATACTCAATTCCCCTTCATAATCAGGGGCCTCTCCATCAGAGACTCATATTGCTGGAGCTCAGGTAAGGCACAGGGGCCCAAACAGAACCCCCATTTTTCTTAATTGCAGCTCTTTGGCTTAGATATCTATAATATTCCTTAAAAGTCTCTGTTTCTAAAATCTATTTGCTTTTAATTGTCTTCACTACTTTGGCATGGTAATATGCTTACAAAAAAAAAAAAAAACATGTTAACTATATAAAGGGATATTTTTCACACTTTTAGTGAAGTAAGTGTTGGAAATATCTTACTTAAAATAAAGTACCCTCCTATTTTGCTATTATTTCTAAGAGGCATCAGCTTTGTTTTGCATTTCCTAATACTGTGCACTGAGTTTTTGCATTAAAGAGGCACTTAAGAGTGAGAGAAATGGAGAATAAGGGGCTTGTTTCACAAAGGGAATCTCTCCTGTCATAGCTATGTTGTGCTCTCCTGGCTAGATGAATGCTGAAATAGTGAAGCAGCAATGTTCAGTCCCCACAGAATACTCAGGGTGTGTTTTATCCTCTTTTAGCGTTTATGGAAATACATACCATGTCCAAGAGTATGGCTCACTCAAAAGAGGAAATGCATTCACATTTTCTTCTATTCTCAAGGCATTAATAATCTCAGAAGAGTCATAAACAGCTAAATGGTGAAGCAATTATGCTACCATTATAGTCACTTCATGATGTTTTACAGTTTCTGAATTGCTTCCACATGCATGATATTATGGAAAATATACTTTGCATCATTCTACAGGGAAGATTTGGAAAGAAAGGGTTCATTCCAAGCAGAAGTGATCCAGCAAGACCGACATTGTCTCACTTACTGAGAATTCAGAGATATATAAAGCATGAAACCTGCCTTTGAGGGCATAGCCAAGAGTTGGAAGATCAAGTCCCCTTTGGGAATTGTCAGTATTTCTGCTTTCTTTTATTACATTTTTCTTCTCTATCTTTCTATCTATCTATCTATCTATCTATCTATCTATCTATCTATCTATCCAAGAATCAAAAGATAGGAACTGATGGAATGGTGCTCAACCTTTGTGACAAGAATCCCCCATCTTCTCAAGCTGCCAGCTCTATGTCTCACACTGTTTTATCGGGTCTTATTGCAGCCTTTCACTGTTAGACCACCTTCAGCTATTATTGGACTTACCTTTTCAGTTGCTATTTCAGTCTTTTCTTTGTGGGAGACCCTTTCCTAGTTCTACTTGCATGTCATCACCCACCAGATTCTTACTTCAAGTTCCGCACACAAAAGCACAATTTGCTATTGTCTTATTTCAATAATTTTTACATGCTCATAGTTTTATGCAAATGCAAGTGTAAATAAGAAGCCAGAAACATGTAAGACCAGAAATAACACTACAATTACATTAGATGCCCCTTTAAAGAAACTGAGATAAATAATCTGCTTTTGGCGGAGGAAGAGGAGTCAGTGTCTGCACAGGTAGGGATACGATACATTCCACAACAATATGGCTTTACTTTAGGTTTCATCATAGAGAGTGATGAATAGATGCAACAAGAGTATGAAGTTTGGGAAAGGGTTGCAAGTCTCTGCATTCTGCATGGGACAAGGTTTAGTGCTGGGCAGGAAGCTTTTATCTCCCCTTCAGATAAACTCAGCTGAACAGTCACTGACTTCAGTGAGTGCTGGAATTGTGCATATTAAATTGTTTATCTTAACAGAGACATTGTAATCCAGTTGGAATTTTACTTTTATGAAGACTATTTGGTGCCTTTTGTTAACAGACTTTCTTTAAATATGGAGGGGGTGTTTAGGGATTTGCTGACAAGGTAAAAGAAGATAATAACATGTAACATTTTTGTTGGTGTGTTTGTTTAATACTTAGGACTTAGAGTTGTGGGAAATGTCTGAATCTTAAAGAGCTTGACACTTCACACTACCTATACTTTGTTGAACTACTTTAAAAATATGCCCACCTATCAGGGGCATTTGTCTTTATATAACAACTCAGTTTAATGGTATGATTTATTTACTGACTTTAATGACTGAAACCACCATTACTTGATGTTCTGCAGGTCCTATAGCCTATATCAGTGGTCGGCAAAATCATTAGTCAACAGAGCAAATATCAACAGTACGGCGATTGAAATTTCTTTTGAGAGCCAAATTTTTAACACTTAAACTTCTTCTAATGCCACTTCTTCAAAATAGACTCTCCCAGGCTGTGGTATTTTGTGGAAGAGCCACACTCAAGGGGCCAAAGAGCTGCATGTGGCTCATGAGCTGCAGTTTGCCAACCACGGGTCTATATCAATGTTTATTGTTTCCCTAAGACCTTAAGACCAGAATGGTGAGCTATTATTTCTAATGCTAACATAATAAATGACTATTTATCAAGGGAAGGATATAATTAAATAGTGAAAACAAGCTGGGCCACCATGGCTCAGTGGTTGAGCATCGACCTATGAACCAGGAGGTCACAGTTTAATTCCCAGTCAGGGCGCATGCCTGGGTTGTGGACTCAATCTCTAGTGTGGGTTGTGCAGGAGGCAGCAGATCAATGATTTCCCCTCACCATTGATGTTTCTATCTCTCTCCCTTCCTCTCTGAAATCAATAAATATGTGTTTTTAAAAATAGTGAGAGCAAAATATAAAAATCTAGATTAGTGACTATTCTTTTAAAAGAATATCCTTCAAATGCTAATATTACTGGTTTGAGCTGTCACAGACTATATATCTTCCTTGGAATGCTCATACTATAACTTTTTATAAGTCACTGGTTTAAAAATGCACACCAATCTCATAACCTCTGTCTCCATGCACAGAACTAAATGTAATTGGCTTGAACACATGGTTGAATGGACTGCCTGTGGCCACCCATGAAGGTTAGAATCTTGGTCTCCTCACTCTCAGTCAGTACACCCTCTAGTCTACTACACTGTTTCCCTTAACATAAAATAAAAAAGTCTCAGAGCTCATGTTCTTTAGCTCAGTAATAGCCATCAATGCCCAAGAAATGGGCCCAGCACCATTCGTTACATGCTATCAAATTTATTTTCACAGACTTTGGCTTTCAAACTATTCTAACTACTCTCAGAACAAAATGCATTTTATATCATGACCCAATACACAGACACTTAGGTACATAGTGCACTGTATCAGTCAGGGTCCAACCAGGAAAACAGAAGGAATTTAATCTAGGGAATTGGTTACACAGGTGACAGAAGAGCTGAGAATATGGAACTGAGAGTATTCTCCTAAACCTGAGGAACCAAGGGATGAGGCAGGGATTAGCAGAGCCCAAAGGCCAGGCTCTCCGAGTGAATCTGAAGCCTGATGGTTCTCAGCGTTAGAGCCAAGGTGGAGAAACAGCTGTTGCTAGAGATGAAGCTATAAGCAGAAAGAGAAGGGGAAAATACCCTGCCTTCTCCTTCCCTCCTGTTCTTCAGTTGTCCTGTCTTTAGCCAGTGCCTCTCAGGAGCTGACTGCAGCTGACACAGGAGCCTGGGAATTACAGCCCATGAAGGTCATTCCCACTTAGGGTTGAGCAGAAGAAGAGGAGAAGATCTGAGGGACAACAAACACAGTAACTAAAACAAAGTTTCCTAAAACAGTACTTACTCTTACTAAGAGCAATGCCTTCTATTCTATTTCTTTTTTTATATTGCCCGCCCCATGACTCATAATTCACCATGAGTTGAAAAATAACCTGGGCCAATAGGAGATGCACTTTTAGGAGTTTATGGATTATATAAATTTTAGTAAAATAAAAATTTCCATTGGGTGCCATACCTGGACCATCTTTTTAATAATGGATATAATAATATATTAGTAACATATAAATATATGTAAAATTGCATATGCAATAGTTTTAGACTTTTAGAAATCTAGTAAAATAGACATACTTCCCTAATTCAAATTAGTAATGAGAAAATTTTAGTTCATGACCATATTTTTGCATATCAGGTCACATATTATGCTAACAATAAATCTACAAAATTTCCCACCTTGGTGAGAGTTTAGACTATAAAATTTTGCTAGTAATACTTCTAGGGCCCAAGGTTTTAGTAGACTCATGATGGATTTGTTGGTTACTAGTCACCTACAAGTATATAGTGCCTGGCCTATGCTAATTAGTGTATTCAGGGTATTTTTGAAAGCTGGGTAAAACCTTTTAGATACTGTCTCTCCTTCTGATATTCTGCTAACATAAACATTGAAAGCAAAGATGAGTTAGGCTACTTATAACCTAAACACCTTTTTTGTTTGTAGGATTGTACAATCCTAATAAATGAAAAGCCAGGGACCATCATGATTGAAACAACCAGATGGATGACCAAACACAGGCTGTGTGGGGTGACAAGGCTGGCAGGGGCTTAGTGAGGGACGACCAAACAACTGAACAGCAGGCTGAGTGGGGTGACCAGACTGCCAAGGGGACAATTGGGGTTAACTAGGCTGGTGCGGGGGGAGGAGGGTAGTAGTAAGGGGAGACTAGGCCAGCAGAGAGGGGGGCAGTTAGGAGTGATCATGCAGGCAGGCAGGTGAGCAGTTAGGAGCTACCCTGTTTCCCTGAAAATAAGACAGTGTCTTATATTAATTTTTTCTCCCAAAGTTGTGCTAGGTCTTATTTTCAGGGGATGTCTTATCTTTCCATCCGCTAGGTCTTATATTCGGAGGATGTCTTATTTTCGGGGAAACACGGTAGTGATCCTGGATTGTGAGAGGGATGTTTGACTGCCAGTTTTGGGCCTAAACCAGCAGTCAGATTAGAGAGGGTGCAGGCTGGGCTGAGGGGAATTTTGTGCACCAGGCCGCTAGTGTATATATAACATTACACTTTTAATCAATGTTCTACTAAATGATCACAACTTTCACTCTCTCCTGAATAACAACCACCATGCCCCGATCCAGGAAAAATTTCTCCCTGTAGTGATAGATACATTAGTAAACTTAAACAGCATTGCTATATATATGATATCTGATACAAATGCTGCTAATAATGAAATAGGAAAGCTCTTGTCAAGTAAAACTGAGTGACATTGCCATCAAAATTTGTACATTTAGACAATTTATATAGTATTAGGAAACAGAGAAAGTAAATATGAGGAAATACCACTGCAGGGCTCAGTAACAAGAGGAAGTTTGTTGGCCATCATCAAGGGAAAATTTAGGTGTGTAACTTCCCTCTTCTGCAGATGGGTTCTGCCCTGGAAAAGTCATGTGACCTTACCTTGTTAATCTTTTAAACTACACTGATAAAATGGGGAAATTTGTGCAAATAGTTTCTGATTCCTTCTATCTTAAATGGTCTGTCTCAGTTTCCTCATTTATAAAATGGGATAATATAATAATGGTACCCAACACAAGGTACTGCTATGAGAATTATGAAAGACAAAAGATATAATACATGTATCATGGTGCCAATACAGAGGAAATATTCAAAAAATAAAGCTACTATTATTTTTTTTCAGCTCCATCAGTCCACGAAATAGCACACATTGGCTTTTATCAGTCTTCATTTGTTTGTTTTAACTCTCAGAAGTCAACTACTTTATAAAGTTTTAACTTGCATTGGTCTCCTAGTCTTAACAAGCCCTAACACTCCTCCTTCTTCTCAGGCAAATGATGTTCAATCCCTTCCCTGGACTTCATTTCCTCCTCCTCTTCTGCACCCTTTTGGGCAGATCCTCAAGGCTCAAGTCTTCTTGCTCAGCCCTTGTTCAGTCACTTTCATGGCTTAGAAAACAGGGTATTAAATCTTCACTACTTTCCCAAAATTTAATATCATAACTCTAGCTGCCCCAAAGCCATCCATATTTGAATGGTTTTTCTTTTGTTTTGATATAGCTAAAGAATAATTTGATACTGTGTATAAATTAGTGAAAAAATTATATATTCCACTGAAATGGAATATTATTCAGCAATAAAAAAGAAGGAAATCTTGCCATTTGTGACAGCATGGATGGACCTAGAGGGTATTATGCTGAGTGAAATAAGTCATACAGATAAAGTCAAATGCCATATAATTTCACTCATATGTGGAACCTAAAAAACACACACCAAAACAAATGAATAAACAAGACAGAATAGAAACCGAACCATAATTATAGAGTTGATGGTTGCCAAAGGGAATAAAGAGATGGGAATAAAAAAACAAAACAAAACACACAACTATCCATAACTCTCTACCAACCTAACCAAAAACCAATAATTTAGTTGTAGTTCTTAGTCTTTCCCATTGCATATGTTTTGTGCTATTGTAATAACAGTTTACAATTGTAATTGTATCTTGCTCACAATTCTAATTATTCCATAGTGATTTTCCATGTTGAAAAAGCTTTTATAATAGATTATTGTTTTACTATTATTTTTGTTTCTAGTAACTCTCTCCTCCAGTTCATTCTACATACCTGGATGACTTTAATCTTATCCACAGCATGGCTTTATGCATCTTTCACGTGAAGAATCTTGGGTGATTCCTTATTGTTCAAAAAATGAAGCGCAGGCACCTTAGTTAAGGTCAAATGCCCCACTCAAGCAGTAGCCTATCTTTTCCAGCCCCATGCCTTTCCTTCAGCCAAGCTGTATGACTTATGATCCCATAATAAAAAATGATAATAGCCCCAGCACCTTCCTTCAAGCCATCTGTCTACCTACAATGCTCACTTTTCCTTTGAATCTTTTTCTTTTTCATTTTTTTCCACTGATAATTTATTTTTTATTTTATTATTATTTTAAAAAATATATTTTATTGATTTTTTACAGAGAGAAAGGAAGAGAGATAAAGAGAGCTAGAAACATCGATGAGAGAGAAACATCGACCAGCTGCCTCTTGCACCCCCCCCCCCCCCCGCCCACTGGGGATGTGCCCTTGACCGGAATCAAACCCGGGACCCCTCAGTCTACAGACCGACGCTCCACCACTGAGCTAAACCGGTTTCGGCTGATAATTTATTTTTTAAACTTCAGTTTAATTTTCCCCCCTCATCATCTTTTATTCCTCTGTGCCCGCTACCACCTCCACCCATCACCACAATCACCACACTGTTGTCCCTTTGACTCTTTGGCTCAGAAGCTATTTCCTTCCCTAGAGAAGCTTCTCTAGCTTTCCTACTCATCATGGTTACTCTCTTTTCTCTGTTGAACATTTTCTACTTGTTGCCTGACCCACTTGTTGGCCAAGTTCCAGGCTGATACCTTATACCTCTCTATGTCCTCGTGGCTCAGCACAAAGAACATGCTCAATAAACACTTATTAATGATGATTATGATGCCCATTGTCAGCACAGCTGTTCTGCTTTCTACAATAAAGAGGACAGCAATATGGGAGCATTAGGGAGGAAATTCACTCTAGTCCTCCTTCAATACTGCCAAAAGTCCCAAGAGATTTACATACATTCTATTCCAATAGCAAAGGCATAATCAAGATTTGGAAAAAAGGAAGGAAGGAAAGAAGGGAGGAAATGATCAAGGATTATTTTGCATTTTCACCTAATCTGTTTTTTGTTTTTTTTATAATATATTTTATTGATTTTACATAGAGAGGAATTGAAAGGGATAGAGAGTTAGAAACGTCGATGAGAGAGAAACATCGACCAAATGCCTCTTGCACACCCCCTACTGGGGATGTGCCCGCAACCAAGGTACATGCCCTTCACCGGAATCGAACCCAGGACCTTTCAGTCCGCAGGCTGACGCTCTATCCACTGAGCCAAACCGGTTTTGGCTCATCTAATCTGTTTTATTTATGATATAGCAGAGATAAATGTGAATCATCCTGTAAATCAACTGAACAGTGGAATGACCAGTGGGGGCAGGGCCGGTGAGCAGGCGGTACCAGGCCAGCCAAGGTGCATGCCAGCTGGCCGAGGTGGGGAGGACATTGATGGGGAAGTGGGGGGCGGTGACCAGCAGCAGCAGAGGAGCGATGGGCAGGGGGTGGTGGTGGCCCTGTCCCCTGATCGGCCAATCCAGTCACTTCCCTCAGTAGGACATCCCCTGAGGACTCCTGGACTGTGAGAGAGCGCAGGCTGGGCTGAGGGACCCCCACCCCTAGTGCACGAATTTTCATGCACCGGGCCTCTAGTCTGTATTATAAAATGCCTTGAGACTCGTAGCTCAAACAGTGGGTAATAGAACAGTCTAAGTAAGAACCTTAGGCTTTGTAAGTCAAGTCAGTGTACTTTAGTCATATCATAAAAAGTAGGTGTGATGGTTAAATGCTTGGGCTCTCAAGTGGTACTGCCTATCATACAGTTTTAACCCTACCAACTACTGGCTGTGCTATCATGAAAGTTTTACCTAACTTTCCTGTGTCCAGTTTCCCCAACCTGTGAAAGAAGGACAACAGCAGTGACATTCTAGAAAATATTTAACAACTGGCTCTCCTTTTCTTTTCAAAGCCCTGATTTGTATCATATATCGGTATCCTATAGTGGCTCATTTCAAGCTACCAGCAGGCTCCTAAAATGCTTGCCAATTTGATAATGGATTCTGACAGGGTACCTTCCTTGTAGGGTTGTTGTGAAGATTAAATAAGTTAACATATGCTAAACACTTAGAACTGGCCATGTAACATCATATACTTAGTTTGATGAATATTAGCTATTTTTTATACCATTTTAGCTTGTCTTCTAAAATGGAGGATAGAAATAGCAAGTACTATTTAAAAAAAGGAGTCGCCTTGATTTTAATTCATTGCAGCCTCTTCCTAATGACATGTTTTATGTTCATTACCACCAAACAACCTCATCAACTTTTTAAAAAATTTCCTTTCCTTTTCCTTAATTCATCTTTTTTTGGAGCATTCTAAGAATCAGAGGACTTGTTAAAAGCCACATACCAGGAAATAAAAGAGGTTATAAAAAGTAAGGATAAACCCATCTGAAAATTTTTCCCTGAATACTCATTTTAAGAAAGGCTTAAGTACTTAAACAAGCAGATATGAAAGTTTATTTGGATGTAATAACTTACTGCCTGTTAATGGAGAGGAATATGAATTGTATTCCATAAAAATAATTTTATTCCCTGATGTTCTTCCTCATACAAAATAAATAAGAATTTATATTTTAAAATACCCCAAAATATATGACTCTGAACAGTATGACTTTCTGCTTTTTGACTTCTGTGGATATTTCCATGACTTCCATTTATAAAATCTTCTGGGTATTTCATCAAAATTAACACTCGAGCAATAAATATTTGCTACATATAGAAAACAGATTGGCTTCAAACTATAAACCAAAGAAAGACCAGCCAAACAGCTCTGTTCATCAGCTGGGACTCCCAGGCACCAGCATTTTTCTCTAGGATGTCTTAATTTTGCTCAGCTGTTTTGTTTTGCAAATTTTATTCCCTTCTTAGTAGTTTTCTCCAGTTGCTATTCATTTGTTATTTCTCTCCCAAATGCGCTGCCTAAAGTCAGCTTCAACTGAGGAAATCTCTATGAGGAAGAGCCTCCTTTCGCTGCTGGAGGAACTCAGGACAGAGAGAAACACTGAGGCTACAATCGATGTGAGTGCCCACTTGAACGGTTCCTATTTTGAGAAAAGCAAGTTTCTCCCAATCTTTTGCCTACCATTTCCCTGCTTCCCCCAGCATGTGGCAACCACCCTTCTACTTTCCCTCTCTCTAGATATGATTGTCCTAGGTACCTCACATAGGAGGAATCATAGAGCATTTGCCATTTTGGGAATGGCTTATTTCACTTAACATAATGACCTTAAACTTCATTCATGCATTTAATAGGATTTCCTTCCTTTTCAAAGCTGAATAATATTCCATGGCATGAACCTACTACATTCTGAATATTTGTTTATCTATTGATGGACAATTGGGTGGCTTCCACTCTTTGGCTATAATAATTCCACTAGGAACATAGATTTGCAAATATCTGCTCCATCCCCTATTTTCAATTCTTCTACACTCATAAATGGAATTGCTGGAACATATGGTAATTCTATTTTTTTATTTTTTGAGGAACCACCATGCTATTTTCATTAACCATATATTTTCTTTTGTGTACCATTTTATGTTGCTCCCAACAGTGCACAGGAGTTATAATTTCTCCACATCCTAGCCTGCTCTTGTTATTTTCTGGGGTTTTCATTATTTATAATTACTGATCTTCATTAAAAGCATGTATGTTATTAAACAAAAGCTATAAATATTGAATGTCTGTCATACACCATTTTGATCCCATGTTCATTGTTTTCAAAATTCGTTGAATTATGGTTTTTCCATTGCTCTCATTTTTGTGCTAAGATAAAGGGCTGTGTTTCCAAGATGAGACCAAAGACTGAAGGGCCTACTTAAATTCTGCGACATGCTTGTTAAAAGGTCTCTCTCCTTGATCAACATTCATATAAGTATAACCAATAGACACAGGACACTGGGCGGTGAGGGCGTGTATGGGAGTATGGGGCAATGGGAAGATATGTACACAGGTAATACCTTAATAAAAAATGGAAGAAAAAAAAAGGTCTCTCTCCCCACTTTTTTACCAACATCCAAATTATGGGGATTCCAGAAGAAGAGAGAGAACAAGATACTGAAAGCCTATTTGAAGAAATGATAGAAAACTTCTCCTATCTGGTGAAAGAAATAGAATTATAAGTCTAAGTAGCACAGAGAACCCCAAACAAGAGGAATCCAAAGAGGACCACACCAAGAAACATCATAATTAAAATGTCAAGGGCAAAAGACAAAGTGAGAATATTAAAAGCATCAAGAGAAAAACAGTTAAGTTACCTACAAGGGAGTGCCCAGAGGTCTGTCAGCTGACTTCTCAATATAAGCTATTCAGGCAAGAAGGGAGTGGTAAGAAATATTCAAAGTGATGAATAACAAGAACCTACAACCAAGTTTACTCTACCTAGAAAAATTATAATTTAGAATTGAAGGTCAGATAAAGAGCTTCACAGACAAGAAAAAGCTAAAGGAGTTCACCACCAAACCAGTATTATGTGAAATGCTGAAGGAAATTCTCTAAGAAGAGGAAGAAGAAAAAATAAAGATAAAAAATATGAACAACCAATTGAAAACAAATACATATCTATCAACAACTGAATCTAAAAATCAAATGAATAAAAATCTGATGAACAGAATAAACTGGTGTTTATTATAAAACCAGGGGCATGGAAATGGAATCAACTTAGGGGGAAGAGATGTGGGGAGGTATGGGAAGAGATTAGACAATGATCTTATATGCACATATGCATTACCTATGGACACAGGCAATAGGGTGGTGAGGGCCTGGGGTGAGGTGGGAACTGGATGAAGGAAGCTATGGGGGGGGGAAAAGATGGACATCTATGATAATGTCAACAATAAAGACAAATAGATAAATAGTCAAAGAAATGAATAGACATTTCCTCAGAGAAGATAAAGAAACTGCAATAAGCAAAGGAAAAGATGTTCAAAATCATTAGACATTAGGGAAATGCAAATCAATGAGATACCACTTCATATTCACTAGGATGGCAATAATAATAATAATAAGAAGAAGAATTTTATAAAAACACAGAAAATAACAAGTGTTGGTGAGGATGTGGAAAAATAATTGGAACCCTCAGATATTGCTGGTGGGATTGTAAATAGTATAACTTCTGTGGAAAACAGTTTGGTAGTTCCTCAATCAACTAAATACACAGTTATTATATGACTTCGCAATTCCTTTCCAAAGTATATATCCAAACAAATTAAAAGCAGGTATTCAAACAAAACCTTGTACATGAAAGTTCATAACAACACTATTTATGATAGTCAAAAGATAGAAGCAACCTAAATGTCTATGAGCAGAAGATTGGATAAACAAAATGTGATAGACTAGTATCAATAAAATTCACCCATAAAAATGAACAACATATCTATGCATCACATGGATAAACCTTGAAAACATTAGGCTAAGTAACAGAAACCAAGCACAAAGAGCTACATATTGTATTATTCTATTTATATTTCTTTATCTATAGAAAAAGAAAGCAGATTAATGGTTGCCAGGGCCTGGAGAGAGGGAGAGTGGGTCTGACAATTAATAGGTATGGGGCTTCCTTTTGGGGTAATGAAAATATTCTGAAATTTGATAATGCTGATTATTGCACAACACTGTGAATATAATAAACACCACTGAGTTATATGCTTTAAGATAGTACATTCTTTGTTATATCAATTTTACCTCATTTAAAAAAAAAAAAAAGCACTTATCGGTGAAGGCATTGTTCACTATTTATGGGATAGTAGTAGTGCATGTAGGGCTGTAGTCTTCCTGGACTCTGGGGTCCTCAAGGGACTGACGAGTAAAATAATACCAGAATGAAGGTGCTCTAACATATTCAAAGCTGCTTGGGGGCCAACACCACCTGGGATAATAATGGTAGAGCTTTCCAACAGTCTTAATATAGGATTAATTCATTAACATTTTTCTTAGTGCCCCTTTTATATCTGACATTATACTGGGTTAAGAATTCAATAAAAGACAAAAACAGATGCTATCCAGCTCTCATGAAGCTTGTTTTTAGGGCAGAAACAGATATTAATTACAACTACCTGCAGACTGAGGTAGGTGCTATGAAGAAAGGAACACCCTTCTGTGAGAGTGCAGAATAAAAAGAGTTAACCCAGATCAGCGGTCAGGGAAGACTTCCTTCTGAGAATATTTCTTGAACTGAGCTCTGTGGACTGGATAGGAGAGGTGAGAAAGTGGTCTAAGAAGAGGGACCAGAATGTGTAAAATCTATAGCAGGAGGAAACATAACATTCATGAAAAAGGTCACGGTGGTTGATACCTGTTGCATAAGGGGCAGATGAGGCTGGAGAGTCAAGTGGGGTCTGTTAGGGTCTCCTCTATATAGGTCCTGGTAAAGACCATATTCTTTATCCTATGGGTATGATAACTGGGTGGAGAGAAGGTAGGAGATGGTTACCTTGGTCCTGATAGTCAAGAAGAGATTGGAGAGAGGGACGAGTGAATGTGGAGACTAGTTAGGAACCTATTGTAGTTATGCGGGGATAACTTCCAAGGTAGAGATAGAGATAAAGATGGAGTGAAACAGAGTTAGACCTATAGAATAAGATGGAGTTAGGCAGAAAAAGAAAATGTCCAAGGCAGACTGACCCCTGCTCAAAGACATTAAGGTATTAAAACATGAAGAAAAAGCTGGGGAGGCATACAAGAGTAGATCGCTATGTAGAACTGATAGAAAGGTGTAGAGGCAGGAGCCAGGGGAAATGGAGAAATCTATAGAAATCAGATCACCAGGGCATTCATTGGCAAGTATAGGTCTTATCTTGTTGGATATGGAAAACTGAAGCATTTAAGTTGAGAAATGTGACTGCCAGATTCATGTTTTACAAAGATCATTACCGGGCACTAGAGAATGAATTTAAGGGAAATAAAGGTAAGGTGCTCCTGAAGTTAAACAAGGAAACTGATGAGGAGGCTGTTACTACTGCTGGACATGAGAACTGCCTGAGTGCCTATACCACACGGTGCCATAATAATGGAGAAATGGGTTGGATGTAAGGCTATTTCTGAGATACAATCAATTGATAATCATAATGGTCATGATTTCCTAAGCCCATAGCACATCTTCTCTCATACATTCTCATGGATTCTTGCCAGTTTAGGGAAGTGGCCATTGGAACAGTTTCTGACAGTATTTTGCCTTTAGATTTCTTCCCATTTTGATGTGATATGGTCAACCATCTAAACTACAAGTTCGAGAAGGTGAGGGATCACATTTTACACTGTATTTCATGTCCCACCCCCATTGCTATATTTGCTTCAAAAAAGAATTTAATAAATACTTGAATAAATGAGTACATAAATTTAAAAGGCCAATTTCCAAGTTCATCTGCCACACTACTAACATCGGGGGGAAATATAAACGTATTAAATACTTACGGAATCTGAAGCCCTTCCTGGTAAACTTACTGATATTTCAACTAACTTTTTAGACAAAATGTTGTCCTTTACTGCTTGTGTTGCATAAGAATCTGTCCCTTTTATCATCAAGATATATTGGTCTTGATTGGTATTTTACTGTCAAACCTGTTGTATGTGCATAGTGGTTGCAGATTAGTATGTGATTTACATGAGTCTGAATGAAACTATCTCAGGTTCAAAATACCTATGAAGAGAATATCTCACCAACAGCCAAGTAATATGAATGCAAATTTTTCCCTGAACTTGTACAAACTGTGTTAACTCCATCTCCAGAGTTCTTCAACACAATGAAGGATTTTCTTTTCTCCCAAAGGACCTGGCTTGTCTGAAATAAATTCTATTAATCAGATCTCCTATATTGAAGGACATAAGCAGATCCCATTGGAAAAACTGGTTCTGAGAACCCTTGCTCAGGAAACTTTCCTTTCAGAAAACTTTAGTTAAGACATAATACCCAATAATTGAAGCTCTGAACATATTTGGGATATTTAATTGAAGAAAGCAATTAAACTGGTAATTCAGAGCTTAGGACTTACATTACTAGTGTTTAAGACTTAATAAAGGCTTTAGCAAAGAACAATTAGATAAACTCTCAGAAAAAAATCAAAGAAAAGAAAAAAGTTTGATATGTGAATACTAAATTGTGTGTGTGTGTGTGTGTGTGATATTTTAGAATTAATTTGTGTAATCTAAGAGCAAAATGATAATCTTTTTGCTTATTGAATTTATTGGAGTTACACTGGTCAATAAAATTACACTATGTTTCAAATATACAATTCTATAATACATCATCTGCATATTGCATTATGTGCTCACCATCCAAAGTCTAGTCTTCTGTCACCACTTACCCTCTTCACCTTGTCCCCACTTCCCTTTCCTTCTGGTAATCTCCATACTGTTGTGTCCACGATTGTTTTTTTTAACTTAATTTCTTCACCTATTTCACCCAGCTTCCACAGGTCCCCCTCCCTTCTGACAGCTGCCAGTCTGTTCTCTGTATCTATGGGTCTCTTTCTATTTTGTTTCTTTATTTTGTTCATTAGATCCCACATATAAGTGAAATCTAGTAGATCATTTCATTCCGTGACATAAGGCTACTTCGAAGTTACCGCCTTTCCTGTTGGTGATTTAATAGAAGTAGAAAGAAATGGGAGAAGATGGTGGGAGAAACTGACAAGAAAGGAGTAAGAAGGAAATATAAGGCTCAGAGAATATGTGGAGATGTAAGGAATATTGTGGGGCTAGAATTCTCCATCTGTCTCTCCAATTTACTTTTTCTTCTTCTGTGCCCGGCTTTGTGTCCCAAAGGAGGTAGAAAGTTGTTCCTGAACTCCATTAGTAAGGTCCTTTGTTTTTAATCTTCCAGTTTTCTTCTGTCTAGCAGCTAAAAATCTGATGCATCAGCAGAGCTCTGTGTGTGTGTGGGAGGGGAGGAGGAGGAGGGCGGGAGGAAGCAAGCTGGGGGTGGGGAGGAGGGAATGAGGTCAGGGTGCCCATTCCCCTGTTGAACTTCCAATTGGCTGAATATCTCCACCTCAGGCCACAGTTCTTTTCTGGGAAGGGGGTCATTTTCTTTTCTTTTTTTTTATTTTATATTTTATTGATTTTTTACAGAGAGGAAGGGAGAGAGATAGAGAGCCAGAAACGTCGATGAGAGAGAAACATTGACCAGCTGCCTCCTGCACACCCCCCATGGGGGATGTGCCCGCAACCAATGTACATGCCCTTGACCGAAATCGAACCCGGGACCTTTCAGTCCGCAGACTGACGCTCTACAGCTGAGCCAAACCGGTTTCGGCAGGGGGTCATTTTCTATGGCTAGTTTCCTAGGTTCTGATACCTGCTCCTTTCCCTCTCTCAGATCCACAGGTACTAGTGGCTCTCCACTATTGCCAGCCTTGGGATCTTTCACCATACTCTGGGGATTTCCCTGAATCTTACATATATCTTTGTAAATGTCCCAACATTAATATGCCTCAAGTTCCATTTGTTTTGTTTTTTTAATCTTTTTAAACTTTGCAATTATAGTTGACATACAATATTATATTACAATAGTTTCAAGTGCACACTCCAATAATTAGATATTACATAACTTACTAAGTGGTTATTCAATTATCACACCCCTCCGACATCATACATAGTTATTAGAATATTATTACTATATTCCCTATGCTATACTTTACATCTCCATGACTATTGTGTAACTACCAATCTTCTCAATCCCTTCACCTTGTTCACTCACCCTCCCAAACTCCCTCCTATCTGGCAACCATCAAAATGTTCTCCTTTGATTCTAAATCATAATTTTGCAAGGTAAACTTGATTGTAGATCCTTGCTTTTCATTACTTTGAATATTTCTTGCCATTCCCTTCTGGTCTGCAAAGTTTCTGTTAAGAAATCAGCTGACAGTGTTATGGCAGCTCCCTTTAAGTAAGTAACTACTTTTCTCATGTTGCTTTTAAGAGTCTCTCTTTGTCTTTAACTCTTGGCATTTTAATTATGACGTGTCTTAGTGGGGGCCTTTCGGGTTCCTCTTGTTTGGGGCTCTCTTCTTAGACTTGTATTTCTATTTCCTTCACCAGGTAGGAAGTTTTCTGTACTTATTTTTTCAAACAGGCTTTCAATTTCTGGACCTCTCATCTCCTTCTGGCCCTCCCCTCCCCCCATGATGTGAATGTTGGTATGCTTGAAGTTGTCTCAGAGGCTTTCTACACCATCTTCATTTGGGGGGAATTCTTTTTCTTTTTTCTTTTTTTTATTATGTTTTTTGCTTCCTTATATTCCAAATCACTGATTTGATTCTCAGCTTCATCTACTCTGTGGTTGATTCCCTGTCAATTATTTTTCATTTCAGTTAGTATAGCCTCCATTTTTGACTGGTTCTTTTTTTATGGTTTCTCTTTTTCATGCTGAAGATAAAGTTCTCACTAAGTTCCTTGAGTATTATTATAACCATTGTTTTAAACTTGGTATCTGATAATTTGCTTGCCTCCCTTTCATTTAGTTCTTTTTCTGGAAAATTTTCCTGTTCTTTCATTTGGGACCTGTTCCTTTGTCTTCATGTTTGGGTTGCTTCCCTATGTTTGTTTCTATGTATTAGAGAGAACTGCTACATCTTTTGGACTTAGTAGAGTGGTCTTGTGTAGTAGGTGTCCTATAGGGCCTAGTGGTGCGGCCTCCTCAGTCACCCAGGCTGGTCACTCCAGGTACAGTCCTGTGTGGGTGGTGGGTACTATCCTATTGTAGTTGTGTCTTTAGTGCTATTGACATCACTGGGAGGGATTGACCCCCCCAGGATAATTGGCTGTGAGGACCAGCTGTGACTATAGAGAGGAGCTGCTGTGCAGGAGCCAATACTTTGGAGCAGGACTTGCTTTAGTGGGACTTTGGTACTCTTCCAGTCCGCCCCTGGAGTGTATCACTTGTGGAGGTGGTAGAGATGTAATCCAGTGTGGTCTGAAGCTTCCCACTGGGTGCACTAGCTCTGGGGACTCCTGGGAGATGCAAGGTCAGCCACTGCCTGTGCCCTGCCTGGGACCACTGGGCACAAGCTACAGAGCGGTTGGTGTATGGCTGCTACTTGTGCTGCTCTTGGAGGTGCCCAGGAGAAGCCAAACGGTGAACCAAGGTCAGCTGAAGCTAGTGCCTGGCCTGGGGCCACTTAGCAGGAGATATGGGGTATGCAGAGACTATATGCTGCTTATTTGAGAGATTTTAGGGAAGTCTAAAGCTGAGGGCAAGAGAGGCTATTTTTCTAGAAAAGCCACTGGAAGTGGCTTGGGAGGGCATGCAAGTTGGGTGGGGAAAGATCTCAGGCAATCACTAGGTTGGGACAAACAGTGTGAACCAGGTGAATGGAGACTTCGATATGGTGCCTGAATGCTGGTTCTATGGTGGGGATGTCTCAGAAAAGAAATAATAGTCACTGCCAGCACTTTAGTCTGTTAGAAAGCTAACAACTGACACTCACCCCCAGCTCTCACTCTAATGCCAGACAATTCAGTTGCTCCCTGTTTTGCTCCTGGTTCCTTTTAAGCTGCTGCCCCAGTGCACTGGAGCTCAGAGAGTGTCTGAATAAGCCCATGCCCGGGCCCTTTAAGAGGAGCCGCTGGGACTCCCACAGCCTCTGTGTCACTTAGCCACAATCCCCACTGGTTTTTATAGCCAGAAGTTATAAAGGATTTCCCTTCCTGGCTCTGGAATCCTGGGCCAGGTGACCTGTTGTGGGGCTGGGACCCCCTTTACTCCTCATGAGGGATCTTTGCAGTTGAGATATTCCTTACAATTTTTATTCACCATTCATGAGTGTGGGACCAGCCCATTCCATGTTTCCCTATCCCTTCTACCAGTCTCGATAAGGCTTCTTTATTTTATTTATTTATTTTTTAATATATTTTATTGATTTTGTACAGAGAGGAAGGGAGAGATATAGAGAGCTAGAAACATCGATGAGAGAGAGTCATCGATCAGCTGCCTCTTGCACACCCCCCACTGGGGATATGCCCGCAACCAAGGTACATGCCCTTGACCGGAATCGAACCTGGGACCTTTCAGTCCCCAAGCCGACGCTCTATCCATTGAGCCAAACAGGTCTTGGCTCGATAAGGCTTCTTTAAATCCCTAGTTGTAGGACTTCCATTCAGCTAGATTTCAGGTGGTTCTGAATGATCATTATTCTGTAGTTAGTTGCAATTTTTATGTAGTTGTAAACAGAGTCAAGAACTACATTTACCTAAGTTACCATCTTGACCAGAAGTTCAAGTTCCATTTGAATGTACCCATCAGCTTCTTGCTGTGATCTTTGACTGCTAATATAATTGTCCTTTAAAAATAAGTGTTCCACTAAAATCTGACAAGATGATCTTGGGAAATCCCAAGGAGATAGAGTAACAAATTTTACTGGCCTTTTTCCTTGGCCTTAGTAATGAAAAAGTGAATGGATGTTTAAAATATAATCTGTAGTTAATTATTGATAATGTTTCTTTTCTAAGTACACACTCTCCTCTGGTAAGCCCAGATCTCCAATTAATTATAAAAAATTATGAAACTACTTTATGAATTAAGTTTTGAGCATCATAAGTTTGAGATGCCTGAGGGAGATCTAGTAATAATAGTTTCTAAGTGTTCAAAGATGAAATTGTTTGCCACTGGAGACAGTGAGTTCCACATTGTAGGAGTGTTTAAGCAGAAGCTGGAAAAGCAATGGATTGGTTGTTGAACTTGCTGACTTAATGGATCTTCTCCAATGTGTATTTTTAAGATTCTTTGCTTTATGTTATATGGTCTATCATCATAATATTGATTATGAAAATATTGACAATTAAGTTAGATATTTTAATATGACAAATGGTGCACAAACAATATACATACAGACTTTTAAGCACAAAAATCTTAGAGCAAATTTACCTTCAGTATAACATGAAGAAAACCCTGGACTTTGGAGACAATTAAACATCTGCTTCAATCCTAGGTCTCAATGAAAATCTATGTGTCTTATGGAATACTTTCTTACATCTTTCTCATAGAGACAGGGTAAATATTCAGGGAAGGAACAGATGAGAGAAATCTAGGTTCCCCAACATGTTAGTCCTCTTTGATTTATCATCATCATTAAAATGTTCTTTCTGCTATGTCAATTTACAGTGCAAAGGTAAATAAGAATGCACTTAAAAATTCCTTTTAAAACTCATAGCTAACATCAGACTCAACAGATAAAATATGAAAACGTTTTCTCTAAGATCAGGAACAAGATAAGGATGTCTACACTCACCACTGTTATTCAACATAGCATTGGATGGTATAACCAGAGCAATATGGCAAGAAATAAAATAGAAAGCATCCAAATTGGAAGAAAAAAAAAAAAGAAGAAGAAGTAAAACTGTCCCTATTTTCAGATAAAATGATGCTATATAGAGAAAACTCTAAAGACTCCACTGGGAACTATTAGAAATAAATTCAGTAAAATTGTAGGATACAGAATCAATATATAAAAATCTGGTGCATTTTTGAACACCAACAATGAACTATGATAAACAAATTAAGGAAACAATCCATTTAAAGTTGCATCAAAGAGAATAAAATTATTAAAAATATATTTAACCAAAAAGATGAAAGCTCTATATATTGTAATCATAAGACATCGATGAAAAAAATTGATGACATAAATGGAAAGATATTTTATGCTCATGGATTGAAAGAAATAATGTTAAAATGCTTATACTACCCAAAGCAATATACAGATTCAATGCAATCTTTACAATATTGAAAGCCATTTTTTCATAAAAATAGAACAATCCTAAAATTTGTATGGAATCACAAATGACCCCAAATTGACAAAGCAATCTTGAAAAAAATGTTGAAGGCATCATACTCCCTGACCTAAAACTATACTACAAGTCTATAGTGATCAAAACAGTACGATATTGGCATAAAAAGACACATAGATATATGTAATGGAATAGAGAGCCCAGAAATAAACCCCTACTTTATATGATCAATCTATGATAAAGAAGGTAAACATATACAATGGGGTAAAGACTGAATGTTCAACAAACAGTTCTTGGAAAACTGGCTAGTCACTTGTGAAACTATGAAACTAGACTACTATCTTACATAGCACACAAAATTAACTGAAAATGGTTTAAGACTTGAATGTAAGACCTGAAACCATACACTTTCTAGAAAAGAAAGGAAGCAGTAAACTCCTTGACATAAGTCTTAGCAATGAATTTTGGCTCTGACTCCAATAAATAAACAAATAAACAAATAAACAAACAAAATAAAAAATAAACAAGTAGAAATGCATCAAATGGAAAGGCTTCTATACAGGAAAGGAAATAATAAACAAAATTCAAAGGCAAAATATTAAATAGGAGAAATATTTGCAAATTATATATCTGATATGGGGCTAAAATCCAAAGTATATAGAGAACTCATTCAACCAAAGAGCAAAAAGTTAAAATAAAAATTGATTAAGAAAATGAGCAGAGAACCTGAATAGACATTTTTCAAAAGAAGACATACAGATAGCCAACAGACACATAAAAGATGCTCAGCATCACTGATCAGGGAAATACAAACCACAATGAAGTATCACCTCACACTTGTTAGAATGGCTGTCATAAAAAAGACAAGAAATAACAAGTATTGCAAAGAGAAAAGGGACCTGTCATTCATTGCTGGTGGGGATATAAATTGGTGCAGTCACTGTGTAAAACAATATTGAGGTTCCTCAAAATATTAAAAATAAAGCTACTATATGAACCAGCATTTCCACTTCTGGGTATTTATATGAAGACAACCAAAGACAATAATTCAAAAGATATATGTACTTTCATATTCATTACATGATTATTTATAATAAAAAGATACAAAAACAACTTAAGTGCCAATCAATGGATGAATAAAGAAGATGCAGTATACACCAGTGTGTGTGTGTGTGTGTGTGTGTGTGTGTGTGTGTGTGTGTGATAGAATATTATTAAGCCATAATAAAGCAAGGCCCAGCCCGTTTGGCTTAGTGGATAGAGCATTGAGGTGAGGATTATATTAAAAAAAAAAAAGCATCTTGCTATTTGGTACAACATGGAAAAGTCTCTTTGAGGACATTATGCTAAGTGAAATAAGTCAGATAAAAACAAATACCCTATGATTTAACTTAAATGTTGAATCTAAAACAAACAAACCATGCTCATAGATACAGAGAACTGGTGGTTGCCAGAGTTAAGGGAGTGTGGGGCCAGGTAAAATGTGTAAAAGGGATCAAAAGATACAAACTTCCAGTTAGAAAATAAATGTCATGGGGATGTGATGTACAGCATGAGACTATCCTATCTAATAAAAGAGTAATATGCAAATTAGCCGTCATTCTACTACACCCACCAGCCATGCCCACCAGCCAATCAGACCAAGTATGCAAGTTCACCCCAACCAAGATGGCTGCAGCCACAGAGAGCAGGAGGGAAGCTTGGATTTCCCTGGAAATGGAGGAAGCCAAGCTTTTCACACACCCTGGTGGGACCAGGCCTCCACTCAAGGGTACAAAGTTTCAATTATAGAAGATAAATAAATTCAAACAGAAATGGCGATAGCCACTGAGCTGGAAGAGCAAGAGGCTAGGGTTGCCCCCAGCAATGGAGGAAGCCAATCTTCTGCAGCCCTGGTCAGCTCAGGCCTACATTCCAGGCTACAAAGTTTCAATTATAGAAGATACATAAATTCCAACAGAAATGGCTATGACCATGAAGCAAGCAGTAGGCTTGGCTACACTCCAGGCTACAAAGTTTCAATTGTAGAAGATAAATAAATTCCAGATACCAGGACCTCCACTTGGGTTGCTGGGGGGCGTGGCTGGCCTGAAAACCACCACAGGCCCCTCAAGTCCCAAGGGAACCCCCAGGCCGCCTCACGTCCCAAGGGAACCCCACCCTGATCTGGGATACCTTTCAGGGCAAACCAGCCAGCCCCCATCCATGCACCAGGCCTCTATCCTATCTAATAAAAAAGTAATATGCAGATTGACCATCACTCCAACACACAAGATAGCTGCCCCCATGTGGTCAAAGATCCTACCCCCATGTGGACAGAAGATGGCCACCACAAGATGGCCAGCAGGCCGGGGGGAAGTTGGGAGGGGCCAGGCCTGCAAGGGAGGGCAGTTGTGTGTAATCAGGCAAGCAGGGGAGGGCCGTTGGGAGGGACCAGGCCTGAAAGGGAGGGCAGTTGAGAGGAAGGGTGGTTGGGGGCAATAAACCCTGTACAGGAAGGCAGTTGGGGGTGACCAGGCTGGCAGAGGAGAAAAGTTGGGGGCAAACAGGCTGGCAGGGGAGCAGTTAGACATCAATCAGGCTTACAGGGGAGTGGTTAGGAGGTGATCAGGCTGGCAGGCAGAAGCAGTTAGGGGCAATCAGGAAGGCAGGCAGGTGAACAGTTGGGAGCCAGCAGTCCTGGATTGTGAGAGGGATGTCCAACTGCCCATTTAGGTCCGACCCCAGTGGGCTCCCAGAGTGTATCTAGGGGTCTCAGATTGGAGAGAGTGTAGGCTGGGCTGAGGGAACCCTTCTCCCCATACACGAATTTTGTGTGCCGAGCCTCTAGTAGTTAATAATACTGAATTGTATATTTGCTAAGAGAACAGATTTTAAAACTTCTCATCACAAGAAAAACACCTTTTATAACTATGTATTGTATTCATGGTAACTAGACTTATTGTGAGGAACATTTTGAACTGTATACTAATATTGAATCATTATGTGATACACTTGAAAATAACATGTTACTTATACCTAAATATAAAAAGAATTATTTTTTAAAGTTGAAAATGGCCATCAAAGTAAAGATCAACACATCTACTTTAGCATTCCTCAACATTGAGGGTGCAGAGTTACATGCGATAAAGAATACATTAAATAAAAATCTTCCTTGAAAGAGCTGATATCTTATATCAAAAAAGGCTAACATGCAAATTGACCAAATGGCAGAATGACTGGTCACTATGACACGCACTGACCGCCATGGAGCAGATGCTCAACGCGGGAGGAGAGCCACTTAGCGAGAAGCCAGGCTCACAGCTGGCAAGTGCAGCAGCGGTGGTGGGAGCCTCTCCCTCCTCCAAGGCAGCCCTAAGGATGTTCAACTGCCGGCCATCAGTTGGACATCCCCTAAGGGCTCCCAGACTGCAAGAGGGCGCAGGCTGGGCTGAGGCTCCCCCACTCCCTGAGTGCACAATTTTTGTGCACCGGGCTTCAAGTTTTAAAATAATAGTAAATAAATTCTTTTTATCCCGTGTGTTTTACCTCACAGCCATTTTGCTTGGTGCCTCACAAAATGCTATAAGCTAGGTATTATTCTCTCCATTTATAAAGGAAGGGATGTGAAAAGGGCAGAAATCATAATCTAGAGGAAGTGTTCTTTTCACAGATTCATTCAGGGATCTTACTTGGTCAAGGAAACAATATTGAAAAATAAAAAAACATGAAAAATTAAAAAATTGAATGAAACATGGCAGCATAGATATTCTACATGAGTTAAGTTAAATCATCTCTAAGTACAACTAGGAATTTCAGGAGCAAGAAAGCCTTGAGCTGGGTGAGTGGGGCCATTAGAGAAACATGTAGCCTTGGGGTTTAGAGCACAGGCTCAGAGAACTTGGTCAAATCCTGGCTCTTTCACACCCAAATGGTACTGGTGGCCCTTTGTGTTAGCCTTTTCTGTACCTCGGTTTGCTCATCTGTAAATGGAGGTATAAGAGAACCTACCTGGGGAATTTTTGTGAGGTTTCAATGAGGTCACCTTGTTAAAGTGGTTGGCATAACCCCTACCTCACAGAAAGTGTTTAATAAATATTGCTGTGATGATATATGACAAAGCAATGGAGTCCCAGTGGAGAGCTAATTTGCTTAGAGCCACGGAACTGGCTAGTGACCAAGCAGCGAGTGGAGCCCAGATCCGGTCCATTGTCCTTTTGTTGTAAATGAGCTGTAACTTAATTGGGTTTTGGAACAAGGGTGATAAGAACTTCAGCTAAAAGACAAAACAAACAAGAGATAGATATTCTGCTCTCTGCAATCTATCTATCGATGGGGCTTATCCAGGAAACAGACTCATCACAAGTATCTATGCAGAAACATAAATAAACATAATTCCTTCAGAAGGTTCTCATCTTCCTCCTCACGACTGAACCCCTTATAACATGGTTTGTTTGTGATTTGAGGGACCATGCCGCCTCAGACAGGTACAAAAAAGCATAGGCTCACAATGTGCTCCCTCTTGCTGTACTGATGCTACAGTGAGGCCCCAGTGTAGATGGTTCTGGAAGACAGAAATGGATATGGAGATTAAAGAACTAGAGGAAAGCCTGCAATCATTTTTGAGACCAGCTTGTGCCTGTTTTTTTTTTTTTTTAATATATTTTATAGATTTTTTTTTGTCCTGCTACCTTGCTCCCTTACCTTGTCCTGCTATCCTCCCTCCCCAGAGTTTTATGTCCATTGGTTGTACTTATATGCATGTATACAAGTCCTTCAGTTGATCAATTATCTCCCCCAAATCTCCCTCCCCTCCCCACTGTAATTTGACAGTCTGCTTGTTGCTTTACTGTCTCTATATCTATCTTTTGGTTCATCAGTTTATGATGTTCTTTATTATCCATAAATGAGTGAGGTCATGTGGTGTTTCTCTTTCATTGACTGGCTTATTTCACTCAGCATGATGTTCTCCAATTCCATCCAGGTTGCTGCAAATGATGAGAATTTCTTCTTTTTTATGGCAGCATAGTATTCCATTGTGTAGATGTACCATAGTTTTTGGATCCAATCATCTGCTGACGGGCACCTAGGCTGTTCCCAAATTCTGGCTATTGTAGTTTGTGCTGCTATGAACATAGGGGTGCATATATCCTTTCTGATAGGTGTTTCTAGTTTCTTGGGATATATTCCTAGGAGTGGGATTACTGGGTCAAATGGGAGTTCCATTTTCAGTTTTTTGAGGAAACTCCACACTGTTCTCCACAGCAGTTGCACCAGTCTGCATTCCCACCAGCAGTGCACGAGGGTTCCTTTTTCTCCACAACCTCGCCAACACTTGTCGTTTGTTGATTTGTTGATGTTGGACATTCTGACAGGTGTGAGATGGTACTGCTATGTTGTTTTGATTTGCATCTCTCGGATAATTAGTGACTTTGAGCATGTTTTCATGTGCCTTTTGGCCTTCCTTCTGTCTTCTTTTGAAAATGTTCTATTTAGGTCCATTGCCCATTTCTTAATTGGATCATACATCTTCCTTTTATTTAGTTGTATAAGCTGTCTGTAGATGTTGGAGATTAAACCTTTATCAGTGGTATTATTTGCAAATATGTTCTCCCAGACCATGGGCTTTCTTGTTGTTTTGTTGATCATTTCTTTTGCTGTAAAAAAGCTTTTTATTTTGATGTAGTCCCATTTGTTTATTTTCTCTTTAGCTTCCATTGCCCTAGGGGCAGTATCAGTGAAGAAGTTCTTTTGGCATACGTCTGAGATTTTGCTGCCTGTGGATGCTTCTAGTATTTTTATGGTTTCCCGTATGATGTTTAAGTCCTGTATCCATTTTGAGTTTATTATTGTGTATGGTGTAACTTGGTGATCTAGTTTCATTCTTTTGCATGTGTCTGTCCAATTTTCCCAACACCATTTATTGAAGAGACTGTCTTGACTCCATTGTATATTCCTGCCTCCTTTGTCAAATATTGAGCATAGTGATTTGGGTTGATATCTGGGTTCTCCATTTGATTCCATTGATCTATATGTCTGTTCTTGTGCCAGTAACAGGCTGTTTTGAGAACAGTGGCTTTGTAATACAGTTTGAAGTCTGGTATTGAGATCCCTCCTACTTTACTCTTCTTTCTCAGGATTGCTGTGGCTATTCGGGGTCTTTTATTGTTCCAAATGAACTTTTGGAGAGTTCTTTCTAGGTCAGTGAAATATGCCTTCGGTATTTTAATGGGGAGTGCATTGAACCTATAGATTGCTTTAGGAAGTATGGACATTTTGATGATGTTGATTCTACCAATCCATGAACATGGTATGTTCTTCCATCTTTTTACATCTTCCTCTATCTCTTTTTTCAGTGTCGTATAGTTTTCCGCATATAGCTCCTTTACTTCCTTAGTTAAATTTATTCCTAGGTATATTAATTTTTTTGGTGTAATGGTAAATGGAATTGCTTTTTCAGTCTCTCTTCCTGTAATTTCACTGTTGGTGTATAGAAATGCCATGGATTTCTTGGCATTAATTTTATATCCTGCTACATTGCCAAATTCATTTATTAAGTCAATTAGTTTTTTAATGGAGTCTTTTGGGTTTTTTATGTACAATATCATGTCATCTGCAAATAAGGATAACTTTACTTCTTCTTTTCCAATTTGGATGCCTTTTATTTCCTCCTGTTGTCTAATTGCAATGGCTAGTACTTCCAGTACTATGTCAAACAGGAGTGGTGAGAGTGGGCATCCCTGTCTTGTTCCTGTTCTTAGAGGGAATGGTTTTAATTTTTGCCCATTGAGTATAATGTTGGCAGTGGGTTTATCATATATAGCTTTTATTATATTGAGGTATGATCCTTGTACTCCCACCTTGTTTAGAGTTTTTATCAGGAAAGGGTGTTGGATTTTATCAAATGCTTTTTCTGCATCCTTTGTCAAATATTGAGCATATATATATGACTATATGATTTTTATCTTTCAATTTGTTTATGTGATGTATCACGTTTATTGATTTGCGGATATTGAACCATCCTTGCATTCCTGGAATAAATCCTACTTGGTCATGGTGTATGATCTTTGTGATGCTCTGCTGAAGCCGATTTGCTAGAATTTTGTTGAGGATTTTGGTATCTATGTTCATGAGGGATATTGGCCTGTAATTCTCTTTCATTGTGTTGTCTTTATCTGGTTTTGGTATTAGGGTGATGCTGGCTTCATAGAAGGAGTTTGGAAGTGTTCCTTCCTCTTGGATTTTTTGGAATAGACTGAGGAGGATAGGTTTTAGTTCTTCCTTGAATGTTTGTTAAAACTCTCCTGTGAAGCCATCTGGCCCTGGGCTTTTGTTTGCTGGAATCTGTTTGATGACTGTTTCAATTTGTTCCCAAGTTACTCTTCTATTGAAATTTATAGATTCTTCCTGATTGAGTTTTGGTAGGGTGTATTTCTCTAGGAATATGTCCATTTCCTCCATGTTGTTCAGTTTGTTGGAATAGAGTCGTTCGTAGTATTTTGTAACAATCCGTTGTATTTCAGTGGGGTCTGTTGTTATTTCACCTTTTTCATTTCTGATTTTGTTTAAGTCCTCTCTCTTTGTTTCTTGGTTAGCCTGGCTAGAGGTTCATCTATCTTGTTTATCCTTTCAAAGAACCAGCTCTTGGTTTTGTTGATCTTATGTATTGTTTCTTTGGTCTCTATGTTGTTTATCTCTGCTCTGATTTTTGTTATTTCCTTCCTTCTGCTTACACTGGGCTTTTCTTGTTGCTCTTTTTCTAACTCTTTTTCAGTTGTAGAGTTAGATCATTTGTTACCATTTTTTCTAGTTTTTTGCAATAGGCTTGTAGGGATATGAAATTCCCTCTCAAAACTGCTTTTGCTGTGTCCCATAGATTTTGGATTGTTGTGTTTTCATTGTCATTTGTTTCCAGGATGTTTTTAATTTCTTCCTTGATTTCTCTGGTAACCCAGTCATTGTTTAATAGCATGCTGTTTAGTTTCCATGTGTTTGATTTCTTTGGATTATTTTTATTGTAGTTGATTTCCAATTTTATGCCAGTATGATCTGAGAAGATGCTTGATATGATTTCTATATTCTTGAACTTGAAGAGACTTTGCCTATGTCCTAAAATGTGGTCTATCTTTGAGAATGTCACATGTGCACTTGACAAAAATATATATTCTGTGGCTTTGGGGTGGAATGTTCTGAGATGTCAATTAATTCCATCTGGTCTAGTGAGTCATTGTGATTGATATTTCTTTGCTGATTTTTTTGTTTAGTTGATTTGTCGAAGGGTGACAGTGCGGTATTAAAATCTCCTACTATGATTGTATTGCTATTATTGTATTTCTTCTTGTTGGATTGCTCCCTTTAGTATTATGAAGTGGCTTTCATTATCTCTTGTTATGTCCTTCACTCTGAGATCTAATTTGTCAGATATAAGTATTGCTACTCCAGCTTTTTTTCATTTCCATTCGCCTGGAAACCTTTTTCCATCCCTTCACCCTCAGTCTGTGTGCGTCTTTTTTTCTAAGGTGGATTTCTTGTGGACAACAGATGTATGGGTCTTGTTTTCTTATCCAATCTGTTACCCTATGTCTTTTGATTGTAGCATTTAATCCATTTATATTTAAGGTTATTATTGATAGATACTCATTTGATGCCATTTTTATTCTATACCCATGTTCCTTCTTCACTTCCTATTTCTTTATTTTTACATTAGACCCTTTAGCATTTCTTGCATTGCTGGTTTGGTGGAGATAAATTCCTTCAGTCTTTTTTTGTCTGTGAAGCTCCTGATTTCCCCTTCAATTTTGATTGATAGCCTTGCTGGGTATAGTATTCTTGGATTCAGACCCCTTCCTTTGCATGACTGTATATTTCATCCCATTCCCTTCTGGCCTGATAAGTTTCTGTTGAGAAATCAGTTGCTAGTCTGATGGGGGTTCCATTGTATGTAAATTTCTGCCTCTCTCTGGCTACTTTTAAGATTCTTACTTTGTCTTTGTTGTTTGCCAACTTAATTATAATGTGCCTAGGCGTCTGTCTTATGGGATTCATTTTGCTTGGGACTCTGAGAGCATCTTGGATTTGTGTGGGTTTTTTCTTCTCTATCTCAGGAAAGTTTTCTGTCATTACTTCTTGAAATACTTTTTCCAGGTCCACCTCAGATTCCTTTCCTTCTGGAACAACTATTATTCGAATATTATTTTCTTTTTTATTGTCCCAATGCTCCTGTAGGCTCTCCTCCTGCTTTTTAATTTTTTTTTTTCTAGAAGCTGCTCTAATTGGGTATTTTTTTCCATCTTGTCTTCTAGCTCACTGATGCGGTCCTCTGCTTCATCTAGTCTACTCTTGATGCTTTCTATTGAGTTCTTCATGGTAGCGATGCCATTTTTCATTTCTTCTTGGTTTTTCTTCAATTCCTCTTGGTTCTTCTTCAATTCCTCATGGTTCTTCCTCATTTCTTCTTGGTTATTGTCAAATTTCTCTTCCATTCTTTTTAGCCATTCTATGATCATTACTCTGAATTCTTGCTCTGGTAGGTTGCTTGCCTCTAACTCGTTTACTTCCTTTTCTGGTGATGCCTGCTTTTCTTTCATGTGCGGGCTATTTCTTTGTCTCCCCATGGTCTCTCTTTTTAGGATGTCTGGTAATGTGGTGTTCCTTCTCCTGCGCTTATTTAAAGGCACAAAATACAACACTACCAGGTACAACACAAGAGGCACTTAACAGGAATGTATTTACAATATTAATAACCTCTAATAAAGGTAACCACTAGAGAAAGGCAAATTAGGGAATAGGAGAGAAGGAAGCAAGGTAAAACTAAATAAGGAAAAATGAAAAATAAATAAATAAAAAAAGAGGGATAAAGAGATAGAAAAATAAGAAAAAAAGTAATGACAAAATGAAGTTGGAAACAGGGAAAAAAGAAAAGAGAGAGAGAGAGAGAGAGAGAGAGAGAGAGAGAGAGAGAGAGAGAGAGAGAGAAGAAGAAGAAGAAGAAGAAGAAGAAGAAGAAGAAGAAGAAGAAGAAGAAGACTAAGAGAGAAATGGGAAATGAACTACATATATATATATATGGAGAAAATTCCCATAGAACAACCACTAATCCCAGCCAATACCAGGAACAATACTTGGAGATTAATACAAACTACAATATTCACTATTATTAAGTAAGGCTATGATATACAGAAGTAAAAAACAAACAAAAACAAAGCATTTTTTTAAAAAAATACAAAGCAACAATAACAACACAGGAATACACATAACAATTTCCCTAAAAAGCATAAAAATTCACAATAACATTCACGCAAACAATGACAAAAGGATAGAGAGGAGAACAGTTTTTTTTGTTGTTGTTTTTTGTTCTGTTTTGTTAACTACAATAGTTAATATAGTGCATAAAGTGGTATTTATACACTTGGATCAGGGGTTGGAACTTAGGTCTATAAGTATAGTGAGAGCTTTAGCAGGGGGTTTACTGAAAGAATAGAGGAAAAACTAAAGCCAGAAAGGGATAGGATAAGCAGGAGACTAAAAGAATTAAGAGAGTGATGGTGTAAAGGTCAAGTTGAGATAGAGTTGAACGATGCTATAGTAGAGATTAAAATACAATGAAGATTACTCCCAATGTAAAATAAAGAAAAAATAAAATGGTACTGGAGAGAAAAAAAAAAAAAAGAAGAAGAAAATGGATACAAAAATTGCAAAATAGCAGTAGTAATAGTGATGATTGAGTTTGAAAAATGTAATAATTGAAAAGGTAAAATCAAGTAAGGAAAAAAAAAAAATGTTTCTTAAATAAAGGAAGTAAAAAATGAAAATTAAATAAAAGATTTAAAAAATGAAAATAAAATAAAGAATAGTAAAATTAGCATAGAAATGTCCAGTAGTGGTCATTCACTTCCTCTGTTATTGTATTTGGCATGCCTGATTCTCGGGCCAGACAGTCTTGCCGTTCCCAGCCTTCCACTGCACCTCAGTTTTGTAAGGTAGTCCTTAATTTTAAGTAGGCTATATCTTAGTTATTTGTGTCCATTTATTTTTGATTAATTAAAAGTAAAGAAAAAAAATGGCAGTTTGTAATTCAGCCCTTAGGTGGCAGTGTTTCTGGTTTGACCTCCCAGTCTTTTTGGTTGCTCTGGCCTTCTTCCTCTATGGCTCTAGCTGGCAGAGTGCCAGCTGGCTCCCAGAGTATATCTTCTGTCTCTGAATCCCCGTTTACAGGAAGGCAATTTCCCCTGAAGTCCCCAGGATATGCCCAACTGGGCAGTCCTTCCCTAGTATTCAGAAGCAAGGGGTTGAAGGGGATCAGGCACCAAGGTGTCAAGATGTTCCACCCTTGGTGGGACAACCCCCATTCTTAACAATCCGTCCCATGTCCCTTGGCATTTAAAAAAAAGTCCCCCTTCTGGAGAAGATTACGCCAAACCCAGCACTGGGTGTCTCCGGGCAGGATTCTCGCTGCAGCACAGCCTTCTTTGGGTGCAGCTCTGTGCGGGCGGCCACAAGGACACTCCCTGGCTACAGTGGAGGCGGGACTGGAGCTCCGCGGCTAGTTGATGCCTGCGCAGTGGGACCCAGAACCCTCACGCTATCCCCGCAAATTCTGACCTTTCCGTGGGTGATTGAAGAACTCCCTTGAATCCACGTGTTTGAGCCGATTGGGGCGTCACAGCTGCTCGATGGTCTCCTCTGCTGTGGGTTTTCCAGGCCTCAGAGAAGATCCTCCTTTCCTGGTAAGATGGCGCAGCCTTCCCTCTGAGCCCGTAGCTCCGGGAGAGGTCGCCGCCGAGGCAGTACTGGCTGCTTGGTCAGGAAATCCTGTCCAGAGGACCCTTCCTTACCTTCCTTGAGAGTTCTGCTGCCCCTTAGCTGCCAATCAATATTCCCTGAGCGACTCAGACGCTGCTTCTATCTGTTCTGGGGCCAGGGTCAGAACAAGTCCGTCTGTTCGGTCGCCATCTTCCTCTACTCACTCTCACTTTCCTTTTTAAAAGATAGCCTGACAGGGTAGTGTAGTCTTGGTTGTTTGTTCTTGCTTTTCATCTCTTGGAATATTTCATCTTGATCCCCTCTGGCTTGAAATGCTTCTGTTGAGCTGACATTATGGGAGCCCCTGTGTAGGTAACTAGGTGTCGTTCTCTTGTTGACAGAAATGTTGTCCCGCTTCAAAGAGGAGCTCTTATGTTTCTCTTTTGTTTTTAACTCTGCCATTCTAATTAAGCTGTGTCTTAGTGTGGGCCTTTTGCTTTCAACTCAATTAGGACTCTCTGTGCTTCCTGGTCGTGTGTGTCTTTTTTCCTTCACCAGGTTAGTAAAGTTTCCCCCATTATTTCTTCAAATAGGTTCTCAATCCCGTGCTCTCTCTTTCTTCTCCCTGTGGTATCCTTATGATGTTATGATTGATGTTATAGCAGAAGTCTTTTATACTTTTCTCATTGTTTTAAATTCTTTTTTCTTTGTGTTGTTCTGCTTGGGTGTTCTTTGTTAACTTGTGCTTTAAATTGCTTCGTCTAACATGCTGTGATTTCTTCTAGTGTATTCTTCATTTCAGACTGGTTATTTTTGTTGTTGGTTTCTCTGTCCTTTTATATACTTACTACCTCTTTGTATAAGTCTTCTTTGAGCATCCTCAAAATCATTTTTTAAAACTCTATTTGTATATTGCATACATTGGTAAATTGCATGCTTCCATTTCATTTAGTTCTTTTTCTGGGAATTGATCCTGTTCTTTCATTTAGGGCATTTTTCTTCATCTTTTCATTTTGGTTGCCTCTCTGGATTTGTTTCTGTGTTTTAGGTAGATTTGCTATATCCCCAGTCTTGGTAGGGAGGGCTTATGTAATAGTTTCCTGTGGGGCTTAGTGGTGCTTGATCTCCTTGATTACCTGAGCTAGATGTTCCAGGAATTTCCCTTGTGTGGGTTATTTTAGCCCTTCTGTTGCAGTTGAGTCTTAACTGCTGTTGGCCCAACCATGGTGGAATTGACCCATGGGATGGCTGACTCTGAGGATTGACTCCAACTACAAGGTATGACTTGCTGTGTGGGGGCTAACCACAAAAGCGGAATTTGCCCCAGCAGGACCTGGTGCCTGCCAAGATGGCCCTTTGGATGTGCCACTTGTGAAACTAGTTGAGTCATGCTTTGTTGTGGTCTGAAGCCCACCACTAGGCGTGTTGGTTCTGGGGCCTTTGGGACTCCAGTGACAGGTCAATGTCAGATTCTGCCTGTGACTGTGACTGGGCTACCTATTTGAATGTATAAGGAGATCCACAGTTTGTGGCTGCCTCTGCTAGGCCTGGATGCACATGGAAGGGCCAGACTGTGTATCAAGGCCGGCTTCCATTAGTACCGAGCCCAGGGACAGGTCCGCAAAAGGCTCCAAGCACCAGGAGATCAGCCTCCATGCCATCTGCCTATTAGGCTCAGTCACTGGAGAGCCTCTGGCAGCATGTGAGTTGTGTACATAGATTCTCAGTGAGTCACAAAGCGGGGCCAGTAGTATTCACCAGTGGTGTTCACTGATTCAAACTCAGCAGCAGTGCTTCGTCTGAGGCCTTCAACAATAGTCTCAGGTCACCAAGGCCAGCCGCCACCTGTCTAGACCTGTGAATCTTTTTATTGGGATGGGGTCTCAGGGAGTCGTCAGAGTGAGGCCAGCAGCGTTCCATCAGACTAGAACAGACTAAGAGTTGGCCATGTGGAGGGAGGGCTCTGCACAGAAATAAAGGTGCCAGCTGTGCAAGGGAAGAATGGCCTTCACTCCAGAGAGAGCCACAAAACTCAGTTTCTCTCTGTCCGTCTCTGCCACCCACCGAGTCTGCCCAGATCTCCTCTGGAGCCTTCCAAGAAAGTCTCCACTAGAGGCCCAGGCCAGCCTAGTCTCCCACAGAGTGCAGGCTTGGCAGGGCAGGGCCACAGGGAATTGGTAGGAGAGGGCTGGTGCTTTCCCTCAGGCCAGTGGTCAGCAAACTGCAGCTCACGAGCCACATGCGGCTCTTTGGCCCCTTGAGTGTGGCTCTTCCACAAAAATGCCATGGCCTGGGCGAGTCTATTTTGAAGAACTGGCATTAGAAGAAGTTTAAGTTTAAAAAATTTGGCTCTCAAAAGAAATTTCAATCGTTGTACTGTTGATATTTGGCTCTGTTGACCACTGCCCCGGGCTGATGCCATATGGAGGGGAATTCTTGACCCAGGAAAGATGGCATGTGTGGGTGATGCTGGAGATGAATTCAGCACAAGGTCCTTAGCAGCTGTCCTTCCATCCTCTCTCTCTGTATCACTCTAGTCTGCTCTAAGCTTTCATGCCTCTGCCAGAGCCCTGGAAGAGTACCAGCAAATGAGATTTTGTGCACTGGCCCTTCAAGTGGGCACTAGACCCATCCCCAACCTCTATCTCTCACCTGGCAGATGAAATTCCCACTGAATTTCACAGTGGATGTTAGGTGGGAACCTCTTTCTGGGTCTGGTGCTCCAGGCTACGAATCTCAGTGTGGCTGAGACACCTTGCTCTTCAGGGGAAAATCAGAAATGCCCTCGAGATATTCCTGTGGATTCTGTAATGCCACACGTGGGCCAGCTTTTATGTCTCCATACTTCCTACCACTTGGGATATGACTTTGTCTGTGGTACTTAGTTATAAGACTTTTTTCAGCTAGCCCTCAATTGGTTCTGCAGGTGGATTGTTCTATAACGTAGTTTGTCCTTTGTATTTGGTCCTGGGAGGAGTGAGTGTACCTTCCACCTCCTCCCCTGCCATCTTGCATCCCCCCATCCATCTGTGTATCTTCTGTGGTGAGGTGTCTGTTCAGACCTTACACCCATTTTTAAATTGGGTTCTTTGTTTTCTTATTGTTGAGGATTAAGAGGTTTGTTTTGTTTTTTAAAATATATATCTGGGTGCCAGTTCTTTTTCAGATCTGTATTTTGAAAACACTTTCTCCTAGACTGTGGCTTATGTTAAAATTGGTTAGAAGACTTACATCCACAAAAATGTCATCCTCTCTGCTCTCTCCTGTTCCCTCTACAATCAGGGGCTTCTCTCTCTGCTTCCAGGAGCAGCCTGGTGAGTCCCCACCTCGAACCTACTTTCTCTGTTCCCAGTGGGAAGGTCACTGAGGAACATCAGCAGGTTGATGAAGACCCAGGCCCCGCCTTCACCACTGAGGGGCAGCTGGGTCATAGTACTGAGGGCCAGCAAAGGCCCAAAGTGCATATGGCCAGCTCGGGGTCTGGGAAACCAGGGCCCTTTAGTGCCCGAAGATGGAGTCCTCCCCAGAAGCCCACCAGGTTCCTCAGACCTCCATCCTAGAAGCTGCTCAATCAGCAAAGGCGGATCGCACTTCGCAACTCCTTCCTGGTGTCGCCCACGTTCCGCAAGAGATTTCCAATGTGTGATGCCTACCTGCAGCACCAGGCCCATGTGAATCACACGGCACAGAGGATCTGCAGCCTCAGGGGGCAGAGCCCAAGGGTGAGAAGGTGGAGAAGGTGTGGATGGGCTAGGAGGTGGACATGGCCTAGGTGCATTCAAGCTTATGGGGAGGGCTCAGTGCCAGGCACACAGGGAGCACCCACAGAGAGTGGCCAGGGCCAAAGCCCAGCCTCAGACCACCCACCTGCTGGACTGTCAGCGAGCGGGGCGTCCTGTGGTGGGTCCTGGGCTGTGGCTTCTCTGGAAGGCTCTGGCCTGTGTTCTATCCTAGGGAGTGGAGGGAGGTGAGGGGGGTACAAGGAAATGAAGGCATGTGGGTGATCTCTTCTCTCACAACCCAGCACCGGCCCAGGAGGCAGAGGAGGCTCCTGCAGAAACACTTGAAGTCCAGACAGAGGAGTCTGATAAGGGTCGGATAAAGAGTTGCAGACATGGGCACCTCCAGGGGTCAAGCCACCTCCATCAGCCTCTCCAGTGTCAGCTGTAAAGCCGGGGCCGGCCTGGGAGGCACCTGCAGACAAGACTGAGGCCCCATGCCCCCTGGATGAGGAGCCCTCCCTGGAGCCTGCCCTGGGTGTCCCCCAGTCCCAAAGACAAGGCCTCAAGAGAGGCTGCGATGAGAGCAGGTTCCCCATTGGCTGCCACTGGTTCAGGAATCCGCGCAGATCCCTGTCGCCCTTAACACAATTGGAGCCAGAGGTAATACAGGGAGGCCCAGGGTGGTTGTGTGGGGGCCAGGCCACCCTTCTGACCCCTACTGAGCAGTCAGATATCCCCTCTGTGTGTGTGTGTGTGTGTGTATCCCCTCTGTGTGTGTGTGTGTGTGTGTGTTTGTGTGTGTGTGTGTAAGGGAGGTTCACATAGAAAAGGTCTGAGCAGGAACAGGCTGAGGAGGGGTCAGAAGCCTGGTAGACCTGTCATATTTGCACTCAGGTCAAGGCTGGCTGGGTGGACGTGGAGTGTGGGTGGCACCCTCTGCCCGAGGTCTATCCTGAGCTCTGGAGGTGACCCTCATTTCCCCTGGGGAAGATCTCTGCAGACACAGGGCTGGGACTGATCCCTGAGCAGAAGGTCCAGTGGGCAGAAGCAGCAGCAACTAGGGCCAGGCAGGGTTTGAGGCCTCTGGACCAGTATCTGGTCACTGTCATTGCAGAGCTCAACTCGGGTCCTAGAGGGACATCAGCAAGTGGATGAAGACCCCTGCCCTGCCTTCATCTCTGAGGGGCAGCTGGGTCATAGTACCGAGGGCCATCAAAGGCCCAGAGTGCATTTCGCTAGCTGTGGTTCTGGAGAACCAGGGCCCTCGAGTGGCTGGAGATCGCCTTCTACTAAGAAGCCAACCAGGTCCTGGAAGCCTCCAACCTCAAATCAAAGGCAGAACAGAGTTTTAAGCTCCATCCTGGATCCAATTTTCAAGCCCCTTCTGGAGTTGCCCAAGCTCTCCAGGAAGTTCCCAGCATTTAACTACCAGAGGCCAAAAGCCCATGGTATTTACACTGGACCAGATTACCTGGTGCCCAAGGAGGCAGAGCACAAGGGTAAGAAGGTGGGAATACAATGGATGGGGGGAGGTGCATGTGAGATTATGGAAAGGGCTCAGTGGCAGGCACACAGGTAGCACCCCCAGAGTCTGGCCAGGACCAAAGCCCAGCCTCAGACCCCCCACCTGCTGGACTGTCAGCGAGGAGGGCGTCCTGCGGTGGGTCCTGGGCTGTGGTTTTCTGAAAGGCTCTGGCCTGTGTTAATCCTGGGGGTGGAGGTGGGTGAGGAGGGCACAGGAAATGCAGACATGTGGGTGATCTTTTATACTCTCACAACCCAGCATGGGCCCAGGAAGCAGAGGAGGCTGCTGCAGAAACAGGTGAAGTCCAAACAGAGGCGTCTGATGAGGAGTCAGATGAAGAGCTGGAAGCATCAGCACCTCCAGAGGTCCAGCCACCTCCATCAGCCTCTCCCGTGGCAGCTGTGGAACGGGGGGCTGCCTGGGAGGCACCTGCAGACATGACCGAGACCCCCCCCCCCCCCCATGGATGAGGAGCAGACACAGGGCTGGACTGATCCCCAAGCAGAAGGTCCAGTGGGCAGAAGAAGCACAACTAGGGCCAGGCAGGATTTGAGGGCTCTGGACCAGTTGCTGGTCACTGTCATTACAGTGCTCAACTCAGATCTGAGAGGGACATCAGAGAGTCGAAGACCCAGCCCCTGCCTACACCAATGAAGAGTCTGATGAGCATTTGAAGAGCTGGAGGCGTTGGCACCTCCAGAGGTCCAGCCACCTCCATCAGCCTCTCATGTGGCAGCTGTGGAGCCAGGGCCGGCCTGGGAGGCACCTACAGGCATGACTGAGGCCTCACCACCCCTAGATGAGGAGCACTCCCTGGATCCTGCCCTAGGAGTTCCCCAGTCCCAAAGCCAAGGCCTCAAGAGAGGCAGGGATGAGAGCAGGTTCCCCATATGCTGCCACTGGATCAGGACTCCGCATAGACCCCTATCACCATTGACAAGGTTGGAGTCAGAGGTAACACAGGGAGTCCCAGGGTGGTTGTGTGAGGGCAAGACCACCCTTCTGACCCCTACTGAGCAGCCTAATGTCCCCTCGGTGTGTGTGTTTCTTTGTGTGTGTGTGTGTGTGTGTGTGTGCGTGTGTGTGTGTGTGTGTGAGTGTGTGTGGTGTGTGTGTAAGGGGGGTTCACATAGAAAGGGTCTGAGCAGCAAGATGCTGAGGAGGGGTCAGAAGCCTGGTGGAGCAGTCACGTTCACCCCCCAGGTCAAGGCTGGCTGGGTGGACATGAAGTGTGGGTGGCGTCCTCTGCCTGAGATCTATCCTGAGTCCTGGAAGTGACCATCATTTCCCCTGGGGAAGATCTCTGCAAACACAGGGCTGGGACTGATCCCCGAGCAGAAGGTCCACGGGGCAGAAGCAGCACATTAGGGCCAGGCAGGATTTGAGGCCTCTGGACCGGTTGCTGGTCACTGTCATTACAGAGCTCAACTCAGGTCCGAGAGGGACATTAAAGAGTCGATGAAGTCGCAGCCCCTGCCTACACCAATGACGAGTCTGATGAACATTTGGATGAAGAGCTGGAGGCCTTGGCACCTCCAGAGGTCCAGCCACCTCCATCAGCCTCTCCTTTGGCAGTTGTGGATCCAGGGCCGGCCTGGGAGGCACCTACAGACATGACAAAGGCCTCACCCCCCGGATGAGGAGCCCTCCCTGGATCCTGCCCTTGGTGTCCCCCAGTCCCAAAGTCAAGGCCTCAAGAGAGGAGGGATGAGAGCAGATTCCCAATATGATGCCAATGGATCAGGACTCCGCGTAAACCCCTGTCGCCTTTGACACGGTTGGAGTCAGAGGTAACACAGGGAGGCCCAGGGTGGTTGTGTGGGGGAAAGGTCAACCTTCTGACCCCTACTGAGCAGCCCAATGTCCCCTCGGTGTGTGTGTGTGCGTGTGTGTGTGTGTGTGTGTGTGTGTGTGTGTGTGTAAGGGGGGTTCACATAGAAAGGGTCTGAGCAGGAACATTCTGAGGATGGGTCAGAAGCCTGGTGGACCAGTCACTTTCACACCCCGGGTGAAGGCTGGCTGGGTAGACATGAAATGTGGGTGGCGCCCTCAGCCTGAGATCTATCCTGAGTCCTGGAAGTGGCCATCATTTCCCCTGGGGAAGATCTCTGCAAACACAGGGCTGGGACTGATCCCCGAGCAGAAGGTCCAGTGGGCAAAAGCAGCACAACTAGGGCCAGGCAGGATTTGAGGCCTCTGGACCGGTTGCTGGTCACTGTCATTACAGAGCTCATCTCAGGTCCTAGAGGGACATCAGAGAGTCGATGAAGACCCAGCCCATGACTACATCAATGAAGCCTCTGATGAGGAGATGTCTGAAGAGCTGGAGGCGTTGGCACCTCCAGAGGTCCAGCCACCTCCATCAGCCTCTCCTGTGGAAGCTGTGGAGCCAGGGCTGGCATGGGAGTCAGCTACAGACATGACTGAAGCCACAGCCCCCCTGGATGAGGAGCCCTCCCTGGATCCTTCCCTGGTTGTCCCCCAGTCGCAAAGCCAATGCCTCAAGAGAGGCAGGGATGAGAACAGGTTCCTCATATGCTGCCATGGATCAGGACTCCATGTAGACCCCTGTCGCCATTGACACGGTAGGAGTCAGAGGTAACACAGGGAGTCCCAGGGTGGTTGTGTGGGGGCAAGACCACCCTTCTGACACATACTTAGGAGTCTAATGTCCCCTCATTGTGTATGTGTGTGTGTGTGTGCGCGCGCGCGGGTGTGTGTATGTGTGTGTGTTAGGGGGGTTCACATAGAAAGGGTCTGAGCAGGATCATGCTGAGGAGGGGTCAGAAGCCTGGTGGACCAGTCAAGTTCACACCCCGGGTCAAGGCTGGCTGGGTGGACATGAAGTGTGGGTGGCGCCCTCTGCCTGAGATCTATCCTGAGTCCTGGAAGTGACCATCATTTCCCCTGGGAAAGATCTCTGTAGACACAGGACTGGGACTGATCCCTGAGCAGAAGATCCAGTGGGCAGAAGCAGCACATCTAGGGCCAGGCAGGATTTGAGGCCTCTGGACTGGTTGCTGGTCACTGTCATTACAGAGCTCAACTCAGGTCTGAGAGGGACATTAAAGAATGGATGAAGACCTAGCCCCCGCCTACACCAATGAGGAGTCTGATGAACATTTGGATGAAGAGCTGGAGGCCTTGGCACCTCCAGAGGTCCAGCCACCTCCATCAACCTTTCCTGTGGCAGCTGTGGAGCCAGGGCTGGCCTGGGAGGCACCTACAGACATGACCGAGGCCTCACACCCCCTGGATGAGGAGCACTCCCTGGATCCTGCCCTGGGTGTCCCCCATCCCAAAGTCAAGGCCTCAAGAGAGGAGGGATGAGAGCAGATTCCCAATATGATGCCAATGGATCAGGACTCTGCGTAAACCCCTGTCGCCTTTGACATCGTTGGAGTCAGAGGTAACACAGGGAGGCCCAGGGTGGTTGTGTGGGGGCAATTCCACCCTTCTGACCCCTACTGAGCAGCCTAATGTCCCCTCAGTGTGTGTGTGTCTTTTTGTGTGTGTGTGTGCGTGTGTGTGTGTGTGTGTGTGTGTGTGTGTAAGGGGGGTTCACATAGAAAGGGTCTGAGCAGGAACATGCGGAGGAGGGGTCAGAAGCCTGGTGGACCAGTCACGTTCACAGCCCGGGTCAAGGCTGGCTGGGTGGACATGAAGTGTGGGTGGCGCCCTCTGCCCGAGATCTATCCTGAGCCCTGGAAGTGACCATCATTTCCCCTGGGGAAGATCTCTGCAGACACAGGGCTGGGACTGATCCCCGAGCAGAAGGTCCACGGGGCAGAAGCAGCACAACTAGGGCCAGGCAGGATTTGAGGCCTCTGGACCTGTTTCTGGTCACTTTCATTACAGAGCTCATCTCAGGTCCTAGAGGAACATCAGAGAGTCGATGAAGACCCAGCCCCTGCCTACATCAATGAAGCCTCTGATGAGGAGATGTATGAAGATCTGGAGGTGTTGGCACCTCCAGAGATCCAGCCACCTCCATCAGCCTCTCCTGTGGAAGCTGTGGAGCCAGGTTAGGCATGGGAGTCAGCTACAGACATGACTGAAGCCACAGCCCCCCTGGATGAGGAGCCCTCCCTGGATCCTGCCCTGGGTGTCCCCCAGTCACAAAGCCAATGCCTCAAGAGAGGCAGGGATGAGAGCAGGTTCCCCATATGCTGCCATGGATCAGGACTCCATGTAGACCCCTGTCGCCATTGACACGGTAGGAGTCAGAGGTAACACAGGGAGTCCCAGGGTGGTTGTGTGGGGGCAAGACCACCCTTCTGACACATACTTAGGAGTCTAATGTCCCCTCATTGTGTATGTGTGTGTGTGTGTGTGTGTGCGCGCGCGCGGGTGTGTGTATGTGTGTGTGTTAGGGGGGTTCACATAGAAAGGGTCTGAGCAGGATCATGCTGAGGAGGGGTCAGAAGCCTGGTGGACCAGTCAAGTTCACACCCCGGGTTAAGGCTGACTGGGTGGACATGAAGTGTGGGTGGCGCCCTTTGCCTGAGATCTATCCTGAGTCCTGGAAGTGACCATCATTTCCCCTGGGAAAGATCTCTGCAGACAAAGGACTGGGACTGATCCCTGAGCAGAAGGTCCAGTGGGCAGAAGCAGCACATCTAGGGCCAGGCAGGATTTGAGGCCTCTGGACCGGTTGCTGGTCACTGTCATTACAGAGCTCAACTCAGGTCTGAGAGGGACATTAAAGAATCGATGAAGACCTAGCCCCCGCCTACACCAATGAGGAGTCTGATGAACATTTGGATGAAGACCTGGAGGCTTGGCACCTCCAGAGGTCCAGCCACCTCCATCAACCTCTCCTGTGGCAGCTGTGGAGCCAGGGCCGGTCTGGGAGGCACCTACAGACATGACCGAGGCCTCACACCCCCTGGATGAGGAGCACTCCCTGGATCCTGCCCTGGGTGTCCCCCATCCCAAAGTCAAGGCCTCAAGAGAGGAGGGATGAGAGCAGATTCCCAATATGATGCCAATGGATCAGGACTCCGCGTAAACCCCTGTCGCCTTTGACACGGTTGGAGTCAGAGGTAACACAGGGAGGCCCAGGGTGGTTGTGTGGGGGCAAGACCACCCTTCTGACCCCTACTGAGCAGCCTAATGTCCCCTCAGTGTGTGTGTGTCTTTTTGTGTGTGTGTGTGCGTGTGTGTGTGTGTGTGTGTGTGTGTGTGGCTGGCTGGGTGGACATGAAGTGTGGGTGGCGCCCTCTGCCTGAGATCTATCCTGAGCCCTGGAAGTGACCATCATTTCCCCTGGGAAAGATCTCTGCAGACACAGGGCTGGGACTGATCCCCAAGCAGAAGGTCCAGTGGGCAGAAGCAGCACAACTAGGACCAGGCAGGATTTGAGGCCTCTGGACCGGTTGCTGGTCACTGTCATTACAGAACTCAACTCAGGTCCGAGAGGGATCTCAAAGAGTCTATGAAGCCCCAGCCTCTGCCTATACCAATGAGGAGTCTGATGAACATTTGGATGAAGAGCTGGAGGCCTTGGCACCTCCAGAGGTCCAGCCACCTCCATCAGCCTCTCCTGTGGAAGCTGTGGAGCCAGGGCAGGCATGGGAGGCAGCTACAGACATGACTGAAGCCACAGCCCCCCTGGATGAGCAGCCCTCCCTGGATCCTTCCCTGGTTGTCCCACAGTCGCAAAACCAATGCCTCAAGACAGGCACGAATGAGAGCAGGTTCCCCATATGCTGCCACTGGATCAGGACTCCATGTAGACCCCTGTCGCCATTGACACGTTTGGAGTCAGAGGTAACATAGGGAGGCCCAGGGTGGTTGTGTTGGGGCAAGACCACCCTTCTGACCCCTACTGAGCAGCCTAATGTCCCCTCGGTGTGTGTGTGTGTGTGTGTGTGTGTGTGTGTGTGTGTATAAGGGGGGTTCACATAGAAAGGGTCTGAGCAGGAACATTCTGAGGATGGGTCAGAAGCCTGGTGGACCAGTCACGTTCACACCCCGGGTCAAGGCTTGCTGGGTGGACATGAAGTGTGGGTGGCGCCCTCTGCCCGAGATCTATCCTGAGTCCTGGAAGTGACCATCATTTCCCCTAGGGAAGATCTCTGTAGACACAGGACTGGGACTGATCCCTGAGCAGAAGGTCCAGTGGGCAGAAGCAGCACAACTAGGGCCAGGCAGGATTTGAGGCTTCTGGACTGGTTGCTGGTCACTGTCATTACAGATCTCAACTCAGTTCCTAGAGGGACATCAGAGAGTCGATGAAGACCCAGCCCCCGCCTACATCACTAAGGCCTCTGATGAGGAGTTGGATGAAGAGATGGAGGCATTGGCACCTCCAGAGGTCCAGCCACCTCCATCAGCCTCTCCTGTGGAAGCTGTGGAGCCAGGGCCGGCCTGGGAGGCACCTACAGACATGACCGAAGCCACACCCCCCCTGGATGAGGAGACCTCCTGGATCCTGCCCTGGTGTCCCTCAGTCCCAAAGCCAAGGCCTTAAGAGTGGCAGCGATGATAGGAGATTCCCCATATGCTGCCACTGGAGCAGGACTCCATGTAGACCCCTGTCGCCATTGACACAGTAGGAGTCAGAGGTAACACAGGGAGTCCCAGGGTGGTTGTGTGGGGGCAAGACCACCCTTCTGACCCCTGCTGAAAACCCAATGTCCCCTCTGTGTGTGTGTGTCTGTGTGTGTGTGTGTGTGTGTGTATAAGAAGGGTTCACATAGAAATGGTCTGAGCAGGAACATGCTGAGGAGGGGTCTGAAGCCTTGTGGTCCAGTCACTTTCACACCCCGGGTCAAGGCTTGCTGGGTGGATATGAAGTGTGGGTGGTGCCCTCTGCTTGAGGTCTCTCCTGAGCCCTGGAAGTGACCCTCATTTCCCCTGGGGGAAGATCTGTGCAGACACAGGGCTGGGACTGATCTGGGAGCAGAAGGTCCAGTGGGCAGAAGCCGTACAAATAGGGCCAGGCTGGATTTGAGGTCTCTGGACCGTTTGCTGTTCACTGTCATTACAGAGCTCACCTCAGGTCTTAGAGGGACATCAGAGAGTCGACGAAGTTCCAGTTCCCGCCTACACCAATGATGTGTCTGTTGAGGGGTTTGATGAAGAGCTGGAGGTGTTGGCACCTCTAGAGCTCCAGCCACCTCCATCAGCCTCTCCCTTTGGCAGCTGTGGAGTCGGGGCTGGCCTGGGAGACACCTGCAGACATGAAAGAGGCCACAGCCCCTCTGGATGAGGAGCCCTCAAAATTTAAAGGTCAATGAGAGGCGGTGCCACCAGTTTTCCTGAGGAGAGGGCGAGCAGTCTAGGCCAGCAGCTCTGGAGCTGGCCCTGCCCAGGGTCCTGCCTCAGAGGAGGAGTTACCTCCTGAAACCCCAGCAGGGCCAGCTCCAGAGCTGCTGGCCTAGACTGCTCGCCCTCTCCTCAGGAAAACTGGTGGCACCGCCTCTCATTGACCTTTAAATTTTATTCTTTGTAGTATTTTAGGGTCAATTTCTGTCTCTCTATTCTTTCTTATTCTATGCTTTATTTCTCCCTTGTGGGGATTCAAGTACATAAATAAATAAAAATTATTATTTGTATTTTAAATTGTTTCATTCTTGAACCTGAAGGACACTCATGATGCTGGGAAAGCATCACCACCGTCTAGTTGCAGGATGTTCCATCTTCCCGAAGGGAAACCCTGCACCAACAGTACTCACTCCGCACCCCTCCTGCCCCTGGAGACCCCTGGCCTGCTTTCTGTCTGCTCTGTTACCTGTTCTGGAAATTCCCTACACATGGAATCTTAGTGCCTTTTTCTGTCTGCTCACATATTTTTGTTTGTGTTTCTCTGAAATAGCATTTTTTTTTATTTGTAAGGGAAATCTCACATGGATTAGAGATCAGATGTAAAAAACAAAAACAAAAACAAAAAACGCACAATAATAATAAAATAAAAAAAAGAAGCCCTTTTAGTAGTAAGTGTGTGCATCATCCTGGGTTAGAGGCTCTGTGCTCAGTGTGGCCCCAGGGCCAGAACCCAGTCAGGCAGAGGCAGGCTCTTCCTGTGCCCCAAAAGCAACAGGAAACATGCAGAAATCTGGGAAGAGAAACCTCAAGCTGCAAAGCATTCCTTACAACCCAAAGCCAGAGAAAGGCTTTGGTGCAGAGAACTCTGGAAAGGTGTTTTCTAAAGGGACAAAGGGCAGACACATGCACCTCCAATGAGGCAGTGCACAGGCCTCTCCATGTCAGAGAGGGCCCACCTCCCTGATGGGGACACACCCACTGTGGACACTGCGAGGAGAGCACTGTCACCTCAGACTGGCAGGCTTCTGGGCTGGTGGTGACCACCCTGGGGACAAAGTGAGGAAGCAGAGGCCCCCACAAGTCCCCTGGGGAGGAGAGAAAGTTCACCATCTGGGAGAACAGTATGCAGCACCTGCCCAAGTCCCACAGGGCACACCTGCACCCTGCAGACCTCCCCCTAGGGATTATCCACAGACATTCTTTTTTTAAAAAAAAATACGGTTTTTACTGATTTTTAGAGAGCAAGGGGATGGATAGAGAAAAAGAAACACCGTTGAAAGAGAAACATCAACTTCAATAGGTTGTCTCCTGCATGCCTCTGCTGGTGGTCAAGCCCGCAACCCTGGCATGTACCTGACCAGTAATACAACTGTTTGACCTCGTTGGTGTGTTTCCCATAGAAATTCTTGCAAGGATGTATTTTTGAGACTACCCATGAATGCACTGATGGAATGGCCCCGAATTGGAGTCAATGCTAATATACATGGAAAGGGATGGGATCCACCAATCCTGGGCCTCATGGACAAGGAAAGTGGAGCAGCTGCTAAAGAGGCTGTAGGGGTCTGTATGTGCCCACAGATAAAGGCCTCAGGGGTTCTCTCATGTTAGACACATGGACAAACTGAGTCCAGGATCCCACCTGTTAGACCCAATACATGTGTTTTTAATAGGCAGACATGCATTTGTAAAAAAAAAAGATTTGATATTGTATGTAGAGTATACTAATATTCTATTAAAAACCTATAAGTACTGATAATTGAATTTAGTAAACTAGCAGGCTCAAAAATATCCAGAAATCAGTTGCATATTTTATATTCCAATAACAAACTATCAAGAAGGAAAACTACGAAGATTATGCCATTCACAACTGCATAGAAAAAGTAATAAAGTACTTAGGAATAAAATTATAAGACATGGGAGAAAGAAACTGAAGAAGATACAAATAGGTGGAGGCATATACTATGTTCATGGATAAGAACAATTAACATCATTAAATTGTTTATACTACCCACAGCAATCTATAAATTCAATGCTATTCCTAACAAGATACCAATGGCGTATTTTACAGAATGAGAATATAATTTCTAGAGGTAAAAAGTTTAGAAAAAGTTTATCTGGGTGGTTCTGACTCATAGTATTTAAAGAAATTATACTCAAGATGTCAACCAGAGATATAGTCAATGAAAGGCACAACTGGGGTTAACAACTTTTTATGGTTGTTGAAAGAACTCAGTTCATTGACTCATTGATCTCACTATGGGGCTGTTTAAGTGTTCTCATACAGAAACTAGCAGCTAGATTCTCCTCGAGTGAATGATCCAAGAAAGATCAAGGATATTCCAAAAATTTATATGGAACCACAAAGAACCACAAATCTTGAGAAAGAAAACCAAGTTGAGGAAGCATGCTACTTGTTATCAAACTATACTACAATGCCATTGTAATCAAAGCTGCATGGTACTGGCATAAAAACAGACATATAGTTCAATGGAACAGAATAGAATGCCCCAAAATAAACCAATGCCCTAATGCTGAATTAATATTTTACAAAAGATGCAAGAACATAGACTGGATAAAGACAGTCTGTTCAATAAACAGTGTTGGGTAAATTAGATATGTGAAAAGAAGAAAAAAAGAAACCAAACCCCCTTCTTATATCATACACAAAAATAAACTTAAAATGGATTGGAGACTTAAATGTAACACTCTAAACCATAAAACCCTAGAGAAAAACATAGGCAATAAAATCCTAAACATTTTAATATTTTTTTCCGATATACCTACCTCCTTGGGTTAGTGGAATACAGAAAAAATGAACAAATAGGGCTATATCAAGCTAAAAAGTTTTGCACAGCAAAGGAAACTATCAACAAAATGAAAAGACAACCCAATGAATGGGAGAACATATTTACCAATGATACCTATGAAAAGGGGTTAATTTCCAAATTTTATAAAGAACTTATATGACTCTCCCAGCCAGCATGGCTCTGTGGTTGAGCCATGAATCAGGAAGTCAAGGTGTGATTCCCAGTCAGGGCACATGCCTGAGTTGCAGGCTTCTTTCCCAGTGTGGGGTGTGCAGGAGGCAGCTAATCATTGATTCTCTCTCATCATTGATGTTTTTATCTCTCTATCCCTCTCCATTTCTCTCTGAAATCAATAAAAAATTATTTTAAAAAATTAACTTATACAACTCAACACCAAGAAAAACTCAAACAATCCAATAAAAAATGGGCTCAATAAATACTTCTCCAAAGAGACATATAGACACTAATCAGGATAATGCAAATTAAAATCACAAAAAGCTAGCACCTCTTTCATGTCAGAATGGCTATCATCAATAAATCAATAAACAACAAGTTGGTGAAGATGTGGAGAAAAGGAAACCCTCATTCACTGTTGATGGGAATGTAGATTGGTGCAGCCACTATGGAAAACAATATAGTTTCCTCAAAAATTAAAAATGAAACTGCCTTATCACCCAGTGAATTCACTATGGGAATATAACTGAAGAAACCTGGAATACTAATTTGAAAGAATATATGCACCCCTATGTTCATTGCAACATTATTTACAATAGCCAAGATTTGGAAGCAACCCCAGTGCTCATCAGTAGATGAGTAGTAGATAAAAATGCTGTTTTCATTTATAGAATGGAATACTACTCAGCCGTAAAAAAGAATAAAAACTTACCTTTTGCAACAGCATGGCTGAACCTGGAGAGTATTATACTAAGTGAAATCAGGCAGTCAAAGACAAATACCATATGATTTTACTTAGATATAGATTCTAATGAGCAAAATAAACAAAGAAAATAGAAACTGATAGCTCTCAGAGGTGTGGGGTTTAGGAGCTTGGTGAAATAGATAAAGGATTAAGGAAAAAAAAAACACCCTCATAGATATAAACAATAGTATGGTTATTATAAGAGGGAAAAGGAGATGGGGAAGGTAGAAGAGAATAAAGGGGGTATAAATGATGATAGAAGAAGACTTGCCTTTGGGTGGTGGACACACAATACATATACAGATGATATATTGTAGAACTGTACACTTAAAACATATATTATTATTTTTTGTTAATCCTCACCTAAGGATATATTTCTTTAAAATATAGTAGAAGGGAGGGGGGAGAGACAGAAATAGAGAACCATCATTGTTAGAGAGTTACATCAATTGGTTGCCTCCTGCACATGCCCTGACTGGCACTGGGGATGGAGCCTGCAACCAAAGTATGTGACTTTGACTAGGAATTGAACCCTCAACTGTTCAGTCTATGTGTCAATGCTCTAATCACTGAGCCAAACCTGCCAGGGCAAAACCTAAATCATTTTATTAACTAGAGGCCTGGTGCATGAAATTCATGCATGGGGAGTGATGGGGTGGGAGGGGGGAGCACTGTGTCCCTCAGCACAGCCTGCACCCTCTTCAATCCAGGACCCCTTGGTTTAGGCCTGATCCCAGGTCTAAAACAACAGTTGACATCCCTCTCGCAATCTGGGACCACTGGCTCCTAACCGTTCACCTGCCTGCCTGCCTGCCTGATTGCCTCTAACCACTCTACCTGCTTGCCTGATGCCCCAAACTGTTCCCCTGCTGGCCTGATCGCTCCTAACTGCCCTCCTCTGCTAGCCTGATTGCCCCTAACCACCTTTACCTACACCCCCACCACCTACACCCCCACCACTGTGGCTTTGTTCGGAAGGACATCTGGAAGATGTGTGGTCTAATTAGCATATTACCTTTTTATTAGTATAGATGTCACCCCAATAAATTCAACAAAAATTTAAAAAATAAAATGCCTAGAAAATACATTTTCTATCATTTTTATCTCATTCTTTTATAACTTCTATGTTGTGTGGTTTTTATTTTATTATTATTTTTTTTATTGATATCAGAGAGGAAGGGAGAGGATAGAGAGATAGAAACATCAATGATGAGAATTACTGATCAGCTGCCTCTTATACACCCTCCACTGAGGATTAAGCCTGCAACCTAGGCATGTGCCTTTGACCAGAATCAAACCCAGAACCTTTCAGTCCACTGAACCAAACTGGCTAGGCTATGTTGTGTGTTTTTTTTTTTAAAGACATTTTTATTGATTTTAGAGAGTGAGGAAGGAAGAGGGAGACAGAGAGAGAAACATCAATGCAAGGGTGAAAACATTTATCCACTGCCTCCTGCACAAGCCCATCAGAGAGCAAACCTGCAACCTGGACATGTGCCCTGAACCAGTGACCTTTCAGTGCACAGGACTACACTCAACCAACTGAGCCACACTGGCCAGGAATTATGTATGCTTTATATTACTATTAATACTGAATACATGAATTATGAATAAATATACATAAATCATGGTCTATCTATATTTCCCCCTTTAAAATGCAAAAGGAATGTTTTCAAGCAGCTTGGAGGTGACTAAATGGTGAAATCAGAATTTTTTCTAAAAATGTATTTTGTTGATTTTCCACAGAGAGGAAGGGAAAGGGATAGAGAGCTAGAAACGCTGATGAGAGAGAAACATCGACCAGCTGCCTCCTGCACACCCCCTACTGGGGATGTGCCCACAACCAATATACATACCCTTGACCGAAATTGAACCTGGGACCTTTCAGTCCGCAGACCGATGCTCTACCACTGAGCCAAACCAGTTTCAGCTATCTTAGCTCCTCTTTAACAACTCTCTGGTACACTCCTTTTTTCAGTTTTGTTTGAAAGCCAGATTCTCCCCAAGGCCAACGACCTATTTTTCATTTCCTCATTAACTTCTATACCTCCATTTTTTTTCCTCTTTTATTTTTGAAACTTATTATTGCTAACTATCAAAGAACATCCAGCCCCAGAGAAGGCAAGGTAAGAAACTAAATATTTTGTAAGCAGAGAAAAAGTTAAAATATCTATTCAATGATTATAGTTATCTAATCACAAACCATTATTTCTATTATGCTTATGTACATATATGTAAATTTTAATATCACTTACATTCTATTCAGTGATCAAATATCCAGTGTTAATGTTTTATCTATATTTCAATAGTCAATTTTATCGAAACACTTCTTTGACTAAATTTCATCTTCAAAAACAATTTTTTAAAGAAATATACCTGGATCTACTAGTTCTCATATTTGTACACTCTGGAAAAACATAATCCTTGCAGTGTTAATAACAGAATTGCAGCTCAGCTAGCTATAACATTTCTGGGATAAAATATATTTATTATCTTATTTTCCTTCTTTTATTAATTTTTGGAACTAGCTTAAAGAAAAGAAGTTTTCTGGGTGGGGGAAGGTGGCACCAAGAGATTAAGAAAAGTTGCCGAAACTGGTTTGGCTCAATGGATAGAGCGATGGTCTGTGGACTGAAGGGTCTCGGGTTTGATTCCGGTCAAGGGCATGTAGTACATTGGTTACAAGCTCATCCCCCGTGGGGAGGGAGGAAGAGTGCAGGGGGCAGCTGATCAATGTTTCTCTCTCATCGATGTTTCTGACTCTCTATCCCTCCCCCTTCCTCTCTATAAAAATAATCAATAAAATAAATTTTTTTAAAAAAAGAGTGAGGGAGAGATTAAGAAAAGTTATCCCTCTTGTAAAATTCTTTTGTTGGCTTTGATTACCATATAAGTCTTACATTAACTTCCAAAATCAGAAAATAACTATAAAATGTTAATTATTTTTTGCAAATTTTTTAAAACTATGTACTTTAAAGCTTCAGATATTTTATACAAAAGGAAAATATGTTTTCCTGTTTTATTTTGATATATTAATTTTATTTTTTCTTGTATCTGGATAGCCCAATTATGCATGCATCGATTCTTCATATGTATTCTATATCTTTTTTTATTCTAGTTTTTTATATTTTTGTTTAATCTGGCTTTATTTCTTGCCCTGTATTCTTAAGTTTCAGGATGCCCATTTCTCCCTGGATGGAGTCAAGTAATTTAAATTTCTTTTTTTTTAATTATTATTGTTGAAAATATTATATATGTCTTCTTCCCTACCCCACCACTGACTCCTTCTTAAATTTCAATAAGATTATCTCAAATGCTTCTTTACAAACTATTCATTTATTTTTTAAGAACTCTTTACAAAGTGATTTGGAATTTACTTTGTGTCATACGATCAAGATCCAAGTGTACAAATAATCATTACGTTTTCTCCCTTACCTTTTCATACCTAAAAATATGTATATAAAATATGGCATATACATATGTCCTCCAATAGCTCTGCCATTTTCCATGTCATGTTTTAAATAAGGAATCATGGGTAGCCCTAACTGCTTTTGCTCAATGGATAGAGCATTGGCCTACAGACTCAAGGGTTCCAGGTTCAATTCTAGTCCAGGTCATATACCTTGGATGTGGGCACATCCCCAGTAGGGAGTGTGCAGGAGGCAGTTGATTAATGTTTCTCTCTCATCAATGTTTCTAACTCTCCCTCTCCCTTCCTCTCTGTAAAAAATCAATAAAATATATTTTTAAAAAGAAGTCCTGGGTATTTTGGCAGCCTGCTCTCACTGGCCTGCATAGCCTTTTAAGCAGTGGGTCATTGATGTAAATATCGAAAGAGGGCTTCTCTCACTTTTTAAGAGAAATTTTCATTTTTCTGGTGATCTATTTACAAAGGCAGTCTTTTCCCCTTAGGTTACATTTTTACTGATTTTAACAGCCTACTTTTTATATTATGTTTTAGTATCTATATATTTTTTAATTTTCCCAAAGATGCAATTATTTCTTTTTTACTTTTATCCTAAATGTTATCAGGCAGATTGAGACAAGAATACCTCAACTCTAACTCATTTTAAAAGAAGTCCATACTAAATTATACAAATGTCAATCAACTGGCATCCTAAACAAAATAGATACTCTATAATTTGCTAGTACACATGATAATTCTCCTAAGCAAAGAGATGTTTCTTCAGAGGAAGTATATGATGGCATTATCATTGACACAGGAGTAGAATTTAAATAAACAGAGAGACTATTCCAGTTCTGAGAGGCAGAGGAAGAAGCCTGACAAAGTCTTGAAAGTTGTACTCTCAGAAGACTCATGTAGTTTCAATATGCAGATTGGCTAATAAGGTACACTGCCTGAAGTTGGTTTGACATCTTAACTTAATTTGTGATAGTGAACTAAAATATAATACCTTACATGTTATAGGCATTTACTTTATGTCACTGTTTTGCATGTGTAATATAAATATCTTCTCTTTAGAACAGAAAGTAAATTTGCATATTTTGATTTATTTTGATCAATGCTCAGTTAAGGGATCAGTGTATTATTATCAATTTGATAAACTGATTCAACATATTATACTCATTAATATAAAAGTGTTTGCTAAACTTGGTTCTGCCGAATATGAACAACACTGTAGATTGGTAAAAGGTTTTACACAGAGAGCATGACCACCACGATGACAGGAGAGCTGGAGGGATTCAGGCACCAAGTGATGAGAGTATATGGATTCCATTTACAGTCCTATTAAACACAATCTCTCCCTGAGGAAAGAGAGGGTCCTGGAAGCTAAGTGACTTGTTTAAGATTTTTAAGATCAATTAATGTCATGAGGCAAATCAAGCTTTGGGGGCATGACACAAGTGGAAACTGAAATCAGAGTGTCACCAGATGGACATGTCCTAAGTAACTCTAAAAATGAGATTAAATTATGAATTGAAAATACAGAAACACTAACTGCACAGAGGCTATAAAATGCTAAGCACTTATCTTTTCTCAATGCATTCTTTAAAAGGAGGATGAAAGCAAGAGCATTATGATATTTTTGGTGGGAGAGAAAAACGTTAGAAAAACAAGAATATAGTATGAAATTGGAGAGGCTCCCAGGATAACAGTCTTTTTTGAAAGTTTTTGAAATTTTTACACCACTCCACAGGCATTCCTTTTATAAACTTCAAAACCTGTAGGTTAGCTTGCTGCTGGGGTCCAGCTGATCAGCACTGAGCAAGATGGGCTGGACATGTCTTGGAATCCACCCCCCACCACGGGGTCCCTCCCCAGACCTGATAGTGCACTGATGGGATACCTCAGCCTGGCCTGCATCTTCTCGCAATCCTGGACCGCTCAAGGGATGTCGGAGAGCCAGTTTTGGCCCGTTCCTGCAAGCCAGGACGAGGGACCCACTGGTGCACAAATTTGTGCACTGAGCCTTTAGTTTGTCTTTTAAAAAAAGAAAATTCCCCTCCCTTCATCTTCAAGTCAGTAGTAATTTTCCTTTAATGTAACCATATACATTTTCACTAAGTGAGTTTTAGTACAAGCCCATATATCTCCTACTCTTACTGATTCCTTATAATTCCAGTCCCTCTTTGTTTTAGCCAATCATGCAGGCAACATTTCAGAGCTTTATGTCTAAACTGTAGGCTAGGAAATACATTTAAAACTTTGCAACTGATTTATGGGGAAAGGGTAGAATGATGGATATAATGTTGTGAATGTTTCAGTGAGGGACAGTTTTGCACAGTTAAGGATAAATAGGTGTAATTGTTCCCTCAGACCTTGGCCTTTTCCCCTTTAACCTTCTTAAAGTCATTTTGTAATATTTCAAAACTCTCATTTTGCTAGAGGAAAATTTTGAAGTCATATAACTAGGTCAGAACGTTTCAATGATTGACCTGTTTTTCTTCCTTTCTTGTGTGATTTATAATAATGCATGCATTCATAATGTGTAATTTATCAGATAGGTTGCAAGATTTCATGACAACTGTATAATGCAATCCTTAAATCTTTAATGGGGGGAGAGAAATCGATTGTTGAAGTAGAACAAGCTACCAGTAATGTTTCATGACATCTCTAGAAGGTATCACTCATTTTACGTTGTTAAGCTGCTGACCTAATTACATGCTCTTTAATTACATGCTCTTTACCCTTGTGAAGATGTTAGTGCAGAAGTCCACATGTCCTATTTCAGTTTATTTTGCTTCCAACATACCATTGTCATTATTACCACCGTTGTCATCTTCACCACTACATTATGTCAGGGTTCTATTCTGTGCTGGCCTGGAAGCCTCACATCCTTTAAGGGGCTGTCTTCACAGACTATATTATCTTATGACTCCTATGTGCACTCATTTTTATATGACCTTTGCTATCTACTGGGCCACGTAGAAGTTCAATTGTAGGTGAAGGTTATGACCCACTTCAAAGTGACTATATGCTAATGTAGAAGATGTATAGGACTCTCTTTTTCGGCCCGCGTAAAAAGAGTTCCAATTCAGGGTTCGGGTTCTGGAGAAGGGCCGCACACAAATGAAAAGAGACTTGAAGAAATTCAATTTGGTGATATGGGGGGCCAGGCGGTAGTCCAACTCTAGTGAGAGAACTACTCCCTGCTCTGGCCCTGCCATCCCCTTTTATTGAGGCTTTGGGGAAAACATCTTAGGCAACATACACAGAAATTTACATGTAGCCCTTAAGCAGGAAATAACAAAAACTTTCACGGGACAAACAAGGTAGATTCTGCTTCAGCTAACAATATCTCAACTAAAGGTTAGCAAATAAGGTTGTTGACCAGCCTTCCTGGCTTCCTGTCAACATCTCTTTTTTAGTGAAACAGATTTGTTTTCCAGCAAAGATGGATACTATGAGTGATAACATATCATCAAAGATTTCTTGAGCCATTATAAATATTTGTCAACATCGATTACTATTACAGGTGGTGCAGCAAGTAAAGTATATACTTAAACCCCTTCCAAGGAGTATTTAGGAGATGGTAGCTTTTACTGACAAATGTGTGTGTGTGGGGAGGGCTTGAGGTGCTGTCACCCATTTAAAAACAGCTCCTTTGTTTGCTATCTCATGGGACTGGGGAATGTGAGTAGAGCCAGGGAATTTGAATTTGTATGAGAACTGTGACCATTGGGGAGCTCCATGGCTGGATAAGCTCCTTCCAGGGAAATAATGCAACTTGCTTTTATTGCTAAAGTAGCCAAAGGGAGAAGAGGGGACAAATGTCCATTTTGCTATAGTCCTTTGGGATTCATGAACATAAGTCCATTGGCTAGCATAGTTAGGGGATCTGAGGTCTCATACCTTGGGTGGCAGCCATTAAAGTCCGGGTGCTACATGTTTGAACAAGGCACTTCCAGCGAGATGCTGGCAACTTGCCTTTATTGTTGGAATGAGCCCAAGAAGAAGGCAGCAGCCCCTGTGGTGTGTTGGTAGGCGGAGTGTCAGTGCATTCTGTGCAGTCTCACGACACAGAGGGGACTCTCAATCCTCACCCTCCAGGGAGGAGAAGTCCAGAGACGTCCCCAAATGGTAACAGGCTCTCTATGGCCTTTCAGGGACACTGTCTCTAGACTAGTACTTTTCTGGCTCTTGTCTAAAAAGAGGCTTCCTGCACACGAAACATTCTCCATGAGGGGGGTCAGCATCCCAGGAGTGAGGAAAACTCCATCCCAACCTTTCAGGCTCTGCAGACAAGCAAAGTCAAATATTGCTCACCCCAATCCCACTTTATCAGCAGGCAGACAACTCCAGCCAAGATGTTTTAAATACACCACGTGCCTAAAGGTATTTCAAATGGTCAGAGATTAGGACAACGCCGTCTTGTGTCTTGTACCTACGCGCTCTAGATAGCTAGGCTGCAGAATGAAACCCGTGCATAATGGAGGTGAGAGCCTCTGGATTAGTACAATATCCAGTGTGGTTTGGGAAATGCCATGTATAAGCCATCTGTGGGTAACAGAGATTCCATTGTAAGGCCTCATAATATCACCCTGAGTACGTGGCAGTATTCCTAGATTTAGTTGTTAATCTATTTTAATCCGTCCAATTTGAATATTCATTAAAACGCGTCAACAAGATAAAATGCAAATAGATAAGACAATTTGAAAGGGTGTTAATAAATGGATGACACTGGTAAAATAAAAACATAAGATTTATTAAGTCAAACTTAGAGCCAATTAAAATCTTTCTAAGAGTTATAACTTTATTTCCCAAGGTACTTCTATGTTTCTATGTTTAGATATATTGCAAGTATGTTTTGTTTAGGTTTTCATTTCCTTCTTAGATTCTCTCTTAATATCTACAGTACATGATGCCTTCAGGAAGAATTTTTTATCATTATTGGCTATCATTATGCAGAAAACACTCAGGTTTATGTCTCTCTATTTGATAATTTAGCTTTGGCAGCAGATGATCTGCGTCAGAGTCTGTCTATCGTGAATAATTGAATGTCAGAAATGTTTTAAATTAAATTCTGACAGAGATGAAATGCTTTGTGGGGAAATCTAAATGTTTGTTAAATTCTTTGTCCTCTTTTCCACAGCCTCCTAGTGGTTGCAATCTTGTATCTGCTTTTCCAAAGAAGGAACTGGGTGTTGTTTAAGATTCTGTGGGGGAGCCTTCAATCATATGAGGTAGGCAAAATGTAAAGTCTTTGAATTTGAATTCTATATACAGGTTGATTTCGAGACCAGGGTCCTTTACAAAAATGAGTGCCCTTTTCAAGATATATGGCAAGCCATTTCATTTATTTGTCTTTTTAGCTTTTTATAACACTTAGAAATTTATAGGTTTTCATCACAGAAGTCTTTGAGATTTCTTGTTACAGTATTCAATGTGTATTCACATTTTATTGCTATCAATATCACTTTTATTTATCTCCAAAGCCATTGTCTTTTAAAAATACATATACTTAATCTTTACATTCTCATTATAAATATTTTAAAAGGTGCTTCCATTTATATCTTGTATTATATATGAGGTCTATCTTTTCATGACTTCCTTTTAACACATTGTCTACATATTTGAAGCTAACTTCCTATATAATAAAAGCATAATATGCAAATTGACTGAATGGCGGACCAGCAAAATGACCATCGAAATGACCTTCCGGGACCATGCTATGACACCCACTGGTGCCTGGCTAGCCAAGGTGGGTGTGATGTGATTGGTTGGGTGCCCGACCATTGCCCCATGATTGCCCCACAGAGAGAGGCCCAGGCCACCAACCAGTGGGCTGTGGTGGCTGGGCAGGGCCTCCATCTGCAAGGGAAGCCCGGTCCTGGGTGCCAGAGGGAAGCCACTGCCAGCAGCCAGGGGAAGGAAGGCCTACTTGTACACCAATTTTGTGCATCAGGCCTCTAGTTTATATATAAAATCTGAACGTTATTGTTTCTTCCCTCTAATTGCATTGACTACACTTTTCAATAGACTATTCGTTATTAATAATAAAAACCCTAGCTAGTCTTCCTTCCTTCCACCAGCAGCTGCACCAGATAATATATTCACATGTAAATATATTATGCATGATCCTAGGTTATGAATTAATATGTTTTTTATATACATTCTTGTTTAAGGGTTTGTAAATCCAGAATACATTTCATTTTTAAACCTCATTAAATAAATATTAAAAGAAATTATTGTTTGGGTTTTATGTTGATTCATTAATATGACAAACTGTATTAATATATTCCCTAATATTGAACCATGTTTACAGTTCTGGATTAAACCTTTTTTTTTGGGGGGGGGGTATTTTTAGTAATGATTTTATGCTACTATTAATAGTGAGATTGGTTTTAGTATTTTCTTATTCTAATGAGATTATAGATGCATTATTAATGTTTTCTGTTTTCAAAAACTAAGTTAAAAACTTTTAAATATACTTTTTTTTCCCCCTAGAAAACTTAAAGAAATACTACAATTAAAAGTTTGGTAGATGTTTTATAGAATTTCTTTTAGGAAACTTTTGTGTGAATGTCGAGCTGTTCTCAAGAGCCTTTTAAACTAAAGCTTTGAAACCAAGATATATTTTTTATTTTTTAAAGTATTACATACAGTATTACACATCTCTCTTTTCCCCCATTGACTTATCCCCTTTCACTCCCACTCCCCAGCACATGTCATTGCAAAAATATAATGGGGGTAATCAGGTTAGCATTGATCGTCTCTGATATTATGTTTAGTTATATCTCCAACTCTTCTTAAGTATGATATTTATATATTCTTTAAGTTCAAATGCTTCAACTATAATTATTTCCACCTAAGCTGTAATACTTATTTTCATGTGGATTTTACAGTCATAGACTTTTGTGGACATTTAAATATGTATATTTTCATATTTATTGTAAATAAATCCTGACTTGAATTCCCTAGAGCATTTGAGTTATTCTTTTAAAAGAAAATCTTATTATTTATTTGTTTGTATCTCAAGGAGGAGAATTTCAGAAAAGAAAGCAATTTCAGAACTGCGGCTCTTCTTAAAACTACATATGAGAAATTCTCAGAAATGCATGGATTAAATATAATTCTGGATTACATGATCTTCTACACTATTTTCTCAAAGACACTAATTTTAGATAAATTGGTGTATTTTTATTAATATTTTGTAATATCTATGCCATAATAAGATGTAAGAAATAACACTATAATACAAGTTTTAGAAAGGTTTCTACAATTTAAACTCTATATTTGTAATTTTTCTCTTTTGTTTCTTTAAAAGTTGAGTGATATTCACATGATCTCACTCATTTGTGGAATTTAATAGACAACATAAACTGATGAACAAAAATAGAACCAGAGTCGTAGACACATCAAACAGACTGTCTAACCTATGAGGGAAGGCGGGATAAGAAATCAACCAAAGGACTTGTATGCATGCATATGAGTATAACGAATAGACACAGACAGTGTGGGTGGGGTGGGGGTAGGGGGGAGTTGAGGGCATGTGCTAGGGGTGGGGCAGCCAGGGAGAAGTCAATGGGGGGAAAAGGAGATTTATGTAACACTTTAAACAATAAAAAAAATTAAAATAAAATAAAAAAAGGTGAGTGATAAATATAACAATTTGGCTTATGCTTTTCTTGGCCAAAGTTATAAGATACTAGAGGCCCGATACACAACATTTGTGTAAGTGTAGGCCTTCCTTCCATGAGCAGCTGCACCAGCTTTCCTCAGGCACCGAGACCCGGGCTTCCCTAGGGCCCCTGTCAGGCACCCAGGGAAGGTCGTCTGGAAGGACATCCTGCCTAACTAGCACATTATGCTATTATGATTGTAGATTTAATTGAATCCATACATTGATTGTAAAGCACAGGACAATTAAGAGGAAAAATGGACACATAAATGTTATCCCAGAATTGGCATGCTTTTCATTTACCAGAATTGGTAAACAAGGTAGGTATTTACCAGAGTGGTTATAATCCCCTCTGCTCTATTATAATGAGAAACAGATTAGCTACATTTTCACTTTCCTCTCCTTTTCAGAATGTTTTCTAATTTCGAAGAAGACAAAACAGACATCTTAAGAGTCATACCATTGCCCCTAAAATGCTCACAAACAATCCTAGAATAATTACTTAAGCATCTGCTTTACAAAACAAATGTAAAAAATGAGTTCATTAATATGGATAAAAGGAGTTAACATATTTCTCATTTCACTAGAATGTTGACTTCCAAATAAATTTCCATTTTTCATATATTCCAGTGAAGGGGTTCTTGCCCCAATTCAAGACAGAACTCAAGATAGAGGAAAATGGGTTCAGAAGAAGAGGTTTACTGAAACAAGGCGGAGGGAAAGGAAGCTTGCACATCGAAGGTGCACACACTAATGAAGAACATGGCTCCCCATCTGCGGGGGGCCAGGCTTATGGGGCTGGGTCCTTCCCACAGGTGCAGAATACATCTATTTGCTTACACGCTGCCCCTGTGAGCGGCCTTGCACAGGTGCACAGCTGGGCTCTTTGCTTTCCGGGTTCCTGCCAGTGGGCTCCTATGAAGAACCAGTGCAGGCACAGAGCCCAGCTCTTAGGGAAGGGTCTGAAGAGAAACTTTTAAACTGATCTAGAAGAGGCTTAAACAAATAACTGAAGCGCATTCCTACCTTTGCACCACGGGGAAGATATAGACCCTCCAGTAAGAACACTAGACATTGTGCTGGGGGTATACAACCATGGAGGGAAGGCGAGTGTTATCCCAGTATGTCAGCTCTAGATTGACATGAAACTTGACAGATTCTCACACCATTTTATATTCTATTTAACATAACCTTTCCAAGAGTAATGCTGGTATGCTCTGTTCTGTGAGTGTATTACTAATCACTAGTTTATGATACTCATTAAAAGTACAAGGTAAGGTGAAATTTTATCACAGATTAGAATCATGCACAGAGAAAGCTAGTACAGGATATTAGTGAACAGTTCCTGATTTTTATAATAAGTGTGTAAAATAAATTTCTCTTAAATTCTAAAGCATGTATCAAACATTCGAATACAAAACCCAAAACTCCATCTAGTGGTATATAATATTCAAATTTAGGTTGTGAAAATTTGATTCAAACTGTTCAAGATAGCCCTAGCTGGTTTGGCTCAGTGGATAGAGCCTTGGCCTTCGGACTGAAAGGTCCTGGGTTTGATTACAGTCAAGTGAGAGGCATGGAGAGGGAAGCCGATCAAATCACTGATCCTCTTTCATCATTGATGTTTCTCTCTCTTTCTCCCTGTCCCTTTCTCTCTGAAATCAATATAAAATGTTTCAAAAAACCAAAACTGTTCAATAAATTTAATAAGAATGATACATTTGGAAGCCCCTCCAACTAGACATGAGGATGTAATCATAGACCTGAAATGCTGACATTTCTTGAAATATCATGGATTTTTTAAAAACCATGAAAGTAAGACTAATCTTTAAAATAATATTTTCCCTAATAAAAGAATGCTATTATGGTTAATATATTACAGGGTCAGAATAGGTGTGTAGATGACTATGCCTCACAACATTAAAAATAATGAGAAAGGCTTATCGCCATGAGATTCTAGTATCCTGATTTTCTCTTAAGTGGGAGAGAGGCATATATCATTCGTCTGTATTATGACTAGCTTTAAACATAACTATTGCTATTTAAAGGCACACCTCCCCTAACCCCAACCTCCCAATTAATTCTAGAATGTGTCTAATTCAAATCCATGCAAGTATGGCGCTTGAAAATGTGATGTGTTGGAGATGTGCATACTTTTAGATACCTCTGACATAAGGAATATCATACATTCATTAATATAGTAAACTAGAGGCCTGGTGCGCAAAATCCATGGAAGGGGCTCAGCTTTGGCAGCTGTGGCAGCTTGCCTTGGTCCTTGCAGCCCCGGCTTCATCCGGAAGGTCATCTGGAAGGTCATCCCTCTGTCTTGTCTAATTAGCATATTATGCTTTTATTATTATAGATTATCTAGTAAGCTGCAACACTGACACACTACATTTTTAAAAGTTAAATTTATTGGGGTGACATTGATTAGTAAGATTATACAGGTTTCAAGGGTATATTTCTATGAGACATAATCTGTACTATACTGTGTTGTATGCCATCATTCACAGCAAATTATCTCTATTTTCATATTAATCGATAATTACTTCTTTTTGTTAATCCTCCCTCGAGGGTATTTTTCCATTGAGTGGAAGAGAGGAAGAGACAGAAAGAGAGAAACACTGATGTGAGAGAGATACAACCATTGGTTGCCTCCCACATTTGTCCTGAACAGGGCTGAGGATTGAGCCAGCCTTTGACCAGAATTGAACCTGAGGGACAAAATTGTATCCACTGAGCCAAACAGGCTTGGAGGATAATACTTTTTAATTTCATAATAAGTAGTAAAGAAAATAAAGTGATTAAAATAGTGTTGTTATTTGAATTGTTTACTATAATTCTGACATGATGTATAATATCATAATACTGTTTTACAATCAAATAGTAAATAAGAAATGATCCTTTAAATAGATTTTCTAGAATGCATTCTCTATATTTCTTGTCTACCCTTATTAGATGAACAATTTTCATGGTACATTGGCAACATGGCAAAAATGACAAAAATAATACTTCCTCCCTGCTAATGACAACTTTCATCTTGAGAAAGAACAAATACATAAACCAAAATTAGCATATTAAAAGAAGATGCAGGATGATAAATGACAGAAAAGGAGAAAGAGACAAGAACAATGTGGATGGGAAAACTGCAATTTAATATTATGCTCTAATACCTCACACATCAAATTGCAAACGTGAAGACACATTAAAATGTCTTCATCCTAATATGAAATGACAAAGTAAAACACAACATCCAGCCTTACAGAAACAGCAATCTTACTCATTACATTACACTCATAATAGCTCTTGTATATTCCTGTTAGTTTTCAAAGTGTTTTGTGTAAAAGATATTATGAATGGAATCAAGGTAAGCTAAAAATAGGCTAACTTTGAATGGCTGTATATCAGGGAAAATCGAGAATTTAATTTATAATTCTCTTGACAAATATATTTGTTTTAAATAACTTTTGTTATTTTAATATTCAATCTTTTATCCAACCTGTTAATTTCTTGTATAAATTGTTCGTTGAATTTGCATACGTAGACTCTTTTTGCATCCAAATACACATATTTCCTTTATTTTTATATAAGTTAAGTGAGTATAATGGGGTGGGTCAATTTCTGGGTTTTCTGTTCTGTTCCATTTATCTATATGCCTGTTCTTGTGCCACTACCGGGCTGTTTTGAGCATAGTGGCTTTGTAGTATAACTTGGAATCTGATATTGTGATCTCTCCTACTTTGTTCGTCTTTCTCAAGATCGCTGCCACTATTCAGTCTTTACTGGTTCCATGTACATTTTTGGAGTATTTGATCTAGATCTGTGAATATGCCATTGGTATTTTAATGGAGATTGTGTATATTTTATAATTGTTAGAATGGCAATTTTAATATTATTAAAATTGATCATTTTTATGCATTCTTTGATTTTTTTCAGACCATATAAAGTAATATGTTCTACCCAACTGTGAATTAATAAAGACTTGATCAATCCCTTTTTAAAAAATGGATTTCATGCTTTTATATGAAATTTTTATTTCAAAAATGGACTTAAAATCTTCAAATCTGGTATTAGAGGCCTGGTATTAGAGGCCTGCATGAATTTGTGCATGGGTGGGGTCCAGCCAGCCTGACCAAGGGGGGGGGGGGAATGGGCAGTTGGCCAGCCTGCCTGCTGGTTGAACCCCTGGTCGAGGGGACAATTTGCATATTAACCTTTTATTATATAGAATATACACTGAGTGGCCAGATTATTATACATTCAGAAATCATAACAATTTGGCCACTCAGTGTATATACATGTATATAGTTGTATGTGTGTATATTCACTACAAATTCTAGTTCCACAATTTATCATTTCTTGTAGATTTTACTTTGTTTGGATTACTGATACAATTATTTCATAGCTATTTAAAATAGTTTTTATAGCCGAAACCGGTTTGGCTCAGTGGTAGAGCTTCGGTCTGTGGACTGGAAGGTCCCAGGTTTGATTCCGGTCAGGGGCATGTACGTTGGTTGCAGGCACATCCCCGCTAGGGGGTGTGCAAGAGGTAGCTGGTGGATGTTTCTCTCTCATCTATGTTTCTGGCTCTCTCTCTCCCTTCCTCTCTGTAAAAAATCAATAAAATATATGTTAAAAAAAGAGAAAAAAGCTGTAGACCATAGGGAAGATACAGACTTTTAAAATGGTTTTTATATTATTTTTCATGTCAACCATTTCTGTTTGTTTGAATGTCTATGATAATCAGTCTTATACAGCTATTAGAAAATTGAATAAATAGAATGAGAACATAAATTATATGTATTACTATACCTGGTTAAATAAATAAAATATCTGGGATTATGTACATTTTTATTTATTTTTATTTATTATTTTTTTAATATATTTTATTGATTTTTTACAGAGAGGAAGGGAGAGAGATAGAGAGCTAGAAACATTGATGAGAGAGAAACATCGACCAGTTGCCTCCTGCACACCCCCTACCGGGTATATGCCTGCAACCAATGTACATGCTCTTTACTGGAATCGAACCTGAGACCTTTCAATCTGCAGACCTACACTCTACCACTGAGCCAAACCGGTTTCAGCGGATTATGTACATTTTTAAAAAACTGAAAACATGTTATGCAAACACCCCTATGCTTGCTACAAAAAAATCATATCACATAATTGGAAAGCATGCTGCTACACTCAAAGATCTTGTCATTTAATTGAAGAAACAGTTATATAGTAATTCTTCTAAACCCTCATTTAAGAAAAAAATTAAAATGGTAAAAAAAATAGTTATTAGATTATGAGGCTGTAATCTTTGGACACTAATTGCATTTTTATGAGCAATAGATTAAATCAATTTTATTTATGTCTAAGAACAAGAAAATTGTATTTATATATAAAATATATTAAATCAGATTAACTGTTAATGATTTGTTCATTGTTAATAGTTAATTAATGATCAAATAATAGCCACTGTTTAGTTACTATGACAAAATGGTCACTAAATCCTTAGTTCATTAATCATTTTGCTAGGCATTCCACATACTATCCCCTATTTTGTCCTTAGACAAACATCAAACTGGAAATTATTATAACCATTTGAAAATAGAAAAACAGTTTCAAAGTAATTAAAGAACTTGACCTATTAATGTAGTGGCATGGTTTATATCCTGTTTTCTCAGAATCAAAATCCTACTATAGAAAAACAGCAGAAAGTTGCACAATTAGATTTAAATTAAGGTTTGAAAAAATCTCTTAAAGATTATTGTTCCCAGAGTTATATTCAAGATCCATCTCTTCTTTGCTGTCTTTGTGGCAAAGTATACAATTTCTTCACTGCTTCAATTACCTTTATGTATTCAGCCCTACATCATCACTTTTGTTGGCCAGCCACACATATCCAACTTGTATTTGTATCTCAACTTGGAGATGCCTATTACTTAATTGACCTTAGCTGCTATTCTCCCAGCCTGCTCATTCTGTGTCAGTATATCATTCATAATTCTACCACCTACCAATTTTGCAAGGAAGAACCTCATGATATCAACACTTATTTCTCTTTGTCCACCATTTTCACTATGTTTAGTTGACTCCAACTTCTCCTTATTTTATTTATTAATCTTTCCCATCCTCTTTATGACAACAGCAAATACCCTAGTTTAGGTCATTAATACCTGTGGGCTAAATTATAACAACAACTGAATGTAATTCAGCCTACCATGAGTCCATACTGAATTCAGAATGAACTTTATAAAGCAAAAATCAGATTAAGTTCTTCCATGTGTTAAAAGCTTTCAAAAGCCCAGACTGGTTTGGCTCAGTTGATAGGGTATCGGCCTGTGGACTGAAGGGTCCCTGGTTCGATTCAGGTCAAGGGCGTGTACATTGGTGGCAGGCACATCCCCGTAGGAGGGTGTGCAGGAGGCAGCTGGTCTATGTTTCTCTCTCATTGATGTTTCTAGCTCTCTATCCCTCTCTCTTCCTCTCTGTAAAAAATCAATAAAATATATTTTTAGAAAAGCTTTCAAAGACTCTTCTTGCTCTTAATAAAAGTTCACTTTCCTACAAGATTTGCAAAAGTCCTCATTAACTGGTCTCTACTTTAAAGTTACTTGTCCTGATTTAAATTCCATGCTCCAACTCTATTTTACTACATTTAAAATAGAAAATTGGCATGTTCTCTTTTCTCTTATTTTTTTGGCATATGGCAATTTCTCTACCAGTGCCAGACTTTCCTGCATAACTCTTATTCATTTTATTTATTTCTTATTGCTACTATAAACATAATAAAACCTTAATGACTTAAGCACCACAATTGTATTATCTTACAGTTCTGCATGGCAGAAGTCTGAAATGGGTCTTGATGAGCTATAATCATGTTGACCTAAATTTGTTTTGTTTGTGCCTTTGGAAATCATAAGCAAAACTTAACTTGTTTCTCAAAACTGAAGTGAGATAATTACTAACCATTTGATATAACCACTAACCACTATTATTTAAGAAAACTCTAATATTATAACCAGCCACTGCTCCTCACTACATGAGCCGCTTATAACAGTATACCCCTGATCTTCATTCCGTGTTTGCTTTGAGTGCTCCTGGTTTGCAAATCATCTTTTTATTGTGTACCTAATACATTTTTACTAATTACTAGAATGTACAAGGCCGATGAACTTAGTTGAATGGAGAGTCCAACTTGCAGCTCTCTCTCTCTCTCATCTCTGTTACTCTAATACTTTTTCTTTTATTCCTATTTGACTTAATATTATCACCTAGCTATAGAAATTTTATTCTAGTTTCTATAAAAATATTTAGTACAAAATATCATAAATAATTTTAGAGGGAAAACATGATGCAAACTTTAATTTAACTGAAAACAAAAATATGCCTTAGTTATTGGGGGGCAAATTATGGTGAATTTGTGACTTTTTATTTCGTTCCTTATTAGAAAGGCTATTATCAACAAGACAAATAATGCAGCAAGTGTTGATAAGTTGTGGAGAAAAAGGAACCCTCATTCACTGCAGTGCAAATGTAAACTGCTAAAGCTACTATGGAAAACAGTAAGGAGATTCCTTAAGACATTAAGAATAAAATAATCATATAACCCAACAACCCCTCTTCTAGGTACCTACCTTAAATATTTAAAAACATGTACTCACAATGATATATGCATCTCTAGGCTGATTGCAACCTTATGGATGGTGGCCAAGATATGGAACCACCCAATGACATGGTAAAGATGTGGTACATTTATGCAATAGAATACTATTTAGCCATAAGAAAAGATGAAACTTGCCATTTGTGATAACATGAATGGACCTTGGCAATATCATGTTAAGCAAAATAGGACAGAAAACAATAAGAAGCATATGATTTCACTTATATAGGGGTTATAAAATAGAAAGCAACAAATAAAAACTCAAAGACACAGACAATAGTATGGTAGTTACCAGAGGGAATGGTAAAGGAGTAATAAAGAGTATAAGGGATCAAGGATAAGGTGACAGTTTGATTTTGGGTAGTGGACACACAAAGCAATATGCAGATGATGTATCATAGAATTGTTATACTTAAAGTCTATATAATTTCATTAACCATTGCCATCCCAACAAATTCAATAAAAATAAAAATAAAAACAATTATGGAACAATTATGGTCAGTTTCTTTGAGTAGAAAACTCTGAGGCAGAATGTAGAGAGTAGGAGTTCATTTAGGAAATGAGCAAAGAAGGAAGCTGAGTCAGTCATAGGAAGAAGTCAAGTTGCAATACACTTACATTGGAGTAGCTGAGCCATCTGTGCAGGGAGTGCTGAATGTGTGATGACATGTCTGAGCTGTTCAAAGACAAGATGAGAAATTAGGTTATTTTTACCCAAGTGTTGAGCAATCACTGAATGAGACTAAGGGACAAGTTCATGACCTTTGGTGATGACCTTCAGCTGAGGTAATCATGAAACATTATGGAGGTCATCTCTGAAAAAGGTTGACAGCTGAGGGCTGGGTGGCAATAGCAATCACATTAACTGGGCTAATAAAGTATTTTGAAGAACAATGAAGGCATTGTTATCTCAAGACAATTACACTGCTAAAAGAAATGCTTACTGCCTTAAATAAGGTAATCTAAATATTTAATAAACTGTAAATTAAGTAAAACACAAGAATAACTTCATATAAAAGGGTTTCTTTTGAAAATTTATCTGTCAATCATATTATTGGTCATTTGAAGATAAAGTTGCCTTTTCTCTGATTGCTTTTCAGATCTTCTCAGCAATCCTATATAATAAAGAGGTAATATGCAAAGTGACCGTCACTCCAACACACAAGATGGCTGCCCCATGTGGACACAAGATGGCCACCACAAGATGGCAGGCAGGGGAGGGCAGTTGGAGGTAACCAGGCCTGTAAGGGAGGGTAGTTGGAGGGGGCAGACCAGTAGGGGAGGGCAGTTGGGGGTGACCAAGCCTGCAGGGGAGGACAATTAGGGGTGACCAGGCCAGCAGGGGAGGGCAGTTAGGGGCAATTGGGCCAGCTAGGGAGCAGTTAGGAGTTGATCAGGCTGGTAGGTGAGTGGTTAAGGGGTGATCAGGCCATAGGCAGAAGCGGTTAGGGGTAATCAAGCAGGCAAGCAGGTGAACAGTTGAGAGCCAGCAGTCCTAGAATGTGAGAGGGATGTCAGACCGCCTGTTTAGGCCCGATCCCTGCGTACAAATTTTGTGTTTAGGCCCGATCCCTATGTACAAATTTTGTGCACCCAGCCTCTAATTTACAATGATTTTCCTAGGTGTGATATCTTTTGTACTCATTATATTAAATGTTTGAAGCTACTCTTGAATTACTGATATCATTCTTCCCTTCACCATGCCTCATTCCAGTACTAGAAGTATAATATCTCTTAAGTACTTTATTTAGGATAACCAACACATTTTTTGTCCCAAATTTTTCTCATGTTATTTTCTCCATTTTTCATCAATTTTCTGTTCAGCTTTTACTTCCCTATATTATAGTTTCCTGATTATCTTTTGTGTGTGTGTATGTATGTGTGTGTTTATCCAGTCATCAGTTAAAACCATTTATTGAGTTGGCAATTTCTGCATTTTATTTTCTTATATCTGGATTATCCCATATATGATTTCTTCTTAATTCTCTCATGAAAATTTTAATCTTGTTAGGAATAGCTAGTTACAGTTGTTTTAATGTTTTTAGTAAATCCAAATCTTGATCTTATTTATTTATTTATTTATTTTAGATAATTCCGTATTATATTTAGATATGTTTTATAGTTTTTGATGTAATGAGAGTTACTGCATACAAAAAATAAAAAAAATAAAAAAAATAAGGGGATCAACTAGAGTTATTCAGACTAGTCATGTCCTGACCTCCACCTTTTAAAGTCTAAATACTGTAAGAAAACCAAAGATTCTGGTAGTTTTCAGACTCAGCTTCAGCTCTTATTTGCTTTCTTGGTCTTTTATTCCATATAGATAAAAATATAAAGCTGCATTAAGAGGAGGAGTGGTATGGAATAATGAGCTATCCTCTGTTAGTCTTGTTTCTTCAGATTTTCCTGCCTCTGAATGTCTGTGTGCATTCTAGCCTTCCAATACTACTAAAAGCATGAGGCTTCTAGTATCCTCTTGGTCTGGCTGCTCTCTGCTGCTCCCAGATAAGCAAATCTGCTAAGGAGGGAAATGAGAGTGCCTGGTGCATCTTAACGGAACTTCCTCTGAGGAAATAAATATTCACTCTTGAGCTTTTCATGAGACTTAAATGAGGCTTTGTGACCTATGCTGGGCTTTGAATCAGAAATACGTAAATGATGCAAAAATGCAGAACACACAAAAGAAATGAATCGTAGCAAAAACCAGGCTATAGGGCAATATTATGTCAGTCAAGTCTGGAGGCACTGTCACAATTACAGCAGAGATGATAAGTGTCCTTAATATTACAGCAGCTGAATCTAGTGCTCAGAGGCCTGAGCAGTGATGTGCTCACTGGGCTGATTCTGTGACATGTTTTGCTTGTTGTTCTGATGATGAGTAGCCTTTACACTCAACATTTCCAGTGGTTTGGTTAGATAGCCAGTAAACTACCATAAAATATTTTCTGCTGTTAGTGCAGAATGAATTATATTGCATTCAACCAATTTATACTATCAACTGCAAGGTCTTAGTATTTCCTCTCTAGCACTCTATTATTAACCTTTTAAACTGTTACCCATTGGAGAGGTGGAAAACTATAGGTGGTTTGCTTTAATATAATATTTATTTGTTTATTTCATTGATTTATAATAATATTTTTACAGTAAAGAAAACATAATAAGGTCAATTTTATCACTGTAATGGAGACAATAAAACTGAATTATTATTATAGAATCTTAAATATATGATCAACGCATAACATAAAATACAAAACAAAGTTCAAATTCATTAGAAAATGAATAAATAATGTTACAGTTAAGATTTGGTGTAATATTTAAATGTACCAAACTGGTAAAGTGTACTAGATAATATATAATTACTAAACACCTATGTTTTCTAAGCAAATTTTTCTTCATATATATCTATAAAATGTTGTATATATGTATATAAATATACTCATATATATAAATACATATATGTGTGTATAAATACATATGTATTTGTATATATGTATGTGTACATGTACATTTATATGTATTCTGGCATATCTTTTGAAGTGCCAAAATAATAACAAGTCATTTGATCATACAAATAAAGAAGAATGTTTTTAAAAACACTATAACAAAACAAATAAAAAATAACATAGCCTGAGAGTATTTCTAGTAGATTAGACTTGAAGGGAAAATATCTACTTTATTACAAAAAATATATACTAAAAATTTGTAGATAAATAAATTAGGCCTATACAATCTACATAGGGATCAAAATATTGTGTCGGCAACTAAGTAATTGCGGATTTTTTAAAGAAAATCAAAGACAATTTTTTCTTGGAACTAAATAACTTTATTCTGTAATGTATTGCCCATTTTGATCAATGACCTTTTGCCATCTTTCAGGCAGCATCATAATCCCACGTTCAAAAAACTTCTGGTTTTTATTAGCAAAAAACTGAATCAGGTACGATTTGACATCATCATCATTATTGAAATTTTTACCATTCAAGGAGTTTTGTAAAGATTGAAACAAAAAGTAATCAGATGGTGCAAGGTCAGGACTATATGGTGGATGTGGCAAAACATCCCAACCAAGCTCCATTAATTTTTGCCGAGTGACCAAAGATGTGTGTGGCCTTGCATTGTCATGATGGAATACAACACCTTTTCGATTTGTCAATTCGGGCCGCTTTTCTTCAACTGCATTGTTTAATTTCGTTAGTTGTTCAATGTAGACATCAGAATTGATCGTTCGGTTGGGTGGTAAGAGTTCAAAGTAGACAATTCCTTTGTAATCCCACCAAACTGATAACAAAACCTTCTTTTGATGAATATCAGCTTTTGATGTTGTTTGAGTTGGTTCACCTGGCCTGCTCCACGATCTTTTCCGCTTGATATTGTTGTAAACAACCCATTTTTCATCGCCAGTTATCAGTCGTTTTAAAAATGGATCATTTTCATTACGTTTCTTTAGCAAATCGCAGCTGCTAATGCGTTGCGTTAACTGTGATTCTTTCAGTTCGTGAGGAACCCATGTATCGAGTTTTTGAACATAGCCAAGTTGTTTTAAGTGATTTTCAATGCATGTATGTGATACATGAAGCTTCTCTGCAATCTCACGTGTTGTACTGTGACAGTCCGAATTGATTATTGCTTTGATTAGGGCGTCATCAACTTCAACTGGACGACCAGAGCGTTTTTCATCTTTGAGTGAAAAATCACCAGAACGAAATTTGGCAAACCAATTTTGACACTGCCGTTCTTTTAAGGCTTCGTCACCATAAACAGCACATAACTTTTTATGAGCTTGCGATGCGTTTTTCCCTTTGAGGATATAAAAAAGCAAAATATGACGAAAATGTTCCTTTTGATTTTCCATTTTTCAACGAAAACTACAAAACAGATCAAAAAACTTTTTTTACTAATTAACAGCTGAATAGCCAACTATCAAATAACAAAATGTGTTTTACATTTGTACTATGTCTGCAAACCTAAAAATTCAACTGAAGCCATATATGTGTGAAACCCGCAATTACTTAGCTGCCGACCCAATATGTAATCAATAACATTCCATAAAGTGGCTCTACATGATGAATTAAATATAAATATGTTCTCTAAAGATATCTCCACTTCCTAATGAATTACAAATAGATTCTATACTTATTTACATTTTTATCAGTGCTGTAAAGCCATTTTGAGGTTAATGCAATGTAATTCTTTTTAAAAAATATTTTTTATTGATTCAGAGAGGGAGAAAGCGACAGAAACATCAATGATGAAAGATAATAATTGATTGGCTGCCTCCTGCATGTCCCCTACTGGGGATTGATCCTGCAGCCCCAGCATGTGCCCTTGCCTGGAATCAAACTCAGTACCCTTCAGTCCAAAGGCTGATGTTCTATCCACTGAGCCAAACTAGCTAGGGCAATGCAACATAATTCTTATATTTGCCAATTTAATGTTTGTCCATTGTTAAAATTCCGAGTATAACATCCAGAACAAGATTCCAGTCTTTTTGAACATTTCAAACACTCACACCCAAAGCTTTATAATATGGCAATTACCAAAGCTATGTCATGTTTGCAAATTGCTTATTCTTTTGAAAATAGCATCATTCTTATTGGCAAGACCTATGCTTTTCCCTTTTTATCTATCTCGCATGTGTGAAGAATACAAGTAATATGAAACAACAGCATGTTAACTCCTTAATTCACACCATTCACTAAATGCACTTTTACTTTTGGTCAGAATTCTATTATATTGTTGGGGGGAAAGGTAGTTTTTTTTTGTTTTTGTTTTTTTGTTTGTTTGTTTGTTTTTTTGTCTTTATTGATTTTAGAAAGAGAGGAAGGGAAAGGGATAGAAAGGTAGAAACATCTATGAGAGAGAAACACCGCTCGGCTGTCTCCTGCACATCCCCACAAGGGGTTGAGCCCGCCACCTGGGCATGTGCCCTGACCTGTAATCGAATTGGTGACCTCTTGGTTCTTGGGTGGGCACCAAACCACTGAGCAACACTGTCCAGGCTGGGGAGGGAATATTAGTTTTAATAAAAGGAGAAAGTGTGAGAAAACATGACTTGGGCACATGACTGAACATGGAAAAAAACATGTTTTCTATTTCTCTCAAGAATAATAAGTTCCTGTCTTCCTAGGAAAAGACTGATTGTTTTTGACATCACAGTAAGTAACGACTGGATTCAGTGGAAGCTCATAATATCTGATCAATGACAGCTTTCTTCGGTAGCATACTTCTTCAAATCAGCCAAGCAGCAACAGCCTTTTTATTTTTATTTTTTATTTTCTATTTTCACTGCCCAGGCTTCTAAACATCAGTCAATCAGAAAAAAAATCTCCACTTGATAATACGCTTTCACAGCTGAAGTTCAACCAATCCCTAAACACTCTCACTTCTCAAAGTCTGCCATTCCTTGAGTGGTTCCACTTAAATTCTATAACATTAGCTAGCTCTTGGCCTTTCCTTTCTCCCTAGGAAAAGACTGATTGCCAAAACAAAAGAGCACAGCTTTTCTTGGAGGCAGTGAATGATGGTCTCCTTCTTCCTGTACCATTCAGTGAAACTATAATTCAATGCTGTATTTTTTAGGTTTGAATTTCCTTACCTGAAGAAATTCACTCCGACACCTATATTTTCCCTACATCGATTAAGTGTTATTTGCTGAACATTGTGGGCTCTTGGTAAATCAAATCATTGAAAAATATTTAAGTAGCAAGGTATGTTATGTTTTATACAACCATTGTTGTCCAAACTTTAGATTCTAGCAGCTTTCTTAAAAGAAAATTTCAAAGGTGATCTAACTTGTAACTAGAAAATCATACTATGTCTAGATGAAGTCAGGGGCAGGGGAAGCTAACCCTTTCAACCTGTTCTACTAAGCACTTCACCTTTCTTGGGTGCTAAGGAGATTCATTATATCAGTTAAGAGTTTGTTAAATAGAATTTAAACTACTGATGTGTTCGTATTCCTCAATTTACACATCAAGATAGTGATGTTCCAATGACTTCCTCAGAAATTTGCAGGTACAGCAGGTTTATGGGGACAAGATTATTTCAACTAAATATGTTGAGTTAGAAATCTCAATTAGGCACAAAAGAGAAGACAGTTCAACAAACTCTCTTGATTTCAGACTAGAGATAAATTCTATCAAAATCAACAGATAAATGGAATGTTTGATGATTATAAATAAACTAGAGGCCTAGTGCATGAAATTATTGCACTCGGGGGGAGGGCCATTAATGGGGGAGGGGGTGTCCCTCAGCCAAGCCTGTGCTCTCTTGTAGTCTGGGAGCCCTTGGGTGATGTCCGACTGACTCAGAGGCAGGAGAGGCTCCCACTACTGCCATGAGCCCGGCTCAGGGCTTCTGGCTCAGCTGTTCTCCTCCTGTGAGAGCTCACTGACCACCAGGGGGCAGCTCCTGCATTGAACATCTGCCTCCTGGTGGTCAGTGTGCATCATAGTGACCAGTCATTCTGCCATTTTGCTTATTAGCCTTTTATTATATAGAATGACAAAGTGAGCAACAACTGAGGTCCAGGCATTCCAATTTTAAGGTATCTGAGAAAATGAAACCTGCAAAGAAGACTGAGAAGGAGCTACCAGGGAGTAAGAAGAAAACCAGGAGAATGGGTCCCAGAAGCCAAGTGAAGGATTTTTTTTTTTCCTCCCCGTGGACAAAAGAGTGACGTTATCAAATAAGGCTGAGGTGTCATAGAGGATTTTACCTGAGAAATATCCATGAAATTCAGTAACCTGAAGATCACTGATAATTTTTCATACAAAAAGATCTGATGGTCTCGTTGGAGAGAATGGAAATATAAATGGTTCTTTCGGGGAGTTAGTCGATATGCACATAAAGTATTGGTTTTTCAAGTGAGTTTGAGCAATGCTGTCTTAAATAATATTGGATATGTCTCTTATGAATGAGCCTAAACATACCTTTTAATTGGGAATTTCTCTGAAACAAATAGGAAAAGAGTTCTGACCACTCCATAACAAAAAGGCCTTTTTTTTTGTTCTATACATTTGAAAATATAATCTCATAGTCATTCATGTTTCTGCATTTAAAAGAATCATATTCAAAAAAAGACTTGATAGAGCAAAACCAACTTAAACACTTATTGCTTCCTAAATACATTTAATTGGATATATATTTATATGTTCTTGAGGTATCTTGCTAAGTCATATTTAGTTCATTGCATGGTATGGGCTTAATTCGCCTAAATCAATTATATCTATGTCCTTAAATTATTGAGTTCAAATACTACTTCTAGGTCTTGCTATGTAAGTGTATCTAAGAAAAATAGAAACAGTTAGATTAAAGGTCATCTCCTCATTCCTCAACAGTAACATAGCCATCAAATGCCTGGCAAAGTGACAGTAATCTCACACTGTAACTCCCGCAATCCTTCACCCAATCCCTTAAGATTTAATATCACCCAGGTCACAACTTTTTTCTTCCCTGAATTAAATATATACCATGTATGCAGTGCTTCTCATTAGCTATACTAGCTTTGAAATAGCAATTCTATTATTCAAGGCAGGAATTCATAATGGTGTTTCTAATAGCAACAGCAGCCACTTTCTGAGGTTGGCAGCGCTCTCTGCTAGCTCATGTTCCACTCAGCACATGATGGAGCATTTACTGAGCATTCTTCTGGGTATAGAAATGTCAGCCTGCTTTCAAACCACCTGTCCTCACAGATGATAATAAAACTATGCTCACATGGACTGCGGCAGCAATTGTGACCTGTGCTTTCATGTCACAATTGTTGAGAAACGAAATAAAGGATATGAATAGAATTTGATATGTAGATAAACTTGTCTTTCAGGGATTTTTAAGGGAGATATTATTCAAAGAGGAGGAATTGAGAATTAAGGAAATATATTCAGAAAATTACCATATAGTTTGTTATGCCCTAATATCTCCAGTCGAATCAATTTTAGAACAATTGAAGGGAAAGCCAGTTTGCATTAATAAAAAGTCCAAATTCATTTTTTCATACATACATGCAGATATTGGTTGCCTAACTTAAAAGATTCTGTCACCAAATTTTTCTTTAAAAATTAAAACTAATTTTGTGCAGAATTGAGAAAATATATGTTTCATGGGTCCCAAGGAAGAGCTAGAGGGTAATTATTAATTATAATCCAATGGCAGTCATTCTGTTCTTCTGATCAGGCATGTGGAAATGACAGATTCTAAACTGATGAGGTAGAAAGAAGATACTTGGGCTGTTTTTCTTTGCCCCTATGACTTCACATGATAAAGATCTCCTAGGATTTGCAATTATTCGTGTAAGATATGATGTTGAAAGCTGGTGTATCCAACTAGCACTCATAAGAAACATATCAAGAGAATTACATAGAAGTTGATCAGACTCTTGCATCGTTGAGTCATTGTATTAAATCACCCTATAACAGTTACCTATGAACTTCTGGTTATTTGAGATAATAGTTATTCTAAACATATCAACGAAAGTTTTTGTACTTGCCAATATAATCATCTGATGTAGCTAGTAAACGTTGAACAGTAATTTAAAACTATGACTAAAATTAGTAGGTTCTTTCCATGGCAAAATCTGAAATTATTTTAAAATTTAAAATTTATATTAACTAACATTGAGTATTCATTAAATAGATTATTTTTTAATTTTCAGTTCATAGAGCACAATTATATAATTTTAGTGATTAAAAGAGCATACATACCAATAATTCCAGCCACCTCTATTTAACTTTAAAAAACTGATGCCCAGCTCAGCCAGTGTGGTTCAGTGGTTGAGGGTCAACCATGAACCAGAAGGTCACCTTTTTTTATTCCTGGTCAGGGTACATGCCCAGGTTGAAGACTTGATCCCCAGTAGAGGGTGTGCAGGAGGCATCTGATCAATGATTCTCATAATTGATATTTCTATCTCTTTCTTTCTCTCTGAAATCAATAAAATATATAAAAAACAAAAACAAAAACAAAAAAACTGATGCCCAAAACTAGTTGATTGAAAATCTACCTCTTCTATCGCCTATTCAGTGGTTGGCAAACTGCTGCTTGAGAGCCACACTTTGCCGTACGGTTGACTGAGTTTGCCGACCATTGGTTTAAGGTAAACATAGCCTAGTCTAAAAAGTTACACATTTTTGCCATATGCTACTTATTAGAAGCCCACACTAATGAGAAGGGGTATAAGCACCACCTCTTAAAGGGAAGGATAGCAAAGGATCTTGAACATACTATTAACCCACCATGGGATATTTAGAAAAATCTAGATAAAATCTGTATTTGATCTAGATTTTTCTAAAGTAATTGAGCACAGAACTCTATTTTCAAGTAACATTTTGTAAGCATTCCCTTTAATACTCTTTTTTAAAATATATTTTATTGATTCTTTACAGAGAGGAATGGAGAGAGATAGAGAAAGTCATCGATGAGAGAAAGTCATCGATCAGCTGCCTCTTGCACACCCCCTACTGGGAATGTGTCCGCAACCAAGGTACATGCCTTTGACCAGAATCGAATCCGGGACCCTTGAGTCCGCAGGCCAACGCTCTATCCACTGAGCCAAACTGGTTTTGGCCCCTTTAATACTCTTGACATAACAGAATTCCACGAGGCTTAGTCTGAATGAATAAATAAATAAATAAATAAATAAGAAAAGATTGTCTTAAAATAATTTGAGTATTTCCAGAATATGTAAGCAGCTTGACCACTATTTCTTTTTAAATACTACCTTAATTTGAATTTATATCATTCACTTGCTTTTTATAATTTATGACCATCGTTCATGATCTGATTTGGAAATTATTATTATTATTATTTTTGTTAATCCTCACCTGAGGATATTTTTACATTGCTTTTTAGAGAGAGTAGAAGGAAGGGAGGATGGGGAAGAGAAAGAGGAGAGAAACAATGATGTGAGAGAGACACATTAATTGGTTGCCTCCCAGGGATCAAACCTGCAACCTAGGTATGAGCCCTTGACTGAGACTTGAACTCACTACGTGACCCTTTGGTGCTCAGGCCAATGCCTTAACCACTAAGCAACAGTAACCAGGGCAGAAAATATGATTTTTGAACTAAACATAAAAAGATATATTTTAGAGAGAATTTCTAACTGCAACTTGACATATACTATAGTATTTTTAAATTTTTAATGTATTTATAACTAGTGATCCAGTGCATGGATTCGTGCACATAGAAAGGAAATTAATTAGGTGGTCAGTGGGACGGGACTGGGCAAGATGGGTCAAACATGCCCTGGAGCCAACCTCTCACAGTCTCTCCCTAGCATCTTCAGAGTGTGTGGGGGTCCCTCCAACAGATGGGGTCCTTCAGCATGGCCTGCAGGGATCAGGCCTAAACTGGCTGTCCAATATCCCCTGAGGCATCCCAGAATGGAAGAGGACATTCTGCAAAGTTGCTGTCGTACAGGGTGTGGAATGCAAATGCAAGGGCACAGCAAACTATTAATAGGTTCGGAGCCAACAGGGCCCCAGTAACAACACAACCCGTGGCCAAAGGTGGAATGGTGCAGCCCCATGAGGAATCGGGCTCCCTCCTCTCTGGTTTCAGGGTGCATCACCCGAGAACCGCCACTGCCAAGTCACTGCAGCTCAGCAGCTCCTATTTTGAACATCTGCCCCTTGGTGGTCAGTGTATGTCATGGTAGAATGGACACTTAGCATATTAGCCATATATATGATGCTAACTAGAGCTGCTAATCTGGAGTGTGATGCCATTAGGAAAAGAATAAAATAATTTATGCAGCAGAAGGTTCTGTTTTCTTATCAGCTATTAGACTAGTGAATAGAACATTTGTTAATAAAATATGCTCCTCACTGCAAGGCCAAGTAACATCCAGAGACATGGAATCCCAAATAGTTCTTTACTCCTGACTGTATTCTAGGATTTGTAAGCAGAGCTACTAGTACAAAGTTTTCTTGAAAACTTTAGTTCAATACAGTATCAAGTACATGAGAACTTAAACAAATGCCCTAGTCATGAATAATAAATTTAAGGAAGCTTAAGTACCTCAAGACACAAGGTAGGTACCAAGGGCCCTGGGTCAGTTAGGAAATACTCAATATCTGCTATCATTGGTAAAATGTAATATGATAAACTAGAAAACAGTAAGACATAAGCCCCACAAACATAAGCATGACAAACTCAGAATGCACTTACAGAAACAGAGAAAAATCTAACAACCTTCATGCTCTCTGTTTTGTAGAGAAGACAGGGCAGGAGAAAGCCCATTGTTAGAATTGTGCTGTCCTTAGATTGAATTGCTTTAACTACTGTTTTGATCTTTACTCAGGTTTTAGCTATTCTGTGCCCCATGTAGCCCCATCACCAAGAACTGTGCATCTGGGAATGACAATTTTCCACAAGAGCAATTTTTATATCTAAAAGACAAGGGGAACTGGGGAAGGATGGTTGTTGCTGTGAAAGTATGTCCCCAGGATTATAAACTGCATTATGCAGTCATGAACTTCTCTATTAATGTCATTTAACCTTTGGCAATATTAGTTGAGAGAGGATCTTGTGAAGGATGGTACATTAACTTTTAAAAGTGATGGGCTGTGATATTCCTGCTGTGATGCTGAATGGCAGAGGCTGAACTTCAGCACAGCCTTCTGAAGACATATTTTTTTCTCTGCAGGGCAAAGCTTACATACATGAGGGCAGTGCAGTGAATTCAGATAGTTCAACCTGTCCTTTAAACGGTAAAGCATAATGGTGTTATTTTAAAAAGAATCCTATAAAATAGCTCACTTTCCTGGTCATTGACCACTTTATATTTTCAACTCTTTCATCAATGTATTATTTAAAGAGATACTGGGAGTGCACAGTGTATATGTTGAAATAAATATTACTGCTCCAAAATTCTAGACATTTCCAAACTATTTAGAAAAAAAAAAACACACCATTAAAAAATGGCTATAATGAGAGTAAAGCTTTAGTAGAAGGTTGTACAAATTACTGAGAATAGAAAAAGTAATTATCTGGCTGGATCAGGGGTAAGGAAAAGCATGTCCCTAGGAAGATTAATGACTAAGCTGATGAGTGGGGAAAAGAACAAAGCAACAAATAAGGACCTGGAGTCAGATCAAAATTAAATTCTGACCCTTCCACTTTCTGAATGACTTTTGACCAATGACTTATCCTCAGAGAATTTCAGTAATTGCACATTTTTAACAAATACTCCAGTTCTTTATTTTTATTTCCCAAAAACAACCGAAATGGAGAATGTCCAAATGTTAACCAACCATATTTTTTATGAGAATTTGTACCTCTTGATGTACTCCATAATCTAATGAAATGTCTCTCCATTCGCCTGTTCCATTAGCCCCTAATTAGACAGAAAGACTCATATATAGTGGACATTGTATGGGCTATGATATCTAACAGGTTCTAGCATTTACCAGTCGTGTGTATGCAAGGATAGCTATTATCCTCATTGAGTCTCTGTCCCCTCAACTATAATATAGTAATAAGACTGGTTTTGGAAGATCATTATGACAATTGGCTGCTGTGTATAGAACTAAGCTGTCACATGGTCCTTTCTGGGGAAATGATAAATACTGTATTTATAAATATTCACTATTTTTCCAGACTCCTCACACATTCCAGAAATGCAATGAAATCTCAAGTCCTGTAAAGCAGCGTTTTTCAACCGAGATGTTGCCTGATGTGCCGTAGGTGCAGACAAGACAAGAATTTTATAATTTTTCACTATTTTGTTTACTTAATATTTCATAATAAAGTAATTATAAAATACTTTCTTTGTGTTTATTTGATTCCTATTCAAGAGAATTACTTTATATATAGTCAATATAGGCACAGAGTTAAATTTTTTAACATTTTCTAATGGTGGTGTGCCTCGTGATTTTTTTTCATGAAACAAGTGTGCCTTTGCCCAAAAAAGGTTGAAAAACACTGCTGTAAAGTATGTCTCCTAAATATTTCTCAGCATATCCTCTTTTTGTCTCAGTGGCCTGTGACTTGGTGCAGACTCAAGCATTTCACATGTGAGTTGGAGCAGATTTCCGACTGGGTAGTTTGGTAAAAGCTATCCTGCCATGTAACTCGTTCTCTATGATGTGACTCAGCTGACTTCTCTGAAAAATCTGTCTGATTATAAACTTCACATAGAAACTGTGAGCGACCAACAGCTGTTCTCATGAAGGCAATACTTACTCATATAGCCAATGCAACCACTCCTACTCTAACCTTCCCCAGTTCTCTTTTGAAGATTTATTTTTACTATGACTTACAGCTTGCTATATACTCATATTATTAACCTTATTGATGCTATTTTAGACTTTTTAATAGCTTGATTGTGATAGGACTGATGTAAAAACTGCACATTTAAATGTATACAGTATTGACGAAACCGGTTTGGTTCAGTGGATAGAGCGTCGATCTGCGGACTGAAAGGTCCCAGGTTCGATTCCGGTCAAGGGCATGTACCTTGGTTGCAGGCACATCCCCAGTAGGGGGTGTGCAAGAGGCAGCTGGTAGATGTTTCTCTCTCATCGACGTTTCTAGCTCTCTATCTCTCTCCCTTCCTCTCTGTAAAAAATCAATAAAATATATATTTTTAAAAATTCTGCTAAATGTATACAGTATTGTATTTTTAGTGCCTATGGAAGACCCTATTAGAGACAGACAATCTGGTCTTGGCTATATTTTTATGGCATTAAGAAGAGATATTGGAGGGGGAAATATATTTGAAGAATTTAAAATGAATGAGATTGTCCAAAAAAAATATTTAATGTAAGAGCAAAGTTAAAAGTAGCCCATGGACATACAATTGGGTAGTGAAGACCTGGGTGGAGGAGTAGGTAGAGGCTGGGAGGAGGGGGAGGAAATGGGAGATATCTGTAACACTATCAATAATAAAAAATATATTTAAAACAAAAATAGATCTTGGAGAAATCATAGGAACACAGAAACTAGTTAGGTTTCCCTTTTTTGGTAACTGCTGCAATGGTGGCGGGTTGGATCCCACACTACAAAAAGCAAGGTATAACTAGTCTTCAGATTGGAGTGGAGGGAGACACAGCTCAGGACAGATGCCACCTGGCTGTGAGTGTACTCTACTTCACTCCCCTGAGTCCCACTCCACAATTTTAAGTCTCAAAGAACAAACTACCCTAAAATACAGCTAGGGTCTGGGGGGGACACTCATCTCTGTCTGCCGCCAGGAGCCCTATCTTCTTTCTCATTGCAATTTCCTAAACTTGAAAATTTTCTATGTAACCACCAGACAATTATGTAGTCACAAACTTGGCCTTTGTGTAGGAATATGTCTAACGTACTTTCTGTGTGATAGTTTGATGTTTACTGTATCTATTTCAGATGCTCATGAACTCCATGACATTTCGGTGCTAGAACAATGTGTATGATAATTAGGATTTACATACAGTTTCTCTTAAGAAAAAAACACAGCCGAAACCGGTTTGGCTCAATGGATAGAGCATCGGCTTGGGGACTGAGGGGCCCCGGGTTCGATTCCGGTCAAGGGCGTGTGCCTTGGTTGCAGGCATATCCCCAGTGGGGGATGTGCAAGAGGCAGCTGATCGATGACTCTCTCTCATCGATGTTTCTAGCTCTCTATCTCTCTCCCTTCCTCTCTGTACAAAGTCAATAAAATATATATTTAGAAAAAAAAAAAGAAAAAGAAAAAAACACAAACAAAAACAGACCAAAAAAAAAAAACAAAAAACAAAAAAAACAGCCACAGTTTGTAAAATGTTACCAATGAATTTTACTCTGTTATTGTGAAATTAGGGATGGGAATGACAGGAAATATGTAATCATAAAAATGGATGCTGCTTGTCCTCTTATTTTAGGCAAATAATAAGTTTAAGAGAGTTAACAATTACTGACAGTACAAAATGTTCAAGGAGTTCTAGTTTTCAAAGACTTAAACAAATATTTAAAATAAATACTGTCTTCAGAGAAAATATAATATATTTCTATGTGTTAAAATGCAATGCTTATGAAGAAAGTTAGCCAAAAGTTATATATATTTGGCGTAGAATACTACACTGCTGTAAAGAATAAGGGATTCTTACCATTTGCAACAGTATGGATGGAACTGGAGAGCCAGTCAGAGAAAGATATCAGCCTCTTACACTCTACAGAGGATGGAGAGCTAAGGCTGAGTTATGTTACAGTCTTTTAAAACAGATACTGTTTAATCCATAACGAATCTTTTGGGACATTTGGAGAACAAGCTTAAAACATCTGTTTTTAAGCTTTTATGACCGGCAGTTTTTAATAATTTTAAGATTTATAATGTATATTCAATATATTATTATATATAGCTAGCACATATGAATTTTGAGTTATTTGGACATCCCTTAATAAACAGCCTAACCAGCCTATTTTCATTGTTGGAAAAATGTCAGCACAAGTTGGCTGAACACGGTACTTCATCATTTCCTGCTTCATCTCAAAATGAACCAAAGAGTACATAGAGCAAAGTTCCCAAAATATATCCCGATATAAGACATGAAATAGTGAAAAATGTGATTTATAGAAGTTAACTTAAATTAAGTTAGGAAGTACCAAAATAAATGAAACAATACTTCAGAAAAAAGAAAACTAAATAAGACAAATAAAAATAAATCAAAATTTTAATTTAAGCATGTTATTTAATAATTCAATAAAAATAATTAATTTTCAATGAAACTACACTAGTATTTACATGTCATTCTACTTGTGATATGTCAAATATGTATATAAATATATTCACAAACAGGATTCATAAAAATTCTTCATGGTTCTGAATGAATTTAATAATTGGGTTTTTTTGTTAGAAACAATATAAAAAATGGCTTCCTAAATTTTAGGTTCTTTACCTTAAGAAAATGTTGACTCATTGCTCTCCAATAATTTAAAAACTGAAAAATATAGGGCAGTACCATCAACTGCAACTAAAACAACAAGAACAACAACAAACAAACCAAAGTGTCAATTTAAGTATATTGTCTAAGATGAAAAATTATTCTTTATAATGTAGATCAGAATGGGGTTTTTTTTGCTATTATAGTTTCTATTTTCCTAAATTTAAATTCTTTATTGTTTAAAGTTTTACATAAGTCTCCTTCTTTCCCCTCATTGACCTCTTCCTGTACACCCCACCCCCTGTCTGTGCCCATTGGTTATGCTCATTTGCATGTATACAAATCCTTTGGTCCATCTTTTAATCCCTTACTCTCCACCTTCCCTCATAGGTTGGACAGTATGTTTAATGCATCTATGACTCTGATTCTTTTTTTGTTCATCAGTTTATATTGTTTATTATATCCCACATACGAGTGAAATCATGTGATATTATATCTTTCTCTAACTGGCTTATTTTGCTTAGCATAATGTGCTCCAGTTCCATCCATGCTGTTGCAAATGGTAAGAATTCCTTCTTCTTTACAGCAACATGGTATTCTGCTGTGTAGATGTACCACGGTTTTCTAAGTCCACTTGTCTGCTGATGGGCACTTAGGCTGTTTCCAAATCTTAGCTATTGTAAATTGTACTGTTATGAACATAGAGGTGCATATATCCTTTCTTATTAATGTTTCTGTTTTCTTCGTATATATTCCTAGAAGTGGGATTACCAGGTCAAATGGGAATTCCATTTTTAATTTTTTGAGGAAATGCCATTCTGTTTTCCACAGTGGCTGCACCAGTCTGCATTCCCACCAGCAGTACAAGAGAGTTCCTTTTTCTCTGCATCCTCTTCAGCACTTGTCGTTTGTTGATTTCTTGATGATAGCCATTCTGACAGATATGAGGTGGCACCTCATTGTTGTTTAGATTTAGTGATTTTTGAGCATGTTTTCATGTGTCTCTTGGCCTTCTGTATGTCTTCTTTCGAAAAGTATCTATTTAGGTCCTTTTGTCAATTTTTTATTGAATGTTAATCTTCCTTTTGTTTAGTTGTATGAGTTTCCTATACATTTTGGAGATTAAACCCTTATCAGAGATAACATTGGCAAATATGTTCTCCCATGCTGTGGGTTTCTCATTGTTTTGTTGATTGTTTCTTGTGCTGTGCAGAAGCTTTTTATTTTGATGTAGTCCCATTTGTTAATTTTCTCTTTAGTTTCCATTGCCCTAGGAGCTGTATCAGTAAAGATACCACTACGACAAATGTCTGCTATTTTGTTGCCTATTAGTTAAGCATAATGGCTTGGGTCTATGCACAATATCATATCATCTGCAAATAATGACAATTTTACTTCTTCTTTTCTAATTTGGATGCCTTTTATTTCTTCTTGTCTGATCGCTATGGCTAGCACTTCCAGTACTATGTCAAACTAGAGTGGTGAAAGTGGGCATACCTGTCTTGTTCCTGTTCTTAGGGTAAATGGTTTTAGTTTTTTCCCATTGAGTATGATGTTGGTAGTAGGTGTGTCATACAGGTCAATATCTCTTATGAACAAAGATGCTAAAACCCTCAACAAAATTATAACAAATCAGATCCAGCATTACATTAGAAAGATCATACACCATGATCAAGTGGGATTTATTCCAGGGATGCAAGGCTTGCACAATATCCACAAATCAATAAACACAATATATCACATAAAAAATTGAGAGACAAAAATCACATAATCATATCATCAATTGATACAATAAAAACTCGAAGAAAAGTAGGAATAGAGGATCATACCTGAATATAATAGAGCAGAATTTTTGTCTAGATGAAAACCATAGAAATAATTTGAAAACATTGTGAAGAATATGTGGGTCATTATGAAAACTAGGACAAATCCTTGTCTAATGACACCATCTTTTTAATAGTGCAACATTCTCTATAGAGACTCAAATGGTAAAAATCATTTTCTTCATTCACCCTATCCAATCAGTAGTGCCCAAAAGATTCACTATAATCCTTCATACACCTAAGAATACATAAAACGTCTTTGCCATTGCCACCCACAACTGAGCCCAGATACTGTATTTTTAAAATTAATATTAATTACATAGTTATAGAATGATTACGTATGACATTGATCAACGATGTACTTCAATCCATACCATGCATCAAACTGTACTAAGTACTTTACAAACATGATTTCAATTTCATGAATTCTCTGAGGTAGCTGTTTTTATTTTCCCCCATTAGAAATCAAGTCTTAGTCTAAAATATCTAACCTAATGGTTGGCAGAGCCTAGTTATGGACGATGTTTGTTGACACCAAGAACTCAGAACTCTTAACCAGCTGTATATACTATTTACAAACATAGTTGAGAATGTAAGTAGAAATATTAAATCAAAGAAGATGTTAAAGGAGAAAAATACCTTTTCAAAATGTAGCCCGAGCTAAAGTCTTAGTTCTTACTTAAGTACTTTTCTAAGTTATTGAACTGAGGTAACCCAGGTAAGCCCTGCTGCTTTCAAACATCCTCTTTCTCAGAGCACGGATATAGCAGTGAGTCTGCTAGAGAGCTTTTTCCCAACTGCCTGATCTTTCAGAATTCTGAATCTCTGGTGCAGAAGCAGCTGCATTTTTATTAGAAATATGGGAAATTGAAGATTGAGTTTTTTATCAAATGGGATCAAAGATATTGAGAAGCATGTCATGTTATTATATTTGCCTTATGAGATTTGAGTCATAGTACTCAGCATGAAAAAAAAATACTCATTCTATAACAAGATATGTTGGGCTATATACCACACAAATCCAAAACAAAGAAAGCAAAGTTTTGATTTTTTTTTTTTCTATCCACCATTATCAGACTGACACCTTTGTCTTCGGGGAATGGCACCAATCCATATTTTTACTCCTGCTACTTTCTCAGGATATAGGCATGTGTCCAGGTTTTCCTCACAGCTAATCCCTGGCTCAAAATGGGTCCAAAGCAAAACTAGTTACTAGGCCCACTACAAAAGCTGTGAGGGTAATGTTATTGGAAGTTTAAAATAGGCAAGTATATCACTATTTAATGTTTGTATAAATATGAATATTTAATTTTTGTAAACCACCTAGTCTGGAAGAAATGGATTTTTATCAAGTCCTATCTCCAAACAAAAATACGAAATGAGAGAACATCCTATCCCCAATGCTCTTAGCTTACTGAAAACTTAAAAATCATCCTACTTAAATGAAATGTGATTCTGGAAAGCTCAGTTTCCTGAATGAATATATTACATATGTTTTCATATTCTTCTGTTAATAAATTGAATTCATAGCCCCTGTTTTATTCACTTTCCACAACAGCTTGTAAGTCAGACAAGGTACAAATCACAATAATTTTATAGTTATTATTTATACTCAAAGGAGCTAAGGGACCTCCCTAGCACACATGTTATAAAGCAAACTCTAGAATCCAGACGAGTCTTTCCCACCTCTTTGTGAGTTGTGCATTTGCTCATCTACTATCCGATGTTACCCTTCTAAAGAGCAAGCACTTTGTGCAGTGAACCTTCAATACTCATCTAATTTGGGGTATCAAAAGTGCATATTTAAGCCTACACCCATCTCATATCATTTTGCATACAGTATATAAAGCCCAGAGTCAGAAGAATAATTGTTGCAGCACCTTTTTAAATTACACATGATGTGTTGTATAATTGTGCACCCTAAAGCTGTATAATTTGTTAACCAGTGTCACTCTAATATAATCAATAAAAAGGAAAAAAGTTTAAAAGCTGAATGTGCATAATGGACAAGTTTTCTATGATTTTTAGGGTAACTCTAGAAATGTACTAATTATTCTAAAAACATTCTAAGTCATAGAGTTTTTTTATTCATTTTGGATATAAGTTTCTTTTCAGATATATGATTTGCAAATATATTCTCCCATTCTGTGAGGTGAATTCTCAAAAACTCACAACACTTTTAGATTTATATTTTGAAAATATTTTAATTATTTAAAAAACTGGATGAATAACAAAGCAAAAAGGAAATATATAAAGAATTGATTGCCGAAACCGGTTTGGCTCAGTGGTAGAGCGTCGGTCTGCGGACTGAAAGGTCCCAGGTTTGATTCCGGTCAAGGGCATGTACATTGGTTGCGGGCACATCCCCAAAAAGGGGTGTGCAAGAGGCAGCTGGTCGATGTTTCTCTCTCATTGACATTTCTAGCTCTCTATCTCTCTCCCTTCCTCCTCTCTGTAAAATATCAATAAAATATATTTTAAAAAAAGAAAAAAGAGCCAAAACTGGTTTGGTTCAGTGGATAGAGCATTGGCCTGCAGACTGAAAGGTCCCAGGTTCGATTCCGGTCAAGGGCATGTACCTTGGTTGTGGGCACATCCCTAGTAGGGGGTGTGCAAGAGGCAGCTGATTGATAACTCTCTCTCATTGATGTTTCTTACTCTCTGTCCCTCTCTCTTCCTCTCTGTAAAAAATCAATAAAATATATATTTTTTTAAAAAAGAATTGATTTATCATTGTCAGCAGTGATTTTCCACTGCTGACAATGATAAATCAATTCTTTTTGGACATTTTTAGACTAAGGGAAATTTTTAGACTAAGAGAAAATGGACTCGCTGAAATGTCTGTGGCTTTAAGGAGACATTATGGTCTGTCAGCAGGTGAATAGAGTCAGAACATATCTTCCTGATGGCTTAAACCCATGGTCGGCAAACTGCGGCTCCCGAGCAACATGTGACTCTTTGGCCCCTTGAGTGTGGCTCTTCCACAAAATACCATGGCCTGAGTGAGTCTATATTGAAGAAGTGGCATTAGAAGAAGTTTAAGTTTAAAAAATTTGGCTCTCAAAAGAAATTTCAATCGTTGTACTGTTGATATTTGGCTCTGTTGACTAATGAGTTTGCCGACCCCTGGCTTAAACTGAAAGAAGCTTACAATGAAGATCCTTAGCATACTTGATTACTACAACTGTAGACATCCTTTCAATATAATATACTAGAGGACCCTATGCACAGGTAAGGTCCTAGGCCTGGCCAGTGATCAGGGCCAATCAGGGCCTTCCAGCTACAGATTGGGGCCTTCCTTCCCTGACTTCTGGCTGCCAGCTCAGGCCTCCCTTTGTTCGTGCCACCCTCTAATGGTCAAACTCCTGAGGGGATACTTTGCATATTAGCCTTTTATAGATAGATAGATAGATAGATAGATAACAAACCCTAAACACAAATGAATACAAGCTATAGTTCAAATCCTGAAAATTAAAAGTATGTTTTAGGAATTTTCTGACTATGAGCATTAAAAATAATGAACAACATAAGAATTCAAATTAATGTGCTCTTAATAAAAATCAAAATATACATTCTTCGCAGGCAAACTAGTAGCTGTTTTAAATGTATTTCTATTATATATAATTATTATATATAATTAATCAAGCCACAGCAAAATACTACTATAATTTCAAAGCATTATCTGTAAACTAATACATCTTATGATGTAAAAAATATTGCACAGTTCAGTATCCCGAGACCAAGCTCTAAGCTTCTCAAGTAGAACGTTCAAACTCTCAGCAGAAAATACAGTGTTACAAGGAACGGAGACTTTAAAATACAGTGATTGATTTTAGGGTCATAGTCTGGGAATATTATTCAACACTAGAAACCTGGTACATGACATTCATGCACTCAGAGAGAGGGTTCCCTCAGCCTGGCCTGTATCCTTTCACAGTCCAAGAGCCCTCAGGGGATGTCCAACTGACTGCTTAGGCCCAACAGACAGACATCCTTAGTGCTGCTATGGAGACAGGAGAAGCTCCTGCCACCGCCACTGCGCTTATCAGCCATCAACCCAGATTCTGGCTGAGCGGCATTCCCACTGTGGGGGCGCACTGACCACCACGGGTCAGCTTCTACATTGAGCATCTTTCCCCTGGTGGTCAGTGCATGTCAAAGCAACCAGTCGTTCTGCCGTTTGGTCTATGTGCACATTACCCTTTTATTATATAGGATATGTCACTACCATTAACAAGTGGAGGAAAATCTATCTCACAATCACAGAAAAGAATGAAGGGATGCCTGTTGCAACATTTGAAACACAGGGATAAAAGCCAGAGCATTCAGCAGCCCTAGGACTTGAATATATTCACATTTTTGCTTTTGCAGATAGCCAAAAACTAAAACAAAAATGCTACTTAAGCAGTTGTGTAAATGTTTAAGAAATAGAGTAGACAATTCATGTTCGAAATTTTTTTCAGTATATAAACCAAAGAATGGCATCTTAAAACACCTTGCAAAAGGTTGTAGTCATTTAAATCTATAAAATTACACTAACATGTCCTGGACACTTTAGTTCATGCCCATGAAGAAACCCTTGTTTTCTGTGTAACAGTGCAGTCACCCTGGGGGTCATGACTTTATTGCAGTTGTCACTGTATTTGCCTCTTGATCAGCTAAAATGCAGCGCCATTTAATAAGCCAAAATTTGTCTTTTTTAATTTTTCTTTTTCTTCTTCTGTATTTTTAAATAAGAATAGTAAATTTTGACAGTGCATTTGAAAGTCAGAGTAGGGGGACATGCAAAAACAATACCCATCCACTCAGATGTCACTTTTCAGATGAACTCTGTGTGCTTCTGTATGGAAACGTGTCAAGTAAGAGTCTGAGAAAGGAAGACGTGCTCAGCTGCCCTCCTGCTCCCCGGGATCCCAGGTCTCTGTGCGGTCAGTGCGCACGCAGGACAACCACTTTGGTTCATGGTTTTCACCTCTCTCCCGGTCTGTGTGTAAACTGTTGAGTTGGGTTCTGTGGGGGATTTTTGTTGGTTTTTAAAGCACAGTAGACTCCTGTGGACCCTTGGTTATTGGGCTTGTCTTGTTAACAATGATTCCCAAGAAGCAGGCCTGCCCTTTGGCCTGTGCCTTCCAGGAGGTCCTGCAGGGCGTGGTGGAGCATGCTGCCTGGTAGCCAGGCCTGTGGTGGAGAACGCAGGATTTGTTGAAGGCACTGCACTGCCATATATTTGTAGATACTGAAAATTCTTATAAACTGTTCATCACTTTCTTTATGCTGTAGTCAGGTGCTTATGTCATATTTTCTTGACAGTGAATAGTTAACATGTAAATGTTCCTTCTATATATCAATACTATGTGGTCTCTGAATGCTCAGAGTTTTGTTGTAATTAAGAGTTAGCCTAACATGCACATACACACATTGTTGCACGCACAAATGCATGCACAGACATGTGCTCACACACATCCTTTAATACTTCTGAACCCATTCTCATTTTCAGGAATGCCACACTTTCACCAGCAGTGAACTTCCCTCCTCAAATATTCCTTCTATTCTTTCTGTTTGAAAATGGAACTTATTTGCCTTATTCATTGCAATGTCATAAATGTAATAAAGTGAGTTTTTTTTGAAATGTAAAAATCTATTGTGCAGTTCATATGTAAGCAATAAAACAAAATCAAAATGAAAGAAAGAGAAACAAGGCAAGCCCTGCAATCAGCAGCGCTCACTCACTGAACAGTTTCCAGGATAGAGCACAGGAAGGGGAAACCCAGGCAGAAGCCTGGCTGAGTTGAGATAATTGTGTTAAGATTTCAGGGAGCCAAAGCAGCTAAAGATCTCAGGGGGGGACTACTGGAGAGGACAGGACTGCCTGGTCAAAGGGAAAACTGGGGGAGGAGCTCCAGATACCTGAGGATGGCTCCCTTGATCCTACAGCTGAGTACTAAGCAGTACATGTGTGTGATGAAACTACTCAATGTTATTGGAGTGGAGAGAGGGGCCTATCTCTGGAGCTCTACAACTTTAATCATTTGTGTTCACCCTGGCTGGGTTACTCAGTTAGTTAGAGCATCACCCTGATGTGGCCAAGGTTGCAGGTTCAATCCACTGTCAGGTACAAACAAGAATCAGCCAATAAATGTATGAAGTGAGACAATAAATCTCTCCCTCCTCCTCTTCCTCTCCCTCTCTTCCTTGATCCCTTCCTCCCAACCACTGACCCATTCTCTCTCTCAAATCAATAACTAAAACATTTAAATAAGAATAACTTGTATTCCTACCATCCAGAGCATAAGAACATGGAATTGATAACATACTGAGTGGAGTAATCAGAAAGATATTGTTCCAATTGCAAAACAAATTTTGACTTGACTTAAGGCTGGTCTGCAAATTATAACAACATTTCCCAGAAATCCCTTTCTAGTATGTTAGCATAGGCTCTGTGGGTAATTCTCTCCTGAGAGTTGAAGAGCTAAAAAATGGGAGCAGCCATTCTGTTGCAGACACACAAGTTGTTGCTGGTCTGCTGACTTATTTCCTTGACACAGAGCTGCATCTGACCTGCAGTTGCTCACTCTTCCCTCTGGATTTCCATTCAGTTTCTCTGACACCTTAGCCAGGAATATGTGTGTTTAGTTAGATGAAGGGCATTAGCTTATGCAAGAGACCTTTCTCAAGTAGGGCAAAGAAAAAAATGGATTTCAGTGAATTCTTGTGACATTCCAGGCAACACCTAAGCCTTTCATCTGACTGCCTATCCTGTGTATTTTGGGCTCTGGCATTAGAATAATGAAGCAATAGCTTTGTAGAAACTGCTTAGCTAGTCCTGGAATGGAATAAGGCGATTCTTTCTATTTTATATATATTATATATTTCTCATTCTTCATCTTAATGGTTCTTTTACTTCTTTGGTTGAACCCTGACTGAAATATACCCTAAGAAATCAAACTGAAACCAAATAACTTAATTGCACCAGAGAATAAGCCTCAAGCATATTCATAGAAATGTAAAAATATCTAGCACAGAATTAGATCACTATTAAAAATGTTTATCATTTACAAAAATTATCAGACATGAAAAGATGCAGGACCAATCAATCAAGTGATAGGAACAAATCAAGAAATAACTCTAATTAGTTAATAAAGACATTAAAATAGTTACCACTATAAACTTATAGATAAGAAGGTAATGAAAATATTCAGAACATTAATAAGGGACATTGAAAATATTTTAAAAGATCCAAATCAATCATCTAGAGTAGTAATTTTCAACCCTTTTCATGCTATGGAACACATAAATTAATTACTACAATTCTGTGGCACACCAAAAAACATATGTTTTTGCCTATCTATCATCTATTATCTTTATAAAAGCCTAAGTGACAGAACCACCAAAACAATGAGAATTACTGGAATGACCAGAATGACCAGTCGCTATGACGTGCACTAACCACCATGGGGCAGACACTCAACATAGGAGCTGCAACCTGGTGGTCAGTGTGCTCTCACAGAGGGAGCACTGCTCAGCGGACCTACACGTACTGGCAGTCCACAAGCCCGATGGCAGCCACTCACTCCCTCGGTAGTCCCGCAGGTCCAATCTCCGGAGAATGGGCCAGGCACCTATGGACTAGCACCGCCCACACGATCCTGATGGTGCTGCTGGCCTCCTAGAACAGCCTTGGGCACCACAGCCCCTTCCTCTCATGCTCCACAAGGAAGAAACAATATAAAAGGTGTCTCTGGAAAAGCAGCACAAATGTCAGTGGGACAGATCCAGATCCCAGGATGGCAATGGTGTCCCACCACCCACCTGGCGGGCTGATCATGCCCCCCACACTCCCTCAGGACTCTACCCATGCCTGAATTCATGCACTGGGCCTCTAGTGTGACATAAAATCAGATATAATTTTGTAGACAACATAATTTATTTATTGATTGATTTTAGAAAAAGAAAGGGGAAAGAGAGGAAGAGAGAAGCATCAATTTTGCTGTCCCATCTATTTATGGATTCATTGCTTGATTCTTATATATACCCTGATCTGAGATGAAATTGGCAACTTTGGTGTATCAGGAGAATGCACTAAATAATGGAATACCCAACTAGGGCTGAAAGCAGGTATAATTTTGATTCATTCAAACCAGATGCCCACTGTTGTATTAGCTGATATCACTTTATTATTTGACTAGAGGCCCTGTGCATGAAATTGATGCACAGGTGTGTGTGTGTGTGTGTGTGTCCCTTAACCCAGCCTGCACCCTCTCTAATATGGGACCCTTCAAGGGATGTCCAACTGTTCGTTTAGGTCTGATCCCACAAGGCAGTGGGACATTCCTTTCACAATCCAGGACTACTAGCTCCCAACCATTTGCCTGCCTGCCTGCCTGCCTGATTGACCCTAACTGCTTCTGCCGGACAGCCTGATCACCCCCTAACCGCTCCCCTGCCAGCCTGATCAATACCTAATTGCTCCCCTGCTGGCCCAATTGTCCATAACTCCCTCCCCTGCCATCCTGGACATCCGTAACTGCCCTCCCTTGCCAGCCTGGTTGCTGCTAACTGCCTTCCCTGTTGGCACAGTCACCCCTAACTGCTCTCCCCTGCTGGCCTGGTCACCAGCAATTGCCCTCCCCTGTAGGCCTGTTTCCCCCAACTACCCTCCCCTGCAGGCCTAGGTTCCCTCCAACTGCCCTCTTTTGCAGGCCTGGTACCTCCCAACTGCTCTCCCCTGCTGGCCATCTTGTGTCCATATGACGGTGGCCATCTTTGATCACATGGGGGTGGCCATCTTGTGTGTTGGATTGATGGTCAATTTACACGTTAGCTCTTTATTATATAAGATGTGTTGGAGTGATGGTCAATTTGCATATTACCTCTTTATTATATAGGATAATCTAAAGGAAAAGAATCAGTGCACCTAACTAAATAGTTGGGCTTTGCACGTTTTAAAAATTCATACGGCACACAAGTTGAAAATCACTTATCTAGACATGGAAATTAAGTATAAGATGAAAAGAAATATATTTTAAACTTAAACCATCTCATAAATGTTTGCATATAGTCTGCACAGTTTAGTGTAAATATAAAGTAGCTCCATTTAAATTTGATAAAAAATATTATCAGAATGAGATATCACTGGCTACTTTATTTAATAACATGGCCAAAAATATACTTTTATTTATAAACTAGAGGCCTGGTGCCCGAATATGTGCATGGGTGGTGTACAGCCTGGGGGCCATTTGGGTGGGGAGGCCCTGGGGTCTAATGCTGGAGGCTATAGTTTCCCCCAGGCTAGATCTAATTATACTTTAAGGAGTATAGAAAGAAAAGAAAGAAAACCCAAGAGGCATCCAGGTGCTAGATCCTGAAATCTGTTCTTATTCACACAAGAACCAGCTTTGCCTCCAAGTTGAAAACCTGAGATTCATGAGATACATCCTGGCTTCAGAGAGACTGTAGTTTGCCATGTGGTCTTTCATGCTCTCCTGGTCAGATAGAAGGAACAAATCTCAAGCTGGTTATGACCCCAAGTGAAGGTCATCAAGAAATATACTAGTGCCCTAGCTGGTTTGGCTCAGTGGATAGAGCATTAGCCTGTGAACTGAAGGGTCCCAGGTTCAATTCTGGTCAAGGGCATGTACCTTGGTTGCGAACACATCCCCAGTGGGAGTATGTAGGAGGCAGCTGATCCATGTTTCTCTCTCATTGATATTTCTAACTCTCTAGTCTTCTCTCTCTTCCACTCTGTAAAAAATCAATAAAATATATTTTAAAAATATATACTAGCCTTGGGTGTTACCAGAAAAATTTCAGATTTAAAAAGCTATTAAAATTACAGTGGGGAGAGTAGGGAGATCTGGGGGAGATAAGAGATCAACCGAAGAACTTGTATACATGCATATAAGTACAACCAATGGACACAAAACTAGGGGAGGGGGGGTACACATGGGAGGGAGGGCAATGTTAAAATATGTACACAGATAATAATTTAATTTAAAAAAATAAAAAATGGTGAAAAAAAATATTTTTCATCGTAGTTTGTCATATTTACACAAAACTCAATATGTAACACACAGGCTGTCACAGGCCACCTTAAATAAACTATTCTATATAAATATAAATCTATTTTCAGTTAGAAAACCATTTTTTTCTTACATTCTTTTGCTAATTAAATTCACAAATACAGATATCAAAGATTAATCTTAATGATTCTTCATGCATGATATACATAAATATGCTAATTTTGCCATAACTGTACCTATACAAGCTCTATTTTATTCTATTTTTAAAAAATATATTTTTATTGATTTCAGACAGGAAGGGAAAGGGAGGAGAGGAAGAGAGATACATCAATGGTGAGAGAGAATAATTGATTGGCTGCCTCCTGCCTGCAACACCGGCATGTGCCCTGACTCATCAAATTGTGATCTCCTGATTCACAGACTGATGCTCAACCACTGAGCCTCACCAGCCAGGCTTATTTTATTTTTTATTTTAAATTGCTTCTATATTACTTATGATATTTAATTTTTTTCACATTTGATTTATATGGACTATTTAAAGAAACAGTTTCAAAGAAAATAAAGGTTAATCTAAACAATGGTTGCAATTCTTAAAATCAAGTGGATATTAATTAAATGATAATCCATGTAAGTTCTATTATTTTTGAGAAGTGATGGCTCTTTGGTTTACTTAACCCATATTCTCACTTCAAAATTATTTGTGACCACTGCCATATTCATAAATGCATAATGGGTGTTGTGTGTGTGTGTGTGTGTGTGTGTGTGTGTGTGTGTGTTTGTTGTTGTTTTGCAAAATCCATAAACTCAAGGCCTTGATCTCATCAGCAGAGTTTTGAGAGTAATACAGCTAAATAACTGAGTGTTTAATGACTTATGTGACTCATAAAAATGTGTGACATTGATATGATCCCCTTTGTAGAATTCTTGCAGATTTTTCTCTTCTACCCATTTTAAAATGTTGCATTATTGTTTTTCAAGAAAACTGTAAGATTTTTTGTCTACTTTCTACTAATTTATCATTCTTTCTTACATAACTCTGCTTTCCCATCTTTTTTGTTGTTGTTGTTAATTCTCCATGAGGCTATTTTTAGAGAGAGTGGAAGGGAGCAGAAGAGATAGAGAAAAACACCCATGTGAGAGAGACACATTGATAGGTAGCCTGTGGCACATGCACCAACCAGGGCTGGGAATCAAGCCTGCAATCAAGGTAGGTGCCCTTGACCAGAATCAAACCTGAGACCCTTCAGTCTGGGGGCTGATGCTCTATTCACTGACCCACTGAGCCAAATTGGTTAAGGCTGCCTTCCAATCTCCTATACTTCTACCTGTCTCACATATTGAATAAGAGGAAGTTGATTTAAAAATTAATCATTTAAATTGTTTCTATAACCTTAAGTTTGAATTCCTCAAACTATCTTATTTGTCTTCTATAACACTCTTTATAGTACCAATGGGATGCCAAACAATTGACATATGTTTATTTGAAAAAGAAACTGAATAAATGTATGAATGTATGAACAGAAAAATAAATCTATTCAACTTAGCAGACTTGATTTAAGAACCCTAGTAAAAGTATAATTTACCCAAAATCTTCTAGACCAAACTTCTCCGTGAGTGTTCCACATCCATTCCCTGCTGTGAGATGGCCACTTTCTCATGGAAGTATCAATATCACTGTGGAATCATGGAAAGATTTCAAGTGAATTATAGTAGAGTGTAAAATTTTGAAATTTAGAAACAATTTAGTTTTATAATCTTGATGTCAGGTACAATAATTAGAAGAAAAAAAACAGTTTACTCCTACATAGTTTTCCCAATATTTTGTCCATAGAGAGCATTCTGAACTAAATTTAGTGCACTCACTAAAGAAGCTGTAGAGTTATAATTCTTCCAAGTAAGTGAAGAAAAGTAGAGAGAAAAAGCTCTGGGACTATCTGATTGTAGCTTTTTGAATATATCAAAGTTGAAAAATCTTCAAGGAAAGAAAGCCATTGAGGATGCTAATTTAAGGTGAACAAGCAATTCTGATCACAATATATTCTGTGGCAGTGCAGATGGAGAGATGGAGAAAAGCATGAGTAATGTATTGGATTAGAACCAGTAGTACTTATACAAAAATAAAGTATAATTCACATGGGAGATGAAATTCCTAATAAATTTCCAAATCTTGCTTTTTGGAGATGGAGTAAGGAGATAAAAACTACATAGTATTATAGGAAATTAATAATAAGAAGAAAGAAGGGTATTTAGGAAGTCTTCTAGTGTTCAACTCTGGGTCAAATTGCCAAGACCTAGAAACTTTAATAGGTCCAAGATTTTAAAATTAACTTTGGATTTTGTCTGTATAAAAGGTATACACTCTTTCAACCACTGGTGGAAGAGTTATATATTATGATAAATTTTAAATAACAGTAAAAGGTTTTAAAAATACTGCCTAAATCTACATTGTTCCTATTTCTAGTAATCACTTAGTGCAAAGTTAATAATATATATATATATAAAATACAACACATATCACAGTTAAAGAAACTCTGTCTGGCTTGTCCTAAAATATAACTTTGAGGAATATATGATACTAGTGGCCTGGTGCATGAAATTAGTGCACATTAAAAGGGAATTAATTCGAGGAAATATTTTAATATTGCTATTAGCCTTTTCTCTATAATAGAAGTGTCCAGCTAGCCCTACCCCCATTAGGTGACACCAAGACCTTGCCAGTCCCACCCCTGTCAAGCCCCGCTGGGTGGGAGATGCAGCCTCATGTCCTGGTGCCAGGACAGGGGGTGCAGCCTCAGGTCCCCAGACAAGCCCTGCTAGGCAGAGGAGCACAGCCTCAGTCCCCTGCACTGGCCCAGCACCTGGCAGCCTCAGGTCCCTACTGATTGGCATTAAGGCATGACGGCATGATGGCATGTGGCATGACAATCATTTGCATATTAGTCTTTTTTTATGATGATTGGCATAGAAATAACTTCCATGAACAATGCACAATGCCTAACAATTTTTCATATGGTGCATCACACCTGGCATATTTGTGCTTTCCTCTGAGAATGCATACAATATAAACAGACACAAGAGAGACAATAAAATAAGACAGGGAATAATTAATACCACTAAGCATATGGGATTACAAAAAGCTTTATTAAGGCTAGAAGAAAAAGTTATACCACATGTTTGGCATTTTAAGTTAATCTTTATGCCAAATTATTCTGTAGGGAAGTTATTTTCTTCAGAATCAGTCTTGGCTCCAATGAAACTAGAGAATATATAAAAGAAATTTCAAAAATGACAAGGTTGATGCTTACAAAAGCAACCAATAAATATTTGTCAATGGCCTATTATGCAGGGAAAAATATTCAAGAATATGAAATCTTAATGTTTAGCAAAATGAAATTATTATCAATTCTCAAGATGCTTGCTTTGGCAAAACAAATAAATTAAGTATTCATATAAAAAATATTAGAAACCAGAGGTCCTATGCAAGAATTTCATGCAAGGGCCTTGGGCCCAACCCCGCCCACCACTGCCTCTGTGGCCAGAGGTTTCTGCTGCCTCTGCCGCAGCCCCTGCCCACTGCAGCTTTGTCCAGAAGGAAGAAATTCCAGAATGATGCCTGGTCTAATTAGCATATTATGCTTTTATTATTATAGACTAAAGGCCCAGTGCATGAAATCCATGCATGGGGATGTCTCTCTCAGCCCAGCCTGCACCCTCTCCAATCTGGAACACCTCGAGGGATGTCCAACTGCCTGTTTAGGCCCGATACCAGTAGAATAGGGCCTAAATGGGCAGTCAGACATCCCTCTCACAATCCAAAACTGCTGGCTCCCAACTGCTCACCTGCCTGGCTTCCTGATTGCCCCTAACCGCTTCTGCCTGCCAGCCTGATCACTCCCTAACCACTTCCCTGCCAGCTTGATTGATGCCTAACTGCTCCTCTGTCAGCCTGTTTTCCCCTAACTGCCCACCCCTGCAGGCCTGGTCACCCCTAATTGTCCCCCCTGCAGGCCTTGGCTCCCCACAATTTCCCTTCCCTGCAGGCGTGGTTGCCCCAACTTCCCTCCTCTGCCAGCCTGGTCACCCCTAACTTCCCTCCAATGAAGGCTTGATCGCCCCCAACTGCTCTCCTCTGCTGATCTGATTGGCCCCAACTGCCCTCCCCTGCTGGCCATCTTGTGGTGGCAATCTTGTGTCCACATGGGGGCAGCAATCTTGTGTGTTGGAGTGAAGGTCAATTTGCATATTACTCTTTTATTAGCTAGCATAGACACCTGATGCATGGGTGGGGACCAGCTGGTTTGTCCTGAGGGGTGTCCCAGATTAGGGTGGGTGTGAGGGATGGCCTGGGCAAGGGGCCTGTGGTAGTTTTCAGGCTGGCCACACCCCCTGGCAACCCAAGTGGAAGCTCTGGTATCTGGGATTTATTTATCTTCTATAACTGAAACTTTGTAGCCTTGAGAAGAGACCTGGGCTGGCCAAGGTGTGCAGGAAGCTTGGCTTCCTCCATTGTAAGGGAAACCAAAGCCTCCTGCTTGCTCTGTGGCTGTAGCCATCTAGATTGGGTTAATTTGCATATTTGCTCCTGATTGGCTGGTGGGAATGGCTTATGGTGTAGTGGAGGCACAGTCAATTTGCATATTGCTCTTTTATTAGATAGGATTATTCTTTAAAGGAATCAAAATTGTATGGCAATAAATTTTCTTTCTCCTTTTATTTATTTATTTTAATTTATTTTTTTAAAATATATTTTATTGATTTTTCACAGAGAGGAAGAGAGAGGGATAGAGAGTTAGAAACATCGATGAGAGAGAATCATCGCTCAGCTGCTTCTTGCACATCCCCTACTGAGGATGCACCCACAACCAAGGTACATGCCCTTGACCGGAATCGAACCCGGGACCTTTCAGTCCGCAGGCCGACGCTCTATCCACTGAGCCAAACCGGTCCCGGCTCTTTCTCCTTTTAAAGAGAAACAATTAAAACCTCAGAAGAAAAATTTTAAAAAGAATAAAATGTCCAAAATCATCAAGTTGTAATTACTCTGGCACATTGAAGAACTGATAGTAGCTGCAGAGGTAGGAAATGCATTAGAAGTAAGTGAGCAGAAAGAAGAAAAAAAAAAGTAGAAAAAAAAAAAGCTATTCAGAAAAAGGTAGAAGAAAAGCATTCAAAACCATGCGGACACATTTAAATTTTGTGCTAAGCATAACTGGAAATCACTGGGTAATTTTAAAAGGCAGGGCATGACATCATTTATGCTTTTAAAAGACCAGTCTGGGATTTCCTCTTTCCCCTATTATGCAGAAAGCTGGAAAGTAGAGTGCTCCTGAAATAACAACACCAACAACAAAAGATGATCTATTTAAATCATAGTTTTTGTGGGCCCATCAAAGAAGAAGTATGAATTCCAATCTTTTATATTCTGTGTCCACTGGGTGCCTAACTATTTTGCTAACATTATTTCTGGTTGTGTCTGTGAGTATGAGATTAGCATTCAAATCTGTAGACTGAGTAAAGCAGATTATGTGGTGGATATCATGCAAACTGTTAAATGCTGAATGGAATCAAAAGACAGAGGAAAGGAGAATTTGCTCTCTGCCTGACTGGGTAAGCTGGACATTGGTCTTCTCCGGCCCTTTGACTAAGATTTACACCATCAGCTCCCCTGGTTCTCAGGCCTTTGAGCTTGAACTGGAACTATATAACCAACTTTCCCAGGCCTCTAGTTTTTAGACATCAGATCATAGAAGGTCTCAACTTTTATGATTCATGAGTTAATTCCCTATATATTTAACTATATCTACTATATCCTATTGGTTCTGTTCTCTGCAGAACCCTGACTAATAGAAAGAAAGAGGCATGGACAAAGAGAGATTAGGTGCGTTAACTGCCAGAACTTTGGTAGAGTGTGCAAAGCAATGGCGGTCACCATAGAATTGGTAAGAAGAAATTAGCTAAGCTATTAATGAATTGTTGGGGGTTAAGTATGGCCTGTTGTGTCATTTGAAGTGAGCAGGGTGCCAAAGAATAAATTGTAATGGGAGCCCATCATCTTTGGAGAGGTCTGTGATTGCTTTTTGTAGACTAGGCCTTTTAGTACAGTGGCTTAAATAAAAATATGGTTGAAAACACAATATTATTTCAACTGCATTGAATAACACAACTATTTAAATAATTGAATAATTATAGAATATATAAAAGTATATACATATGTACATATAGAAGTGTACAAACCACACTGAGAGGTGTTAAGTTTTCTCTGAAGGGGAAGTAAAATAGCACAAGACTAGGTGAGAAAAAGAAATCTAACTTTTTAACTTACACAGCTGTAATCTTTTTTTAAATATATTTTTATTGATTTTTAGAGAGGAAGGGAGAGAGAGAGAGAGAGAGAGAGACAGAAACATCAATGATGAGAGAGAATCATTGATCAGCTACCTCCTGCACACCTCCTGCTGGGGTCAAGCCCTCAATCTGAGCATGTGTCCTTGACCGGATTCGAACCTAGAACCCTTCAGTCCACAGGATGATGTTCTAACCACTGAGCCAAACTAGCTAGGGCCACAACTGTAATCTTTTAAACAAGCATATATCACCCTGGAATTAAAAACAAACTTTCTGAAAGAAGGTAGTTAATGGCAATGTCTTTGAGCAGCTATCTGAGGAATTCTTCAGTTTCTTCCACAATAATATCCTTGAAGTAATGACAGCTTAAAACCTAAGATAAATTTTTATGACAGATATAAAGAATTAGATACACTTCTCTACTGAATCTATAGAACGTACTTGAGGAAGGTTTTGGAAGAGGTAAAAATAAAACACAGGGCAGTGCAGAACATTTTTCAATTTGTTTCTTTGTAATTAATGCTTAGTCAGCCAAGAGTGGGAGCTATAACTTGAGCTGCATCAATCCTATTGATCACTTAGGTCATACAACAACATTAAAAATCAGGGAGAACATTCAAGAGAGTTTTGTTGAATGTTCAGTTTGAGTTTTGTTGTTGTTTTACCCCTTACCAAATCTGTATATAATAGACAAATTTCATAATAGGATCATAACTAGAGCTTTGTATTTGGCAGAGCTTCTGCTTGCTCCCTGGAGGCTTTATTCCTTCAGCCGTATGCAGCATTTGATGCCCCCTGCAAAATTTCAGTCTGTCTGCACACTTCCCCAACGAGCATTCCAGATACCAGCTGAGACTGGGATAGGGAGAAAATAAAAGTAAAATTCCTGTGAAAGTAAGAAAGAAGTACACCTACATATAGAAGTCAAGTAATTATAATAACAGGAGAAATTGTGCAGTTTACAATATTCACTCAATATTATTAAAATAGTGGATACAGAAAATGGTCAGATTAAATTATATTCTTCAGTGGATTGCTTTACTCTCCCGCCGCTCGGCCATGACCCGGACCCCCACCAGCCAGTCCTATTCGAGGCACCGCCTTCCTGGCATTGCTGGTGGCCTCCATGCCACGGGCAGCCGAGCGGCGCAGCGTGGTCTGTGGCAAGTGGCTGGCAGCGGCGTGGCGCAGTGGCCGGGGTGACGCGTTGGTGCGCTTCACGGTGGGCACGAACGGCCTGGGCGCCCTGGAGTGCGAATGGGCACGGCACAGGGACCTGCTGCTGCTCAACGCGCTGCGAGAACCTCATGGGTCTAGCACTCGAGAGGGACCTCGTTTCTGTGGTCACTGGTGGGGCCTTCCAGCACATGCCATGCAGCACAAACTAGTTTCCCAAGGCTTTTAAAGAAGCTTTTGAAATTTCCCGCCCTGAGGCAAGTAACCAGCAGAAAGTAGATAATCAAATGGTAAAAACTTAAATCTAAAGGTGTTGAATTGTTATGATATTGAAGTGTTGATCTAATGTGCCTTGCTTGAAGTCTAGATAATTGAAGTTAGCCTATTAATTAAATATGCTTTATGTTTTATTTGAAATATATCTTTAAAAATGTAAAAGTATTATTGATTTGGGAAATGCTATTTGATTTGCTACCTAAAAAATTTAAAGTTCTGAAAGTTTAAGGTCTCTTGCCATGAAGAGGTTTTAAAGCTCTACAGTTTTTGCCGGGACCGGTTTGGCTCAGTGGATAGAGCGTCGGCCTGTGGACTGAAAGGTCCCGGGTTCGATTCCGGTCAAGGGCATGTACCTTGGTTGCGGGCATATCCCCAGTAGGGGGTGTGCAGGAGGCAGCTGATCGATGATTCTCTCTCATCGATGTTTCTAACTCTCTATCCCTCTCTCTTCCTCTCTGTAAAAAAATCAATAAAATATATTTAAAAAAAAAATTAAAATAAAAAAATAAAGCTCTACAGTTTTTTTAATGGAAGGGGTGGACACGCCCCCCTTCTCCCCGCTTCCCAGAACAGGTAATCCAATTTCCCCAAGCAGTATAATATCTTTAAAGAATGTGTTCATTTGCATTTGAATGGCTACACCTTTGCTAGCCCACAGACAAGTTTACATATGAATAGCTACAAGGTTGCTTCTCAGTTTCCCCAGGCAGAAAAACAAAACAAAACAAAACAAAACAGAGTTTAAAGTTAATTGTTGGATTTTGGAATTTGTTCTTGAAAATATAAAGGTTTATTAATGGGGAGATGTTGGGTGTTTGACTTGTGAGCTCTGAAGGTTTTGGGACTCGGATTGAATTGGGAGAAGTTATATAATTGTGGTAACTAAATGCCTAGAGTAAATAATTAAGGATTCAAGATAAAAATAAATAATATATAGGATTACAATTAGCTTAATGATTTCAGATATTTTACAGTACATATGTTTAATATTATAAATTTCTAAGAATTGTTTTAGGTTTGTGTGGTTTTTATCTGCATCTCACAAATTTGTTTTTCATTTAAGTGAAGTGTTTTTTAACTTCACTTGAGAATTCATTGACCCATGGGTAATTTATAAATGTTTTGTATAACTTCCAAATATCTGGAGATTTTTTTCCAGCTACCTTTCAGGTATTAATAGTTTAATTACATTATTTTCTAAAAACATACTTTGTATGATTTCTATTTTTAAATTTACTAAGGTGTGTTTTGTGGCTCAGTATATGGACTCTCTTGTTGAATGAATGTTCCTTGGGAGCTTGAGAAAAATGTACATTCCTCTGTTATTGAATGGAAGAGTCTATAAATATAAATTATTTCACATTGATATTTCTGTTTTTGTCAACTATATACTGATTGATTTTCTTCCTCCGTAATCTATCAATTGCTGATAGGAAACAGTTTCAATGTTTCAACTATGATTGAAGATCTATTTCTCTATGTTGTATTAGTTTCTGCCTCACATACTTGTATGCTCTGTTAAGTATGGTTACATTTTAAACTTATGATGTTTTTGTAGAGAACTGACCCCTTTTTCATTATGAGGCTCTCCTCTTTATTTCAATATTGTCCCAGTTATGAATACCAAGTCTGAAATTATTATAGCTATTTTATTTTTGTTTAGAAATATTTACATGGTATATTTTTTTATTCTTTTAATTTTACTTGCTCAGAATCTTAATATTTAGAGTGAGTTTGTTATTAGCATATAGCTGGATTTTGAAGCTTTTATTTTTTTCCCCCAATTTTTATTAAATTTATTAGGTGGACTTTGGTTAATAAAATTTATACATTTGAAGTATAAATTTTATACACTGCACTGTGTGTTTACCACCCAAATTCAAGTCTTCTTCTGTTATCATATCTAAAGAATAATAACAATACTAAAACAATGGCTCCAGCTGTTTTGTGGAATAACAATTGTTCTGCATTAAGAGGAGGTAAAGGAAAATTAATTGAGAGTTGCTGGAATAACAACTAAGATGAAAGTTGAACTGAAGTTGTAGTAGGAAAAAAAAAGTAGAGGAGACAAATTGGGAGTTTTAGAGACAGAAGGAATTTTGATATAATTGGTTTGGAAGGCTAGGTAGTGGGGCTAGCAAACTCAAGAACATTATTAGAGGGAAATACTATAGAAAGCTCCTAGATTAATTAATTCATCACTACATTAATCAATCAAACACAAAGATCCAAAAAGATTATAAAAATTGCCCAAATATATAAAGCCAAGATGATCACTACTCAAAATTAGATAATCTTAATAGTTAGACACTTTAGTCATCATAACAGTTTGCTTCATTCTCTTATTTCTAAACTAGAGGCCCAATGCACAAAATTCGTGCAAGAGTAGGCCTTCCTTCCCTTGGTTGGGCTTCCCTCTGGCACCCAAGACCCTGGCTTCCCGCAGAAGGATGACTGGTCTAATTAGCATATTGTGCTTTTATTATATAGGATATTTTTATTTATGCATAAAAGTAAAAGTAATGTATTTCTACACTGACCAGTTTGGCTCTGTGGTTATTTGATTCCTGGTCAAGGGCAGGTACCTCAATTGTAGGCTTGATCCCCAGCCTTGGTTGGGGTGCCTGTGGAATGTTCTCTCTCTCTCTCTCTCTCTCTCTCTCTCTCTCTCTCTCTCTCTTTCTCTCTCTTTTTCTCTCTCTTTCTCCCCCATCCACCCTCCCCTCCACTCTCTCTGAAAAGAAAAATCAATGGGAAAAATAATACCCATTGGTAAGGAGTAAAAACATAAAATGAAAATAATGTATTTCTACCAGAAGCTTCTCTATATATGGCATTCCCTTTTCAATTTTAAAACAGAAATGCAAGCTAGATTTTAGTTTCTTTTTAAAATTGCAAGTGTTGTATAATTCTTTCATAATACACTCATGAGCATTTTGCTAAAATTAAATTGAAAATAAGAAAAGCTCAACCAGGTAAGTTATATACTGTGACATTGCAATAACGGCTCCACAAGAAAGAAAAATTCTGCACTACAGCACCAGGTAACTATCTTAAAAATACATCATAATAAATCTAGCCAATTAGTTCATAAAATAAAGAACATATACATAGTCCAGTATAAATTCAAAAGCATCTAGATGTTCTAACTGAACTAATTGTATATGCAAAAGTGAATGTTTAAGATATAGAAATATAGTTTACAATGCTTTTGAAGAGTGTGCATCTTTAACTTTTGACATTTTGACCCCTGTATTAGAGTGTTTTAAGTAATAAAGTGGCAGCACAATTTTTTAAATGAAATATATTCTAAAAATAGTAATTAGTTTTATAGAGAAATAATTAGTCTATGGGAATGCTGGAAGATTATTGACTGGTATATAACTTGTGAACTTTATCTTAACCTTGAATAGAATTAAGACACTTCAAAAATGTAAGGATTGATAGTTAAATTATAAAAATAGCTAATATGAATTATGTGCTATTGCCAGGCACTCTCTTAAGTATTTTATGTGTATTATTTAGTTTAAATATAAATTATGAATAGATTTCTTTTATTCTCACTTTATAAATTAAGAATCTGGGACAATAACAGATTGTTACTGACATAAGGTCATACTGCCAGTAATTATTGGAGCTAGGGGTGAAACCTAGAAACTTAGTCTCAGAATCTGTGCTCTCAAAGGACAGCTATACTGCCTCCCTGTTACACCATTCTATTATGTTCTGCACTGGATATTGCCACTTCATTAACTACACTTTACAAAGAAATTGAAAGAAGGTACTAATTTTAGGTACAATCATTAAATGAAATAAGAACAAAGGAAATATATTTTAACTTATTATTCACCTGTTGCTTTATTCACCTATCATTTAACCAAAATTTCTTGAGCAGCTCTTAGGCATATGTATTAGTGGGCTGGTGCATTAGTGGGCTGGTGCATGAAATTTATGCATGAAGCTGGGGAGGGAAGGGGGGTTCAGTCCAGCCTGCACCCTCTCCAATCAGACATCCTTCTCGCAATCTGGGATTGCTGGCAGTTAGGAAACTGTTCACCTGCCTGCCTGCCTGACCACCCCTAACTGCCTCTGCCTGCCTTCCTGATTGCCCTTAACCTCTAGGCCTACCTGCCTGATCACCGCTAACATTTCTGCCTGCCTGCTTGATCCCCCTAACTGCCTCTGCCTGCCTGCCTGATTGCCCCTAATTGCTCTCACCTGCTGGCCTGATCTTGCCCCCCAACTGCCTCTGCTTGCCTGATCACCCCTAACTGCATTCCCCTGCTGGCCTGATCTCACCACCAACTGCCCTCCCTTGCTGGCCTGATCTTGCCCCCAACTGCTCTCCCCTGTTGGTAACTTTAATTCTGATTGGTTGGTTTCTATGTCAGTCAGCATCAAAAGCTCCACCTCCTAGGCAGCCATTGGCTCCTCACAGTTCACCCAGATTTGGTCCTGATTGGTCAGTTTCTATACCAGTCAGTGTCTCCAGGCCTATCTCTGTGCCTGACCAGAGAGGCAGTGTTTATCAGCAGCCTCCTCAAAGCCCCCGAGAGAAACAGAGGCAAAGCTGCTGGCAAAACCAGGAGAGAAAAAAAGAGGCAACATCTGATCAACAGCTGCCATGGAGACTGTGGATCAGACCCTGCCTCTCTCTCTGGGCCTCTCACTGGGCCCCATCCATAGCCCACTCGACAATCAGTACTGGATCACTGCACCCACAACTGGCAGTAGTCAGTGCTGGGTTGCTATGAAAACCCATCACTGACGGCAGGACTCACTTCTAGTGTTCAGTTGAGACTTAGGTTGTTTTGGACATTACAGACCCTGGGTTTTTATATATAAAAATATATAAAACCCTAATATGCAAATAGACTGAATGGCAGAATAACCAAACAACTAGTTGCTATGATGTGCACTGACCCCCAGGGGGCATGCAAGCATCAGACACTGAACCCCAATGGAACATGGCAGGCATCAGACATTGCAGGATGGTGGAGCCGGTGAGTGGGGAAATCAGACCAACGCAGGGTGCCAGTCACTAGCATCAGGATGAGCCTCTGATGGTTACTAAAAATTCTTTGCTCCCACACACTGGAATCCTGCTGGTACTTGCACCTGCTGCCAGCACCAGTCCTGCTTGCACCTGATACCAGTGGCTCCAGAGCCGCTGCTTGCACCTGGTGCCAGCACCCAGTGCCAGCCCGGATCACCCCTGAGGGCTTCTCCACCTTCCCCTGCTCCTGAGGGTTGATCAGAGCAGCAGCTGCTGCTTGTACCTGCTGATAGCACTGGCTCCACTTGCACCCACTGCTGGTGGAGGCCCCAATTGCTCCAGGCCATCAGTGGGTGTGAGCGGGCCACCTTCAGTGCATGGGAGTGGCAGCAGCAGGAGTGGGGCTGCCTGAACACAGGGACCCAGGAGCTGAAGCAGGAGAGATCAGGCGGGAGGCGTGGAAGATTAGCCAAGACATGCTCCTGTGCCCACTTTAGCCTCATGGCCCACAGTTCCTTTCAAGGTGCATGAATGGTGCACTGGACCCCAATAACAAGATATGAGAGCATTCGGTGTAAAGACAAAGTCACTGTTTTTAAGGTTTTTGAAGCACATGAGAAAAGTCTCAAATTTGCATAAACCCTACATAGTTTAAAGATGGTTAAGGAACCAGAAATTTAGACAGATGCCATAAATTATTGAGATATAGATTGTTGGATACATATTATAATGAAAGTAAATTTTACTCCTATATGATTGAAAAATTATAAGAATGGTAAGAAATGATAAAAAAATTAGCACTATTTCTTTATTTTCATGTGAGGGACATTTCAGCATATTGTAATCCTTAGGCAAGCAGCATTAATATCACTTAGGAATTTATTAGACATGCACAATCTTGGTCTCCACCCCAGATCTGCTGAATCAAAACTTGCATTTTAACAAGAGCCCAAGTAATTTGTATGCACACTGAAACTTGAGAAGCAGTTCCTTAAGGATATCTACTCTGCATGTCTATGTTCTCATAGTCCTACTGGCATGTATTGCTTATAGAAGCTCCCTGCCACTAATATCTCTCTGGAAACCCACAGTGAGTGTAGTTCCCACAGAATGTCTCACTCAAGCTAGCTTCAGTGCAGAGTATTAGAGCCAGGATGATTCTAGCCAATCATCTGGACTGTTTATATTTGGCTTTAGTTGTTATAATTTTCTATTATGCAAGATAAGAAATTTTTAAAAAGAGGCTGTGTGGGAAAAATATCTACTCCTAAATGAGAAGGCATTTGGATTGTTTGGAAAGCCAAAAGAAGACAACATTAACAGCAGGACTCAGAAAATTATACCAAATTATAATAAGTTAGCATAATGATGACAGATACAAAATTAATATGCAGACTCCAGAACCACAGAGAATTTACCCTTCGCTCCAAAATTATATGGGATGATTTAGCATGTGTGACATCATGCAATGATCCATTTCAATTACTAGATTTAGTCATTATAGAATGTAGGTGCTTTTTGATGAAAAACACTGAGATTGAGAGGATTTTAATGTTGATTACATACATTTTGGCAAAAGTTAATTACTAATACTATTAGCTATCCTTGAGTTGGCTTGTTACAAACAGCCATGCTTTTTGTTTGGTCAATCCAGTGAAACCAAATTTCTAAACCAATCTGGCCTTTGTCTCTACTAAATGCTTTTACAATCTTTAAATTAGGACAAAAGTCTGAAAAGTAAAAACAATCAAACTATTCTAGTTATTCACTTGGGAATGAAACTCTAGAAATATGAACAAACTAAAGTCACTTTATCACTCCCAGTCCCCAAATCAGCTTCCACCAATCTCAAGCATTTCCATAGGAGACATTATTCTCCAGCTATACAAAATTCCCAAAGAAATATTGCAGATTTATTATAGTTAAAAGGTCCGAAGCTAAGAGAGAAAAAGGAATAATAGATAGCCGTGGAAATATAGTTAGAGAATTTTCATGTGGGAAGCAGACCCTGAAACAAAGTGAAGTTAATAAGAATCCAGAGTTTTGCATGAGATTTAAGTTAAAAAAAATAAGTCTCACTTCTCCACTAAAATGAATATCAGATTATCTCTGCTAAAGATTGACAACTTAAAAACTTGAATATGTAAAAAAATATATTTACTTAGCATGTGTCATATCTTAGAGAATTTTTTTAATTTAATTTATTGGGGTGACATTGGTTATAAAGTACATAGGTTTCAAGTGTACATTTCTATGATTCCTGATTTGCAAATTGCATACATTATTAATTGGAAAGAATAAATTATTAGTTTGTTATGGTATACTAGAAGCCTAATGCATGAAACTCGTGCACTCAGAGGAAGTCATCCATTAGTCTGGGCTGCACCCTCTGGCAGTCTGGGAGCCCTCAAGGGATATCAAACTGATGGCTTAGGCTTCCTATGGGAGCACACTGACCACCAGAGAAGAGCTCCTGCATTGAGCATCTGCCCCTTCGTGATAAGTTCGTATCATAGCGGACAGTTGTTCTGCTGTTCCATCTATTTGCATATTAGCCTTTTATTATATAGGATTGGAAATGTAGCTCAACTTTGGAAGTTGATCATAAATTAGAAAGTCAAAGTTTTGTTGTCAGACTTGGAATTAAATCCTTATTCTGTCATTTTCAGGTATTATTAACTTTTCTCACTTTACTCATCTATAGTCTGAGGGTAATATCTACTTTTTTAGAGCAGGTATTCAAAATGAAAACCAATTCAAAAGGTTTAATAGACCAAAAGAGAACATATATGTAATGTCTTTCCCAACTGCTACTTCTTATCTACTAATACATTCATTTATATTTTTATAATAATCTGATTTCCCCCCACCCCAGTTATTATTTAATCTATTAGTTGCTTTTCCTGCTCTACTATGGTGTGCATGTCTTGTGACCTTAGTCTCTCCTTTTTGTTTCTCCCAAGATGACATTTTCTTCATTACATAAGTGGCATTCACCTTAGGACCAAGAAAATAATGCCCACAAGAGCAATATTTAGTCTGAGTAGCACTTTCAAAGAAACAAAGGCATATCTATCTGCTATTTGAGAAAGGGGATTACTACAAGAATTCTTCCCAGTATAGTAGTGTTAGAAAGAGCTATTCAGTTATGATCAACAGAAAGAACTCATGCTAATAGCATCTGGAAACCCAATTCCATCATCCTGAAATACAACTTTAAATAAAAGTACAATAGATGCAGACCTCACAAAATATAAAGTGTGATATATACATACTAATTTGAATAAATGCTCTTTGTCCTTTTGGCTTTCATTTTTATTAGTACCATGATCCTTACGGTGGCAATTTCTTTATTGATTTTTGTAAAGTTCTATGTCATGGATAAAATATAGTGCCAAGAAGAACTTTTAGTTTAGCTTGAAAATGTATTTACATACATGTATTAAAAATGCATATATCCACATGTGTACACACATATGCCAACATACATATATACAAATACAGACATAAATTATATATAAAACAAAAGTACATCATATGTTACTTGTCTAATTGATTTATATTTTATAAAATTAAAAGCATGAAAATATTGAGTAAACATTTTGTTTTTGCTTGTTTTTTTCACAAAAATAAAAGCTCAACTTCTTTTCTGTTGCTCAGTATGAAGAATAAGATCCTCTAATTTTCAGAGCTAGCTCAGAATGACTGAGTTAGCAAGAGAGTTGCTAAAGAGAATAATTGCAGTTGTGTTAGTTATTGAGTATATCAAGTATATAAAGCACATGTTCAATTCTTTGGAACTTTCTTTAATAAGAGAAATATTATTGATGGCAGGCTTAACGTAGTTATTTTGCTTATCTCTCTAGTAAGAACTATTTACAGTCACATTCTATTAAAGTCACTAATACCAGGAATAATCTTGCATATATGTGTGATAATTTACCTTATTTATTACTAAAAAGATCTTCACTGCCTGAAATTCCAACAAATATCAATTAATTTGGGTAATAAATATAATTAAAAATCTGTTAGAGGAGTATCCAAGATGGCGGCATAAGTAAACACACCTAAACTGCAGCCATGCACAAATTTCAAAACTACAACTAAAATCAAAACGTCTGTCACCCAGAACCACAGGAGGGCTGGCTGAGTGGAAGTTCTACAACCAGATGGAAATAGAGGGGAGCATTCAGTGCACAAATGCTAAAAAACTGAGGTACAGGGGTGCGAGATAGGGGCTGGCAGCCAATCCCATATGGCAGCAGGTGGTGCTTTCTTCAACCCAAAGGGGAGACGTACGAGACCCAAACTCCTACAGGGAGAAGCTGGACTGACTGCCATCAGGTTGGAAAGTGAGGGTGGCTGGCTTGCAGAGGGAAGCAGCCAAAATGCAGAGACACAAAGGCATGTCGCAAAAGGGGGCAATGGCAGAAAGCAAACTAAGGGACGACATGGAGTTCAGTACCACATTTATAAGGTTACTCGAGAATCTTCTAAAAACTGCTGAGAAATTTGATGAGACCAACAAGGACCTTAATGAGAATACAAAAAAAAAAAAAAAAAAAAAAAAAAAAAAAAAATACACTGTCTGGAATAAAGAATTTGCAGAAACTCAACTGTAGATCAATGTACCCAAAGAATCAAACCAAAGATCTGAAATACAAGGGGGGGGGGAAAAAAACCCATCCAGAAAAAAGAAAAGAAAAAAGGATCCAAAAATATGAAGATAATGTAAGAAGCCTCTGGGACAACTTTTAAGCTTATCAACATCCAAATTTTGGGGTGAAAGAAGAAGAAGAGAGAGAAAAATATTAAAAACATATTAGAAGAAATAATGATAGAAAACTTTTCCCACCTAGTAAAAGAAATAGACTTATAAGTTCAGGAAGTGCACAGAACCCCAAACAAGATGAATGCAAATAGGACCACACCAAGACACATCATAATTAAAATACCAAGGGCAAAAGACAAAGAGAGAATCTTGAAAGCAACAAGAGAAAAACAATTAGTTACCTACAAGGGAGTACCCATATGAATGTCCGCTGATTTCTCAACAGAAACTATGCAGGCCAGAAGAGAGTGACAAGAAATACCCCCCACTGGGAATCAAGCCTGCAACCCAATTATGGAATCAAACCTGGGACTCTTCAGTCCACAGGCCAACACTCTATCCACTGAGCAAAACTGGCTATGGTTTCTATGCTAATTATTGTACTTTATGTTTATGTACCTAAAATAATCTAGATAATCTATAAATATTTATAAATAGTTCTATGATATACATATTAATATACAAGTGAAAAAATTGTATAATTAAGTTTAATTCACTCAAGAGAGTGGTAAATGCTTACTGATGACCTTGAATAAGGCAGCTCCTTAGTTCTACTCAGACTATTCATCAAGTTAAATAAATTAAAAGCAAAACACAAAACAATTTCTGAGATATTTTAAACTAAAAATCATCATTTAAATCTCTATTTTGGCTGAAGCCGGTTTGGCTCAGTGGTAGAGCGTCAGTCTGTGGACTGAAAGGTCCCAGGTTCGATTCCGGTCAAGGGCATGTACATTGGTTGCGGGCACATCCTCGGTAGGGGGTGTGCAAGAGGCAGCTGGCCGATGTTTCTCTCTCATCGACATTTCTAGCTCTCTCTCTCTCCCTTTCTCGCTATAAAAAATCAATAAAATATATTTAAAAAAAATAAATCTCTATTTTGGAGGGTACCAGGGTTAAGTACACTATTAATAATACTTAGAGCTAACTTTAAGTTATTTGATGCGCATAATCCTTTTTCAAATTTTTGTGATGTTTATCAAATGAGGCTACACCCATTCCCTTAATGAGTGCTGAAGTTTAAGGAAGTCCAAAATATCTATAAAATATATAAAAATATCTCATAATTCATAAATAATCTTCAACTGTGTGCTTGTTAGTCACAGTAGGTATCTAGAATGATTATACTAGCACCACATATCCTCTGGATTTATCTAACACTAATTACACAGGTGACCTTCTAGCTCACAAAGGAAAAAATGACACATTAACACTGGTATTTCCTTTGCTATGCTTGCCAGATTTGGAAATGCACAGTGCTATAAATCATGCATAAGTGTACTGTGCACATACCATTTTCCAGTGACAGAGTAAGAACAATTTTATAACATATTTGTAAATAACATATTTGCATGTCTTGGTTGTAGGCTCAATCCATGGTGTGGGGCATGCAGGAGGCAGCCGATCAATGATTCTCTCTCCTCATTGATATTTCTCTCTCTCTCTTCCTCTCACTTCCTCTCTGAAATCAATGAAAACATATTTTTAGAAAAGCATTAACCTTAATGTTAAAAAGGTAAGACAAAGCCTACTGAATGGAAATCAAAACATCTGAAAACATCTCTCCTTCTACATAAGTTAACTATGAAAATCGTTAACTCCTAAATTTGCAGAACTTAATAAAAGAACTAACCCTAACATAAAGGCATTGATTTCTGTATGGAAACTGAGATTATAAGTTGTTGGAAAACTCCTTTTCTTGGCAATTGTAGCTCTAAGCTTGTGTAAATTTTAGTGCCAACAGACAGCTGCCATGGGACATTTTGCTGAAAGAACAAAAGATATATTCTTTGCTTGGAGTGAGTCTGCTATTTTGCAGTAATAGTAAGGTAGTGATTAAATATATCTAACCCGTTTAAGTCAGAATAGCTGAAGAAAGTCACAGAAAATTGCATTTCAAAGCATATATAAAGGATGGGAATGGTGAAGTAGGTGAGGATTTTAATCATTGTGACATTCAAAAAGAGACATTTCCCAGTGGAATTCTAAGATGTGATGGTTCAAACATTAATGCAAGTCATTTTGAAGTTAAAGTCTTCATTAAAACCTGTAAGTTTATCATTTGAACTTTGTGTTTCTTACTGCCCTATTAACCAAAAAAAGTGTCAGATTTTTTTTAATTGTTTGTATTGATGAGAGAGAGAGAGAGAGAGAGAGAGAGAGAGAGAGAGAGAGAGAGATTTGTTGTTCAACTTATTTATGCATTCATTGTTTGATTCTTTTATGTTCTCTGACCTGGAATTGAACCTGCAAATTTGGCATATCTGGATGATGTATAACAAACTGAGCTTCCTGGCCAGGGCCCAGACAGAATTTTTTGTTAATTTAAGTTTTTAAAGCTATAAATTGGACACCCAAAAAGTTACTGTTAGGTGGGCAGTTAGACATGAGCAGCTGGGGTGGCTTGCTCTAGGTCCTGAACAGGGATGGAACCAACACTGCCTCCAGACCGCCTCGCTAGGGGCAGCCCAGCAGTCGCAGATCGCCAGTGGGCAAGTTAGCGGGTTCTTGTTGGTGCACACTCAGAGGAAAAAGACATGACCTCAATGCCAACGGGACCTCACTAGGGCTCTGGACTAATTATGATAAAGTTTGTGTTTCGGTTTTAACCCCACTCCTCATGGGTTTTTCTGTGTGCATTATGTGTAAGAACATTTATAAAAGAATCATAGTTTTTGTCATCTATCCCTGAATTCAAATGAGAGGCTTTACTCAGAAAATCCTTCTTTTAAACCCAGGAGTTGGGGGCCATGCTCTTTCTAGTGCATGCTCTACTTACAAGGAGAGCACCATGCCATTCCCTTTGCCTTTCTCTTCCCTCTCAGGCACCTATTCCCCAAACTCTAACACCCCCCTGAGACTTGCCACCACAGGAGAAATGGGCAGCTGCAGTTTGTCCCAGGATCACCCCATGAACCTGTCTCCAAGGTACCCCTTTCTCTGACTTCCCAGTGAGCTAAAGCATCCAAGCCTTTGTCTCAAGACTGGTTCCTTTCCTCCTTTGGGGGTCTATCCTCAATAAGCCCCATTTTGCTTTACTTTTATTTTCATTGACCTTAAAATCTTTTCTGGGTTGATGAAAAAAACCAGGTCCCAGCCAGTAATCACAATTGATAAAATTACCATCAAATATGTGCAATTACATCATATAGATATGCTTCAAATATTAAGGCAGAATTTCCACCCCCCTCCCCCCCTCCCATTTTTTTTTTTCTTTTTGCTATACTATAACTAACTCCATTACCACCACCAATTAGGGAATCACTCAATTATAGTCTATAAAAAACAAACAAACAAAAAAAAGCAAACAAACAAACACTGCAAAGGTAGGAACGTGAAAGAGAATCCTGTTGGGGGGATTCATGTAGAAGGCATTTTTAAATGGAATCTCCAAGCGTAACATTTTGTACTAAGAGGAAAGATCAGAGTAGAATGAAATAGTTTGGGGATTAGAATAGTATGTACCTTTTGTAGTTTGGAAAAATATATGAGCATGGAGACTGACACCTGCTTTTTGTGTCAAGATTTATGCAGGTTGAAGACAAGCAAGCACAGCACCTGCCAGTAAAGCAGACATCGAGCACAGCATAGAGATTGTCTAGGTGGAACAATCTGAAAGTGGAAAAGAAAGATGGTGGACTGGCTAGGAATGTTAGGATTTGAAGAATACATGGTGAGTTCTTTTTTTCATTTTTATGTTTTTGTTAATACTCATCTGAGGATATTCTTTACATTGCTTTTCAGAAAGAGTGGGAGGGACGGGAGAGAGGAGAAAGGAAAGAGGAGAGAGGAAAGAGGAGAGAAGAGAGAGGAGAGAGGGAGAGGATACATATCAGTTCACTGGTTGCCTCCCACAAGTGCCCAAACTCTGGACAGAGAATAAACCTGCAACGCAGGTACATGACCTTGAACAGGAATCGAATTCTTTTTTTTTTTTTTTTTTTTTACATATTTTATTGATTTTTTACAGAGAGGAAGGGAGAGGGATAGAGAGCTAGAAACATCGATGAGAGAGAATCATCGACCAGCTGCCTCCTGCACACGCCCCACTGGGGATGTGCTTGCAACCAAGGTACATGCTGCTGACCGGAATCGAACCCGGGACCTTTCAGTCCGCAGACCGACGCTCTGTCCACTGAGCCAAACAGGTTTCAGCTGGGAATCGAATTCTTGACCCCTTAGTACTTGGGCTGATGCTCTGGCCACTGAAAAACACTGCCCAGAGCTCTCTTTTTTTTAAAAAAAAAAATCTACCATATAGCTTAAATTGAGTGACTGCAAACATGAATGTCCAATAGGCAGGCAGATAAAAAGGAGAGAGGGAGGAAGGGATGGAGGGAGGAAGGAACAAAGAAATGAATAAACAAGGATGGAGAAAAAGGAAGAAAAAAAAAGAAGAAAAAAGAAAGGAAGGAAGGAAGGAAGGAAGGAAGGAAAGAAAGGAAGGAAGGAAGGAAGGAAGGAAGGAAGGAAGGAAGGAAGGAAGGAAGGAAGGAAGGAAGGAAGGGCCAAAAGAATAGGAAAGGGGAATTGAGGAAGAGGCTAATGGGCAGACCTATACTTATGTCATCATTGTCTTGAATCTGCCTAAAGAACAAGGGCCGACCTTTGCCCCAAGATGTCATCAACAGTGGAACTGGAACAGTACCCAACTCATATCTCACATCCATGGGCAGAAGAAAAGCTCTGCTTACAGTACTGAAGATGACATCCTGTCCAGTAGCTCCTGGCCGTCAATCCAGTGGCAGAAGGCAACCTCAGACCAATGTCACCCAAGCACAGTAACTCCTACCCTCTATCCAGCAGCAAATAATGACTCAGGCCAGGCACTGCCAATTCTCCAGTCAATGGCAGAAGGTAATTCTTTCTCACATTTTCTGAATCTCCACCCAGTGACAGAATACCACTCAGCTCCTGGTCCTCTAATCAGTGTCAGAAGCTACCCATATAGGTTCTTCCTTCCTCAGTACTAGTGGTAAAGATGGACAGGGAAGGCCATTGCCACTGTGTGGCCAGGGAAAAGGTCAGGGAAAACACTCTCTGCCCTGCAGTTCTGGCATGTATCACAATTCACCTACAGAGACCGAGAACCAGGAAAGTGCCTTCTTTCCCACAGGCTAAACCAGCAGAAATCTCACCCGAACTCAAGTGAAATGGGATAATAATAGCATTATAGGGCTCAGTAAACTAAACTGTCAGTGGAACTCTAGCCCACAAATTGGCCAAAACTAATATGATAAACTTAAACAGAGTAATTGTCTGCTAAAAATCAAACATTTAAAAAGAAACAAGAGTCTCCTTGCATAATAGGTAAAATATCTAGAATGCTTGAAAAATCACTCATCATACCAACAACCAGGAAAATCACTTTACAATCAAGTAATGACAACATTAAGATCAATTTGATATTGGAATTATCTAACTCAGACCCAAAATGACTATCACACCTGCATATAAATCCCATAGCTCTGATTCTAACACAATAACACATGTACATGGTTAGAAAATGCCATGTTCAAGAAGGTACCCCGTGAAAGGTCTGTGCCTAAACACTGCTATCATTATTGTCCCAATGGAAGCTGCTGTTAATGTTTCCAAAACCATGTGTATTTACCAGTTAAAAAATAAAATATAAATAAAAAATAAATAAAATGATCACAAGTATGATTTAGAAATCAATCGTACATCCTTCTGAAACAAATGGGAAAAAAACACACATAACACAAAATCCAGAAACTCTCAACAAAGAGATAATTTCTTGTTTTAAAATAATAAATAGGTAACTACAGAAAATAAAAATATTGAATAATACAATCAGCAAAATAAAAATCTTGTTAGATGGGTTCTATTGCAGGGTACAGATGATAGAAGAATCAATAAACTTTATGACAGATCAATATACATTATGTAATCTGAGCAATAGAAAGAAAATATAATGCCAATACAATAAACGGAGCCTTGGGTCCTGTGGAACATAAGAATTAACAGCTGGACATTGGGATTCCAGAAAGAAATGAGACAAAATGTGAGACTGAAGAAATAATAGCTTAAAAAACTCCCAAATTTGAGGAAGACATGAAGCTACAGATTTAGAAATATGATATTAAATAGAAAACTCCAGAAATAAAGATTTATTTTTCTAATTTTGATGGTTGTATTAAGACTCATATTTTTATCATGCTATTTCATTTTCTCCTTATAACAATAAAATAGATACAGCTCCTGCTAAAATACAATGTCTCACCGAGTGTTTGCTTTCATTTTTTTAATTAAATTTATTGGGGTGACATTGGTTAATAAAATTATATTAGAGGTCCGGTGCATGAAATTCATGCATGGGGGTGTGTCCCTCAGCCCAGCCTCCACCCTCTCCAATATGGGACCATTCAAGGGATGTCTGACTGCCTGTTTAGGCCCCCTGCTGGTCATCTTGTGGCAGCCATCTGTGTCCACATGGGGGCAGCCATCTTGTGTGTTGAAGTGATGGTCAATTTGCATATTACTTTTTCATTAGATAGGATAGGTTTCAAGTATACAATTATATGATACATGATCTGTATATTGCATTGTGTTTCCAACACCCAAAGTAAATTTTTCTTCAATCACTATATATCTGACCCCCTTTACTACTCCCCGACCCCTTTCCCTCTGGTAACAACCATACTGCTATCTTTGTATATGAGCTTTTGTTTATCTGCTTTTCTTGTTTGTTCTTTGTTTCAGTTTTATTTTTCACATATGTTCTTACCTTTTCCTATCTGACTTATTTGCTTAGCATGATTTTCTCAACATTCATTCATTATTTGTTACAAATAGCAATATTTCAACTTTTTTTATGGCTGAGTAATATTACATTAAGCATTGTTTTAAATCGTGCACTGTTTGGAGTACTGTGACAAAATCTTGAGACTAACACTATGTCACAAAGTCACCTAATTCACCTCACTGCATCTCATCATGTAAGCATTGTGTCATCCTAAGAAGGGTAAGTACAGTACAATAAGACACTGTGTGAGAGAAAACCACTTCCACATAACTTTTATAGCAGTATATTATTGTAATTTTCCTCTTTCATTACTAGTTAATTTCTTATTTTGGTGAATTTGTAAATTAAAGTTTAGTATAGGGATGCATGTATGCGGGGGGGGGGGGGGGCGGGGAATCCTATATAACAAAAGACTAACATGCAAATCGACTGAACGGTGGAATGACTAGTTATTATGATGTGCACTGACCACCAGGAGGCAGACACTCAATGCAGGAGCTGCCCCCTGGTGGTCAGTGCACTCCATCAGTGGGAGTGCTGTGCCAGAAGCTTGGCTCACAATTGGTGAGCGCTGAGGTAGTGGTGGGAGCCTCTTCCACCTCCACTGAAGTGCTAAGGATGTCTGATGGCTCCCTGACTGTGAGAGGGCACAGGCTGGGGTGAGGGCCCCTACCCCAAGTGCATGAATTTCGTGCATTGGGCCTCTAGTACTATATATATAGGGTTCAGTACTATCTGTGGTTTCAGAAGTCCACTGGGGTTCTTGGAATATATCCCCTGCAGATAAGGAAGGACTAATGTACATATCATAATTAAAATTCTGGATTAAACACACAAAAAAATGCTGCAAGCAACCAGAAAAAAGTAACATATTACTTGTAAGGACATACCAATTTGAGTAACAGTAGATTTCTGATTTGAAATCATGAAGATGAGTAGGAGGTGTTAGAGTAATTTTGAACTGGCCAAAAATTTACTTGACAAAAATATCCTTCAGCAATAAAATAGAAATAAAGACACTCAGGAGAACAAAAACTATGATAAGTTGTCACTAGCAGACCTACCCTTAAAGAATGGCTAAAGGAAGGATTCCAATTAGAAAGGTAATGATAACATAAGTAGACTTACATGGCAGAAATAAAATAAGAGCAAATGGTAACTAGAAGAGTAATATAACAGTTATTCTAATAAGTTTCTTAAATTGTATTTGATAGTTGGAGCAAATGATGACACATAATGTAGTATTTAATGTATATATAACATATATTCAGATAACTGTATTTAAGAAATGGGGAGAATAAAGGAGCCTGCAGCCAAGTACATGCCCTTGATTTGAATCGAAACCCAGACCCTTTGGTCTGCAAGCTGACACTCTATCCACTTAGCAAAACTTGCTAGTGCTATGTATCTACCTTTAAAGAAGAGAATACATCCAAATCAACCAGAAGAAAGAAAATATAAAAATAAGAGATAAGATACATAATCTATACCCATATTTCAGGTAACACATAATATTTCAGGTAACACATAATATTTCATTATAAGCTCACATTAATGTAATATTAAAAATTAGAAAAATAGTCATAATTTTATGTCTTTTCTCAGAAAGGAAATCAAATATGCAACTTATCTAGTTATTTGCTAACTATTTATTCATTTCCTTTTTATTGACTCTATGGAGAAGGGCTGTTGAATGTTTTGAAATTGTTGCTATGGACTGATGTTTAAACTAAAATTATATTTTGATATTGTAGAACAAATATAACTCCTTGTAGAATAATGTGTTTTGGAATTCTCCCTACTAAAATAATTTTGAAGAACTAGTAAATGTTCCTGAAAATGTTTGAAATGTATGCATTTTAGCAAAAACTTTCAAATTGAGTGTATCTACAGCTGGAAATATATCACATAAGAGAAGAAAGCTTTGAACAGAAACCCAATCTTTACCATTTTAATCAGATGTTCTTTTCTTAAAACAAAATAAATTTATCAAGATGACATTGGCTAATAAAATTATAGAGGTTTCAAGTATACAATTATATGATACATCATTTGTATATTGCATCATATCCCCACTGCTGAAAGTCAAATCATACAATAGTATGATGGTTACCAGAAGGAAGGAGCTAAAGGTAGTAAATGGTAAAGGGAGACAAACATAGAGCGATAGATTAGTCAGATATTCTCTCTCTTCAACTAGGAATATAAGGTATTTTAAGTTTCCTTTTCTTCATCACCTAATGTGTTTATAAATTAGTCATTTCTTCCTTTAAAAGATGTGTCCTCTTCTCCCATTCTACCCCTCCATCAAGATCACAGTCTTTGGTTTTCTTTATCTTTTGATGAAAAGAGATATAACATTATACTAATTATTCTTTGTAATTTCTGTCTTGTCCTACACCCTAAACTATTCATATAAGCAGCAAATCAATCTTAAAATGGCTGTCTTTCCTCCATTCTCCTTAATAACAGATCCCATCCAGATAATTCCATGAAGCACTTTACCCATTGTTTGCTTTTGCTTCTCTCAATAATATTTTCAGTATCATTCCTTATCCACTATACCTTCCTATCACAAATCATTCACAGTAACTTTTCTGTTGTCACTTATATTTTTAAAAATTGATTTTAGAGAGAGGAAGGGAAAGAGACTGACAAATATATAGAGAGAAACAAGTATTTATATTCCAGCTATATATGTGCATTCATTGGTTCATTCCTGCATTTGCCCTGACAGCCAGGATCAAACATGTAATCATGGTATTATTGGGATGGATGATGTTTTAACCAACTGAGGGCCAAGTTTTTCCATTGTCTCTTTAATCAACAAAATTATATGTCATCTATGAGGTTGTAGCTGGCATAAAGCTTTCACTTAATCTTTCTGTTCCAAATATTATGCTCGTCATCATATCTTCCCAATAATAAAACATAATAATTATAGTTTGGCAAATAATTTTATTATCTTAGCATTCTTTATTTGCATACTCTTGTTCTATGTTAATGTCTAATTAAAAATCTATCTGAATTTGTAAGCTTGATGTTTCTATTAAAAATGTCTCCCTTTGGACATGACAGAATACATTTTCAAGGAATTCACACTCTCCTACACTACACCATTTACTTCTTTTAACTCCTAACCAATATATTATATATTGAGATTTAACCTATTTTTAAATTGCAAAGCCAAGTTACATTATATTAAATAATAAGAAAAAATAAATTTGAAAGTGATAGACCTATTTTGGTTCTCCTAATTTGATAATTTGCTGGTACATAAAGTACAAAATATTAAACCATTTATTTCAGGTAAAATAGGTTTTATAGCATCTCAGTTTATAATTAAGCAACACTTTCTTTTGTATTTTACTTCTATGTATTGAACTTCATAGTTTATAAGTTATGTTTTAAATTAGTAATAGTAATGTTATTTTTAAAATCTAGTGGTTATAATATTTTACATTTTATACATTTGCATTGATTTTATCTGAACTATTTTTTCCAATAAACGAGTCATCTTAATTTTATATAAATACTATTTGGTGATGCAGAATGTTTGCAATATTCTCATATGTCTAAAAATAGTTTTATATCAGTTAAAATACATTTTTTGCTTATTTTGCCTTACACAAAGAAAATAGACATGTGGCAGTTTCATATAACAAATATTTTTTAAACACAATAATATATGTCATGCATATTCCATTTAGCAGACCATTTCCAAGCTCATTCTATTTTAGGAATTTTTATTAGAACATTAAAAGTTTGCTTAGATCAAAAGCATTAAAGCTCTGAACCATTTTTATGTTCATGCAAAAATTAATGAGCATTTCCTATTTATAGGGGTTGCCATTTGACTAGAATCTGGCAATTCTATGATCTGATCCACGCCAGAAATAAAGTAAAATAGTAGATGTTTCCAACTAAATCCAAAACTATACTCTAGATTGTTAGGTAAAAACTGTAATGAAGTGATTTTTATAAAACTTTATATGTTGTTTTGCATTGAATGGAAAGGCTGGGTTTTTCTCCTGATGTAGATTCTGTGATTTTGCACACTGACTGTGAAGAACTCTCAACCATAATGGACTTTGAATGCATTTGTGCTGCTCCATATACTAATATATATACACTAGAGGCCCTCAGCCTGGCCTGTGCTCTCTAGCAGTCCAGGAGCCCTCGGAGGATGTCCAACTGCCGTGGAAGCAGGAGAGGCTCCCACCACCTCCACTGCGCTGGTCAGCAGTGAGCCCAGTTTCTGGCTGAACTGTGTCTCCCCGTGTGAGTGCACTGACTACCAGGGGGCAGTTCCTGCATTGAGTGTCTGCCCCCTGATGGTCAGTGTGCATCATAGCAACTGGTTATTCCACCTTTTAGTTGATTTGCATATTGGGGTTTTATTATATAGGATGTGGTTACATTATTTTACAAAGTTAAAGAAAATTGTGAGAATTGTTTGTCAGTGCAATTTCTTTTGCCAATTCCGAAAAAAAATTTTTTTTTGAAGATTTATATCACAATATGGGTGTGATTGAAATGTTTTATGAATTCAGTTTTAGAAATATACTTGCTTTGTATACATACATATGCAAATAAGTTTTTCTTTTTCTTTTAAAAATCTATTCAGTTACCTTGGCTTCTATGCTATAAAACTATGTAATTAAGTTCATTTTTAAGGTTCTTTGTGATTCCATGATTTTATGAATATATACTTTCATTAATTTACAAGAAAAACATATTGGCTGTTTCCCAAAACTTAAAGAACAGATTATTTGAGGAGGGTCAAGATAGATATGCTGCAGCCTGTGAACTTATTCTACAAATGGAGATCCATACACGTGCAGTTTTTTTAAATTATAATGTTGAAAAATTAGTTTTATCAGTTTCTCAGCCTATTTTACTATTACTCCATTTCTCTCATATACTCACCCTCTTGGAAACTTCTGGTCTACAAATGTGGACTATTCAATATCTGTGTGCCTTAATTATTTTGACATAAAATTATGTTGTGATAAATTTGATTAATCTTAAATTCTACACTCCCACGCACGTTATATTTACAATCTTAAGTTTCACTAATGCTGTAACAATGCAGCCTTGCAGTCCTGAAAATGCCTCTTTTAACACTATCAACTTAACTGGGAAGACAGGTGTATAATTTAAATCAAAAGGATCACTGAGAACGGATTAAAAGTCAGAACCACCTAAGGAATCCATGGCCATGAATATGTTGTTATAGCTGGTTATGCTCTTGCATCTAAAGAACAAAATGGTACTTATAATGTTGTTAGATGGGGGATGCTATCCTGAAGTAGAAGGAAGACTGAAGAATCTCTCATATTGCCTGGCTGGGTTGCTCAGTTGGCTGGAGCATCTGCTGATACACCAGAAGGTCGCAGGTTCAATTCCTGGTTAGGGCACATACCTAGGTTGCTGGTTCAATCCCCAGTCAGGGCTAATATGGTAGGCAACTGATGTTTTTCTCTCTTTTTCTCTGTCCTCCCTCCCCTCCTTCCAATAAGAACATATCCTTAAGTGAGGATTAAAAAAAAAAAATCAGTACAGAGTCATTAAAAGCATTCCCAAGACAATATTTCCAACTTCTTTAAAATCAATAAAAAGTTATAAGTATTTAGTTTGTGAAAATGATTGTTTCACATATGTAGGTTTAGAAGTTACAGTAAAAGTATATGCATCAGAAAATATGTCATCAGAATCTAGAAGTAAATTAAAAAATAGTAAAAGAGAGGAATAAAACACTTTATTTGAAAATACTAATTCTAATTCTATTGTTTTAACATAGAAAGTATGTGAATAAAAGAAAATATCAGTATTAAGAAAACTAATAAAATTACTTTCAATTATCTTCAAATCTTTTAGGTCTATATTTTTGCCTCTCCTCTGGGATACAGAATATGTATGTGCGGTATGATTCCTAAATTTTTTAAAAATCTTGAAAACACTCAAGAGATAGGTGCTATCTTAATTCCTATCGACATCACATTTTCTAACCCTTTTTTGTATGAGGCAGATCTGATATCTGCTCCCTGCTCCCCACCCCCTTTTTAACAGGTTTATTAGAGATAATTCACAAACCATATAACTGATTAGATGACAGTGTACAACTCAATGTTTTTCAGTATGTTCAGAGTTGTGAAACTATTACCAGAATCTCATTTTAGAAAATTTTCATCAACCTCCAAAGAAAACTTGTACCCATTGGCAGTTACTCCTCATTTTTCTATCTCCCAACCCTAGCATTACACAAGCAAATGTAAGTTCTCCAAGTGACATCCCCAAATGATCAACAGTCTCCTTCTCTTCCCAAGGCCTTCCTCTTGTTCACACCTAAAAAAGACCCCTGTGGAGCTTACCAAACCCCTGCTCATTGAAGTTTGAAATGACCAATCCACCAGTCTTAGCCCAGAGGCCCCAAAGCACTTCACCCCTAGACTCTAATAAAGAGATATGCCCAGGTCCTGCCTCTCTCTCTGCTTATACCCTGCCTTTGCGTTCCCATATATCTATCAAGGCATATCGCATATTTTCTCCAGGACTTATGAGTAATAAACTCTTATTTCAATTTCCCTGTGGACTTCTGTTGAAATACAGTTCTACATTTGGCACCCTATGCCTCAACAAATGTTAGCAAGTCATAACAACTTGTGCTATGGTTTGTAACCCACCTATATTTATGTATTAATTCCATTTCCGAGGGAAAGTATGTCACCATTCTTCTAGTTATTTCTATCCTAAAGCAGGTGTTTTTTTAAGTTTTTATGACTATTTCTGGACAAGTTTCATCTTCTTCTGTTCTGACTTTTCTTTGTGGTTCCTGTTATACTGGCAGACACTCAAATAAATGTTTCCTTCATGATGCTGGCCTTGGGTTCTCTATTACTTTCTAAATAATTTTACAAATTTATTTTCCATTGGTGTAACCTTGCCTAACACTTGTTCCTTTGGGTATCCTAAATATTTGCACAGCCCAAACCTATACTCAATGTATCATTCTTATACATCTAATAATGATTAGGCATCATTATTTGTATGTTCTAAAGTCTCTTCAAACATAACAGACATTTAATATCATATTTTTTCACGCATTACCTATTGTTTCTGTTTTCCTAAATAATAAGCTAAACTCAGTAATTTTGTTGATGGCACAGATTTTTTTTTCTTTAATAATACCCTCCTATTTGATGTCCCTCTCTGATTTTTAGTTTTCCTCCATTAATATTCCATAATGCCATCAGGGTTATTGTTCTAAAATAAAAATGCAAATATTTAACTCCCTAGCTTTAATGGCTCTAAGTTGCCTGCAGAATAAAGTTCCAAATTTATTTGCACATCACACATGACTTGTCATTATCTTGGCTTTTCCTGTATGTTCAAATTCATTTTATGGTTTGCCTCTTTCCTAAATTCTCCTGGGTTGTAGTAATAACAAACGGAAGTTCTCTAGGTTTTAGCAATGAAAAATTGAGAAAGCTATTGTTTCTTATGCTTCCTTGCTTCACACAACTCCCCCACACACACATATCTCTGCCTTTAATATCTTGGCATTCTTGATGTTTCTTTAGGAAATTAGCTATATAATATGAGCAGCAGCTACATATACAGTAAAGTGAACAGGTGCTTAGTGAAGATTACGCAGGCCATCTAGGTAAGTCACTGAAGCTCTCTGTAGCACAGTGGGGAGTAACTGGCCCACAGCAGGCCGGGGACACCCTAGTCCCTTTGGAGCCATATGAGGGAGTGGCTGAGCTCCATTGCACCTCCTAGGAAATCTTTCTCCTTAAAAACATGCCCATGTTATTTCCGATTTGAGAAGTCTTTGGGGAAAATGTAATAGCATATTTCTGGTTAATCTTTAGTAAGTTTTGGCAATTTATAGATTTATGTGGGATAGCTGAGGAGAGTAAAACTTATTCATGAAGAACTTTTATATCTATGTGACAAATATATAAGCCTTGAAACTAATAAAACAAAACAAAAAGTTGCTTTGAGAAAAATGCTCCAGAAGCACAGTGAAATTCTTTTGTGTGTGTGTGTGTGTGTGTGTGTGTGTGTGTGTGTGCCCGTGTGTTTTACAGTTACACCTAAACCAAAGAGTCCCAAGAGTCCCAGTGTAGGGAAAAGAGGCAGTTAGGGAACTGCATCTTTAGACTTGCACCTTCAGAAAAGAGTGCTTCATGTGTCTGCTTCTTGCTTGTATCCTTTCAATCACTAGTAAGGTTTGTTTTGGGACAAGATGTAAGACCCTATGATTACACTGACAATCCAACACTGGTGTGCACACAGATTGGTGACAACATTGGGTGTGTTTTGTTAAGTCCCGTGTCACAATTGATAATTCATACTTCAGCCAGAGAAGGCAGGATGAGGAAGAGGAGAATTTGTTACAGTTTGTTTTACTGATGGTATTTGGAGGAAATCAACTTAGTCCCTGGAGAATTGACTAAATGGATAAACAGAAAACACAAAGCAGACAGAAAGTTAGCAAAAAATACCATTTCCTGGCTATAATTAGCAGCTCAGTTAATGCCCTCTAAAGAAGAAAACTGTGACTTAGGAGGAAAGAAATAAAACTTATTTTTTTCTGATTACTAGAAATCCTTTCCATCTTTCCTTGGCCACAGAGGAGACTTTATATTCGTGAGCTGAGTAATTCTCTCATGGCCTTGATTTCTGCAGTGTCTGTTTATGACTATTCAAGTAGCCGGAGGAGGCTGCAAGGTAACAAGGAATCAAGCTGGGAACTTCACAGAGAAAGGTGAGGAGGGGACTGATTAACCCCAGCTAGCATTCTCTGAATAAACAGTCAGGTGGCATAGCCTTATCCCAGAATCTTCTGGATGAAAAATGACATGGGTTGAGGGCCAATCTTCAAGTGCATTCAAACTTCTGTGCGCCGACTCCCTGGACTTCAGACTGCTAACTTGTAATTAGTGAGAGTCAGAGCTGGGCAGCCTGTTTCCTTAAAGTCCTGTTTTCTGTTACAGGAGTTGTTTTCATACATATCTGGGCTGTGTTACTTGTAATTGTAGGAATGAAATGCGCACTTCCTTGCTGGCTGTATCCTAAGAGGCGTGTTCACTTTATAGACTCACAGACACTCCTTGATGCCTGCTCCTTTCCTCCATCTGCAAAAAAAACCCCAAAAAACAAACAAACAAAAAACAACCTTGAAGCCAGGACTAAGCTATCCTCTTGTCACTTACCTGAATTTCCTTCCACTTTTAAGGTCTCATGTCATTAGATTGGGCTCACGGGGGAAATCCAATTTCAAGGATAGCTTATTGGCAGTTTTATTTTATCTGCAACCTTAATTCACTTTTTAAATGTAGTGTGCTATATTTAAATGTAGTGTAGTATATCTATAGATTAGAACTTGCTCATCTTTGGTGGGAAAACCATCAGAAGTGGTCTAGATGTCAGAGTTGATTTCTGTGTCCCCAGTTCTTGCTTTGCTTGTAGGAATGAATTCAAACAAAAGACAACAACAAATAGCAGCAAAAGCAGGTGAGATGGTTTATTTGCAGAAAAGGGGTACTCTCAGATATAGCCTAAGCAGGCAGCTCAGCCCGCCCAAGCCAAACCCAGTGCACCACTTGTTTGGGGGTTCTAAAATGTATACCTCTAGGCAGGCATGTCCCTAGGCAAGGAATAAATCGCCCCCTCCCTCATGTCTCAAAAAAAAGAAAAGAAAAGAAAAGAAAAAAATCTCCTTACGCTCCAAGGCCACCCTACCTGAATACAGCTAGACCACATCCTGGAGGATGTTTTAAGTCTCCCTCTCCCTCAATGTTGAGTCTGTAGTTCTTGTTAGTTTTGCTTTGTCACATCTCTCATGTATCCCCTCCAGGCCTGGACTACCTCTCCCAGCTTATGTCTATCAAGCTGCCTACTTTAACAGAGTTATTTTTCCTACCTTGTTAGCTATAATGGTAGAGCTAAGACTGAATCCTTTACATATCAGAGGAAGGATTGGAGCAGCTGAACTCGGTGTCTAAGGAACAGTGGAAGGTTTCTTTGTTGAACTGAGTAGTTAATGCATCTCTTACTCAAAAGTCCAAGTTTTTCTTAAAGTCTGACACTGTATGTTCTGCTTGAGTAAGACCAGAACTGATGTAAATATTTTCTAAATATATAAATGAAAATTTCAATTAACTCATATTTACATTTATAAATGAACTTTCTACCTTATGTGAGGATTTGATAAAATTTATTGCTTATTATATACCAATAAGCAATAAAAAGATGTATTTCCAAGATAATTATATAACAAAGCACCTGTATAAAATTTTGTGTAGCTTTTTACTTTCTTAGAATGCAGGTATTGAAAAAAGCTAATTATCAAGCTGGAAATAATTAGGATGTAATGCATTAGTATACCAAAGGTATTCTAGGTGGACATTTTTATATTCATAATCCTCTGGTTGACATATATTTATTCAGAAAAATAAAGGGCTATAGATTACTGAGCACCATTTTATGTATGCCAAAGAACTATTGACATTTCCCATAAATTATTTTTATGATTTTTATACTCTAATTTATGTGACATGAATTATTTTCTGTTTTTACAGATGAAGAAACTAAAACTCACTAGAGTTATTTAGGTTCTAAACAAATCCAATCAGGTGAGACCCAGGTCTAATGAAAAAGTATGTGCTCCATCTACTTTATTACATGGTTTCCATTCTCTAAAGAATTTGTTACTATTGAAACATTTCTGCATATGAAATAAAGCAAGTGAGCATGCTTGTCTTTTAGAATGTGACATGAACCTAGAGTGATTTTTTGTTGTGATATTTAATGCAATAGAGAGAAGGGATAATTTAGTGAGCCATCATTAATATCTTACCTCTCTCTCTTAACTATCATTATTTTGTGAAAGTTTTTTTTTAAAATATTTTATTTTTTACAGAGAGGAAGAGAGAGGGATAAAGAGTTAGAAACATCGATGAGAGAGCATCATCGATCAGCTGCCTCTTGCACACCCCCTACTGGGGATATGCCCACAGCCAAGGTATATGCCCTTGACCAGAATCGAACCCGGGACCTTTCAGTCCGCAGGCTGACGCTCTATCCACTGAGCCAAACCAGTTTTGGCTATTTTGTGAAAGTTTTAAAAATAGTAGCCTCAGAGTAGGAAAACTAACCAAAAATATATACATAAATGTTTGTTTTCCCCCCAAATATGAATATGTAAATATTGGAATGTAACAGTGTTATCCCAGCCTGTAGTGTCCCATGGTGCAACTTTTGTTTGTTTTGGTTTATCACAACTCTCACATATCCCCTCCAGGCCTGAACTACCTCTCCCAGCTCATTTCTATCTAGCTGCCTACAAATGTTTTACTAGAGACAGTGCAAGCAGAAAAGCAACAGGACTCATGCTCACCCCCAAACTCTTATTACTGCACTAGAGGCCTGGTGCATGAAAATGCGTGCACTTGGAGGGGTCCCTCAGCCTGGCCTGCATTCTCTCACAATCCAAGACCCTGTGGGTAAGGTTCCAAGGCCTGGCTTGAGATCAGGGCCTATGGGGCTTTCCTTCCCCTGGCTGCTGGTGGCCTCCCTCTGCAGGCAACAGGCTGGGGTGGAATGGCTTGGCTGGCCTTGGCCTCCCTCTTTTTTGCTGGGTGGCGGGGCCAGCCCTGTGAGGGGCATCTGCCTAGTGATCACCCCTAACTTCTGGCCTGCCTACCTGATAGCTCTAAGCATCTGCCTGCCTTCCTGATCACCCCTAACTGCTTGCTGGGTGGTGGGGGCAGCCCAGTAGGGGCCGTCAGCCTACCTGATTGCCCCTAACTGCTGGCCTGCCTACCTGATCACCCCTAACCACTCTGACTGCCTGTCTGATCACCCCTAACTGCTTGCTTGGTGGCAGGGCCAGCCTAGTGAGGGGCCGTGGTGGTTTGATCTCTGGTCGTTGTGGTCTTGACACTTATGGCCTCTGGTCTTTTATTATATAAGGTATTAAAACATGGGCATAGATGTTCTATATGGATGTTATACAAGGTTCTAGGAGGCGGGGGCCTCCCAGTTGAGACTGAAGAGCACACCAAAAGAAGAAAGGGCCTCACTCAAACACTTTGTTTTATGTAGAGGTTGGCCTAACACCAAGGGAACTAACACCAAGATTCTATGTGATTCAAAAAATGTATACCTATGCCTTCAGTATAGGAACTAAATAGAGAGTTTTCCATATTGAGGATTTAGTTTTATAAATGGAGGATGCTGGGATCCACCTTGCATGTCCAGAATGTTATCCTCGTTCTAAAGCCTTGGTGTCTCTCAGAAGGCTGGTTTAACCCTACCCAACTGAGTTTTCCTTGCTAATGCAGAAAAGAAAATGAACTCCCTGGACAAACAAGATTTATAAATCTTCAAAAAAAGTTTGTTATAAATATGCATATTTATAATTTATATATGTAAAGCTAAAATATGCATTTTTGAATGGTCTATCAGTGAAAAGTAATTATCTAAATTGTTTCTTCTTTTTATATTATAATAATAATCAGTAAGCAATAAATTAGAATTGGAATCCCAGATGGAAAAGAATTAGACTAAAAAAGCAAAGAAATTGTGTATATGTGTGTGTTGGCATTTTAGACTTAAAAATGTATGCATATAGATTCTTTGAGTATGGTGCATCAGCAAGTGATCCACATTTCTATTTTTTTAATTAATTGTAGCTGTTATTTCTACCTCTATTTTATGTAGAGGTTGGCCTAACACCAAGGGAACTAACACCAAGATTCTATGTGATTCAAAAATATCATTTATTAAATATTCATAGCTTTTTAAATTCTAAGAGATTTTTTTATTAAATTTACTGGGGTGAAATTGGTTATTAAGATTATGTAAATTTCAAGTATGCATGATCTATATATTACATTTCTGCCCACCAACCAAAGTCAAATCACCTTCCATCACCTTTTTTTTTTTTTTTTTTTTTTTTTTTTTTTTTTTTTTTTTTTTTAATATTTGCCTCCCTTTACTCTTCAGTAGTCCCCAACCCCTTACTTCTGTTAACTACCATACTGTTGTCTATATCTAGGAGTTTCAGTTATACATCTGACGTGAGTGAAATCACATTTTTCTTAGCTTTTTTTGACTGACTTATTTTGCATTATATTCTCAAGGTCTATCCATGTTGTCACAAATGAAAGTATTTCATCCTTTCTTATGGCTGAATAGTACTCTGTCATATATGTGTACCTCATCTTCTTTATTCAGTCACCTAGCAAATGAAACTTCAGTTGTTTCCATGCATTGGCCAAAATGAATAATGTTGCGATGAACATAGAGATGTGTATATGTTTGCAGATAAACAATTTTCAGGTATATATCCAGAAGAGGGTCATATGGTCACTCTATTCCTAATTTTTTCAAAGGAACTTCCATACTGTTTTTCATAGTAGCTGTGCCAGTTTACATTCTCACCAGCAGTGAATGAGGGTTCCTTTTCTCCACAACTTCTCCAGCACTTGTTATTACCTGTTCTATTGATAATAGCCATTTTAAAAGGTATGGGTAGTATCTTAATGTACTTTTGATTTGCATTCCCTAAGTCAGTGAAGTTGAGAATCTTTACATATATCTATTGGTCATTTGTATGTCTTCTTGGGAGAAGTGTCTGGGTCCTTTTCTCATTTTTTAATTGGATTGTTTGGTGTTGTGTTAAATGAGTTATTTATATTAAGGCCTTGTTGGAGCTATTGTTTGCAAATAAGTTGGTTGCCTTTTTGTTTTGTTGGAGGTTATTTTTTCTTTGCAGAAGATTCCTAGTATGATATACTCATATTTATTGTTATTTTTGCCTAATTCCTTGATTTTGGGATCAAATTCATAAAATCCTCTCTAAGGTCAATGTTTATAATGTAGTATCTAAGTTTTCTTCTACAATATGACATGTATTGTTTCAGGTCTTATATTTACATCTTTGATTCATTTTTAATTAATTTTTGCACATGGTGACAAACTATAGTCTAGTTTAATTTTTACATGTGGCTTTTCAATTTGTAATTGCAACAAAATAAAATACATAGGAATAATATATAATAAAAGGGTAATATGCAAATTAACATCACTCTGTCACAAAGATGGAGGTACTCATAAGCACAATATGGTGGCGCCCAGTCCCCTCAGCCTGCCAGAGTCCCCTAGTCCTGAGGCAGGGAGTGGAGGGGTGGGGGGTGGGAGGGCTGAGAGCAGGAAGCATGAGTGGCCTGGTGGAATGCTTGCTTCATCATCATGGCAAGTAGGCAAGCATTCTGCTCCGGCCCCGGAGGGCCTCTGGGCAGCTTGTGCACAAGGCCTTCTACATGGATGCTCAGCAAGCACATCCCTCCCGCGTGTTCCTTGTTTCTTAGGCTTTCTGCTTAGGTTGTCTTTCCTCTTATGTCTGGAGGGAGGCTGAGGACCCACTGTTGCTGGATATTTCTGTCTCTGGGACCGCAGCACCACAGGCTGCAGGGCGCTGGCACCTTCCGGATCTGGGCGCTGTTGTGTGTAGCAGTGCCCAATCTCTGGGGCCCACCTGCACCCGGCATGTTCAGGGGAGGCAGCTGGGTGCAGACAGATCCTGGACACAGGAAGTAGGGTGTGCCCTTGGATAGGGAGCAAGCAGGAGAAGAAGTCCAGGCAATTACTTCCAATGGATCTCACTCCAAGGCTTCATTCAAATGCAGAAAACTCTCCAGTGACCTCAGAGCCTTGGACCTGGCCTCTGGCTTCTCTGACTCCCCCACCCTTAGGCCACAGCTCACTAACTTCAGGGAGGGAGGATGTTTCCTGTCAGGCGGAAAAGAGTGCAAGAGCACCCCTCTGTTTTCCCTTTGTTAATCCCATTTCTGGTTTCTATACTCTTTCTAAGGGTGGCCTGGCTTTTGACAGCAAAAACAGACTCGTGTACAGTTTCACAGCAGACCTCATGGACTGATTCTGTTACCTTACCTTCAGAAACCAGCAGGTGTATATGTCGTGTTCATGTAAAAACATTCAAACCTGTAGAGAACTTTTATGAGTTTATTTGAGCCAAACTGTCCACATTTGCCATCAAGCAGAATCTCAAGGGATTGGGACAATGATCAGGAGAATGGCTGTTTTTTGCTTTGTTTTATTCATCTTTTTAAAAAATTTAATATATTTTTATTGATTTCTGAGAGGAAGGGAGCAGGAGAGAGAAACAGAAATATCTTTAGTGAGAATCACTGGTTGACTGCTTCCTGCATGCCCCCAACTGCAGATCAAGCCCTCAACAAAGCAAGCATCCTGCCCTGGCTGCGGAGCCTCTGGACCACTGGAGTGGAGCAGCCAGGCCCCACAGAGAGCAGAGAATCATGGGGAGTGGGCCTAAGCTGTCAGGGCTCCCCTGAGGTCTCCCAGATTGGAGAGGGTGCAGGTCAGGCTGAGGGACTCACCCCCCATGCACAAATTTCATACACTGGGCCTTTAGTAGACTTAATAAAGGTTGTAAAGGACCTATATGCTGAAAATGACAAAGCATTATTAAGAGAGATTAAAAAAGACACAATGAAATGAAAAGATATTCTGTGTTCTTGGGTTAGAAAAATCAATATAGTTAAAATAGCCATATTACCCAAAGCAATATACAGATTTAATGCAATCCTCATCAAAATCCCAATGATGCTTTTTAAAGAAATAGAACAAAACCACCACCAGATTTGTATGGAATCACAAAAGACCTCAAATAGTCAAAGCAATCCTGAGAAAAAGTCATATTACCTAACTTCAAATTATACTATAGATCAACACTCATAGATTTTGATTCATAGTTTACTCTTTCAGAATCATTATTATTGCTGATATTTATCTCTTTATTTACCTTATTAAAACTGACTTGTGCTTAATGCCATGGATAAAAAATATTGCAATTTTAATAATCTTTCCAAAAACAATCAATACATTTAATGCAACCCTCATCAACATACCATTAGGTATTCAGTGGACACTGCCAAGCTGATTCTAAAAGCCATATGAAAACAAAACAGCCCAAAATCAGTTAAAATAATATTGAACTTGAATAAATCCAGGAAATTTAGGTTGTCATATATCTAGATTTACCATAATGGTATCATAATTAAAAAAGTGATATTTTTATAGGAGAAACAAAATAGAACAAATAAATAAAATAGGGAATTTATTTCATTTATGGCTAAAATACTGGAACTCTATTGCCAGTGAGTAAATGTCTTTTCCAAATAAAAACATGAATTTTGACCTCTATCTTACTTCATATACTATAATTCCAAATTGATATGATATATCACCTCATACCTATCAGAATTTCTATAATCTACAAATCAACAAATGATAAGTTCTGGTGAGAATGTTGTGAAAAGGAAACCCTAGTACATTGCTGGTAAGAATGCAGACTGGTGCAATCACTGTGGAAAGCAGTATGAACTTCCCTCAAAAAATGAAATATGGAACTTCCATTTGACCCAGTGACTCCACTTTTAGGAATATATCCTAAGAAACCAAAACACCTATCAGAAAGAATATATGCCCACCTATGTTCATAATATCATAATGTACAAAAGCTAATATGTGGAAACAGCTCAAGTACCCATCAGAGATAAGTGGATAAAAAAGCTGTGACATATTTACACCATGAAATGAGATGCATCAGTAAAAAAGGAGGATCTTTTACCCTTTGAGACAGCATGGAAGGACCTGGAGAGTATTGTGCTAAAGAAAATGAGCCAGTCAGAGAAAGACATGTACCACATGTTCTCATTCATATGTGGAATCAAACAAACACAATAAATTGATGAACAAAACAGACCCAGAGGCATAGGAGCATAAAAGACAAAGAGACATAGACTGAGAATCTCAGATGGAAGAGATTAACCAAAGAACTTATCCCATATAATAAAGAGATAATTGACTATCACACCCAAACATGGACGCAGACAATAGGGTGGTGTAGGTCTGGGGTGGAGGGAACAGGCTAGAATGAGTCAATGTAGGGGTGGAGGGAGAATGGAGATATTATATATATAATACTTTTAACATTCAAGATTTTTTAAAATAAAATTAAAAATACATTTGAATAAATAAAATTATAACAAGAGATTCCCTTTACATCTTTAAAAATACAAAAAAAATTATATGTTGAGCTTTTTTTTAATAAACAAACATTTCTTCCAATGCTGCTTACATACAGAAATAAAAGAAATGCTCTTATGCAGGGCACAACTATTAGTAAATTCACTAATTAAGAATAATTGTTAAAAGTAAAATTTTTATAACAATTTGCTTCTTCAAAATGATGGTTCCTGAGCTTATGGCTGATACCCTTTCAAAAATAATGTAATTTTATTTCTCATTTATACTTTTTGTTTTTTAATCTGCAATCCATATTTTAAAATAATTTTAATTCAGTGAATCAGGTTATAAATTTAATTTTGATAAGAACATTTAAACTTTACCTAAGATCTACCCTATTAACAGATTATTAAGTGCACAATAATTTATGATTGGTTATAGGTACCATATTGTAGAACAGATCTCTAGAGTTTGCTTATCTTAAGCAAAATGTTATAGTCACTGTGGCAAAATGTATTGAATATCCTCAAAACTTAAAAATAGAACTACCAAGTGATGCAGCAATCCTACTTCTAGTTATTTGTCCTAAAATATTGAGATTAGGATCTCAAAGAGATATAAGCACTGTCACGTTCATGGCAGCACTATTCACAATAGCTAAGATGAGAAAGCAGCCTAAATGTCTGTTGACATGTACATGGATAAAGAAAATATATACTCATACAATGAAATTCTTTGCAGCCTTAAAATAAAAGGGAATATGCCATGCATGGATGAACCTTGAGGACAGTGAAATATGCTGGTCACAGAAACCATAGTTTTGTGGGATTTTTAATCAATGTAATTTATCATATTTATAACTAGAGGCCCAATGCACCAAATTCATGCCAGAATAGGCCTTCCTTCCCCCCGCTGCCAGCACTGGCTTCCCTCTGGCAGCCGGAACCCAGGCCTCCCTCGCAGCCCCAGTTTTGTCTGGAAGGATGTTGGTCTAATTAGCATATTACATTTTTATTATTATAGATTAGTATAAGAATGAATCAGTTTTTCCTACTCTCTTTCTAAACACAATCTGTTTCATTATTTTATTAGTAAATGAAAAAATTAAATAAAATTCTAGGTACTATCCTCTCTGTGCTTGTGTTATTTTGATGATAAGGGCATCAGTGTCATTCATTTTAACATGTTCACTTTGGCACTGAAAAGGATAATATAAACTTAGACTAACCCTCTTGAAATGAATATTAACAAATGATCCTTTGCATAACCACTAACATCTTTTTACGAATCTATTTTTTCCTAGAAAAACTGCTTTCTACAACTTGTCATAATTTTACACATATATGGGACAATTACACCATTCTTTCCAATTTAAAGGAAATTGTAAAAATGCAGAATGAGTTCCCATTGGAAGTTATAATCAACTAAGATGTAGCTCATTATAAAAACAAACAAAAAACTATTCATTTTTTCTTTTCTTAAGGCCAAATGTAAATAGTAAGAATCACTATAAAAGCAAATGACAAAAAATATATGAGAACAGGATATATTATGGCACTATATAGTTTTGGTGTATTTTTTTTGTTTGTTTTTGATACATACTTTGCTTCCTTTTGTTTTAATTCTGTTTTAAAGGCTCTTAAATTTTAGAAATGATTTCAAATTGCAGGAAATTATAGTAACAGAATCTTTAGTAGAAATCTTCCCAATATATACTGACATGAAATGATTCCTCATTTTGTAATTGCTTGTTAGTTAGAGATATGAATTTTGTTCACATTTCCTTCAGTCCAGACCTGACAGATGATAAAAGCAGTGAGTAAAAGATTTTTGAATGACTCTTGTGACCTACAATGATGGTAATTATATAATTCAACTATACCCATGCTAACTGAAAAACATCTTATAACATAGACCACCTATCACTAAGTTTAATTAAGTAGTTTTCATAAAAGTTCATGGAACAAAATTCATCTCAGAGATAAGTTTTTCTATGTTACACTTTCAGCACATATAGTTCTTTATACATAGGGAAAATGTGAATAATAGAGTCCTAAGTATGCACAATAGGTGAAAACACATTTTCATCCAGCTTTTAAATTATTTCTAATATTAAGTTATTGGGAAGCATGCCAAATAATATAGATCCATTTGTAGAGCTCCTTGATATCATGGAAAATAAGCATTAAAATTAGATCCAAACTGAACAAGGACAGGCCACTGGAGTGGAGTGAGCATTTTGATGTAATAAATGAAAAGAGAAAGACTTCCTGTGATAATGAAAAGAGCAATGAATCTGAGCAAAGAATGACTGTATGAGAATCCTGTGTACATGGCTCCTATCTCCTCTTAGGCTCTGTCTAAACATATTAGAAAAGTAATTGCAACTGTCTGTTTAAATAGTGGAAAATAGCAATTGCCCCCCCCCCCCCTATTTTTGCCTCTTTCCTTACTATTTCATTCACAGGAAATATCTTCACTACTGGTATATTTCCTTATGATAAGGGAAAAAGATGCAAACCTTGAATCCCTTGTAACCACTGGGCTATTCACTGCTAGGATGAAACATGGTCTATTGTATTTATAGTAGGTTTAGTTTTTTAAGGAACTCCAATTCTTGGTGAGAGTTAGTGTATATTAAACTGTTAAAACTGTTAAAAGCAGATTGGTTTTCTATCTGAGAAGAAAAGTCAAGGTAAGTCATTTTGAAATACTATTTAAATTCACATACTTAATCCTTTCATATGCTCCATTGCAAGAATTACCACGTGTGATGCAGGCCTGAGAAGTGCTAAACCAAACCACTGAGGAGTTCTGGGGAGGCATCTCCGTTTCCACTGCTCAGATCTACTTTTTCACACACATTCAGAGAATGGCACCTGTAGCATTATAGTAGGCTTTGCTTCCTGAGGGAAACTTAGAAGAAGATTGGTAAGAAAAACCACAGCCCTCATCACTGAAGCTAGTCTTAAGGTGCCAATGTGCATTGATCATTTACCTATCCTACTATCCATTCTGGGTTCCTTGTACTACCCAGCTAAAATTCTGTTGCTATTTGTGGCCCAACTGGTGGCTCAACTTAGACTCTACAACCTGAGAGTCTGTGCTCATTTCAATATTGGAATGCCTATTGAAGGGCAGCATTGCTACACATGCTCATCATGCTGAAAACTGGGCATTACAATACCAAGTGGATCACCTGGGTGCCACACATATATAGTTGTACCTGCTGTCATTGTCTAAGAGCAGCTGAACCTCAACCTGATGATCTGAGTCAGTGATGCCAGCCAGACTAGTGAAGTATCTGCTTGTCCACTGTACTCTGAGCATAAGAAGCCTGGAGTAATTATAAAGCAGACATGGATTATAGTTTAAGGAGACACTGTTTCCCTGGGGGAAAAAAGTGTGCCTGCTATGGGGCCCAAAGAACCCTTCAGAATCCAGATTTATGTGTATGGGAAACACAAAATACTCTAGTGGGTCATTGGGAGTGATGATAATGGAAAGTAGGAGCTTCTTCCACTGTTTGTAATCCTTGGTTTCCAAAGTCACACATTCTTTGTACTGAGGACAATATGTATACTGAACCTTAGAAGACAGTGTGACTACCTGTAGTGCATTACCCTGAGCTGGTACTTGATCTGTACCTTCACAGACCATTCCAACCATAGACCACCAGGCTGGCAGCTTTGAATCATAGTATGTGATATGACCAGAAGAACACAGTCACCCCACAGTTTCAGGATTCATTAGTCTCTATCAGCCTATCAAAAGGAATCCCCCATGTGTTCAGAGGAATGAATGAAGGTCCAAGTGTGGATAACCCAAGAATCTGGATTCCCTGCTCATGCAGCTTGCAAGAACAAAATATCTGGTCATGCTTGTGTTCAATCTTGAATATACTACTTCTAACTTAAAGTGGATTGTCTTGCTGAAACTCATGACTTAATTGGTCTGACAGAACTGGTTTATTATAGGCAAGTCTGTGTGCATAGTTATTTGTGCCCACAGAGTCCCAATAGTAAACCAAGAATACTTTAAAATATATATCTATATGCAAGATAGCATTTTTTTTTATGGAATCTCAGTGGCCTTTCTAATAATTCTATGACTGTGGCTTGCCATGAAATCCACATGTTGTTTTTTCTAACCACTAGTATTGAATCGGGTCTGCCTAGTTGTATGGTCCAAACAGCAGTGATGCTTATACCACAGCCTGAATGTGCTGTGGAGCTCTTTTGTATATAATATCATTCAAGTGGTATTTTTTCATGTTATGCAATATATAAATTGAAATAGTATTTAAATGTAGAGGATATTCTGTCCCCAGAATCTGAAAAGGCTTATTAGGTATTAAGCTTCTGCCTTCATGGTAGGACATTCAAGGGATAGTAAATTAACTCATATTTTGGAAGCACATATTTTATCATTGGACTCTTCACAAAGGTTTGCCAATGTAGCAGAATACTGAATCTGCTACATTGGCTTATTTTTCATTTCTGAAATATCTATGGTACTTGCTACTTCTTGTTCATCTAGCCTAATAAGTATAATATAATCAAGATAGGTTAGTCAACATAATATTCTGTGGGATGTTCAGAGATTCCAAATCGCTTCAGACCATATTATCCTATCTAATAAAAGAGAAATATGCAAATTGACTGTACCTCAGCTATACCAACAAGCCACATACACCAGCCAATCAGGAGCAAGTATGCAAATCAACTCAGCCAAGATGGCTGCTGCCATGGAGTGAGCAGGAGGCTTGGGTTTCCACAGCAATGGAAGAAGGCAAGCTTCCGCAGCCCTGGCCTGCCTTGGGCTCCACTCAATGCTACAAAGTTTCAATTATAGAAGATAAATAAATATCATATACCAGGGCCTCTGCTTGGGTTGCCAGGGGGTTTGGCCAGCCTGCAAACCACCACAGGCTCCTTGTCCAGACAGCTCCATGCCCCAAGGGAACCCCCATCCTGATCCGGGACACCTTTCAGGGCAAACCAGCTGGCCTCCACTCCTGCATCAGGTCTCTATCCTATCTAATAAAAGAGTAATATGAAAATTGACCGTCACTCTAACACACAAAATGGCTGCCCCCATGTGGAACAAAATGGCCACCACAAGATAGCCAGCAGGGGATGGCAGTTGGGAGAGACCAGGCCTGCAAGGGAGGGCAGTTGGGGGGTTACCAGACCTTCAGGGGAGGGCAGTTAGGGGCAACCAGGCTGGCAGGGGAGCAGTTAGGCATCAATCAGGCTGGCAGGCAGAAGTGGTTAGAGGCAATCAGGAAGGCAGGCAGGTGAGCAGTTAGGAGCCAGCAGTCCTGGATTGTGAGAGGGATGTCCCATATTGGAGAGGATGCAGGCTGGGCTGAGGGACACACACTCCCTTGCACAAACTTTGTGCACCGGGCCTCTATTAATATATAACTGGATAAATAATATATCTCAGGGACAAAACTGAATATTTCTGTCCATTCCATGCGATTGCAAAGTTTCAAATATTTTTCTGATGTAAACATAAAATAATACATTTGACAAATTAATGGCCATGTATCTTGTGTCTGAGGCATTTTAAATCTATTCTAATTATGATATACATCTAGCTGTATGGCTTCAATCACAAGGGAGCTATGTTGAATGTTTATTTGGTTGAGTTTTGCTTACCTATCCTACTCCAGTATTCTGAGTTTGAATGGGCCAAAGTAGCTAATAAAATGGAGATATGCTGAAGACCACCACAATACATCACATATCTTTAAAGGTGACCCTCATATTCTCCACCTCCTGAAGATACAATATTATATTAACTACTAGAAGCCCAGTGCACAAATTTGTGACCATTGGGGTTCCTCATCCTGGCCTGTAGAATCAGGCCAAAACCAGCTCTCTGACATCCCTTGAAGGGTCCCATATTGCGAAAGGGTGCAGGCCAAGCTGAGGGACCCCACCAGTGCACCTTTGGGGCTGGAAAGGCCTTGGGGAGTTGGCCAGCAGGGAGGGACAGCAGGAGGGCTCCAGGGCCTGTCAGGCTCATTCTCCAATCAGCTGTACCTTAGCAGCAAGCTAACTTACCAGTCAGAGTGTCTGCCCCCTAGTGGTCAGTGCACATCATAGCGAGTGGTTGAGCTACCTTAGCATATCATTAGCATATTACACTTTGATTGGTTGACTGGACAGCCAGACCATTGGACACTTAGCATATTAGGCTTTTATTACATAGGTTAGTGACAGAGGTAGCAATTTCAGAGGTTTTTACATGTTCTCTCCTACCAAAATAGCTTTTATCCTGCAGGATAAGAATACAGTAGGCGGGTTCTTCCAAGTAGCAAGTATTATGTGTACATCCCAGTTATACTTTGGAAATGGATAATCATCAAGTGGATATGAAGATCTAACAGGTCCACGGCCTTGCTATTAGCCAGCTCTAATTAGTCCCTATTTTGACAGAATCAATAAATATAACTGGCAACTCAGATCTTATGTTTCATAATCCTCAACATATTTTGGGCACATTGTGTTACTAGTGTAGAGTACTGTAAATAGTTTTAGATTTCTTGAAAAAAAAAAAAAAAAGACTGGTAGATAATTACAGTGTACAGACAGTCCTTGGGTTACATCGGACTCGATGTACATCATTTCATGGTTACATTGCCATCTCCCATTTATTTATTTTAAAAAAAAGTTCTGTCATTTCGATGTATGTTCATATATGCTTTATTTTTTTTTATTATTTACTACAAGTAAAGGTCAGGAATTGTTATATTTTAAAATTGTTTTACTGTTTCACTTCATCAATGCTGTGTATGTGCCCCATGTGAGTGACATAGGTGCTTATGTAAGCCAGGCAACCGAATGACAGAACAACCAGAAGGTCCAGAACAACCAGTGGCTATGATGCACACTGTGGCGGCCAACCAGCCTGATCTGGGGCAGGGCTGGATAGCCAACCACTCGTGGCCCCTGGCCCCTGCCACCCTTTCCACGCACCCCTCCCCCCAATCCCACACCCTAATCACTAAAGTTTTGAAGTGTGACCTTCAGTGATTCTAAGTAAGTATACCAGGAACTTGAATGAAAGTGATCAGGAGGAAAACTGCTCACGGTCTGGACCATCAGTCAGGTGTCCAGGAGAGGTGCCTAGCATGACCACCATCTTCCTGTGTTCTCGCTCCACTGCTTACTACCAAAGAGGACAGCCAAATCACACCACGGCCACTCTGAAGAGGGTTTGTCAGCAGGGAACTAAACCACATTACCTGTCTAAGGAGAGGCTTAGAAATGGAAGCTGTAATTGTCCCTGACACTAAAGCACTTTTGAAGCTTCAACTTGTCCAAAAGACAACAGCAAATGTGTATACACCCTGCAAAGAGCTTTGACACTAATAATTCCCTCCCAGGCCCACCCCTGATCAGCCCCCTAACTAGGAGCAGATGTCCGGACCTCACCTGTGCACGAATTTGTGCACTGGGCCTCTAGTGATATTATAAGGTCCTTCTTCCTGGGACTCAACTTATTTTTGGCCAAAAGGTTTTGGGATTGAAAATCGGCTCAGCCTTAGCCAATTTGCCTCAGTGGATAGAGTGTCGGCCTGCAAACAGAAGGGTCCTGGGTTCAATTGTAGTCAAGTGCATGTACCTCAGTAGCATGATCCTCTCCTGCCTGGACTCTGGTCAGGGTATGTGTAGGAGACAACCAATCATATTTTCCTCTCACATCGATATTTCTGTCTGTCTTTCCTTTTCTCTTCCACTCTCTTTAAAAAATCATTGGGAAAATATACTCAGAAAGGATTAAAAAGAAAAGAAAGAAAGAAAACTGGCTCAGAATTAGAAACTGGGCAATGGAGCATCACTTCTTCCTGGTGTAACTGCTCTGTTATGACTTCAATTTCTCCTGATGACACTTCCTTTACTCACACTGTAAAACACTGTACCTATAGTAAACCATCATATATTTTACATTAAAAAATATAATAGGGTATATTCCATGTTAATTGTTATTTCCAAAATATGATAATAAAAAGTACATTTAATCAGAAAAATGTTAAATACAAAAGGTGATTACAAAAATAGTAAGTGTGAAACAGGCAGGTACATGAATATAAAACACCAAATCAGAATCATATTGTTGATCCCTTACAAATGAAAAAAGAAGATGTGATAATACGTACATACATATACATATACATTCATATACATACATATACACACACATACACACACACACTGAGTGGCCAGATTATTATGATCTCTGAACGCATAATAATCTGGTGACTCAGTGTATATCCTGTATAATAAAAGGCTAATATGCAAATTGCCTCCTCGAGGAAGAGTTCGACGAGCAGGCAGGCCGCCCAATTGCCCATGGCCCCTCCCCCTGGCCAGGTTGGCCAGACCTCACTCATGCATGAATCTATGCAGTGGGCCTCTAATATCTACACTAATAAAAGAGAAACATGCAAATTAACAATCACTCTTCTATGCCCACCAGCCAATCAGGAGGCAATATGCAAATTAGAAGGACAAAGATGGCGGCCACCCAGCTGCTTCAGATGCAGAGTGGCTGGGTGGTGTAGGACACCTGCTATGAGAGTGAGGGTGGGAAGCGAAGGGATCTATAGGAGTGGCACACCAGCGCAGCAAAGACGAAGATGGCAGACTCTGGCCAGAGCCTGCAGCAAAGAAAAAGAAGGCAGACTCTGGCCTGAGTGAAAGCCTGGATCCCAGGTATCAGAGGAAAACCAGTGCTGGAAACAAGGGAAGGAAGGCCTATTGTACAAATCTCTTAATGCAATGGGCCTCTAGTATGTATAACACACACACACACACACACACACACACACACACACACACACACTGAGTGGCCAGACTATTATGCATTCAGCATTCAGAGATCATAATAATCTGGCCACTCAGTGTGTGGGTGTGTGTATATATATACATTATTCTGCCAAAAGAAAATGAAAATCCTACCATCTACAACAACAACAACAACAATAACATGGATGGGCATTGAGCACATTATGCTAATTGAATAAGTTAGACTGATTCAATACTGTCAAACAAATACTGTCATTTCTTATTTAAATGTGTAAAAGGCTGAACTCATGGAGTCAGAAAGTAGAATATGAGTTGCCGAGGATTGGGGGTGGGGGAAATGGGGAGCTGTAGGTCAAAGAATACAAACTTTGAGTTATAAGACAAATAAATTCTGGGGATCTAACGTACAGCAAGGTGATGATAGTTAATAATACTGTATTAATTATATCCTCTCAGGTTGCTAAAAAAGATCTTAAAAGTTATCACACACAAAAACAGAAATAGTAATTATAACATGTTAGGAAATATTAACAAGTGCTATTTGCATGATCATTTCAAAATATCAAATCAACATATTGCACACCTTAAACTTATACAAAGTTATATTTAAATTATGTCTCAATAAACCTAAAAAATTAATGCTATACTGATATGTCAATGATGCAAATAATAGCTGATAACTAGAGACAATTTCATTACAGTACTATCCCTTCAAATATATTATGATCCTATGGTATTTTTAATGTAAAATTTGCATATTGCCATACTGAGAGCACTAGACTATTGGGAGTGCAGACCTACACCTACTGATTTATTGCCTTCACTCTATTTTTTTAGTTCCGATTTCTCCAGTCCAATATATATAGAAGCACAGGACATTTTGCAAAAAAAAAAAAAAAAAAAGAAGAAGAAGAAGAAGTTGTAATGTGCACATCTACTTATCCCCTTCAGTGAATATTCATGTCAGATTTCTTTTTAAAGAATCAAAATTTCAGGATCAAAAGATGCCCTTGTCTGAGGTTCACACAGAAGGGTAAAAATAGTAATGGGTCCAGATGCTTGCTGAAAGATTTGTTATTTTATTCTGCTGAAACATAAACAATCTTCCCATAAATAATTTCACAGGCAAGATGTAAACCTTTCTTCTTCAGTCTTTTTTTTTTTTTTTTTTTTTTTTTTTTTTTTTTTTAAACAGGACTTTTAAGAATTGGTTTACATTGCTGAAACCGGTTTGGCTCAGTGGATAGAGTGTCTGTCAGAGGACTGAAGGTCCCAGGTTCGATTCCGGTTAAGGGTGTGTACATTGGTTGCGGGCACATCCCCGGTGGGGGTGTGCAGGAGGCAGCTGGTTGATGTTTCTCTCTCATCGATGTTTCTAGCTCTCTGTCCCTCTCTCTTCTTCTCTGTAAAAAATCAATAAAATATATTTTTTAAAAAAGAAGAATTGGTTTACACATACACTGTACCTATCATTATGTCAACACAGCTTATGGGAATCTCCAATTGACTAGTTATTTTACCACCAAACTGAATAAGCTATTTCACACATGCATTATAAAAGTGCCAGTTCAAGAATCAAAGCCTCTAATATTGTTTAATATTTTGACATGTGATTTTTTTTTACATAAAATAAATCATTATCGTATTTAAATGTACTTATAACTGCTATATTGAAAGATGAATATGTTAGTCTCCTTGTGTTATTTGATTAAAATAAAGCTTCCTGTATCGGCTACATTACACTTCAGAATTGCAAAGGTAGTTTAGTAGTCTATTATGTACATCTGCTGTCCCTGATCTTCTGACATTCCTATGTAGTACATTTATTCATATGTTTTTGATCTGTTACTCACAAATTACTTTTATGCTTTACAGTTCTACATCATGACTCTCCATTGGTTTTGGACAAGCTTGGCTGAGTCATTGTATTGGCACCCTCAAAAAGATAAGTGTTTTTTACATTCAGGGTGGATGATTCTATCAAAACAATGACCTGCCAGTGTTCTGAAATGGAGAAAGAAACACGATGATAAAATCTGAGCAGGAGCTGTTATGTTAATCCATGTGAGTGTTACTGTGGGAGAAATAGTAGTGACATGTATTTTTCTTTCTCTGTAGACACATTTTAGCTTTATATTGTAACTTGTTAGGTATGTCCTTCTTCAAATTAATCAATCTCTGAATTTCTCAGTTCTCAATGATAATCATCTATCACACCTTTTATCTCATCTTGTATGACCAAAATAAATTAAAAACTTTAAATAGAAAAATAAATTTTGGGAAAACCTAAATACCTTGTTTCTCTGTTCTCTATCTAGTGTAATTTTGTACTGATGGATAAGATCCCATGTCAGAATAGATGAGTAGAAGCTAAATATTCATGATCATTAATCTAACTGCCTATAAATTCTACTATGTCTTTGTGGTTTCTAAATTACAGAAGGCAACTGCACTGTTATTCACTCTCTTTAAATATCCATGTATCATTCCAATCCCCACCCCATATGTCCCTGTTAGTGGCATTGGATTATACAACACTATATTTTATACAGATATCTAGAGATGTCAGATATAAACTCCCTCAACCACCTACATTTGCACTCAAATTATCCTATTGTTTAAGCAAAGAAGAAAAATCTATTGGTCCCCTAGGTACATTCTGTCTGATTAGCACCTCTGTGAATACAGATTCACAAGTGAGAAACCAAGGTGAGAGCAAAGCCTCATATGTGACATTTACAGGTATTTAATTACGCAACCACCCATCAATGCCACTTATCAGTAATTCACCCATATTTTTGAATTGTTAAAAGTAATATATATATATATATATATATATATATATATATATATATATCCCTAAGAAACCAGCTAACCGCCCAGTAGCTATGATGCTCAATGACCACCAGTTGGCAGATGCTCAACACACAGGCATGGAAACATGGAATAGACCAGTGTTTTCAACCTTTTTTGGGCAAAGGCACACTTGTTTCCTGAAAAAAATCACGAGGCACACCACCATTAGAAAATGTTAAAAAATTTAACTCTGTGCCTATATTGACTATATATAAAGTAATTCTCTTGAATAGGAATCAAATAAACACAAAGAAAGTATTTTATAATTACTTTATTATGAAATATTAAGTAAACAAAATAGTGAAAAATTATAAAATTCTTGTCTTATCTGCACCTACGGCACACCAGGCAACATCTCGCGGCACACTAGTGTGCCGCGGAACAGCGGTTGAAAAACGCTGGAATAGACTGATGAATCATAGACATGGGGAAGGGCGGGAAGAGATTAGCCAAAGATCTTATATGCATACTAGAGACCTTGGCCTGGCCTGTGGGATCAGGCTGAAAGAGGCTCTACGACATCCCCCCAAGAGTTCCCGGATTGTGAGAGGGTGCAGGCCAGGCCGAGGGACACCACTGGTGCATGAATCAGTGCACCATGCCTTTAATAGCAAATATTCAGAAAAGTGTGTATGATAGTATATGCCTGGATTAATTTTCCCAGATTGATCAAACTGCTTTAAATTTTGTCAAATGTTTCTGTCAATATCTATTCAAAGAGTCATAATTTGTTTTCTTTTGTCTGTTTATATAATGAAAAATAATTATTGGTTGAATATTAAATGTATCTTAAATTCCTAAACTAAATTCTTCTTGATTATATGATCCTTTTTATGAATTTCTAGATTTGATTAACACTTTGTTAAGAATATTTATATTAATCTTACTGGGGGATAATGGTCTGAATCTTTATTTACTCCTAATATTTTTGTCCAATTTTCATATCAATATGAAGCTGCTACCATTGTAATTGTTAGTTATTAACAACTAGAGGCCCGATGCACGAAATTTGTGCAAGGGGCTTGGCCATTGAAGTCCCGGTTTGCCTCAGCCCTCACAGCCCCAGCTTTGTCCAGAAGCTTGTCCAGAATGTCGTCTGGAAGGTCATTTGGCCATCTGATCTAATTAGCATATTATGCTTTTATTATTATAGAAAGGAGCAAAAGGAAGAACAGGCATTATAGGCATGTCATTTGGACAGCTTCATCAGGAAGCTGTGGCTTTGCACTCCCCTATTCTCTGCAAAAGATGAGGGGTGACACAGGGAAGGTATTTGCTTGTCAACCACACACCTGAGAACAGAGATTATTGGCCAGAATGGGCGTGCCAGTGGCAATTGCATGAAAATTTTGGAATACATAATCCCCTAAACAAAGAAGCTCTCTCTGTTGCTCTTATGCACTGGTTCATGAATCTCGGGACTCTTGGCTTCAAGCATTGGTCCATGTGGCCCATGGATATGAAGACCCCCCACATGCAATGGACTAATGGATTACAGCAGGGAAACACAAGCTAACCTAGCTGGACTGGACCCAGCTCCAAAGTGGAGAGGAAACACTGGACAATGGCTCTGATGTTAGCACTACTGAAGCCCCAGTTACACTTCTTCTATGATTGGACTAAGGGAAATGGGACTTTGGTAATCATGAGAAGTAATTCCTTGGAAATAAAGCTTTCTACCATATCTCATCCTCTCATGGGGGCCCCTGGAAATTCTTATTCTAGTAGTACCCAAAGAATGCCAGTTTCATAAACAACTGGGAGAGATGAGCCCCTCTCCTATTCTGTAACAAAGCTAACAAAATGATTCAAGAAAGTGCTCTTTCACTTTCTAATTTCTGGAAGTTTTTATGTAAAATTCTGTGGGTTATTTTTCTCTCAAGTGCTTGATAGAATTCAACAATGTAGTAATCTAGGTATTGTCCTTCTTTGTGAGAAGACTTGTAATTATAAATTTAACTTTAAAATATATAAAGGGATTTTTCTTCAGTGAAATTTTGTCGCATTTTTTCTAGGAATTTAAATTATCAAATTTATTGTCATAAGGTAATTCATAATATTATTATTTTTAATATCTCCAGGATCAATAATTGTAAGGCCATCCTTTCTGTTATGGGAAACTATTTTTTTCTTTCTTTAATAGCTTGTAGTTTTTAATCAACAAATTATAACCTGTTCCAAGATTACAAAAGTTCTCCATATACTGATATTTTCAACAGTGTGTTGTTTACTTTTTATTATTCTGATACTTAATTTAAAATTGATTATATTAATTTTTATATCTGTAAATGGAATGAGATGGGAACTGTGAGTTATTTACTTACCCTTCCCTATAAAGTAGATAACCAATTGCTACAATGTATTTTTTCATAACCCACCTTTTCTTCTTTGACATGAATTTCTACATTCTTTATACACTAAATGTGCACATATCCATGTGTCTATTACAGAATGTATGAAGTTAGTTAACTGAACTAAGGTCCATTTTTATTTCACTACCATATTATTTTAATTTTTACTTTTATTTATTTACTTAATTTTTATTATTGAAAATATTAAATATGTCCCTCTTTTTTCCACCCACTGCCTCTTTACACCGGGTTCCCACTCTGCCCAAGCCTTTGCTACCTACTGTCTGTGTCCATAGGTAATGCATAACTATAATAATAAAGCCATAATATGCTAATTAGACCATACATCCTTCCAGACAACCTTCTGGATGAAGCCAGGACTGCAAGGGCCGAGGCAAGTCACCTGTGCTGTGAGGACTGAGCCCCTTGCACAATTTTGAGCATCAGGGCTCTATTATAGTATGCATATAAAATCTTTGTTTAATCTCTTCCACCCCCCCAACACCCTTACCTCTGAGAATCGTCAGTCTGTTCCACTTCCATGCTTCTAATTCTATTTTATTCACCAATTTATTCTGTTGATTTCTTATTCAAAATTCAGTTGTTGATAGATATGTAATTATCATTCATATTTTTTTATCTTTCTCTTTTCTTCTTCTTAAAGAATACTCTTAAGCAGTGATGAACTCCTTTAGCTTTTCCTTGTCTGTGAAGCTCTTTAACTGACCTTCAATTCTAAATGATAGCTTTGCTGGGTAGAGTAATCTTGGTTGTAGGCCCTTGCTATTCATCACTTTGAACATTTCTTACCACTCCCTTCAGGCCTACATAGTTTCTGTTGAGAAATCAGCTGATAGCCTTATAGGTGTTCCCTTGTAGGTAACTAACTTCTTTTCTCTTGCTGCTTTTAATATTTTGTCTTCAACCCTTAGCATTTTAATTATGATGTGTCTTGGTGTGGTCCTCTTTGGGTTACTCTTCTTTAGGACTCTGTGCTTCCTGGACTTGTAAGTCTATTTCTTTCACCAGGTAGGGGAAGTATTCTGTCATTATTTCTTCAAGTATCTTTTTAATATTTTGCTCTCTCTTCTTCTGGCACCCCCATAATGTGAATTTTGGAATGTTTGAAGTTGTCCCAGAGGCTCCTTACACTATCTTCATATTTTTTGGATTTTTTTTTTCCTTCTTGCTCTTCTGATTAGGTGTTTTTTTGTTTCCTCATATTTCAAATAATTTATTTCTTAGGCTTATTCATATACTCTACTGTTGAATCCCTGTATATTATATATTATTCTTTATTTCAGTCAGTGTATGCTTATTTTCTGACTGGTCTTTATCCTTTTTTTTTTTTTTTTTTTTTTTTTTACATTCTCACTATGATCCTTGAATGTCTCACTAATCCTTTGGAGGGTTCATGGTTCATGAAGATTATTGAGTAACCTTATAATTGATTTTGAATTCTATATCCATTAGTTTGTTTTCTTCCATTTCTTTCATTTGTGACATGTTTCTTTGTCCCCACATTTTGGCTGCTTCCCTATGTTTGTTTCTATATACTGATTAAAGCTGCTATGTCTCCTGGATTTGGTAGAGTGAATCTGTATAGTAGTTGTCCTATAAGGCCCAGTGGCTTAACCTCTCCAGTCACCTGAGCTGAGCATTCTAGATGCACCCCTTTGTGGGCTGTGTGCACAGTCTTGTTGTAGTTGAGACTTGATTGCTGTTGGTGTTACTAAGAGGAATTGAACTCCAGGTCAATTGGCTGTGAGAACCAGTGAGACTACAGTGGAAGAGCTGCTGTTTGAGAGACACTCCTATGGAACAGGACTTGCTTCAGTGGTTCTTTGGTACTCACTGAGTCTGTCCCTTGAGTGTATTGTTTATGGATATGTAGAGTTGTAATCTGGTATGGTCTGATGCTGACCACTGCCTCTTAGGTATCCTTGAAGGTGCAAAGTTAGCCACTGCCTTGGGTCATCCTGCAAGAGCTACAGAGAGGTCTGAAGGTTCCTCCTATTTGTTTCAGATTTGGAAGTGCTGCCAAAACCAGTTTGGCTCAGTGGATAGAGCATCTGCCTGAGGACTGAAAGATCCCAGGTTCGATTCCAGTCAAGGGCATGTACCTTGGTTTCAGGCACATCCCCAGTGGGGGGTGTGCAGGAGGCAGCTGATAGATGTTTCTCTCTCATCAATGTTTCTAGCTCTCTGTCCCTCTCTCTTCCTCTCTGTAAAAAAAAAAAAAATCAATAAAATATATTTTAAAAAAAAAAGATTTGGAAATGCCCATGCAAGGATCAGTTGTAAAGCAAGGCAGGCTGATGTTAGTTCTGGGTCTTGGGCCTTTTATTGATAAGTTTGGGGCTCCCTGACCAAACTGCAGCTTTTTTGAGATATTTTAGCAATATCTGAAGCCTGCGCAAGGACAGGCCATTCATACACAAAAATAGCTGCACACATATTAATATATAAAAAAAAAAAAAAGAATCCAAAAATATGAAGATAGTATAAGGAGCCTCAAACTGAATTGGGGGAGCGGGGTTCTCAGGGAATCCCCAGTGTAGAGGAAACAGAAATAGCTGCTAGTCAGCCCTGCCACTGGGGAGGTCTAGGCATAGGAACAAAGACCCTTGTGAGCATCTCAGTCTAGGGCAGGTGTCGGCAAACTGCGGCTCTTTTTGTTAAGTGAAAAAATCCTTTTTATGCACGATCCAGTATATAGCATTAAGGAAAGAAACAATATATGCAGTGTTATATTTGTTTTAAATTCGCAATGGTTTTGCGGCTCCCAGGTTTTTTTTTTTTTCCTTCGAAAACAGGTCCAAGTGGCTCTTTATGAATTAAAGGTTGCCGACCCCTGGTCTAGGAGAAACGCCCCCACGTTCCTGCCCAGATGCCAGACAATCCTGTTCCTCCTGTATGTGTCTGTGTCCAGCCTTGGCACTGGAGCTCACAGGATACAGACCTAGTGAGTTTAGTTTGTGCACCAGCCCTTAAAAAGAACATCTGGTCTCCCAGCATGTATGTCACTGAGCCCCAACCCCCACTGTCTTTTATAGCCTGTAGTTATGAGGACTTACTTTCCCAGCTCTGGGAACCTGGGATGGGGATCTGGTGTGGGGCTGGGACCACTTGCTCCTCACAGGGCCTCCACAGAGATGGTATCCCTCCCAATTAAAGAAAGTGGTGCATGTGGATGCCAGTCCAGCCCATTCCTCACCTCCGTCCCTGCTGCCAATCTCAAGGTACCTTCCTCTTTACTTCTCTAGTGTAGGATTTCCATTCAGCCAGCTTTCAGGCAGTGCTGGATGAAGGTTTTTCTCTATTTTAGTTGTAATTTTGATGCGGTTGTGGGATGTGGTGGGTACAGGCATTTTACCTATGCGGCCATCTTGATTCTCCATTGCCATATGACTTTAATCATTATATAATACATATAATAAAAGCATAATATGCTAATTAGACTGGACAGCTGAACAGCCTTCCGGATGTCCTTCCAGATGGCCTTCCAGATGAAGTTGAGACTGTGAAGGCCAAGCCCCTTTCACGAATTTTGTATTGTACATCAGGCCTCTAGTCTTTTTTTTTTTTTTTTTTTTTTTAATATATTTTATTGATTTTTAACAGAGAGGAAGGGAGAGAGATAGAGAGCTAGAAACATTGATGAGAGAGAAACATCAACCAGCTGCCTCTTGCACACCCCCTAATGGGGATGTGCCTGTAACCAATGTACATGCCCTTGACCAGAATTGAACCTGGGACCTTTCAGTCTGCAGACCGACGCTCTACCACTGAGCCAAACCAGCTTCGGCTAGACCTCTAGTCTTAATATATTTATCTTGTGGATCATTTCTCTTTCCTTCTTCATCCAAATTGTCTGCATTTCTTTGATTTTGGTGTTGAATCTTAAATTAATCTTAGAAATAGACTGTCAATTTCACTCAGAGAAAAAAATCCTGTTATGAGTCCAGCTAGGTGTGAATTAAAGTAAAATTAATTAAAAATTATTTGTCCCCCCCAAGATTACTTAGCCTACTGATTGTATCTAAAAGATATACATTATCTCAAACTACTGTAGTATTGACATTACTTTAATAACTTTTATTTAATGTATTTGAATATTTTTAAGAAATAGTGTTTTTTTTAAATATATTATAGGCATTTTTTCTCTTATATAACAGTTCATATTTCTTTGTATTCACTGGTCCTAAGGCACATACTAGAACACATAAGTGCATTATTTAGTAGTAGCAATTTATTGTTTATAATTTTACTTAATACTTGGAATTTAGATTTGGTCATAGAAAGCTTGATATTATATATATATATATATATATATATATATATATATATATATATATATTATTGATCTTTACAAAGAGGAATAGAGAGGGACAGAGAGTTAGAAACATCGATGAGAGAGAATCATCGATCAGCTGCCTTCTGCACACACCCTACTGGGGATGTACCCACAACCAATGTATTAATACATGCCCTTGACCGGAATCGAACCTGGGACCTTTCAGTCCGCAGACTGACGCTCTATCCACTGAGCCAAACAAGTTTCAGCAAAAGCTTGATTCTTGATTCCATGCTTTTACCAATATTGCTGGGGCTGACCTGCAGACCCTGAGTGACAAGTGAATGATTACTCTGACACAGGATTGCTGTGAAGGAGAGGGCTAAGGGACTGCCTGACTAAAGGAACCAGGCAGCCTCAATCATCTGCCTCGTTAGGCTTTTATTAAACAGTAATTTGAGATGAAGCTTATCTTTCAGATACAATCAGTAGGATTAGTAATTTTGGGGGGACACATGTGACTGCAGTGTCCTTTAAGCAAGAACACAAAGATTAAGCACAAGGATTCCAGTAAACACCCGAGGGTCTGTAAGTGCACACACTTGTTTGGAAAGGTCAAGGAATAATTATGTGTGCCATCTTTGGAACTCCCCTAAGACAGAATTCTAATAAACAGAATGGACAGCCTTCAGCCCACTCATTTTTTTTTTAATCAAATTTTCTAACCAAGTGCTGTACTTCCCCACACAATATTAGTGTCATATACAAAATTGAAAGGGCAAATTGAATATTGTTAAATAACCAAGTATTCTTAGAAGAAACAAATTATATTCTCTAAGTCTGGCTTGTCCAATACAGTCGTAGCCAGTAACAATATTTGTTTTACTGAGCAACTGAAGTATATCTACTATGCAAAAGAAAAAAAAAAGTTAACTTTATTTTACCTAAATATAAATTTAAAAACTGGGGAAGTGTAATTTTTTAAATTAGATGAGCAAAGGTTTGTTTTGCTGCACATACATTTTCCTTTAATTGTTCAATTATGAAAGATATTATGTTGAATTATTGCAAACCTGCACTGTTTCTATTATTACATGTAAACAGCTCCCAAAACTAGTCAATGTGAATAAATTGATTCAGTTCAAGAGATGTTTTTCAACTCAATGATATGCCATTATAATGTATTTATTTAAATATAAATATAGCTCAAGTTACAATGATATCACAGTGATACCTATGCAAATTTAATTGGAAATTAAATAAAATACTATTTTAATTAAAATGTTTAAATTATTTTCCAATTTAACAAAATAGTTGTAGAATATAGGTTCAAGTGGTACTGCAGAAACTGCTATAAAACTATAAAATAAAGATTAAAAAAATGAAAGAAGATAGGTAAATTTCAGTGTGTGTGTGTGTATATATATATATATAATATATATATATATAATATATATATATATATATATATATATATATATATATATATATATATATAATATATATATATAATATATATTGTCCTGACTGGGAATTGAAACATGACTTCCTAGTTCATAGGTTGATGCTCAACCACTGAATCACACTGGCCAGGTTATTTGTTTTTCTTATTTGCTCATTTGTTACTTTCAGTTTTATATTCAGCATATGAGTGAATCATATGGTTCTTGACTTTTTCTCTCTGACTTATTTTTCTTAGGATGATATTTTCATGATACATCTATGATATTGTAAATAGTAGTATTCCAACTTTTCTTATGGTTGAGTGGTATTCATAGTATAAATATATCACATCTTTATCCAATCATCTATCAAAAGACACTTCAGTTATTTCCATGTCTTAGGCACTGTAAATAATGCTGCAAGGAATATAGAGATATATATATACTGAGTAGCCAGATTATTATGACCACCTGACGTTTGTAGGCAAATTAGCCATACACTGCATGGGATGGGATATGGATGAGGAAGACATGTTCGAACACCTTTGCTATCTGCAGTTACCAAGATAATACGTCTCCAATTTGCACAGGAACACAAGGATTGGACAGTTGAGCATTGGAAAAAAGTCATGTGGTCCAATGAAACACGTTTTCAGTTGCACCATGCAGATGGCAGAATGAAAATTTTGCAGAAACAGCATGAAAGCATGACTACAACCTTTCAAGCTGGTGGGAACAGTGTTATGGTTTGGGGCATGTTTTCCTGGCATGATTTGGGCTCTTTAATTCATGTGGAATGTCTGAGTAGCACAACATACCTAAGTATTATTGCTGATCAAGTTCATCCTATCACGTTGATGGGGTATCCCAATGGAGATGGCTTCTTCCAACAAGACAATGTGCCATGTCATGGTGCTCGTATTGTGCAGGAGTGGTTTCAAGAACATAAGGGAGACTTTACCTTGCTTACTTTTGGTGGCCCGCATAATCACCAGATCTCAATCCAATTGAGCATTTGTGGGACAAAGTTAAAAGAGCCATCAGGCAGCTGGTTCCACAACCATCAAATCTCACAGAACTGAACAGTGCTATTCGTCAGGCATGGTGTCAGATTCCTCGCATCACCTTTCAACATCTTGTGGAGTCAATGCCAAGAAAAATCACCATGGTATTGAAGGCAAAAGGTGGCCCAACGAATTACTGATGGGGTGGTCATAATAATCTGGACAGTCAGTGTATATATCATTATGAATAAATGCTTTCAAAAATTTTGAGTAGATACCAAGAAAAGGAGTTGCTGGGTAATATTGAAATTGTAGTATTAATTTTTTTAAAGAATCTCCATAATGTTTTCCATAGTGGCTGTATCAGTTCATATTATCCCCAGCAATGAATGAGGGTTCCTTTTTCTTCACAACCTCTCCAACACTTATTACCTGTCTTGTTAATGACAGCCATTCTAACAGTTGTGAGGTGGTATTTGCATTTCCCTAATAGCGAGTGAAGTTGAGCATATTTTTACATATCTGTTAGCCATTTTTCTTTCTTTTTGAGAGAACAATCTGTTCAGGTTCTCTGCCCATTTTTCAATGGGTATTTGTTTGGTGTGAGTTGTATGAGTTATTTTGTATATTTTAGATACTGACCCTTTGTCAGAGCTGTTGTTTGCAAATATGTTCTCCCATTTGGTTGGTTTCTTTTTTTTATTTTTTTATTTGCAGTTTCTTTTGCTGTGCAGAAGCTTTTTAGTTTGATATGGTCACATTTATTTATATGTGTCTTTACTTCCCTTACCTTTAGGGTCAAATTAATAAAATCCCCTCTAAGACCAAGGTCCATAGTTTACTATATATGTTTTCTTATTCAGTTAAAGTTAGGCTTCTTTTCTAGGGATAGTTTTGAGTCAAGTCTTTGTGGGTTTTTATCACTTCAAGATGGATTTTTTTTTTCTCTGCCCTTCGAACTGGGCTGAGAGTAATCAAGACCCTGGTATTCTTGCTATTATGCTTGAAATGGAGCTTTATTCCATGAATAGATGGTAGGGGAGATAAATTTTGATCTCTCAGTTGTAATCATCTGGCATAAGGTTCTGTCACCCAGAGTGAGAGGTAATGAGAAATGCTGATGCTTATTCCTCCCAGGGAAAATTCCATATTCCTTGAATAGAACTTAGGAAAGCTGCATAAAGACAACATTTTCACATCTCACTGGAATTAAGTTACTATAAATCTGAGGTAGATTATAAAATAAGATGCAATAGTAAACCACAGAACAGCCACAAAGAAAACAACTTTAAAATACAGGGAGAAAACTCTCAACAAAGTTAAATGCTATACTAAAAAATATTCGCTTAACGGGAAAAGAAGGGAGTAAAAGAGGAACAGAAAGGAGAAAATCATGAGACATGTGGAAAGGAAAACTAAAACGTCAGACATAAATTTAATGTGAATGAGATAACTGAATGTGACTGGTTTAAACAATGCAATAAAAGTGCATAGCTTGTCAGAGAGGATTAAAAACAAGGCCCCTTTCATGGCCTCTAGTGGAGACATTCTTTAAATGCAATGCTAAAATTTTGTTGAAAATAAAATAATGGGTATAGATGTATCATGCAAACAGCAAATCTAAGAAAGCTCAAGTGTTATAGTAATATAAGAAAAAAAAAAAAGACCTAAAACTTCACATGCTATTAGAAACATAGGAAGTCATTCTCAAAAGACAAAATAATCAATCTATAAGAAAAATTAGACATGATAAAAATATTTTCCTAGCAATAGAAATAGAAAACAAAAGAAATCATAATACTAGATCTAGCAAAGCATCCCACCAGACAACGGCAGAATACATATTATTTTCAAGTACATTGGAGACATTCTATGGAACAGACCATATTCTGGGCCATATAAAAAAATCTCTAATAATTTGAAAGTATTGAAATCATGCAAATATAAAATATATTCTCTGACATTAAGTGAAATTATAAATCAATAACAGAAATTTGAGAATTCACAAGTATGCGGAAATTAACACTTTTCTAAATAATCAATGGTTCAAAAAAACAAAAAAGAAAAAATAATTTGAGATTAACAAAAATGGAACATAATTTATCCAAACTAATTGGATGCAACTAAAGCAGTGCCTTATCGCTATAAATGCTTTTACTAAGATATAATGAATATCTATCTCATCAATTATAGAAGAAAATAAATATCAACAGAAATGGCTACCACCACGGAGCAAGCAGGAGGCTTGACTCAGCTCCAGGCTACAAAGTTTCAATTATAAAAGATACATATATCCCAGATATATCCCAGATACCAGGACCTCCACTTGGGTCCCAGGAGGCGTGGCCAGCCTGCACACCACCATAAGCCCTTCTCCCAGGTCACCCTACACCCCAAGGGAACCCCCACCCTGCTCTGGGGCACCCATCAGGGCAAACCAGCTGGCCCCCACCCATGCACCAGGCCTCTAACCTATCTAATAAAAGAGTAATATGCAGATCGACCATCACTTTAACACACAAGATGGCTGCCCCCATGTGGTCAAAGATCCTGCTCCCATGTGGACACAAGATGGCCACTACAAGATGGCCAGCAGGGGAAGGCAGTTAGGGGTGACCAGGCTGGCAGAGGAGCAAAATTAGGGGTGACTGGGCCTGCAAGGAAGTACAGTTGTGGGGGACCCAGTCCTGCAGGGGAGAGCAGTTGGGGGAACTAGGCCTGGAGGGGAGGGCAGTTAGAGGTGACCAGGCCTGAAGGGGAGAGCAGTTAGGGGAAAACAGGCAGGCAGGGGAGCAAATAGGCATCAAATAGGCTGGCAGGGGAGTGGTTAGAGGGTGATCAGGCTGGCAGGCAGAAGCGGTTAGGGGCAATCAGGAAGGCAGACAGGGCAAGCAGTTGGGAACCAGCAGTCCTGGATTGTGAGAGGGATATCAGACTGCCCAGAGTTCCAGATTGGAGAGGGTGCAAGCTGGGCTGAGGGACATCTCTCTACCCACCCCCCCGCCCCCGAATTTCATGCACCGGGCCTCTAGTATTCATATATAATTTTTAAAAAGCCAAAAAACATAATAAAATAAAACAGCTGCTAGGGATTCATCATACCAAGTTTCAGAGTAGGAGGTAGAAATCACCACATGTCTTTTCTTTTTAAAGATGTATTTTAAAACCCACATACTTTTCTTCTGTTTATCCCATTTACCAAATTTGATAGCAGGGCATGAAAATATTGCAATGAGTTTAAAGAATTGAGTCTTTTCTGTGGGCAGCAAAATTGGAAGGCAATTAGTAACATTCTAAACCACAGATAATAGTTGAGGTTCCTTCAAAAAAAAAAAAAAAAGGTGACTATTCACAAAGAGTGAATAAACTAAAAAGATTGAGGCTACTATATGGAAAAGGAAAACTGATATTAAAGATATGAGAAAATTTGCAAGAAAGAAAATCTCAGAGACACCATCAGAAAGCTGCAAACTAATCAGACTATTGAGTTTGAACACCAATCATCAACCAAAGTTCTCATATTAAAATGGAATTAGAATTTAGCTAAGATTTTCAAATGAAAAACAAATAAATTTCAATCACTTGACTCTAGATAATAGCTTCCTTGGTCCCTTCTGTCCCAGAAAATGGATTTAAATATTAAGCAAATATGATTGTAAATGTATAGACTTTCACATATCTGCTATAAAGAAATGCTTAGAATTAAAAGACAGAGAATAATGTAATCTCTCTCTCTCTCTCTCTCTCTCTCTCTCTCTCTCTCTCTCTCTCTTTCTCTCTCTCTCTCTGTAAATTTAAGTTTGAAACATGATAACTCTGGCTCAGGCCATGACCTATTTGAGATATTAAAGAACAAATAAAGAATCTCAAAGCTGTCATCTGTTTTAGCTTGCACTTCCAGAGACTGTACAAGCAATGGACACAGAAAAAGGGACACTTAGGTTATTTCTATGTATTGGCTATCCTATATAATAAAAGGCTATTATGCAAACTGACCAAAGAGCAGAATAACCAGTTGCTATGACATGCACTGACCACCAGGGGGCAGAAGCTCTTAAATATTAACCCCTTTTCATATACATGATTTGCAAATATTTTCTCCCATTCCTTTTTATTTTGTTAATGGTTTCCATTGTTGGGCATAGCTTTTTATTTTGATGTAGAGTGGGCAAATTGGGGAAATAATTTGGAGAATAATTGGTAATACCTAGTAATATTGAAAACATGTATAGGTCTAGAGTCGGTCTTCTATAAACCAGATGAAATATACAAAAACATCTAGAGCAACACTGTCATAGCTATAAATTGGAGACATCCTAAATGTGCACCAAGAGGACAATGGATGAATTAATTATGGTATAAAGTTTTTTTTTTTTAAGTATATATATTTCTTAAGGTATGCACATATGTGATACAGTTTGAAAGAAATGCAAGGCAATAATAGAAAATTAAAGATAATTAATATTTTGGGGTAATAAAGCTCTGTGGGTGTGAATAGAGTTGCACAGACAAGAGTTGAGTTGTCTATGTTTATTTCTTTTTAATCCTCATGCAAGGATGTGCTTAAAGAGAGAGCTAGAGAGTGAAAAAAAATCTATGCGTAAGAGAAATATCCACTGGTTGCATTTGGTTGACTTCTGTATGTGGCCCAATTGGGGATCAAACCCACAGCCCAGGTATATGCCCTGACCAGGTCCAAATCAACATCTTGGTACACAGGATGACCCTCAACCAACTGAGCCACACAGGCCAGGCTCAATGTTCATTTCTTAAATGGAGTAGTGGGTACACTGATCTGTGGTGTCATTTGTTATACCTTTTGTATTCTCAAATGGTGTATAAAATACAAATATAAATAAATAGTTTATATATGTGTATAGATTAGTGTCCCCATCAAGAACACAAAGGATACAGGGGCGGTGATTTCTACCACATCGTTATTCATCTCACCTATTTGGCCTGGCAGAAAACATATGGATTTTGAAGAATGACAGTGGATTATTGTAAACTTAACAAAAGGGTGACTCCAATTGTAGCTTCTGTGCTAGAGTTGGTTTCATTGCTTGATCAAATTAATACATCCTTGTTACTTAGCAGCAGCCACTGAACTGACAAATGCTTTCTTCTCAATACTTACTAGAAAAAAAAAACAAAACATCAGAAGTAGTTTGCTTTCAGCTGGCAGAGCCAACAATATAATTTCACTCTCTTACCTCAGGGGTATAATAACTCTTCAATTCGGTATCATAATTTAGGTCACACAAAAATCATGACTGCTTTTCCCTTCCACAAGACATCACAGTGTCCATTACACTGATGTTATGTTAATTGGATCTAGTGAGGATGGAATCGCAACTACTTCTAGAGTTACTGGTAAGACATTTGCATTTCGGGGAGTGGGAAATAAATCCAATAAACATTCAGGGGCCTTCTACCTCTGCGAAATTCCTAGGGGCACAGTTATGTGGGGCATATCATAATATCTCTTCTAAGGTGAAGGATAAATTGCTGCTTCTGGTCCATCCCACAACCACAAATGAGGCACAATGCCTGTGGGACTCAATGGATTTCAGATTCAAAATATTCCTCATTCTGGTGTGCTACTCTTCCCCATTTACCAAGTAACCTAAACGTTACTGTTTTGAAGAGGGCCTGGTTCTTGTGCAAGCTGCTCTGCCAGTTGGGCAACAGGGTCCAGGAGATCCGGTGAAGCTTGAAGTGGCAGTGGCAGAGAGAGGTGCTATTTAGAGCCTTTGGCAGAACCTTAAGATTTTGCAGCAAGGCCATTCCTTCCTATGGCTCCCTATGCCTACTATGGATAACTATTCTCATTTTGAGAAATAGTCTTTGGCCTGCTACTGGGCCTTTGTAGAGACCAAATACTTAATTATGGGCCATCAAGTTGTCATAAACCTGAACTGCCAATCACGAATGGGTGTTATATTTACCCAGCAAGTTAAAGTTGGGCACTCCGTTATCAAATGGAAGTAGCACATATGAGATTGGGCTTAATGAGGAAGTTGCCCAAGTGCCCACAGTCTCCATTCCTTCTACATTATTTCTAGCTACCAGGCTGTACATAAGGCTTCATGGGAAATTCCCTATAATAAGTTGGCTGAGATAGAGACTGCGCAATATGCAGCACTGCCCAAAAAGTGGACAGCTGCAGCACTCAGCACCTTTCTGGGGGACCCCTGAAGGAGAGTGACGAAGGGAAATCCTCCAGTGGGCAGAGCTCCAAGTGCACCTGGTTTTTCACTCTGCTTCAAAGAAGAAGTGACCAGATGAGTGATTAGATACAGATCCATGATCTGTGATCAATGGTTTGTCTGGATGGTCAGAAACATGGAAGGAATATAATTAGAAAATTGATGTCAAAAGGCCTAAGAAAGAGTAAATGGACCCAGCTCTCTAAATGAGTGAAAGTTATTTGTGTCCGATGTGAATGCTCACAAAAGGATGGCTCCAGCAGAGGAGGTTTTTAACTAACCAAGTGGATACGATGACCAGTCCTGTTGATACTAGTCAGTCTTTCTCCTGCCACCGCTGTCATCACTCAATGGACTCATGAAAAGGATGGCTATGGTGGCAGAGATGGAGGCTGTGCATGGACTCAGTAACACCAAGGCTGACCAGCCTCCAGCCATCACTGAGTGCTCAATGTGCCAGCACCAGAGACCAGCACTGAGCCCCCAGATAGCGCCATTTCCAGGTGATCAGCCTGCTGCCTAGGCAGGTTGATTACATTTGCACCATCCTGTCATGGAAACAGCAGCATTTTGTCCTTGAAGAAGACATTCTGGATACAGATTTGCCTTCCTTGCATACAATGTTTCTGCCAAACCCCCACCTATGGCCTTACAGAATACCTTATCTACCATTGTGGTATTCCACACAGCATTTCTTCTGATCACAGAACTTGCTTTATAGCAAATGAAGAGCAGTGTAACGCAAACCTCTCCCATGTCCTCTCCTGGCACATTGCTCTCCCAGCACCTCAAAGCTCTCCCTATGTTATGGGGAGATTCCATAACATAGACATGTTTGGTTAAACCATTGGCCATTGGTAATTATCTCAGTCTCCAATCCCCAGAAGGTAGGACCAAAAGTTCCAGCCTTCTAAGCACATGGTTGGTTCCTTTGGTAACCAGGCCCTATCCTCCAATAGTCACTACATTAGCATAACTCAGTATGTTGAAAGGGACTTATTATGAACAAAAAAAGGATACTCTTCTCATTCCCATCATTCCTGGAATTATGCGGGTTTCAGCAGCTCTGTGCCAGGACTGAAGATGAAGACCAAATATATATATTTTCTTATATCACAGTGTCTCTAAGTACTACCGTCCCTTGTGACTAAAGTTAATGAAAAACCTTAACAACCCAATTCAGATAAGAATTGGGAAGAGGAACCATAACCACAAGGGGAAAGAGAAACAAAGTTTCTTAGGAGACACAAATTACTTATTATCCAAATATTTGGATAGGAAAATAAAATAAAAATAACACACACACACACACACACACACACACACACACACACAGAGGATAGGCCTAGCTAACACCTTCTAACTGAGAACTATTTGGAAAAGACAGCCTGGCTCCTCAGGTCCTGTGGGGCAGGCCGAGGCTGTTTGGGATATGAATCGGAGTTCAACTTTCTGCCCAATCCTGTTTCTTTTTCAACCCCCTCTCAGGTATTGTTTAGTAAATGTATGTTCCCTGAACTCTTTACCTGACTCTGTTTTCTAAAGAACCCAAACTATGACCACAATCATCCAACAATGAGTTAGCAAATGTCAATGACTTGGTCAAAGCTTTATTTTGTATCATATCTATAATACATTCTAGTGGAGGAAACAGATAATCAACATGTAGCTATGTTATGGACACAGACACATGCATGAATGTACACACACACTGCATTGGGAAATATCCAGTCAGCAATTAAATAAGGGCTCCTGATCTACTGGGTTCTGCAGACAGAAGTGGGGGGATGCTGAAACACAGAATTGTGTGTTATTTTAAAAGTTTGTATTTCAGACTAGTTTTCTGGGGTATTCCCAGAGAAGAGGCTTGGGCTTCCTTAAATACAACCATGTTTGGACACATTTACTGTTTATAGTAAAGCACCAGTGAGTCATTAGAAGGACCTAGACCACTAATCTCCAAGCTATTACCTCAGTGTTCCCTGCTACTTGCAGCCCCAGGTGAGTCTGGCCAAGGGGAGAAGAGAGAGGGGGACTTGTGGGCAAGGGACTTCATATCCCAACCTTCCCTGGACCGCAGACTCCTACAGCAGACATCAGAAAGGCCTTCTTTGCAGGGGAAGCTCCTTAATGGCTGCAGAGCCATCTTCTGAGTCTATCTGCTCCAGCTTTAAGGCAACAGCTTGAGAAGTGCCAGAGCCATTGGAGACACTAAATTGTCAGGCTTCAGGGCAAGGACTGGAGGAGCTACTCTTTCCAGGACCAAGGTGCTGGCAGTTAACACTGTTCCTGTGTGAGCCTGCCCCCCTCCCAGCCCACAGGTGCAGGTGGGCACAAAGGTGGAGTCTCCATCAACCTGGCTAACACTGGTCACCCTGCCCTGGGTTCCCTGATACTCTGCCCCACCCAATGGCTTATCCATAGAAATGTCTTCTCTCGGTTCACACTACGGACTCTCCTAAAACCTATCAAAGGTTCACAAACCCCAAACGAGCAGCATCTAGTTCCAGCATACTCCATATACCACTTCCAAAATGGCCTCAAGTCAGCACTATTGGTGGTCGGCCTTGGTTCGCAGCTTAGCATCATCCAGGTGTCTCCAATCCCAGCACAAGGGGCAATCATCTACAGATCACTTTGTAGCTCCTATAAGGTAGCCCCAGGCTACACAAGCAAAAGATGAACTTTACCTGCACAATAGCCCCTCCAACTGGCCCCAGAGCCACATCAGCTTTGGACCACACCAGAGTACCACCTAAACACTTCCCCAAATGACACACCCAAAGGGCAGAATCAGTAGGCATCAACACCTCACTAAACCAAATCCTGCTTTGTGGGGCCAGCAAAGCACAATACCCCCAGCCATTCCTCACAGGTAATCAGCCAGAAGGTCAATCCTTCCCACTGACATGCCAACAGCAATCAAGGCTCACCTATAACAGGACAACACACATAACCAGGTGACCCGGCAGACTGCACTTTGACCCCACAGGACACCTACTACCTAAGGCTCCTCTCCCAGGACCAGGAGATGGAACAGATCTACTGACTACATAGAAACACACACAGAGAAGCAGCCAAAAGAAGGAGACAAAGAAACATGTCCCAAATGAAAAAAAGGGAAAAAACTCCTGAGGAAGAACTCAACAAGCTATAGGCCAGAAATCTACAAGATGAAGAATTCAAACCACTATTTATTAGGATGCTCAATGAACTTAGGGCAAGAATAAACTCAATGAGAACATTAACAAGGAAATGGAAACATAAAAATGGAGATAGACAAAAGAACCCATCAGAAACAAAGAATATAATAACTGAAATGAAAAATACATTAGAGTCCAACAAAAGTAGATTAAAAGCAGCAGATGATTTTATAAAAATGGGGATAATTTAAGGGACCTCTGGGACTACATCAAGTATAACATTACAGTGGTACCAAAAGGAGAGGAGGAAGTGAAAGAGATTAAAAACCTATTTGCAAAATAAGGTTGCAGGTTAGGAAAACTTACTAACCTGATGAAGGAAATAGACATACAAGTCAGGGAAGAACAGAGGGTCCCAAAAAAGATGAACCTAAAGAGTCCTGCACCAGGACACTTCATAAGTAAAATAGAAAAGGTTAGAGACAGAGAGAATCTGAAAAGCAGCAAGAGAAAAGCATTTAGTTACCTACAACAGAGCTCCCTTAAGAATCTCATCCAATTTCTCAACAGAAACTTTGCAGGTCAGAAAGGATTGGCACCACATATCCAAAGTGATGGAAAGCAAGGACCTACAATCAAAATTATTCTACTCAGCAAGGCTATCACTTAGGAGAAATATAGGGCTTTTCAGAAAAGGCAGAAAAGAAAAAAAGGAGGAAGAGAAGGGATACAGGGGAAAAAAAAAGAAAAGTAAGAATAAAAAAATGTCAAACCTAGCCAGTTTTGCTCAGTGGATGGAGCACCAGTCTGAGGTCTGAAGACTCCTAGGTTTGATTCTGGTCAAGAACATGCACTTCAGTTGCAGGCTTGATCCCAGCCCTGGTCTGGGAGTAAGCAGGGGGAAGACAACCAATCAATGTGTCTCTCTGACATCGATGTTTCTCTCTTTCTCCCCCCTTCCCTTCCACTCTCCTAAAAATCAAATGGAAAAATATCCTCAGGTGAGGATTAATAAAAATAAATAAATAAATAAATAAATAAATAGGCAATAACTTTATACCTATCAATAATTACTTTAAATGTAAATGAAATAAATGCTCTAATCCAAAGACATAGAGTGGCTGAATGGATAAGAAAATGAGACCCATATATATATGTTGCCTACAAGAGACCCCCCTTCAGATCTAAAGACACACACTGACTGAAAGGCAAAGGATGAAAATGATTTTTCATGCTAATGTAAACAAAAAAGCGCTGGGGAAGCAATATTTATATCAGACAAATTATACTTTAAATCAAAGGCTATAACAAGGAAGAAAGAAGGACCCAGAAATTCCATTTCCAGATATTTAACACAAAACAATAAATCAAAAAGACATATGTATCCCTATGTCCACTGGGGCATTATTTACAACTAGAGGCCCAGTGCACAAATTTGTGCACCAGTGGGGTACCTCAGCCTGGCCGAAACTGGCTCTCCAACATCCCTGAAGGGGTTCTGGATTGCGAGAGGGCACGGGCCAAACCAAAGGACCCCACTGGTGCATGATTGAGGCCAGGGAGGGATGTGGAAGGTTGGCCAGCTGGGGAGGGACCACAGGAGGGCTCCAGGATAAGTCTGGCCCATCTTGCTCAGTCCCAATCGGCCTGACCTCAGCAGTAAGGTAACCTACCAGTTGGAGCATCTGTCCCCTAGTTGTCAGTGCACATCATAGCGACTGGTCGACCAGTCAGCTGTCTGTCCCCTGGTGGTCAGTGCGTGTCATAGTAAGTGGTTGAGCAGCCTTAGCATATCATTAGCATATTACACTTTGATTAATTGAATGGATGACTGAGTACTTAGCATATTAGGCTTTTAATATATATGATAGCCAATATATGGAAGAAACCTAAGTGTCCATTGACAGACAAATGACTAAAAAAGCTTTGATAATATATACACTGAAATATTACTCAACCAAAATAAAGAATGAAATCGTGCCATGTGAAACAACATGAATGGATGTGTAGGACATTATGCTAATTAAAATAAGTCAGAGAAAGACAAATACCATATGATTTCATTTACATGTGAAAAAAAGAACAAATAAAATAAAATAAAATAAAATAAAATAAAATAAAACAAAACAGAAACCAACTCATAGGTGTAGAGTACATTTTGATGGTTGCTAGATGGAAAGGAAGTTGGGAGGATGGGTGAAAAAAATGAAAGGGAGTAAGACTTACAAATTGCCAGATATAAAAACATTAGAGGGAAGTAAAGTACAGCATTAGTCAATAATATTTAGGAAATATGTATGGTGTCAAATGAGTACTAGACTTATTTGGTTGATCACTTTGTGAGCAATATAAATGTCTAATCACTACATTGAACACCTGAAACTAATATAATATTATATAGAAACTGTAATGAAAATTGTTATTTAAAAAAAAAAGAAAAAAAGATCAGAGTATTTCTTCTGTCCATGGAGATATGGGATAAGACATATACTCCAAAAAAAATATTGGGCCTTGAAATTCCAGCTCTCTCTAACCCCATTCATTCTATTTGGTGGGGGATTTTCAGTGCTGATTCAAGTAAACTGAATATTACTGTTCCTCCCCCATAAAACTCAGCATCCATGCCTTCCAATTTAAGAACCAAACCAAGGACATTTAACCATCAAACCCAAGAACATCTATCTTGTACACCTTATATTGCACTATTATTTAAAATATATAACATTTAAAAATGTAAAACCAGATAGCACTCCATTCTGCCAACAACACACAATATGATCAGAGCAACACAATGTCATTTTATTGGGGATAGGTTATTAAGAAGGCAGTGAGAGCCACTAGGAATCCACTTGTACTAAGAGAAGCAGTTATTAAGGCATTCAATCAAGTGAGGATGGCATCTGTGTTGGCAGGAGGATTCACCATGAGCGAGAAAAGGCCAGAGGGAGACTCACCATAAGGAAGGCCCAGAAATTCTCATGTGGAACTGAGGGAGCCAGGAGGCAGCTGTGGGGTCAGCTGGTGGCTACATTGATCATATCGTTCCTTCTGGTGTATTTGCAGATCAACAAGGAATAGTGAAAAGAGGGTCATGACATCCTCTCAGTGAAACATGAGGCTGAGATGAGCTTCTCAGTGCCAGAAGCATCCTGAGTCTTCAGAAAACAAAGGGAGCATGTGTAAGGGTTTAGGAATGTCAGAGACATATAACTCATCAGAGTCACACACCCCAGTCTCTCCAGGTCTTAACCCCCAGTCTTTCACAGGCCCAATACCTCCCCACTTCCATCCCTGTCACTTCACTGACCCCTAAAGGACTTCCTATATCTAAGAACTGAGGTTCCCATGGAGATAGGTCGGTTAAAAGCTAGTTACAGTGCTGAGCATCCTGATACTCAACACAACCCACCACCCTATGGCAGATGGTTTCAGAGACACTAGGCTCTATAGACTTTCCCCACCTGGCCCCATGTGAAACATGTCCTTGCCCACCCGCCTTACCCAAACAATACCTGTAGCTGCTCAACCGATTCTTAGGGAGTTTGCTTGCGGGAACACTTGGCCATCTGACCTCCTGTCGGGAAGCCATGGTCTTTCTGACTGCTACCTGTCAGGCCAGCAGTACACGTGTGAAAGTTCTGTCCTGAATGGCTATCTGTCTACCAGCCACACCCATCTAGGTCACCCAATACCAGGACCATACAAATTCAAAAGAACAATAAAGTGCCCACCTGCCTAAGGGACAGACATCCCCAACCCATCTGCATGAAGGGGGGCCAGAAATCACCAACATGTATGTGATTCTTTGGCCCTAAAGAATGGGCTGACCTGATTAAGAGCAATGCAATGATTCAGACAGATCAAGGTCTATGCAAGGCCCACAGCCCCAGATGCCTCACTCCCAAGTCACATAGAGCCTCCCATACATATGTTCACTGATGCTTGAACATTCTTACTTCACACACAAAAGTGGGGGCTGGTGAATGCTGATCACTCTCAGAGGAATGCAGGAAAGACTTCATTTGTGGTGAGTACTTGCTATAAATATTCCCAGCATGACTAATTTCAAGCTACCCAACTGATGTCACTGAACACAGATCCCAGAAGAGACATGCACCATTGACCACCCAACACTACTATGAGCCAGTTCCAGTGCACCTCATTCCCTTGCAAACGATTATCTGCATACAGGCCACTTACACCCTCTACTGCCACTCCAGATACATGAACACAAATTAACTTACATATATGAACACACACATGCATTTCTACCTTCACAGAATATACAGAAAGAACTGCTCTTATTAACTAAATTATTAGACAAAACCCTAATCATCCTGAATATTCACATTCTATTCCAACTGTACACACATACACAACATGGATCTGAATACAAACATATGCAACCAACATACCACTCAGATATAGACACTGAACACCACACACACCATGTGCACAATTGTCTCATGTGTCACCCAAATAAAGATCCATTTGCAATTCCACAAGGAATAGCGAAAAAGAGGATCCAAAAATACACATACTCCACCATTCTTAAACACATACACACAATCTACACAGTCCCTTCGTTTCCAAACACACAAAGTATACTCTCATATTTCCTAGAATACACACCTCATCATAAGCTTCAGGAACTCAAACAACCCATACTTACAAAATAGATGTACAGTAAGTTCACATACATTGAGAAGACACATGCAAGCAACATCACAAAATTCTGCAAGTATTACGTTCTGGAAGTCACAAAGAGGACTCTAAACTTCCTCATCCCAAATATATACACCCACAAACCACTCATGAATATTCACACCACATGCTCAGATAGATATACATAAAACATAAAAACACTGACAATCCCTTCACAAATTCTCACTAATTTGCATGCACAATTTTCATATACCTAAAGAAACACACACACATGCAAATATCCCCAACTCCTGAATATATAGACCTCTCAAACACTATACATCATACCTCCCAGAATACAACCTCTTCACCTCTGCTTTTCAATATATGACAAAAGCACACTATACTCATTTCTTCTCTACCCTCATCTTGAATATACAGAGATACCACTTCTTACTCACTACTTACCAAACACAGGTAGAAACACTCTAGTATTCTCCAAAGAAATATGCTTTGCGCCTTTACAACCCCATATACCCAATAACAAATTATTATTTCAAGCTCCTGGTGACAGATATGCACACAAATCAGTATACATGTGCAAGAAATATCTCCAGCAAACCATATAAGAAATAATTTCCAAATACCAAACTAGCCTTAGCTAATGAGTCAGTTCTCACATCCACAAATACTAACAAATAAGCTTATCGCACACCTCTGAAACATAGATACAATCTTCCCATCCCCTATATAAGCACAGAAACCCCTCTTTCCATCAAATACACACACGCTAGGTACCCAAAATATGTAAGCCTTAGAGCCCCTACTGAAAAATACAAACACGAAGCTCCAGCAAATATTCCTCCAAACAGCCATGGCCCTGGAATACCCACACAAGCTCAACAAACACACACAACTCGCCACAAGCCCCAAACATACCTACAATTACCAGGTACACTGCAAATACACAAACATGTGTCCCTACACCCTATGTCGTTAATATGCCACACTACCTGCATATACATAACCCCACACTCCCAAAATCTCTCACAACATTAACTCTTCCATCTTACACACACAGATCATATCACACAAACACTACTGCACACCAGCATATACAACAACCACCAGTCCTATAATAGTCACAGTATAGCCCTCTGCACACTGAAACAGGTGAAGATCACAAAAAATACACATAACAACAAGCCCCAATACACAATGATCCGTCTACATTCCCCAAATACAAAACACAGATCATACACCCAAGCTAATGAACGCCTGCACTTGTCCTAACATTACCCTATGCGTATGCAGATAATCCTTCCAAATGGGCCATTAGAAAAAACACAGAATTCGAAGGGGGAAAACAAAACGAGTAAATTTCAGCAAACACATTACCACCATCACCTTGAGTATTCACGCACTACATCTCAACACCCTCCAAATACAGCACTCAACCCTACACACTCACAGAAACACAGGCATGACCTCCCCGTGATCACAGACATCCACAGACAGAGCGAGCGCACACATTTGAATCCACACCTCAGATTCCCACCACTGAGTGAACAGGCACAGACCCCAGGCCTGCCCCCCACCCCAGGCTTCACTCACCCAGGCCTGCCCTCCACCCCAGGCTTCACTCACCCAGGCCTGTCCCCCACCCCAGGCCTCACTCACCCAGGCCTGCCCTCCACCCCAGGCTTCACTCACCCAGGCCTGCCCCCCACCCCAGGCCTCACACCCAGGCCTCACACACCCAGGCCTGCCCTCCACCCCAGGCCTCATACACCCCCAGGCCTGCCCCCCACCCCAGGCCTCACACACCCCCAGGCCTGCCCCCCACCCCAGGCCTCACACCCCCAGGCCTGCCCCCCACCCCAGGCTTGCCCCCCACCCCAGGCCTCACACACCCCCAAGCCTGTCCCCCACCCCAGGCCTCACACACCCAGGCCTGCCCTCCACCCCGGGCTTCACACACCCAGGCCTGACCCCCACCCCAGGCTTCACTCACCCCAGGCCTTCCCCCCACCCCAGGCCTCGGGTCACAAGGCCGCTGCCCTCAGGGCGGGGTGCGGGGGAAGGAAGCCGTGGGCTGAGGGGCTGAGGGGGAAAGGAGCCCCGGGACCTGTGTGGAGGGGAGGCTCCGCCATGTCCGCTCATTTCCAATGAGGGCAGCTTCCTGCGGAGGGGCTTTCAGATCCGGAAGAACTGCCCCTTGTGTTGTCAGAAAGCGGGGGACACGGAATGACCCTGGAGTTGAAGGGCTCACCGCATTGGGCCCACCCTGGACCATCCCCAGTGATGCCAACTCCCTGGTGTCGCCTATGTGCTGGGTGGGGGCTTGAACACAGCACAGACCCCGCCCACAGCCCACAGCGAAGAGCGGTGCCTCCTGAGCGAGAAGAGTCCCTGTGCATCCCTTTCCTCCCGTTTAATTTATTTTTTATTGATTTTTAGAGAGAGGGGTGGAGAGAGAGACAGGTACAGGGTTAGAGGGGGCGGGGGGGACGCTATAACGAATTGAACTTTCACGTCAGGGCCCTTACCTCCCAGTTCACCTAACGGACTCCTGAGGCCGCCATGCTAGGCCCCACGCGCAGCCTGGGAGGCGGTTGGGGATGCTCCCTGCCTTAGCGCATGCACGCCCATGGGAGGAACCACTAGCGCATGCGCCTATAGGAGCCAACTGCCTTAGCGCATGCGCCTATGGGAGCCAACCGCCGCAACGGATGCTGGGAGCAGTTGCAGGACAGAGCCCCGCCCCCAGTGGGCGTGCTCCTGCGTCCTGGCGCGAGGCACCCTGGGAAGAGGCCCAGGCTGTCCCTGCAGCAGAGGAAGGGGCCCTGACCCCATCCCTCATGTATTTACTCAGTATGTGGAGGTTTTTCAATAAATGCTGCTTCACAGATGTTTCCTTTGCAAGGTTGTTATTTTAACACTGCTCAAGATGTGATTGGGCCAGTTTTCACTGACAGAGCAGTTGGCAATAAAACATATATATTTTGTAGCAGAATCAACTCACTTGAGTTTATCATTCTTTCCAAAGAAACTGAAATCATCTGATCCCCTTTCCGGTCATTTGCAAGAGGGGAAAGAAGCAGGAGAAAGACGCATCACTGCATTTTCCATTTTGCACAATTAGACTGTGAACCATGCAAAGGCATTACTTCTTTAAAATATTACAAAAGGTGAAAGATTAGACATTGAACAACATAGTACTCTGAGAAACAAGAGTGGTGATTTCTGGTCTTGCCCTATAGGCTGTAGGGCCTTGCCCTGATGGACTGGGACAAAGGGGATGGGTTGTAAGGCTGGGCTGGCTGCATCTGCAGGGCTCCCAGCACTGGGCGGAACTTGGGGCCACAGGACTGCTCCCTAAGGAATGAGGTGCACATAGCAACCCAGCATGCTGCCCCTGTGGGGTCAATCTTAATTTCAAACACTGGGATCTGTGAGCCATAAGTTCCCATTATTTCTTCAGACCCCATGTTCTGAATTTTGTTCAGAAAGTGTAGCCTTTGTTGAAGTAAACCAAGACCAGATAGGAAGCAGGTTGACGGGCCCAGAACTTGGGTGATGGATCAAGAATGTATATAAAGGACACATCAATGACTGGGTGCCTAGAACTTAACCTTGGGGGTCATTATTGTTAGTGTGTCTTTAAATTTGTGGCTTTAAATTTGAACGGAACTGTTGGTTCTTGCCTACCTATCAGAGCCCTCCATGGAATGCCCCCCACCACCCCAGCCAACCAGTCCTCTGCCCCTCCCCCGCTGCAGAAGGTCAGGAGCCCCACATTCTACCGTTTAAATCCCAACCTTCCCTCCACTGGATGGTGAGCAGCTGTTGGAGCAGGTCACTCTCTGGATCCTCCACTTGACTTTTCTCGTTGTGGAGGCTTCTAGGCAGCGGTGGTTTGTGAATGAGCCAGCTGTGATGGCTTCAGTAGGAGGTAAGACTATAGACTGGAGGTGGTGTGTTTTAAACACTGAGCTGTCTCTCAAAATTTGGGATTGAAATGTGACACTGGGGAAACACGGTGTGACTGAAGTAGGGAGGAAAGAGCACTGGACCTCCAAGGACCTGTCACCCGGGGAGGCTGGGATCCCGGGGAACCTGTGATGGCACTGGCCGGGAGGGCTCCTCAGAGGGGGTCAGGGTGGCTCAGGGACATGCCTGGGTGTGGAGAAAGGACAGCAGCAGGCACGTGGGTTCTTCCCAGAGGGGAGATGGTCCACTTCCACCTGTGTGGGGAGTAGTGGGTGATGTCGTGGGGGTGGCACAGGGTGGTCACGGGAAAGCCCAGTCCTGTGGCTGTTCTGTGGGCACCTGGAGCTGGCCCCGCGGCATCTTTCTAAGGGATTGAACTGAGTGCGCTAGAGCCAATGGGGGCAGTGGGAGGGTGGTCTTAGCCAGAAAGCTGTCCAGTGGGGCTGTGTGTGGCCAAGTCCACAATGAAATGTCCTCCCGAGGACTGCCTGGAAGGTCCTCCTCCTGCTGCCGCCCAGAGCTTCTCCCCTGCCTCCAGCCCAGAGCTCACTGCTCCTCAGCCCAGGGAGCTGCCTGGTGGCTGGGATTCCACACAGGCAGGGCGGCCCAAAAACTTCCACCAAGACAGGGCCCACTTCCCTGTCTGTCCCCAAATGCCCCCCCCTCCGCCCCCGTGCCACCCAGGTCTTCAGCCCGACTCCCTCTTGTCCTGCATCTCATGGCACACCCTCTGCCCTGCCTTTACCTTTGGGATGAGGGTTTTGCTGACAATCCACAAACCTGCTTCAGAGACAGACAACTGTGGGTGGTGTTCCGTGGAACGTCTGCGAAGGCGGGTTCCTTTTTAAAGGGGGAAGGGAGCACAGGGGCAGGAGGACCAGGTCTGTGTCAGTAGTAAATGGCCAAGGCCACCAGATCAGACGTCTGCCCAGGGCCAGGCCTCTGAGGCTGGCAGGGTCGGTGCCGGGGAGACCTTAGGGAGGTTCTCAGGGGCAGCGCTGGTTGGGCTGGTGCTTCTGGCAGACATGGGTCAGGGAGCCTTGGTGAACGGGGAGCAAGCTCTCCAGTGGAATAATTCCCAACTGGAGGTCAGAGTGTGACCATGACCTGAGGACATTTGCCACCTCCCCAGTTTGCCCATCCAAAGGGCCCTCCCTGGTGAGACTCACTGCCCTGGTTCCCCAGCGGCTAAAGGGGCCCAGAGTGCCTCAGTGCTGTCTGCTGGGCCTCCTCCTCCATTCCCCCTTTCCTTTGTCTCCACAGCATCTGCAGCACTGGGAGTGGATGTGAACCTGAAGCCCGGTGCCTCCCTGACTCCTTTCATGGCCCAGCCCTGTCCCCAGCCCTCTACTGGCCCTGCACACCGGCCCCCTGGGGAGCAGCACCTGCCGCCCCCCAGGACCCCATCATTCCCTCCTGGCCGCCCCCTGGTGCTGCAGGCTTGGCCCAGGACACCTCTGGTGGCAGGAGATGCTGGTCAAGGCCCCGTTGGGACTGGGGCTTACAACATCATGGCCCAGGTCAGCTCAGAAGGGAGGCGACCACAGCCCTCCCAGACTCAGACCATTGTCCTGACCCAGGCCCCCCTCTACTGGAGCACTCCAGGTGCCGCCTGTGGGGGTGCTGTGTGTCCTGCACCCCTCTTCTTGGAAGCCACTGCGGTGGAGAACATTATGCCCGCCTCGGCTTTTGGGGGCACCCAGGCCGTCAATGGAGGCTGGTGTCCCAGCCTTCCTCCTCAAGCTCCACCGCCAGCTGCCCAGCTGATCCCCATCGTCTCCGGAGTGGACCCCGGAACAGGGTTACATGGGTCTTCCAGGGAGGGTGGCCTGGCCGCCTCCCAGTCCAAGGCCTCGCTGGACGCCTCTGACCCCAAGAGTGTGTACGAGGACTTCCGTCGTTGGTGGCACTTCAAGGCCCTGGCCCGGGGGCACCTTCCCCAGAGTCCTGATGTGGACGCTCTATGCTGCTTCCTCGTGTGAGTGCCCTGGGCAGGGCAGGGGGCGCCCCTGGAGCTTTCCCATCACAGAGGGGGTGGGAGGGCCCTGCAGGCGGGCTGATGCTAGGATGCTGGCGGGAAGGCCTGAGGGTGGGGTCCCAGCTATGGGTGCGAGTGCGGGGTCACCTCCAGGCCTGGTTCACGGGCTGGTGTGTAGTGAGGCCCTGACAGCAGCAGCTGGAAGGCCTGTCTTTGCACACAGACGCCTCCTCCCTCACCTGCGGGTGCTCAGTCCTGCCGGGTGGGGGTGGGACGGGCTCCACTGAGCTGGGGTGGCCAGGTGGGTGGAGGCCAGGCTGGGCGGTGACTGACCCTGAGGCATTACAGGCCAGAGCTCCTGTCCCTGTCCCACCTGAAGCCCACCATGACGCTGGAGGAGGGAATAGGGCGGGCCATGCAAGAATGGCAGTGCAAGAGCCACTGTGACCAGAGCGTCTATTTCAAGATGGCAGAAAAGTGAGTCAGGGTCCTGGGTCCCCACACCGGGGGAGGGGGCTGACTGGGGACCAAGGTCCAGCTTTGAGGTCTCATCAGAGAGGAGGGGGTGGGAGGGTGTCACTCAGCACAGGGTCCCCGTGGACCAGAGGCACTTCCTCCTGGGGAAGCCTCTTTCTCAGCTTCAGAGCTTGGGTGCTCCTGTCTCACCTCCCGGTAGCTGCCCCTCCTCTGAAGCTGACCCATCCTGGGTGGGACATGAAGGCTCAGGACAGGCTGGGGAGGGGGTGCCCGCCCAGCGGGCCAGACCCCAGCCAGAGGGGCTGTGCAGCAATGTGCTCAGCAGCCTCCTGCCTCCCCAGGGTCTGGGCCCTGACAGCCCCAAGGCCCTTGCTCTCCATCCTCCGCCCGCTGCTGCCTGTGCGGGCTCCTGGCGGCCTCCTTCTCAGCACAGCCTGTGCCCTCACCCCAGGTTCATGGCGTTTGAGGCGGAGGAGCAGATGCAGGCTCAGAAGTTGCAGTTGGAGAAGGGGGCGCAGACCCAGCCTCCTCCTGCCCCACCGAGACCTGGTCCTCGGGGGCCCCCAGCCCCAGTGGTGGGCGTGCAGCCAGGTACGCCAGCATGTTCCCACAGGAGCCCCTGGCCCCAGGCAACAGGGCCCAGCGCAGGCCACTGTCCCCCACATGGCCTTCTCCTCAGGGGGCTTTGGGCTTGAAGGGAAGCAGCCCTGAGAGCCGGGACTCAGGGCCCTGTGTCCCCATGGGGTCTGGACCGGGTTCCCTTTCTCATCCCCTCGCCCCGCTCCCTGCCAAGGGCCCACATGAAGTCTGCTGAGAAGCGGGCTGGCTGTGGGGCCCCTTGGGTGTCAGTGGCTCCCCACGTCCTCACAGCTGACCCTCTTGGGAGCTCCCCTCTGGCCTCCCCTCACACAGTCACAGGTTTCAGTGGCCCGACCCAGCCGCACCCGTGTTAATGCCCCAACACTACCCTCCGCATCGCGTGCCCTGCTGGTGGGAGCTTTGTCCCCTCACGCTCCCTCCTCTTCCCTGTGCCCAGCGCCCACTCCCAGGAAGGCTGTACCCAGCGCCCAGCGCGCCCACATCACCCAGCCGCCCTGGGAGACCGAGTCACATGATGGGATTCCCCCTGAGGCCGAGCAGGAGGACATGGACCTCACGGAGGCGCTGCCCATGGGGGCACCCAGCGGAGGATGGGCAGATGAAGTGAATGAGTGGCTGCAGGATGAGGGTCTCCTGAGCTACCTGGACCAGCTGTGCTCCCAGGAAGACTTTGTCACCCAGGTGGGCTGGCCCGCAGCTCCGGGCCTACAAGGTCCCAGAGGGTGGCGCTGTTGCGCCCAGACCCGGGTTCCCCCAGGCTGATGGGATGGGGCTCTGCTCTTTGCTCCTGAGCTGGGCGCCTGAGAGTGTGTGTCTGTGTGTGCATGTGTGCACTTTGTGTGGGTGTGGTGTGTGGTATCTATGTTCACGTGGGTGTGCTCTTGTGTGTATATGTGTTTCTGTATGTGTGTACACATGTGTGCTGCATGCTGTGTTTGTATGGGTGTGCCCTTGTGTTTTCATGTTTCTCTGCGTATCATGTGTGTACAGACATGTGCATATATGTGCATTGTGTGGTGCATGCTATCTGTGTTCATGTGGATGTGCCCTTGTGTGTGCATGTGCATACATGTGTTTCTGTGTGTGTGTGTGTGTGTGTGGTGTCCGCTATCTATATTCATGTGGGTGTGCCCCAGTGTGTCTATGTGTTTCTGTATGTGTGTGTGAATGTATGTGTATGTGCCTATATGTGTTTCTGTGTGTGTGTGTGTGTGTCTGTGTGTGCAATTGTGTGCATATAAGCGTTTCTGTGTGTGTGTGTGTGTGTGTGTGTACGTGTGTGTACCTGATGACCGTAATGGAGTGGAACATCCTGTGCAGGAGGACGGGGATCTTGGCTTTCCCACTTGTCCTCCGGCCCCGCTCCTCCCAGTTCCCTCCCTGCCAAGGGGCTCACGGCCGCTTCCTCTGTCCCAGGTGGAGGAGGTCATTGACCCCCAGTTCCTGAAGCAACTGAATTCCCCAGACGCCCAGCTGGACCCCTCGGCCCTCGCTGAGGAGTTGGAGCAGGAAGAAGGGCTCACTGCTGCCCAGGTGAGCCAGGGGAGGGTGCGACCTTAGGGCGATTGGGGGGGACCCCAAGTGACCATAGGACCCAGGGACCCCAGGGGAGTTAGAGGAGGGACAGGCTCTGGTGAGTCAGGGTGGGAGGGACCAAAGTAGATCAGGGTGGGGGGACCTCAGAGAGCCAGGGGAGGGAGCACCCCAGAACCAGGACACATAGTCTGTGTCCATGCCACACTGCCTGCAGGCAGCGCACACCGAGGTGGGAGCAGAGCAGGAGGAAAAGGAGGAGAGGGCTACAGAGAGGAAGGGGGATGGGAGCCCAGAAGGGAGGGGCACAAAGCTGGGAATATGGCACAGGGGACGGAGGAGAGCCTCATGACTGTCGTGGATTGGAGTCACGGTGTCACCTCCCCTCTCCCCAGTGCCATTGTCCCATCGCCCGCTCCTCCTCCTCACACACGTGTGCAGCGCCAGTCACTGTCCCTTCTCCCTCCAGCTGGCAGAGAGGCGACTCCTGGCCTCCGAGGAGGGGGGCGTGCAGGCACCCCCGAGTCTCGGTGCTCCCCTGTGGGACTCACGTCCTTCTGAACCTGCGAGCAGCCAAGATGCCCGGAGGCGTGACCAGGGCCCCCAGCTGTGGGTCAGTGGCACAGCCTGCCCACCAGAGACTGGCTTCCAGGGCCCTCAGAGGTTCGGCCCAGCAGACGCCCCCCGCTCCCGGCCCCCGGCTGGTGCTGTCTCTTCGGGGCCTGAGGAGCAGCCACCGCTCCGGGCTGGATGCCCCCCCGCTGCTGCCCAGGGCCACGGGCCTGCGGACTCTGCACGGGCACCCAGGGCCGCCTGCGTCCCCGGAGAGGCCTCTGTGGTCAGGGAGACGCTGGGGCCAGCGGCCAGGCCCCCTGAGGACGAGGAGGACCTCCCCAGCCTGGCCTTCCTCTGGGCCTCCCCCCGCCGCCTGCTGCCCTGCGCGCTCTCTCTGAGCCCTGGCCCTGCCTCGGGCCCGGCCTGCCCTGGAGGCCCGGGGCCCCGGGGCGCTGCCCAGGCCCGGTCCCTGCAGAGAGGAGGCCTCAGCCGCGCTTCCCCTGCAGCTTGCCAGCCTCAGAAGCGCGCTCTGGGGGGCGGCCCCGCCCATGCGGAGAAGACCCCCCGCCCAGGGGCCGACCTCGGGGTCTGGGGGAGGCCAGCACTGGCTCCGGGGCCGGTTCCCTCCTCACAGCCTCACAAGAGAAAGCGTGAGCCCTCTGACCCAGGGAGCTGGAGGAAGCGGCACTGCAGCCAGAATGGAGCAGAGGGGAGTGCCCCCCACTGCCCGCGCCCCGAGGGGCCCAGACCTGATGGGACCTGGCTGTCCCCCGGAGGAGCCACGGGCTCCTTCTCATGGCAGGGCTGATCCTGCTGGTCCCCTGACCTAGGAGGATGGGAGGCAGGAGGGAGGGCAGGACCCTTAGGGGGGGGAGGGGGTAGGAGGGAGGGCAGGACCCTTAGGGGGGGTGGGTCTGGGGTGGGGTAGGAGGGAGGGCAGGACCCTTAGGGGGGGTGGGTCTGGGGTGGGGTAGGAGGGAGGGCAGGACCGTTAGGGGGGGAGGTCTGGGAGGGTAGGAGGGAGGGCAGGACCCTTAGGGCAGGTGGGTTGGGGTGGGGGTAGGACTAGCACCTGTGGGGCATTGTGGGTCAGTTATGAATAAAGAGAGTGTTGTTTGAAAATGCTCTGGGCTGCTGTGTCCACACTCGGGTCTGCGCTGCTCCTTGGAGGGGACCTGAGAGGAAGGGAGCATGCGGGAGGTCCTGGGCGCTCTGCACCCACAGGGACCCTCAGTCCCTCCTCCTGATTGACAGGGACCTCCTCCCACTGCTCCTGGGAGCACACAGCTCTCTCATCCCCGGGGACCCCTCCGTCATTCTGCTCCCAAGGCCAGGCTGAGGCCTGACCGAGAGGGACAGGCTGGGCCTCAGGGGCAGGCTGTCCCTCTGGGCCTCCTGCAGGAGGAGCACCCTGTCTCAGTGGGTGACTGAGAGTGAGGGGGTGCGGGAGGCTGGAACAGGGGTGACAGGGAGTAACGGCGACACGCCTGTTGAAGGTGGGGACACGGGAATGACAGTGGTGGGAGGATACCAAGTCCCTTGCGGGATTTCTGTGTGGGACAGTCCTGTCCAGCTGGGGGAGGTGGACCCCTCTGCTGTGGCTGGGGGCCTGGGCTCAGGGACAACCGGGTTTGAAGGACCCACGACTGCTGTCCCTTCCCTCCAGCCATGGCTGGGCTCTGTGTGATAGATGCTGACACAGAGTTACATCTGTGTGGGAACAGGTTCTCCTCACACCCGTGGGGCCCTTTCACCAGTGCCACCCGCAGGGGCAGCAGGGGCCCGGGTGCGTGTGGCCCCAGGGCTGGTGGGAGCTGAGATCCAGGCTGAGGGAGGGGCCCCAGTCACCTCTGTGGGCACTGCTACAGACCCCACAGACAAACGGGCCCCGAACCCCGAATGTAAGAGTGAGATGAGCCAGCGGTGAGGGCAGGAGCAGAGCCAGGAGGAGACCCCTGTCTGCAGAACTGCCTGTCCCAGCTCTGCTCCCATGTGGCCCCGCCCTGGCCCTCACCCCTTGCCCCTGGCCAATGCCTCTCCCCCAAGTTCAAGTTCTGATTCCTTCCCGGGCTCTGGCTGGGTGGGAAGGCTGAGGCTATGAGCAGGGCCCTGCCCACCAGCAAGCAGAGCTGTGGCCCGGGAGGAGGCCCCGCAGCAGCCATGGGAGGGCTGAAGCCCTGCAGTTCCAGAGGAGGCCTGGCCCTCTGCTGCCCACACAGCTCAGGGGAGAATGGCCTCATGTCAGGGCCTTCCCCTCCCACAAATCCCAGGTCAGCCCTCAGCTCCTCCTCTGCTGCCTTCCCTTGTCCCCTGCGGCGGGCACACCCACTCTCCGGCCTCTGGGCACTTTGTGAAGGAGACTTCTCACCTGGGCCCTTCTTTCCCGGCCGCTGCCCCTCCCTGCCCAGCTGGGCCTCAACACAGAGAAGAACATTTGAGAATAAAGTAGACATTTTTGTTTATTAAAGTAGACATATTTGTCCCAGATTAATAAACCCTTCATAATTGGCTCAGATTTTACCTCAAACTGTAATAAATTGCTGGTCAACCACTAAGCAATATAGACTAACAGGCCAGCATCCCCAGGATTCTAAAGTTGAAAACTTCTATAATAATAAAAACATAATATGCAAATCAATCCAACGACTGAACAGCAGAACGACTGCCTGGATAACCACGTTATGACACACATTGATGCCAGGCAGATGCAATGTGATTGGTTGGGGGTACCCGGCCATCACCCCACGATTACCCCTGCAGAGGGAGGCCCACGCAGGCCACCCTCTGTGGAGCAATCAATTGGGGGTTGGAGTCAGTGCTCCATGATTGATTGCCCCAAAGAGGGAGGCACGGGTTACCCAGCCAGTGGGGCGATTGATTGTGGGGCTTCCAGACTGCAAGAGGGCACAGACCAGGCTGAGGACCCCCTCCCCCAACCCCCGTCCCTGAGTGCACAAATTTCGCACACCAGGCCTCTAGTAGAAACAACATTAACATCGGTGGTCACACACTGCAGTGAATATACTGGGTACATTTACATTTAAACAAGTAAAAGTTACCAAAATAAAAAAATCTCAAACCCCCCCCCCCAAAAAAAAAAACAAAAAAAAAAACACCCCACAACATAATGAGACACCAAGAAATTATAATACATAGTTGCTTAAATATCTATACTAATAAAAGGGTAATATGCTAATTATATTGGATACACTGGATGTCTTCCAGATGTCCTTCCTGACAAAGCCAGGGCCTGTGTGCCTACAGCTGACCTAAGGAAGGGAAACTCAGGTCCCAGTTGCCTTCAGCCAGCCAGAGGAGGGAAGCCGTGGTCCCGGGTGTGGGGGCTGAGGCAGAGGTGGTTAGGGGTGATCAGGCAGGCAGGCAAGCTGTTAGTGGTGATCAAGCAGGCAGAGGTGGTTAGGGACTATCAAGCAGGCAGGCAGAGTGATTAGGGGCAACCAGGCAGGCAGGCAAGCAGTTAGGAGCCAGTGGTACTGGATTGTGAGAGGGATGTACAACTGACAGTTTGATCAGACATCATCCAAGGCAGTGGTCACCAAACTCAACAGAGCCAAATATCAACAGTACAACGATTGAAATTTCTTTTGAGAGCCAAATTTTTTTCATACCATACAATTACTTCTGCTCATTTCATAAATGGGGAAACTGAGGCAAATAGACTCACTAATTGGCTTGAGGTTATACACCTGGCATTTGGTAGAGCCAGGATTTGAACCCATGCAGTCTGACTCTAGCACCTATGTTCTTAACCAATAAGTTACACTGTCCTATCGAGAGCCAATTTTTTTACCTTAAATTTCTTCTAATGCCACTTCTTCAAAATAGACTTGCCCAGGCCATGGTATTTTGTGGAAGAGCCACACTTGCTAACCACTGCCCCAAGGGGTCCCAGATTCCGAGAGGGTGTAGGCTGGGCTGAGGGACACCCCCCCACCATGCATGAATTTCGTGCACCAGGCCTCTAGTATTATATACTAATAAAATTCCCAGTTTTGAATATCTAGAAGAAATGTGACATATCCAGAGAAACAGAATAGTGTGACTAATATTCTGAAAATGCAGCAGTCAAGACAATAGAAAAATGTTTAAACCTATGAAAATTTGTTTACCCTTATTCATAAGAGAGACCATTTTTTACTTATCAGTTTAGTCACACACACACACACACACACACACACACACAAAATCCATAAAGCTATAGAAGGGAGGCTATGAGGTTAACTCTTACACTTACATTGCAAATCAAATTGTCCTAATGTGTAAACAGGAAAATTTGGCAGTAGCCATTGAAATATAAAATACATATGCCCTTTGCTTATCTGGGAAAGAAATGATAAAATTCATATCTTCATGCATCACATTTATAAGTAGAGAAATGAGATAAATATTTCATATATATTTTTGCATAATTTATTCATGTAATTATATACTAGAGGCCTGGTGCACAGATTTGTGCACAGGTGGGGTCCCTCGGCCTGGTCAGTGGGGATGTAGCCAAACCTGGATCTCCAACATCCCTTGAGGGGTTCCAGATAGCAAGAGAGCAGTTCTTAGGTGATACACCCCAGAATTGGGCTCCTTCCTCTCTGGTTCTGAGTGGGTCACCCAAGAGTCGCAGCTGCCAAGTCACCACAGATCAGCAGCTCCTGTGTTGAGCGTCAGCCCCCTGGTGGTCAGTGTGCATCATAGCTACCAGTCAGCCAGTCAAATGGTTGGCCAGTCTAATGGTTGCTTAGGCTTTTATATATATAGATTATTAATACATGAAGAATTGAAAAGAGATTTGATTTTGTGTGGTGGGCACACAATGCAATATGCAGATGATGCACTGTAAAATTGTATACTTGAAACTTATATAATTTTATAACCATTGTCACCCCAATAAATTTAATTTAAAATTAAAAAAGAAAATCAAGTTAAGAGAATTAATCCAGGGTTGTGCCCCGGTAGATAAAATGGTCAGAGCAGTCTTTTCTGAGGAAACTTTCAAGCACTGATATACATTAAATCAGGAATTAGTTTCTAGTTTGATGTAAATAGAATGTTATGGGGACAAATGAGGTCAGTGTGTTAGACATCATAAAGTGAGACTTATAGAGCCTGGGAAAGTGATGAATTTAGACATTGCCTGTGGATAAGGCCACGTTGTGACTAATAGAACATGATAAGGATTGCATTTTTAACAAGACAAAAACATGTTGGAAAACTTAGAGTCAGATAGCAAATTTAAGCATATTTATCCAGCTTGGGGAGAAAAGATGAAAGGAAGCCAAGAGAGGAGGTAAAATGATTAATTAAAAGGTTATTGCATTATTCTAGGGAAAGCATTTTGGTTTAGATGGTATGTCACCAATAGAAGAGGGGAGACATGCTTGGATTTGGAACATACTATAATGAATTGCAGACAGATTTGATAAGGTGATAGTTTGGATATGGTTTATGAGAGTAAGAGAGGAGTCTAAAATAACACCAATAATTTTTCTAGGAAAATTTGTGGCTCTACTTACTGAGTGGGCTTTGTAGGGGGAAAAAATATGAGTGCAATTTTATGATTGGGGATTTTAAAATGTCTATTATAGAACAGAGTGGTGATTTACAACAAATGGGTTGACACATGAGTGATGACTTCAGGGAAGAGATATTTTAAGTGGTAGAACTAGATGGGATCACCCAACGAAGATGTATACCTGACAGGAGAGAAGTTTCATTGGCAGAAGCCTGGGAACACTACAGCATTTTGAAGAAAAGGAAGGATAAAGTAGAATCCAGCAAAAGAAACTGAAAAAGGATAGCAAAAAGCTGAGGAAATAACATGAAAATATAGCATCCTGGTAGCTGAGATGAGATGTTTTTAATTTGTTTACTTGTCTCTTTGTTTTAACAAAGGGACTGATCAGCTGTCTCTGAGCACTGCTGAGGAGCTGAGTAAAGTCAGATCACCGGTGTTTGCAATGTGAGAGTGACTGTTGACTGCCATGAGCTGTTTCAGTCCACTCACAGAGATAGAAGCCTGATTACAGTGGGTTGAGGATATAACTGGAGTTGAAAAATTAGAATCAGCAAATATTGATTAGTCTTTGAGTGAGATTTGCTTTCAATAATAACAAAAAAGAAAAAGGACAGAAACCAAAAAGTGATTTGGTATCAATAAATGCTTCTCTAAATGCGTATTCTGAGTAGAACGATTCAATAGAAAGAGGAAAAAAAATGGTGCTGCAAAAAGAGAAAGGAATAGATAAGCAAGAGTGTTTGGGAGTCGCAGGGCTGGTAGAGGTGAATCAGCTTGGGCAGCCACAACAAGCACTGGCTGGGTGACTTCTAAAACAGCAATTCATTTTCTCTCGGCTCTGGTGAGAGGGAGTGTGAGATCCAGATGCCAGATGGTCAGTTTCTGGTGAGAGTTCTCTTCCTAGCTGGCAGCCAGACACCTTTTTATTGTGCCCTCACATGGCTGAGGAGCTTGGGAAAGAGAAGGAGGAGGGAGAGATGGAGGGGAGGTGGGGACGGGGTGAGGGCTAGAAAAGTTCCTTGGTCTCCTGTGCCCTTTCTTTCAAGAGCACCAATCCCATCACACTGGCCTCACCCTCATAAACACATCTAAACCAAATTACCTTCCCGAAGCCCCATCTCTAAATAACATTCTATAGGGGGTTAGGATTTCAACATATGAAATTCAGGAGGGAGCACAGTTCAGTCTATAGCATCGTTAATAGAAGCAGAGGCACATTGTTTGGGGGCATATGCCCTTAGATTGACAGATTCAGCAAAATGTTTTGTTTGTTTTTTTCTTACGTATGTGGTTATGCATTTTGATTTGGATGTCTTTTAAAGCCTTTTCATTTCCTCCCCTTGGTTCAAATTGAAGAATTCCCTTCCTCATTGCCTGCAATGAGGTGACCAACAACGGAGAGTAAAGACCCAGGAGAACTCCCCTGAGGCTTAAGGAAATGGAAAGCATGACCTTATCCTCTCCAATATATATGAGAGGAAATTACACAAGTGTGAGATGACAAATGTAAGGGATGTTAATTCAAGACAGAAAATTTTGAAAAAGCATTTGGAAAAGACTGATTGAGTAAATAACAGTATATCTATAAAAAGGTATACTATGAAGAAGGTAAAACACAATGAGGCAGCTATCTGTTATCTCCAAGTTTCACACATTGAAAATCTCAAAGTATTTGCCGTGTGAATAATCCTGCAATGAGCATAAGGATACCTATATTTTGGGGAAGAAATGTTTTCAAAGCTTTCAGGTAGATACATACATACGTATTTTTACATATGCATATATATACACTATTTTAAATAGATTTTAGAGAAACACAAAGTAGAAGCATGTGGAAGAAACAGATTGAAGTTGTTACCATGGTTTCTAACACAATAATTCTTGGTATATGGTATGATTCAATAAAGTATTGTAATGAATGAAAAAGAGTCAAGGATTGAAATTAATATACTAGCTTGTAAACACTTTTTAGAGCATCTATTGGAATATTAAACATCATCTAATATACACTCCTTTGAAATAAGCCCAGATCTCAAATCAAGGTTGATGTAGTTATAGTTTATTATATTCATAATACAGAACTTTGATTGACATGTAAACTGTTGTTGTAAGAAAAGTTCAAAGCCATAAAGAATTTTCATGAGTTTATTTGCAATAAATTTACAAAATGCCAGAAACAAGACCTCAAATGTTCAGGTGAACGTCAGTTGTGTAGTTTCTTTTGTACATTTGGAATTAAGGAGGGAGTTTAGGGAAGGGGATAGTTTACAAGATTATGTGCTCCCTTGAGTGTGGTTACAGCTCCCCAGAGTCTAAGAAAAGGGAATTAAGCAGGCATTTCACAGGTGTCTTATCATAGATGCACAAGAACAATGGACCCGGCTTGCTTAGGGCAAAGATAAATCTTTCTATAGGCCTGAGGCATGACGGCCTACCAGGATCTGTCCAGTTTGGAATTTTTCCCCCAGCTTTTTTATTAAGGTATTATATGTGTACATATCTTACCAATCCCCCCCCCCATACATGGGAGATATGGGGGAGATAAGAGATCAACTGAAGGACTTGTATGCATGCATACAAGCATAACCAATGGACGCAAAACTCTGGGGAGGGAGGGCATGTATGGCAGTTTGGAATGTGTAAACAGACCTCCCTGTGAAGTGACGTTAGGTCAGATTTATTATAGAGCCCCTTTTTCATCCACAAACTTTTAATAAAAAGTCTTTCTGCCACTTTACATATTGTACCATGCTTCATCTACTAGGCCCTATTTCTCCTAGCTTCTGATATTGAATTAGAAGAACCCCCCCCCCCAAAAAAAAATGTACACTAATCAGAAAAAGTGGGGCTTCAGCAACCACTTTGTTAGTATCAAATTTTAATTTTCTCATTTGTAAGAAATTTCAGCTGCATCAGTGGTTGTGTTCTTCAAGCACATCCCTTTTCTGCTTTGAAATGCTATTCCAAGGGGCTCACAAAATAATCAGGCCCTTTGAAATCATTTGGCTGGAGCTAAATAACTCCTAGTTCCAATTATATTAATGAAGCAGTCAAGAAACTGCCTATTTGGGAGCTGCCCTAAAGTGTTGAATAGTTGTCTGTACAGCAGCCTGCAAGATATATATGTCAGTAACTTAGAGTTTTATACTTACAATGCAAATTGGTTAGTCTTAATAATATGTCTAGTGTTAATAAAAATGCATGATTTTATTTGCTTGCCAATGAAATTCAAATTTATGCATTTAATGGTTTTTCAAAAGCCATCAAAGCAGAGAGTTTGCTAATTATAATGTGTGGATCATTGTAGCCTGGTTGAATTTTGAAGATTTGATTCCAATGACTGATGTGTATTAACTGTAGGTTGAAAAGTAACCCACTTCTTCCTTTCCTACATTCTCCTGTATATCATGTAATATCAAATCTTTTGGCCATTGCATTTGTTGTATCTGAAACAGACATTAATTCTTTAAGTGAAAGATTTAATACCATTCTAAACATTAAGAATAAAATGAACATGTCAATTTTATTTATTTTTCCAAGAGCTACCCGATAGCTGACCCATCCATTGCATATTTTTAGGCCCAGTTGTCAGAATTTATCTCATCTTCTTCACAATCATGTTTCACATTTTTTAGCATGCCATTTTTACATTATCAGGTATATATGTTTTTTGTTGTTGTTGAGTTATTAAGAAAACAAATATCTTCCTCATTAAACTGATCTACCAGGACACCAGAGAGTATGTTTCACTTGAATTAACTGTTCAACTCAGTGTTGGCTCTCATGATGCCTCTAAATTGGTCATTAAATCACAATGAATTAACCACCTAAAAAGTTCAGTGAAGGAGGAAGAACATAGTAGACTCACACTTGACCCTGTTATCTAACAAAGTCTTAATATTTATACTAGTGCCCTGGTGCACAGATTCGTGCACATTGAAAGGAAATTAATTCGAGGGTGGTAAGAAGGGCCAGACACACTCTGGAGCCAACCTCCTGCGGTCCCTTCCTAGCCAGCTGCACCTGGAGCTTCGCCTCGGCTCAAAGGGTATTTGCCAACTGAGCGGGGTCCCTCTGGCAGGTGAGGTCTCTTGGCTTGGCCTGTAGGAATTGTGCCGAAACTGGCTCTCTGACATCCCCCAAGGGGTCCCAGATTACAAGAGGGTGGTTCTCAGGTGACAAACCCTGGAATCAGGCTCCCTGAATCTCTGCAGCAAAGTCACTGCATCTCAGCAGCTCCTGAATTGAGCATCTGCCACCTGGTGGTCATTGTGCATCATAGCCACCAGTTGGACAGTCATATGGTTGCTTAGCCTTTTATATATATAGATATTGTAACATCTTAACAATTCATGGGATGCTTGAACCATTCTCGTTAACTATCCAATGATTTTTTTCATCTACTTTTAATATATATATATATATTAAACTATCCAATAAAAATGTGATTTAGCTCATTGTTTCTTGAAAGTGTTCAAATAAAGTGTTTGTGGGAAGCAAAGCAAATCTGGAACCTTTAGACCAATAATAATAATATCAATATGTTTTGTCTTTATATATATCTCTTACTAATGAAACATAGATCTAAAGATAAATGATCAATTATTAGAACCTTATAAATAAAGAAGAAATAAAAATAAGCATACTTAAGCTAAATAATAATTTGTTTAGATATGGATATATAAAATGCATTACTTTTTATGTGAAAATTATTTTACTGATTCAATGCGACTTAATTTAAAAGATAAATATCATAGAAAAACATATACTCAACTTAGAAACACTGCATGGTATCACTCTCACCCAAAATAACCATAACACTAATACTTAATTATACCACTATGAGCAACACCATGAACAAATTGGAGGTGTTTTTTAAATTTTCACAGATCTTGTTCTAGAAACAGTGCTGAGCATGGCCATGGGCATCTATTCACCTCTTATACTTAGTGACTACGTGATATTGGGCAAGTCATTTAATCACTAAATATTTAAGAATTAGTTTCTATTGGTAAATAGAGAGGATAAATGTATTAATATGTGCAAATTGATTAAGCGATATGTGTAAAGTTTAGCGACTGTAGCTATGATAATGAAAGGTATTGATGGAAACAATGATGATGATAATGATGAATTCTTCCTCAAAATAGCAAAGTTGAGAGGAAAAACATCCAACTTTATTTTATAAATACAATACACAAAATAGTTCCTTTAGGCATAAATCAAATACATAGAATATATAATAGCTACTTTATACAGTTCAAGGCTTTGGAAATGAGTTAGAATCAATTGAAATGTATTTTAAAGTGCAGTTACGCAATACATATTTGGCATTAGCCCGTTTTAAAAACTTTCTAAAATGTTAATTCTAAATTCACTTTTTCAATAAGTAATCCTTTATAATAAAAGCCTAATATGCTAAGTGTCCGGTCGTCTTTTAGGCCGTTCAATCAATCAAAGTGTAATATGCTAATGATATGCTAAGGCTGCTCAATGCCTTGCTATGACGTGCACTGACCTCCAGGGGGCAGGCAGTCAACCAGTCAACCTGTCATTATGATGTGTACTGACCACCAGGGGTAGATGCTCCAACCAGTAGATTAGCTTGTTATTGGGGTCTGGCTGATAGATTGGGACTGAGCAACAGGAGCCAGACTTAAAGGAATGTGAGCTTCAAGACCAAGTTCAAAGTTAGAATTATGGAATGCCTCTGCTATTCAGCACAGAAAATTGGTAGCATGTGTACAACACCCTCTAGGTTCTGCTTCTTTCCCATACAAGGCTCATTCCACAGAATTCAAGGCTTCCCTTTACACCTGCCCAAGTAACTATCCCTTACCCATTGCTCAGGTATCGATGGGGTGCTCATTAGCTCTACTTCAATCCGCTCACTGGTAAGATGGTGCAGGGGACAATGGGCTGCACAAGCACTGAATGCATGCTGGAAGTTTTGGGGCAGGGATTTTGCAGTGCACCCTACCTCCAGTTTGCTTAATAAAAGGTCTGAAGTCTAGTTGTATTAGGATTAGTTTATAGCTTCATAATATTGCCAAGAAACTAGGTTCTTTTCTAATTCCAACTCAACCATACATAGCTGTTGACTTTCTAATCATTAAGGTTTTCAGCTCATAACCTCAAGATAGCTAATGCAATTCAAGAGAATTTCTCAGTTACAAGGCAGAGATGAAGGGAAAGGAATGGTGGCAGTGAAGAATTCTGCAGCATCTATCTCTCTTAGAGTCTGGTAAGGGCTATTCCTGAACTTTCCTATTAGACTTTCCATTATGTTTTATTGGCCATGAGTAGATTGAGCAGTGATCTTTAACTCTTGGAGATATCAAGAAAAACAACAACAAACAACAAACAAAACCTACCTTTCCCGAAGATTACTATATTAGGTTTGAACAAATCAGAGTTCAATAAGCTTGGACAGCAAAAAGATGTATTGCTTTTGTTTGTCAGGAATTCTAAAGATGATGTTTCTTATTTTACCAACAGAAAACTTTAGTCGTTTTCTTCATCCCAGAAGTCCGCAAGTTCAAATAATATTCCAAATGAAGTTGTACAGTATTTTTTGTAGTTGGGCATGCTGAGAAATGTTTCTCATCTTTAGAATTTAACATGCTAGCCTAAGGAAAATTGCTATCTGAAGCAAATTGGAATAACATTTTCCTCCTTCTCAAACAGCCCTCATAGGGTTAGGAAATAAAGTCTACCAGATCATACCAGTTATCAACACAATACCTCTGGTTTGTAGCGGTGCATTAAAACCTTAAAATTTAAATGCATATAAAAATGGATGTTTTAAAAGGTTGCCTACATTTTTAATGAATTCTATCACCTGAAAAAATTTTATTGACATTTTAAAAAAAAGCACCCTTAATTTTATTTCACAACGAGAAAAGCTTTTAAAATTCTAGAAACACTTATAATTTTCCATATTGGTTTAAAATATCAAACTGAGGATTATTTTTGTCTCATTGTTGAAATACCAGTGCATGGAATATCTGATACAAGATGTGCAGAATATATTGTCGATTTGAATGTGTGAAGAAATAAGTTGCACTTGTTCTTTATATTCCACGTTATAAAATAATACAATAAAATATTACTATTCTTATACATGAATTGAGAATACAGATAATAAACCACTGTAACATTTTTATAAAATCAACTACTTTTTACAAAGTTTTGTGAAAAAGCAAGAAAGATAATCAGATAGTGAGTGGTCCAAAGATAATTTTGCCACATCGTAATTGTTTCTAAGATCAGCCTGTATCCAGATATGTATGGAAATAATATGAAGAAACTTAGTTTATATCATGGAGAACTTACATAGTCAGTGACTAGTTTATTGGATGTGTTTTAAAAACAATGATTTTTAAACACATCATTGTATTGTTATAAATCATTAGTATAGGGTTCAAACCATTATAGTGTTTGCTGTGTTGTAAAGCTCAAATTCTACCTTCTGGAATTCAAAGTTAGTTAATATCTGGCCTCTCAAAGCTTTTTATTTATTTGTTTTCTTAGTGACTAGAGATTTCACTCTCTAGTAAAATTATATTAGTCACATGACTTGATTCTTGTGCTATGTGTTTATACCTACTTATTTAGGTTTAGTCCAAGATCAGTAAATAATTGTCTTAGTTCACAAACACTATCTTCCAGGAACATTTAAAAAGTTTATGTAATATTACTAGCCTCCACTTGCCACTTTTGTTATAAATCATCTCACCCTTTACATGCCTTCCTCAGTTCTTAGTTTGACAACTTTTATTCAGTCCCTCTCCTTTCTGATAATAATGGAAGCCAACACATTGGATGGCCTGTCTAGATTTTTGTTAGATTTCTATCCCAAGGAAATCGGTCAAAAATAGAGGGGCCCAATTAACTGGAAAAGTCATCCAAGATATTCATGAAATTCTTCCTTTATCTCACAAATTGTGTTGCCCTTATCATCACCAGTCATCGGGGGTAATAAAAAAGTTAATGGACTATTAAAATTAAAGTTTGCTAAGTGGACAGAAGAACTCAATTTCCCATGGCTCTTAGCTCTGATATCCTCCCAGTCCTCTCCTTCTTGGTTATACCAATTGTCCACATAGAAATTAGTAACTGGCTCCTGATACTTCCTATTCTTCTTCAGTTCTCAAAGATTCTATTTGAGCACTCATTCTAAAATACTCCAAAAAACAATTGTTTATATCCACACTTATCATCAATAGGGCCTTCTATCCAAATCACTCCTACAATCAAAGAATTGGACACTTAGTTTTCTAAAGGCAATATGACTTGAAAATTAACTTTAACCCTTATATCTTCTGCCTTACCATTAATACTAGTGCCATATTCCAAGGGATCCACCTTGGATTCACATCTCCAAACTAATAGATACAAAAGCTAGTGTGAATGGAAGTTTACCCTAATTGGAATAAAGGTTTCCTCTGGAGTGGCCCAAGAAACATATAAAGCCATGAGGAAGAAATTTTCTCCAGAACCTTGGAACAAGCAGATAACTTTTGGAAGTAATAATTTTCAACCCAAGATATCAGAATAAGATACTCTAGTGTTCCCTTTTATTTTCTTTTGTCATATACTTCTTTCCTATGCTCGATATAATGGCAAAATCTTATAATGCTATTTTTTATTGCTGGTTATAGATCCCATTTATTATGGAAACCTCAGTTTCCCCCAAATTTCTAATTCTGTCTCCAATTTAATCCTTTGCATTAACTCTGGGTGTCTTTATATTTTTATTGTAGGTTCAAAAGGAATGTGCCTCAATACTTTTCAATAGAGAAATCTATTCTTCCACCTTAACATAATCCAGGGTCTTTTCATGGAACTAAGTATATGTAATTACAACTAATTTACTGCCAACACCTACACTGTTATTATAGGAGGCAAGAGTACACATTCCTTGCCTTTTATATGTATCTGATAGACCCAGATGACCCTGAGGAAACTTATATCTTTGTACATTTTGAACTGTCTGTCCTGCAAAGAAAAATCAAGGAATTCTTTCATTTCCAACTGGAAGGGACAATGTTTCAACAAAAGAGCTCATATAAAGTTCAATATACAAACCTTTGGAAAATATTCTCATGTAAGTTGCATAGCCCCTATTGAGACATTATTTGTGGCAACTATACCTACAGGTATCTGCCCAACTTGCCTCAATCCTGCTATCTAATCAAATCAGCCTTTTTCCTATCTTTTCTTTTCTTATTTTATTTTATATTATTTTATTTTATTTTTTGTCTTTACCTTATTTTCTCTGATTGAAGGCATTGACAATCTAAAACATCAAATTATCAAATTATTTTTGTTTCATAATTTAAATACCAGTGCATGGAATTATCTGATACAAGATGTGCAGGTTATATACCAGTATAAAATCCTAATTTCATAAGAAGGACATGCCTTGCTCTTTTCACTAAGTTCTCAAGAAACTCCAGAACAAGAGTCTAAGAGATTGAGAATAAACCTACAAGACTAGACTACCACAGCAGTTCATGTATGGATAACTTTTGTGACTGCAGCTCTGGGAAATAAGCTGGACAATGAATGATATTACTGAAACTACTAACATTATTACCAGAGGAATTTCAGTGAGTAGTTCTCTAAACTGTATGGCACTGGACATAATTAAGGCTTCCCACAGAGACATGTACAGTGGTCAGAAGTGATTATTATGAATGCTAGAGGCCCAGTGAATGAAATTCATGAACTCAGGGTAGGGGGTTCCTCAACTCGGATTGTGAGAGGGAGCAGGCCAGGCTGAGGGATCCCACTGGTGCATGATAGGGGCCAGGGAGGGATGCAGGAGGTTGGCTACCTAGGGAGGGACAGTGGGAAGGATCCAAGGCATGTCCGGCCCATCTCACTCAGTCTGGATTGGCCAGACCCCAGCACCAAACTAACCTACTGGTCAAAGCATCTGCCCCCTGGTGGTTAGTGCACATCATAGTGAGCAGTTGAGCTGCCTTAGCATATCATTAGCATGTTACACTTTGATTGGTTGAATGGCCGACTGGAGGACTGAGCACTTAGCATATTAGGCTTTTATTATATAGGATGTTCCTGAAACATCTATGATGTTTATGACATCACCAAAATTATTCAGAATGAAAACCAGAAAGATAATTAGATTCCCCTCTACTATTTTTTTAATACTGTCTAAAGACTCTTCAAATCCAATGTCCTCGAATATTCTCAACTGGCTCTCATCAAATCTTACATTTTGATCTTATTCATTTATTCAACCTTCGATAATTATTTTTAGTTCTTAAAGCTCAATAAGAATATAAAGACAAGTTCAACCCTGAAAAACATTTGCAAATCTTAATTTACAATGATTCTGACTTCATCCCTAATAGTGCTAGAGAAGATATTTTGTTTGTTTTAAACAGTGGGGGCTGACAACATACTTAAATTATCCTTAAATTATTCACTGACTGGACTTGGCCAAACTTTAGTTAGGCTTCTCTCCTATCTCTCAAGCCTTTAAACTTTGATTCAGCTTCAATATTAAGCAAACATTAAGTATGAGAACTTCCCCCTTAACAGCTCACTCCAAGAATGAATCTGCTACTGAAACATGTCTAATCAAAGCATCCTGTGTTGCCACCAGTTCACTCCACTACCAATCTTGCTTCCACACAAAGATTTTCTAGCCCTACATCTCATCCTCTATATTAAAACAAACAAACAAACAAGCAAACAAACAAACAAACAAAAAAAAACCACCACCTTTTCCTGTTTGATTTTGATTTTTTTAAATCTTGAGATTGGAGCATTCTCCCAATTGCAATACTCTTTATGAAGAAAGTTTCTCTTTATCAAAGTTTGGATTCATTTTTAAAATGACACCAGTGGGCTTGGAAGAGGACCTGCACCTCAAATCATGATTTCAGCCTTTGAGGCATTAATCAGAGAACTTAGCTAAACTGTGCTTGGAATCCTGCCATATCAACATATGAGATAATAAATGTGTGTTGTGTTAAGCCACTACACATGGAGTAATTTGTTATTTGGGAACAGAACACCAACAAAAGTAAAAGTATACAATGTGAACTTCAGTCCATTGTTGTTTTCTTTTAATAGCAAAACAATATATTCCATGTAGTTGCTTTCTTCTATATTTTATTTGATATCAACTAGAAAATTATCTATTCTAACTATAATGGTCTATAACAATTAAATAAATTTTTACATTAAAAAATTTAAATATTTAAGTGTAACATTTAAATACTTCTTAAAAGATTCACTAGCTTATTTGGGAAATCAAATCAAAACTAAAATAAGATACCAATTCACATCTGTTAGGATTATCAACAATACAAGTAATAACAAGGGGTAGAGAAAAAAGAAGCCTCATTCACTGCTGGTGGGAATGTAAACTGTTGCACCCACTATGGAAAACAGTGGAGTTTCCTCCAAAAAATGAACAATAAAGTTAGCATATGACCCAGCAATACCTCTTCTGATTACCTATATAAATAATTTTAAAACATTTATTTATAAAGAAAAATTCACCCCTATGTTTCTCGCAGCATTATTTAGGGTGGCCAAGACATGAAAATAGCCAAAGTGTCTTTTGATAGGTGATTGGATAAAGAAGATGGGGTAGATATTCAACCATAAGAAAAGATGAAATACTGCCATTTGTGACAACATAGATGGATCTTGAGAATATCATGCTAAACAAAGTAAGTGAAACAGAAAAAGTCAAGAACCGTATGATTTCACTCATATGTGGGCTATAAAACTGAAAGCAACAATTGAACAAATAAGACCCCTCCAAAAAATACTCATAAACACAGTACTATGATTGTTATCAGAGGGAAATAAGGGTAGAGGAAGTTAGTAAAGGGTAAACAGGGTCAAATACATGGTGATGGAAGGAGGTTTGACTTTGTGTGCTAAACCCAGGATGGAATAAACAGATGATGTCTCATAGAATTATACTTTTGAAATCTATATAATTTTATTCACCATTTTTACCCCAATAAATAAAGGGGAAAAAGCTGAAAAAGATGCCTTGAGATAAGTGGTATGAAGACATTGTCCCTATACTCATGTGAGAAAATATAACAATATTTATTTAACATTGATATTAGATATATTTTTTTCATGCAGAGATATTTCCCATGGTACATTACATCTAAAAATGAAAATATGTTCTGTTGGTTGACCAATCAAATTAAATTTAATTAAACTAAGTACTAGCCATATGATTTCCATTGCATTTTCATTAGCAGGGACATTTTAAGAAGATTAAAATATACAGAGAACTTAAAGAAAGTATTATATTTATTCTAAGATATGTTTCTAGAATGTGTACTTTAAGCAACCAGACAGAACTGTCTCTACTTTTATGCAATTTATTGCTACTTGGCATAGTGTGTGTGTGTGTGTGTGTGTGTGTGTGTACATGTGTGTACACCTGTATGTTAATTTTCTCTCTATCACCAATAAATGCAACAGGATGGGAATTCTATAAGAGTACAGAGTTTGCTTTTGATTTTCTGTTTATTGCTGGCCCTCATTAACTAGAATTTTGTATGGCCCATAGTAGGCCCTCAAATACATATGTGCCACTCAGAAGAATAATACATATTTATATTACTTAATACTTAAAGTAAACTTGAATGTTGATTATTTCTTTTTAAAAACACGAAGCATCTAAATGAACTTATTTTTAGCTCTTTCTCTAATCCTAACTCTAGCCCTCAACTCAAACTTAACTGTAACCCTAACAGGGACAAACTTAACTGTAACCCTAACAGAGTATCTGTAATACTCTCCACAATAAAGATTAAACAACAAAAACAAACAACAACAAAAATTAACACTAAGCTGATCCCTAACATTGACTATAAATCTAACACCTAAACCTAACTCAAAGCCGAATCTCCATTAATATACTGAATAATACAAAAACTAATCCTAACCCTAGCACTTATCCTAATCCTATCCCTGATTTGAATTCACACACACACACACACACACACACACACACACACACAGAGAGATAAAAACTTTAAAAATATTAAACCCTTACTATATGTACTGATTGGAGAAAGAACAAATCAGGTTTTCCTTCAAAGAAACTTATCATTTTATAGCATCTAATATCTAACACAAAAATGTACCTATGTTAATAACACACAATGAGCAGAATTACGGACAATGTAAGTAGAGAAAGGGAGCTGATTGTGAAAATGTACAAAGTAAGAACATCGGTGTTTTGGGTTTTTTTTGTTTTGGTTTTTTAATATATTTTATTGCTTTTGTACAGAGAGGAAGGGAGAGAGATAGACTTAGAAATATCTATGAGAGAGCCATCGATCAGCTGCCTCTTGCACACCCCCTACTGGGGATATGCCCGCAACCAAGGTACATGCCCTTGACCGGAATCGAACCCGGGACCCTTCAGTCCCCAAGCTGACGCTCTATCCATTGAGCCAAACCGGTTTTGGCAGAACATTGGTGTTTTGCTGTGAACTGGACTTATACCTACTCCATCAAAGTGAATGCTATAAGATCCTTCTTAGGTTTGGTCACAGAAGTATTCATGACAACAATAAGCTCAATGCATAAGTGAGCAGTCTTCCTAATTTGCACTCAAGCTGTATGGTTTTCCCTCCACAACAGCCTCAACACTGGAGATGGTGTTAGTCTCTAGCTGGTACCCTTTTTATTTTGTCCTTCTAATACTTCTAATAACCTTTCATTACTTTGAATAGGACCATGAAGTGAGGCTTAATCACTTCTACCCAAAATTAATACACCTTCTCCTCTTTCCCTGCATGAGAAAGAATAATTAAACTGTCAGTCAGCAGTATCTTAGTTTTGGATATGTGGTTTCTTCAGAGTTTCCTAATTTTGGATTCCAGATCACCATCACAAGCTGTAAAAAATGACCAATTTTTAATTTAACATAGAAACTGTAGTTTGTTGTACCCTACAATATATCAATGTCTTCAGAAGCCCATGATTTTGGCCCAAATTATACAGGGATTTTAAAAACATATAACTTTTTAAGACTTCATGTTGAAAAATATCCTATCACATGAATCCCTAATCAAAGAGAAATAGAATGTTAGAAACCCACACTGCATCATGTATGAAACTTCTGTTTTACAGCATGTCTTACCAAAACTAGAGTGCTAAGCCCAGAGTTTAGGGCTCTCAGTTTCCTTCCCCTTTCCATTAGTCCGATTCAGGCTGATGACCTTTCTTCCCAAACATGGCAAGGAACAAAACACAACAATGATTTTATTGTTTTCTTTTAACCAAATTGCTTACTTGTGTTCCCTTCGAACCACAAAATAGCCAACTCTGGGCTGCGCAATGTTGAGGCCATCTGGGCAGAACCAATAACCTCTGTGTGATGCAGGAAACCCATCAGCCAACTTGAGAGAGTGGGGCTGGGTCCTGCCCAGGTGTGGCTCCTCAGGAAGGCCGAGGAGCCAGGCTTACTTCCAGGAGCAGCTGAAGTGGCTGCTATAGGATAAGCTACTAACAAGTGGTGGGGAACTAGAAATTAGATTGAGTAGTTTGAGATGAAAGAAAACAAGCACATTGTACAAACTTGAGAACTCTAGCAAGATCTCTAGCTTACTACTGTGTGCAGGGAGATATGATCCCATTACAGGATTCTCCTCAGCAGATGTACACAATTGATCAAGAACAGTTACTGGAAGCAGTTGAAACTTTTAAAGCACAAATAAATAGCATACAAACGTTGATGAGCAATTAGATATCATAGCAAGGAAAACAAAGAGAAAAATCAAAACATTTGCTGATAACAAGGCATCATTACAAAGGATTCTGTGTGACTAACACGAGTGATGCTTAATAATGTTGATAATCTCCAAAAGCCAGCTAGAGAAATTAAAAAATTGTGACCAATAGAGAAGGAACCAGGAGAATTGTGACCAGCACATCAGTATACAATTTCTCATGTCTGACAAAGCATCATGGCCTGTGGGGAAATGAAAAATAAAAACCAAAAGCCTACCACTGGGCAAATAAATCATCCTCTTTACATAAAACCCATTAGAGAACATGAAAGAACATCTATGGAAATGAAGTATCTTCAAATATTGTCATGATGTTTTTAAAGATTAATTGGGTGCTTTGAAGAAGAAGCAAAAAGGTGTTCCAGGTCAAGACTGTTTGGGTCGATGGGATATCTAAGTTCTAGAAGACACCTGGTTTGTTTTCTGAGCATACATGAGAGTGTAATAAAACCAACCCAGGTATCTTTCTCTTTGGCTTCCTTTGTTTTCTGATCATTTTCCTTTACATGTTTAGGAAACTAGGCCCTTAGAGTAGAATGGACATTTTAATGATGTTATTCTACCAATCCATGATTCTCCCACTTGTTTATATCTTCCTCTGTCTCTTTTTTCAATGTCCTGTAGTTTTCCGAGTACAATTCTTCTCCTTGATTAAGTATGTCACATACACAAAATGTTTAGGAACACAATTACTTTTTTTAGTGAAAAGAATATTTTAATTAAAGAAAGCCTAATGATCAGAAGAAAAATGAGGTCTTGTGTATGAAATGCTATTTAAGCAAGATAATTACATTTCCTATCAACAAAATAAATATAAAAATAAGACAAAGCTATAGACATAAAAATTCCTTAATAAGTCATTATTCAAGAGATTATTGAATATTTTCATAGGAGTCTTCAGTTATTGTTTATTTGTGCAGCAAAAATCATTATAATGAGTTAGGCAAAACAATGAAGCAGTGTAAATGAAGTTAGATATTGTTTTAAAACGCTTAAAGAAATTAATTGTAGTTAAGTGTTTAAATATGATTTATATTCCTTTGGCAAATACACTTTCATTATTTTCATGTAATCTATCATCCACAGAACTTCTTTCACACTGACAATATGCCAATGTCATTTTAAGTCCATGAATGTCTTAATTTTTTAAAGTTCAAGAAAACATACACTTTAAAACTTTTGTGTAGTAATTTGTATTGTTATACATTCTAATTTAAAATTTAATAAAGCTTTTCCTATGATGCAGACAATTTATAATTACCATTTTATTAGTAAGAAAATTTTGACTGATAAGTGTTAATACAAGTCCAAGGTTTGGGGGCTAATAAGTGGAAGATGCAGGCCTGATTAAAACCAAACAGTATAAGCAATACTATCTCAAAAAATATAAATCTGCCTATCCTAGAGTATGTAGAGAGAACAGTAATGTACTGACTAAAATATAACCCAATAAAAATGTAATCAGAAGAGTCAGTTATGATTTCTATAGAGCACCCTGGCCCAAAGAGCAAAACTCATTAGTAGTGGTGACGGTTGCCATGGATGTGGCTGTGGGTGTCTACCACTGGTCCATTGTCATGACTGGATACTGTTGTTTGCATCATATTTGGAATTGCTCTGGGAAAACTGGAATCAAACTTATTAAGAAATATAATTTCAAATGACTATGTGATAGAAATTGCTGTTTCTTACTGAAAAAAAACAAAACAAAAACACACAACAGCTCCCACAATTTTTATTTTCAAGTTGTTACTTTCAAACAGTTATTTTTTGTGGGAAAAAAGTTTTTGTGTTTTTCCCCCCTCAGGAAACCTGTCATATGGCTGTAAACATGGAAGAACTGACACATTTTATTCTCTTCCTGTGGATAGTTTGTGTGTAGAGGATGCATGTGTCAGCTGAATGAAAGAAACTACATCAATAGCATTGTTCCACATAATGCTAAAGTGAATCTCAAGGCTGCAGGGAACTTTAATAAAGTAATTTTTCAAAAAGGGAAGCAGAATATCCTAATTCTGTGTTTTAATAGTACTAAAATACAGATTTATGGGGAAGCCAAAAGGAAACAGAAAAATGCAAGGTTTCCTTATTTAGTTTGTGGCCAGTATATATTTTTTCTTCTTTGAAAAGTTGATTGTGCTTTATATTTTGCAATTCCAACATCATAATAATTTTTATCCAGGTCAGATGAAACATGGTTCTACAAAATGCCAACAGGCTATAGATTATAAAAACTACCTATTTCAGTCTTTTGTTAGATGATAAAGTGTTTATACCCAAATTCACTCATGCATTATGAGTTTTTGACGTCAGTATAGATGTACTGTGTATTATCTATTATTATTTCAAATGAAAAAGTCCACAATCATACTCCTGGCTCCACCGGCTTTCCTTTCATTGTACTGAGAGTTTTTTATTTGAAGCCAACACAATACCTCATCACTTTTATGGTCACTAAAACTTCCAAAACACATTTTAAAATGTTTAGCATTAATATGAATGTTAAATATCAGTTTTATTTCTCTCCTCATCTCCCAGAACTCCTATCCTAAACTCTCATTGAGCGGTCCTGAAATGACCTTAAAATCAGCATCAGCATTCTAAAAGTCATTTTGTATTTCCCCTCTTACCAACTCCAAATCTTGTTGATTCTCATAGTTCTGTTAATTAAAACCCTCATTGTCCAGTTCTCCCTGGCTAAAAATGTGCTATTGTCATTTATTAGTGTAAAGCTTTTACTCCTGATAGCTAATTAGCCAATTGACCTGGCTGACTGAGTGAGTCTTCCTTCAAAAATGCCACTTGGAGTCAACTCATTCTTTCAATTTCTTTTGCTATGACCAATATCCATGCCATTCCAACCTCTCATTCTGCATAGTTCCCTAAACTCTCTGTTCTTTTAAAAACTACATCTATCTATCTATCTATCTATCTATCTATCTATCTATCTATCATCTATTCATCCATCCATCTTTCTGTAGCTCTATCAACAATTTCTACCTACATATATAAAATAATTAGAATTGAAAGATAAGTATATGAAGGACTTAAGTATATTATATAATAGCTGTAACTTTTGGAAAATTACTTGAATCTCTGAAACTCATTTTTTTCCTCAGCTGATAAAGGGCAATAATAACATTTAATCCAAAAGTCAATATGAGGCCCAGAGCAGCCGGGTCGGGTGCGGCCAGGCCCGGAGCAGCAGCTGCCAGGCTGGGAGCGGCCAGGCCCGGAGTGGCCAGGCCCGGAGCGGCTGGGCCCGGAGCAGCAGGGTCAGGTGCGGCCAGGCCCGGAGCAGCAGCAGCCACGCCCGGAGCAGCCAGGTCAGGAGCAGCAGTGGCCAGACCCGGAGCAGCTGGTTGTGGAATGGACCAGAGCAACAGAGGCCAGGCCCGGAGCATCCAGGCCCGGAACAGCTCGCTCCTCACCTGCCTCCACCCCAAGGCTGCCTCTCAGACATGGCTGGAAACTTTTGGGAGAACTTGAGGGTCTGCTGAATCAAATGAGGAAGGCTTAGATCTGGATGTGTTGAGTTAGTATAGCGCTGAGATGTTGATCTGTGAGTGCCTTGTGTGGGGCCTGGATGAGGTTGGTTGATCTATTTGGAAATGTCTTTTGTGTGAAGTGTATCCTTGGGCATGGGGAGGTATTATTGATTTGAGAAAATGCTAAGTAACTGATTTACTATTTGAAAAATTTAAAGTTCTGATAGTTAAAAAAAAAGTCAATATGAAATAGTTTGTTATAAATATATTAATGCTATGAAAATATTAACATAATTGGAAATAGTTAACTTTTTATTTGTTTTTAGTCTACCCTTTCTTTAATTAACCAATCATTTGTCATTTATATTTTCAACAAAATAATCATTTGTTTGAGAGGCATTAAGCTAGGTTCTGGAAGCACAGATTTATTTTATGTGAATTAGACTGATACTATGAAGTCTCTTACTCCTCACAACAAAATCAGTTTAATTACAGAACCCACAGGCATATAATTATTTTTTTCTCCTCTCTGATTTGGTCTCTAGTCTTACATCACACTAAGATGACAACTATACCTGTTAGTACTGTAATGTTTAACATCCTATTCCAGCAGTATTCACAATACCTTTTCACTACATATGTCATAATGAATAGTGGGGAAAGATTTTAAGGTAGGTGACACTGGAGATGAAATTGAATAGACAATTATAAATGGGCTAAGCAGGTAAGGGGTTGGTGGAAGAAGGCAGATAAAAGCATATTTACGTATACAAATATAGAAAACAATATAAAATTCAAGCTCTCACTTGTAAAACAAAGCTATAACTATTAGGGGAGAATTTCATCGTTTAGAACTTAGCCAAGTCTAATCATGAAGATGTGTATAGATCATTTTAAGTGTGTGTATAGGAGACAGAGAATTATTTCTAACTCTGAGATGAATACATGCCAAGTATAAATGTGTACTTCAAGTATTTTGCAGAAAGCTTTTGTCTCAGTTTGTGTTCCTGGAAAATAGTTTCTGAGACAGTGATTTGCCTGAAGGAAGTTAACATCCTGCTCTGAGGGAGTGAGAGGGTTGACCAATTACTGAGTGTGGGCTGTCCCCCCGGGAGAGCATTTAGCTCGAGTGAAGCTGTGATGGGAAATTCCAGGAGATGAATTCCGCTGTGTACCACAAACACATAACCCTTTTGACAGCTGGGAGAAGTGTCTTGGTGCGATCTGCATGGGAACAATTCATCATCTATAATATCCCACCCATTGCTCTCTTAGGATCCATTTGATGCATATAATAAAATCATCCATCTCCGAACACAACCTCCACTATTCAGGTTGCTTTTTCTGGATAAACTTAGGAAAGGAAGGCTACATTAGGGTCTTGGTACCTCAGTTGACACCAGCCATCTCCTTCCATTCTTCTAGATCTTTTTTATTAGAAGTTCACTTCATTCTAAGTCAGTAACTATGGATTGGCTTGGTTTATGCTAAACCAGGATGATATGATTTATGCTAGAACCAGTGAGACTCATATTCCTTCACCCATTATGCACTGCTTCTGTTCTCTTAATCCAAGGTGATATGGTATGCAATACTCTGTCAGTAGATGGAACACTCTGAAGTCCTTATATACTTGTGCAGGATGAAAGGTTTTTTTTAATCATATTTATTAACAAGATTAAAATACACCATGAGGTTAGTCTAAACAGCGTACAGTAAATATTGGCTTTCTAATTTACATATAAAAATATCATTATTTCATTAAACATATATTTTTTTAACCACACGTATTGGAAAAATTACTGAATACTGTTATTTTGCAAATTTTGTATAATATTAAACTTTTTCAATTAGAAATAATTTAGCAAGAAGCATGTTGGAATTTCATTTGAATAAAAATAACAATGCCACAACCATTACCTAAATTATAAACTTGTGGGAAAATTTGGGAAAGCTGACGAGTCTATTAAGAGGATAAAACAATATATCAGAAGAAAAATTGTGTTTTCTCTCTTTCTTTATTAAAATAGCAGAAATCAACACTTACCCACCATAAATTACATACCAAAATTGAATTTTTTAAATCAAGATGCACTCTTCTTAATATCTTTACTTCTCTAACACATATAGGCATTAACTCAATGTGATGGAACATATACTTTAGTTGAGCCTTCTGAAATGCATAGAAAAAAGTAAAGAAGGAAAGTAGGTAAGTAAAGAGGAACCAGAAAAAAAAGTTGGGAAAGTATATAAATCACATTTTCAAGTAAGTTGAATGTCAGTCTGAGAAGAATAACTTTTATCTTGTTTTAAAGAAAACACATGGAAGGTCTCTTAGCAGGTGACCAGAATTCTGTTATAGAAATATTAATCTGAAAGAAGCACAGGGGGTAGAGCTTGGAAAACAATAGTTTTCATGTATTGTCAAATTCTTTGCTAAGTTACAAAATTGATAAAACAGTCATAACATCCTTTAGAAATCAGGGTATCTGTGATTTTCTCATCATAATGCACCCTTTGTATCACAATGCCTTGTATTCTGCCTCACTTCACCTTGCACCTTTTGTATTCCTGCAGTTGTAGTAGTAATTCACAAGTGCAGCATGATAACACCTCCCTCATCATGGGAGCTGAATTGTCCCAGCGCTTTTCTGATTCAAAGACCTAGGTTGTATAGAATAATTCATCTGACATCCAGACAAGTACAACCTGAAGGTGCAAGGCGGTTAGCTTTGCTGTGGGCCAACTATTGCCATTGAATAGAAGATCTGTTTCATCGTTTGGATAGAAAATTCTAAGCTGTATTCAACATTGCTCCTCCAAAACATTCTGAAGGAGCACACTCTCAAACCTGGCCCTGTCCTCCTCCCTCTCAGGCCACTTCCTTAAATCAATCCACTTTTTCTTTTTTCCTGAGAATAGCTTTTTCTACAATAATAGTAAAGAACTCTAAAGTAGCCTGGTTGGTATGACTCAGTGGTTGAGAGTCAACCCCTGCACCAAGAGATCTCTGGTTCAATTAATGGCTAGGGTGCATGCCCTAGTTGTGGGCTCAATTCCCAGTTGGGGGTGTACAGGAGGCAGTGATCAATGTTGATGTTTTTCATTGATGTTTCTATCTCTCTCCCTTCCTCTCTCTCTAACATCAATAAAAATATCTTATTTTTAAAAAATACTCTAAAACAATGGTTTTTCCCTCTTATGTTTTTCTTTTTCTTTAGCAGAGTAGGTTTTTAATCTGTTAATTTCACACAAATACAGACATATACTAGTATACCCACCTGCATTTACAAGGTTAGTGTCTTACTCAGTGAGACGCAGGCTTTGAGTTGTTTGTCTATCAGATGTAATACGTTTGTCTCACTCTGTATTTTTCTTTTATTATTGTTTGAAGTATTACAAATAGTAGTACATATGCCTCCTTTTTTCTCCCATTGACCTCCCCCAGGCCTCCCCTAACTCCTAGTACATGCCCTCACCTGCCCCCCTGCCAGTGTGTTATATCCATTGGTTATGCTTATATGCATGCATACAAGTCCTTCGGTTGATCTCTTACAGCCCCCCCACCCAACCTCCCCTGACTTCCTGCTGTAGTTTGACAGTCTGTTCAATGCTTTTTTGCCTCTGTATCTATTTTTCCCATTTCTTTCCTTTGAAAAATCTTGCTTCTGCAGACTAGAAATAAACATATACTAACAAAAAAATGTTTGATTTCCAATTTCAATGTCCAAGAGTTATGAGTCACCATTTCAATGTCAAACAGTTCCTTATGTGTACATGTCAGCAATGATACTGCAGCAATCCTGAAAAAGAACAACAAAGTAGGTGGGATCTCAATACCAGATATCAAGCTGTATTACAAAGCCACTGTTCTTAAAATAGCCTGGAACTGGCACAAACATATAGACCAATAGAATATAATAGAGAACCCAGAAATTGACCCAAACCACTATGTTCAATTAATATTTGACAAAGGAGGCATGAACATACAATGGTGTCAAGACAGTCTCTTCAACAAATGGTGTTGGGAAAATTGGATGAATACATGCAAAAAAAAAAAAAAAAATGAAGCTAGATCGCCAACTTATACCATACACAAAAAAAACAAACAAACAAAATAAAAAACTCAAAATGGATAAAGAACTTAAACATAAGATGGGAAACCATGAAAATATTAGAAAATCTCAGATATATGCCGAAAGAACTTCTTCACTGATACTACTCCTAGGGCAATGGAAGCTAAAGAGAAAATAAACAAATGGGACTACATCAAAATAAAAAGCTTTTGCACAGCAAAGAAAACCATCAATAAAACAACTAGAAAGCCCACTACATGGGAGAACATATTTGAAAATGATATCAGTGATAAGGGTTTAATCTCTAATATATATAGAGAACTCACACAACTTAACAAAAAGAAGATAAACAACCCAATCAAAAAATGGGCAACTGATCTAAATAGATACTTTTCTAAAGAAGACAGAAGGCAGGCCAAGAGACATATGAAAACCTGCTCAAAGTCACTAATCATCAGAGAGATACAAATCAAAACAACAATGTGGTACCATCTCACACCTGTCAGAATGGCTATCATCAATAAATCAACAAATGACAAGTGTTGCTGAGGATGTGGAGAAAATTAAATTCTTTTGCACTATTCGTGGGAATGCAGACTGGTATAGCCACTGTGGAGAACAGTATGGAGTTTCCTCAAAAAACTAAAAATGGAACTCTCATTTGACCCAGTGATCCCACTTCTAGGAATATATCCCAATAAAGCCTCTTATATTTTTCTGTCCTCAACCCCTCCACTCCTGTTTCCTGGGATCACTTCCTGACAAACTACTTGAATTCAACCACTTGTCTAAGTCTTGGCTTTAATGGTGGTGATTGGATAGACATCAAGGCTAACACGATATTTAAATATGACATTTAGCCCTGCCAGCATGGCTTAGTGGTTGAGCGTCAATCTATAAATCAGGAGGTCACTGTTTGATTCCCAGTGAGGGCACATGCCCAGGTTGTGGCCTTGATCCCCAGTGTGGAGTGTGTAGGAGGCAGCCAATCAATGTTTCTTTCTCATCATTGATGTTTTTACCTCTCTCTCCATCTCCTTTTCTCTCTGAAATCAATAAAATTATTAAAAAATAAATATGACATTTATAAATGATTTATGATGCTTCTAAGGCCAATATTTTTGTAATAAAAATATTACCAAAATAATACCTGGCCAATCAAACATCAATTTATATCTAAGATGCTATAACTTCTTCTGTATCTATGGCTTAAATAATGTTTATGTTGGCCCAGAAAGGAACTCACTACAGACTGATTCATTTGCCTCTCAGCATAACCATTATGGCTTGTAGCAGTTTAAGTTCTAACAAGGGTATTTCTTGGATCACATGATTTCACACATCTAGAGGAAATAATGAACAACTTAAACAGACCTAGTGAAAGAGAACCAGCGATCAGACTCTCAAACGTCAGAGGGAAAGTAAGGGAGGATGGGGGTAAGGGGAAGAGATCAGCCAAAGGACTTGTGTGCATACATATGGGCCTAGCCAGTGTCCATGGACAACAGGGGTTGGGGGGGCATATCTAGGGAGGGATTTGGGAATAAGGACAATTATGTGAGACCATAATCAATAAAAAAAATCAATTTCCCCCTTTTACAGTTAAGTTCTTGAACCTTTAAAACTGTATACAAAATGACAGAATAGGAACTAAAACCATTAATGCCACTTATAAGTTGCAATTATCATGTGCTGCAGTTGTTGTTTTTTTAAATCAATTCTCTAATGCTATCCCTGGTGGAGTAAAAGGTAGAACTCAAATGAACATATTAAATTCAGTACAATCTTGCTATTTGAGAAGTTAATATTATAAGAGCTACTTTCCTTTTATTGTCAAAAGGAAGTGGCTATCTAATTAGAGAAAATGGGTATCCTGAGCATATTGTCAAGTTATTGGTTAAATAGGCCTTGGTTTCTCTCTGACTGAACTCAGACTGTCTCCACAGAGAGGATTGGAGATGTGAGTGTTGGAGGTGTAGGAGAGAAATGCACATCTTTGAGCAGCTTTCAGTCTACTTCCTTTTATTCCATTCTTTCCTCCAGTTCTCTGTTGTCCAAGCTGTGACTTGGATAAGCAGAGTGACTGCATGGAAGAGGAAGGAGAAAGAGAGGGTCCTTCTTGTCCTGAGCATTTCAACCTTGGGAGGAACCTACCAAAGTTGATCTTCTGAAATCAGTTACAAACGTACAGAAACTTGGTAGTTTTCAGCATGCTTCTGCTACCAATTTCTGTGAAGGCAAACACATAAGACATGTTTATCCCTGAATATTTGACAATTTGCTTTTAAACAATCACATTTTGTTTTTTTAATACTTTCCCTGTGAATACCTCCCAAAATTTATAGAAATTGGAGCACAATCCCATAGATGACCAAGCTCTATTTTAGGCCTCAGCTGGACCATAAGTTTGCCAGGAGGTCTTGTAACTGGCAGAGGCACATGAGATGTCTGGGTGTGCACTCACTACACCTTTAGTGAATCCCATGGCAGGAGAAGAGGAAGCACCCCACCCCAGGACAAGCCAGCTAATCACCAATTCCCAAACCAGCTGGTGCTCCATGCCAACTACTACACAAGAGAAAAAGAGTCCATGCCGAGAAACACTTAAAATGATACAACTTATTTATGTGTGAGAGAAAAGAAATCAGCAAAAATGTTCTGAAAGAACTGATGTGTCTGTCATCTTTCTCTTTGAGTGGGGGTTTGTTGTTGGAACTATTTTATCCATCAAGTGTTACAGAAAAAGTTTTTAATGGACTGCAAGTGTTCAAGGGCCTACAAAATGTTTGAAATGTAAAATATTTTTATTGGCTTTAAAGTTGAAAAACAAAACCCGTCCTGAAAAAATGAAAATAAATAAATAAATAAATAAATAATGTTTAATTATATATGGTAAAGAAAAATGGTTCTTCATTAAAATATCACATATTTAGCTCTAATTAAAGCAGAGATTTATTGCAGTATTCAGAAATTACTGTTCCTTAGAGAAATAAACTTAAAGCTGGTATTTTAATATCACCTTATTAAAATTAAACTGTTTCATAGAAAAAATAAAATGAAAACAAGACAAAATACTGACACAGAGTCATCAAGGACAAGTTCTAAAATCAGAATGGGGGCAAAACATACATCAGACAAAAACACTGATTACATGGAAAGGACTTAGCAAAGTTTTCATAGATTACAATAAGATACATAGCACATAACCTTCATCAAATGGTTTATTTGTACATTTTTGTGACTTTTCTATTGTTGCTATTTATTAACTTTTCCTCTAGTATTCAAAGGATAATGTGAACTCTATTTCCAAACTTCAAATGACATAATTTTGAGAGATCATTTATGAAAATTCAATGAAAAAAATTTAGATAAGTATATTTAGTGAAAACTTGAAAATTGTTTGAGATTTGGTAGGGATGCTTTTTCATTTATTCTATATTCAGCAGACATTTACTAATGCCAAACTATAGGGCTTCTGTCTCTGTTGTATATGTAAGGCTACCATTATACTTATTTTATTTTAATATCTGGATTTTTTTTACCTGCAGTATTTTTTAAAGAACTAAAAAAAATGACAAAAAACATTGACATATTTGTTAAAACTGCATTATTATTGCTATCACTGCTTTGTGTTTTAGAGTAACTTATGATTTACAAAGCATATTTGTGTAAAATAGTTGAAATGAAGACTACATTAGAAAAAGTGCACAGTAGGTTGCCAGAAGCAAAATATCAAATCAGAGATTTGGAAGATAAGGTCACAGGAAACACCCAATCAGAGCAGCAAAAAGAAAAAAAAATTAGAAAAATCAGGACAGTTTAAGGAATCTTTGAGACAACATGAAGTGTAGCAACATCCGCATCATAGGGTGGTACCAGAAGGAGGAGAGAGCAAGGGATGGAGAACCAATTTGAAGAAATAATGACTGAAAACTTCCCACCCTGGTGATAGAAAAAGACACCCCAGACCAGAAGTGCAGAGACTACCAGACCAGATGAACCCAAAGAGAACCTCATCAAGACACATCATAATTAAAATGCAAGAGGTTAAAGACAAAGAGAGAATTCTTAAAGCAGCAAGAAGAAGACAGCTAGTTACCTAAAAGGGAACTCCCATAAGACTGTCAGCTGATTTCTCAACAGAAACATTTCAAGCCAGAGGAGATTAAAATGAAATATTATATTAAAAGTTATGAAAAGCTAGGACCTACAACCAAGACTACTTCATTCAGCAAGGACATAATTTAAAATTATAGGAGTAATAAAGAGCTTATCAGACAAGAAGTTAAAGGAGTTCATTACCACTAAATCAGTATTGCAAGAAATGTTAAAGGGTCTTCTTTAAGAAAAATTAAAAAATAAAAAAGAGGGATATAATTATAAAGAATAAAATGGCAATAAAGATGTAACTATCAATAATTACTTTAAATGTAAATGGCTTAAATACTCTAATCAAAAGTTATGTAAGAGAACTACCTAGAATAAAAGATACACAGAGACTAAAAGTAAACTGATGGAAAAAGATATTCCGTGCAAATGAAAACAAACAAACAAAAAAGCTGTGAAAGTAATACTTATATCTGAGAAAATAAACTTAAAACAAAGGCTAAAGTAAGATACAAAAAAGACACTAAATAATGATGAAGGAAGCAAATCAACAAGAATATTTCATTCTTTCACTAGCTGGTTTGGTTCCGTGGAAAGAGTGTTGGCCTGAGGACTGCAGGGTCCCGGATTTGATTCTTTTCAAGGGCACAATCCCAGGTTGTAGGCTTAATACCCAGTAGGAGCATGCAGAAGGCAGCTGGTCAATGATTCTCTCTCATCATTAATGTTTTTTTTTTTCTCTTTCCCTCTCCCTTCCTCTCGGAAATAAATAAAAATGTATTTTTTAAAAAGCATATGGTCCTTGTAAATATTTATGCATTGCATCCAATATAGGAGCACTTTAATATATAAAGCAAATCTTTATGGACATAAAGGGAGTGATTCACAGTAATGCAGTTATATCTGGAGATTTTAACATCTTTCTTGGCATCAATGGATAGATCTCCTAGAGAGAAAATCAATAAGAAATCAGCAGTTTTCTATGACAGATAAGATATTATTATTATTTAATTGATATGTTTAGAGTATTTTTGCCTAAAGCAGAAAATATACATTTTTTTCAAGTCAAACATGGAACATTTTCCAGGATAAACCATGTTATGACACAAAAAAGTCTCAATACATTTAAGAAGATTAAAATAATATTAAGTGTCTTCTCTGAGCATAATGATATGAAAAAAACTGAAAAACAAAGATGCAGAGGCTAAATAACATGTAACTAAACAATAAATGGGTTAACAATTAGATTAAGGGAGAAGTCAAAGGATACCTTGAAACAAATGAAAATATGAACATAACAATCAAAAATCTTTAGGGCACAGCTGAAACATTCCTAATGGGGAAATTTATAGCATCATAGGCCTATCTGAAAAAGCAATGAAAATCTCAAATAAAAAAATCTAACTTTATACTTAAAAGAGCAAGAAAAACAACAAAATGCAAAGCTAAAATGTGAGTAGAAAAAAAAAAAAAAGATCAGAGCACAAATAAATAAAATGGAGTCTGAAAACACAATACAAAATATTAATGAAACCAAGAGATTATTCATTGAAAAGTTAAACAAGATTGACAAACTTTTAACTAGATTCATCAAAAAAATAAGAGAGAGAACCCAAATAAATAAATCAGAAGTGAAAAAGAAGTAATAAAGGATACCACAGAAATACCAAGAATTATAAGAAAATACTATGAATCACTATATACCAACAAATTGGACAACCTGGACAAAATGAGTAAATTTCTAGAAATATACAATCTTCCAAAACTGAATCAGGCAGATTCAAAAAATCTGAACAGATAAATTACAACTAATGAAATTGAAGTAGTAATAAAAAAAAATGAACAAACAACAAAACAAAACAACTCATAACAAAAAGTCCTAATCAATTCACAGGTAAATTTTGCCAAACACTTAAAGAAGAATTAACATCTATTCTTCTCAAACTATTCCAAAAAAATTAAGAAGAGGGAAGATTTCCAACCTCATTTTACAAAGCCAGAATTATCCAAATTCCAAAAAACAGATAAAGACATCACAAATAAAGAAAATTATACACCAATATTCCAGGAATGCAATGTTAGAACAATACCTGCAAAGCAATAAACATGGTACGTCATATAAACAAAATGGAAGATAAAAATAAAATGATTATATCAATAGATACAGAGAACGTGTGTGAAAAAAATCCAACATCAATCCTAATATATAAAAACCCTGGGTCACTGCTGGGACCGGTTTGGCTCAGTGGATAGAGCGTTGGCCTGTGGACTGAAGGGTCCCGGGTTCGATTCCGGTTGAGGGTATGTACCTTGGTTGAGGGCACATCTCCAATGGGGGGTGTGCAAGAGGAAGCTGATAGATGATTCTCTCTCATCGATGTTTCTAACTCTCTATCCCTCTCTCTTCCTCTCTGTACAAAATCAATAAAATATATTTAAAAAACAAACAAACAAAAAAACCCTGGGTCACAATGACCAGTAACCATGGAGGCTCCACCAACCTGAAGGCAGTCCTGTGGTCAGCACTGACTTGCCATAGCAACCCATGGTGACTGCTTCCACTGCAGGCACAGTGACCCAGCACTGATTGCTGAGAAGGCTGCAAATCAGGGCCAGAGAAAGGCCTGAAAAGAGAAGCATGGACTGATATGTTGCCACTGTGGCAGCTTTTGATCAGCACTTGCCTCTTTCTTTTTCTCCCAGTCTGTCCAGTAGCTGCACCTCCATTTCTCTCCAGGCCTCTACTGGGGCTGCTGATCAGCCCTGCCTTTCAGATCAGGCCCCATTAATAAGTCCAGAGATGCTGAGTGGTATAGAAACTGACCATTCAGAACCAAATTGCCTGGCAGAGGGGGGCAGTTGTGGGTGAGATCAGGCCAACAAGGGAGGGCAGTTAGGGGTGATCAGGCAGGCAGAGGCAATTGGGGGCTATATCAGGTCAGTAGGGGAGGGCAATTAGGAATGATCAGGCAGGCAGACAGAGGCAGTTAGGGGTGATCAGGCAGGCAGGTAGAGAAGTTAGGGGCCATAAGGAAGGCAGGCAGAGGGGTTAGGGGCAATCAGGCAGGTAAGCTCGTGAGTGGTTAGGAGCCAGAGATCCCAGATAGTGAGAGGGGTATCCAACCACCAGTTCAGGCCTGACATCCCCCAAGGGGTCCGCGATTGAAGTGGTGCAGGTTGAGCATGAATTTTGTGCACCTGGCCTATCTATGCATGAATTTCGTGCACCTGGACTCTAGTTAATGATAAAAAACTCTCAGCAAAGTTTGAATAGAAGGAACACATCTCAATGTAATAAAGGTCATGTATGAGAAATCTACAGTCAACATCATACAAAACAGGCAAAAACTACAAGCGTTTCTCCTAAGACTGGGAATAAGGCATGGAAGTCTGCTTTCACCAATCTTACTTAACATAGTACCAGACCTAGCCACAGTAATCAGACTAGAAGAAGAAATAAAATGTATTCAAATTGGAAAAGAAGAAATAACATTGTCATTATTTGCAGATGAGGTGATATTGCAGATAGAGAATCCTAAAGATACCACCCCCAAAACAAACAAACAAAACTGATAAATAACTTCAGTAAAATAGCAAGATACAAAATAAACATCCAGAAATCACTTACATTTTTATACCTCAATAATAATAATATCAGAAGGGGAGCTAAGAAAACAATATCATTTACAATTGCATATAAATAAATAAATAAATAAATAAATAAATAAATAGAATACCTAGGGATCAACTTAATCAAGAATTTAAAGACATGTACTCAAAAATTTATAAAACACTGAAATAAAATAATTTTTAAAAGATAGAAATAAATGGAAGCATATACTATGTTCATGGATAGGAAGAATTAATATCATTAGAGTGTACAAACTACCCAAAGCAATCTATAGATTCAATTCAATTTTATCAAGATAATGTCATATTTCACAGAACTAGAACAGATATTCCAGATATTTATATGGAATTAACAAAGACCCCAAACAGCCACATCTATCTTGAGAAAGAATAACAAAGTGGGAAGAATCATGCTACTTGATATCAAATTATTCTAAAAGGATATAATAACCAAGACAGCATGGTACTAGCATAAAGACAGACATACAGATCAATTGAATAGAATAGAGAGCCCAGAAATAATCCCACATCTTTATGGTCAATTAATATTTGACAAAAGAGGCAAAAACATACAATGGGTTTAAGACCATGTGATCAATAAATGGTGTTGGGAAAGATAATGCAAAAAATGAAACTTTCTTATACCATACACAATAATAAACTTAAGGACTTAAATGTTAAACTCAAAACAATCTCAGACATTTCTTGTAGTAATTTTTTTTCCTGATATATCTTATCAGGCATGGAAAACAAAATAAAAAATAAAAAAATAGGACTACATAAAATTAAAAAGTATTTGCACAATGAAAGAAACCATCAGCAAAATGAAAATCAACCCACTGAATGGGAGAGCATATTTGCCAATTATATATCTAATAAGGGTTAATATCCAAAATTTATGAAGAACTTACACAACTCAACACCAAAAACAATCAATGCTAATGAAAAGAAAAATGGGCAAGTACCTAAATAGACACTTCTCCAAAGAAGACATACTTTCATTTTCTAAGTTTTTATGGATCTACTAGAAGATTTGGAAAAAGGAGCAGTTCTCAGAGGCAAAATCAATACTTATGAGTAATCAACCAGACAGCCTATGTACAAGTTTGAAATCTACACTTGGATTCATCTCTCTTTGGTTAGTGATAAAGTTAGAAGTCATTGCTGATGACAAGTTTAGGCTCTACCAGTAACCATTTATCCAGGTTCACAGGGAAACATAGTTATCATATAACTACCACTCTAATTCATAATAAAATGGTGCCTTCCTAAAACAGACATTAGAAGTGTGAAAGGCTTGCTTATTTATGATTAATGAAGCAAACTTTTCAGCAAGGACTTTTTAGATACTTGCATCTCTGTGTTGTTTTCCATTACAAAATGTACTCTACTTTCCTTTTTAAAAACAACACATTGCAATGCTAGATTTTTTTTTATTTGAGGTTCATGAGACAAAAAAGATTACATTCTCAAAATGTGCTTAAATTTGAATAATCAGCAGCAAGAGAAGTTTTCACAAATATGGGAATTACTGGAATAGATTAATTCAACATTCGTGTTTGAAATACAGCCTCCTGAGGGAGGAAAAATACAAGCTCTTTAAAAAACATTGCCTTTTACAATGTGAACAGTGTCTAATCATGTTTAATAGCATATATAATCATGATAGTAGAAAGAAAGGGCATCTTCACTTAATTTATAGTTAAAATTACATTTTTATCTAATCACAATTATATTACACTTTTATTTTATATATAATTTTTAAAAACATTATTCCAAATACAATTGGTATATATCATAAATCAGATTTTTTGTGTTTTAGTCCAGACCCTGATAATTTGTACTCATGTGAATGATCAAATTACTTACCATTCCTAAATCTCATAATTATATAAAGTGCTTTATTTATAGAGTTATTCTTTATACTTATGAGGAAAATAATTTTTAAGTATTTTTTCAAAATGATTAGCGATGTGAAAATAAGTTGTACTTTTTAATTTTTAATGTGAACAGAACTATTGTGGTTATTTAGACATGTTTCTTTAATCCACAATCCATGTTACATCTTAGAAATATTGGTCTCTTTGTTGAAATAAAATAAATTTCAAGTATTTGGATACATCTAATTACATCATCACTTAACTTTTTATTTCAATTTTAAAATTCCAATTACTGTAATTCTCTCTCATGAAAACATTTACCTCACCCTCAAACTTGTGTTACAGTAGTTATTTACATTGAGCCATGGACCAGAATTATTAAAGATTAATAACATTAATTCAACGAATGCTATATTAGTTTTTAATTTATTAGTCAGTGACAATTAGCTGATAATTACAAAGCTAAAATAAAATGATGTCCATAACATAACCACAAAGTGTTCTACATATCTAATTCCTTTTAAATATAAAGTATATGAAACTCAGGGAAAAAAAATTAAAAGGAACTGAGAGTATGTGACTCTGGGGTTACATGAGTTTTTATTATAGGAGTTTTGCACCACATAGACTAGGGAATTTTGACAAGTCACATTATCTTTCTGAATCTTTTTCTGCCATGTGATCAAATCTGTGCCTTTCTGTCCTGAAAAAAAAAATTTTTTTTTGTCAAGATACTCTTGTCCATTTTGTTCTTTTGTTTGTTGTTGTTTTTATCTCTCTCTCTTTTTATTGTTGATAGCATTACAAATATCTCTCCTTTTCCCTCCTCCTAGCCCCTATGCACCCACCCATGTCTTCAATACCCTATTGCCCATGTTCTATGCATATCTAACCTAATAATAGAGTAACATGCAAATTAACCATCACTCCACTACACAAGCCATGCCCACCAGCCATGCCCACCAGCCAATCAGAGTGAGTATGCAAATTAGCCCAACAGAGATGGCGGTTGATTTGCATACATGGAGGGAGGGAGGAGTGAAGACTGAAGCCAGCATAGAAGGAAGAGGGAGGGAAAGTGGGAGGAAAGTGGCTGTGGCTGCTGGAGGGAAAGCACTGGCAGCATGCGCAGGGCGAGGAGTGGTGTGCAGCAGCTGCACAAGTGGCCACTGAGGTGGTGGTGGGAGGCAGTGGGTCGGGTGTGCGGGGTGAGGCATGCAGCGGTGGTGGCAGCGAGTGTGGCCGTGGGCTTGGTGGGGTTGGCAGAATGGGCAGGGCGCACCCCAACCATCCCGCCTGTCCCGCTCTGCCTTCTGCAGCGGGAGAGGTGGGGGCGGGGGGGGGGGGGGGGGGGCGGGAAAGAAGTGGCGGTGGTGGGAGGAAAGCCTGCCGGAAGTCTTGCAGGAATATTCCTGCAACAGGTGCCTAGTAAGCATCTACATTCTTTGGTTTATTTCTTCTCATTCTCCAGAACCCATATTGAGGTATTCCAGTCTGTTCCATGCCTCTCTTCTTTGGGTCTTATTTTGTTGGTCAATTCATTTTGTTGATTAGATTGCACAAATAAGTAAGATCATGTGAAATGTGTCTTTCTTAGATTACCATAATATTTTCCAGGTTCATCCATGCTGTCCTAAAGGGTAAAAGATCCATAGTATTCTATAGTATAGATGTCCCACAGCTTTTTTATCTACTCATCTACTGATGGGCACTTGGGCTGTTTCCAGATCTAACCTATTGTAAATAACACTGCAACATAGGGTTGCACATATTCTTTCTGGTTAGTGTTTTGGGGTTTTAGGATATATTCCCAGAATTGGGGTCACTGGATCAAATGGAATTTCCATTTTTAATTTTTTGAAGAAACTCCATACTGTTTTTCATAGTGGCAGCACTAATCTGTATTTCCATATTTTATTCTTACATTTGTTATATTTGGTAGCTGATCTATCGAGACAAATTTTTTTAACTTTTATTTTATATTTGATTGTTGTTAAATTTATTGTGGTGACATTGGTTAATAAGATTAAATAGGTTTCAAGTTACATTTCTATGACCTGTACAGCACATTGTATGCCCACCACCCAAAGTCAGTTCATCTTTTGTCACCATATATTTGACCCTCTTTACCCTTTAACCCCCAACTCCTTTCACTCTGGTAACCACCAAACTGTTGTCTGTGTCTTTGAGGTTTTGTTTGTTTGTTTTTCTGGTTTGTTCATTTGTTGCTTTCAGTTTTATATCCCGCATATGAGTGAAATCATATGGTTCTTAACTTTTTGTGTCTGTCTTTGTTTTTCATAATTAACCACATCATATGATTTCTGCATATTTGATGACTTAAGTTTTAGGTTAAAACAGAAATGCATTAGTAGGAAGTATTAAATGAAAAATAACTTGTATTTCTTTATGATTTTAGTTGTTTTCTGAGAGCCATATCATGAAATGCTAGAAATATGGTTTCTTAACTTATACGAAGAATACTATATTTTAACAAAAATGTTTTCCTGTGTAATAAATGTGAGTGCCAACTATCAAACTAAAATTTTTATAACATGAATAAATATTTTAAATGTGAATACCAGCAGTTCCATTTTTCAATTTATTAAAATATTTTAGTGCTGACATAATTGCCCTCCTTCCCCCTCCTTTGCCCACTTCCACTTTCCTCCCCCTCCCTTGTCCTTCACCAAACTATTGTCCATGTCCCTGGCATATGCATAGACATTCTTTAGCTAATCACTTAGCCTTCTTTATCCAGCCACCCATACACCCCTCCCCTCTGGCACCAGCCAGTCTGTTCCATGTATCCATGCTTCTGGTTCCATTTTGTTCTTCAGTTTATCTTGTTCATTAAATTCCATATATTAGGGAGATCAGCAGTTCCATTTTTTTTTAAGTTTTAAAATATATTTCTTATTCATGAGTGTTAAAATGAATACACGCATCTAAAAGCAAAGTGATGATACAGCTACAAAAAAAAAAGTATAAACCCTTTTGAATTGGGAGAACTGGGAGAAAAGGGGAGGCTAGTACAACAATAATTCTTTGGAAACCACAAAGTGGTATAAACAACAGACCTATAACCAATTCAGCACACTCATCCATGCAGAAACCTAAGCAGCAGAGGGGAAATAAAAAATCAACCCCATTTACATAACATAATTCCCCCAAACCTCAGTAGTTCCAAAAATAAAAATAGGGGTAGATGGGAGATCTGAGAAAATTTATCAACAAAATAGTTCAAGTCAACTTTCCAAATTTGAAAATAAAATATTACCAGAGAGAAAGCAGGAGGGAGAGAGAAGGAAGGGAGAGGGTGAGAGAGAAATGTAAGAGACACATCAATCAGCTGTCTCCAAGCCTGCAACCCAGGTATGTGCCATTGACTGGGAATCAAACCCTCACCTTTTAGTGAATAGACTGAACCTCTAACCATTGAGAAACACAGGAGAACACAGAAGCAGCTGAATTTTCTAACCTAGAATCCTGTACTGGGACACATGTCTTGGTAAATCTAATCATGTGTCTGGGTACATTAAAGACATCATCAAACATTCCAGTCCTGAAAAACTGACGGCACACATAGAACCTCTCTGAAGAGGCGAGTAGAAATGAGTCTCCATTGAAATGAGAAAGCAAACCAATATAAACAAATATGTGAGACATAGGCGAGAAGCAAAAGAATATCCCCAGTGTGGTGGCAAACGCATGTCCTGTCAACCAGGTACAGAGTGAGAACACAAATTTGAAGTAGATCAAAATGCCCAAGGTGGAAACAGACAAATGGTAAGCAGTCACCGTGCAAACCTCTGACTTTGCGGAACTAAATTTAGTCTCAGTGTATTCTGTTAACTCTTACTCATGGCTTTGTTATTTTATCTCATGACCAGCAGTAAATATGGACAAGGTCAGAAAAAAGAAATACTTCAAATTTTAAACCAATTCTGCCCGTTATTCTATACGTGAAAATGCTTATGCATTTCTTTTTCAAAGGAATGTCAATAGTATCATAGTACTATAGATGTGACATCCAGAATAATAACTAGGAATTTTCTTATTCCTAACAGACTGAATATCCTTTAACTTGTTTTTTGGAATATTTAGGATCCATCTAATAGTTCTATGAATAATAAGGTATATAAATAAAATGCATATTGTTTGGATATTTCAAGAGTAAACTAGTAAGGTATGGTCACTGAAACCTTAATGATATGATCCAAATATTAAAAGGAAAATTCAATATCATTTATAATACTATGAAGACACTGCATTTTAAACACTGGCAACCACAGTGTGTCCAATAGTGTGCTATATATAGCACATGGCTCATAATACTTATAAATACACTGAGAGGCCAGATTATTATGATCTCTGAAACATAATAATCTGGCCACTCAGCGTATGTATATATTTTACAGGCCCAGTGGCCCGGTATATGAATTCGTACACAGGTGGAGTCTGGCCAGCTTGTCCCAATTGGGGCGATGAGTTCAGCTGTTTGGCTAGGAAGAGGGGCGGTTGGTCGACTAGCCCTTGCCTTCTGATCAAACTGCCAGTTGAACTCCTAGTCGAACTCCAGGTCCAGGGGACAATTTGCATATTAACATTTTATTATATAGGATATACACTGAGTGGCCAGATTATTATGCATTCAGAGATCATAATAATCTGGCCACTCAGTATAGTTTCTTTAAAGACTTTTCAATGAACAGGATTTAAAATAGTTCTCAAATACTGGTTAATGAATAATTTTATTACACCATAAAGTAAATCTGGATTTACTCTTCAAAAGTAGGCCTCTTAATTAAATGAAACTGAGTCAGCCAGGACCGGTTTGGCTCAATGGATAGAGCGTCAGCTTGGGGACTGAAGGGTCCCGGGTTCGATTCCGGTCAAGGGCATGTACCTTGGTTGCGGGCATATCCCCGGTAGGGGGTGTGCAAGAGGCAGCTGATCGATGACTCTCTCATCGATGTTTCTAACTCTCTATCTCTCTCCCTTCCTCTCTGTATAAAATCAATAATATATATATTTTTTAAAAATGAAACTTAGTCAATGTAAAAGTTAAACTAAACTACATTCATTTTTGTTTGTTATGAGACAGAGTATGTGGCAGCACAGCTGCCACCCATAGAAGCTGCAGGAGCTGCCAAGAAGGACTGCCCACCCCCAGGTATAATACAGCCAGGGTCACCCAGGTGAAATTAGACGCCATGTTGGATGGAGCTGGTTTTTGCAGGTTTGAAGCCAAAGAAAGGAGTAGGTGAGTTATTGACAATAGTCCGGTTATTAGGTAAGCTAGCGTTTAAAATGCCATCCCTCAGAACCAGTGAAGTATCTTTAGCATTACAGTCAGGAGCCTCACCCATTTTGTTCCAACCCTAATGCTTATGTTAAATACTTGTATATTCTCAGGAGGTTTGGTAATCTCTCTAACACGGATCCTTTTCTAAAACTGTGGATAATAATATCTTCCCTTTATATTGTTTTAAGGATTAAACAATGTGATATTTGTAAAGCAGTTATGTTGTGCCTCATGCTGTAAGTTAGGAATAACTGTCAAATATATATAGATCATTATATCACTAAAAATTAATATATATGTTATGGAAACAGGTCACTCACCTAGAATTAGAATAATTTAATTAATATACTTGACACCATAGATTTTTATTCATATGTTGTTTTTCCCATGGGCAGGGCCATGTTGAAGAAAACCAATTAAAAACATTAAGTTTTCCATAATGCCATCACTCACTAGTCCCAAGATCAAACATTTTTTCCATTCAAAATTCTCCAAAACCCTGATCCTCATGATCTAGCAAACAGAGGATACAATGGAAAATCTCTTCTGTTCATATCCTAGATATATGAATATAACTCATCTCTCTATTCACTAGGGAGGTATTAAAAAGCCAGGTATAAAGGAGACAGGCAGAATACACTCAGTGCAATGATCCTAACCATCTCACCTTGAATTAGGGACGTAGTCTTTTACTGTTTTTTTTCTTAATGATTAAAGATTCTATGAAAATGATCTGCAGATATATGATCATGACAATATTAACAGTTGCTTCTTCATTCTTAATATAAAGTTCTCATGATCTTTTAAGCCAATGTAACTGCAGGAGATAAATACAGCTGGATGTGGACACCACATATACATGCACACACATGCATACATGAACACTCACCGACAGATGTTTGAATAAGTAACTCTGAAAAAGGGTTGGTATAAGGAGAAGAGCACTCCATTAAGAATTGCCTCTCAACAGTATGCAAGAAAATTATGAATTCTGAGTAGTGTAAAATAGACAAAATAATTTTGTGGAAGAGTTAACAGGAGTTAGATATTTACATTTTACATGATGATAAATTACATGAATATTTATAAAATAAAACATTTTAGCAAATTCATCTCAACTTGATAATCAATATTAGAGAATAGTTTCTATGTTTGACTCTTAAATTGCTTAGTTTGCACATAGAATTGTAAGTAATTGCGAATACATGACTGAAAATCTTGGCATAATAAGTAATATTTAAATGAATAACATGAATTAGATAACATGGGAGCATTCTCTAAGGTTTGGAATTTTTTTTTAAAGAAATGTAAAAACAAGTTTACCAAAATGATGAGTGTCACAGATTAGTATTAAGTGAATGAATGTTTTTGTAAAACATGTGAAAATGAAATGTAAAACCCTAGCCTAGAGCATATGATAGTTATATAACACCTCGCAGAGAAGACTTCTTAACTAACACTCCACAACATAACCGAGAAGGTAATATCTTAACACTATATGGAAATGTTATACAGAGGAGGAAACCTTATTACTTGTTCCTTAACTCATAAGTATGATTGATTTATTTGCCTTTCATTTTCTAAATCTGACAACAATGCCTTCATAAACTATATCATGAAATTACTTAACAGCCTTTTCCCCAACTATAAATGCATCATTGCAGAGCATTTGAGATTGTTGAAAAAATAAACAAATAGAAGTTCCCAATCTAAACTCTGTCATAGTAAAATTCTAATTTCCAATCTTACCAGATTTTGCACTAAGTGTTTTGTCTTGGTTAGCAAATAGCCCTACGGTACCTTCCTGTGCTGTTAGTGTTCAGCTGCCACTCACACTTTTTCTCTTTTTTATGCTGTTAAGTATTGGTTCCAGGACCACAGGTTTTTTAAATTTTGGATTATATCATTAGGCAGAATAAGTAAAATATATGTATATCAAAATTACCAAAATATAATTTCCAAAAACTGCATATCAAATAAGTACTGCTTGACTTACACAAATATAGAAAAGTAAATAGTTTGAAGTTATATTACTAATCTCATACATGAAGCAAGAATGAAGGAATGACGAAAGTTTCATGATTTCTTAGAAGTGTACTTCAGAGGAGAAAAATAATTTGAAGTAAATTTTATATAAAGTGATAGTTTTCCATGAAAAGGACTCAGTGTGTTGAGAACTTGCAGCTACATCAAAGAAGCCTACTCATTCCCTACCTTCTGCTCCCTATGCTTTCCCATTGGATTTGGTGTGTTTGTAAAAATTAAAATGCACCCAAAACCGGTTTGGCTCAATGGATAGAGCATCGACCTGCAAACTGAAAGGTTCCAGGTTCCATTCCGGTTAAGGGGTGAGCCTCTTGGTGGTTACTGAAAATTCTTTGCTTCTGCACACCACAGCCCCACTGGGCACCCACACCTGCTGCTGGCACCCACACCTTCTGTCAGCACCACTGGCCCCTCCGGCCCCTCTGGCCCCTTACACCCGCTGCTGGTGCCCAGCGATGATCCTGATTGCTGGGTGCTGTCAGTGGGTTCAAGTGGTGGCTTCTGGCCCTGATCCGCCTGAGGGCTTCTCCACCTCACGCTGCTCCTGAAGGGCGATCCGGGCAGCAGCTGCTACTTGCACCTGCTGACAGTGCCAGCCCCACTTGTACCTGCTGCTAGAGCTAGCACTAATCGCTCCACGCCATCAGTGGGTGTCAGCAGGGCCAGCGCCATCAGCGCCTGGGAGCAGTGCTGGTGGGAGAGGAGCTGCTGGCAGACAAGGGACAGGGGGCAGCGGTAGGAGGGACCAGGCAGAGGCTTGGAGGAAGGACCGAGACTTAATTAGGAGATGTAATACGTAGGGCATTTAGAGAATTACACTTAAAAGAAAGAAGCTTGAAAATTAAGAATATAAGTAGTAACATGATATTACTAGACACACTATAGTGAAAGAGACTAGAATAACAGTTTTTTAATATATATTTTTATTGATTTTAGAGAGGAAGGGAGAGGGAGAGAGAGATAGAAACACTAATAATGAGAGAGAATCATTGATTGGCTGCCTCCTTGTATGCCCCACACTGGGGATCAAGCCTATAACCTGGGCATGTGCTCTGTTCATAGGTTGATGCTCAACAACTGAGCCAGGACAGCTGGGTGAAAAAAAAGAAATTGTAATGATAGAAGAACAAAATAAGAATCTGGATGCCTAAGGAGTAACAGAACTTAAATCTTTAAAATGTAGCTTTTTATCTGGAAACTCAGTTAGGTTCAAAAATTACCAAATTACCAAATTACCAAAGCATTGATTTTATAAAATAGGTTTACTAAATATTATTGCCAAGCAATGGATATATTTTGTAAAAATTTTGAGTTTAAATTAGAAATATAAAAACATAATATTTCTACAATCAAAACATATTTATTTAATTATATGTAGATAAACAATTATACTTATTAAAATAGAGAATTAAAAATGATCATTCAAGGAACCATAGTAAGTATGTATTAAACAATAAAACTATAAGAGACAGATGATAAGAGAATGATGATGCCATGTGGGACATGTTTTTTCTTAAGAAATATGATAGTGGAAGATCTACTCATGAGGAAAACTATGATACATTATCATAAATATAGAGAAAACAAAAAAGTACAGCATTAGGGGAGAAAGACAGAAATTTAAAGAATACTGAATGTTCAGCATTGGCAATAGTATAGAGTGAATGAGAGTAACAGAATAAAGACATAGGTTCAAGAAATATTTGAAAAATAAGAATTAGCAAACATTTTTTAGAGAAAATACTAGTTTTGCTTTCCTCATATATGGTGCTTTAAAAATATATTTTTTACTAGTTAGTTATTCCTGTGTATTTTCCCCTAAACACTGTTAATATTGTCTGAGAAAAGAGGAAAGATATATATTATAGCTTTTGTTTAATTGAAATATCAGAAAGCTCAGACCAAAGTAACTGATCTTAGAGATTAAGGTAATTTTTACATTAATGTTCATTTTTCATAGTGAGCACTTCATAAAGTGTTAAAATTAAAAAAGGAATTTTTGCCTTCATATTTTTCATAATGCATTTCATTACTTTTGTATGCTAATACCTTATAACTGATAAAAATAACAATGAAATTAAATAACTAGGTCATATAGAGAATCATTTGAATACTTTCTTTCCTAAAACCACTCATGCTGCCAGGTTTATTCACATTTTTTTTTTCCAATCAGCTCTTGCAATAATTCATCATGGAATCCCATAGCCATGGAAATGTGTTTCTGTATCCCACAGCAATAATAAAATTCTAAAATTAATTTTTCTCTCTTCTCTCCTTGGGTAGAAATATTCTGTTTGTAAAACTGCAGTTGTCAAAATTCATATTCAGCTGCATTGATATGTTGCTAAACCTTAATGGAAAAAATAAAGCTAAACTATAAACTTAAAAAATAGAAATTCTTATGAAACTTATACATAAAATGTTCTCTAAAAATATAAAATCAGTTATTAAGGGCCTGCCCTTTAATGGGTCGCTGATATTTTTATTTGTTCAGTTTTGAAGGCAGGATAAAAACAATCTTGGTTTTAAACCATGGTACTACATTTAAATTCTCCATATAATCATACTGATGCTTTCATACTTACTGTTTAAAATACTGTGCTCAAGATTGCTAAGCCAAACAATAGAGTGAGTTATGTTTATGAAACAAAAGTGTACTATGAGGTTATTTTTATTTTTAAAAAAATGTTTTTTAATGTTTTTTTAATCCTCACCAAAGGATATTTTTCCATTGGTTTTTAGGGAGAGTGGAAAAGAGAAGGAAAGACAGAGAGAAACACATTGACTGGTTACCTCCTGGGCGAGCCCTGGCGAAGGCCCAGGCCAAAGAGGAGCTTGCAACCTAGGTATGTGCCCTTCACTGGAATTGAGCCCAGGACCCTTCAGTCCACAGGCCAACACTCTATCCACTGTGCCAAATTGTCTAGGGCTATGGGAGTATTTTTTATATTTTTTAATTTAACACTAAGAACTTAATGTAATTTATTATTATTCTAGTTTTACAAATGAATAAACTGGGAGTTAGAATAATTATCAACAGCACACAACTAGTTAATATTGGAAACACAACCTGAAATAAGGTCTTCCTGACATCAGAATTCAGCACTTTCTGGTATATCTTAAAGCACAAGAAATGGCTTTCTGTATTTGTTGTATAAAGGAGTATACTTGATTAGATAGCAAACTCACAGTCATTATTTTTTTCTCTGAATCAATTAAATCACTAGGCAAAAGGAATAAATTTTATTTTAAGGTACACTGTAGTTTACACCGGTGTTTTCTCCCCCCCACAAGTATTGTTATAAATTAATTGTAAATTTTGGTGGTCCCCCCCCCCCCCCATTTTACAGATGGTATGTGGTGGACAGAAACTTTCACTGAATTGTTTCAAGTTTCTCAGCTAGTGATTTTTATATAATGTGGACTAGGAGATGCAGTAAATCCCTGCCAGGAAAAAAAAAAATAGAACAAGAAAAAATAAAAGAAGCATTCCTTTCTTAACTCAACTTCTGCTACGCTCCCCACCCCACAAAAGATCTAAAATGAACAAAGAAATATACATGTACAGAGAAAAAAATACATTCATTTAGAAAACTGAGTGCCACAAATTTTGGGAAATATCTATTTCAATGAGATCAAATCAAAGGAAACCATTGTAGGACAGTTCTCACATGTCCTTCTGACAAAGGATTTTAGTGACTTCTCATGGAAGTTAAGGAGTAGAGACAATGTATTAATTTGGAGACAGCAGGACATTAGTCACATCTCATCTGTAAGATATAGAAAGACAACTATTGAACAGGCTTTGCCATTACAAAATGGGAGCATTAACACTGAATTTTTCAAAGTTTAATGTTTACAAATGGTTCTGTTAACATATAATATCTTAGGACAAGATATAATGATGAAGAAGACCTGCCATAATTCTCAGAAGATGTTTAATTAATGTGTGACGCAGTGTCACCTTTTCCTTGAAATAGCTGCCCATTTATAGACAGGGCTATGGTAAATAAAGGGACTTGAGACTGTGATTATAAGACATGTCAGAGGGAAAGGAAAAAGACGAAAGGTAATGCACCACTTACTTCTTTGTTTCTACACCCACACTTCATTATGTCTCACCCTGCCTGGCTTCAAGTATTTTACTAAATTTATAACTGCACAGAAACTATCCAGAGGGACGCTCATCTATAGTAGTACTAGAGGACGCACAAAATTTGTGCAAGAGAAGGCCTTCCTTCCCCCAGCTGCCAGCACTGGCTTGCATCTGGCACCTGGGACCTGGGCTTCCCTTTCAGCCCTAGCTTCTTCTGGAAGGTTGTCTGATCTAATTAGCATATTGTGATTTTTTTTATTATTATAAATATGAATAATCTGTAATTCATTACTTGCTATCCTATAGCTGTGAGCTGAAATGTTAGTCTACAGCTATGCTCTCATCTGCTTATTGACCAGGATTAAATGTTACTTTGTACTCCCAATTCCCAGTAGGATTTTCAAAAAGCACTTATGCAATGTATATGGATTGAATTCATATTGAGTGTTAGGAAAAGTCTTTCTATATAAATTGGGAAAGATGTTGCAGACAAAAATCTTTAAAACAGTTGATAAAATTAATTACAAAATTAAAAACATAATTTATCTAATATTCTAAAAGTATTACTGTCTTTTTCTCAAGTATACATGTAGGGATTTAAAATGTTTGAACTCAATAAAACTAAATCTTTCATAAGCTTATTTATACTTTAAATGTAATTTACTCATATCAGTGAAGCAGGCAGATTCTGTTGTGTTTGCTCTGATGTACCTTCAAAAGGTAGACATTAATTTTGTAACTTCCAGGAAATGATCTGATTAAGCAAAACATTTTAATTAAACAATAAAGGAGAAATCAACTTTATAGTTAAGAAAAGAGTTTTATAGCAAAGAAGTTTGAAAAGAGTTGTCTATAATTTTTATATTTCTATTGAGAATCAGAATAGTTGGTATTGAAGTGGATATCTATAGATTATGTGTTCTTCGCCAAAGCTCAGAGATGTAAGGTGAGACACACAGATCTGGAAGGTGATGAATGTATTACATAACTACATCGACTACATTTCTCAAATAAGGTAGAAATTTACCATTTGTGAACCTAAATGTTCTCAAAATTATTTCTAGACAATACGGTCATATCTTACTTTATATTATGACTAGTTATCTTTCAGTGAACTTGAACATTACCTAACCCATTTGCAGCCTTCTTCTATCTGTAAGATTGATTATGGCTGACATTCTCAGCAGTCAAAACATCTTGCAAATGACTTCTTAGCCTGGAGAGCCCAACCAGAATGATGTTCACTTCATTGCCTGCCTAGCTGGTCTCCCATCTAGCCACTGAAGCATTTACAAGAACACTTTTATTAAATTTGTTCCAACATGTGTTCAGTTAGATGGAATCTTCTCAAATATTGCACTAAATGGGAATGGGGAAAATGCTAAATTGTCTCTGCATTTGTTAAGTGTATTTTCAAAGGGAAATGTAGCCCAGTTATATCATTAGATTTAGAGAATAAACTTAATAATGCTCTTTTATTTTGGTTACGTTTATACATTAAGTTTTCTTCCCTACATATATTAAAATCTTTATATATAAAAGCCTAATATGGAAATTGTCCCCACGGGAGTTTGACTGGGAGACCAATCACTTCCTATGACATGTGCTGACCAAAAAGGGGTGGCGCAAAGTGAAGGAAGGTCCCAGCCAGCATCCTGCAGCCAGGGAAGGGATATTCCAGCCAGTAGCCAGAAGGCCTGATTGGCCCTGATAGGCGGCCAGGCCTAGGGACCCTACCAGTGCACAAATTTTGTGCACTGGGCCTCTAGTCTATTAAATAAACTGGATATAAAGTTATAGCCCTGGGTGTAATGTCATACTATACCCTCTGTATTAATTTTATGGAAGAGTAGAAAAGTACACTTTCTCATCTATACTAATAATAGAGAAGTATGTAAATTATCTGTTACAGCATCATGTCATGAACAGATCAGCAGGCTGTGTCCCTGCCCATTACTCAGGCAGCTGCAAAGCCTATGGTAGGGTAGGATACGATAGGAGGGTATAAGGAAGGAGAGGAATAGGAAGGCAGGCCTGCATACAGACAGGCCAAGAGGAATACAGAAAGGGAACAAGAAAAAGATGCAGGAATAGAAAGAAGAAAGAAATGTGGGGCTGCATGTGGGAGTGGGTGACTACCGTGGTGGTGGTGGTGGGTGGGCAGGGACATCCGGTGAGTGGCAGGATGGGAGCCTTGCCAGACACAGGAGAAGGGCAGTGCTATGGGGCTGAGGAGACTGGTGGACTCTGGAGACAGGTGTGTGGAGCACCTGCCGCCCCAGCGAGGCTGAGGGATTTGGGTGCCACCATCTTGTGGCTGTGGGCACCACCATCTTTGAGGGTGTGGAAGTCAATTAGGATATTCCCTCCTAATTGGCTATGAGTGCTGCCATCTTTGAGGGCATGGCATTCAATTAGCATATTCCCTCCTTACTGGCTGTGGGCACTGCCATATTTGAGGCTGTGGCATTCAATTAGCATATTCCCTCCTTACTGGCTGTGGGCACCACCATCTTTGCAATGGCTTGAGGGTCAATTAGCACATTCCCTCTTTATTAGATAGGTTTTGCTTGTCCTTTGTCTTCAAAAGTCTCTCCCTGAGCTCCTGCAGGTGGAGTCTTCCTATCCACCTGTGGTCTGGCACTGCATGTCCCTGACTGATTTTTGCTCAAATAAACTTAACATTTAAAATAATATATATATATATATATACCTCTTCAGTTTATCTTTCAAGAAGTGATTGGCTATATCAAAATACATTAAACTCAGATTTGGATTTACAAGAAAAGAATACTTAGGTTAAATTATGGCTGCTATTAATGCCACTGCCTTTAAATGCAAGAGTTAGGAATTCCTCCATTCAAATACATGCCATTGGGGAATTTTTAACAAAGTGAGCAGTTAATGGGCAACCTAAGATACCAGAGACTAGCTAATATTGTGCTAACATTGTAGCAAGATAGTAAGAAGCTAGAAAAATTCCTGGGATAGTGGAATGGGGAAACTGAGACAAGAAAATTAAAGAAGGCTAAACATTTTGAACAACTTACAGCCAGCGGGTGCATCACAAGACTTTATCTTCTTCAAGCAAGGACACTTGAGATCAAATAGTTTATGCCTCCCTCCCTAACCAGAGAATACATAGCTTAAATCATCCTGGTTTGGGAAAAGACACAATTAATGCCATTGGTGCCATTAAAACCCAAGGACAGATGAAGTTGACAGGGGAAGGGTATACAATAGGATTAGAATCACAGTTGATTAATAGCTATTCACTGTACTAATCACAGATAAGAATTTTTTCTCACAGACCTTGGGAAACTTGTAAGAAGAAAAACAGAGTCATAAAGATTACCGAAATACAGAAAGGGAACAAGAAAATATGCAGGAATAGAAAGAAGAAAGAAATGTGGGGCTGCATGCAGGAGGGGGTGACGATCGTGGTGGTTGCGGGGGGCGGGTGGGGGGGCAGCGACATCCGGTGAGTGGCAGGACGGGAGCCCTGCCAGACACAGGAGAAGGGCAGTGGCTATGGAAGTCCAGCTGGCTCCGTCGCTCAGAAAGAAGATACGCCCTGAGAGCAGGTCAAGGCCAAGACACGTGTGCATGTCTGAGGGCTGAGCTCTATGAGGACAATTACAGAAAACAGACTTGGAGAACCCAGGTCGCTGTAGGTTCTTTCCCATCCTCTAATCCTACATAGTGGCTGGCTTGAGATGAAATGCCAGAGAGGTCTTTCAGGGTACCATTCCTGCTGCTCTCTCAGATCTCCGCCTCCGAATAAAAGCACCTCAAAGATTCAACCTTATCTCTACTTATTGACACTGGTAGCGACTGGCAGCACAGACACTGTTTGTTCCAGTTTTAAAGTCAGGGGAAGCCTAACCAGTGGTCACGGACAACAGGGGGGTGGGGGGATACGTGGAGAGGGGTTAGGGATGGGAATGGGGGCATGAGGACAATTACGTGATACCATAATCAATAAAGAAATTTTTAAAAAATTATAAAATAAAGTCAGGGGAACAAATAACGGAAACCCCATTAAATCCAGACAGAGCCAACATAAAAAGTAAAGCAGACCAAAGAATAATAAAAACTCCCCTACATGCTCAGTTTGATACATCACCATATTAAAAATGCATCTGGAAAGCTGATAGATATTCTGTGGAATCCCTCCCTTAAGATTCTCGCAGGGGGAAAAAGAGAAAACAAAAAAGATAAAAAGCTCACTCTGGAGCATGTCCATGCCCCTTCCTGGCCATGGACTTTTTATTTCTTCCTAAACTGTAAGGGTCACCAGGAGACTTGTAATCAGAGAGACGGTGGGCAGTGGCAGTCGGACCGGGTCTCACCCCCGGATCCTGAATCCAAGGCCCCCTTTTCTCTGACTTCCCAGGGAGCTTTCGTGTCCCTGCCCAGGCTCCCTTCTTTCCTACAGTGTTTGCAGAGCCCCAACAGAGCACCACCCAGCTCTCTCCCACTGCGTCTCCCACTCTCAGCTCTTCCTTTGTTTCACTGTCTCCAGCTTTAATAAACACACTCTCAAAATCACCTGGACTCCTATTGTGAAATCTTTCCTACATGAAGTCAAGAACCTACACAACACAGGCCAGCCTGAGGCAGACCTGCTCCCTGCAGGTCCCCGTCTGATAACAATATATCAGATAATAACCTCTGGATATTCTAAGACTGCTTTAATAGACACTTTCCTTATTTTGTAACTATTTTGCATTAGCATATGCATGCTTAACTCTTTGCTAGCCCATGTTTAAAGTAGAAGTTTTAATTTTTTTACGTAGCTAATATATATATATATATATATATATATATATATATATATATATATATAATTTTATTTTTTTAATATATTTTATTAATTTTTTACAGAGAGGGATAGAGAGTTAGAAACATCCATGAGAGAGAAACACTGATCAGCTGCCTCTTGCACACCCCCTACTGGGAATGTGCCAGCAACCAAGAATCAAACCTGGGACCTTTCACTCCGCAGGCGGACGCTCTATCCACTGAGCCAAACCAGTTTCAACTGATTTATATTTTTCAATAACAGAAAATAATGAAGAAGCTAAAAAGTATTTTAAACATTTTTTGCATTTCCTTTCAGTATTTTTCTAAGTATGTATAATTGGTAATACTTCTAGGTGCATGCTTATGTTTATAAATATAACATGCACAACTTTTCAAGTTATTTAAAAAACATAGTGTGATATGAAATATCATGCATTATAATGTTATACCATTATACAATGCCAGCCAAACCTGTTTAAGTAATTAAATAATTTCCATATTTTAGAGCACACCATTAAACAATGATTTCACTTAGTATCTACATGGTTTCTATTTGCAGTGAAATAATTCATATTTATAAGTATTGATAGGACACAAAGTGAAATAAGGTTCACAGGATCAAATATAAAATTGAGATTAAGCCTTACCAATAAATTTAAAGACAGATATTTTATAGTCACACTAGGGGCCCAGTGCATGAAATTTGAGCACTGGGGAGAAGTCCCTCAGCCCGACCTGCTCCCACTCACATACTGGGACCCCTCAGGGGATGTCCTATGGATGGCATAAGCCCACTCCCATTTGGGAGTGACCTAAGCCACAGTCATGCCTCCCTTTGCTTGACGTGACCAGGCTGATCAGGGGAAGGTGCCAGCCCCATCACCCTGCTGCTGCTGCCACTGTCACAGCCGCCAAGGTATTTTCTTCAACATGGACTCCAGTCCTTTCACCATGAAAAAATGACAACTTTCTTTAAGCATTTTCAAGATGTGTCTTTCACAGGATATGACATTTCTTTTTCTTTTTAAAAAATATATTTTATTGATTTTTAACATAGAGGAAGGAAGAGGGATAGAGAGTTAGAAACATCAGTGAGAGAGAAACATCGATCAGCTGCCTCCTGCACACTCCCTACTGGATATGTGCCCACAACCAAGGTACATGCCCTTGACCGGAATGGAACCTGGGAGCCTTGAATCTGCAGGCTGATACTCTATCCATTGAGACAAACCAGTTAGGGCGGATATGACATTTCTTTCTTTCTTTTTCTTTTTATCCTCACCTGAGGATATGTTTTCCCCTTCCCTCCAATCCCAAGCTCAGCCCCTTCCCAAGCTTAAAGCTTCTGCCTGATGAGTTTCCTCCCACCACCTTCCATCTCTCCCACCGCAGCGACAGGGTAGTGCGGCCGGTCGGTGCATGCCCCACCCACTGCCACCATCTCCTTGGCTTTGCCCACTGCCACTGCCTCTAGAGCCTCCCAGGAGCACCACTGCTGTGCGCTCCACCCTGCCCACCCGAACCACTGCTTCCCACTGCCTAGGCTCCGGGTGGCCATGCTCACCACAGCTGCAGGCCCCGCCCTGCCCACCCAACCCACTGCTGCCTCTGCGGTCACACGTGCCCCCGCACCCCGCCTAGCCCCTCAAGTGCTGCCAGTGCTTTTCCTCTAGCAGCTGCAGCCGCCTTATTTTCCACTTTGCTTCCCTCTTCCTTCTATGCTGTCTTTAGTCTTTACTCCTCCCTCCCTCCATGTATGAAATTAACCCAACACATTTGTTGGGCTAATTTGCATACTCACTCTGATTGGCTGGTGGGTGTGGCTTGGTGGACATGGTTTGTGTAGCAGAGTGATAGTTAATTTGCATATTACTCTATTATTAGATTAGATAGAAAACCTAACCACTAGTATATCTCCCTACGTCTTACCTTGCATTTTAGGGTGTGCTCTGGCTCAGATTAAAATGTGAAATTTCGAAGTGGCATATGTTGTCATTACTTATTGAATTAGGGTTATTTTTATTTGAAAATATCCCCTTTGTATTTTCAGACCTTCATACATTTTACTTGACATGTTGTCAACAATGGTGTGCCAGAAATTCATAGATTCAGGCTTAATTATCTAAGCAATTTAGACAAACTAGGTACATTCTACTAAATTATTGCATAGATTAGGCAGATAATCAAGATATTTTACTGGATTGTTTTTCTTTACTTCCTAGAGGCTCCCTAAAAGAGAGATGAGAGAGAGAGAGAGAGAGAGAGAGAGAGAGAGAGAGAGAGAGAGAGGGAGAAAGAGAGAGAAAGAGAGAATGAATTAAGTTCCCCTGCTAACCTTTTCCTTTACAAAGACCTATTATGTGTCAGGCACTTACAGGATCATATTCTACATTAATTCTAAAAGCATCCCTATAAAATTTAGCATTAGTTTAATTATCCTGATCACTTTTTAAATTAGAAAATTGGGGCTTAGGGATTTTTAGAAACTCCTTCATGTAAAAAACGATCGAGATACTGAACTCATGCACTAGTACACATAATTGAGCAAATTTTCAAACACTTAAAAAACATCTAGAAGAAATCTATTTCAGGGAAAATGGTGTTCTAGAGCAGTGTTTCCCAACCTTCTCTCATGATGAGAATCACCTGGTGGAGTTGTTAAAACACAGATTCCTGAATCCCAACTAAGAAGTGCTAAACTAGAATTTTTGAGAACATATAGGTAAAATTGCATACCTAACTTAGTGCTCTGTATATAACATCTGTGTTAGAGCACTAGTTAAGTATACAATTTTACCTATATGTTCCCAAAAATTCTAGTTTAGCACTTCTTAGTTGGGATTCAGGAATCTGTGTTTTAACAACTCCACCAGGTGATTCTCATCATGAGAGAAGGTTGGGAAACACTGTTCTAGAGTACTCAATAATGTTTAGCTCTTGGCTCTCTGGACACCTGCCATATATTCATTAGGTAGACTCAACAAGAAGAGAGAACATAAATAAAATTAGGCATGGGAAATGAGAAAAATAAGAGTATTTGCATGTTTGTAATTTTGGTTAGTTTGTAAGTTGTAGAATTAGTAAGTTTATAGGTTGTAGAATTAGTAATAGTTTTAATAATTAGCTTTATCTACCTTAATCTTTGAAAACATAGTATAACTAAATTTATTGAAAGTTATATTTTTTATTTTAACATAAAATAATTTTTATCGAAATCTCTTGAAAGACAAATTTTCTAATTGTTATATTTTAATTTATCCTTATTATGTTTCTTTATATCAGTTTTCTGAAGGAATTTTTATTTCAGTTGAGCATGTTAGTCTCATACACTTATTGGAGAAAGGTTTAAATCAATTCATTATAGGAATGTTATATAACCATTGCTCAAATCTCAGTGTATTTATAAAATGTGGTTATAATTATCATTGGTTTTAAGATGTAATAAATCAATGAGAAAAATCTTCTTATACTTTCTGCAATTAAACTCACAATATTTTCCCAAGGTCGTGTGCATACATTATGGCTAATGTCAATCAGTGATATCCCAATGCACCACACATTAAGCAACAATCCTGATGCCATATGGAATGTTTGCACTTCGTGGGTCCAGAACAGCATGGGAAGATTTGTATTACTTTCCCCCTGAACTCCTTTAAAGCAAAGATAAAACTCATTTAACCAACAACATTATAAAGCAATAATATTAAACACTTTCTGGACTTCATAAAAAGAGTTAAATTTTGTTAGTTTGTGTTCTGAAAATTATACCTTATAAAATTTTATGTAGATAGCATTATTGTTATATCTGTTCTCTTCTATCCCTTGGAGAGAATTTTATGTGCCATCTAAAAGGACAAAAGACTTCACCACATGAATTTTAGACAGTGAAATAGTAAGGAAAATGACACGTGTCAACTTGGAATAACTCTCAAGAGCTGGTATTTTCTCTCTTCAGTTTGGGTCCCTGACTGAAGATACGCTGACCCATCGCCAAGTCTTAATAAACATGTAGCTTGAATAAATGCTTATTGTTTTAAGGCACTACTGAGATTTTGAAATTTCTTTTTATTACATCAAAATCTAATGGACTGTAAATCACAGTTTTTATATATTCTGTCCTCTCAACTCCTCTCTCATGGTCCAGCATTTTCATCTTCCTCACTTAAGTAATATTTCCTTGAATATAAACTATGAGATGCGCCTGGTGTTAGAGGTCATAATAAAAAGCATTCATTGTTAAGGCTGATGTAACTCCACTAATGTGCCATAAATCTCCACCGAACAGTAGAAATCTCTACCAAGCAATATCCCATCACCACATGATAAGTGTCAGTCATTAATGCTGATTTCAGGTTTGCTACTCAAATATGATCTCACATGTCTGACAATTTATCTGTTTTATATTTGCAAATGTGTTAAGTATGTAACAAGTAAAAGGTGACAAAATATTGTGGTATATATATGTGTGTGTGTGTATTTAATCCTCACACAAATCTATGACGTATATTGCATCTATTAAACATTTTACAGACGATGGTACTATTTCTGCTAGTTTCCCTTAAACCCTCAGTTATATATTCCTCTGTCATAAGACTAATCACAACTGTACCAATTCATTTAAATGTACGAGCTTCATTGAGACAGATCTTGACAATGCTAGGTGTTCAATTACTATTTGCTGCATGAATCAATGGATTGGGAACACAATTAACTAAGCAAATATGATTACAGTTTTAAATGGTACCCAATAGGTTTGAAACTATGTCTGAATAAATCTAACTTGTAATTATTTTGCCTTTGATGCCATCTTTGCCTGAGGACTATATCATGGCACACTACCCATGCCTGCTTTCATACTTTTGCTGTGTAACATCAACTAAAGTCTCAGAAATACTGCATTTGAAAGTCTCAGCTCCCTGTCTTTTCACACCTCTATTATTTTAGATGAAAATGCTATTTTAGTTTTCATGTGGGAGAAAATTATAAATATGCTTATATCATTTTTTTGAATCATTTAAGGCAACATAATGAGTATCAGTAACTATGTAAATTGCTTTTAAAGGAAAATTTCAGATGTACTACTTGGTTTGTGAAAATTGAAATTTTAAATTATTCTGAAATCATACCACAAAGAAAAGTATATATTTTGTTTTGTTTACTGGTGTAACATCCCTTCCATTATAATGCCAAATATGAAAGAAAATTACAACCTAAAGGTATTAAGTCAAAGTATCAACTTTCTGTATGTGAACCCTCTGATTTTTAACTGTCACTAAGCTTTCTTTTATAAGAAGGTTTTTACATTGGTCTTAATATTCAATTCATAGGTTTTTTTCATAAGTAAATAGCACTTATTTTGTCATTAGTTCTTGAAAATTATGACAGAATTTAAGGTTTTTAATACACAGGGTTATATCTTTGCATGAGGTCTAATCATATTAAGCTTAATTTCAAATCTTAATCACAGCCATATAACATATGATATAGAGAAATATAACACCTATCTTACATAAGAGATTTATTTTTACTTATAGGGCGGTTATTTGGAAATAAGAAAAAGGTAAGCAGACTCTGCAATCTGCCACGGCGGTGTTTTTGCTTAAAGCCATCTAAGAACATTTCAATTTAATTGACAAGTATGGCAAATCTGACACTTCATTGGGTTGGGATTTGAATAATTTGCTATCTTTGGTTCCCCCAACAAATAATATGTGGTGTATAGATGTATAGATAATAAATTTATTGGAAGAATAATGAAAATGGGTGTCTGCTTAAGAAAGACATTGTAGATGATAACTATGGATGTTAACCTATAGATTTGTACAGGTTTTCCTGTAGCAAAGAAGACAGGAAGTCTTCAAAACATTGGATTAACCAACATTGAAAAATAAAGGTGAAAAGGTAAAGTACCACTCTCTATTGTGCCTTTGGAACCTGAGGTGAAGGCAGAAAAATATAAAGTGAATTTATAGCATCTAAATGCCCCTTTTAAGTGAACGTCAGGGGTGTCTGAAGCTAAGAATCAAGCTGAGGACTCTTACTGGTGTGGTCAGCAACAAATGGTGCAAAATGCAGAAGGCATTGAACATTCCCAAGGTTCTAAGGCAGAGTCAGGTTGGGAGTCTGGACATGACTGCGGATGAGAAACGAAGAGGATGTAGCTCTAAGCACAGTTCAGGGGAGAATGAGGAAGGCGCCAGGCATCTGCCAATGAGAGAAACAGCACCGCAGTTTCCTAACCTGCCCTGAGTGGCTGTGGAGTCGGTAAAGGGTGGCCATCACCAGCTGGATCACGGACTAGCTCGTGGCCAGGCTGTGGAATTTGAACTTTTATTGGATGACTATGGGGAGATCTTGAAGGATTTTCAGCTGGGGAGCGACATGATGAGATGGTGTTTTATAAAGGTCACGCTGGCAGCTGTGCAGAGTGTGTACCTGAGAATGGCAATAAACTTGGAGAACAGAGTTTAGTCTTTCCCAGAATAATTACATTAAACCTTCTTTGATAAACAAGAACACAAGTACCCAACATCCAGATCCATATATTAAACTGAATTAAAAAAAACAAACACAAGTATTTTTGCTACAGAAATCAAATCAACAAGCCTCTTCATATAAGCAATTTCGTTGTGTATTTGAAACCGGGAATGCATATAATATGCTTGTTCTATCTGTTTCTTGTCCTAACGCTAGCTCTGATTTACAATTTTCTTTAGATTGGATGCAAAATTAAGATTTTCAAAGGTATTTGAAGTACTTTTAAGAGATTTGTTCCACAGATGTTCAAGCTCATTGAAATATGTTTAAGGACTTCAAAGTGACAATGATTCCAAAACCTGCCTGAATAAAGCACTCCTTCAATCTTATATCACTTCTCTCACACCAACAGAAAAAATCCATTATTTACTTTGCCTATTATTTCAGTACTTGTGCTGGGGTTCACAAAATGCTATTTTGGAAATGAATCTGCTGTAATTTCTTAAAAGAAAATGAGATATTTATCTCCCTTTCAAATATGTGTTTCTCAGTTGCTCTTAGGGAGCTGTATGTTTAAATATATCAGCAACAATATGGATGGACCATGAGAACCTCAGGTTCAGCAAAATGTCAGAAAAAGCTAAAAACGAGATGGTTTCACTCATATCCTATATATTAAAAGGATAAAATGCAAATTGACCAAACGGCAGAATGACTGGAATGCCTGTGGACCTTCTCCCTGGCTGGCCCTACTCCCGAGCAGGCACCTGTAGACCATCATCCTGGCCAGCCCACCCCTGAGGGCACTCATTGGGCAGATGGGCTGGACCCCACCAGTGCACGAGTTTGTGCACTGGGCCTCTAGTGTGGGATATAAAAGGAAACGCATAGACACAGACAACAGCATGGTGGTTACCAGAGGAAAGGGCGGGGGAGGCAGTACAGGGAAAAGGGGACCAGACTAATGGTGACAGAAGAGGATATGACTTTGGGTGGAGGGCACACGATGCAATATACAGATCATGTATCATAGAACACTTGAATCCTATATAATCTTATTAACCAATGTCACCCCAGTACATTTAATACAATAATAAAATTAAATGAGGATTTACTATAGAAAAAAGTGCTCAGTCACACTGCAGAATGATAACATGGGGACTAAATTAACTGGCTAAAAGTGTTTATTTTTTTTTATCTCTATGGCTGACAAATAGTAACATTTTCCCAAAATTTTGCAGCAGAATAAGCATAGGTCTACGTCAATAAATCTTAACCACAAAATGTATTATATTCATCTCTTCTTCAAGCATTTAGGAAAATGTGATATTGTGACGTGTCTCACTTTGACAAGAATTCATTATCCTTGTGCTTTCTTCTGTAAAAAATAGATTCTAAGGTTAATATTTTATTCTTTTTAAAAAAATAATTATGTTTCTAAACAAAACAACCAAAAACGTTCAGCCTCATTTAAGAAAAAATAGCTCAGGCCCAGGCAGCTTGGTTCAGCGGTTGGACATAGACCTATGGACAAGGAGGTCAGGGTTTGATTCCTGGCCAGGGCACATGCCAGTGTTTTCTTGGGCTTTATGTCCAGTGGGGGCCACGAAGGAGGCAGCCAATCAATGATACTGTTTCATCATTAATGCTAGCTTTCTCCCTGCCTCTCCCTTCACCTCTGAAATCAATAAAAATATAAAGAAAATAGCTCAGTTTGAATTAAGCTTTATTACACTGCACATAAAATAAATCCAGGATAAATGCACATGAGATGAATTTGACATTACAAACTAAGATATTATACACAGAAGCAATATTTTTACCTCTTACTTTTAACCTTCAATTTAACCATCAGCAACCTCCTTGTATGCAGTACAAAGAAGAATGAACCTCATGTTCTAAGCAAAGAATTAGAATTGCAGCCATACATTTTCCAAAGGATCAATATGTGAATTTGTTGTGGGTGTTGTTAAAGAGGTAGTGAGTCTTTGGCTGAATGTAGTGTTAAATAAAGCCATGGTTTGCTAATTAGTACCGCCTCTGGCAGATAAAGCAATAGTTGTCCACTTTGAAAAATTTCTAAAAAATTTTCACATTTACAAAACTCAATTCACTCTTCAATTGAAGTCTGGAGTAAATTGAAACTATCTCATTTTAAAATCCAATTTGAGTAGTTAAACTTCCTTTTTCCAAAAAGAGCTTTTCAGTATATTATCCCATTAACTGATAAAAGCCTTGGTAGGTTAATAAAACAATTGAAACTTAATGAAAAGCTATGAGCAGCTTCTCTAGTGAAACAGAATATTTTGTTTCCAACGGTGTTCTACTAATATAATGATTAACATAAATGAATAGGAAATTTTAAAAAACACTTAAAAATAAATATGCACCATTTTAGACCTCCAATTAAATTTAATATATAATAATAAAGTAATATAATATTTATCTCATTTTAGTCTTGGATATGGAATTCTAAATAAGCATATCTTATATTAAGACACATTTTTGAACTGAAATTTAAAATTGTGAAATCATTTGTGGTCATCTAAGTAATAAATAAATAAATACCAAATTTTTGGATCTGAGATGGAATATACTGATTTTTTTTTATGTTGCCTCAAGGTATTCCAGGGAAATGCCTTTGAAGATGAATTCTGCTTTCCTAGACCTTATAGTTATTGTGAATAAAAAAAGATACCTTTTTTAAAAAAATTATATGATAACTATTAATTATAAAATGATAAGTCAAAATACAACAAGAATGTTTAATGTTGAAAATAAAATATTCTTTGTTATCTCTCTTGGATTTCACTGGTGATCTTTTACCACTAAAAGTCAAAGACTTCCAAGATTTTTCAGACATAGATAACGTGAGATCAGACACTTTCTCTCTAAATGGTGGGCAATGCGGAGAGCACAGCCTAGGACCTGGTTGTGCTAAGTATGAATATATTTCACAGATCCTCCTTAAAAATACAATTACATGCAGGCCCTCCAGCTACATGGAGAATGGACCAGAAAAATTATGCTATTATTTTTCCAACTAGAAGAGATAATTATGATTGCTTTTGGAAGGTGTATAGCCTTCTTATTTCTCTTCTACTGCTTAGTTTTGTACAATTTCACCATTTTTTAAAATGGAAAAAAACAAAACTTAAATAGCACTTAATGGGTGATACCATGCATCATTTTAAGTCCCTCTTCAGTCCTGAGCCGATGAGCTGCTAGAGATGCTGCTTCTGACAGACTTAGTTATTTTAAACTGTCCATGTGATACACCCTTGAGGTTATTATGCTAAGCAAAATAATCCAGTCAGAGAAAGACAAATACCATCTGATATCACTTGTATGTGGAATCTAATGAACAGAATGAACTGATGAACCAAATAGAACCAGAGGCCTGGATACATGGAACAGACTGACAGCTGTCAGAGGAGGAGGGGGACAGGATAAAGAAGGTGAAGGGACTAGCCAGAGAACATGTATGTATAGCCCATGGACACAGACAACAGTGGGGTGAAGGTGGGGTGGGGAGTTGGGAGCTGAGTAGAGGAGGGCAAAGGACAAAAATGGGGGTCATCTATAATAGGGTCAACAACAAAACAAAAAGAAATAAAACATCCTTCTCCAAAGATACAAACCCTCCAGAGAGCAGTTCATATCCAATGAGTGACCACAGTGTAGAGTGAACGGGCTCAGCCCCATGACTCCAGAAGGGGAATTATGGAGTCAGACGCACTACCATTGCACCACGAGGTCCTTAGAAGGGGAATTATGAATAAGATCTGGCGAGGACTGTGTTACAACAGCATCACAGTTCAATACCTAGCTTTGCCCAGTATTGCTTCCTTCATGTCTCACAGGTCTCAGCATACATCCTGCATGTGAATCTTCCTTTTCACCCCAGAGAACTGTGACCCACACCAAATGATGTCAGACCTGGTCTGGGTAAGCAAACTCTAAAATAGAATTATGGGATTGCATCATTCACCAGCTCATAAAAAATAAGAACAACTCTATGGGTAAAAGATGCCACCTTGAATGTCTTTGGCATCCTGTGACAGGTCATTATCTCGAGTGAATGACAAATGCCATGTGGTTTAAATTTTAGTTTTAATCCCATAATACCTGGTATATAATTTACAAATACATGAGGAAAAATAATACTCTTTGTACATACAAATAACTCTGTTCTTTTCATTGTTTCTTATCCTTCATAATGCTATAATATTTTCTTTTTAATTATTATTTTTGCTTGAATAACCATCTGTAGCCAAAAGTCATTGTTATAACAGATTATTTTTATCCTTCGCTTTTTCTTTGCCTGAGAATGTCCTCATTTTTGCTTAATTTTTAAATGAATTTTGGTGGATATAGAATTCATAGTTGATAGTTCTTGTTCTGCAGAGTTTGAAAAACACTGTCTAGCCTCCGTCTGGCCTCCAGAAGAGAAACCCACAGTTACTGGAATGGATATTCCCCTCCAATCAATGCATTGTTTCTCCTTACTTCAATGTTTTCTTTTAAGAGGCTGTCACCTTGTTTATTTATTTATTTTTAAAATATGTTTTATTGATTTTTTACAGAAAGGAAGGGAAAGGGATAGAGAGTTAGAAACATAGATGGGAGAGAATTATCCATCAGCTGCCTCTTGCACACCCCCTACTGGGGATGTGCCCGCCACCAAGGTACACATCCTTGACCTGAATCAAACCTGGGACTTTTCAGTCTGCAGGCCTACGCTCTATCCACTGAGTCAAACTGGTTTCGGTTGTCACCTTGTTTATGTTTAGCAGACAGTTATGGCCTACCTTCTTGAACTGCATTTCTAATTTCGGTTTAATTATGGAGCCTTTGGCGTGTCAGTTTGGACCCTGTGATATCTGTTGCTGTGGGGGCTCCCACCGTCTTTGCTGTGCAGCCCACAGGAGTCTAAGGTGTTTCCACAGCGGAGTTATCAGGTGTCTCTTGCTGGTGGATGGCAATCTCATGCCTCAGGGCCAAAGAGACTCCCAGGCATGGATGCTTGTTTTGGTCGGTCCATCCTATGCATCCTACTGTTTCTGGGCGTGAAAGAGAAACCTCAGGCTCACTGGGACAAGGAGGTTCTCTGGGCCAAGCCAATTGGTGTGGCTGAATGCTTCTTGCCTGTCCTCCCAATCTTCCTCTTTGTTTTGCAGTAGGAAAGGGAAATCTCAGGCTTGGTGTGAAAGAGAGTGTTTCAGGCCATCTCTCCCAACAGATTCTCTCTTTTTTTTAAAATATATTTTATTGATGTTTTACAGAGAAGAAGGGAGAGAGACAGAAAGTTAGAAACATCGATGAGAGAGAAATTGATATCAATCAGCTGCCTCCTGTACACCTCCCACTGGGGATGTGCCTGCAACCAAGTGCATGCCCTTGAGTGGAATTTAAACTGGGACTCTTCAGTCCACAGGCCGACTCTCTATCCACTGAGCCAAACCGGTTAGGGCCCAAATGATTCTTTTTTCCGTTGCTATCAGCTTGCTTAATGTTGTCAGAGGGAATCATGTTCCATCCAGAGGAGAATGAGTCTCTCTGAATTGCCGTTTTGTTTTCTAACCTTATTTTTAGTTTTAAATCATTGCAGTTGTCCCCATTTCCCCCCAGTTTGCCAACTTCCCCCACTTAGACTCCTTCCCTCTGGTCATCACCACAGTGCTGTGGTATCTATGGGTTATGCATATGTATTCTTTGGTTAATCCCTTCACCTTCTTTCTTCCAGTATCCCCTCCACCTCCCCTCTGACAGCTCTCAGTCTGTTCCACATATCCATGCTTTTGTTTCCATTTTATTTGTCAGTTTACTTTGTTCAGTATATTCACATATAAGTGAGATCACATGGTATTTGTCTTTCACCAACTGCTTTACTTAACTTTAGCATAATAATCTTGGGGTCTATCCATGCACACAAAAGGTAAGAGTTCCTTCTTTTTAAAGGCCACATAGTATTCTATTGTGTAAATATACCTTAGCTTTTTTATCCACTCATCTATTGATGGGCACATGAGTTGTTTTCAGATTTTATATACTGTAAATATAAATATAGGGGTGCATATATTCTTTTGAATTGGTGTTTTAGGATTCTCAGGATATATCCCCAGAAGTGGGATTGCTAAGTCAAAAGGCAGTTCATTTTTAATTTTTTTAACCTAAATTCATACTACTTTCCACAGTGGCTGCACCAGTCTGCATTCCCACCAGCAGTGCATGCTCTAAGGTTCCCTTGTCTTCACATCCTCAGCAGCACTTATTGTTTGTTGATTTATTGATGGGTGAGTTGCCTTTTGTTTCATGTTAAGAATCAGGAAACACCAGAGCTATAATAGATAACCTTCTTACATTGGTGGGAGTATGCCAGAAGCCCTACTGCTCTGTTATTCCTCGATCCTGGGGTCCAAATTCAATTCTTCTTCCTACCATCTTTTTCACTGGTTCATTCCTGTATAGTTTCCAGGAATTACAATTGTGTTTATAAGATGATAGGAGTGCGGAGGAGCAGGGAGAAACAGCTCTACAACACCCTGTACAGACTAACATTCCTCCATTGATGGTCAATGAAAGAGAATATTTTGCTTAGAACAACAAAGGAGTGTTTGCTTGCCTGGAGGAAGATAGTGAAAACACTAAATATATAATAAGGTGGTTTCCTCATGGGTGCCTCTTTTTTTAAAATATATTTTTATTTATTTCAGAGAGGAAGGGAGAGGGGAGAAAGAGATAGGAACATCCATGATGAGAGAGAATCCTTGATTGGCTGCCTCCTGCATGCCCCTTACTGGGGGTCAATCCTGCAATCCTGGCATGAGCCCTTGACCTGAATCGAACCCAAGACCCTTCAGTCTGCAGTCTGATGTTCTATCCACTGAGACAAACCAGCTAGGACATGGGTACCTCTTATATAAAATAAAGTATCTATCTCATCAGAAGATTGGACTTTGTGTGGTAGACACTCAATGCAATAAACAGGGCATGTATCATAGAAATGCACATCTGGACGCTAAATAATCTCATTCACCAATGTCATCCCATTTAATAAAAAACCATGACAAAAAAATAAGTATATCAGTTTTATGCAGAAAGTTATGTTATACCAAAATGCTTTACAAAATACTTCCTCATGCCATCCTCAGAGATGCTTAGAAATATAGGCAAATGTCAGAGTCCAAGTGCCTGCACCTAAAATATGCAAAACACTTGCATTTCAAAGTTAGGCTAATATTTAAAATTATTTCCAATGTAAGTTTCTACAGTCTAAGCCTTAAATGTTTCCAAGTCTATCTCTAGAGTTTGCCCAAAGACAGGGTTGACCATTGTCAATGTCTCATAGTAGTAGGTCCATCTGTCTTGCCTCATCCCAGTGACAAGGATAAACTAAACTGCACATGAATATGCAGCCATATAAATTTGTCCCTGGTAACAGGGAGGAAAAACTGGAAAACCTCTGGCCCTAGGAAAGACTGGGAAATAAGGAATATGGGAGCCAGATCACAGAAGACAGAGGATTAAAGGAAATCTGAGTTTGTGTCAAAATAAATATTGCTATATCTTTGCTTTAAATGTTTCTTGTTTGAGTACTATGCCTATTAATGCGTCAAATGAAAAATGCACAATTGCTAATCTTAAGCTAAGGTTGGACTAATAAGTAGAATAGTTAAAAAATGGATCAGAAAATGTAGCATGAAAACAGGACTTAGATCTTGACATTTGCTATTTAGCTTCTGCATTCAGTTTTTCCTGCCACCAGCTGGCTGACAGTAGTCCCATTTATATCCCAAACAAGTGAGAGTATAAAATTCAACCAGACTTCATCGAACAATGTCCTGCATATGCCTATGAAACAGAGAGACAGGCGAGTTTCTTTAACACCATCTTTAGGCAACTTTGAGAAATTAGAGAGCAAAGGAGGAGGATATATCCTTCCTGGAAGCTTGGCAAGTAATAGGCACTCCATCTGCCTGGAATGGTTTCTAGAATGCCTCTGCCAGTGAATGGTCAAGGAAACCTTGGAGTGGATTCCAGTTTGCTGGTTTCTGGCTCTTCAGCAGAACACCAGATGAGGCAGGACTCAAATTTTAGATGGCTGCTGAGCCAACCATTCTGAGGCTTCTCCAGAACCTCGCTGGAGAAACACCACCTGCTCTCGTCTGGCTGGCCTTGAAAGCTTGTCATGTCTCTGCCTCCCTCTTTGTCAGATGCATTGACATTTTCCTCTAAGTCATGGCAGGAGGCTGTGTGTGCTAAGGAGTGACACACGCACAACTATCATATAGAAGTTAGTCTGCATTCCTTTCTTTTTGAAATAGTTCCTGATGCAGACGCCAACATTCATGTTGAACGTTCAATGTGTCTTGGTATTCCTGTCATGTGAAGCGCTTCCCTGAAGCCAGTCTTTCTCTAATGTTCCCAAGTCCCCAGGTCCCCTACGGGACAGGAGTCAGAAGGCTTGGAATTCAGTGCCGGGGGCCAGCAGCCTGAGATGGCACACACCACCGGCTCACTCACCCGAGGCCAGCTGGCAGCGCGAGCTGCAGGGACAGATGCATCTTATAAATGGACATCTGCGGGCAGGCTGCACTCCGGGCCTGCCAGGCTGGCATGGAGTCAGAGGGACCGTTTTTCTTCCTCGATGAAAGCACAGCCTAACCAAAGATGCAGTACCCAGTTGGCAGAGAAAAGACAGAACATGCCAAAAGCCAAGATATTAAATGGACTGAAGTTGAAATCTCTCAACGCGTGACTTGAACAGGGAAGATTCCGATTAGCATAGTGATTTTGGCTTTTCTTTCCTTCAACTATGGGATCAAAGCAATAATGAGCTACAGAACTAAATGCCACCTTTATTGTTTCGTGCAGTTCCCAAAGGAGCAACATTATATGTGTGTACTCACATATATTGCACATGTGTGTTCACATACATTACATGGATATATGCATAATAATATGTACATATGCACACATGTACTTATGTATATACATATACACATTAATGTGCATGTAGGGACAGATTATATCTCAAATTTGAAAGAGCAAATTCTGGTTTGTTTAAATTCTTAAACTTTCACCATGCCTGGACAATAATGGGGGGTGGATAATGTTGTGAGCTGGAACCCTTAGAAGCCTCCCTCCAGGGCAGATTGGTTATGTTCTATGAGAGATTCGTCTTCTAGAACAAGTTGACAAGAAGACAACGGCCCTGGTGTGAAGCCTAAGTCCAGTGTTTGCACAGAACCCGGCTCTGTCAGTTTGCTGAGGTGACACATGTCACACTCACAGCATCCTGTGATGCACTAGGCATAGAAGGCAGCGGCTTAAACAAAGGCACTCTGAGTCCCTTCCGGCAGCATTTCACATAGGTTTTTTACAATCATGACTGTGTGTGTGTGTGTGTGTGTGTGTGTGTGTGTGTGTGTGTGTGTAGTGAATGCCAGTAGTGAGGCTATGGTATGCCATATCCCCCCTACTTTATCTGATCAAGAATATGCCACAGAACATGTAGCAAGTGCTGTCCTGATCAATAGATGATGAAGTGGGTCATATCATAGCATGATGTTTAAAAAGGAAACATGTCTCCTGACCCTGTCTTATAGGAACTGGTGTTTGAGTACAGACAGCAGGAGGAAGGAGCAGTGAGGGACGGGTAGGGGCAGATATGGAGATGTTCATGGAGCTGTGTGCCACTGCAGCATAAGGAACAAGCTAACACCCATTTGACCTATTTTGCTAGGCTTTTAGTGCTTCCCTGTGAAGCACGGCTCCATTTTAGGACAATGATGCCTCCAGAGAATGTTATCGCCTTAGCATCCAGGAACTCCAGCACAGCAGTGCAGTGCATGGTGCAAGCTGGTAGCATCTAAGCTCTGGCGTCTGTGCTCACCCAGCGCTTGAACACCCAGGATGGTGCCTTGGACCCAGGGGCAGTGATTCCTGGCAGACTTTTCTGTCCTCAGCAGGAGCCTTAATGAATTAAAGAAAGAAGAGCAATGGCAGCAAGGTGCTGTGATGGTACCTAGCAGCACACAGAGCCTGGTGAGATGCACCAGTGCTCTGCAAAGCCAGTGGGTGTCTTCCCTGGAGTAATGCAAGCACACACACTCCCAGCATCTATACTAATAAAAGGGTAATATGCTAATTAGACCAGGCATCTTCTGGACAAAGCCACAGTGGCAGGGGCTGAGGCAGAGGTGGTTAGGGGCAATCAGGCTGGCAGAGGAGCAGTAAGCGACATCAGGCTGGCAGGCAGAGATGGTTAGGGGCAATCACACAGGCAGGCAAGCTAGTGGTTGGGAGCCAGCACTCCCAGATTGTGAGAGGGATGTCCGACTGCTGGGGGATGTCCGACTGCCTAAACCAACAATCCGTCATCCCTTGAGGGGTTCTAGATTGGAGAGGGTATAGGCCAGGCTGAGAAACTCCCCTCCCCCTGTGCATGAATTTCATGTACCGGGCCTCTAGTCCTGTGATAATAGGTGTAGAATAGAAACAAAGACCTTCTGATGCCCTTGTGGCAGCATTTCACAAGGGTTTCTGCAAGCATGTGTGTGTGTGTGTGTGTGTGTGTGTGTGTGTGTGTGTGGTGAAATGGTATACCTTCCTGGCTGCGGTTGGTGACACTGGGCAGAGATAATGCTACCACCACAGGGTCAGTGACCACAGGAGGGGGTGCTGCTTGTCGTAGCAGCAGCAGCAGCAGCAGCAGCAGCAGCAGCAGCAGCAGTCCACAGCTGATGTTGCAAGTGCAATGAGCACTGGTGCCCAGCAAAGTGGCTCTTGTCCACTAAGATAAACTGTGTGAGATGTAAGCTGCCTCCCAGGAGCCCTCTGACTACTTGGGCTGTTTGTGGTATGGGGTTTAGCTCAGAAATAGGACCATAATTTAATTCATCCAACTCAAAGGGACTATTTTTCATCAGTAAAAGTGCACTTTATTGTTTGTTTGTTTCATTAATCCTCACCCCAGGATATTTTTCCATTGATTTTTTTTGGGGGGGGGGGCGGGTTGGAGTGGGAGAGAGAGAGAAAGACAGAAAGACATCCATGTGAGAGAAACACATTGATTGGCTGCCTCCTCCATAAGCCCTGACCAGGGCTCAGCTGGGGAACATGCCTTTGACTGGAACTGATCCTGGGACCCTTTGATCCACAGGCTGACCATCTAGGCACTGAATCTAATCAGCTAGGGCAAACTGCAACCATGTGATATTAATAGTGCGACTAATATGGAAACTGTGAGTATAATAAAAAAAAAACCACTATAAAATATATCTAGCATATTAATATATAAGTGGTTTGATACAGAACTCTAAACAACTGAAAAATCAAAGAAGATAAAGCTGAATTACGATAGCTCTGTCTGAAAGATGCATATTATGCATCTAAGGAAGGATATTCCTTCAGAGAAGTAATATTTGAGAGAACAAAGAATACAAAAGCTTTCTTATTTTAAAAGTATGTACAGCCCAGCCGGTGTGACTCAGTGATTGAGTGTTGATTTATGAACCAAGAGGTCACTAGTTCAATTTCAGTCAGGGCACATGCCAAGATTTGGGACTCCATCCCCAGTAGGAGGTGTGTAGGAGGCAGCAGATCAATGATTCCATCTCTCTATCCCTCTTTCTTCCTCTCTCTCTAAAATCAATTTAAAACATATTTAAAATCTTTTTTTTAAGTGTGTGCCTATTTTTAAAACCTTTAATGTTTGGAATATATTTGGAATATGAAAGTACAGATGTGTCATGCATTCAAGAAATAGTCAAGCATTAATTTAGAGCTTAGTGTATCAGAAGCTATGTCCCTCTCCCAGAGGAGAAGCTGTTGAGGAGAACATAGTCCACGCATGGCAGAAACTCAAGGGAGAGGGAAGGGAGAAGGAGGCATTGACAAGGGGCAGTGAGATGTTCTGGTAGTTTTCCTGGTAGATACAGGTACAGATTACTCTGACAATGCAGAAGGAGGAAGCGTAATCTCACCAAGGCTGCGAGGAAAGAGAGATAGCGGAGAAAGGTCTCATTAATACTGAGTTCTGAAAGGGTAATTAGAAATCTTGCCAGGGAGATCGTGAATGTTAAGTAGGCCAAGCAGTGGGAATGCTGCATAAAAGGCATAATTTGTCAAAGGGCACAAGACATTCAGGGAATCCTAAAGAGATAAGTAAGAACAGAACACGGGCTGTGTCCAAAAGAGACAGAAGTAGAAGCATAGACATCACCCTGCAGTAAGTGAGAAGTAGGATAAATTTGAAGTTGTGTTTACATGGAAGCAGAGAAACCGATTAAGGGATTACTGTAAAATATTAGGCCTGAAGCAAGGATGTGTGAAGGAAACAGGATCCAGATATATCCATGAAGTAGAAGATGTAGGTGGTATGACTGATGAGTGGTTTAGGGACAATGAGGATGGTGCTATGACGACAGCCAACATTTAGCTGGATCCTGGTATAACTTCCTTAACAAAGTGTAATCTTTTAGGAAGAACACACTTGATAGAGCTGAGTTCAGTTTTGGATACAATGTTTGACATGTATTGATTCATTGCTCCTGGGTACATGGATTAAAAATCGGTTCAAAAGAAAAATTGAGGTCTGTAATTCAAGAAGGCGATGAGCCCAGGAAAAGTGGGTTTTGAAATCATCTTGAATATGCACACATGTCAGTCACTGAAGACTTAAGGAGAGATGAGGTTATCCAAGGAAAGTGTGGCATGCAGAAGGGAGTTCTTTCATGATTCTGAGCCCTCCTCCTGCTATTGAATGCTGCTTCCTTCCCAGTTGGGTTTGAAGAATCCTGTCCTCCTGCTCATGGCCACATGCTCACCTGTGCAGTGATGGGTTTAGGAAGAGCGTGTGATTAATTTCTAATCAATGAGAAGGAATAAGAATATGTGTGTGCTTGGGTGACACAGGAAGGATCACTGCTGGTTATTGGAATGATGTCTTCACTGCAAAGAAACAGAAAGGAAGAGATGAAGGTGAAATAAGACATCTTCAAATTCTTCCCAAGAAATACATATTTCAAGTGTATTTCAGGGACATACATCGAATTAGTAGTTTCAGATGTTTTTTAAGTTTTGTGTACAGGTGTTACAAGTCTACACTGAGTGGCCAGGTTAATGGGATCTCCAAATGCATAATAATCTGGCCACTCAGTGTATGTATGTGTATACACACACACACACACACACACACACACACACACACATATTAGAATATTAGAGATTAGAGGCCTGGTGCATAAATTCGTGCATGGGTGGGGTCTGGCCAGCCTGGCCATGGGGAGGGAACATGGACAGTTGGCTGGCTTGCCTGCTGGTTGAACTCCTGGTTGAGGGGACAATTTGCATGTTAGCCTTTTATTATATAGGATATACACTGAGTGGTCAGATAATTATGTATTCAGAGATCATAATAATCTGGCCACTCAGTGTATATGTAAGGGGGCAGATATTCATGCTCCTAACTTATATATTTTTTCAGGAAATATTATAATACTCATGCTATATCCTTTATACCAGGCATGGGGTAGGTGATATAAAAAATTAATAAACAGCCCAAACCAGTTTGGCTCAGTGGATAGAGCACTGGCCTGCAGACTGAAGGGTCCCAGGTTTGATTCTGGTCAAGGGCATGTACCTTAGTTGCAGGCACATCCCCAGTAGGGAGTGTGCAAGAGGCAGCTGATCGATGATTCTCTCTCATTGATGTTTCTATCTATCCTTCTCTCTTCCTCTCTGTAAAAAATCAATAAAATATATTTTTAAAAATTAATAAACATATTATTTGTCTTCCCTAATCCTATATAATAAAGAGGTAATATGAAAATTGACCATCACACCCTCACACAAAATGGCCACCACAAGATGGACAGCAGGGGAGGGCAGTCAGGGGTGACCAGGCCAGCAGGAGAGGGCAGTTGGGGGTGGGTAGCACCAGGCCTGCAGGGGAGGGCATTTGGGGGTGACCAGGCCTATAGGGGAGGGAAGTTGGGAGGGACCAGGCCTATAGGGGAGAGCAGTTGGGGGCAACCAGGCTGGCAGGGGAGAGCATTTAGGAGTGACCGGGCCAGCAGGGGAGGCAGAGCAAATTGTTCTCAAATGGCTCAGGCAGCAGTTTTCATCATAAAACACTGACAATCTGTGGTTGAAATGTTAGGATATTGGATATTATTTTGTTTTTTCACTCCTCTTGCTATTACTGACATAATACCAGCCTGATTATTGACAAAACAATCCTAATAAGAGTCTTTTGGTTGTTTTTGTTTGTTTGTTTGTTTTTTGCTTGTTTTGTTTTGGGGGAAAGCCTTATGGTTTATCAAAGTTTAAAGGCAGTGAGGACGAGTTTCAAAAACTAGAAAGCAGGGGGAGAGGGATGAATAAAAAAATGAATATATAGCAAAGATTGAAGGCAAGGGAAACTGGACTGTCATGTCTGTTTTAATACTTTTGCAGTTTGATACCTGGATCTCTTCCCTGTGACACTCTGCCGCCCTGCTCTGCCATTAGCTGTCAGCTTACAGAATTGGCAGTGGGAATAAAGAAGTAGCAGAAATAGCCGCATGAGAATGTTCAGGCTTCCTAGCGGAGGTGACATAGGATTTAAAAGTGTAGACAGAAGTCATCATTTACCAGTTTGACAAAGAGGAAGCAGAGAAACAGTGAGGAGCATGGTATCCTGGGAAAAGTCCCAGAATCACAAGGCCAAGGACACAGGCCCACTGAACTACAACCCCATGCCTCTGAGGACAGAGGCATGCTGGGAAAGGAGTCATTTCCTGGTCCCAGTCAGGTTTAAGGTGTGACTTAACATGTATTGGCCTAGACAGCCAGTGAGGAGATCCATTCCAGGGGTAATCTGAAACCAGTGGCAAAGTGGGGCTAGAGATTAGAGGGAAGAGAAATAGCATGTGACCATCCGTGTTCACTGAGAGGTTTGCACATACTTTTTCTGATGCTTAAAAGTGTCTTCTGAATCTTCCAACACAGTTTAACATCATTATAAAGCTCATGAATTCTTTAGTCCTGAATCCACTTTGGAGCTGGTTTGCTTGGGTTCAAAGTTTAACATTAGCATTTATCAGTTACATGACATTAAGTAATTTGTTTAAGTGCAGGGAAATTGCATACTTACTTAAATAATTGTTTTAAAGATTATCTTATCTAATACTTAAAACTAGAATATTGTTGGCAATGAATACCTGCTATTGCCCAGGCCAGTTTGGCTCAGTGGATAGAGCATAAGCTTGTGGATCAAAGGGTCCCAGATTTGATTCCAGTCAAGGGCATGTACCTCAGTTGCAGGCTCCTCCCAAGGCTAGGCCCTGGTAGAGACTAGTGCAAGAGGCAACCAATCAATGTGTTTCTCTCACATGGATGTTTCTCTGTCTTTCCATCTCTCTTCCATTTGCCCTAAAATCAATGGAAAAATATCCTCAGGTGAGGAGGATTAACAAACAAACCAAATAACTTGTTATTGACTGTTTCTGACAGTTTCTCGAAGTGTATTTTCCAGATCAGGAACATCAGCATCCCATGTGACTTTTAGAAATGAAAGTCCTTAGGCCTGCTCTATAGCTTTTGAATCAAAACCCACAGGGTGGGAAGAGTGGCAGTCTGAGTTCTAACATGCTTCAATAATCCCTAATGTTTGAGAACCACTCCCTTAGAGCACCTTAAAGTTATAATTAGGTAGGTCCCAGGTTTTTTGGGGGGAGAGGACATTAAATAGCTTGATTCTGTAATGTTTTTTCAAGTGCTACTTTTCTTCTAGTTATTGCCTTTTTGTCTCTGAACATAATCTGCATGCATGCAGGTGACTTTGGGGGATAAACTTGTCAAGATCTAGTTTTAATTATGTGTATCAGTCTACTATTGTTATTTATATGATAAATGGATGCTATCCCATTAGATGCTACTTTAATGTTATGTAGGCATTCAACTTTCCTGTGGGTAGTTGCATGTATTTTCAGTCACACCTCACGTAGATGTCTCTGTCCCATGCTTGCCATTTATCAGTGTTTAAGCTAATCACCCACTTTGAAAACTAAAGAAATGGTGGTCTAATAAGCAGCTGTAAAATAGATCTCTTACCCTTTGAGGTAGCATGGAGAGACCTGGAGAGTATTATGCTAAGTGAAATAAGCCAGTCAAAGAAAGACAAGTATCACATAATCTCATTCATATCTGGACTCTAATGGATAAAATACAATGATGAACAAAATAGATCCAGAGACATGGAAGCATGAGACAGACTAATGAATCAGAGAGGGAAGGTTGGTGTGGGTGTGTGGGTAGAGAGAGATTAACCAAAGAACTTATACGTATAACCCATGGACACAGACAGTAGTGTGGTGAAAGACTAGGGGAGGTAAGGAGTAGATGAGGGGTGATGGGGACAAAAAAGGTACACCTATAATACTTTCAACAATAACAATAAATTAAAAAAATAAAGAAATATGGCCAATCCTTCTCTCATCTCAAATACAGAAGACTTCCCCATGTCAACTGTATGTCCCTAGCATTTAAAATTCTATTTTCTAAATGTTGAAGAGAAATATTTAGAAACATAGAATTCCAAGCCATGGTAAATGTCATTCAAAATTTAAGAAAAAATGGAATAAGTTTTAGACAAACAAAAGCAGTTTTCCACTTAGAAAATCTTGCTAAAGGAAATAACAAATATTCAGGGGAAATATGAGTTACAAGAGCCAATCCTATACAATAAAAGCCTAATATACTAAGTTTTCGGTCATCCATTCAACCAATCAAAGCATAATCCTAGCTAATAAAGAGGGAATATCACAAATGTGGTGGCACCCCCAGCCAATAAGGAGGGAATATGCTAATTAATTGCCATCACAAAGATGGTGGCACCCACAGCCACAAGATGGCGGTGCCCAGTCCCCTCAGCCCTGCCAGAGTCCTCCAATCCCTTTAGTCCCCCAGTCATCCAGGGCCAGCCTGAGGTGCAGGCAAGCCTCAGATGGTGGCTGCCCAGCTGCCAGGGCATGGCCAGAGGCTCAGGTAACCAGGGCCAACTGAGGCTTGCATTGCTGGCAGTGGCATCAGCAGAGGTGTGATGAGGAGTCACCTTCCCCTGGTTGCCTCCTGCATTGAGGGCTCCCAGACTGTGAGAAGGGGCAGGTTGGATTGAGGGACCCCCCCCCCCCCTCCACTGCATGAATTTTCATGCAACTGGCCTCTAGTATGGTAATAATATGCTAAGGTCGCTCAATAGCTTACTATGATGTGCATTGATCACCAGGGGGCAGACACTCCAAATAGTAGGTTCACTTGCTGCTGGGGTCTAATTGTTAGCCCTCCTGTGGCCCATCTCTTGCTGGCCAACCTCCCATGTTCCTCCCCAGCCCAGATCTTACACCGGTGGAGTCCCTCAGCCTGGCCTGTGCCCTCTCACAATCTGGGACCCCTCGGGAATGTCAGAGAGCCAGTTTTGGCCCCATCCTGTTGTAGTGAACATAGGGGTGAATATATGCTTGCAAATAAATGTCTTCAAATTTTTCAGGTAGATACCCAAGAGATGATTGCTGAGTTTTATGGTAACTCTTAATTTTTTGAGGCACCTCTATACTGTTTTCCCTAGTGGCTATACCAGTTTACATACCCACCAGCTGTGAATGAGGGATCCTTTTACTCCACAACCTCTCCAACACCTGTTACTTTTCTTGCTGATAATAGTTATTCTAACAGGTGTGAGGTGGTATCTCATTGCAGTTTTGATTTTCATTTTCCTAATGGCTAGTGAAGTTGAGCATCTTTTCATATAGTATCTTTTCTTAGGAGAGCAGTCTGTTTAAGTTCTCTGACCATTTTTGAATTGAATTGTCTGTTTCCTTGGTGTTGAGTTATAGGATTTTTAAAATGTATTTTGGATATTAACTCCTTCTCAAAGCTGTTTGCAAATATCTTCCTTCATTCAGTTTGTTGCCTTTTTGGTTTTTTTTTGGTGTAGAAGCTGTGCAGAAGCTTTTTAGTTTGATATAGTTACATTCATTTATATTTGTCTTTACTTCCCTTGCCTTTAGGGTCAAATTCATAAAATTTTCTCTAAGACCAAGGTCCATCAGCTTAGTACCTATGTTTTCTTCTATGTAATTTGTTGTTTCAGATATTATATTTATGTCTTTGACCCATTTTGAATTAATTTTTGTACATGGGGACAAATTGTAATCTAGTTTCATTTTTTTGCATGTGGCTTTCCAATATTTAAAGCACCATTTATTAAAGAGGCTTTCTTTTCCCATTAATAGATGATTGGATAAAGATGTGGTACATATATACAATGGAATACTAATCAGCCATAAGAAAAGGTGAAATACTGACATTTGTGACAACATTGGACCTTGAGGGTATTATACTAATAGAAATAAGTCAGAAAAATCTAATAATCATATTATTTAACTTATCTCTCTATATAAAAGCCTAATAGGCAAATTATCCTCGTGGGAGTTCAACCGGGAGACCTGGACTTGGATCGCTCACTATGATGTGTGTTGACCACAAGGGGGCGGCACAGAATGAAGGAAGGCCCCATCCAGCAGCCAGCTGCCAGGAAAGGGAGGCCCCAGATGGCAGCTGGAAGGCCCCAAGTGGCCCTGATCACCAGCCAGGCCTAGGGACTTTTCCCGTGCACAAATTTTGTGCACAGGGCCTCTTGTATGTTCAATAAAACCTAAAACTGTATATACAGACATCAGTATGGTGGTTACCAGGGAGAAGGGGGTAGTAAAGGGTAAAAGAGGCCAAATACATGGTGACAGAAAAAGATTTGACTTTGGGTGGTGGGCACACAAGGCTAAGTATGGGTCATGTATCATGGAAATGTACTATATTTGAAACCTATATAATCTTATTAACCAATGCCACCCCAATAAATGTAATTGAAGCCGAAACCGGTGTGGCTCAGTGGATAGAGTATTGGTCTGCGGACTAAAAGGTCTCGGGTTTGATTCCTGTCAAGGGCATGTACCTTGTTGTGGGCACATCCCCTGTGGGGGGTGTGCAAGAGGCAGCTGATGTCTCTCTCTCATCGATGTTTCTAACTCTCTATCCCTCTCTCTTCCTCTCTGTAAAAAATCAACAAAATATAATAAATAAATAAATAAATGTAGTTGAAAATAAGAAATAACAGGAAAAAAAGAAAACCTGTTGAACACAAGAAAATATTTATTTAACAAATATTAAATGTTTACTTGATAATAACTAAATGTCAAAATATCTAGATAAAGATAGCAAAAGGTGTAAATGGGAACTATATTTAACATACAAAGATTGACTTAAAAGACTTCTGCAAAGTTTATGAGAGTTATTATTTGGGAAGATAGCGGAATGAGCTTAGGCAAACAGTTAGACTTTATATGCAATATATATTAATTTAAATAACACCTGACAAAAAAAGATCAAAATATTAATTTTGGGTAATCATTTCTCTATGATTCATTAAGCTATTCTCTATACTTTACTTTTTTATTATTAGTACTGACATAAAATTACTAAGTTTATACACAATATAATTGTCAAATAAACACGAACCACATATAAATCAATTTTAGATAATTTATTTTGAATTCTACCATTATTTTATGGTAATAATAATAAGAAATTTCCCCAGATTTGGAAAAGCTTAAGCTCTCAATGGCCACATTCTAAAATCAGTCCTAAGAGGAAAGCTCATTTGCATAATTATGTATGAATATTCTTATCCATCCTTAAGAAAAAGCAATCCAAAAAGTATTTTGCTATTTATTGTTCAGCACACTAGATATCACTATGTTAGGAGTTTGAATTGTGTGGGAATTATTATTTTGGGAGGATACACTTCCAATACAGAAAATCTTGACTATTCAAGATTTATGACTGCATACAACCGCCTTTCTTAAATGGAGAATACAACTGAATATAATCACCTTTTCTAAATGGAGAATTTAGCAAAATCAGGGTGCATTAACAGAAAATTGGAAAGAGAGATTAGGATAGAAAATAAGTACTTGTTATAAATGTGACTATATAATTTATTATACAATTCAAAACGTATTTGTCAGTAAAAGGAAGTGCTTACTAGCAAGGTAACAAGAAAAGAGGCATAAACCAAAGGTTTCATGTGCTAACCCAGGCTTTATAGTGTTTTCTTCTTCCATTTCTTAGATAGTGCCCTTCAATTATATTAAAAGAGGGATAGTTTATGTTTTTATCAAAGAGAGGAAATCTTGGAAGTTTTTCAATTGAAACAATGTAAGTTGTTGGTATGGAAGTACATTCAGTTATTTTATTTCATGCATTATTGGCAGAAGAAGTTAAACAGATTCAGAGTAGAATTCAGAGTTAACAGTTTATTTGGGCAATTTCTGAGTCTGGAGATAAAATGTAACTGGAACAAAAAGCATTTAGTCATTGTTCTTGATTTTTGAATCATTATTTATGTATAGTAGAGTCCATTAAAAATATAATTTGAAGCCACTTATAATAGCCTCCTATACCTAAGTAGAAAAATGTAAACTTTAAGTATGTAGGAAAGGTAAAGAACTATAAAGCTAGAAAAAGGGCCAAAATTAGGGAAGACAATAATACATATATTATTGTTAAGTCAGCCAAAATGCAATGTACAGTTAAAACCTCAATATGTAAATAGATATGGTGATGAAAACAAATTAGGGTAACAGGAAAGAGTATAAGTGCTAGAGTTCAAAAACTATTTTAAAATATGGCCTATTTTATTTATGTGTTTTAGAAATATTTTTATTGATTTCAGAGAGTTAGGGGGAACTAGAAACATCAATGATCAGAGAGAATCATGGATCAGCTGTCTCCTACATACCTCACGTTGGGGATGGAGCCTGTAACTTGGGCATGCCCTGACTGAGAATTGAATCATGATCTCCTGGTTCATAGGTCGACATTCAACCACTGAGTCACACTGGCCAAACGAAAACATGGCTTATTTGTTTTATGTGAACTTACCTTATCTTTCATTTGGAAACTGGCACTAAGAATCATTCTAAATCTTATATATTTTCAAATCAGTTATGTTTATTTTTTATCTCTTTCATATGCATATATATGCATATATGCATATATAGCAAAAGTGTCAGATATCTATCTATATTTTCCCTTTTTTTCTTAAAAATGCTACTTATAACTCACTTACTTTTTATAGTCTTTTCTGTATTAGTCTCTTTTTTAAAACTATATTTCTCAGTAAGCAAAATGCAGGATTTCTCTTGCTTTGCAATTTGATTTTGTTGTTGTTACTGTCAACTTTGCATCTGCAGACTATGACAACCAAGATATTCACTTATTCTGAAAGCCAATCACATTAATATTCTTTATCTCACTTCTCAGTGCCTCCTAAGGACAAACATGTCATAAAACAGCACCAATAAATCAAATATAAGTGTACTGCAGAGATAATGGGGATTGTAAAAATGTCATGCTTTGGCAGTGGTTGAGGGGAGAATGGCCCATTATCATATTAAAGCGATAAAAATCTATGTGATAAAACACATAAAGATTGTAACATATCTGCTTCTGGGTTACCCAGCAGATTTAGATAAAAATTATAGCAGATTGAGTCTCACTAATTTAAAAACTGAAATTCAAACATTCAAAAAGATTGGAGAGTTAAAATACTTATTTTTCTCTGTGTATAATTTAAACATATGCAAACCAGATCATATTAATGTATATTATATTGGGGAGGACATATTTATGATAACATTATCCACAATCTGTATATTTTTAAGTAATGTAACAGGTACTAGAAACAGATATTTGAAGTGTTAAAAGAGTTCCCTTCAGATAACATCTTAGCATCTAGAATGAACTACTTTCACACTGAAAAAACTTACTTTTCCATTATACATATTGACATATGGCTTAGTCATCATATAATGTTGACTCCTGGTTGAATTTGGAAGCACATAAAAAAAAATGAAACTCTAATTATAATCAACTATAAAATAGTTTTAGAACTTGAAAAAATCACAAATAGAACTACAGAGCATAAGTGAATACTCACTAATTTCCTGTCAATACAAAATGACTTTATAACCCCCCAAAACAAAGAAAAAAAATGAAAACACAACGTTACCAGCCTCAAGCAATTTTATCCAATAATGGGGTATTGCATCATTTATCATTGTCCAGTTGATTGGCTCCTTTGGTCAACAAATTATAGCAACTACATTGCTGACCTCACAAGCTTTAAGTACAATTTTGCTGAAAGCATCTAATTGCATGGCATGCAGACACCTTATTATAAAATCAACATGAAAGTAGAGTATGTATACACAGAAGCAGGGTAAATAGTAGCTTTCTTTCACAAATACCTAATTAGTTTCAAATTATAGCTTGTTGCTAAATAGATAATATAAGGAACATACTTTCCCAATAAATAGAGATTTGATATTATGTGCTAACTAAAGTTAAGAACACTAAACAAAATTGGCTCATATATAACCTTATCCAAATATTTTCTTTCAGGTAAAAAGTTAAAGAAAATGATACATTAACTACCCAATAAAATTTGAAATACAGAGAAATTCCTGTATGCATTTTTTATACATGAGTGGGCATGAATTAAGTATACTTTTTATAGCCATTACCATAGTTGTAATGTACTGATTATTTTTGGTTGAATACTTTAGAAATAACTCAGATTTTGAATCATTCAGAACTGGCCTAAAAAGAAGCATTAAATGAAAAATAAGTTTTTCATTTTGTTGAATTGACTCAGAATGGACAAATAGTAGCTAATGCATAACTTTCCTTTTTAAAAATTATATTTTATGCCGAAACCAGTTTGGCTAAGTGGATATAGCGTTGGCCTGCAGACTGAAAGGTCCCAGGTTCAATTCTGGTCAAGGGCATGTTTCGGGCACATCCCCAGCTGGGGGTGTGCAGGAGGCAGCTGATCGATGTTTCTCTCTCATCGATGTTTCTAACTCTCTATCCCTCTCCCTTCCTCTCTGTAAAAAAAATCAATACAAAATGTATTTTTTAAAAAAATAAAAATTATATTTTATTGATTTCAGAAAGGAAGGGAGAGAAAGATAGAAACATCAGAGATGAGGGTATTATTGATCATCGGCTGCCTCCTGCATGCCTCTCACTGGGGAACTAGCCTGCAACCAGGACATGAGCCCTGATCTGGAATCCAGTAGTGGCCTCCTGGTCATAGATCAATACTTAACCACTGTGCCTCGCCCATGTGGTGATGGTGTATGACTTTTCAGAAGAAGGTCCAGGATCCTTCCTTCTCCACATTGGTACACAGTTCCCTGTGGCTCTCTTACATTTATGCATGACATGAAAACAGAAACACCGGCAACTTTTCCTTTCATGTTATCTTTTCAAAAATGATTGAATAGCCCTAACCGGTTTGGCTCAGTGGTTAGAGTGTGGCCTGTGGACTGAAGGGTCCCAGGTGTGATTCCATTCAAGGACATGTACCTTGGTTGTGGGGTACATCCCCAGTAGGGGGTGTGCAGGAGGCAGCTGGTTGATGTTTCTCTCTCATTGTTGTATCTAACTCTCTATTTCTCTCCCTTCCTATCTGTAAAAAATCAATAAAGTGTATTATTTAAAAACTGATTGAATAGTGAAAACCTGGATGTTACACAGTTTCAGTTTTCAGAGGAAAGGGCAAATTCCCTTTCTGTTCATATCTCTCCAGGATAAAGATGAAGCATGTTTGCTTGAAGCCCATTATCAAAGGTCCATTATATATATATATATATATATATATATATATATATATATATATATATATATATATATACTTTTTTTTTTTTTTGCTGTGACACAAATCCAGTGTGTGCACGATACCCACATAAGCTTGTCTCGCTCTCCCCTATGGGACTAGGAAGACACAAAGAACGGCCATGAACACGAAGGTTGCGCTGTTCACTATGCACTGACAACAAGGTGGAAAAATGTGAATTTTAAGTAATAAAATCTTTGTTTCTGAACCAGCAGTCTCATGTCTTTGGCCAACATCCATGAAACAGTGTCAAGCTATCATTTTAAGTATGCTTGCTAATATGGTAAAAATTTCAGACCTTTTGTAAGCTCTTCAATATACCCAATTTAATTTCCTGAAATGCTCAGTGGTTCTCACATAATGGTGAATCAGAAAATCTGGCTAAAAACACACAAATTACAATAAGAAATTGTTTTAAATATTGCACATCACAGGTTATAATGTGTATAAAACCTGCTACAGTTTACAATCTAAAAAAGAAAGTTTTGAAATTTAGTAAAATATGAGTGGGCAGGTCAGAGGAAACATAAAAATTGCTTTACTTAAATGGCAAGCTGGTGGAGATCTACAGAATCACCTGAAGAACTACACGAGGGCCAGAATTCAATAGTTCCGAGGGTCCAGTAGAGCAAACCATCTGAAGAATTGTCCCGTTTTGGAAGGTGTATATAGAGAAAAAGACTGTGCATTTATGAAGCCTTTTGGGGATTGAACATTATAAATTGCCTATGGTAAGGCAGAACCTGTTACTAATTAATTGGTAGAAATATTTTCAGTCTATAAATGCTGGGAAATAATAGTTTAATCTTCTCCTTATTTAAATACCGCTAAATTATACTTTAATAACTACCAAGAAGCATTGTTAGATGAAAAAACAAGAAAAACAAACAAACACAAACTCATAGACACAGACCATAGTATGTGGTTAACAGAGGAAAGGGTAAAGGAGGACAAATAATATGGTGACGGAAGGTCACCTGACCTTGGGTGATGGGCACACAACGTAATATACAGACCATGTAACATAGAAATGTACAGGTGAAACCTGTAGCATCTTTTAAAAAATGTTTTATTGTTGAGAGTATTTTGTTGTCTCCTCTTTTTTCCTGTCCCTTAGCCACACCACTAGGTTCCCACCTGCCTCTGGACTTCACCATCCTGTTTTCTGTGCATATAAACTCTTTGGTTAATCCCTACCCCTGCTCATCTCCCTCAACCCTTCCCTCTGAGATTCCTCCCTCTGTTGCATGTTCTCAAACCTCTGGTTCCATTTTATTCATTAGTTTATTGTAAGATTTGTAATTCTCTGACAGGCTTCCTTTGTTTGGCATAATCATGTCCTGGTCCCTCCACGCTGTCTCAAAGGGTAAGAGATCCTTCTTTTTTATGTCTGCATAGTATTCCATGGTGTAAACGTACCACAGCTTTTTAGCCACTCATCTACTGATGGCACTTGGGCTGTTTCCAGACCTTAGCTATTTTAAATTGCGCTGCTGTGAACATAGGGGTGCATGTATTCTTTCTAATTGGTGTTTTGGGATTCTTAGGATATCTTCCTAGAAGTGGGATCACTGTGGGTCAAATAGCAGTTCTATTTTTAATGTTTTAAGGAAATGCCACAGTTTTCACAGTGGCTGCACCAGCAGTGCATGAGAGTTCCCTTTTCTCCACTTCCTCACCAGCACTTGTTGTTTGTTGATTTATTGAGGATAGCCATTCTGGCAGGTGTGAGGTGGTATTTCATTGTCATTTTAATTTGTATCTCTCAGATGGTTAGAGACTTTGAGGTTGGTTTTTTTTTTTTTCTTTTTTTTCTTTTTTTTTCTTTTTCACTTTTTCACTTGTCTCTTAGCCTTTTCCGCATGTCCACTTTCGAGAAGTGTCTATTTAGGTCCTTTGCCCATTTTTAATAGGTTGTTTATCTTCCTTTTGTTGGGGTGCATGAGTACTTTATATATTTTGGAAACTAATCCCTTATCAGTTGTATCATTTGGCAAATATGTTCTTTTACACAGTTGATTCCCTTTTCATTTTGATGCTTGCTTCTTTTGCTGTGCAGAAGCTTTTTAGAATTTTTACAGATAAATCACATAGGGCAAGAGAAACAAAGGAAAAATAAACAAATTGGATGACATTAAACTAGAAACCTATCTAAGCGTATTAACCAACGTCACCTTAATAAATGGGCAATATTGCAAAGAACTGTGACAGTGTGACTCTACCATTTTCTGTCTTTGACATTTTATTGAAAATATTTAGCTTGCTGTTATGAGGTGAATTGTGCCTTCCCCTCCAAAAACAAATTCATATGTGGCAATCTTAACCTCCGCCACCTCAGAATGGGACTGTATTTATAGATAAGATCTGTAAAAAGTAAAATGAAGTCCTTAGGGTGGTCCCTGACCCAATATGACTGGAGTCCTTAAATGAATAGGCAATTAGGACACAGACATGAACTGGGAGGGAGGCTGTGTGAAGACTAAAGGAAGATCACCACCTAGAGCCAAAGAGAGAGTACTTCGAAGACACCATCCTTGTTGGCAAGGGATCTCAGACTTCTATCTTCTAGAACAGTGAGAAAATAAAAACTTCCTTCTTCAAGCCACCCAGTCAGTGCTTCTTTATGTCAGCTGTAACAAATAAATAAACCTTCTTTATATCTAAAAATTGGCATCTGTAAATAAATAATACTACATATTTTAATATTTCTAGGAAATTTAAATAAAGCAATACATTCCAAGCATCTACTTCATCCCTCACAGAAAATGAATGCTCAATGAAAGAATAAAATCTTTCTCCCTCCTCTAAGAAGTTGAACAACTTTCTATACCCAAGGAGAAAATCCTAGAGATAAGCCATGTGTGTCCTGATGCATTTATCTGTTGACAATATTGTAAAGAAAAACATAAATATTACTCTGGAATGAAGAAAATATTGTATATATCTGATAATTTGTGATTTAGACATGAAAGGATTTAAAGAATATTTGGGATATCATAATTTAGGGAAGAGAATGGGTGTTGATTGGTATTCTGAAGTTTCAAACATAAGAATATTTATAACTGCCGAAACTGGTTTGGCTCAGTGGATAGAGCGTCAGCCTGCGGACCAAAAGATCTTGGGTTCGATTCTGGTCAAGGGCATGTACCTTGGTTGTGGGCACAGCCCCAGCAGGGGGTGAGCAAGAGGCAGCTGGTCGATGATTGTCTCTCATCAATGTTTCTAACTCTCTATCCCTCTCTCTTCCTCTCTGTAAAAAATCAATAAAATATATTTTAAAAAAGAATATTTATAACTATAATACAAAGTCAGGTTTATAATTTTTGAGTGCAGATTAATGAATTTGATTTTAAAAGAATTCAAATATAAGATACCTAAATACCTAAATAAATATTTATTACATCATTCAAAGTAATTGTCCATCTATTTATATAAAAGCCAAGTGACTAGAAAGACAGAATAACTGGAACAACCGGAATGATCTGTCCCTATGATGCACACTGTGTTGGCCAACTAGCTCGATCAGGGCCATGATCAGCCCCTCTCCCAACCGTCCAGAGCCCCTCCCCCTTGCCATCCCAGGCCACCAGGGTGGCAGCCTGACCCCACCCATGCACTGGGCCTCGAGTATTTCTATAAAGATGCAATGGACTCTTACAAAAAAAAATGGGAATTTAATATTCAGAAGAAAGATTGGTTAAAGTTCTCAGAAGATCAGGTTATCAGGGAAAGGGAATTTAGAAAAAAAAATTTTGTAGTTTACAAATATAATTGGCAGGTGTGAGGACATGGCAGCAGTCACAGAAGGAGAAAGTCCTAAATGAAATATGGCACAGTGTAAAAGAAGGCATAATTAGGCTTTAAAGATAAAGAACCTTTAGGCGTCTGGAGTATAACTAGAGTTCTTAGACAATATGTAAGTAACAGAGAAGCATCTCAAAATTACAGTCTGTACCTGTGTGATGGAAAACTTTATTTATTTATTTATTTATTTATTCATTCATTCATTCATTCATTCATTCATTTATTTATTTGCTTTTCCATCTCATACTCTATAGGGGCTGGGGAGGAGATACTGCCCACAAAGAGCTCTGTTTTGTTAAACATCTCAGTGTCCAGACAGGCCAATTTGGGCGAAGTTACCTTTCCCCATGATTGACCTGGTGAGTTAATATCAAGACTTCAGGAGAATGGGAAGATTTTTCACAACAAAGAGGAAAAAGATTTTGAGCCCCTAGAAAGTGAAAGAAGGTTAATAAAAAAGAAGCCATACAGAGCAGAGAAAAGTGAAATCCCAGGAAGGCTGAACCATCAATCATGTTGTCAGTACCTCTACTTAAGCTCCCAATTTATAAGTAAACTAGATCAAAACTCAAACAATGGGCTTCTCCAAAGTGGCTGACTGTGCACAGTGTGGTTAATTTTGAAGAAAAGAAAATCTTAGAATACAACGACCCAGGTGTCATCCTCACAGAAAAATGAATACTCAATATGTCAAAAATACATATCTACCAGCTATCAATTGGATAATATCTGTGCCCATCATACTTGGATTCACCAAGGTGACACAAACAGACCCCTCCCTGATACCTAAGTTGCAGTTGAAAGGGCAGACAGCCACAGGGCAAGCTGGATGAAGTGGTTTCACCAGGATGGTTGTTCATGCTTTATATAGGCAACATTTCCAGAGTTGATTTTTGTTGCTGATGATGAGGTTAAACTAGGAGAAGACTGGCTTTGCTATGCATATTGAAATTTGTTGTTAGAGTGCTAATTATTTTGAAAAAAGTGCTAGGCAACTCAAAATAATATTTATTTTAAGGATTATGGGGCTCCACTGTTCCAAATGGAAGAAACTGATTAGGTCATAATTCTGTATGAAACTATTCTTTATCCATGTGATAATTTGCATGCATTTGAATTTTCAGCAAAAGTGTTTCTAAAATGCATCAAAAGCTTATCTATGAGTAAAAATTGAATGGATTTATTGTCAAGAACTACTAACTAAAGGACTTTTAATTTCAGAGGTACTGAAGTAATTGCAAAGATAATTCACACATTCGCTGATCATAGACAAAGGAACCTGTGGGGAAACAAGCAAAGTAATTCTCTTGTGGAAGAAGAGACTCTGACTCCTGGTGTGATTAGAGCAGTATTGGCCATGCCTTTCTGTTGTCATCAATACTGGCTAATCTAGAATTATTCAAAAATGATTTTTTAGTTATCTCTCTTGTTTATGTTTAATATGAGCTAGCTCTTTATTTTAATTCACATTTATTCATGCATATTAACATATTTATGCATACATTAATACGAAATGGTCATGTCTACATCTTAAGGTACAACTAATAACACCATTGTCATTTCTTTTGTCCATCAGATTTGGGGTAAAACTGATTATTAACTACGCTTTCATATACCATAATGAATATAAAATGGTTTTGCCTGGTCATTTCTCAGTTAGGATTTGTTCAGAAAGTGCATTTCGCACACATGACTGGAGGTGAAGATTGCCACATGAGTTCTATGGGATAAAGGGACAGATTAACTTACATATTAAATTGAGATTCTATGAAATTAAAGCAACCATATGGTTCAGTTGGTTCATTGTCACGCCTTGCACTAAAAGGTTACCATTTCCATTCCTGGTCAGGGCACGTGCCAGATTGCAGGCCGGTTTCCAGGACAGCATTGTAGGAGACATCAATGTTTCTCTTTTGCCTTCCTCTCTGCCTAACCATCAATAAAAATATATATTTAAAATTATTTATTATAAGCCGTTCAAATATTGATTTAAATAATACTAAAAAGATAATTATTTATTTTTTGTCCACCTCCCTTTAATTTTCACAAGCTATAAAAATAGCAGAAACTAAAAGATTAAGTAATTAATTCAACAAATATTTATTTGTGTTCTACTTAAGCCTCAATTTCTATAAAGGTAAAATATAGAGCAATAGTTTTATGTTGTTAATGTTAATATTTCAATTGATGACGCAAAAATAAAGAGTTAATTTAGTGCTAATGAAAATAATTTTTATGAGGTTGGTTGCTGTATCAGAAAATATTTATTGGGATTACAACCATAGATGTGGAATGATGTCGATAGCATTTTTTGAATTGATTGTCTTAAAGTGCATATTGAAAATACTAACTTTTCTTTATTATCTTGAAGTCATTGGTGTCTGTCAGGTCTGATACAATGTAAATACTAGAATTAAAAAGTAAGAAAAGTAGACTCTTCTGCCACTATCTATTACAATGTCCTTGTAAACAAAATTTCTTAATTTAACACCAACAACAACAAAAAATGAGGTCCCTGAACTTGATCAGTGTCTGCAGAAGCTTAGGATTGCCTGGAAATGTCTGAATCCCCAGAGAAAAACTCATTTATACATTTACTTTAACAAGAGCACATCTACTCTGATTTATATTCTGTAATGTTTGGAAAATATTTAATTTTGAAAACAGTTTCATTGGTTTGAAAAGCAAAAAATAATGATATATATCTCCTTGCTGATTCAAACAATAAAATGCTACTAAATTGAAAAGATAATTGCAATGACAACCAGACCAACAAACATCTGAGTCAATTTGTTTTTCATTATAACTTAACTTAAAATAAAAAATAACATTCTTAATCAAATTAAAGTCATTTGATATAATTTAATGGTTATATACATAGGGTGTCGTAAAAATGTATACACATACATTTTTGATAGCTCAATTGATGTGTCTTTCTTTTCAGATTTAACCCACTGGAATTAATAATTATTCAGAGTGTGTATACATTTTTGGGACACCATGTGTATGTACATGTATATCAGGATATCCAACTCAGGAAAGTTCACTGAGCAAGAAAATGAATTAGTGGGTTGCATACACATTTTTTTTTTTAGATCAGATTAAGCTCTATTCTGCTTTTGTTATAAGGGCAAGTGCATGAATATTTTTATTCTGTCTCTAATGAAAAAAAATAGCATGTAGCAAGTTCTAACCAACATTTAGAGACTTAGAGATGCAGCAATTGTATTTTGCATTGGAGGGATTGTCCTCTTATGCCCCCAGTCGCTGACTCCCCAAAGCTTTGGGGGTTTATCATCCAGCAGCAGGTGTTTTACTGTGGCATCCAGCAGACCACGCCACCGCTTACTTACTCCAGTCAGGACACATCATTTTGCTTATGTGTTAGAAGAATTTTATGTGCTGATATTTCTGAGGCTAAATAAGATGTCTAGATCTTTTGTGTTAAAATATGAGAGAGGGAAAGAGATTTTGCATAACCCTGGTTCATAATTGGGAATTAATACATTTGCTCATTAAACATAATGGAACGTGTTTCTGAGCCTCTTTCCTAATCGAATAGAAAACAATACAATTTTCATGTCCATGGCCACAGATGGCATACCTGAGGCTGTGTTAATCTTTTTGAGCAACAACACCATGTCTTGCAGGGTAGCTGGGATTTGGATTACCTCTAGGTTGAGCAGCAGTCATTCTCCTGGACCCTTCTGCTTCCTACAGAAGCCAGAGTGGGTAATTCAATGTCAACATGGTAAGGACAACCATCCTTACCTCATTTAGATGTTTAAAGGTGGTACTTACGACCACCATTTCCATTTCATGACTGACTGGGATGCAACATAACTTTTTTTTCTTTTTCTTTTGGCAGAGGGTTGGCAGGTGGGGGTGGAACAGATTCAGAGAGTTCCACTGGGCCTTCCTTGCTCTGATAGCGCTCATCCCACACACCAAGGACCCAATGTGAGGATTATATATCTGGGGCCTGGAAAAATTAAAACTAAGTGGGCCATTGAACCAGTGAAGTTTAACTGGATTCCATTAATTATAGGGCCCGCTATGTCCCTGCTCTAAGAAGGGGTGGGGTTGATGTTTCAAACCCATTGAGAAAATCTTAAAATGTCATGGTGTCTTCTTGTTGCCACAAAAAATTCAACTGAATGAATGGCTGGGATTTCTTTGGGGGCAGAGCTGGACAAATCCCTACAGGATATCTTTGCCGTAGTGATGTACAGCCATTGCTCTTGGGAGCTGGCCGACTTTTCATTCGGTGATTAGCAGAGCTGAATATTGGTTCAAGCTAAGGAATGAAAAAGAAGATTGCCTCTTATGATGGGGCAATAGCTCTAACCTTCTTGCTCCTACCTTCATGCTTTTTCTACTTGTAGATGTTATTTGCTTCATGTGTTTGTTTGTATTTTGTCCCCGAGACAGAACGCCATGTTCTACTAACCATCTCAGAACTATCTACAGGTGCAGCTCCCTGGCAGCCCCTCCAACCTGGCCATTTCTGTGATAAATGTGGTGCCATAACTTCTGGCAGGTAAGTGCTGCCATTGGCCTCTATTACTTTGGGGATCTGTCATCCAAATTGCTATTAATAAGCCAAATTCTGTGACTCTTACCATCAGCCCTATTCTAAAGAACCAACACCCCTTTCTTTCTTCCAGAACCATCCATGAAAATTTTCTACAAATATAAAACCTTTTCTAAAATAAAATATTAAGTATTTTAAATGCATATATTTAAATAGTTTTGAAAATATATTTACTATATTTATATAAATATTTGAAATTGAAAATATATTTACTGAGAGGGAAAATTTTTCTGAAGGGCAACATGTTGGGTTCTTTAATCTTAGTTAAGCATTTTAAATAATTTTGTACATAGTAAGACAGGACATTTTCAGTTCAGATAACTTGTATGACAGAACAAACATTATAAATACTACCTCTCAATTTTTTTCTTTGTATTTCATTATTATCCTCTATTAGAAAACAGTTTTATTAGTTCACAGTTGAAAGCGAAGAGAAGAGAAAGAGAGAATCAATGTATAACATCATTGTTTATGGTAGGGAATTAATAAACTCTGCATGAAATACAGAATAATTCATGTGTTATTAACAAAATAATCACTCAGCTGTGAAGTGGAAGAAAATTTTGAGACAGGCTACAACATGGATGAATTTCAAAGACAATGTGCTAAGTGAAATAACCCAGTCATAAAAGGGCAAATACTGTATGATTCCACTTGTACGAGGTACTTACAGTAGCCAAATCCATAGAGACAGAAATTCGAATGGTAGTTGTCAGGGGCTGAATGGGGGGGTCAGGGGAATGACTGCTTAATGGTATGGAGTTTCAGTGTGGGAAGATGGAAAATTTCTCAAAAGGGATAGAAGGATGGTTACACAACAATGTGAATATACTTAAAGTCTTTGACTATACACCAAAAAAATTGTTATACATTTTATATTTTGTATATTTTATCACAATATAAAATAATTTTTAAAATATAAGTAATAAACTCTGGTAAATTTATTCAGCTTAACCTTTGCTCTATATGCTTATTTTTAAAATTATGTAAAAGTTTAGAATGAATCTTATGTGCATACACTCAACCATTTTTAATATATATATTCATACTTCATTAATTGGAAAAAACCTTCTCTGAATACTTACTATAGGCCATTCATTCAATATTTTGGGGGTATAAATAAACAATATATCTTGTTAATTTTGATAATCCTCAGTGCAATGGAAAAAGATAGACAATCACCTCCGGTGACTACTTTTCATGCTTGCCAAAAAAATTATATTTGGAAGGATAAAATATTCTCAGAAAAGTTTAAAAAAAAAGTTTAAGTAAGGAGAGTGTAGACTAGGATAGGAGGCAGAAATAACATTTGATACATCCAAATTGCTGATACAGAAGCTGGACTTCCAATTTTGGGGGAATTGAAGTTTGTTGAAATACTTGTGCAGTAAAGCCACATCATAGTTTGATAAGTTAACAACAATAGTTTTGCAAATAATTAAATATTAGAGGCAAAGGAAATGTTGGCATTTATTGCAATAATCCAGGTGAGTAACCTTAAATGCAGGGGATATTAAAAAGAGGAAGAGAGAAGAGAATATCTTGAGAAATATTTGGGCAGTGAGCTGGAGAGGGTGTCATTACAGAAAGAAAACACAAATGCGGGAAACAACCACTTGGGATGTCAAGCCACCTGTGCTAGTCAAAGACAGCTGGTCAAGTGTACCCTGGCATTCAATATGGTATTTTTGCAGAAATATGTTTGGCAGCTCTCATTATAATTATATAATTTGTTTACAGGCAGCTAATCAAAATTTTAGATATTGAGACTCCTTTTTTATTTTTATAAATAATATATTTACTCTTTTAGTATTTGAATTCATTTAACTATTACAAATTGAAACCCCATTTGTTAAGGTACACTAGACTATATCATTTATAATAATTTGCTGAGCTGAGTTTATATATATATAGTTTTAATTTTAAAAATTAAGTTGATCATAGGTGGTGCTTTGAATTAACAAATAAAAAAAATCCGCTGATGTCATAGAGATTGTCAACAGTAACTTACTTCTGATATAAAAAGGCAAAAGGATCTATTGTGTAAAACATCATCAAGTACGTTTTGCTAACAATAATGGAACACATATCCAGGCATATAGGTAAGTTGAGGAGTAAATTACAAGTTTATATTCTCTTGGACATATGGAAAATGCAAGAGTTATAACCAAACATCATCACATGCATGCATGTACCTCATTTTGAATAGGCTTTTTATGTGTTCCTGAATGACTGACCATATCCATAGGCTGAGAGTATCAGCTTGCTTAGGATGTGTTTGTTTAGTGAATCAACAGTTTGGACTGTGCCTACTGATGAATATACATGTAATAGAACCTAATACGGAATCATAATGTAGCAAAATGTTTCCCAGTAAGCTTTCAGGAAACGTGAACTTGAACTTTGCTTTCCATTAATGTATGTGTGACTTCAGTGAATCACTTAGTTTTTCCAAGAATTTATTTTAGAAAGTTGAGACTCCTTTAAGAAAGGTGGTGAGAACTCACAGGTTTCTAAGGCTGGTGAGTAAGTCCCAAATTGGTTACGGCTCCCAGTTAGCCCTTTGTGAAGCTATGCGATTTTTTTCCCTCTGCATACTCCTCAGTGATTAGTGATACTCTCCAAGAATCTATGTAGATTTTTGGCCTTCCCCCTCCACCCCACCTTTCTCTTCTTTAGTCTACTTTTCTGAAAATCCAGCTAGCTCAGCCTTTTCAAAGTCCAAACTCTGTCTCCTGAACCCAATGCTTGTGATATGTTCAGCTCCTCCTTGTGCTGAGGTCTGGAAACTGCATCTGGGCAGAAATTAGGGGACTTTGTTTTGGCCTTCCAGCTGCCCAGTGTTTGAAAATGCATATTTCTCCCTTTTTTGTTTTGTTGTCACTGTTTAGAGAAGGAGGTCAGGCCTCATACCAGTTAGTCCATCTTGGTTAGAGATGTTATCTACCTCTTTTTAATTTTATCTATCTGATTATTTTTCTATAATTTATTTTTCTTTTTTTAAAAAAGTTTATTTAATTAATTTTTAGAGAGAGAGGAAGGGAGAGAAAGAGAGAGAAAAACATCTATTTTTTTTACTTATTTATGCATTCATTGGTTGTGTCTTAAATGTGCCCTGACTGGGAACCAAACCTGTAATCTTAGTGTTTCAGGATGAAGCTCTAACCAGGTCAAATTTCGTTTTCAATTGATTAATGTATTACTCTAATTTTTTCATTTTTACGTTTTCATGAACATATTTATTATAGTTATTTAAAAGTTTTTATCTGTTATATATAACTTCTGACCCATTTGTTTGCTTCTATTACCATGTTTCCCTGAAAATAAGACATCCTCTGAAAATAAGACCTAGCCCATGGAAAGATAAGACATCCCCTGAAAATAAGACCTAGCACAACTTTGGGAGAAAAAATTAATATAAGACACTGTCTTATTTTCGGGGAAACAGGGTATTTACTAGAGGTCCAGTGCATGAAATTCGTGTAGGGGGGGGCGGGGAGAGGGGGAGAGTCCCCTTTGCCCAGCCTGCACCCTCTCCAATCTGGGATCTCTCAGGGGATGTCCAACTGCTGGTTTAGGCCCAATCCAGGAGATCAGGCCTAAATCAACAGTCAGACATCCCTCTCACAATCCTGAACCACTGTCTCCTAATCACTCACCTGCCTGCCTATCTTCCTTGTTGCCCCTAACTGCCCCCTTGCTGCCAGCCAGGTTACCCCCAACTGCTCCTGCCAGCCTGGTCTCTCCTAACTATCCCTCCCCCACTGACCTGGTCACCCCTACTGCCCCCCTGCCAGCCTGGTTGCCTCTTACTGCTCCTCCAGCTGACCTGGTTGCCCCCAAATACCACCCTCTGCTGGCCTGATCACCCCTAACTGCCCTCCCCTATAGGTCTGGTCACCCCCAACTGCCCTCTTTCACTGGCTTGGTTTCTCCCAACTTTCCCCCCTGCTGGCTTGGTTGCCCATCATGTCCCATCTCCAGCCTGGTCGCCCCATGCAGCCTGCTTGTTCAGTCATTTGGTCATCTCTCACTAAACCCCTGCTGGCCTGGTCATAGGCAGCCATCTTGTGAGGGTGCGATGATTAATTTGCATATTACCTCTTTATTATATAGATATTTCTTCTTACTTATGAATAACAGTTTCTTGCCTCATTGTATGTCTAGGTGTGTTAGGTTGTATGGTGGACTTGGCATATATAAGACTCTCCTCACTGCATCATCATCCACCAAGGAGAGCTTGTCCATTCATATAATAAGACAGTGAGGAACTGATATTATCAAAGTAATCAGGTATTGAGTTTAGTTGCATTTTATTTACAGTTTTAGGAAGGCTAGTAAATTTCTACTTTATCTTTTTTTCTAGTAGGTAATTCTCCAGGGTTTAAAATAAGAGTTCATGGGTTTATCTCTCTTCAGATCTACCCAACAGTGAGAAGTACAATTTTGCCTTGCAGATGTTCAGTTCAATTTTCCAGACTCCTGGCCACTCAATTTCAAAATATGACAAATTTCTTGAGAGAAAAACCAGAAATCCTGTCAATGGCCTCTCATGTCAAGACAAAATTTCAGATGATGCTTATAGTTAGCAGATGGCCAAGGGGAAAAATACATAAATAATATAGATCATTTTAGAAGTTTACCTCTCTGATATTTTTTAAATAATTTTGCCATTCTTGCTGCCATCATTCCCTATGGACTAAAATAGGATTTTTGTACATTTATTTCGTTTCTTTTAGTTATTGCAGTTGGAATGTTGGCAGGAAATTTATGTCACTTGGAAACAGAAATCTGCATGGTACTTTTAATTAAAATTATATATTTATGTCAAGGAATCACTAATTTGTTCTTATTTTCAAATATTTTTGGTCATTCCTTATGGACTGTTGTATCTATATTTTCCAGTATCTCTTTTATTTATTGTTCCTTTTTTTTAAAAAAAAATGTATTTTTATTAATTTCAGAAACTAAGAAAGAAGGAGAGAGAGAGATGATGAAATATCAATGATGAGAGAATCATAGATCGGCTGCCTCCTGCACACCTTCTACTGGGGATAGAGCTGTAAATACATGCATCTGCCCTGACCAGGAATCAAACCGTGTCCTCCTGGTACACAGGTCCACATCAGCCTGAGCCACACCAGCCTGGCTCTCTTCCATTTTTGAACATATACAAACCATTTTTCATATTTAGTGTCTGGTAAATCTGCTCTCTTCAAGTGTTTGTGTATCTCTTTATGAAGTCCCCTGTTACTGTTTATCTATGATTTTTTAATGCAAATTGTTGTTGTTTTAACTGGGAATTGCAGTTTTCTATAAAAAATGTATCCATAGGAAATTTTTGAGGACTGTGAAGAAGTGGAGATTCTGCATAGAAAACTAAAGATTTACCATTACCATTCTTCTAGAAACACTACCAAACTGCTAGCATTTTAAATTGTACTTTTTTTGCCTGAGATCTTTTAGACCAGGTGGCATGAAGTTGAACAAAAACCCTGCGTGTAAGGTAGCTTATAGTTCAAAATTTCAGAAGTAATTTATTTCCCCATATGCAGTTCCCAGGTGGGGACATTTTCTTGTCATGTCTTTCTATAATTCTGTTGAATTTCTCATTCACTTTTTCTCAAAAATGTATTCCATTGAAAGTCTCAGCTTTGTGTGTAATATACACCTTATTTGGGGAAAACATTAAAAATATTCTCCTCTCAGTTCTTCAAGTGACTAGGAAATCTGTAACTCAAGATCTCAAACATGAAAGTATACTGAGAACTTGCTTACCCCAGGAGTTTCTGTAACTTTGTATTGGTGTCCTTTGGATCCTTGCTGCCAGGTACAAAATGTATTATTGTACATACATATATATGATACATATTTTATCCTACATATATTTATACATAAATTATATCTATATTTTGTATCCAATAGTTTGTTTGTAGTTATTTATTTTGGAATTTTCCTCCAGTTATGTAATCTTTAGCCCTACAATTTGAAAGAGGAGTCATTTTTATTTGTTTCATGATTTATCAGATAGGTACAAGTATTATTCTATATAATAAAGAGGTAATATGCAAATTGACCATCACACCCTCACACAAGCTGGCTGCCCCCATGTGGTCACAAGTTGGTTGTGCCCATGTCATCACAAGATGGCCACCACAAGATGACTGGCAGGGGAGGACAGTTTTGGGTGATTAGGCCAGCAGGGGAGGGCAGTTGGGAGCAAGCAGGCCAGCTGTAGAGGGTGGTTGGGGGAGATAGGCTGTCAGGGGAGCAGTTAGGCGTTAATAAGGCTAGCAGGTGAGTGGTTAGGGTGTGATCATGCTGGCAGGCATAAGCAGTTAAGGGCAATCAGGCAGGCAGGCAAGCAGTTGGGAGCCACCAGTCCTGGATGGTGAGAAGGATGTCTAACTTCCAGTTTAGACCATAAAAGTTTTAACCTAGCCCTGGCCAGGAGGCTTGGTTCATTGGAGAGTCCTCCTGTGCACCAAAAGGTTGCAAGTTCGATTCCTGGTAGGGCACATACCTAGGTTGCTGGTTCAATATTGGTCGAGGCATACAGAAGACAACTGAATGATGTTTCTCTCACATCAATGTTTCTCTCTCTCCTCATTACTCTCTTTCTCTAAAATCAGTAAAAATCTACCATTGGGTGAGGATTAAGAAAACATTAATTATTGAGATTAAGTAAATTGTGGACTATTCTGTAGCTGTTATAGATTTGAGATATGCAGTATTAATGCCTTAAACTATCAATTCCCATTGTTTGGATAAATAAACTCCCTGAATAAATATTTTAACTTCTAGCATTAAAGAAGAAAGCTTTTCCCTTATCATGAGATAAGCAGGAGTAGTTTAACCCCTGCTTTTTAGTAGTAAATACATAAGGTTAAAGGTTTCTGTTAAAACATAGTTTTATGTTTTAACTACTAAAAAGCAGCATTAAATTGAATTAAATGACTAGTTTGGGTTTTTGGCAAGTTATTGTATTTCAAGTCATAACAGAAAACCTGCTGGAAGCTAGATATTTGAAATTGGTTTTTCAAAAGTGTAAATACTAGTAGTGAAAGTTATTACATTGAAAGTTGGCAGTAAATCAGAATAATAAAAAAGTATTATTGGTCCTCCAGCTGATCAAAATTCACACAAAAGAATAGATTCATATATATAGACATTTCTATTACAATGCTTTTTAATGATGTACTTGTTTCAAAGTATTCCATACTATTTTTATGCTACAAATTCAATTCAAATAATATTTTTAAAAAAGCTCTTTTAATTTAGATATTTTACACAAAACATCACAGCCTGGAACTCTAGCTTTATCTCAGTTTTTAACACCTTTCAAAGTCATGTTTTCTTTATTATTAATATAATTCATTGTATATTTGCTATGCCTAGTAAAATTTAAAGTATACAATTGACACATTGTAAAGATCAAATTTCAGCTGTTATTTTATTTGTTATATATAACTTCATAAAGGGGAAAATTATGATTCCAATGAAGATATAAATATACATGTACCAAAAATATTATTCAACTTACTAAATAATGAGGGTTCCAGCAACATGCTGAAATTAGTCCAAGGAATATTTTAGAAGCTAGTTGTTTATAGCCTATGCTAAAGGCCCACTGAGTAAAAATTTGTGCACTTGTTGGGGGGTCCCTCAAACTGGCCTGTGCTCTGTCAGAATCCAGGACCCCTCGGGTGGATTAGCGCTAACTGATGGCTTAGGCCCTCTCCCTGGCTTAGTGGGGAGCGGGCCTAAGCCATCAGTTGGACAGCCTTAATCCTACTGCAGAGGCAGGAGAGGCTTCCATCACTGCCACTGCACTGGCCAGCCATGAGCCTGCCTCTAGATGAGCAGCACAATCCCTGTGGAAGTTCACTGACCACCAGGGGCAGCTCCTGCATTGAACGTCTATCCTAGGGGTGTCGAACTCAATCAGAGAAGGGGCCAAAATCTAAAATCCAGCCTAAATCACGGGCCGAATGGTTTACTGAACAGTCATAAACTGACAATGTCATAAACTGACAGCGGAGTGCAGTGATGACAGCGCGGTGCGGGCCACATTGCAAGGCCTGGCGGGCTGGATTTGGCCCGCGGGCCTTGTGTTTGACACATGTGGTCTATCCCCTGGTGGTCAGTGCACATCATAGCAACCGCTCATTCCTGGTCTGTCTGCAATTAGGTTCAATTTGGATATTATCCTTTTATTTATAAGATTACAGGCCTGGTGCATGGATTCATGCATCAGTGGTGTCCCTTGGATTGGCCTGTGGGACTTGGCTGAAACCAGCTCTCTGACATCCCCCAAGGGGTACTGGATTGTGAGAGGATGCAGACCAGTCTGAGGCATCCCACCAATGCATGATCGGGGCCTGGGAGGGACATGGGAGGTAGGTCAGCTGGGGAGTGATGACAGGAGGGCTTCAGGGTGTGTCTCACTTTAGTCCCCATTGGCCAGACCCCAGCAGCAAGTTAACCTACTGGTTGGAGCATCTGCCTCCTGCTAGTCAGTGAAAGTCATAGCCAGTGGTTGAGCGACCTTAGCATATTGCATATCATTAACATATTCAACCAGCCACTTAGCATATTAGCCTTTCATTATATAGGATTACAAGATTTTTGGGGTTAGTTACTAAGGCATTAGTGTCCAACAGGAACAAAAGAAATAATCTTTAAATATCTGTTTCACTAGATAGGAATAATTTTCTTCTTTATCAAAAAACAAAAAAACACTTTTATCTTTCCACTGCTACTATATATACAAATTCCCCACAATAGTAAACCCAGCATTGATGGAAAAACATTTCAGTAACATCTCTTGCCTATATTTTACATTTTTAAACTTTATAAATCACATTTTTATTGTTTTCTATAGTGTTCACATATACAGTAAAATGTATACTTTGAAAACATTTTATAGATTTATGTGTAATTTATGTTTAACACATTGCACGCATTTAAAGTGTACCATCAGATGAATTTTGATGAATGAGATAAAGAATGTGTTTGTCATCCCCAAAGCTTCCTACTTCCCTTTTGTAATCTCTTTTCATTCATGTCTCCCAGGTGTAAGCCCTGAAATCTTTCTATATCTATATCTATATCTATATCTATATCTATATCTATATCTATATCGATAGATATATAGATGTATAGATATCTATATCTATCTATCTATTTATAGAGAGAGAGATACATAGATATAGATATATATATAGATATCTATATATATATATAGAGAGAGAGAGAGAAAGAGGGGGGGGGCCTGGTGCATGAAATTCAGGCGGGGGGCAGGGGGTGTCACTCAGCCCAGCCTGGACCCTCTCCAATCTGGGACTCCACTGGGATTGGGCCTAAACGGGCAGTGATCTCTCTCACAATCCAGGTCTGCTGGATCCCAACTGCTCATTTGCCTCCCTTCCTGATTGCCCCTAACCGTTTCTGCCTGCCAGCCTGATCACCCCCTAACCACTCCCATGCCAGCCTGATTGATGCCTAACTGCTCCCCTGCCAGCCTGTTTGCCCCCAACTTTCCTCTTCTGCTGGCCTGGTCACCCCTAATTGCCCCCTCCTGAAGGCTTGATTGCCCCCAACTGCCCTCCCTTGCAGGCCTGGTGCCTCCCAACTGCCCTCTCCTGCTGGCCATCTTGTGGTGACCATCTTGTGTCCACATGGGGGCAGCCATCTTTGACCACATGGGTCAGCCAACTTGCATGTTGGAGTGATGGTCAATCTGCATATTACTCTCTTATTAGATAGGATAGAGGCTTGGTGCATGGGTGGAGGCCAGCTGGTTTGCCCTGAAGGGTGTCTTGTATCAGGGTGGGGGTTCCCTTGGGGTGTGGGACAGCCTGGGCAAGGGGCCTGTGATGGTTTGCAGGCTGGCCATGCCCCCCAGTGACCCAAGTGGAGGCCCTGGTATCTGGAATTTATTTACTATCTACAATTGAAACTTTATAGCCTGGAGCAGAGCCAAGCCCCCTGCTCACTCTGTGGCCATTAGCCATTTCTGTTGGGGTTCCTGTATCTTCTATAATTGAAACTTTGTAGCCTTGAGTGGAGGCCTAGGCCGGCCAGGGTGTGTGGAAAGCTTGGCTTCCTCCATTGCCTGGGAAACCCAAGCCTCTCAACCAATCTCTGTGGCTGCAGCCATCTTGGTTGGGGTTAATTTGCATACTCATTCTGATTGGCTGGTGGGCATGGCTGGTGTGGCTTGAGCAGAGTGATGGTTAATTTGCATATTACTCTTTTATTATGTAGGAATATATATATATTTCTATCTCTATCTCCTCTATCTCTACCTATCTAATCTTTATTGAATCTATCAATATCACCTATATCTATCTATGTATGAAATTAATTCAGCATCATTTGTTCAAAATCTTATCCTACGCTATGAAATGTCTTTGAATCTTTGATCAAATGTATTTATTTCTGGTGTCTTAATGCTGTTTCTTTAGTCTGTCTAACTTTACACTGTTACTATACTATCTTAATCATTGTACCTTTATAATAAGTCTCAAAACCAGGTGGTGTTAGGTTTCTAAATTTGATCTCCTTCAAAGTAATTTCACATATTAGGGTCTTTGCATTTCTACATATTTAGATTTTAGAATTAGCTTGTCTACTTCTAAAAAAGAAAAAACAGCCAGAATTTTCACTGGCATTGCTATAGATTAGAAATATTGAGTTTTATAACCTGTGAACTCCATTTCTTAAAAAATATTTATAATTAATTACTCTCAGTAATATTTTGTAGTAATATAGTGTGCAGTTGTTTTTTTATCTGAGATTTATTACTAATTACTATACATGTTGATACTATTATAAATGTCGTTGTTTTAATTCTTTTTTTCTCTTAATCTTTAATGCCTGGTAGGTTTATTTATTTTATTTTATAAAATATATTTTATTGATTTTTTACAGAGAGGAAGAGAGAGGGATAGAGAGTTAGAAACATCGATGAGAGAGAATCATGAATCAGCTGCCTCTTGCACACCCCCTACTGGGGATGTGCCTGCAACCAAGGTACAGAATCAAACGTGGGTCCCTTCAGTCCATAGGCGGATGCTCTACCCACTGAACCAAACTGGTTTTGGCAATGTCTGGTAGTTTTAAATGGCAATTTAATTGGATGATATAATTGAATCTCAAAATCAAGTATATATGTATATATTTTTCCAATTTGGAAGATTTCTATCATATGGTCATTTATAATTGCTCTTAATACCACTTACCTTGGTCTCAAGGTCAGTATATCCAAATGTAAGTCATGCTTCAATTTATCTGACAACATAACAACCCTCTCAAAGTGCACATACTTTTTAAAAAGTATAATAACAAAATTATATAACAGTTCACAGGCAGATGGATGACTACATATGAAAATTATGCATTGATGGAACCACTTTTTAATTTTCTGTTGTTATTCTCAACCCCTCCTCTTCTTAAAATTATCTGATATTGATTATGTTTATTCAATTCCTCCTCCTTTTTTCTATATCCTACTTCTGATATTTTACTAATGTTATGCCCTTTTTATTTTAAGATACTTTCAAAATATTGTGTATTTTACTTTGTTTAAACATGCAAACACATATCCAAAAGTAGAAAAACAGGGACACCAACAATATTTGTACACGTGTTCATAGCACCATTATTCATTATAGCAATCCAACGTCTCTTGGTAGATGAATGAATAAACAAACATGGTATATACATGAAATAGAATATTATTCAGCCACAAAAAGAAAGAAAAAATTAACATAATCTACAATGTAAATGACCCTTTAAGGCATTGTAATAACTGAAATAAACCAATCATAAAAGAACAAATATTGTACTATTCCACTTACATGAGTTACTTAGAGAAGTCAAATTTATAGACAAAAAGTAGATGGTGATAGATAAGTAGGAAGTGGGGAAGGGAAGATTGGAAGTTCATGTTTAACAGTCAACAGAGTTTCAGGTGCAGAAGAAAGAAAGCTTTGAAAATGGATGATGGTGATCGTTGCATAACCATGTTAAATGTACTTAATGCCACACAGCTGTATACTTGAAAATGGCTTAAAAAGTAATTTTTATGTTGTGCATATTTCACCAAAATTAAAAGAATGCAAACTGAGCATAAATATATAATAGAGTCAAACTTCCTTTCTTGAAAGTCTCCCATCTTGAATAATTCACTTCTCAACCTACAAGTCTTTCATGCCAATATCTGTATAAACAGTCACAAGTCACTCAGGCCACAAAAGAAGAGAATGTGCCAGTATGAGTCAGTTTATTACTATAAACATCCCAGAATATTGTGCTGTGAATATTTTCATGTTTGTTTATTTTTTGGGTTTTTTTTTTTTTTGCTTTTGTTACTACTTATTATTATTATTAAATTTTCATCTTTACTCTACATTTCATTTCTTTTTTGTTAAATTTTGATTTATATTTCATGTAATATTTAAAGAGTTTATTTATAGGTTAAACAGTACATTAGACATACATTGTATATAATCAATGTTAAAACAAGGAATCATTTGGGGTTCTGGAACAGATTAATTCAATTTACCTTATTTCTAATGGGAAAAATGCTTTGGTTTTCTAACAGCCTTCCCGAACAAGTTAAGTTTGAGAAATGAGGTTCCACTAGTATATTTTTTGTTTGATGGTGATATTCTACATATTTACATATTTGGAATTCCAAAAGCTCCCATTTTAGATAAGTTAGTCCAAATCCACACCTCTATTCCTCAAAGAAAAGTAAACTACAAATAGTCCTCATTTACAACAAGATTTTTTAGGAAAAGAATTATAAAACTCACCAATATTGTTTATCATGGTCACTGTATTCTTATTTCTAGTTATAAAAGTATAAAAAAGGACCTTAACTAGTCTAAAAATGCATTGTCATATAGCCCATATAAGTAAAACATTAAAGAAATGAAACAGCCGAAACAGGTTTGGCTCAGTGATAGAGCGTTGGTCTGCGGACTGAAAGGTCCCAGGTTCGATTCCGGTCAAGGGCATGTACATTGGTTGCAGGCACATCCCCAGTAGCGGGTGTGCAATAAGGCAGCTGGTAGACGTTTCTAGCTCTCTCTCCCTCTCCCTTCCTCTCTGTAAAAAATCAATAAAATATATTTTTTTAAAATGAAACAAAAAAACAATAGAATGAAATTCAACTAATTCTGACCTGATTTTCTTACCTATTAGCATTTTTAATAGTAATTCAGTGCTTCAAAAAGAAATAATCTGACCTTCTTCTTACATTTATATTTAACTAGAGGCCCGGTGCATGAAATCTTGCATGGGTGGGGTCTAGCCAGCCCGCCCCAATTGGGATAGAGGGGGTGGATCAGAGGCTGGGTCAGCTGGAGGGAGGGGCAGCAGGAGGTTGGCCAGTTGGCCCCACCCTCGATTGGGCCAGTTGGCTGGGCAGTGAGTGTCATAGTGACGTGTTGTTCTGGTCTTTCTGGTTGCTTGGCTTTTATATATATAGATAAGATGCTATACAAACATGAGTTAAGTGCAGAATTTTACAAGATCAAGGAGCTTCTTATGAGGCCATTTCTTTTTAAGTTCTTCCTAAAGTACCCAAAAGGCAGCTGGCTCCCCATAAATAATATTGTTTAGCTTTATAGGATTTGAAAAAAAAATGTGCTGGGCATGAAATGTTAGTTACAGTATTAACTAAATAAATTAAACATGGAATAAAGCTTTGCCTTTTATTTTAAAGTATAAAACAAAATTTACAAGATCTTAATTTTTTTTTTCAGTGAAACATTCCTATAAAATTGCCCTAACCGGTTTGGCTCAGTGGATAGAGTGTTGGCCTGCGGACTCAGGGGTCCCAGGTTCAATTCCAGTCAAGGGCATGTACCTTGGTTGTGAGCATATACCCAGTAGGGAGTGTACAGGAGGCAGCTGATAAATGTCTCTCTTTCATTGATGTTTCTGACTCTCTATCCCTCTACTTTCCTCTCTGTAAAAAATCAATAAAATATATTTTTAAAATAAATAAATAAAATAAAATACTCTTTGGGGGTGGGTGGTGGGGAGTGGCTAAACTCTGTAGGACCTTAAGCATATTTCTCAAAGCTTTAACTTTCACAGCTTGTCTTTTGATGGATTTCTTTGTGGTTAAGCTTCCAATACTCCCAGATGTATAGGTGGCTCCAATTCCTGACAGCATGGCAGGGATTCTCTGTGCATTCTTTCCCTCATAGCCCCTGTATCTCCCTATATCAAAGCCTAAGTGACCATTATGATCAGACAACTGTAGATATGATGTTCACTGACCACCAGGGGGCAGACGCTCAATGCAGGAGCTGCACCCTGGTGGTCAGTGCGCACTCCCACAGGCAACCTCCCGCACCAGCCAACCTCCTATAATCCCTCTCCCCGCCTGACCGGCCCCCATCCACCCAAATAGGGACTGGGAGATGGCCCTGATTGGCCCCAATTGCCAGTCAGGCCAAGGGACCCCACCCATGCAAGAATTCATGCACCAAGCCTCTAGTATAGGTATAAAAGCTCTATAAACTGTAGTGAGCTATTCTAGCCCCAAATCACAAAAGCAAAATATTTCATTTTAGGTGAGGCAGTTTATTTTGTTGTAGGTAGAGAAATGTACCATCCTCTTGTTTTTGTAACAAAACGTCAGAATTATTTTCTGTCCATCTGATTAAAATTAGAGATATTATTTGGCACTTGTATCTTCAACTTAAATTTAGGACCATGGATAAGAAACAGCTTTCTGGAGTGTTTGAGTTGACTTGAAATACCAATATGTCATCCTAAATAAGGCATATAAGTTGAAGAAAATGTAATTCCATATTAACCATAACCTCAGAGTTGTATTGAACTTGAGCCTAGCAACTCAGAGGCTTCCTGACACCTATAATGTCTTGGTAAGCACATTTGGTAAGCATTGGTTTTCCAGTCAGCATGTGTTCAGTTGAGTGTGAATTTCAGAATTCCAGTTTTCCCTATTTTATGTAGGTGAATTTATCAATATCTCTAAAACTCAATATTATATGTAAAAGAGAAATAATAATTGTACTCAGTCAGCTTTTGTAATGTGATTTTATATATAATGATATAGTATATATATACTAGATTCCTGGTACATGAAATTCATGCACAGAGGGAGTGGTCTCTCAGCTCAGCCTGCACCCTCTCTAATTTGGGTCTCCTTAGGGGATGTCCGATGTCTGGCAGTTGGTCAGTTGGACAACCTGGGACTGCTGGCTTCTAACCACTCACCTGCCTGCTGGCCTGATCATCCTAACTGCTCTCCCCTGCCAAACTGATACCTCTAAACTGCTCTCCACTGCTGGCCTGATTGCCCTAACTGCTCTCCCATGCTGGCCGGATCACCCCTAACTGCCTCTGTCTTGGCCCTGCCACCATGGCTTTGTCCAGAAGGACATCTGGAAGGTTGTCTGGAAGACGTCCAGTCTAATTAGCTTATTATCCTTTTATTAGTATCCTTTTATTAGTACACACACACACACACACACACACACACACTGCATATGCATATTGAGTGGCCAGATTATTATGATCTCTGAATGCATAATAATCTGGCCACTCAGTAAATATACACATTAGAGGCCTGGTGCATAAATTCATGCATGGGTGGGGTCTAGCAAGCCTGGCCTACCTGCTGGTTGAACTCCTGGTCGAGGGGACAATTTGCATATTAGCCTTTTATTATATAGGTTATACACTGAGTGACCAGATTATTATGCGTTCAGAGATCATAATAATCTGGCCACTCAGTGCATATATATTTATAGTGTTTAGCATATAGTAACTTCTCAATAAATATTTACCACTTTTTAAAATAAGCAGGAAAATTGGGCTATTAAGTAGAGGTTCTGTTCTCTTCATGCTAGGCTAGGGCACACACAAAGGACATGCATGACATTTAATTGTCTCTAGAAGGAAATATTTTCAAGTTAGGGCATTATTATACTCAGACTGGAAAATATTTTATACTTAGATTGAAAATAATTTATACATGAGTGTTTCAATATCATAATTCATAAATGAACATGAACAGAAAAAGAAAAGGTAATGAAATAAGGCCTTATTGTGCCATAGAAAACATTTATTAGAAATATTTCAGCTCAACTGTGATTTAAAAGGAATGGAGTTCTAAGAAATAATCTCAAGGCAGGATTGATGAGTGTATAAGGGAAATATAGAGTCTACCATTGTTCAAAAGATACCAAGCAGACAACGTAACTTTAAATGCAATGTTATGAAGTCGGGGGAGGAGGATCATGAGTGAGGAAGATCAGGTATATAATTATTATAATACTCTAGGTATCAGATGATACATTTTGAGTGGTGCCTCGCATAAAGAACGCCTCGCACAGCGAACGCTGCACACAACGAACTTCATTTCATGATTCATACAACGAACTTCGTTTCACACAAGGAAGTCGCCCGAGCTTCCACGACTGCTTCGCCCGAGCTTCCACGATCGCTGCCGATGTATTGCATCCTTCCGCGCAGGCACTGCAGGCAGTCGTTAGTCACTGCGCTTAACTTAAGCACGTATCGCGGCAATCGTTCTTCATTACGAATTAAATCACGCACGTATCACGGCAGTCGTCCTTTTAAGTTAAACTCAATACACTGTATCCGGATTCAGCTGAAGCAAACAGGATCAACGATCTTTACTCCGATACTCTTGTCCGTTATTTCCGGCAGATGTTGGAGAAAAGAGAAAAACAAACGACTTTGGACAGGTTTTTCATGAAACCATCGGCCAAAAAGCAGAAAATGGATGAAGATGTGCAAGATTCGGTAGACTCTACTTAGTCTGTCTTAAAATTTAAAAAAATGTGTGTTTTTTTTAAAAAAAATTATGTTTTTAGATGTATCTAAATAAAAATAATAACAAAAAATTTATCTTTTTTTATGTCATCTTAGCATATTTTATGCTACAGAACAAATTATTTTTTTTAACATGTATTGTTATGGGAAACACGTTTCACATAACGAACTTTTCGCATAACAAACTTGCTCCTGGAACGAATTGAGTTCGTTGTGTGAGGCACCACTGTATTTTGTTGAAAGGGGATAATAGCTTTAAGAGCAATTTTTTTCTTAAGAATAGACAGGATTTTACTGCCACATGGTGCTAAGAAGGCTAATATCCCAAACATATTTGCATTTTTATTTTCAATCAAAACACTTTATTCACATAACTGATGACTACCTGCACTTGATTTAATGTTAAAATGCCAGCCTGGAACTTAAAGAAAAAACTTAATGTCAGAGTGGAAAGAGGCTTAAATTGAAAATAATCATTCAATTCAACTCATCATTATTTAAATAAGAAAAATGAAGACATAAAATATGCATTTACATGAACATTGTTTCTCTCTTAGGAATTAAAAAATATAAGTTCTTGAACTGACCAGTGGCTCAGTTGGTTGGAGTGTCGTCCCATACACCAAAAGGTTGTGGGTTAGATCCTGGTCGGAGCAAGTACATGAGGCAACTGATCAATGTTTTTCTCTCACATGGATCTCTTAATATAAAAGTCTAATATGCAAATTATCCACTCAACTGGGAGTTCATCCAGGACTTCAATCGGGAGGCTGGGAGTCCAACCACTTGCTATGACAGGCACTGACCATCAAGGTGTGGTGCAGGACATGGTGAGCGTCAGCAACACGGTACTGGAAGCAGGCAGCAGTGGAGGCACTGCCAGCCTTGATGGGGCCCGATGAGAGTGGGACCACGGAGGGATAATGGAGCAGGTGAGCGAGCAGTGCAGGCCAAGGTGTGTGTGAATGGGGGCCCCAATCATTCAGCCGGTCACCCCACAGATTGGCCTTAATCGCTTGCCAGGCCTAGGGACCCTACCCATGCAGAATCTCATGCACCAGGCCTCTAGTGATTAATAAAGAATGTTTTGACATGGTTTGATTAAAAATGCTATATGTCCCTAAGATGGTTTTATGAAAAGGATACTAAGTTATCTCAACCAATTTGGATTGTAAGTTTATTTTACTTGGAGTAAGAAACCAACTAAGAGAAAGGAAGAGTAGTGATCAATGGCCAGGTTTACAAGTTGAAAAATAGCAACAGATGTGTTGCAACTGATATATTGGGAAGTCCAATCATAAAGGTGTAAAACATTATGTACAATATCTTGGTTTGAAGATATTTCAGAGGAAAATAAGAGTCTTGGCTTTCATAAGAAATGTATGCTTAATAGGTACTTCTACTCATCAAGTTTTATCATGGAACCATTTCTTTTTGCTGGCCTTATAAAGCCTGTAGAGTATTATCAGTAAATAAGAGCGATTTCATTATGACTCTATAAGATTCCATGTGCTTCTATTTGGGAAAATTACTCGCAGGCTCCACTTCTTTTTTAAAAATACAATATATGAATATTTTTTACTTCAGAGGTCTAGTTTAACAGGGCTATTATACCTATACGCAGGATAAATACTGGGACATTTATGATGGTAGTATGAATACATTTTTTTTTAGAAAAGGTTACATTAATAAAGACATGTAAGATATTTGGAGCAAATTTGTAAGATAAACAAAGTCTGTTTCCTTTAAATAAGTGCATGGGATAGAAGATTTCTTGAAACAGACTCCCCTCTGTATTATATTTGATCTATAATTTCAGCCCACAAGCACTGGTAAGAATTTTTCCAGCAAAGGCACCTAAGTTAGTGGCAAGAGAATTTGGAAAAGGTAGCATAAATATGACCTTCTCTAAGGACTGACAATGAGTTAATAAAAAAAAAAAGTGATACTTTTCAGCATGAACTCTGTCACCAAAACATATGAATGTTGTTGCTAGACTTCCCTAAGGGCAGTCCCAAGACAAGTTTTTTTTGTTCAAGCAGTCTATCAGCCATGGTGACCACAACAGAAATGCTTTATATTTAACATGAAGCCTCTCCTCTTATTATTTATTTATTTATTTATTTATTTATTTATTTATTTATTTTTGTAGTGCACATATGTGATTTTTGCCATTCCATACACTCACTCTCCTTTGAGTTACTTGGATCTGATATTCATCTGGGAAGTAATCTGAATTCCTCTCCTCCAAATCTTTCTGTTAAATTATACTGGTATCTTGGTTTGTAAATTAGAGCCCATGAATCAAACCTAAGCAAACTGATTTGTGCAGGCTGTCATGATGACTTCATAGCTAGGCCACTGAGAAGAATAAAGGAGACTTACTGTATATCTGGTATAGAGCCACTAACTCGTTTCCCATTTTTCCCTTTGAAGGGATGGAGGGGTAGAGAAGCTCCAATATTTTAACACATAAGGACTGAGCCTCAGTTGGTACAGCATTCGTGAGAAATGAGAAATGAGAAATGGAAACAAACTAATGGAAAAGGGATTTGATGTAATCATTTGGGTGGGCTGTGAGTCGAGGTCACTGATGTTAGCATGTCCTTGGATGTTTTACTCTCCACAAGCCAATAAATATTCTTTTTTTTTTTCAAGTTAGGTAGATCAGGTTTTTATTTTCTTTAAAGCAATGTAAGATTCAACTGGTAAAAGTTTTATAATTTCGTGTTCTTTTTTCAGCCCTCAACATGGATATTTAACTAGATATAATTTAATATGGTTTTTCTAGTAAGAATCTACACTTTATAATCTTTCTAAAATTAAGAGCTTTTCTGATTATATATCCATTAATTTTCACAAATATATGTTATGAATATAACTTTGATTTTATGTTTATACATTGGTGTTAATATGTACTTAATATTTCATTAGTTTTCTAAGGAATGATGATCACTTACACTGTGATTAGATTGAAAGCCCCAACCATGAGTCATTACGAGGTAATTCTTTGCTAGGTAATTAAACACTTGCTAAAATATATTAAAACTTTTCTGGTATATAGTTCACAATTCAAATCTATTTCAAAAAGAGAATAAAGACAATATTTTCATATCAAGAGACATTCAGGCCTGAGGCATATCTGATATAGATTTTTAATATGTATAATTTTTAAAAGTATACTTAAAATACAAATTGAAGCACAGAAATGAGAATCCATATGTCCACTATAGAAAATTTAAGTTAGAAAAATTTAAATTCTAACAATAAAAAATAATGATCTTGGGGATAATTTATAATCAAATAATGAGAGAAAAATACTCAGATAAAATTTTCTAAACTGAAAAACATGCATATAATTGATTCTTTCTACAAAGATGTGAATATCTGAATATAACTTCAAATAATAGAATAGGGAGATAAGGCTGAGGAGAGAATATGTAGAATATACCAAATGGATATTGTTCTAATAGAGAGAACACTCTTATAAATTGTCACTCTTATAAATAAGGAGTATGGTGTTCTTAGTGAAGAATCTTCTATTTTAAAGTTAAAAATAAGTACATCTTACACTTGACCAGGGTCTGGGATCCAGCCTGCAATGGAGTTATTGCCCTTGAAAGAATCAAAACCAGGACCCTTTAGTCCATGGGCCAACACTCTATCCACTGAGCCAAACCAGCCATGGTGAAATTATCACTGTTTTAAAGGTCTTCATCCTATTATTACCCTTCTCTTAAACAATTCAGTTAGGCTATTTTAGACAACCTTACTTAGGGTTAGGTTTTAATTCAAGGTTAATATGTCATCCTGTAGTTAAAATCCATTTCCTTCAAGGATAAGAGTGAATATATGGAATTGGTTTAATTTTAAATTCCATCCCATCCAATTTTTATTTTTAAAGTATTTTGTTTTCTTTTCCACTGGTGTTGCTTACTTATTAATAGAGTTTGCATTTACTAACAGGATTTAGATTTAGAGGAATCTTGTTAGAATATTGTTAATTTAAAATTGTACAATCCTCCCGCAATAAGCATCACACATTTCTCCTATCATTACTGTCCAATGCATTCAGACAGGATAAGTAATATTTGCTCTCCATTACAATGATGTTCTTCAAACTGCTTGTCTTTCTTTCATAAGTGCCTCAGTGGGAATTTCCTTCAGGCTGAGGATACTAATTTATTCTGCATATATGCCCATGTTCTCTATGTGATTAGTGAAGTACTGCTGTAGAGACTCCTGAATTTTTAAGGAAAAAGTGCCTTTGGGTAATGTGAAAATAGCAAGAGACTTTGTAAGTTTGAGAAAGACTGTCATTGTATCTCCATGCTGTTTAAAGACTTGAGGCTCCTCCCACTTTGCTATCCTTTGATGTGATGTCTCAAGGTATTAGTAACTATTTTCCTACTTTTAGTTGAATTTTCTCTTAATTGAGTGGGTAGTATTAAGTACAGATATCTGTAGTTTCTTGAATTAATGTAGAAATGGGCATATATGAATTTTAAGAGTCATGGATTGTAGATATTAGAAGAGCTGTCAAAAAATAGGGCCTAATACTCTCTTGGGAGCATGAAACTGATGTAAAGTAGTAATTTTAGATTCTCACCCAGATTGAGGCAGCTAACGTTTCTCTCCAAAGAGCAGCTAAACGTCTTCCCTGAACAGTTCCAGGCTGCCCCAGGGCTCTCTCTACTACATGGCTTCTCACTGAACTATTTTTAAAGTTAACTGTTTCTTTTCTAACTTGCTAAGCCCCTTGAGAGCACTGCGTACCAACAACAAAACTCTTCCGTTAGGAAAGAAGCAGCGTGTGAGCCCACGCGGTGTGACCTGGGACAGGAACACCTTAGCTTCCTGGGAGAAGTGAATACTCATAGTTGGTTCTTTGGAACTGAACGCACGGAAGACAGAATGTTCAGGGGTTAGAAGACATCATGTAGACCAGTGATTCCCAAAGTGGTCTATATCGACCCCCAGGGGTCTATGACAACCTGCAAGGGGTCTACGTCAGCGAAAAAAAAATTTGGGGGTCCATGAAATGAAAATGGGGGTCCAAGATAGTGGATCTCAACATACACTGATAGTACCTATTTACTTACATCATATTATCTTATAATATAAAAACATATAAATTATTTATAAAAGTACCTATGAAGTAAAAAATTTATTATATGTGTTTATAAAATTGTGTAAGTTGTAGGATAAAAACCTGCACATAATGATATACCAGTATCATCTTGTTACAAGCATATGCGCAGTAAACATTCTTGCCAATTTTTGTCTCAAAGCTTCGCGAACTTGCACCGACTTGTTCAATCCATCACTCTATAAATATGAATGTGAGAAAAATACGTTCATTCGTTTCCTGAATCTTGAATAGGAAAGTGCTGAGAAAATATTTAAAAAATATAAACTGGTAGTTTATCATACAAATTATAGTGAATCAGTGTTATTTTGTTTGAGAATGCCGGAGAAAAGTAGGTACATTATTTTTTATTAAATTTTAACACTAAACTTCACTACAGTTAGAAATTTACAAAAAAAATCAATATCAGGTAAGTAGGGGGTCTACCCAAAACCGAAAAACATGGCAAGGGGTCTAGGGCACAAACAAGCTTGGGAACCTCTGATGTAGACCAATCAGCCCTCCCATGTCTGCTTTCAATAACAAACCCCAACTACTGGTTGTCAGAGACATTTTATAGCCACTCTTCTGTGAAAAATAATACAAGTGGAGCCTCAACAAAGGGAGTCAGAGTCCCCATCCCAGACAAATCGCTTTGCATATCTTACTCCTCAAACCTTTGGGACGTTTAAGCTGAGCAATAAAACCTCTGGACTTGGCCAAACCAACATTGTATTTCAAACAACTATTTCAAACAGAAAAGCAGACATCCTGATGACCAGACTGAAAATTAAAGACATTTTGTAGAATTGGCTAAGAATGGCTTCTCTTATTTGCACCTATAGTATTCCTTCCTTGGTTATTAACTCTAATAGAAATCCCTGCCCTCTTTCATGTAATTATTTCCCCCTGTTTTTTATAAACACCCCTTGCCTTCCTTCACCTCCTTCTCAGAACACTACTTGAGCTTCTGACTGAATCTGTGCTTCCCAGAACTGTAAGTCTTTTTTATTGCAAATAAACACATGTTGCTTCTCTCTTTGGCTTTGTATTTTTAGGTGAACACATCAAACCTTTATGTATCTGTTTTACCCAAACATTATTAAAACATTCCTGGTACATTCTCATGTACATGAAGTACAGTAGACTAGCTTCACCAGTTACCTCTAATCTGCAGAATGAACCAGAATGCAAGTTCTTTTTGAAAGTAGTGCCTCTTCCGTCTATACTAATAAAAGGGTAATATGCTAATTAGCCTGGATAGACCAGACATCTTCTGGATGTCCTTCTGGACGTGCTTCTGGACAAAGCCTCAGTGGCTGTGAGGGGCGAGGAGGACCAGCAGTCATAGTGGCCAGCCACAGGGGTGATGGGGGCGGCACCTTCCCCTGATTGGCTGGACTGCTGCTTTTCATGCATGAATTTTCATGCACCAGGCCTCTAGTTTATACATAAATATGAATACAAAATTCAGTCTTAATATGCATAATTGTAATTTGTTTACAAGTGTTATAGTAAATAAATGTTACTTCTATGAAGAGAATTATGAATATATTTTCCTTTTTTCTAATTTTTTTAATGGGACTTATTTTTATTCATATAATTTTAACATTTTAAATGTGTTTACAGTACTAACCTCTTAAGTTTTTGGAAAGGTGTTTAGCCCCAGGATGAATGAGTTGATGCTATTACATTTTTCAGAATTTTATCAGAATACTGAATGCTACATTCAGTGGTGATTGCTGTTCACCTCAGCCATAGGTCAATCAAAGCAGACTTTCTGTGGCTTGCCTTCCCTTGTCAACTTTTATTTTTACCATTTTAAGGCAGTGGGAGTTCTGGGCAATTTGCTCAGTACAGATAGTGACAAAGGTACAGGGGACATGAGAAAGATGATCGGGGAGGGGGGCCGGGGGACACCCAGAGGTATTTTGTGAACATTTTAAAACTCTATAGGTTTTTGGAAGACTGAGACTAGATCCAAAGCACAATGATATAATTTTAGCAACTCTGCTGACACAGAAGTCAGTCAATCTGAATTCAACCATGGGTCACAGGGGGACTGTGCTCCAAGAAGCACGTGTTAAAGTCACTCAGCTGTTCTGAAATAGGCTCTCTGACAACATGGAGTGTCTGTTACCCAAGGCGATACCAATTGGTCTGCAAAATGTGTGGCTTGCAAAGTCTTCTTTAAAAGACTAACAGTTTCTCGCCGAGGCCGGTTTGGCTCAATGGATAGAGCGTCGGCTTGGGGACTGAAGGGTCCTGGGTTCGATTCCGGTCAAGGGCATGTACCTTGGTTGCGGGCATATCCCCAGTAGGGGCTGTGCAAGAGGCAGCTGATCAATGACTCTCTCTCATCGATGTTTCTAACTTTCTATCTCTCTCCATTCCTCTCTGTACAAAATCAACAAAATATATTAAAACAACAACAACAAAAAAAAAAACCAATGTGTTTAAAAAAAAAAAAAGACTAACAGTTTCTCAGCATTTAACTATACTTATTTATAATTTGATAGTCTGACTTGATTCAAGAGGATATTAGGAGCTATCTGATTAATTTAATGAAATATAGTTTATTTCAATTTGTTTGGCATGAGACTTGAAAATCAGTTGAATATTTTAAAGGAAACTTTAAAGAAATAGTAACACAATTGTTTATTACAGCTAGTATTAAAGATATGAAAATGCAATTTCAATAGTTAGAAAAAATAGCAATGATACCTATTTCTTATGCAAAACAGTTTGTGAGTGCATTGATTTTGTGTTTAATAACATTTTTAAAATTTGATTTCCAAAGAGGGCAAATTATAAAAAAAATAGATTTCACAATAGTTGAAGGTAACAAGAAAAAAAAAAATCACTATTTCTTATATCTACATTTTTATTAGTCCAATTTTCTAGTTTCACAATGCTTAACTCTTTTAAAAAGTCGTAATTGGCTTAAGGCATCTATTTAGTGAGACTGGATTAATTGTAGCTCTATGCCAATATAGCCACATTCTCCATAATTGCCATTAGCACAATGTCTTTGAATCAGAAAGCAGGGTATACAACACAGACCATCATACAGTATATTCCCTCACAATATACATATTGAACGAATGTACCACAAATACTTCAGGAAAGAAGACAGAAACTATTCTAAGTATTTCATAGTGGGAGAATTTAATGCAAAGAAAAAGCTTCATAAGATGGAAGGACTTAAAAGGGAAGCCAGAGGTGAGCAATGCAGGAAGCACCTGCCACCCTTAAAGCAGGAGACTCAGCAGAAGTTACTAGACACAGAAGCATAAGACCTGGGCCCTGGCATGAATGGCTGTGATCATGGCCTAATGAGCCACAGCGAGTGGAGACCAGAACAGAAACCTGGTTATTTTCTCTCCCCTTGCCTTTTTATCTACAGTAAGTGCCTCCTATTGGCTGGGTCTGTCCAGCAAACAGAAATGTACTGGGGGGGAATGTCATCCATAATAGAAAGCAGAGTGGGAGAAGGTCAAGTGCAGAGCAATTAAGCATAATAAGTCTATTTTTTGGGGGGAGGGGGGATGATGAACCATTTCTAGATATCAAGGACAACCTGGGATTTGGACAAAAGAATAAAAGTTCCTTTAAACTGTATTAATTCACATTCCTTTTTGCAGTAACTTACTTCTCAGTCGACTTTGCTTCAAGACAGCATATTGTGGGAATGAGAAGCAACAAACTATTGTATCAAAAATCTTGATTGGAAGTTTAATTCTGAAAGTATTTCTATTTTGAAAACATATTTCACTTCTGACCATATTCCATGAAAAAGCTCTCTCTTCTATTTCTATATATTATAATACAATACATACATTATTCTATTCCAATGAAAGGGCATGTTGAGAACATAGAATTATACAGTGCCTACTTCATCAATATATTTTAATAACTTTTAGAAATAAATTAATCATTGACAATGAAATAACTATAAGTAGAAAATTGGCAGGGCAAATGCTCAATAAATATTTTGGAGCAAATAACTGGATAAATTTACAAGCTCCAGAGTGGTTAATTCAAATAAAACAGATAAAGAACCCTTAACTGGAAGAGCAAGTGTTAACAGGCCGAGGATTTTTTTTTCTCATTTTTTTTATTTCTTAGGTATAAAAAAGTAATACTGGGAATCCTCAAGATAATTTACTTGAATTGAATCTGGGTGAGCTAAAAGTGAATTTTTCACATACCATGAGGATGAAGCAACCCAGAGAGAAAAGTATTAGAACTTAAATGCATTACTATTTTCTGGCTTTTTACAAAAGAGTATCCAGGAGCTAGCATAAGGAGTAGTTGTGAAATACTTACCATATTTAAAAAAAGGAATACATTAAAATTTAAATATTTAACATTATTTTTAAAAGTAAATTATATGGATAATGTTCACCCTGGTGACTGCATTTCTGTGATGTAGTGTCTTTCTTTATTGACTATATTATCATTTCACAAAACTCTTCTAAAGCTCTCTTTGTAAGATTGATTTTTATTATACCCTAGAGCTCTTCATTAAGAAGTTCATTGTCCAAAATGATATTCATATATAATGAAAGAACTTCCCAGTCATGTCCTTTGAATAGCTAAGTTCACACACAAAGGCAGTTTCTCTGTAGCTGATGGAACAGAGCTAGTATTTAAGCTAATGAGGGCATTATCATTTTGACACAGAAACGCTGTTAGCAATTTCCTCTTCAGGAACATCTAATGCATTTCCACAATGTTAGTCAAAATCTATGAAAGGTAGAGAAGTCTATCAAAAATCACATCACATGGTAAGAGACAATAAAATAAATATAATTGTAAATGGATAATCAGATAAGTAGCATATATACCCCCAAGAAGTTTGTGGTTCAGCATTTTATTTTACACAGAAGAGCCAAACACATACAAATCAATCAAACTCATGTGTAAATTAGTTCTTTGTGACATTAACAGGTGATAAAACTTTTTTGCCTCAATAAAAATGTAATATATATATATATATATATATATATATATATATATATATATTATATATATTACATTTTTATTGACTGATAAGCTGTTACCAGCTACATCTGGCTATTGAGCATTTAAATTGTGGTTGGTGAAACTCAGCAACTGGATTTTAAATTTCATTTAACATTAACTAATTTAAATTCAAACCTACTAAACATGGTAGGCACATATGTTTAGTGCCTACCATGTTGAACAGTTCAGTTATTAGAAAGAACTTGATAGCAAGAAGATTTATGAGTTATCAAAAGGGTATTTCTCACTCAATATATGACTAGCAAACACGTGACCACTCTGACTGGCATAATTCTGACAGACATTGTCAAACATCCTGGCACTCCGTCAATTAGTTTCCATACGCCTCAGAAATCTTTTTTATTTTTTTTACACAGTGCTCAAAATAGTTACAAAGAATCAATTGTCACCAGCCTACTACATGAAATAAACTTTCCATTTCTATTATGACAGCCTTCTAAAAGAAATGTGTATCACAGTGGCAATAAGGTAGTGATATTGATTCTTGGAAATGTTGAGAAACTGCTTGGCATGACATGTCTTGACTCTGTAAACACGAACTTGCTTTTAGGCCAGAGAAAGCAAATACGACAGGAAAGGTAATAAGAGAAAATAATAACAATTGAATAAGTGGGGGGAAAAGTTATAGTGGTTTTTAATATAATAAGTTGTGTTTCTGAAAAGGGAAAAGGTGTGAAAAAATATAACTAGATGAAACTTGTAAAAATGTACAATTAATTGAAGGGGAAAAAAGCTGTCATTAACTACATACAAGGTATTTTTCAGCATGAATACCTAAAGAGACTATAAATCCTATCTATTAAAGAGGGAATATGCAAATTGACCATCACACCCTCATAAAGATGGCTGCATCCACAGCAAAGGCTGAGTTCCGGTAACAAGCTTAATGAGCAATCAGCAGGGACCTGAGGGTGCATGAAGCTGGGCCAGGGCAGGAGACCTGAGGCTGTGCCCCTGCCTGGCGGGGCTTGACAGGGGACCTCAGGCCACACCTGCCACCTAGCAGGGATTGATGGATGACCTGAAGCTGCACCCCTACCCCCAACAAGGCAGGACTTGAATGGGGTCCTGAGGCCATGCCCTCCATCTGGCAAAGATTGACAGGGGACCTCAAGGCATCCCCCTGCCCCGGCCTGGGCTGGGAGACCTGAGGCTGGGCCCTCTGCCCCAGCACCGGGTTGGGGACCTGAGTGTGCACTAGGGAACCTGAGGCTGTGCCCCCTTGCCCAACAGAGTTTCACAGGGACCTGAGGCTGCACCCACCACCCAATGGGGCTTGATAAGGGTGAGCACAGCCAGGTCTGGATCTCGTGTGATTTTGAGGTGCCATGGGTGAGTGGGGACTTGACTCTGGGTCCCACAGTGTGTCCCAGACTCTGACAGGAGGAAGATTTTCACATACATTTTACTAATTTTCTTTCATCTCTGACACTTGTATTATAGAGAAAGGTCAAATAGCAATATCAAAATATTTCCTCTAATTAATCCCCTTTTAATGTGCACAAATTTCATGCACCAGGCCACTAGTACTAGTATAATCATTAATAAGAGATAAGAGGGAATTTCCATCCTAGGAGCAATTAAATAATTATTACAGTGTGTGGCAAAAATAAGTTTAAAGTTGTATGTATGAAAAGTAATATAGCAATTAATAAATAATAATACAAGAATAAATACTGTTTTATATACTCACAACTGTAAACCCCACCCTGTATAAATCTCACAAAAATGGGCAAAAAAAAATGCCTAAAGGATAGTGAAATATTTCTGGTTCATGAGATGTTTAAGCTACAAACTAACAGTTTACCCAGAGCTAGGAGCAGTCCAAGTTGTGATCTGCCAGGGTAATAGAATTTGAGACTACCTGGGGATTAGTAAAAATCACAGAAAAGTCACATCTTCAGTGATGAGCAAAACTTGCCTTAAATAAATTATATTCTAGAATCAATCTATAAAAATGTTTAAATTACCCAGAAAAAAGGTTAAGTCTTGCCACAGCAAACGAACTGCTGGCCAGATGAACAAAAATAGATTCAGAGACAGAGAAGCATCGAACAGGCCATTGGGCCTCAAAGGGAAGGTAGGGGAGGATGGTGGGGAGGATAGAGATCAAACAAAAGACTTATATGCATGCATATGGGCATGACCAATGGACACAGGCAAGGGGGGAGGGGGAAATGTATATGTAATACCTTAATCAATAAAGAAAAAATTTAAAAAGTAACACCACAAGCCTTAACAAAAAACTAAGACACATGGATTTCTAAAAATTAAAAGAACAATTACTCCTCATAATAGCATTTTTAAAACAAAATATTTTAATAAATAAAAAATATATGTATAATATCTGTATGTTGAAAACCTCAAAACATTAAGATAATTTATCAAAGAAGATATAGTAGAGAACTAAAAACAGTGTTCACGGATTGGAAAACAGAATTTTAAGATGTCATTTCTCTGCTCTTTAATTTATAGATTGAAAGAAATATTCATCGATATAACAGTAAGTTGTTTTTTTTTTATATTGATGATCTGATTTCAAAAGTTATATGGAAAAGCTAAGAAGCTAGAATAGCCAAGAAAACTCCAATAAAGAAAATCAACGTCCAAGGGCGGGCTCACACTGCCCACTGTAGTAATTAAGGATCAAGGAAGTATGGTTCTCACAAAAGGAGAGACAGATCCAGGGGACAGAGCACAGAAGCCAGGGATGAACCCACCCACCCAAAATGACAATTGGTTTTTCTTAAAGTTGCAAAGGCAGTGCACGGAGAAACTGATTCTTTGCTCCAGATGTTACTGGAATGCTTGGATTTCCATATGCCAACATAATAAACCATGACAAGTACACAAAAATGAACTCAAAGTTGATCATAGACCTAACTGTAAAATTTAAATTACAGGTTATCTTGAAGAAGCCCTGGAAGAAAATATATGTGACTGTAGGCTTTGAGAAGAAGATAAACTGGGCCCTTCAAAATTTAAAACCTTTGCTTTGTGAAACTGATCACTAAGAGAATTAAAGATAAGCCAGCAGGTAGAAAAAAATATTTGTTAATCACACACGTGATAAAGGACTTTTGTCTAAATATTTCAATAATTCTTAAAATGGAACAATATGCATAAACTAAAACATGGACAGTGGATCTGAAGAGACACTCTATCAAATAATTTTTACAGATGCACATGAATATATGAGAAGTTGCTTGATGTCATTAGAAAAATATATTAAATCAATGAGATACTACTATAAATTGAATTACAAAATAAATTAGAATACACAATATTAAAATCACTAGGAATGCAGTGTTTTGACAGAATGCAAAGAATTGATCTCTCAGTTATTGCTGGTTGGGAATGAAAAATGATATAGTTTCCTTGTATAATCATTTGGCAGTTTCTTATAAAGTTAATCATTTACTTGCTTTAGGAATCAGAAACTTAACTCCTAGATATCTACCCAAGAGAACAAAAAAAATATCAACATATGTCCACACAAGTCTGTAGTTGAATAATTATAGCAATTTAGTTTATAATCTAGACTATGCCCCAGTATGTAAATAGCCCAAATCTGCCTTGACTGGTGAATGGATAACCATAATATCATACTATGTTTATAAAACGAATAGCATATATGTTCATATATAGGAATGTACTACTGATGTATTCAGGATAAACACCAGCCGTACACTCTATATAAATGCAGCTACACTCAAAATATTGCATGCTATAGAATTTAAAATAACTGATTTTACTTAAAAAACAGACAATATAGATAAAAAGGTGTTGAACTGAATCACTAAAGCATTGCTACTGGGGATGTAAATTAGTGTATCTGCTCAGTACTATCATTTGGCAATGTCTACCAAAGTTGGACACAAGCATACCTATGAACCAGTAATTTTATAAGTAGGTATATACTAGTAATCAACAGAAATGGATACATATATGCACAAACACCTTCACAAAGGAAACACATCAGTAGTATCAGTCCCAGTAGCCCTAGATTGCAAACTACTGAAATGTGTATTGGGAACGGAAAATGGCTTCTTGGTTTTGGGTAATAAGGTTGCTTGATATGCCTGTCTCCTGGGTGATTTTGCTTTGGATAATTCATCAAATTGAGTTACAAGACAGCATAAATTCAACTACCTTGTAAGTTTCTTAGAATTGTTTTTATTTTCATCTCTGTTTTTCTAAGTGCTTAGTCCTTGTTACATAGTGAAAGCTTGATACAGCTTGGAATAATAAACTAATGATTGCATGAAAGAAAGTAGGGAGGAAGGGAGAAAGGGAGGGGTGAAAAGAGAAAAGGGATGGAAAAGAAAGAAGAAAAAAGAGAAAAAAGGAGACTTTCAGACAAAAATAATCTTGTCAGAGGATTTAAGATATTTTTTAACATCAGAGTCAAAAGTAAGTATTTATTCAATAAAAACTGCCTTTCTGGTCTAGAATGTGCTCAGAATTTATTCTAAAGAATAACATTACTTTTTAAAACTCAGAATGAATTGCATTATTATCAATATTAGTCATTTCAGCACACTAATTTACACGCTAATAAATGTTTATATATATGGCTGAAAATCTGAAATATTGTAGTTGCTAAACAATTTTATATGTACCTGTATTTCTTTAGGCCTTGAGTCATTTAAATAATTGCTTGCCTTTAGCTAGTACTTCATTCAAAAATAATTTCCAGGTATTAACATTTAATCAGTGATATGATTTTCTATATATAAAATCATTAATGTCAGCAAAGTTAATATTTTTGAATACCAACTGTGCTTTTTCCCCTCAGATACATGCAATGAATCTTTTTTTCTGTAGGCTGTTCCAGTAAATAACAGTGGCAGTGTGAGTGAAATTAGCTGATTGAATTTGAAGCTGCCTGGCAAAGATTCTGTTCCTCTTTAAAAAAGGTGGAAATGGAGGAAAAGGTTTCATACAGTATTTATGAAATGCAGACAAAAGCCCTATATTTTTGTGAGCAGCCCTCCTGCCATATCCCCTGGCTGCGCCCATTAAGTGACATGACATCAGTACCTTTGGTTGTGCTTCGTGTCCTCCTTTAAAATAGTGGTGACAGGTTAGGGAAGTTGCTAGAAAGCCTACACATAAGAACAGAAGTCTTAATTTTAAATCCCCAAAATCCTCCAGTTATCTGTAATCATTATTACTATTTTTAGTATTTTCAAGGGTAAATTTGTATTTTCTATATTGTATATGACTGCATAGCTAGCATTTTATTTCATCCATTTGCAGAGACAGAAGAAAGGATAAAAATTAAAAATTATAAATTAAGTAGCTAATAAATTTTACTTTTTTTTTTTTTTTTTTACTGATTAGTAATCACTTGCAACATGGTTATTTTCCATAAAAATAAATAAACTGTATGAAGCTAAAATAATGTGTTAACCAAACTGTACATAATTCATTGTATTCCTTCTTATTGATGGCCAGCAATGTAATTTTATATGAAAGGATTTTCTTGTTGTGCTGATTTTTATTAACTGTAATGTAATATTGTCACATTTCTATAAAAATGCTTTATATTTCTTCCTCAAATTTTTAAGACTGTAAGGTCAGAAAGAATTGATCTCAGTTTTTCCACTTATTAATAATGCCATAGATATTAGATATTTAAATTTTGAACCCAACAGTATTAAATTTCAAGTAAGTAATATAATTATATATAAATGATAGTGTAAAATATATAAACTGTTATAATATCTTAACATAATATCTATATTAAATAAGAAGTATTGCATACATTTACTGCAAATGGTCTCTAACTACTCATATCCTTGTCATAGTCAACTTCTTAATTTCCCCTTTGACATTTCCAAAGAAGAGACAATATTTTTACATGACATTTGTGAGAATGATGGAGAAGTGATTTTATGTGCCCAGGGAAAAATTTGGAAATATTTCATACTCCAGGAAAAAGAAAGCACTCAGAAGACACTTTTTGATATGATAGTAATTGCCACTGATGTATTGCACTACTTTCACAATTATTTTATTATGCTAATTATATAATTATATATTGTGATAATTACATAATTAAATTTATTATGCTGATTACATAATTGCATAATACCTTTGAAGTACTTAAAAGCAAAATTATTTTTCATGATATTCATGCTTGTCTAGGGATAGAATATCATTTGAGCCTTGAATCCTGCAAAAAAAAAAAAAAAAAAAAAAAAAAAAGTCTTTTTACTTAAGACTTGGAAAACATTTGCTTGGATTTTAGTTATATATAATACTGATCCCCGAAAATCCAGGTGTTCTTCCATGTATCTTAACTCCATTGCAGTTAGGTAGAGCCATTGGATTATTTCTGGTCAAGGTCAGTGAACAGAAGTGGAATTTGCCACTTTGGGAGCAATGATGCTTTAAGACCCTTAAGCTCTCTATTCCTCTCTCTAGTGACCTGGAAACACACGTTCCTCAAAGTGCACCTACTGTGACCTTCAGTGAGTGGTGCAGCCAATTTCTAGTCTCCAGTCATTCTCTTCTGTGGAAGAATGAACAAAAGTTGTGATGTTTTGGGAGCACAGTTGTGATGATGCAATCCAGCTTATTCTTACATTGTTAATTCTTAATTATTGTATTATTTTCCATATGAACAACTATAAACCTACTTTTGCCCCACCTTGTATTATTGTTGCATCTAACCTTAATAATGCAAACCAAAGTTAAAAATCAGTGATCTCTCCTACAAACATACACAAACACACCAGCTGCTCAAATTCTTCTGATACTCTGTCAATAATCTTGTACAATATTAATAGGAAAAATGGAACCCAATGCTTACTCTACAAACTATTCTACTGTCCCCACCTCCTGAAGTGTCTTATATTTCCAAAACTTTGGAGGAATATATTTAATAGAGAAGAGAGGTTGACTTGGACACTCATCAGTGTTTTTCTATCTCTACCTCTCAGCACTGCATTTCTCTGTGTGTTAGCTTCCTTTTCTCCAACTGCTAATGGTCTTCCTTCATTGAGAGGAGAGAGGTGGGTGGATGTGACACCACTGTGCTTAGCTAGTTGCTAATAACAGGAAAGAAGCAAAGGGAAGGCCAAACAGGATAGGCATGTCATTTGGGCAGCTTTACCAGGAAGCTACAAAGTCACTCTCCTCAAAGAACATAGGCCTATTCCCTGCAAAATACTGGGGGAAGGAATCCAACTAAGGAAAAATAGACACATGCCCAGTAAAGTTGGGGTGACTAGGGAAGGTACTTGCCTGTCCATCAAACCTAGGTGGAAAGATCAGTGAGTGCAGCCACTGCAAGCCCATGACAATCTGGGAAAACATAATCCCCTAAAGAAAAGAATTCTCCCTCCTGTTGCACTTGACTCTTGGCTCATGGGGCTCTCTCATTCCTGCTTTCTGTATTTGCCCCTGTGGCCCATGGCCATGTGAACCCCACACAAACTAACTAATGGACTACAGCAGGAAATGCAAGACAACCTAACCTGATGCCCTATTGCACTGGTTCCAACATGGAAATAAAACTCTGGCCCTAGATGGTTTTGCTCAGTGGTTAGATCCTTGGCCTGTGGATTGAGGGCTCCAGGGCTTGATTCCTGCCAAGGGCATATGCCCGGGTTGCAGGCTCGATCTCCAGTAGGAGGCGAGCAGGAGGCAGCTGATCAATGATTCTCTCTCATCATTGGTGTTTCCATCTTTCTCTCCCTCTCCCTTCCTCTCTGGAAAAACAAACAAACAAAAACAACAAACAAACAGAAAAACATCCCAAAACCAACTCTGGACACCGAGTCTGATTTTGGCTCTACTGAAACCCCATCCAGCTACACTTCTTCTGTGACTGGACTAAGGGAAATGGGAGATTGGAAACCCAGGAGTATGATTCCATGGACAAAAAGCTTTCTACTATACCTCATCCTCCCGTGGGGACCTCTGAAAATTCTTATTCCAGCGGTACCCCAAGAATCCCACCTTGGGGCTGCTCCGGCTAAGAGATAATTAACACTCATACTTAAGCTTAAATTTTCTGATACATTTTAATGCATTCTGTGAGTTAAAAAAAAGAAATGAGAAAGAACATGGTTGGTATTCTGGTACGTGTGGGAAGAAAAAATAAAGAGGTTGGTTTTTAATAGTGCTTTATACTTTTTTTAAGGTAGCATGAATTACTTTAATAATAAGAATGGGTGTTTATTGTTTACATTAAAATTATTATTTATATTTTCAGGTCTTCATGTTTTATCTCTTGAACTGTTCGGACAAAGTGAAGAATATAATTGAGTTAATCAATAAAATAAGGGCGATTTCTTGTGTGATTTTGAGGTTGTCCTGACTAATATAGTAACCTGCATGCATTTGAAAACTGCTGGTGGAACATTCAAAGTCTAAGTCAACTACCAAGAATTTTCTGAGGATTCAGAGGAATCTATTGTATTGAGACTGGAAATAATTACTACCACCATAAATATATCCACAAATTAAGTATTTCATATTTTAATACAAATGTTTATAAATAAGTACAGAATTACTCTACCTAAACTGTTGCTTCTTTTTAAACTTTTCAATGAATAATATGCTAAATTTAAAATGTCAGATTCTATAGGGAAATGTATAGAATTAATGTGAATATGAATCAAGAACTTTTTTATTGAGATATAGGAGCTTATAGAAATCCAGTCTGTTACTTAGAAAGGGATTAACACTATTCCCATGTACTGATAGCAAAATGTGTGTCAAAATTTACCATCAACCATTGATGTAGTGTATGTTGTCATAATGAAAAGCATAAATCATAAATCTGCTGATGAACTATTAACATTTATTTAAGAGGTGATTAGTCAATTTCAATGTTGACTAGGTGTTCATAATTGCACTTTTCCTGTCCTCTATTTTGTCCTGACCAAGCTTTGGTAAGGTTTCTCTCATGCCCACAGGTCTTTGAATTTAAGGTTTTCCCTAAGTCTGAGCAAATACTAAAATGAGGAATGTTCCTTTAAGGAACTTATTCCTGAGATTGACTGACAGTAAGGAGATGCATCTCCTGTCAAACACAGACTATGATTTCTGCTCACTCTCTCTCCTTTGGCCATATTCCTCTTAACTTACTTATATCTATGACAGAAATGCAATTTTTATTTTAATTTGACATACTTGAAATTTCTGGGTTAGGAGTATTCATCCTACAAAATTGTCTTATTGTATGAAGTCTCACCTTATACGGATTTATTTTTATTGAAAAAAAATAGCTGTAGCAATGACAAGCATCCAATACTGTATTATCTTACACAGGACTTAAAATATAATGGTTCCCTGGCCAGTTTGGCTTAGAGGCTAGAGCTCTGGCCTGTGAACTGAAGGGTCCCAGGTTCGATTCTAGCCAAGGACACATGTCCGGATTGCAGGCTTGATCTCCAGTAGGGGCGTGTAGGAGTCAGCCAATCAATGATTCTCTCTCATTATTGATGTTTCTGTCACTCCCTCCCTCTTCCTTCCTCTCTGAAATCAATAAATATTTTTTAAATAATATTTTTAAATTGACTATATTCATTTTTTATGTCATGGTTTATTATATATTTGCTAAGTAGTACTCTGGTTTCATTAAATGCAGTTCACAAACAATTTAATGGCTACGTTCATATCATTTATAAATAGAGACTCACAAAGAATACCATTTAATTTAAAACATGGGTGTAAATAGAAGTTTTTGAGGATTTATTTCCTTAAGTCAAAGATATGTCTGACATTATTTTAATTGCTATATCAAATTCAGTTAAAAGTTGAATTTGAAAAGAAAGTAATTCATTTTGCGGTGAAAAGGTACACATAAAATTTGATAGCAAACCATGCTGTGGTAAATAAAAAAGCATACTCAGTTATGAAACATGAAATAAAACTGTAGCTGTTAAAATTCACATATTCACACCCTTTAAACAAAGTCAGCGGCGGCGTTTCTGTAGAGCTTTGAGGGCCATTTTGTCTCTCAATCAACTCCCAGCTGCTCAGCTCTGCTGCTTACAGTGGGTGCAGCCCCGGTAGTGCATACATGAAAGAGCAAGGAGAGATTGCAGTAAAAATGGCTTTTTGTGTGTATTTGAACTTTATATAACTGTATAGATGTCACAAATACTACTCTTATTTTTTCAACCGTGTAAATATGCAAACCTTATTATTAGCTCCTTGTCTTCTCTAAGTCAGTTGGCAGGCCAGATGTCATGTGGAGGCCTAGTTTTCTGACTCTTGTTTTAGGGGGGAAAAAGGAAGTACAGAATTTCTGCGAAGCAGCTATTATTATAAATATATTTTAAGAAACAAGTCAGCATTGCAGTGTTCACTATATCTCTTTGAAAGTGTCTGAGCCTTCATAAGATTACAGTATTAATCAGTGTCCTGCAATTTGGTTGTCAGATAAAATAATTTCAGATAAAAATCAAAAAAACATTAGTTAATTATATATGAACCAAATATTGCATAGGTCATATTTACAGTAAAATTAAAGTCTAAGTGAGTCTCTTCTTCTCCCTCTTAAATCTAGCAAGCTTACTTGAAACAATATTTAACTTGAATGCAGTTGTATTCTCTACATTCTTATTGAGTCTTACTCAAAGTCATTTGAAAGTTCTCAAAATTTTGGATGGATGAACTGCAAAAACATTTTCAGTAATGGAAGATTTTAAATGATTTTTTTTTTATTATTGTAAACAAGACATGCAAATAGGAGATCATTAATATTTATCCCTATAATAGCAAACTAGGAACTGTAATAATTTGAACATCTATAATTGAACTTGGAAAGAATCTTTTACTGAAGTTTCTAATTTAAAAAAAAAAAACATACTTTTATTGACTTCAGAGAGAAAGGGAAAAGGAGAGAGAGATAGAAACATCAATGATGAGAGAGAATCATTGATTGGCTGCCTTCTGCTCACCCTGTACTGGGGATGAAGCCAACAACCCTCTACCAATTGGACACGGGACCCTTCAGTCTGCAGGCCGATGCTCTATCCACTGAGCCAAACAAGCTTAGCCGAAGTTCCTACTTTTAATTGGACATTTATAGTCTGCATTCAAATGAAATAAACCTGGAGAAGAAAAAAAAGCACCCTATGATTTTATAGTAGTTAATTTTGTTGTAAAATATCAAAGTTCTTATAGAAACAAATAATATGATGAGTTTTGACATAACTATGTGTCATCAGGAAAATTGCTCAGCATGGAGGCAAAACTTAGTAATAGTTTAAATATTTAGACTAAAATATTTACACATTCAGTATAAAAATATAATTTAGAGGATCATCCATATATTAGAATCTGTTGTGAAGTTACTGATACCTGAATGTTTATGAAAAAAGATAAAAGTATTTTCTCAAAAGTATAATGGTCTGCAAATAAACAGTTTTAAAAATAAGAACCATGCAAAGATACATTAAAAACCATTGTGAATAGTCTATGACAACACTAATATTAGCAGACTATATTGAAAGGAAATACATTGTTTTCTGAAAATGTCAGCACAAAATTCTGATATACTTTACTAAGAATGTGAAAACAAATACACAAATATATGTAACAAGAATAATTATTCTGTTTGTCATGTTTAATATTTATAAAATTAATATTAAATCATTTAAATTGTCCTTGTTACTTGTATATTTTTTATTTTATGATCAATTTGCATGTTGGATTCACATATCCATCCTAACCTTTATCATATATGCAAATTCTACGTAATCTCTATCTTTTCGGTGATGATAATCTTGATCAAGACTGACAGCTCCTTCGCAGTACCATCCTATCTAGAATATGCATTGTATTCATGCGTTGGCTTGCCAGTCACTTCAACTAGATTCTTGAGAACAGAGGATATATTTTACTCTAATTTTATTTCTATCTCCTAAATACCATATGCAGTACTTTTTTAGTATGTGTTCACTGAATTAAACTTGAATCTAGAAAGAAAATTATTTAGGTTTAGATTTCATTGTAAGTTTAATTACTACTTAAGTTTCAGATTGAGGTAACACATATTTGGTTTTGGTGCAATAACAAGCCCACATTGTTAGACATACATTAGACAGATTTTTCTTGCATTCTCCTACATTAAAAAATTTAAAAATTGTGGTTGTCAGAAATGGCTGTAGAGCTAAAGATATTCTTCACAGCCCTCCTCAGCTCCAGGCATTAGAAAATACCATATACTATATTTTCTCCTCCCAATCCCTTATCTATTTTTATTAAATTCACTGATATGACATTGGTTAATAAATTTTATGACACAAGATCTGTGTATTGCATGTGTTCCACCACCCAAGGACACATCTCCTTGCGTCACAATATATTGACCCCATTTACCTTTTATTAACCCACCCCCCTTCCCTCTGGCACCCGCCATATTTTTGTCTGTGTCTATGAGTTTTTGTTTGTTTTTCTTGTATGATCATTTCTTGCTCTCAGTTTCATATCCCACATGAGTGAATTCCTATGGAACTTGACCTTTTCTGTCTTATTTCACTTAGATTTTATTCTTAAGATCCATCTGTGTTGTTGTAAATTGCAGGGTTTCATCTTTTATTATAGCTGGATAGTACTTCATTGTGTATATGTCCCACATCTTCATTATTCAACCAACTGCTTAGGGGAACTCAGTCTTTTCTATGCCTAGGTCTCTCTGAATAATGCAGCAATGAACACATTTCTTTCTTAAACTTATCATTTCAAACAATGGAAAGTCCCTGCTTTTTATTAAAATTCTACCTACTGCCCACCTGGTGTGGCTCAGTGGTTGAGCATTGACCTGACCCATGAAACAAGAGGTAACTGGTTCCTTTACAGGTGAGGGCACATGCCCAGGGTTGAAGGCTTGATCCCCAGTGCAGGGCATGTGGGAGGCAGTGGATAATATTTCTCTCTCATAGATGGTGTCTATCTCCCCTCTCCCCTCTCTCTCGAATTAATACAAGCATTAAAAAATTTTTACCTACTTCTAAAATATTTTTAATTTTGCCTAATATAAAGATCCTACTTTAAAACTAAAAAGTATGTTTTATGAGCAATATATGTAGTGAGGTAATACTTGTAAAAAAGTGGTGATAACATCTTGTTACTTTGCTTTTACAAGAGCCTTTCTTATATATTCTCTCCTGCAGTTCGTATATATACATACTTTGAAACGTTACTATTGATATTGTATGAAATTAATATTTGGTCCAGAACTTTATTCTAATGTCTAACTTATACTTAATGCTGATGTTCAGCTGTTTGCCGTCATTTGGATAACACAGAATAATGATATTTAGACATATCCTATAATGTCTGTTACAAGGAAGAGAAATTTTAAAGGAAGTTAACAAGCCAAATTAATAATCTACCAAGAAAATTAAAAAATATATAAATTTTAAAAATTTAATTAGATCATAGTACTAGAAACAAAATATTATGCACATTCCTGTATACATTTTAAGTTTTTTACTTATCTGTCTATATACTTTCCTGGAAATTAATATTTCTAACATATTTAACAGAAAAGATGTGAGAAAGAGTAATATAAGTGGGAATATCTATTCTATATTTATTTTAAAAGTATATATTTAGTAGCATTGACTGACAAACCAGAGCTTATCCACACAAAGGCAACAATTATATACTGCAAAAGCATTCATTGAGTTCTTAAATAGGAGGAATTATATTGCACTCCATAATAGTTATCAAATTCAGTATTTTATATCATTCTAAAAAACATGTATACAAATAATATTTTATTCTCATTTTGAACATGAGGAAAAAAGCATAAATGTTCTCACAAACACAGATTTTAACTTTAAATGCTAGAGCTTGATTCTAGTCTTCCTCACAAATGCATTCTATACATTATTGCTTCAGGAAAAAAGCTAAAAATGTAACTGGATATATTGAGATTAACTGGCTTTCTACTGAAGGATTATAAATTCTCTTGATTTATAGGACATGATATAAACTAAATTGGCTTTTCTTTAAAACACTGTGAGTTTTTATTGTTGTTTTGTTTGTTTACTCTTAACTATATCCATTTTTATGTCCTATTACAATTTCTTCAGTTGTTTTCTAGCAATATATAACAATACTTTTGCTATATATTGGTAAAGAAAATAGGTACTTAGAAATACTACCTTTAGCAGGTAAAGCACACATTAAATTGAAATATTCAAAATTTATTCTCGAGTTTCTCTTTCTTTCCTATCTACAATACTCTAGTTCCGTAAAGTATTTTAATAAAAATGGTTCCTTCTAGACCTCTTGGCTTCTGAATACTTTCAGGAAGAAATCACATGCTCCGTTATTGTGTCAGGCTCATAGGAAAAAGCCTTTCTTTGGCATAATTAGTTCTCTCTTGCCCTGTATTTATATGGCCCTAAGGATATAATAAATAATATTACTATGTGCTCTCTGGATCCTGAAAGTCCACTCTTCAAAATTGTGCTTGGAAATAAATCTATTCCATTTTAAAAGAAATATGTTTTTTCTATTTTATGTGATTGAAAAAAATAAGGCAATTTAACCACTTTCAGCAGAATAGGCAATCATGACAATTAGAATGTGTTCCAATTTTATATCAAAGTTAATCTAAAACATATTTTAAATAAAAATAGTATTTGAAACATTATATGTTTAGAGGCAATAAGCATAGCAAAACTTCACATACATGTAATTGTTGGCTTTATAAATCAGTAACAACTTAATTTTTACAGAACTGAAGTTCTGTCCAGGCATATACCTGGGTGAATAGACTAACTCTTTGCTCCCATCAGGGAGTAACTATGTGCATAAGTGTGTACATTGATTATTATATGGGCATTATTATCAGGGCATTTCGTCATTGATGACTGTATTGCTAACCCCTCAGAAAGTGACTTCTACATACTAGGAATTAAATGGTTATACTGTGTATATTTTTGTTAGTGAAATGCCTCTTCTTTAATCTCTACTGTCTTTGTCTTTTTAATTTCAAATAAAAGCAATAAATACATTTTTTAAATCACTGATTCCAGAATGAGCTAAAAGAAAAAAAGCATCATCTGAAAAGTCAAAGGTTATTTCTTTCTTCTTATGCAAAATCATTAAAAAAAGGTTTACTAGCAAATATTTTTCTGTCATCAATGTTAGTACTTTGTGATTTGTTAATATTAATTGGCGCCTTAATATAAGAGTCATCATAAATATTTTTGAAGAGAGGTTCATTTGAGATATTACCAAAGGCCAATCACAAGCTCTTACTTTAACTTTAAAATATTTGGGTCCATTTTTAATTTGTAATTTAAATTGCAATTTGTGGTAGAAAATTAGATTCAATAATGGCATTTTTGCTTGTTCTTGTTTTAAATCATAGTAAATTAGCGAAGAATATATTTATCAGAAGTATATAGCATAGGATGAGGCAATAAAGTCCTTTATCACTTGATATTTTTCTTTGTTAAAAAATGCTGAGCCATATTTTAAAATAGAGTGATCTTACAACCATCTCCTAAAATTTCAGAAATGAATTAGTTGATTCACACTTACTTGGAAATAGGATGCCAAGATTAATATAACTTTGAAAGAGAAGCATAGTATGGACACAGGATATTTAAGAATAATAAGTCTCTTCTCCAGCTGGAACCATGGAGGGTGCAGGAGAGAAGAGGAAGAAGGTTCCTGCCGTGCCAGAAACCCTCAAGGAAAAGTGAAGGTGTTTCTCAGAGCTGAAGTCCTAGCGCCTGAGAAAGTCGTTTGCTGAAAAGATGCTTTGAAAGGCAAGAAGGAAGCTCATGTATGAAAAACCTAAGCACTGTCACAGGGAATACAGGCAGATGAACAGAGTGGAGATTCGAATGGCTAAGAGTGCAAGAATAGCTGGCAACTTCTGTGTCCCTGCTTAACCCAGACTGGCATTTGAAACGGATGGGAGCTATCAATGGGATGAGCCCACAGAAGGTGCTCAAGTCTTCAAAGGCCCTTTGTGAAGCTCAACAAGGCTTCCCTGAACATGCTGAGGGTTGTGGGACCATTTATTGCATTGGTGGGGCAGGGGGCGTGTAACCCAAACCTGAGGTCAGAACATGAATTGACCTAAAAGCGTGGTTATAGCAAAATAAAAAATTAAAAACAAAAACAAAAACAAAAAGCTAATTGCCCTGACATATAACTCATCGATGGCTCGTTCTCTTGGTAAATAAGGCATCATCTGCTCGAAAGATCTGATCCATGAGATCTATACTGCTGGAAAGTGCTTCAATGAAGCTAACAACTTCTTGTGATCCTTCAAGTTCTCTTCTCCAGAAGCTGGGGAAGGAGAAAGACCACCCATCGTGTACAAGGTGGAGGTGCTGGTAGCAGACCAATAGGCTTATTAGAAGAATGAAGTCTAAGGTATTTACCATGGTTATTTTTATAATCTGGTCAGTTAATATAATAAGTCCTTTAAAATTGAAAAAAAGGGAATTAATAATAACAAAGTAAACAGTTATAATATTATTGACTATAAACTATAATTGAAAAAATTAAAAAGATATATAATTTTATAAGTTTAAAGTAAAAATCAACCAATGAGATGATAAATCCAAGACACACAAAAAGAATAATAATAGCATTGCATCCTAGAAAATTCAACAGTTTGCCTAAAATTGGCCTAGTCTTATGGAAGAAAAATATATTTCTCTGAAATAAAAAAACAACAACTTAGGTTATAATTAAATATCACTATCACCAGCAGCAGCAACAACAACAACAATAAAAACATGGCAGGTTTTGTGCAAGATAAAATGTACATATATATTGACAAATCCAACTGGCTTTCTTCATTGACCCAAACCCTTGTGCTTAAAGTCACTAATTATCCAAGAGATGCAAATCAAAACGTCAATGCAGTACCATCTCACACCTGTCAGAATGGCTATCATCAACAAATCAACAAACAAGTGCTGGCGAGGATATGGAGAAAAAGGAACCCTCGTGCACTGCTGGTGGGAATGGAGACTGGTGCAGCCACTGTGGAGAACAGTGAGGAGTTTCCTCAAAAAATGAAAAATGGAACTCCCATTTGACCTAGTAATCCCACTTCTAGGAATATATCTCAAGAAACCAGAAACACCAATCAGAAAGAATATATGCACCCCTATGTTCATAGCAGCACAATTTACAATAGCTAAGATTTGAAAACAGCCTAAATGCCCATCAGCAGATGAATGGATTAGAAAACTATGGTACATCTAAACAATGGAATACTATGTTGCTATAAAAAAGAGAAGGAATTCTTACCATTTACAGCAGCATTGATGAACCTGGAGAGCATTATGTTAAGTGAAATAAGCCAGCCAATGAAAGAAAAATACCATATGATCACACTCATTTATGGAAAATAAAAAACATTATAACCTGATGAACAAATAGATAGATACAATGGCAGTAAACATCAAATAGACTTTCAAATGACAGGGGGAAGGTTGAGGAGTGTTGGGGAGTGGGGAAAGAGATCAATCAAAAGACTTGTATGCATGCATATAAGCACACCAATAGACACAAGCACTGGGAGGGTGGGATGAGGGCATGCGACAGGAGGTAGGGGAGGCTGGGGGAAGGTCAATGGGGGGAAAAAGAGATATATGTACTACTATATGTAATACTTTAAACAGTAAAAATTTTAAAAAACCTTATGTGTACAACTATGTAGAAAATCCTTCACCGAAGACCTATTAAACCTACTCTACAAATTCCATAAAGTTACAGAATAGAAAATCAATATAAAGAAACAAGTAGCAATTTGATACACTAACAAAAAAGTATTTAAAAAGAAATTTAAAAAATTTCATTTACAATAGCAACAAAAGAATAAAATACTTAGTAATAAATTTAGCTAAGGATATGATATATCTTTATATTAAGAACTGTAAGACATTGATGGAAGAAATTTGAAGACAACACTAATAACTAAAAATATATTCTATGTTCATGGAATGGAATAACTAACATTGTTAACATGTTCAAATTTCCCAAACCCATCTGTATGTTCAATGCAATCCATATCAAGACTCCATTGCCATTTGTACAAAAATAGAAAAAAAATAATCCTAAAATTCATTTGGAACCAAAAGATCCTGAATAGCCAAATAAATTCTGAGAAAGAACAAAGAAAGGGGCTCACATTTCTATATTTCAAACTGGTATTACAAAAAATTACAAATAAAACAATATGGTGATGGCACATCTACAGTTACATAGACCAAAGGAACGTGATCAAGAGTCCAGGAACATACTCATGCTTGTATGACCAACTAATATTTAACAAGGGTGTCAGGACTACTCAATTAAAAAAAAAGATACTGTCACTGTAAATGGTACTGGAGAAAATGGATTTTTACATGTAAAAAAATGAAACTAAACTCCTATCTTATAACACTAACATCAGATATGACATATATATGGGCATAAGTATGGAAGTATGGACACGCACACACTGGTATTTATCTTTTACAGGAGAGCAAAAATAATTAAAATATATAAGTGCAGAGATTTATATTTTTACTCATCCGCATGTCTTGCAATGCAGTACTTCTCACAGAGTCGTCTGGAAAAAAAATATTGTTGTGACTAATTTCTGACACCATTTGAAAAACCACAGTGTAAATTAAATGCAGTCTGTACAAAAATGCCACATTACAAAAAATGCTAAGTTACTTATCCTGCACCACTATCCTGTTTCTGTTACACTTTTGCCAATTTTGCAAGTGGAAATAAATTTACAAACACAAACACATTTAAGGTTTGTGATATCTGTGGCTGACTCAAAACATATACTTACCTTTTCTTTCTTTTCAGATTGTACTGCATGGAAAACAGAAAACAACTTATACAGTATATCATGCAAGTGGAAACCAATTCAAGAATGAATATCAACATAATAAAATAACTGTAATCCGATAGATGGGGAAATAGGATCTATTAAATATATACCACTATAATTTATTCCGAGGATGCAAAGAGTTGAGACTTGGAGAAAGAAGGAGGTATGGACAGCCTGTCATTGAAGACATTAATTGTAAGAGAGACCAGTTAAATCGGTCCCATGCTTTCAGAGCTATGATTGTCTTGAATGTAGTTAAGCATTTCATTATTTGCTAAAGGTACCCCCAATCATATTAAATTCTATGAGACCTGATACCATATATGACTTATCATCAGAATAAAAGCTCATAATAAAATGTATTCCCAGTTATTTCACTATGTCAACCTAGCAAAAGCTAGAATAAATTGCCCAGAATCAACTTTCTTTCATAGTTTTGGGTCAGCACAGGCTGTAAGAAACATTTTGGCTATGATTGAAGCTGCAGCCATCTTTTTACATATGGAGGGTGTCAGAGCACAGCTCAAGCACTGTATCCTGAGTCCATATATTCTGAATTCTGCTCAATTACACCAACTATGGATGGGGGCAGGCTTCTTCTCCAACCCTGCTCGCTACACCAACTGCTGGGTCCAAGCCTCTCTGCTAGGACTGGACCTTCTTGGACATTGGTGGTAGACAGAGAAACCATAAGAAGTTGTGGGTGTATAAGAACAAGTCTTTCTTATAGAAGCTAGTGGCCATATAACCATCAGACAAAACAGTCCTTCGCAGCAGTTTCATACAGGCAGCTGCACACCACTTGGTTAACAAAACACATATTTCCCACAAGGCAGCATCTGAGCAGCCGCACGCTGCGCCTAGATTCACTGTCTCACCTAGTAGCGGCACCTGATTTCTCTGCTCTTGCCACTCTGCTCTCTCCCCTCTCTTTAGCCTTCTTCTGCACTCCTCTCAAAACACCAGCAGCGATATCCTCTGAGCCTGCCTTTTCTCCAGTACACTCTTCTGCACAGCAGCACACTGGCTGGTCAATAAGGTATTATACCGCTAGATAAAAGAGGCTAGTTGCCAACAATGACATCAATCATTTGGGTTATAGATGGGCACACGTGTGAACTATACCATGAGATTGCTGTGGCCTTGCACCTGCTCATGTTATCTTAGCTTTGAACATTCTGATTAAGATTCCTATGTTCAGAGTGGCCTTGGCCATTCCGGTGTACTAGTAACAAGGCCTTTCACATTCTGTTACCTTGACTGTGCCGTGACTCTGGTGTGGTTCTCACCGAGGGTAAATGTAGAGCAAAGAGCATCATTCCTGCCACCTATCTGCCAGCTCTTCTCAGCACAGGGGAGCAGCTGGATGCACCCATAGCTCCTCCAACTCCTACCAGAGCTTCATCTTAACCTTCTCTGAATCCTGAGCCAAGAGCTAGTAAGGAATTGTTCCTCCTCTCTTTGACCCCCCTACCTCCACCCTTCCCATGCCTTCTGACATGCAGGATTGCCAGGTCCTCCAAATATGAGGCTTAATGGTGACATTACATTAACATTTTTAAGTTGTTCCTATACTTTCCAGAACAGCCTTGTGGGTTCCAGTTTGTGCTCACTTCCCCTATTTGCATCTGATTTCTGTTCCTGACACCCTGCTCAAAAACAAAGCCTGACATAAACCTTTTATCAAGCTCCCACAGTTGAGTAAATTTGAATCCGCATAGTAAATGTCTGATTATTTATAAATCTCTACTGTTCTGTTGAACCATTACTGATATAGCCTATTACTATTTTAAACTTCCAATAAATGTTGATTACATTAATGAATAAAGCCTTTGGGAGATCTTTGTATCTCTAGTGTATAGATTGAAGACTGTCACAGAGTATGATTTCAGAAATTATTTTTTGAATAATGTAAAGTAATAAATGGTTGACATAATTAATCATTCAGAACCCCAATAGAAATCACACAAAAGTGGGAAGTAGGGGATCTTGAGTAAAATTGCCATGATTTATTTCAACCTAAAATCTCTAAATATGTTTTTGGATATGTAATAAAAATATAAAATATTGGTTTAAGAAATAGCAATTATTCAAGAATGAAATTATTGCTCATTATGCTATTTGTGTATTTTTTACATTTATTTATAAAAGAATTAGTGAAAGAAAATACTTGAGGCTAAACAGCACATCATTTCATGTATTACTAAATATGTACGTGAGGAACACAATTGGATCCTCGCAAAGAAATATGGATTTTTCTGAATAACTGTCAATATACTAATTATTGTAGAAGTACAGAGAGCTGTATCTCAACCTCGGGACAATAATTTGTTTACATAAAAAAGTATGTAAACAAATTTTAGTAGTGCTAAAATAAATCAGATAAAAAAATACCTAGAACAAAGTGTCTGATCATAATAATGTTTACCCTCATACTTTTTTTCAAAATGTATATAAATACATCAACAGATGGTGGTAGAAAAAGTAATAAATGGTGTCCAGTTTTATACTAATAAACATAAATTGTGGAAAGTTCCAAAATCCTCATTATATAAATAAGTATTTTAGATATTGTGCTAAAAAAAATCTAGATAATTATTAAAGTACTATGTTGTTCTGACAATTCTGGTCTTAAAATAATGAAAAAGAACCCATCCTACATGAAAATAAGCTTGTTATGATAGATATCTCCAGGCAATTCTCTCCACTTCAAGTGCAGTTTAAATGATCTTTAATTTGTTCATTAATGTGGGAGGAGAGTGTACACAAATCAATGAATATCAATCCTAAGTGGGAGGACTAAATTCTTTATCTAAAATTCTTTATCTAAAATATTATGGATAAGCAAATTTTATATTCACACAATGGAATACTCCTGAGCAACAAAAATGGGATGAACTATTGCCAATACTGAAACTCAGATGAATTATCATAAATAAATTATTGAATGATGGAATCCAGTCATATGCTTTCAATTACATGTGTCAAGCTACTGGATCTACGCTATTATAAGTGAGGACAGAGGTTATGCTTTCTTGGGTTTAATGACTGCAAGGAGACAAAAGAAGTCCTCTGTGTAAATTGTAATACTCCTTTTCTCTCTATGTGAGCTCATTTACTGAAAATTCATTGGGATGTATAATTATTTTTGTACCTGTTTATAAACATGTTTGAATCTATTTTTATATAGAAAGTGTGCACAAATCAAAGACACTAATAATATTGGTACTACAATAGAGCAATTCTGATTCTCAAGAGGTATAAAATAACGTTCAAATATTTATTCTTTCTAAACAAATCAAATTTGCAAATTGAGAGAGATTATTTTTACTCCTTTTAAAACTATAACTGTATTAAAATGATGAATCCATTTGAGCCCATAGTTTTCCCAGTTTAATAACATTTAGATTGCTAAGTAGCTCAATAAACCACACTCTTTCTCCAGACATATGAATTATAGACATATAACTTCACCTAGTGAGTATTTGTTATCCAAGATGCTCATTAATGAATTTGTGATTAAACCAAATTTTTTAAAATATCAAGCAGACATAATTTCTAACAGAGAGGTTTAGATGAAGGATCTTCATTTGAATCATAATCATTTCAAAAATAATTTAAATACAAGTTATATAACTTTTCATATATTTTTTTAATTTCTCTCTGCATAGAGGCCAGGAGGATCAAGAAGGTATACAGCTTAATATCATGAAAAAATATCATGGTATGTTTAACTCATTTATAATATATTAATCCAAGTAAAATTGTTTACATACTAGAGTGAGATGTATCTCTGGCTACTTATAGGGGTCCACCCACCTCCAAAGGCCTCCTGTAGCTGGAGAGAAAATCTGACTCAGCGAACACAGTACATGCCTAGCACATACTTTGTGGGACCCAGTGTAAAATAAGGATCTGGGCGCCTAGTCCAGATCTCATTAGGATATCAGGATGACAATCCCAAGCCCTGACCCAAGTGCAGGGCCTGCTAAGCACGGTCTCTGTCACTGCACAAGTACTGAGTTCCCTGCTGCCTTTTCTTCCCCACATCTTTCTTTTTTCAATTTCAAAACTATAATGTTACTGTATAAAATAAGACAAAACTGCTTTCACTTGATGTCATTTTAAGACATTAATTTTAGTCAATAATTTGCAACATTTTTTTTTTCATTTAGAATTGTGTTTTTATATGTTGTAGGCTAATGAAATCCTTTATACTGCTGGGTTTGGGGGCATGCAAAGAGTTTAAATATGTATCATTTTATCACAAAAAAGCAAAAATTGAACTAATAGCAGCTACATTATTGATCTTTCATTGCTAACTTATCATAGTCAAAGCTATGTCCCATCTTCAAATAAAAGGAAATTTAAAAATCTCAGTGGGAAGATGGGGGTGGGTTGGTAGGTAGGTGGGAAGAGATTAACCAAAGAACTTTTATGAATATATGCAAAACCCATGGACACAGACAAGAGGGTGGTGATAGCCTGGGGTGGAGGTGGGCTAGAAGGGGTCAATGGGAAAAAAGGGGGATGTCTGTATTACTTTCAAGCAATAAAGATAATTAAAAAAAAAAATACTACATGCTAACCCTAGCTGGTTTGGCTCAGTGAATAGAGCGTCTGCCTGGGGACTGAAGGGTCCCAGGTTCAATTCCGGTCAAGGGCATGTACCTTGGTTGTGGGTACATCCCCAGTAGGGGTATGCAGGGGGCAATTGATCCATGTTTCTCTTTCATTGATGTTTCTAACTCTCTATCCCTCTCCTTTCCTCTCTGTAAAAAATCAATAAAATATGTTTAAAAAATACTACATGCTAAATCAACACTATATGGGGCATGAAAACTACAGAATTTTCTTTCTCACAATTCTAAGTAACCAGGAAGAAAAATCCCATCAAACAACTCATTAAATGTTTCCTCCCATACCTCTATTTCCTTTATAAGCTAGTAATATTGAATAGGTGAAATAAGAAGCAGTAACTAGATCTTTTGACTACACAGAACATTGCATATAATATATGCCAGTAGAAAAATAAGTCTATTTAAACTATTGTGAATATATCTATTCTGATTTTAACTAACATGTGTAGTTTAATCCTTCTGTGAAATGCAATAATGTGTTTCCTTCTTTCATTTTTTAAAATTTAGAAATAATTTAATGGTTAAGTTTATTGCTAAAATCTCTGCTATCTTTCAGCAAATATCTATAATATTTCCATACTTTGAACTTGTTAAAGGCATTGAATAGAGAAGTAAACTTGGTAAAATGTAAGTTCTGTCTTGCCTGATCATACAATCAATCACCTTATTAGCTAAAGTAAGAGAGTGGCAAGTAACAAAAGCACTCTACTTTATAAATGCAAAGTGATAATAGATTTACAATAACTAATCAAATCCCCTGTAATGTGATTCATGATAGAAAATCAATTATTTATTTTTAATTAGTCATGACATCTTTTTACCCATACTTAATAACAATAATAGTGCAAAACACCACGTTTTAAACAACTGTTAAAAATGTTACTAACCTCTTTAGAGAAGCCTCAGAAAGGTTATATGGATACTTTAAGGTTGCATTGCAAGTGATAATGAAATTTCCGAGTCAGAGAAAATAAGTAAATATAATGAAAAAGTACCTGTGTTTTACAGAGCAAGAACAGCATGTACAGTTAATTCTTCAAGGATTGGTATCATGATGTATACATGGAGGGAACCAAATGTCCACTTCTCACAACTCTAAGTCACTAGGACAAAGAATCCAGTCAAACAGCACATTTAATGACTCATTTCATGCCTTCATTGTCTTTACAAAGCTATGTTATACAAAGTTGAGTTAGTAACAGCAGCTAGACCTCTTGACTTTATACAGATAACCATATTTACTACATGTATGCCTATGGCAAATATATCCAACACACAGGTCTTATTTAATAACAACATATCACTGTACTAGGTAAGTGGGATAATTTGTGGCTATGGAAGAGCATTTAAAATATAATAATCTACTCAAAAATTAATCTTTTATTCAATGCTTACTGATCATAAGAACTAGGTGATGGCTAAAATGTCCCAGGCATTTGTCTTCATAATAAAACTAAACTCTTGAATATGGCCTTTCGCTAAGTCACAGTTCTTACCACTCTTGTGTGTGTGTGTGTGTGTGTGTGTGTGTAAATATATATATATAAAATGATTGGAGACTCCTCTCACAATCCAAGACTGCTGGATCCCAACTACTCACCTGCCTGCCTGCCTAACCACTACCCTGCCAGCCTGATTGACACCTAACTGCTCCCCTGCCAGCTGATTGCCCCCAACGGCCCTCCCCTGCTGGCCCAGTCACCCCTAACTGACCTTCCTTGCAAACCTGGTCCCCCCTTAACTGCCTTCCCTTGCAGGCCTGGTTGCCCCTAACCTTCCTCCCCTGCAGGCCTGGTTGCCCTCAGTTGCCTTCCTCTGCTGGCCCTGTCAACCCTAGCTTTCCTCCCTTGCCAGTCTAGTCACCCTTAATTGCCCTCCCCTGCCAACCTGATTGCCCCTAACTGCCCTCCCCTGCAGGCCTGGTTGCCCCCAACTGCCCTCCCATGCAAGCCATCTTGTGTGTTGGAGTGATGGTCAATTTACATATTGCCTCTTTATCATATAGGATTATTGACTATATTAGAGGCCTGGTGCATGAATTCATGCATGGGTGGGCTTGGCTTTCCACGGGAGTTGACTGTGGGAGTGCACTGACCACCAGGGGCCAGCCCCTGCTATAAGTGTCTACCCCCTGGTGGTCAGTGCATGCCATAGCGACTGGTTGACCAACCTTTTGGTTACTTAGGCTTTCACATATATAGATTCCCCATGCTGCACTCTGCATCAATATGGCTATTCTGCAACTTCCAATTTGCCCTGCGTAATCCCTTTATTCTTTTCACCCATCCCTCCAACACTCTGATCCACATCAGTCCGTTCTCTGTATCTATGAGTCTGTTTCTGTTTTGTTTGCTTATTTTTCTCAGTATATTCCACATGTCAGTGAAATCGTATAGCATTTGTCATTCTCTGACTAACTTATTTCACCTATTTCATACCCTTAGGTCCATTCATGCTGTTGCAAAAGGTAAGATTTCCTTTTTTTATGGCTGAGTTGCATTCCATTTTGTACGTACCACAGCCTTTTTATCCACTTATCTACTGATGGGCACTTGAAATCTTGGACCTTGTAAATAAAACTGCAATAAAAATAGGGATGCATATATTCTTTCAAATTAGTGTAAACATTTTTAACTTCTGAGGAGGGTTGTGTGACGTTAATCTTCTGAAAAAACATTCCAATATAAATTGAGTTAAAATATACTTTTTAAAAGTATTTTGTAGAAAACATATTTTTAACAATATTTTGTAGCAATATTGAATGGTATGAAATACTGTTTTGGAGGGGGGTTTGGCAGTTGTTTTTTATGACATAACACTATGTTAGCAATGGGAAGCTTTAACTGACTCTTGTCCTTCGAAGTTCAGATATGAAATGTGGATGCTGTCATCACAGGCAGGACACCCTTATTATTGGCTTCTGGGTCAAGAAGGTAATGCTCTTTGGGGTGCCTTATATCTACAAAACACCCATGGCTTATCAAGAAGATCCTGGGTTGCAGGTATCTAACAAAATGTGTTCTAGGCAAGGACTTGTTTTCAGAAGAAATGCTGCTTTTGATACTTTTCATCCTCATCAGCAACAATTTACTGTCATTTCATACTTCGATCAAATGAAAATCAATATTTTATTATCATGTTTTATTATCGTATGATAAAAATGCATTGGGAATTGGTTAATTTTAGCCAATAGGAATTAAGTTTCAAATTACGACCTTAGCAGACCAGTAATATATTAATGGCCAGGAATGTAAATGCCACATAAGAACTGAGGCATAATTCTGAAACAGATTTTTAACATTACCTCAGGAATTACAAGCATGTTAAGTGAGTTGTTAAATTAGATACAGAGAAATAGAGATATAAATATTGTGGCAATAATTTCTTCTGCAGATTTATCATACAAGCATCACTACAGCACAGATTCAATCACTGTGCCCAGGGATACTCCACTGTTTTCTCCAGGGCTCTGGGTCTTTTTTACACTAGTTTTCCTACTGATGCCTTATTATTATCATCACCTGTTACAATAAAAATATAAACATTGAATAAAAATATTGTAGTGTATTGGAGGCTTTCCAAAAACAATTAGATAGACAACATATATTTAAGTTGTATATTTGTAGTAGAAATTATAATAAGAATATATTATAAGATGTCTTGAAGCTTGCTTGTATATAAAACATATAATATTTTTTGATTTTATGATAAATTTCCTGTTGATTTTATAAATTCATTAACTCTCATCCAGGTGTTATTTTCAATATTTGGGTTCAGTGTATATCTTACAACTATCTTTATAAACTACTTCCAAATTAAATCTTTAGATTTTTTGGGATTATAATTTTAAGAGGATTACTTTTTTAAAAAAAATATTTTTATTGATTTCAGAGAAGAAGGGAAAGGGAGAGAGAGAGAGTAACATCATTGATTGGCTGCTTCCTACATACTCCCTACTGGGAATGAGCCTGCAGCCAGGGCCAGTGGCCTTGACCTGACTAGAACCTGGGATCCTTTAGTCCTCAGGCTGATGCTCTCTCCACTGAGCCAAACCAGATAGGACAAGAGGATCACTTTTTAAAGAAAAATAAGTGCAATCTCTTGCAAGGTATTTAGCACATATGGGTTATCCATATTAATAATACATATATTACCCATATTTTCAACATTTTTATTTATTTCAGAAAGGGACAGAGAAGGAAAAATATCAATGAGAGATAAACTTCTATCGGCTACCTCGACTCTGCACCCTTCTGGGGTCAAACCTACAATTGGGGCAGGAATCCAATTGGTACCCGTCTGATGCACAGGACAAAACTGAGTCACAACAAGCAGGCTATTCCTCTTATTCTTCTGATTCCATTCACAAGACACATCGTCTATTTAGAATGTATAATACTGTACAGCATACTGACACATGGAGTTTTATAACTTGTAATTAAAGGTTACTTCATAAATAAAATATTACTTATTATGAAATATGTATAACTCATTAGACAATTCCCAGCATGGGCTTCAGGACATTATTATAAGCCAGTTTACAACGCACTTTCCTATACACTATATTCAATAATTCCATACATTTAACACATATTATCTGAATATTAGAGTTTAGGAAATTGAAGCTCAGAGAGGCTGAAATTCACCCAGGATCACACAGCTAATAAATGGCACAGTGAATATTTAAACCAGTACTTATAACACTAAAAACACACTCATTATGTGGCAGTAAGCTGTAGTATAAATTTAAATGTTAGGACACACAACACATAATTTAATTATGCCATATATATATATATATATATATATATATATATATATAAAACTATATATTACTAAAAATGGCTTTGAGGCATAGTAGTTAGGGAAATAAAAACAGCATAAATGCAAATGATTTTCTCATCATCACAAAATTGCACTGGAGTGTTTGGTGTAAAACCCTCATTCAACTTCCCTGTTTGTTAGGTTTTGCTCCCTAATAAAACATATAGGGAATTAAGGACATTATCATGTATAGTTTACTAGAAAAAGAGCAGAGTTATTAAATTACTTTTCAAATATATTCATTAATGATTCTATTTAATTTTATGGCTCTGTCTGCTTTTCCAGTTAACATTTAATTAAATAAGAATACTTGAATGCCAACCTAGTAGACGTCACTTTAATTGAGGCCTGAGGGATTAAAATAAATTGAAAGGAAAAAAAAAAAAAAAAGGAAGAAGAGGAGAAGGTGGAGAATAACCCCTGTAAGGCGGCTTTGAGGAGTTAGCATTTGGCTTCTGTGGGAGGCAATACGTGTAAGGTTAAGAATACAGCCCCTGGTGTGAGACTGTATGTGTCACTATGGGGACGTGGCTCCTTCTTTTTCTCCCATTTTCATTCAGAACTGATTGGCGTGCATCACTGGATAAGTCTAAGGCACACAGGTTGGCTTTTGGATTTACATATACTGTGAAATGAGGACCACATGAAGTTCAGCTAACATTTATCTTCTCCTATAGATCAAATAAGGGGTGGGGGGGAGAGAGAGTAAAAACCTCCTTGTATGAGACCTCTCAAGATGAACTCTTCAAACAACTTCCCTGTAGATGATGCAGCAGCGTTAACTATAATCATCATGTTGTATGTTACATCCCTGGCACTTGTTCGTCTGATAATGAGAAGTTTGTACCTTTCGCCTACCTCACCCTGATCCTCTGTCTCTGGTAAGCCCAAGTCTGATCTCTTTTTCTATTAACTTGTTTTTTAGTTTACTGAATGCATTTATAAGCGAGATCATACTGTATTTGTCTTTCTCTGCCTACTTATCTCTCACATAATCCTTCAAAGTCCATCATATTCTCTCAAATGATGGGCATTCTTAATGTTTACATCACTAATAGCATTACTATTACTATTGCTCAAAATGACATATTCATTATCTATATGCTAGAGGCCTGGTGCATGAAAATTCAGGCACTGGAGGGGAGGGTCCCTCAGACCAACCTGCCCCATCTCATAGTCCAGAAGCCATCAGAGTTGGGAGACAACCTGGTGATCAGGGGAAGGAGATGCCCCCATCACACCTGTGCTGCTGCCACTGCCAGCAGCATAATCCTCAGCCTGCCCTGGTTACCTGAGTCTCAGGTGGCCCTGGATGGCTGGGGTGCTGAAGGGACTTGAGGAATCCAGAGGCAGGCATGCAGAGCATTAGGGCCTGCCTGGGGGCGGGCCTGGCTGTGCCCCATGCCTGCTGCGCCCCCCCCCCCACCAGCCTCACCCCAGATCAGCCAGCACTACCACAATAGGACCACAACGCCTTCCTCTGGCCACCCCACACCTGATCACACCCCCCACCCCAGTAGTTTTGAAATGCTGCTCAGAAAGTGCATGTGCCATTGATCGGAACAAGTGGTCATCTGAAGGAGCAAGGTGTGGTGAATAGGGTGGGTGGGTTAATACTTCCCAGGCAAGATCTTTTAATCTGTCTTGAAGTGTGTGATGGTACGTTACCATGAAGCAAAATTACATTGCTGAGTCTCCTGGCCATTTTAAGATCAGAGCGTGGTTCAAATTGACCATTGACATTCTTTGTCTTCCACATCAAAACCATCACTTTTTAAGCATATAAACCAGCATTCACAAGTATCTTGAGATGGAGTATGTTCACCATAAATTTCCTGAAGTATACGATAACTCTCAGCAACACTTTTCTTCGAAATAATGAATTAAAACTTCCTGCAAATGCTCTTTTGTTGTCATGAAATTTGACATGTTTAAGCATAAAAATATCTATGATGTTAACACCTTCAGAAAATTTGACATGAAGCTTTGAAGCTTGTTGTAAATACAACAAAATAGCATACATATCAGATTGCATATATATCAACATATGTGTAACTCCATCTATTGAAAAAAAATCCGCATTATTAACTGATACACCTAATACATAGCTCATTGAATTATGGGGAAAAGCATAGTAGTTGACCTGGGTAAAGAATTTAGAATAGGACCTGGTACATATTAAGTATTCTATATAGGCAATATATATTAAGCATTATATATATATATTTAAAATATTGTTTTACCTGGATAATGCTGTCATCATGTTGATATAAACAAATTTGATATCACAAACTATTGCTACAAACTACAAAAATATGCACAAATTGTGGTATAGAAATTAAATAGCTGGTAGAACTCCTGATATTATACAGTCACTAGCACAGATAGAGTTCAGTTCTTGTTTTCAATTTACACTAAAGTAATTTTTTGGATTGATTAATTTGCTTATTAATTGATGAGCCACTAGAAAATTTACTATCATGATTCAACTGTCTTTCAACTTATTTATAATGAGATAGACTCTAACAGAAAGAACATGTTTCATTAGTCCAGATTCCGAATAATTAAAAACTGTTGCATTTTATCTCTGAAATAAAATGTGGGATACATGTGTGCAAAGGTAACACAGCATAGCATTAGTTAAAGTTAGCAATAGGTACAATTAGTTAATTTAATTCTGCCATGCAATAAATACCTTATATACATTAATTAACTTTGTAAAGCTCTACAAAGAATATGTTACTATCTGTACTCTTTTTTTATGAGCTGAGAAAAATGGGCTTTAGAAGATGAAGGTTTTTTCCCAGAGTAGCAGGTAGGAAACAGGATTTTGGAATAGAACTGGGCCAGATTCACCTTTTTTTAAAAAGATAACACTGAGTAGGATTTTTCTGTTGGTATTTTACATTTTTGACCACTGTAAAAAATTATAAACAAAATTAAATAGAAATGCTATTTTTTAGCATAATTCTATTTGGAGGGGCTATCAAATTTCATAGTATTCAGGCCTTTAGAATGTATCTTTGGTCCCCATGTTGTTTTAGAATTTCATGTCAAGATATTTTAAAATGCGTTTTTTTACTGTTACATTTTTGGAATAGCATTCTTTGTTTTTGATAGCTACTCATTAAATTTAATAATCTTATAAAATGCTTTTGAACTAGATTTTATGTTTTTGCTTTCAACAGACTAATTACATTGTTAAAAATTGTATATATCTTGCCCTTGCCATTTAGAGTGTCATTCAGATATGCTAAGGTTGTTGATTTGATACTGGTCAGGGCACATACAAGAATTAATCAATGAATGCAAAAATGGGTAGAAAAACAAGTCATTGTTTCTCTCTCCCTCTCTAAAATAATTTTAAAAATTTTATTTACATTACCCGTTCTAAAACATGTAGATCTTTTAAAATATGTACATTATAGAAATATGCTTAGATATATAACATATTATTTGACAAACTTTATATAAAACATATATAAATATATACAAAATAAATAAAGTTATAATATATATATATATATATATATATATATATATATATATTTCTGATTTTTCTTTTGCTTTAGGGATTAGTTATTATGTTGCCTATTACCTTAAAAAATATACAAAGAATTATTTTGGGAGGATTTATTTTAATGGTTAATAACATCAGTAATATCTCTATTCACAGTTTAAAATGTACTTGGCACTTAACATTGATATTTTTTATTAAAATAATATTGGAAATATGTTTGCTGGAAATACCTTTTCTTTCAATCATATAAATAAAGTGAATCATACCACCTTGCTACTTAGCATATCCATATATTACTATACTAGATACATAGAGACTGATTTCTTAATGCAATTAAATTTTTAAAAGTATGTGAATTTATTTTAAATTTCTGAACTAGTTGAAGGCTTCAGTTGCACATTGTTTGACTAGTCTATTAACACATTTATAGTCTACAGAAAAACAAGACAGAGATTGGTTTTGTAGATTGCACATTGAAAAGGAATTTATTTTTCTGCTCATTGGAAATAACCAGATGTTACAGATGTAAATCAGGTAAAGTCTCTCTCACACAAACACACACACAGTTTGATAAATTTATTATTTCTTTATATCAGATCAATTTCAATAAATGGATTATTTTCAATCTCATGAATTTATTTTTAAATAAATATTGTATCTATAGAAAACCAAGAATCCTGATCTGGATGAGTATGTGAGGCAACCTATCCATGTGTCTCTCTCACATTATGGTTTCTCTTTCTGTCTCTCCCCCACCCTTCCACTCTCTCTAAAAATCTATGGGGGAAAAAGTATTCTTGGGTGAAGATTAACAACAACAAAAACACAAGAAGTTGTCACATAGGGTGATCATTGTGCATCATATTATGCAATAAGTGATTATATTATACTAGTAGCACTGTGCAGGAATCACGTGAGTAGCTTGCTGCAGCTTGCCTCAGCTGGCCACCTGCCCGCCACCTCTGCTCGCTCTCCGCTGTTCTTAGCTTGCTGCCCTGCCCTCTTGGAGCTCTCAGCCTACTGCCCCGCCCTCCTGTAGTTCCTCCTGGCCCCCCCCCCCCCCCCCCCCCCCGCCCTCCTTCATAGCTTGCTGCCCTGCCTCCTCCTGTAGTTCTCCACCTCTGGCTTGCTTGCTGCCCTGTCCCTTGTACCTCTCTGCCCCCTGCTTGTAGCTTGCTGCCCCACCCTCCTGATGATCCATGATTGGGTCGTTATGCGGGTCAGATATTATGCCTAACGGCATAATGGATAATTAGCATATTCCTCTGTTTTTATATAGGATTATTATTACAATAGTCAGTGTTCTCCAGAGAATCAAACCAATAGATTACATAGCTATGTAGGAAAGATTTATTATGAGGAGTGAACTAATGCCTTTACAGAGGATAAATGCAGCAATCTGTGGTCTGGAAGCTAGAGGACCAGAGAGCTGGTATAGTTCCAGCAATCTGAGGGCCGAGGACCAGGAGTGCTGATTGAGGAGAGGAGAAGGTGGGCTCTCAGCTCAGGCAGGAGGAACCAATTCCCCCCTTCCCGCCCTGTGATTCTACTGAGTCCCTCAGCGGGTTGGATGATGCCCACCCACAGAGCTAAGGACTATGTTCTTTTCCTTTTCTTCTTCATTGATTAAGGTATTACATATGTGACCTTCTCTCCCATAGCCCCCTTCCCCTCCCCTCCCCCCATTAAGGACTATGTTCTTTACTCTGTTCACTGATTCAAATTCTAATCTCTAATTTCCTCTGAAACACCCTCCCAGACACACCTCAATAATGTTTAGGAGCTAATTAGGATATCCTTTTGCCCAGACAAATTGATATGTAAAATCACCCAACTGCAGTGATATAATAAATATGGTGATAGTGGGATTTCTGAGATTCCCAATAGACCTAGTTTGGAAATTAGTCTTAGGCTCTCCAATTTAATTCAGTGAAATTGTACTGGTTGTTGTATATTGCCAATTCAATGAAATGTAATGTTTAGTTTCAATGGTCCTTAATACTATTATGACTTACAGATCGGTCTTAGGCCAGGGCTTAAGCTTGAGACAAATTCTTCATTTTCTTTCTCTGGAAGTTATGTTTAAATTTTAGCACAGAGAAACTTGCCACTAATAACTTTTGAAAAGTAATTTCACAGTATGACGCGTTGGTATTTTCAGAATTGATTTAGATTCAATAATTCAGTTACAGAGACCTTTAGTCTTGAATTGGTTCCCACCATCGCTGCCTTTGACCATCGTAGATTCCAGGTAGTCTATTTACCTGCCAAGTTTAATGTTTCACCATAAATCTCTACCTTGTTAATTCGCACGGCTGTCCTTGTTCTTTTTCAAAATATTATGGGCTCTCCTTACTTTTATTTTTTATTTTTTCCCTAGGGCTCTAGCACATTAATTTTCATTTCTAAAGTGTGCCTGCTCATCTGGAAAAACAAAGATTTTAGGTGAATGTTGTAGTTTAAAGTTTCTGCTGCAATTTATTACAGTTCCAAGCAATTCCTTGAATCATTCATGCTAAAGAGGATTACTGTCAAACTGTCAGCAGAATTTGTAATGTCAACAAGGGTAAAGTATCAGAAATATGCCACTAGCTTTTTCTTCAGTCCATTGTAAGTGAAAATGCAGAAGAAATGGGGAATTTTAATGTCCCAGCATAAGCAAGGTATATCTTATCTGCAATAGCTTTAGTTAACCACTGGTTACCAAAATCCAATTGCAATCTTCTCAGTGACTATAAAGACCTAAATGCTCATGGACACTATTTGCTATAAATGCCACAGGGAAATGGTTACATGAATGAGCAGAAACATTAAACAGCTGACAGCTATTTGGGGATTAAATTGACTATAATGTCAATCAAAACATTCTGCATCATGTAGGAAAACTAGTCTTAAGTGCCAGTAGATATTTCATGGGTGATGTATTTTGAATCTGCTTCCCTTAGACAAAAAATGCCATAAGTACCAACTCCCTTAGTTCAAGATTAAAATCACACCCAGGATTCTCCGTGCGAGTGTTAATGCTGAAACAGTCACCACAACCTCAGATTAAATCTATCAACTAAACAGTCTCCAAGACAGAAATGGAAAGCAGCCTCATTGAATTTTCCACAGAATTCATAGGGAAAAGGGAGGACTTACTGGTGAGTATGTACATGTTTGAAGCCTAATTCTGATTAATGTAGAGAAAGAAAAGGTCACTAAATGCCTGCATGGAATATTTAGTGCAACACTCTTCGTTTTAACGCCAGCTTCACTCCCTTAAGGTTCTCATGTTAAGAACTGGTGTTTGGCCCCTTTTGTCTGGGGATCATTCTTGACTACATTGCCTCCAAACGCTTTCCAGCTATTTCAGCTTAAAATCAATCCTGGTTGCTTTGAGCAAGCCCACTGAACTAACTCATGCCTCTGAGATCTAATAAGGACAGTGATCATCCTGGTTAGAACTACCAGGAATAAAGTCCTTTGACCTACCTTTAAGGTTCTACCAAAACAGATTAATAGCTTAACGTATAGGCATCTTTCTATTTTTTATTTAAGTGAATTGAGTGTATAAATAAATAATATATAAAGAAATGGCCCATAGTTAATATTTGGTTAAATAAGCCATGATATATTCATGCATACATATTAATGACAACTTGAAATAATATAGGCATAAAATGAAATCATGATAAACAAACTCTGTTATAAAATTATATATACAATTTCATTTGAATGCAGTATCCCCTTTAATGCTTAAGACATGGTAGCCACTTAATACATGGTCCTAAATTGATAAGCATTTTAAAACAAAGATTAATAAAAAGAAAGCTTGTCCTTAATTTATCTATATTCATTCTTTCAGAAAATAGGCATAAAATGAACAATAATGAAATTTTCCTGGGTGTTGATATTATAAATTAATCTAAGGTTAATTGCCCCTGAAATTCTGTTATCAGCCTAATTTTCTATAAATTTCATTGGTTATATTTATAATCTATTTTATTCTTTCTCTCTTATTCTGACACATACACACACACACACATACATATAATCAAATACTGTTAAATGGAAGGCTATGAATATACTTCAGGTGGAGGGGTATGTCACAGAAGTACGGATATAAATACAGCTTTCTAGGGAAAACCCGAAAAGCAGAGAGTAGTATAAAATACTGCAATCTCCACAATCTCCATAATTCTCAATGTCTCCCACTTTAGGTTAACTAGGGATAGTCTGCATGCACAGTGGTCAACATTACAATTGAGAGGTAATTTTTGAACATGATGAAGCAAAAGAAACCTCTGGTCTCAGTGGCTTAAAATGATATCCCTTTGTTTAGCTCACAAAGCTACAGATAGACAATTTACCTAGGATTGGCTGGGTAACATTTTCCAGTCACGTTTAGGATCACTCGCATAGCTACTTCTAGGTTGGCTGTCATCTGGGAAAATAGAGGTAATGGACAAAACCTCTTAGACTTGGAAAAGTTCTGGTACAGCAGATGGACCTGTGAAAAAGCTTTCAAGCTTCCATGGCACCACATTTGCAATTATCCCTTTAAGCAAAGACAGCCACATGGCTAAGTCAGAGAAACAGGACTCTAAAAATGTCTGACAAAGTCATCTCTACAGAGGGGAGTAAAAACCCGGGCCATTAACAACAACATACCACGGAATATCTATGGAGCCAGGGAACTGGCCCTGATAAGACTTCGGAACCCACTGATGGTTATCAGCCTCCACTTGGATAGAGCTAACTCAGATTTGCTGAGTCAGATCTACAAAGTTTCTAAAAGGGTGTAGTTAATGAGCCTCAGCCTAACAAATTTGTGACTCTGTTCCCCTTTGACCCAGGAGCACTCATTAAGGATCTCTGTAAACTCTGATTAGTGGCAGGTCGTTGCCTTTTCTACAGTAATGGCTGAGGATGAGCATGAGGAAGTCCCATGGGAAGTAATTTTTAAAACCAAGCTCCCAGAATGCTCGTCAGTACTTGTAACATAATAATTTAAAGAATCGAACATATTTGTCCCTACACAGTTTTTCTGGGGTTTTATATATATTCACTTACAACCAATCAAGGTCTGCTACTTTACACCCCGAGTTATGATGACCTTAGTGCTGTTTGTTTTTCCAGAAGAATCAGGATTTCCATGAGCAACCTCTGAGGGCACAGAAACAGGGCCATGGAACACTCAAGAAAGATCTATCTCCAATTTTGTGAAAGTCTGTTTTCCTTGATCTAAGTAATATGAACTATCAATCCGTTGAGATTACATAAATTATCCATAAATATACTGAAGGCAAAGCAGCAAAAACTGAACTCCCCATTCATCAGCTGAAATGTTTAAGAAAAGTTTATTTTACTCTTTTTTTGGGAAAATTAACATACAATGTTATTCTAATTTCCATCACTGTCCTCCTAATTCCAGTGCCAAGGATCTTACCCAACATGGAAGGAGGTATGACTATGCTGGCCAGAACTGCAATGTATTGATTCCTTGAAGTTTTGTAACTGATAGCTCCCCCATATGTCTTTTGGTGAAGAGAGCTAGTGTTCTTACAATGATGCAAATATATTTTTTTCATTTTTTAAAATATACCATACTTTTCTTAATGGTGCTCTTTTTGACCCATTTCCTAAGGCATTTATGCTTACTCACTATTATGGTGCTAGTGAGATAATGGTAGCAACTATAATATATATTTTGAGTTAAATGTTTCCCTCCTCCCCTCCCTCCCTCGCTTCCTCCCTCCTTTCTTTCCTTCCTTCCTTCCATAGAATTGGGTGACATGGTCTTAGTATTTGCTTGTCCATGAGGAGGTGAGTTAGCCACAGGTTCCACCTGTCCAGGATCTTACCAGGGAGGGGCTCAAAGATATCTGCTAAGATACTAAGATGGTGCCAGCATAAGTGTATATCTACCACCAAGGATCTAAGACAAATAGGCAATTTGAAAGAGAAGTGGATTTACAAGCACTTAAAATTACAGGCTGTTGGTGAGTGAAGAATAAAAGGCTATATATAGTTTAAACCTGAAAACAAACAAACAAACAAAACAAATAGACAAGTAAACACTCCAACAAGCAAACACATACACAAACACCACAAGAATGTATATGCTTTAGAGTCAATAGGTGAAGGACTGATCAAATTAAAGGTGCAAGAGAAACTAATCAAGATGAGACATGCCTCGGCTGCTCAAAATGACAGCTAAGCAGATGGACTGATTAACATATGCACATAAACACACACATTTGATTTGGCTGCTTTACTAGAACACAGATTTAGATGAGCCAATATGCACTCAATGTGTAATTGATATGCTAATTGAGTAGAGGAACTAAAATCATATAAAATGCTCATTTAAGAGTAGAGAAAGCAGAAAAAGAGAGGAAGACCAAAGAAAGGAGAAGGAGGAGGAGGAGGAGGAGGAGGAGGAGGAGGAGGAGGAGGAGGAGGAGAAGGTCAATGGTTTAATGTCATGAATTAACTACAGTGAAAACAAAAACATACATGACAGAGTAGTGAGAATATTAGGCAAAGGGAAAATAGCATGAAGCAAAAATTTTGGTCTCTCCTACCAAAAATGGCAAGGCAAGGTAATACAGACTATCCAAAATGTTTTAATGTATATTCAGAGTTTAAACCTATAACCCAGAAGTCCTGAAAATATGTCCATAAATCTGATATGTAGGATAGTTACTTAAGGTGAATTTCAAATAACCATCGTTAGTTTATTCCATACTGGCAGTGCTAACTTATTATTATTATTTTTTTTAGGGGGTGGAGGTCATAAATTGTATAACTACTGTGATTTGAGGTAAGTTATAGTGAGAATGATAAAAGTAAAGCTGAAATTTTCTTAAAACTCATTATCCAATGCTTTGTAATAAAATAGGGATGCTGATAATAAGGAAAACTAAAAGTATCTTGCATTTTTATTGGCATATTACTGTGACCTTGAAATTGATTTTTTTTGCAAGCTAATTTGAGTTTAATAAGATTTAAAAATGTCTCATTAATAACTTTCTATTCTGAAAAGGTTACACTTAATTAGAAATGTGAAAACAACTAATTGAAATAATACACTGATTACTTAAAGATGATGATAACATCTTATATACCAAGTATAATTTGTTTAGAATGTGACCTTGTGAAATTAAAACTATTTGAAGTTAAAAGGGACATGACATATGTCCACAAAATTATTATTATAAACTAGAGGCCCAGTGCACAAAATTCATGCACGGGGATGAGGGGGTATCCCTCAGCCCAGTCTGCACCCTCTCCAATCTGGGACCCCTGGAGGGATGTTCAACTGCCCTCTCACAATCCAGGACTGTTGGCTCCAAACTACTTGCCTGCCTGCCTTCCTGATTGCCCCTAACCGCTTCTGCCTGCCAGCCTGATCACCCCCTAACCACTCCCATGCCAGCCTGATTGATGTCTAACTGCTCCCCTGCCAGCCTGTTTGCCCCCAACTTCCCTCCTCTGCCAACCTGGTCACCCATAACTGCCTCCCCTGAAGACTTGATCGGCCCCAACTGCCCGCCCTTCCAGGCCTGGTTCCTCCCAACTACCCTCCCCTGCTTGCCTGATGCCCACAACTGCCTTCCCTTGCAGGCCTGGTCCCCCCTAACTGCCATCTCCTGCTGGCCATCTTGTGTCCACATAGGGGCAGGATCTTTGACCACATGGGGGCAGCCATATTGTGTTAGAGTGATGGTCAGCCTGCATATTACTCTTTTATTAGTTAGAATAGAGGCCTTCTACACAGGTGGGGGCCAGCTGGTTTGCCGTGAAGGGTGTCCCTGATCAGGGTGGGGGCATGGGGTGGCCTGGTTGAGGGGCCTGTGGTGGTTTTCAGGCCAGCCATGCCCCCTGGCAACCCAAGCGGAGGCCCTGGTATCTGGAATTTATTTATCTTCTACAATTGAAACTTTGTAGCCTAGAACGGAGCCAAGCCCCCTACTCACTCCAAGGCAGGCAGCCATTTCTATTGGGACTTATGTACCTTCTATAATTGAAACTTTGTAGCCTTGAGTGGAGGCCTAGGCTGGCAAGAGCAGGCAGAAAGCTTGACTTCTTATGTTGCCTGGGAAACCCAAGCCTCCCTCCTGCTCTCTGTGGCCCTAGCCATCTTGGTTTGGTTTATTTGCATACTTGCTCTGATTGGCTGGTGGGCAAGGGTGATGGGCATGGCTTGTGGATATAGCAAAGTGATGTTTAATTTGCATATCAGTCTTTTATTAGGTAGGATTCTTCTTAAATAATATATTTGTGAGAAATAGTAGGGCGGTACAATTTTGTAGACAGGACACAAAAAAATACCACCAAAAAAAAAAAGAAAAAATTAAAACTTTTGTTTTTCAAAAAAAATATTAAGCAAATGAAAATAAAAGCTGCATGTTAGTCATATGTCTGACCATTTAAGTTTTTTTTTAATTTATAAAATATAAGTGTATTAAATAAATCAATATAAGACACACAATTCAAATAAAAATGGACAAAATATTTTGAATACATATTTACAAAAGGATATATAGCCAATAACACCTCATAAAATGTTCAACATTATTATTCACTTGGGAAATTCAAATTAAAGACAAAATAAGATAATTTTTCTTAACATCCAGATGGCTAAAACTAAAAGTATAAAATTCAAAGTTTGGTCAAAGAAGAAATACTGTCACATTTATAGCGGACGTGTAAAATAATAAAATCACTTTGGAAACATTTTGCAGGCATTGTCTGATGAAGTTCAACTTAGTCCTACTCAGTAACTAGTAATTCTGTTACTAGAACAGAAAGCATGTTTACAAAATAAAAGCATGCTCAACATCTATGGGCCACTTATATGAGTTTTCTATCACTGTATAACAAAGTACCCCAAACTGAACAGCTAAAATGGCTTCCAATTATTATCTCACGTTTCCATAGGTCAGAAGCATGTAGGATGTCAGGGCTCTCTGCTTGTGTTTCACAAGGCTGAAACCAAGGTCTGGGCCAGGTGACTTTATGGAGTATCTAGGAAAATACTCCCTGTGAGTTTCACGCAGGTTATTGATAGACTTGAGTGCTGTGCAGCTGTAGGGCAGACATTCTATCTCCCCCAGTTTCCTGGCTGGATGCTATCTGGGGGTTTCATTTGGCTCCTGGAGGCCACTCTTTGGTTTCTGCATGTGGTTCTTTCCATCTTCAGGACTCTCATTGTGTCAAGTCTTTCTGGTGCTTTGACACTCTCTGCCTTCCTCTTCTGTTACTAGATGGAGAAATATCTCTGCTTACACTTTAAAGAAACAATTATGTGCCCTCTCAGTACTCACAGCAGGCCCAGCTTCATGTAGGCCATTTTGCGTTCTGGAATTATTCTTTTTTTTTTTTTTTTTTTTAATTTATCTTCATTGTTGAAAGTATTAGTTACTTTTCCCCCCATTGACCCTTTCTAAAACCCATCTATACTAAATTTGCCCAGTTAGAATGTTACCGTTAAAACTAAAGCTTGTAGGATCCGCCCAAATTGCAGTAAGACACAGACTCCCATTCGTGCCCCTCATGAACTCTTTCCTTGTAGAGGCTGTAGCTTCTGAACAAACTATGGACATCTGGTGCAAAACCGCCCTTGTGGTTCGGCACTGCACATCACCAGAGCATTAACTGCCAGCTGCTTACTGGGTGCTTCTGGAGACCGAGCGATCACATGCCCTTTGCCATTACTGTCTGCTGATTGCTGCCCCTTATGTCTTAGGTCATAGAGGAGGGTAGGCCAATTCACACTCTACGGGACAACCACAAAGCAGAAGTCTTTTTTTTTTTTTTTAATATTTTTTATTGATTTTTTACAGAGAGGAAGGGAGAGAGATAGAGAGCCAGAAACGTCGATGAGAGAGAAACATCGACCAGCCGCCTCCTGCACATCCCCCCTGGGGATGTGCCCGCAGCCAACATACATGCCCTTGACCTTTCAGTCCGCAGACCGACACTCTACCACTGAGCCAAACCGGCTTTGGCAAACAGAAGTCTTAATGGGAATAGATAGGTAGATGCCACGTAGAGCTACTCCAAGGTACTTCACTGTAACTGCTGCATTGCATGTAGAAATGTACATGTTGTTGTAAGACTATGGGACTTACTAAGACACATTTATTTCCTCTGTTTCATTAAAGTCAATTTCTCAAAGACATCGTTTGTGTATAAGCACAAAATTAATAATTACTTAAATGGCTATTTAATGTGTTCAGTGCTATGTAATACAAAAGATAAAATAATTTAATTCATTAAATGGCATGCATCTGTCTTAAAATAATTTCTAAAACTTAGGGGACAACAACCCAATAGATTTAAACTTATATTGCTTTCAATGTGTAATTCCAAATCAAGATATTTAAATCCTGAAAACACATATTACTGGAAGATATTAAAATCTTAACTTAGTGTTTTTATATTAAAACTGTTTGTGTTCAAAATAGGTAATGAGATTCCTTTGTAAAATTTTTTCTGGTATGATACATTTTGTAGAAGTTAAATGATATTAAGAGATTATATAAGAAAAGAAAATATAAATAGGAAAGCTGACTAATAGAATTACAGATTTTTGAAATAGAAAATGCTCTTTTTGTTTGTTCATTTGTTGCTTTCAATTTTACAGAGGTGGGTAAAAGTGGGATTACAGTTGTAATACAAATAAATAATACAATAATACAAGAACAAACTCTGTGTTTCATGTACTTAAAACTTTAAGCCTACTTTTGCTCACCCATCCCAGATGAGTGAAATATCTGGTTCTGTTTCTGTCTGACTTATATCGATTAGCACAATATTCTCAAGATCCATCCATGTTGCAAATGTCAGTATTTCATCTTTTCTTATGGCTGAGTAATATTCTATTGTATATATGTACCACATCTTTAGTCAGTCACTACTGAAGAACACTGTCTTGGACACCATGAATAATGTTGCGATGAATATTCAGGTACAAACATTTTTTTGTGAATAAATGATAGACACAGGCAACAGTTTGGTGTTTACCAGAGGGAAAGGGGGTTAGGGAATAGTAAAAAGTGAATGTGGTGATGGAAGAAGATTTGACATTGGTGGTGGATACACGATGAAGTTCATACACGATGCAATATACAGACTACATATCATAAAACTGTACAGTTAAAAAGTATATAATTTTATGTCAACCCAATAAATTTAACAGAAAAGGGGTGAGTTTTATAGTATGTGAAATATATTTAAAAATGTGTAAAAAGATTAAACCTAGTATTAAAATTTAAATATAAATGAGTGCAAGTTCTGGAGCTTGAATTGTTGGATTTGAAAAAGAGAAAGGAAAAGAAATAGTAAAGACTGCATTTTATCTGGTAAATGCATGAAATATAAAAGTTTTCAGTAAAAATACTTTAAAAAGCTGGAAATAGATTGCTAAGCACCTAAAGAGGACTCCAATGCAGAATGAATACATAAAAGGACAAACTTGAACATTTCCAGATTTAGAATATGTATCTTGAGACTATAATGAGTAAATATGAAAGCATAAATCATATGGTTCTCTACTGCCAAAACTTATCCCAGTAGAAAGAAATATAGTCTGATAGATATATAAATAGATCAAAAGATTTTTAAAAGTTATTTTGTCTTTTGAAATTCAAATGCTTATTTTTATATTATTATAATATTAAATGCTTCAATATATTATACATTGAATCCTACATATTACATCCTTATATTAACCACTGTATAAGGCCCATATTCATATGTATGTACACACTATTTTATTTTTTTAAATTATTTGATGTTCAATATTATAAATTGAAACCTATATTATTATCAAACAAACATTCATGGAAATGCTTATCAAAGTTGCAAACACATAATAAGTGCTAAACAAAAAGCAACTTTGTATTATTTTTCTCTACCAGGAGACTATTAACTCTATGAGAGAAAGGACCTATGCCTCTTTTACTCGCCATTATACCCCTGGTATTTCACAAGACCTAAATCATAATAGATGCAAGATATGTTTGCTAAATGAACACCAACAAATAAATAGATGAGTTAATTATCTATACAGATATTTAGTAGTTTTAAAAAATATACTAATTTTAGTGTAATTATTAAAGAGAATATTAAAATAGTCAAATTTAACATTTCCTTTACCATGTCTTTTTAATTAGGCATATCTCTTCACATTTAAATTCAAATCCACTTCCCCAATATCTGGTATACTCAGACAAATTTAGAATTATGTAGTTAATAATATCCAATGAAATGGAAGCATCATTTAAGCAAATGTGTCAACTCCTTTCAGTAAATTAAAATATCTCGTCTGGAGAGATATTGCGATAATTCTGTAAAGAATAAAATATACCAGGGAGAAATTAGACATATTTTTTTGCAAATCAGTTGCTCTCATACAGGAGTTAAATGTAAAACATTTATTTTTATTTTTTGGCTTCCATTTCTATATTTGAAAAATAAAGTTATTCAAATAGCTTATCTCTATGTGACACATTTTGGATTCCAATTTAGTACATTTTCATTGCATTCAAGTCAATCTATACCATTTTGCTTAAACTCATACCACTAATCAAGAACTGTTAGCTGAAGAGAGGAAGGATAAGTAAGACATGATCCCAACAAACATGGCCATACTTTTCATTCATTCATGTATTGTCTATGAAATCTTTTGTGCTACAATAGAGTTGAGTAATTACAACAGAAACCATGTCCCCACAGAGTAAAATATTTACTATGGGGTCCTTCATAGAAAAAGGTTGCTGATCCTCTCTGTAGACCATGACAATAAGCTCCTACATCTCATCCACCCTCATTATATACTCATACACCAGGGTATTTAGATTTAGCACATCTGGGGTGGAGGGAAATGAATCTTAAAGTTTAGGTACCAAGCTGATTCTGTTATTTATTCTCCCTCCTTTCATTTCCCCATACAAGTCCATGATTCCAACTGAGGCTCTCTGAGTTAAAAGTACAGTGCTTATATACTAGCATACTATGCAAAATGAAAACACTAGTGGAATTTCACTGTGAAGAGACTATTTTGACATACTCACGTATCTTTAAGTGATCACAGATGCCTAGTCCACAATTGATAAAGAGAATGAACACACACACACAAAAAGCTTCTAATAATTATAGAAAAGCTAGAGGTCCAGTACATGACATTTGAGCACTTGAGGAACCCCTGCAGGAAGCAGGCCTAAGCAGGCAGTCAGACATCCTTAGTACTACTGAAGCAGGAGATGCTCCCGCCACCATCACTACTCTTGTCAGCCATGAGCCCAGCTTCTGGTTGAGTGGTGCTTCCCCTGTGGGAGCCCACTGAACAACAGGGGCAGCTCCTGCATTGAGCATCTGCCCCCTGGTGGTCAGTGCATATCATAGCAACCAGTCATTCCACCGTTCGGCCTATTTGCATATTAGGGTTTTATTATATAGGATTCTCAGCATATAAGAAAATGAAATAAACAAAAACAAACTTTTAAAAAAATTAGCTGTGTCTCATACACACAGACAATAGTAGGGTCATTACTAGAGGGAAGGGGATTAGGGATAGTAAAGGGTAAAGAGGGTAAATATATATATGGTGACAAAAGATGATTTGACTTTGAATAGTGAGCATACCATGCATGATGAATCATAGAATTGTGCATTTGAAACCTATGTAATCTTATTAACCAATGTTACCCCAATAAATTTAATAAGTAGGACATAAAATCAATAGCTATACATATCTTTAAATATTTATCAACATATGCCAGCTTATCAAAGACTTTTTAAAAAAACAGTAAGCCTGATAACCCAAAATTACCCTCTGAAAGAACAAAATCCCTTTGTAATATCTTAGAAGTACAAGATTTGGATAATTCCAGAATACATAACTATTACACATAAATATTCCTATATAAGACAGGCTTTACTACATATCACAAATTATATAAATAAGAGTACATTATATAACTTTATTATTCATCTTCTGGTCTTTGAAAAAAAATTTTTTTTAATATATTTTATTGATATTTTACAGAGAGGAGGAAGGGAGAGAGCTAGAAATGTTGATGAGAGAGAAATATCGACCAGCTGTTTCTGTACATGCCCTTGACCAGAATCAAACCTGGGACCTTTCAGTCTGCAGACCGACGTTCTATCACTGAGGCAAACCGGTTTCGGCTGAAAATGTTTTTAGGGACATTTAGATACAATGTGGTGAGATATTGAAACTGAGAGCCATATTTTGAATTACAAATACTCATCCAAATATCCTAATTTTTCTCTTTTTTTATTACTCTTTGCAGCTCATCTCTCTGTGAAAGGGATGTACATATATACAATGGAATACTACTCTTTTTCCTTGTATTAATTATGCATTGACAGTATGACATTTTTCTGCTCAAATCAATATCAATGTATAATACTATAATATATTCATATTTGAAAATTAATGTATTAAGTCTAAATTAATTTTTGTGTGTATGTGTGTGTGTGTGTGTGCGCACATATGTTGATGATAGTGTCTGCTTCATTATTGGTCTCTATTATATTTTCAATCATCCCTTTTTCTCATTAAATTGAAAATTTTAATAGGATCCTTACAAAGGAGGATATTGGATGCTAAGTAGGAAATGATATTTCTAGATAAGCTGACCTTTTCCCGAAAGCAGGAAGTAAGCAGAATAGATGTTATTTTGTTAACATTTCTCAGAGTTAACCTTTCATGGAAGATGGTAAAAATGCAAGCAGTTTTTTTCTTCACAGTGTAACCAGCTCAAAGTTTCCAATGTCATGGAACTGAGAGAGCAATGTCATTATCAAACACTCACTGTGATATATTTCCCTTCCTGTAGGGATCAGGTGGGGAAGGAATGAATCAAATTATTAAAATCTATTTACCACGCATTATTTTTCTGCACTCACACTTTATTTTCACTTATTCTTCTTCATCTGGATTTTCTTTAGCACCTGCTCTTAACAAGCCCTTGAACCAAAATGTAGGTTTATTAAAATTGAATACATTAACATTAGGAGAAAATGTGAAAATTGCTTTGTCAAAGTAGGAGCTGAATGGCATATTTTAACTGGATATATACAGTTTTATACATCTGAACATTCACATTTACAAATATATACTTTTGTTTATGCTTATGTCTATACTTTTTTATTATAATATTAATTGCAGGAAGACTAAAATAAAACCATGATGAGAAAAGACCAAGAAATAATTTACCCAAAACAAAGAAAGTAGGACAAAAGAAATATAATAAAGTAGGAGGAAAAATCTTTAGTTTATTTTTTTAAACAGGCTGGAATTTTTTACTAACATACACTGAGAGTGAAATGTAATGAATTCTGCAACTCTCAAGTTTCAGTGGGGGGAAACCTAAACAATAACAACAAAACAGCTTTGTTTGGCAGAAGTTAGTAACTTTTTCTTTTCCCTGACACTTATCTCTCCATCTCTCTACTCTATAAAAACCCCTAAGTGAAGTAATGGAAGCTATCCCAAAGTACCCTCTACAACACTTGGAGACATGTTACTGAGAGAGAGAGTTCTTATGGAACCAGCACTTGGTCACAGCTGAAGAGGTAGAGTCAGTTGTAATTCTCTACTATGTGTGTTATAAAGGACATGAAACATGACCTAGATTTTAATATTCAGGGGGTTTGCCATCACACTTGAATAAAGTTTTAAGTTTGTTTTTTAAGTGTTGAATAATGGTTCTAAGTCTTCAGATATGCACAGCATTTTGGCTGCTTCAGATGAGACAACTTTGGGGTAAAAATGGGTCTATTTATGTAATTCAATCCATGTATGGACACAGATGGCATAATAACCCCAAGAATCTCTCTTGAAATCTCTCTCTAATGTGTAGGGCTATTCCTCCTTACTGCATAGCACACGATACCACAGAGGCTACAACAAAATGTTAGCAAATCTCATTCCCACATTGTTTAATAAAATTAAAATTATAATTTTGAAATATATCAATTTGAATGCTAAAAAGTACATGACTTCTATGAAAATAGATTTCAGATATTCTAAATAATCAGAAGTAAATAACACCTTTAGCAGTCTCATTGGTCTTCCTTAAAAAAAAATATCAAAGATTATTTTAGGTGAGAAATAACTGACAACATATTGGTTTCAGGTGTACAACATAATGATTCAATGTTTGTATAGATTGCAAAATGATTACCATAGTAATTCATCACCAAAAATGTTATTAAAGTTGCATGTCTTCCTGGTGTTCACAAGGAACAATGTGTCATTTTCAACTATGAGTTGTCCCAGAGAATTCAGGCAAAAATGTACTCATATTTTTATAATAACATATACATGATTTATAAAGTCCAGGCTCTTTCAATGTTGACATCTTCCAATGTTGTTTGAACATTCTCAAGGAGTTTTCCCATCTACATTTCACATGTAATATTTCATAACTTAAATAATTGCTTATGACTTTAGGTAAAGTTTCCTATAATGTCATTTTAACTACTTAAAACAAGACAGGAGAAACTAGGACTACTTTTAGGAAATTGAAAATGAAGAGAATAGTAAATATGTAAACAATCAATATATCCTTTATTCTGTTACTGTTCATATTAATCCTCCTCAGTTACAACAGAAGCAAGCCTAACTTGGAAAACAGAGGCAATTTGGTGATACTAATACTATTCTTACAAAAAAAAAAAAACTTTAATAATACAGCAATCATGCACAGACCTTACTCTCTCTTATTCTTACAAGTACTCTACTTTTAAAATTCGCCTATGTCAGTTTTCTTCTTCTTAATATTTGTAATTGATTTTTAGAGAGAGGTGGGGAGAAAGAAACATCAATTATTTGCCTTCTACACATACCCTAACCAATGTATGTGCCCTGACCTAGAATCGAACCCACCAGCTTTTGGTGTATGGACAACACTCCAACCAAGTGAGTCACACCAGCCAGGGCATGTTTATGGAGGTTTTTATCAACAGTTAGCCATAGATAGTGCAACTTTGAAAAACAGATATTTATCATATAGTTGTATTTTAAGTAAGCATCTTTAAAAAACAAAAACAAAAACAAAAAAACACCCACAATATCCTTTTACTTTCCAGTGTTCACCATAGTGACTCAATATGTATACACATTACAAAATGATCCTCAGGAGTGTCTATTTACCATCTGTCATCATACAAAGCTATTACAATATTATTGACTATCTTCTCTAGGGTTTGTATTATATCCTAATGAGTTACTTATTTTAAAATTGGAAATCTGTATCTCTTCATGCTCTTTACCTATTTTGCACACTCTCCCTAACCCTATTTCTATTGGTAACCCCAAGTTTGTTTCCCATATCTATGAGTCTGTCAAAATGAAAAGACAACCTACTGAATGGAAGAAGATATTTGAAAATCATATCTTTGATAAGAGGCTAAAATCCAAAATATATAAAGAACTGACATAACCTAATATTAAAAAAAAAATAGAGAGAGATGACTTGTATAGTTTCCTAAAGAAGACATTTAGATGGCCAACAGGATCATGAAAGGTACACATCACTAATCATCCAGGCAATACAAGTCGAAGCAATTGAATGAGGTATCAATTTACATCAGTCATAATGGCTAATATAAGCAAACAGACAGACAGACAAATAAACAAAAAAGACAAGTGTTGGAGAGAATATGGAGAAAAGGAACCTTCGTACACTGTTGGTGGGAATATCAAGGAAGAGACACTTGAGAAAACAGTATGGATGTTCCTCAAAAAATTAAAAGTAGAACTAACACACATTCCAGCAATTCCACATCTGGGCATTTACCTAAAAAAATGAAAATACTAACTTGAAGTGATACAGACACCCCTATGTTGTTGTAGCATTATTTACAACTAGGCCTGATGCACGAAAATCGTGCACTGGAGTGGGGCTGCGGGGGAGGGGGGTCCCCCTCAGTTCAGACTACGCCCTCTTACAGTCCAGGACCCCTTGCTCCTTACTACCCACCTGCTTGCTGTTCCTTACAGCATGGCTAGCTGCTTTTAGGGCTGCTGTGGGGGCGGGAGAGGCTCCTGCCACCACTCCTGCGCTCACCAGCCTGTGAGCCCCTCTGCTGGCTGAGCTGCACTCCCCCTGGGCCAGCACCCTGAGCACTAGGGAGAAGCCCCCTGGTGGTCAGTGCACATCATAGTGAACAGTCATTCTGGTCTTTCGCCATAATGGTCGTTCTGGTCGTTCGCCATTAGGCTTTTATTATATAGATAGCCAAGATATGGAAACAACTTAACTGTCCATCAATAGATGGATAAAGAAGATGTGGTGCATGCATAAAATGGAACATCAGGCATACGTAACAAGAATGAAATCTTGCCATTGCCACAACATAGATTAATTAAACTAAAACAAAAATGTTTTCTTATGTAAATAAATGAAAATGTATCTTTGAAATATCATCAACAATAGTCTTGAAGCAATATTTCTATGAAGCATGGAAAAATGTCTCTCTCTAAATAGAAATACAATATAAATCTATAATTCTGGCCTTGATTGTAAAAAGGCAGAGAAGAGAGAAGAAAGTATAATGTTTCTGTTATTTGAATAAACTTATTTCATCAGATGTGTAGCTACAGTAATCACGTGTGTGTGTGTGTGTATGTGTGTGTGTGTGTGTGTGTGTGTGTGTGTGTCAAGTTGAATAGAACTCAGTCCAATAAATGATGACATCTTAGTCTGTCCCAAACTATTTTTATGTGAATAATAAGTCATTTAATTTGAAAATTTTTAGGGTTTGGCCAGTGATGCAGGCTGTGAAAGAATTCACACACACACACACACACACACACACACACACACAAAATGCAGAGAGAAAATTTATTTTAATTTCATAGAGAGGTAAGGGGCCAGTTATTGCTAGTCAATGAAGGGCAGGGAAGAAAGGGTGGCCTGCTCTTTTAAGCAATGGCTGTTGCTCAGCAACAAGGAGGAAAGTGGGATTGCCTGAAATTGAGCAGATGTACAGGAGGTGGGGGGGGGGGGGGGGCACAGTTGTTTGTCTTGAAAAGTTAGAGTTTGTTTGCTTTCCAGGAAATAGTCCAGCAGATGCCCTAGGGCAGTGGTTGGCAAACTGTGCTTCAGAAGGCTCTTTGGCCCCTTGAGTGTGTCTCTTCCACAAAATACCATGGCCTGGGCGAGTCTATTTTGAAGAAGTGGCGTTAGAAGAAGTTTAAGTTTTAAAAATTTGGCTCTCAAAAGAAATTTCAATCCTTGTACTGCTGATATTTGTCTCTGTTGACTAATGAGTTTGCTGATCACTGGTCTAGGGAGGTATTTTATCAGTACTTTTCTCAAGTCTGTAAAGCACGCTTAGAACAAAAGTTATGAAGAGCTCAAAAGAGGCTTGTTTGAAGAGGGAGGGGAAACGATCTCACTGACTAGAGATTCCTTGGTGAGGATTATTCCTGAGTGGTGAAAACAGCGGGGAAGAAGGGGATGCAGAGTGTCACCTTGAAAGTAGGTTATCTTGTTGCCCAGTTTGAGTAGAAGAGCTGTTTGAATCAGAGAAACCAACCATCTTGGGTTTTAATTATGAGGTGCTTCTCATAACTTGTGGAAGGCCACTGCAAAGAAAAGGCCTGTTTTATGTCCTTACAAAAATGATCAAAACTAAATGTAAATATGGGTGATTTAAAAAAAAAGATATTGTATAATAACATCCATGCCTTTAAAGAGTTTAAACTAGATAAAGCAAGAAAGGCCTTATAATAAAGTACCAACAATGTGGTTGAAACAATAGAAGTTCATTATAAGATTTGCATTGATTGCCTTGTCTGCTGTGGCTTGGCTGGTTGGGTGGCATCCAGTGTACCAAAAGATTGCTGGTTTCATTCCTAGGAAGAGCACATGCCAGGATTGCAGGCTAGATTCCTGGTAGGAGGTGTGCAGAAGGTAGCCAATCAATGCTTCACAGTCACATTGATGTCTCTCTCTCTCTCTCTCTCTCTCTCTCTCTCTCTCTCTCACTTTCTCTCTCTCTAAAAGTCAATTTTAAAAATATTTAAAACAAGATTTGCATTGATCTACTTTGCAAATAAATGGCCTGTATTGTCTCATACTTCAAATTTTTCTAAAACCTCTCAAACAACCAGCATCTGACCTCAGCATGCCCATACCACTCCCTAAGTAGTCCCATTCCTAATCACTTCTCGGCCTTTTGGCTAAGATAAAGTGTAGTACCTAAGTAGTCCCATTCCTGGCAATAGCAACAGACAACTTTGATTCACAGCTTGGCCTCACTTGGGTACCTTCAAGCCCAGCACAAGTAGTAGCCATCGGCAGATCTCTTTGTAGCTCATGCCAGGTGGCTTTGGGCAGAACACAAATCATGGTTGACCTTGCCCTGCACCTCTGGGAGACCTAAGAGCCAGCACACCCAGTGTACAGCTTTAGAGCTCATTCAGTCATCACCACCCAACTATTACAACAAGTACCACACTCAAGGAACAGACTACATGGAAACCAGAGCAGAGCCTCCCTGAAGTAAATCCCGTTCTAGGCTTGGGCCCCTTCACAGCTAATCCTCTAGTATTATCACAGGTTTAAGGTTGGTGGTCGTAGCCAGTCTTTGCAGCTGTAGGAGTAAATCCATCCCTTCGACATGCCAACATTAATCAAGGATCAACTACATCGGAGGGTGTATACAGCCAACACAGGGACAACAAATGTCCAGCTAGAGTAATCAGGGAGGCTGTGCTTCTGGACCCTACAGGATACCTATTACATTAGGTCACTTTACCAAGCCTGGGAGACATAGCAGCTCTACCTAATACATAAAGCAACCAAAGGGAGGCTGCCCGAATGAGGAGACAAAGAAACATGTGTCAAATAAAAGAATGGAACAAAACTCCAGAAAGAGAACTAAATAAAATGAAGGCAAGTAATTTACTAGATGCAGACACTCAAAACACTGGTTATAAGGATGTTCCATGAACTTAGTGAGAACCTCAACAGCATAAAAAAAGCATTATTATCTCCTTTTAAAATAGAGAAAATTGATGCTCCAATATGTAAATATTTAAAGAACCACAGTTAATAATAAATTCAAAATAAAAATTTGATTCAAACCTGGTTCTGCCTTTCCATAAGACAATGTTTAACCATGACTACATATAACCTCTCAAACAGTAATCAATGTATCCTTGAAGAATGATAATAACAATCATCTCTTCTACACTTTGTATACTTAGCATAAAGCATATCCTGATAAAGAGAAAAACCACAAAGAAATAGTTCTTAAGTTTATCTGTATAAACATAAAATAAAATAAAAAGGGTGCGGGAGACACATTTGACTTCAAATAGGCACTACATTTTTCACAAAGTACGGGGGAGAGGGGACTTCTTTACTTTTATTTTTTTCTTCTTTAATATTTTGATCTGAAGTTCAGTCCTTAGAAGGTATTTGTAAAGACTTCAAAGAATTATAGACACTGGAAGAGCACCTGTTTCTTTTGAGATTAAAATGAGGGTTGCTCATTGTCTTACCTGTTCATGAGACTCAGAAAGAAGAGCAAATCTCAAAAGTGAAAAGCTAAATTACAGTGGGAGCCTGTATTCATTAACTTCCAGATCTACAAAAGAAACAGAACAAAAGTATAATTAAAGAATGCTTAGCACATCCTCATTCTGTGGAAAGACAATTTAAAATATTTTCAATTTGTACAAGTTTTGCAATCTAATTTTTATACTTATGGAACTGACATTTGTTTTTTACAATAAAGAGATTAAAATAAAATGTAAAGGACAATCTTAAAATTCATTCAGAGTATTGTTTAATTTGGATCACATTTTAGCATACTTAAATCCTGTGAATCATCTTAAAAAAACAACTGGAAAATATAAATTTCCAAATGTTAAGATGATGAAACTCATATTTTTTTTCAAAGTATGAAATGCATTCAAGGCATTACCAAAATTTGTTCTCAGTGAAAATAAAGAAAATGAAATTTATCAGAGAGAGTTCCTCTAGTGATCACATGAGATTTAGCAACATGCATACATAAAATACACAGATGATGTATTGTAAAACTGTATGTCTGAAACCTGTGTAACTGTTTAAACCAATGCCATGTCAATGAATTCAGATGATATATTGTAAAACTGTATGTCTGAAACCTGTGTAATTGTTTAAACCAATGCCATGTCAATTAATTCAATAAAATAAATAAGAGTGTGTGCTTTTAAAACCTTATTATTCATATATGAGGCTAGCTTTCCTTGACAGGCATTTCCTTTAAGTGCAGGCTTATGTAGGTTTAGATTTGGGGCAGCCTCCATTTTGAGGATCACAATACACACATTATTTTTATTGCTGAACAATTCCACTCCTTAGATACAAACCCACCATAAATGTATATGTGTATCAAACCTTATGGTTAAGAATGCCCATTGCAATTTTATTTGTCTCAAACCAGAAACAATATAGTTGTCCATGAAGAGTAAAGTGAATAAATTAATCATGGTTTATCTATACATGTAACATTTACATAAATGTTACATAGAGCAATGAAGATAAAGACACTATTGCACTCAAGCTGGTTTAGCTCAGTGGACAGAATGTCGGCCTGCAGACTGAAAAGCCCTGGGTTCAATTCCAGTCAAGGGCATGTACCTCAGTTGCAGGCTCCCTCCCAACCCTGGGTCCCTGGTCAGGGCTCCTTCAGAAGGCAACCAATCCATGTGCTTCTCTTGCATTGATATTTCTTTCTGTGTTTCACTCGCCCACTCTCTTTAAAAATCAATGGAAAACTACCCTGGTGTCAGTTTTAGAAGAAAAAAAAAAAAAGACACTACATAAAGTATATTCCATTTTCTTAAGTTTTCTAATTTCTTTACTCAAATAGACTGAGTGATTGTTGAATTTGGGTGGATTGTGACTGGAGGGGAGAGGAAGGGGACCTCTGGATGCTCACAGTGAAAAGTTTGTGACCTGAAAATGTACAGACTCAAGATTTGTGCAGGTTTTTGCTGGTATATATTATTTCAGTGAAACGTGTTCTGAATAAATAAAGGAAAACAATAATCTAAAGGAGACAGTATGGTAGTTTGAAGTAGAGTAGCAATGTAGTGAGAGGTGGCTGAAATCTGTTCTAAAGTTAGAAGCAATACCATATTTTAAAATTAATGTATACTATGAGAGAAATAAATTATAGATATCTGCTGAGACACTAAAAATTTAAATTTGTCATTAAAAAGAAGAAACAGCAGGATTTTGGAGGTCTGATCACTTGGTTTGTAACATCTTAAATTACATATGCTTTTCGGTAGTCTACTAGATCTCTAGTAGGAAATCCTATCTAATAAAAGAGTAATATGCAAATTGACCATCACTCCAATATACAAGATGGCTGCCCCCATGTGTTAAAAGATGGTCACCCCCATGTGGACACAAGATGTCCACCACAAGATGGCCAGCAGGGGAGGGCAGTTGGGAGGACTAGGTCTGCAGGGGAGGGCAGTTAGGGGCAATCAGGCCTGCAAGGGAGGACAGTTGGGAGGGACAAGGCATGCTGAGGAAGGCAGTTGGGAGGGGGGAACCAGACCTGCAGGGGAGGGCAGTTGGAGGCAACCAGGCCTGTAGGGGAGGATGGTTAGAGGCCACCAGGCCTATAGGGAAGGGCAGTTAGAGGTGATCAGGCCAGCAGGGAAGCAGTTAGGCGTTTATCAGGATAGTAGGGGAGTGGTTAGGGGGCAATCAAGCAGGCAGGCAAGCAAGCAGTTGGGAGCCAGCAGTCCTGGATTGTGAGAAGGCAGTCGGGCTGAGGGACACCCCCTGCCCCCAAACAAATTTCATGCACTAGACCTCTAGTTTTATATAACCATTTATAGTTCAGAACAGAAACCTTGAAAAATATTAGTATAATGGAAAAATAATAAAATGAAAACACATATAAAATAAAAACAAAATAAATTTGTAATATGTATAGTAATATTAATAACTACACTTTATGGTTAAGATAATTTTTTAGAGCTAGAGAGGCAAAATAAATACTTATAACATAACTAAAATTGACAGAATTGATACTGAATTATTGGACTGGAACCCAGATCCTTTGTCCACTGGAATCGAAGAATGACTCCATGGACAGAAAGTGCTATAGTAAAGGTGGAAATTTATTGAAGAACAAGTACAGATTCCCAGTGGGGAGAGGAAAGAGTCCCAAAGAACTGATGCCCAGGTAGGGAAGGGGAAAAGTCCCACTGAATTCCTCTTCCCAATAGCTTATAAAGGCTGCAGGTCCTGGTGCCTAATATCCCCTCTGATTGGTCGCTGTTCTCTTAGACTGGTTACTATAGTAACTCCTGGGCTCAAAGGTGGAACCTCACAAGGCATGTGTGAGGTTATTCCCTCCTCCTTCCTTATTGTTTTCCTATTCCCTTTGGGCTTTCTTCTTCTCCTTCTGAATGAAGGGTGTCCTTCTCTTTATTTTGTAATGTAGACCTTTCTTGGCTACTTCCAGTTCCCTTGTCTTATGGAGATGCAACTGCACTGGCTTCCTTGTGTTATGGAAATGTACCTACATTCTCCTGGTCTGTGGCCCTGTGTTTTTTCCATGGACCCCAATTCTAAAAAATCCCCAAATTCCTGCTTCAGAATTATTTGCATACTAATCTCAAAAAAATAAAGATTACCCGTATTTTCCGGCATATAAGACGACCCCCTAATTTTTTACAGTTAAAACATAGGTTTAGGCCTATATTCGCTGTATAAGACTAACCCCCACTTCAAAGAAAAGACTTACTTTGCCGTCAAGATCTGCAGGTAATTTTTGTGCAATTTTGGTCTTTTGCCCCCAATTTTCGGTTGACTTTTTTTCGTTTCAAAAGTTGTCTTATACGCCGGAAAATACGGTAAGAATACAAAGTTCAAATAAGCAATAGTTTGTGTGTAGACTATTTGTGAAGTACAAATAACACATCTGATTCAATTGTCATTTGTGGAACTCTGACTATAACACAGAATATATATCTTCTTCTCAAGCATTGGGAAACATTTTTAAATTGAACACGTATGACATAAAAAAAATCTCAAAATTATAAAAAAAAATGTGCTTATCAGTTTCTTTAAAGACAGCAAATTTTTGTCTCACTAGTGTAAACTGTGAGAGTATATTTTTATGTCTAATATCATATATCCATTGAGAGTTATATAATAGGATACATTCAAAAGTACTTTTGTTTGGATGATAAATTATATGATAATCATGGTTATAAATCAATAATAACATGTGTATTTAAGTATGTTTGAAAAAACAACATAAAGAACATGTAATATACTTAGAACTGCTCAATAAATTGCTTAGTGTAAATAATCTAAATTGGTATCTTCAAGCAGCATTTCTCAAAATGTTTGTCCTCATCACTCAGCCACAATTTTAGACATTATTGAAAAATCTAAGAGCTTTTGTGCACATAGGTACAAAATGTGATCAATATTCAAACCTAAAACTGAGAAATATTTAAAGCACACAGCCACACAAGCACAAATTTATGAATATAATAATAGCAGTGTAAATGCATCAGCATTTGTAGTACCAAAGCTTATTCTTGAAAGGATCCTGTTAAGGAAAAAAAAAAAAAACATTGTAAAGAATTTTGTGAGTTTATTTGAGCCAAACTGTTGACATATGCCAGGAAGCAGAACCTCAAGGGATTGAGATAATGCTCCGGAGAATGGCGGGTTACATTTCTATATTTATACATTGCAATCAAAGGAAAGGGACATAGGTGAGTTACTTGAAATTCATTGGTGATAGATTAGGGAGGTGGGACAGAGCAAGGCAGAGAAATCTCTGGGATAGGGTAAAAGGTGAAATGACTGACCTGAGCTTCTTTTACACAGATGGATACAGATACTCTAAGGTAATTAACAGTTGACAATTAACTTGATAACAATAACAATGAGGGAATGTCTCCAGGCCATTTATTGTGCCCTGGGGGGTCCGGGGTAAAAAGGAAGTTATAATTTACCCAGACATCTCACAGTTATCTTAAAGGCAGGAAGGCAGATGGGCTCAGTAAAGAGATTGAAGTTGATCTTTGTCAGGTGAAATATCTGGGACATGACTACCCACTGTACCTGTTTGTAGTTAGATATTAAATTTTCAAACCATCTTTTGTGGTTATTTTAGATCTCTGAGTTTGCAAGACTGCCACGCAGGCCTTCCCTGAGCTTGTCAGGTTAGCATGTGGTTCTTTTCTTTCACAATCCATAATTTCAATTTTCTCCCAAACTGCTTACATCCATTTTTGTGCATATTCAAAGTCTCCTTTCTTCTCATGTACTGTTGCTAGGAATAGAGCTATAGGGTTGCAAGATACTGCTGACCCCGGACGTTGCAGTTTTAAAGTGTGACTGGCCAGAAACCACAGTTTTATTTGCCTTAGACAAATCTGCGACCCATCCAGGGAAAGATTAGTTGATGCCATGATTTTTCTTTTACAGTTCTTTGCATAGGCTTCAATCTCTCAAACTGCCCCCCCCCCTTTGTAAAATGAGCAAGTCAAAAATAGAAGATGTTTTATTCTATTCTTCATCCACCTGTTTCCATGAGCAGAGAAGTGAAAATAAAAATAAATGTAGAAGAATGGTGAAATGAAAATCGTTTTTAATAAAATTGTGGCTCTATTCCTATTACAAATGTATTTATATTCTAGCTGATATTATAGTTGGCCCAGGGGCTCAATTCTTTAGACTAGATATTCTCAGAGAGAAACATGTGAGAATCATCAACTGGGAGGCTACTTAAATATCTGTGGATGTCATGCAGGGGTATAACTGCTATGTCCCCTACTTCCTACTTAGGAAGGCAGAAGAGAATTAATTTCCTTACTGCCATTGTGAAACAGGAATTTTTAAGAGTGAAAAAGGCAGATTTAGGGAATTTTTAAAATTAACAGGGTCCATGGAAGAAACACAGGGCTACGGAGATACAAAGGTTACATTTCCATAAGACAAGGAAGCAGAGAGCCAGTAGAAGTTACATTTCCATTAGACAAGGGAAGGGGAATAGCCAAAGGTCTATATTTACAAAGTAAAGAAGGAGGGCCTCACATGTCCCTTGTGAGGTTTGACTTGTGAGCTCAGGAGTTGCTATAATGACCAAATCAAAGGCAATCAGAGTGGATATCAGGCACAAAAACTTTAGCCTTTATAAACTGGGAAAGAGGAACTGAGTGGGACTCTTTCCCCCTCCTCGCATGAGAATCTGTACTTGTTCATCAATAAATTTCCACCTTTGCTATACCACCTTCCATTCGTGGTTTCATTATTTGACTCTGATGGACAAAGAATCTGGGGAACCCATTCTGCCTAGGGGAACACCATGTGTTCCGGTCCAAAAATCCCATATTAATAGTATGCCCTCAACCGTTTCGCTTTGGGACAATTATTTTTAATTGAATTTATTGGGGCAGCACTGGTTAATATAATTATATAGCGTTCAGGGGTACAATTCTATAATACATAATCTGTATATGGTATTGTGTGTTTATTACCCCAAGTTAAGTCTCCTTCTATCACCATTTATCTCCCCTTATTTATTTCTCCTCTAACTCTCCTTTTTTTTCCTTCTTTTTGTTGATTTACTAGCCCTAGTAATTTCTAGAAAGGTCACATCAGACTGGCTCTTTTGCCCTCTGTTACAGCTGTTAATGGAAAAAAAAAAAAAAAAAAAAACCCAAAAAACCAAAACATTGAAACCTATAAAGAATTTTGTGAATTTATTTGAGCCAAACTGTTGACATATGCCAGGAAGCAGAACCTCAACGGATTGAGATAATGCTCCGGAGAATGGCGGGTCACATTTCTATATTTATACATTGCAATCAAAGGAAAGGGACCTAGGTGAGTTACATGAAATTGATTAGTGATAAATTAGGGAGGTGGGACAGAGCAAGGCAGGGAAATCTCTGGGATAGGGTAAAAGGTGAAATGACTGACCTGAGCTTCTTTTACAGAGATGGATACAGGATACTTAAAGTAATTAACAGTTGACAATTAACTTGATAACAATAACAATGAGGGAATGTCTCCAGGCCATTTGTTGTGCCCTGAGGGGTCCTGGGTAAAAAGGAAGTTACAAGTTACCCAGACATCTCACTGATATGTTATCTTAGAGACAGGAAGGCAAATGGGTTTAGTAAAGAAGATTTAAGTTGATCTTTGTCAGGTGAAATATTGGTCTAGGACATGACTACCCACTATAACCTGTTTGTAGTTAGATATTAAATTTTCAAACCATTTTTTGTGGTTATTTTAGGTCTCTGAGTTTGCAAGACTGCCACACAGGCCTTCCCTGAGCTTGTCAGGTTAGCATGTGGCTCTTTTCTTTCACAGTTGCCTAAGGAGAAAGGCACTAAGGCGAGAGTGATGAGGGATTACAAATCTATTTGATCATCTGAACACCAGGTTGCTGTGCCTATATGACTCCAACACTCAGTGACAGGAGACAAAGGCTTTTAAAGGACTTTTGGTGGGCTTCTTTTCTGGGTGGAGACTTCTTTATATATACCTGGAACGGAAAGAATGGAACCTGAATGTTCTTTGTCTTTCACATCAAAATCATTACTTTTAAAGCATTTAAACCAGCATTCACAAGTATCTTGAGATGGAGCATGTTCACCATTAGCTTCCTGAAGTATACGATCACTTTCAGCAGCACCTTTCTTCACAATAAAGTAATGAATTAAAACTTCCCCCAAATGCTCTTTTGTGGCACAAAATTTGACATTTTTAAACATAAAAATATCTATGATGTTAACACCTTCAGAAAATTTGACATGAAGTTTTGATGCTTGCTGTCAATACCACAAAATAGCATACATATAAAATCACATATATATAAACATATGTATAGCTCCATCTATTGAAAAAAGTCTGCATTATGAACTGGTACACCTGGTAAGTGGGTTACATAAAATCCATTGATAATAGATTAGGGAGGTGGGAGAGGGAAAAGCTGGGGGGGGGGAGGAAGGGAACAACACCTCTAGGATTGTAAAATTATAGACACATTTCTTTTATTTAGGTGGGTGTGAGATAGTTACCAGTCAGCAATTAGAATGATAACAATAACAATGAAATAATTTATGCTCTCTGTCCTGGTGCCCAAATCTATTTGGTTGTGTCCTGAGGGTTCTGGAAGAAAAGTTACAAGTTACCCTGACATTTCACAAGGATGTTATCTTAGATGCAAAAAGACAAAAGGCTCAGGTAAGGTAAGGATTGACCTTTGTCAGGGAAGATACTGGCTTAGGACATGATTACCCACTATGAACTACTTTTAGTTAAAGTTTTAATTTCAAACCATCCTTTGTGGTTATTTTAGGTCTTTGAATTTGCAAAACCACCATGCAGGCCTTCTCTGAACTAGTCAGGTTAGCATGTGGCCTTTTTTTTTTTCTGGCCACATAAGTTAGTTGGAATTCATTTTATAGCCAAGAAAACTAATATAAACAGCATTTTTACTTTCCATCAAAAACAGGTTATTTTTTTATTTTATTTTCTTCAAAGTAAACACTAATCAATTTTAATAGTGTCTATACGATGGTTGCATTGGGGACTATATAGATTCTTTGGTTCAGTAGTGGAGGTTTTTCTTTTATGCATTCAGGAGTGTAAATAAAAAACCTGTAAATCATTTTTAAATCTAATATAAAGTTGTTGATTAAAGAACCATTAACATTTCCTAATATTTCCTTGTAGCAAATTATAATCTAACATTGTTTTAAAATGTATTTATTCTATTTCTACTGTGATCAAACATATATTTTGCATAGCTATATTTCAAATAAATAGATGGCCTGATGCAAAATACTTAAAATATTACTGATTTTTAACAATATTAAATTATATAGAAAGAGTAAGATTGATACTTCAACATAGCATCTAAAACAGGGAAATTAATGAAGCAAGCTTTTCATGTAACCACATAAATAAAATTGAAAAAGTCAATCCTAATTAGAAATTAAGTGAATAATGTACTAATCAAAATAGTATTTGATAATCATGGTTTTTTCATGTAATTATAAATAACATGTTTTATGTGAATACAGCTCCCAGATTACCTACTTTGAATCCTAACATGTATTTTTTTAGAACCCATAAATAAATTTAAAAAAAGAATCTATTTAGTTCTGAAGGTAGCTACAAAGTTAGCTAAAATTTGGAAATAAATGTAAATGCACGGGTAAAAAAACAGGAATTGTACAATCATATTGATACAGAATTTTTGGACTGGATCCTGGATTCTTTGTGCATCAGGGCTGAAGAATGAATCCAGGGACAGAAGGTTGTATAGCAAAGGTGGAGATTTATTGAAAACAAGTACAGACTCTCATGTGGGGAGTGGGGAAGGGTCCTACCTTCCTAGTTCCATGGTTTATAAAGGCTGCAGTTCCTGTGTCCTGACATCCTCTCTGATTGGTCAATAATCCCTTTTGAATTGGTTACTATAGTAACTCCTGAGGCCCTCCTCCCTCACTGTCCTCCAATTCCTTCAGAACACTCTTCCTCCTTCTTTATTTTATAATTGTAGACCTCTGGCTACTCCCAGTTCCCTTATCTTATGGAAATGTACCTGTTGCCTCTCCCTGGTGTTATGGAAATGTCTCATTCCTGGCTTCTTGTGATGGAAATGTACCTGTTGCTGCTTCCTTGTCTTCTGAAAATGGACCTTCTCCCAGTTTGTAGCCCTGTGTTCTTTCCATGGACCCCGATTCTAAAAATTCTCCAACCTGCCTATATTTCCCTAAAATTCCTGTTTCATTATGTCACAGTTAACCTCCAGGAAGTGATTTGACAGTTAGAATTTCGAGAATAGAGAGGTGGGAAAGAGAAATTAGATGGAGACAGACAGAACTGACAACATAAAGCATCCATGAAAATGGCTCAACCAAATAATTGCTGTCCTCAGGTGTAGTGCAGGCATTCTTTGAGCTTGCAGATCAGCAATCCTTTCTAATGAGAAAAAAGAGTTGGAAAAAATATCCTTTAAAAAATATAGTGCATTGCAAAGAGTAAAATTTAATGATCTTGTATACAATTAAAGGACTAGGTTATGAGACATGACTTGCCTATTTAATTAACCCAATTATTCCTAAAATAAAAAGATCTTTGGTAACAATAGTAACTAACAGAATAGTACTGAGATAATTGTAGAATAAGATGCAATGCTGATTCATAGATGAGTATCTCATACAGAGTGGGATTTTTTTTATAAATATATTTTATTGATTTTTGTATAGAGAGGAAGGGAGAGAGAGAGTCATCTACCAGCTGCCTCTTGCACGCCCCCCCACTGGGGATATGCCCGCAACCAAGGCACATGCCCTTGACCGGAATCGAACCCGGGACCCTTCAGTCCCCAAGCCATTGAGCCAAACCAGTCTTGGCTAGAGTGGGATTTTTAATTGATTTTTGCTATTTGTATTTTTATTAATTTAATAATTTTCAAAATGCAAATCCTGCTAGCTGATGTAAATTTACTTCTGGGCAGAATTTATGTGTATAAAAATTTTAAAAAATTAAATATTAGATTAGATATATTAATATACATTTGAAAGTTTGTATTAATATAAACTGGGTTTTGGTTTTCACATGATATCTATAATAATAAAAGCATAATATGATAATTAGACCAGATGTCCTTCTGGATGACCTTCCAGAGGAATTCAGGGCTGTGAGGGCTGAGCCCCTAGCATGAATTTTGTGCATCGGGCCTCTAGTAAGATATAAAATTACTAGAGGCCCGATGCATAAAATTTGTGCACAGGGGGTGAGGGGGTGTTCCTCAGCCCAGACTGCACCCTCTCCAATCTGGGAACCCTCAGGAGATGTCCAACTTTTGGCAGTTGGACATCCCTCCTACAATCCGGAACCGCTGGCTCCTAGCCACTCCCTGCCTGCCTGAATGCCCCTAATCCCTGCCTGCCAGCCTCATCACCCCAATCTTGTCCTCCCCTGCAGGTCTGATCACCCCCAACTATCCTCCCCTACTGGCCCGATAGCCCCCAACTGCCCTCTCCTATCAGCCTGCTTATCCCAAACTGTCTGTGCCTTGGCCCCCTCTGGGCGCACTGCCTCCATTATCCCCCTGTTGCTGCCACTGCTGGCCTGACCCTCAGCCCTTCACAGCTGCTCATGGCTGCCTGAACCTCGGCCTTTGCAGCTGCTGCAGTATTACCCTTTTATTAGTATAGATTTGGGGACCATTACAACCACACAGAACTTAAAGAAAACACCTGGTGCTGGCCGGGTTTAAAGGTTTGGCTTAATGGTGAAAGCATCAGCCTTTGGATTGAAGGGTCCCAGGTTTGATTCTGGTCAGGGGCACATACCTGGGTTGTGGGCTCAATCCCCAGTAGGGGGCCTATGGAAGGCAGCTGATCAGTGATTCTTATCGTTGATGTCTCTATCTCTCTCTCCCTCTCCTTTCTCTCTGATTCTGGTCAAGGGTACATGCCAGGGTTGTTGGCTTGATCCTCAGTCAGGGTGTGAGGAGGCAACTGATCAATGGGGAAGTCCTACTGTGTTGCCCCAACTGCCCCCCATTGCCAGCCTTATGCTTATGGAATTGGGCCTAAACTGGCAATTGGGACATCCCTCTCGCAATCCAGGACCGCTGGCTTCTAACCACTTGCCTACCTGCCTTATTGCCACTAACCAGACTACTTGCTGGCCTGCTTGCCCTCCAACTGCCCCTCCACTGGCCTTCTCACCCCCAAATGCCCCCCACCAGCCTGATCACTCCCTACTGCCCCCCCCCCTTTCCAGCCTGCTCGCTCCAACTGCCCTCCATCAGCCTGATCACCCCCACTTGTCCTCCCCTCCTGGCCTGATCACCCCTAACTGCCTCTGCCTTGGCCCTGCCCCCATGGCTCTGTCAGGAAGAACTTCTGGGAAGGTCTCCCAGTCTAACTAGCATGTTACCCTTTTATTAGTATAGGTTACTTTTCATTTCTTACATTGATGGAGTTCAGGAGAAAAAAAATATTTCTTTTGAATGCATATGCTTTTACTTTATTTTCATTTTAAATGTCATTTTATTTGGAAATAGAACCCCATAATTGTTTTCAATATTTTGAAGATGTTAATAAACATGAGACAAATATCTCCAAGAGCACACTAAAAATCAATGTTTACTGAAGCAAGGAAGGGTGAATGCCACGGGGAAGCCTGGGTTCTCTCTGTAAGAGGTATATGGAGGAACAACTTCTATTACGACTTTCCTTAGAAGAGAAACTTGACATTATTATTGTTTTTACATTAGATGACATGTCATTTTGTAAATGTCGTTAATAACTCAAAAGAAAAACTCAAAAGTTTCCACTCTTGTAGATGCTTTTATTGGTGAATTACTAATATTTGAAAAGGATGTATATTTTTTCATTTCAACTGAAAGATCTACTTGACATTTTCTTAAATGTTCAAAGCTTTTTTCAAATAAAGGACATGGTTACTCTCTGTTACTTGAGGCAAAATCAAGATTGAATTTTTTTTTTACTTGAAGCAATGGAAAAATTATTTAATACCCATAAAGAACTTTGACTAATTCTAAAAGGCTTTCATTTCGGAAAAATTATTTAATACCCATAAAGAACTTTGACTAATTCTAAAAGGCTTTCATTTCAAACATTCTAAGTGGAAGTCTATGAGAACGAGCTTCCCTCTAATGAGCTGCTCTGTAATCCCTGTCTCAAGAAATCAGTGCCACTCACAGATTTTTTTAAGTGTTTTAAATTATTTCAGATGTATAAATCAAACCGAATTAGATGTGAGGACTGAATCTCTCTTGTTTACCTCATTATGTGAATGACATCTTGCTAAATTATTTACTTAATTGCTTTTTAATCACTTGATTATAATTAATGAAATCCATCATTTTTTAAAATTGAAATTCTTTATTCTTTAAAGTATTGTACATGTCTCCTTTCCCCTCAGTGACCTCCCCCTGGCCACTCCCACCCCCCAGCAAATGCCCTCATCCCCTACTGTCTGTGTCCATTAGTTATGGTTGTATGCATTCATACAAATCATTTGGTTGACCTCTTATCTCTCCTCTTTCCCCCCTCTCCTGTCTTCCCTCTGAGGTTTTCATCAAACAGACTGTCAAATCCATCATTTATTAAGTATCAGTTTATTTATGAAGTGTAGTGGTACAAATAACCTTTCTAGCATTTTTTTTTCTTTCTAAAAGACTTGCTTTATCTTTTTCTTATAATACAACTCTGTTGATAAATTCTGTAGGCAGTTGTTTGACTCAAATAATATTTATTTTATTTGCAAACAAAAGATAATTATTTTAGAAACATAATTACAAGTTTTCAGGTTATTGTTTAGTTTTTTCTTCCAATACTTTAAAGATGCTATTCCATTATCTTCTAATTTTTACGTCCTGAAAAATAATCTATCATCACATGATTCTTAGTTTACAAGAACAAAATGTGTCTTTTTCTGTCACTAGAAAATATTTTTGTCATTGGTTTTAGAGAATTTCATTATGATATGCTTTTATGCACTTTTTTCATATTTCTTGTGTTTGGTTTTATTGAGGGTATTATGTCTGTAAGTCATAATTTTTATCCAATATAGAAAAATATTTAGAGAGACTCTCTGCCCCCTCTATTAAAACTAACTCCTTTCTTGTTTCCCCAATCATAGCAGTCTATAAGCTCTACGAAGGCAGAATCTTAACATCTTATTCATCATCTCCAATACCTAACTAAGCACTTTGCCCCCTGTAGGTGATGCTCCATAGTACTAGTGGGATGCATTTATCTATACTAATAAAAGGGTAATATGTTAATTAGACCCAGAGATTTTCAGGAGACCTTCGAGACAAAGCTATGGTGGTGGGGCCGAGGCAGAGGCAATTAGGGTGATCAGGCTGGCAGTTGAGGGCAGTTGGGGGCAAGCAACTTGGCAGGGAGGGGCAGTTGGGATTGATCAGGCCAGCATGTAGAGTGGTTAGGGGCAATCTGGCAGGCAGGCAGGTGAGTGGTTCAGAGCCAGTGGTCCTGGATTGTGAGAGGGATGTCTGACTGCCTGTTTAGGCCCGAGGAATCCTTGGGCCTAAACAGGCAGTTGGATATCCCCTGAGGGGGTCCCTGATTGGAGAGGGTGCAGGTCGGGCTGAGGGACACCCTTCCCCTCCCCCCCCCATGCATGAATTTCATGCACCGGGCTTTTAGTATCTTATATAAAGGTCTAACTTATAGAATTCATGTATGGAATATCAAGGTCAGCAAAAGTAAAGACAGTTTGAAAATTTGCACAGTCAAAAGGAGCCTGAGGAAACATGACAATTAAATGAAACATGGTATTCTGGATAGGATTCTGAAACTAAAAAAAAGACATCAGGTAAAAACTAAGGAAATATGAATAAACTGTGAACTTAGTAATAATGTACCAATATTGGTTCATTAATTGTAACAAATGTTCCACTGTAATGCAGAACGTTAATATTATAATAGGGGAAACTGTGTAAAAGATACAAAACTACATGCTCAATTTTTCTATAAATCTAAACCTATTACAAAAACAAAGTCTAGGAATATTAAGCCATTTATTTCTTTACATATATTATGTCCTTGTCCCTAATTCAGTTCTCTTCTCTCTTTCTTGGAGATTATGATCATTCGTATAGGCCTTTCCTCTTCTCCCACAGTTTACTGCTGATACTCTGTGTCTTGTTTTTCAGTCAATCCTTTATTTTTTCTCTCATTGATTCATTTTCAGATACTGTCTTCTGCTATTTTTTTTCAAGTTCACTATTTAATTTCTTTAGCAAAGTCTAATCTGCTTTTAATTCATCTCACTTGTAATTTTTATATCTATAAATAGATTGGTTTTGGTATTTTAATGTCTTCTTTGCCTCAAAATCTTAACAAGTTATACCTTTTTTTCATACCATTTTTTTTTCACTGATTTTAACATTTGTGTTAATTTCAGTTGTGTTTTGATTGATTAAATTTTCTCCTAATTATGGACTGCATTTTCCTACTTCTTTCATGCCTATTATTTTTGCAATTGGATTGCCTGTTATTTTTACAATCAGATGCCTTACCTTGTGTACTGAATATTTTTATATCCTATAAATATTCTTAGACTTTATTCATGGGTAGAATCAAGTTACTTTGAAAGAGTCTAGTAATCATTTTGGGTTTTGTTTTATGACAGGTTATGGCACAAGAGCAGTGATTAGGGCAAAGTTTCTCATCCTTAGCTCTATTAACGTTTTGGGATGAATAATGCTTTCTGTGGAAGACTCACTCTCCTTTGTATCTTTGGAAGTTTATCATCATCCTTGTTCTCTACTCACTCAGTACCAGTACACCCCCAGGTGTAACAACCAAAAATGTCTTCAGTCATTGCAAATTGACTCCTAGGGTAATTCGGAATCCCTCCTACCACAACCATCTAAGAACCTCTGATCTAGGGGTAGCTTTGTCCCACCACGGAGGCACTACTCTACCCGTGGATATGAGTATTTTTAGTCTGGCTGGTAGCAAGAGCCATCGTTCTCAATGATAAGTGAGCACTGAATACTCTCCCTACTATTCCTTTAGGGAAAAATAATTATTTCTTAGAGCTTGTGTAGTGCTCGCACATTTTAGTAGTGTTCTAAATTCTACTGAATTATCAAGTAGGGCCATCTCCAGATTTCTAATGCTTGTATTTTTTTCTCTGTGCAGTTTTCTCCTTTCTGTTACTCTGCCCCTTTAATAATTGTGACCATTCTGGACTTACTCTATCTCCCTAATTCATGAACTGCTTGGGTACCCACTCTAGTGCATAGCTTAGAAACTCCCGCAAGGCCTTAATTTGGGACAGTTATGGGAGTAAACTTTTTAAAATTTCTCTCTAGGATTACTCTCTTTCATTGTTTCATGTTCACTATCTTAAAAATGGCTTTTCTGTAAATTTTGTTTTACTTTGGTTGTTTCAGGCAGGAGAATAAATATACTCCACATTGTTTAATCTAATCTAGAATCAGAAGTTATCTCCTAAAAAAAAAGTTATAAAAAGAACAAACATCTACACTCTCCTAGCAGCTTATTATTTAATTAGTCTCATGAAATCCTAGTAGCAATTTCTTCCATTCCCAAATTTATCCTAGTGTGCGCATATAGTTAAAAAATCTCTATGAGAGGGAGATCTTGAAGATACTGTGGGATAGAGAAATCTTCCTGAGTAGTTGATATTCACCTAATGCTTGAATGATAAAAGATCAGTCATGTGAGTATCTAGGAAAAGAACCTCTCAAGCAAAGGAATCGACCAGATTAAATGCCTTGGATTAGGATATGTTTGACATTATAGCTATAAGAATGCAAACAATAACTTTCAAAACTTGCAAGATGAAACTAAAAAATATCTTGAACTTGTAAAAATGTAGAATTAGCAGTTATCCAAAAGTCAGTTACTTCCTCAGTGAAAACTAACGGGTCTTACAAGTATAGCTTTCTGGTCTAGGATCCTCCCAGAAGCAAATGACAATGAGAGTACCTACTATCAAACCAATTCATGGCCTTCTAGAACAAAGCATCCTTGGCTCTTCTAACTCCTTATTTCAACAACTCCTCCTGAAGCCCTTCTAAGAAAGAATAAAATGGAGGAATTGAGGTTTATCCACAGTTCTGTTACATACAGCCACTGGGAGACATAGTTTTTCCCATTAAAATTATTGTTAATAGCATCAATAAATAATCTCATTTGAGCCGAAACCGGTTTGGCTCAGTAGATAGAGCGCAAGTCTGCAGACTGAAAGGTCCCAGGTTCGATTCCAGTCAAGGGTATGTACATTGTTGCGGGCACATCACCAGCAGGGGGTGTGCAGGAGGCAGCTGGTCAATGTTTCTTTCTCATCGACATTTCTAGCTCTCTATCCCTCTTCCTTCCTCTCTGCGGAAAATCAATAAAATATATTAAAAAAAAAAAGAATTTAATTTGAGCAACAAAGATGAACATTAAACAAAATGGCAGCCATAAAAGAACAATAGCTTTCTGAATCTTTCTAACAGTTTGGCTGCCACTCCTGAGCCAAGAAACTTAACAGTGTTTCTCTATCCTCAGAACTCTTCTAAAGCAGAGTGTACCTATACTTCCTACTATGTACAGATCAAAGAAAAGAAACAAAAAACCGATCGACCAACCGACCAACCTAACAAAAACCTTTTGAACACCAGAATCCAGACTGTCAGAAGACAAATCTGAAAAGACCTTGGAAATGCTAAATTTAAAGTATTAAGATTGAATCTCTCTGCCACTATGCTCCCCAAGTCTGCCCTTTGTATGTCCTAAAATCAGATTATGTTGGGAAAATGTAATAAAATGTGTAAGCTATGACTGCTTCTGCTTCTGTCACTGCTTTCCTTTTCCTGCCTGCAGCTCTTAGAAACTTGAAAAAAACACAGGCTTTTGATTCCCACTCCATGCCCCGCAGAGGGGGAGTGTTTCTGAGAGAAATATTTTTAACATTTATTCAGTTTCCTCAGGTGTTACAAATCGTAACAATTCACATAACCAGAGACTTGGATTATCCCATTTAAATAAATACCTCTGTTTTTCATGCATCTCCATCACGCTTCTAAATGCTCTCATTTTTACATTTTATCTTGCCAGATGTACTGTTCTTTGAAATTCATCAGGCTTTCCCTGAAATTAAGGTCTCATGGCACATTGTCTTTATCTCCTAAAGTTATTTTTGTGCTTTCACTAATATGAAAATAAATGTTTTTAAAACATATAATTGAGTGTTAATAAACAGATTAAGATGACACTTTTTTTTCCTGACTTCTGTAGTACTAGAACTCTTTTACTAACACATCTATTTTTTCTAAAATTTGTGCTTATTAAATGCATTTGAAAACTCAAAGTCTATTCTTTCTCCTTCACCCTATCTATATTTGTAATATAAGAGAGTTGTGTTACTTTTAATCTTTCCTAGTCCCTATACCAAAACCTGTTAGTTGTTAAATTTACATATACTATAAGAATGTAGCTGCTACATTCCTAATGAAAATTTCATCCCATCTAACCTCAGCTGCTACATGGTTCTGGTTGGTCATAATTTGGGAGAAATACTAACAGTTAGTGGGATAAACTAGATACCCTGATGTTCCAGTTAATTTTGGTGTTATCTTTCCTTTTTGTCATCTCTTCTAGATTTCTCTCACAAGCCTTTTATTGCCATGCCCTTAATATGCGATGGCTGATTTACTTGTCAATATGCAGTTAAATCTGGGAATGAGCGAACAAAAATACGTCTCATTGAATTAAATAAGGCTGAACACATTCTTTCCTGTCCTCCTTGTGCAGAAGCAGCCATGCCTCCCATGATGATCTGGGTCAAGTAGCCCTGAAGGCATAGTAACTGCTTTCTGGGTCTGCTACTGGCAGGAGGAGCCCGAAGTGGCTCCCGGGAAGTTATAGTTTCAAACACAGTGGGTCTCGTGCTGTGCCCTCAAGGACCTCTAGACACACAGGGCCTGTATACACAGAGGCAGGAGGGTGATGTTCTCTAAATAGGTCCTTTAGATTGTTGGTGAATGTGACTACTCATACTTTTCTTCTTGATTCCAACCCCTTGGTTTCAAAGCTCATGTATTCAACCAACTGGGAAACACAGTGTCATCTAATGGTTCCTGCTCTAGCAAAAGAGCATTCCACACTTTAGAATCTGAAGGATAGTGCTCTCCCTTTGAAACACGTCATCTCCACGCTGGTGAATCAGCAGTATCGTTAAGTTAGCATTCTCCCGTGCTATCAGGCCAAGATACCTGGGGTCTGATGCATTCTGTGGTAGCATCTGAGGACCCAATAGTCAAGTGCCTACCACGACACCACATTTGATGTAAGTTATGTGACTCAAGTAGATATTATGTGAGATTCCATGTCAGTAGACTAAAGACTTAAATACTAAATTGCTGATTGTGGACAGGAGAGAAAAACCCATACTTCTTGGAACTACAATTGTGAAGTGAGCCAAGAATTCAGACATAGACTGACTACAGAAATCCAAGGTGTCAATTAATGTATTTTTGTGAAAATATTTCAGCAGGGCTGTGGAACATGGGAGCAAAAGGTAAAAGGAATGTAAACTATAGCATACGGAATGTGCTCAATAATTTTGTAGAAATTATGTATGGGGCCAGGTGGGTACTAGATTTAGCAGGGGGATAACTTCATAAAGTATATAAAAGTCTAATCACTATCTTGTACACCAGAAACTAATATAGTGTTGTGTG